>NC_141691.1:112784985-114268131 GCF_964263255.1 Lissotriton vulgaris | reverse complement strand
CCTGTGCATGTTTGAAGAGGGGGAACTAATTCCCCTTGCATACTAGGGGTCCCTGGGGGCCAACTAGCCCACCTGGAACCTCCAGTATGCGCCAGGGGGCTGCATTTCACAGAGGTGTAATGAGGCTATGCCCCTTTTAACACCTCTCTGCAATGCAGGCCACTGGCGCGTTTGCAGAGGGGGGACTAATTCCCCTTGCATACTGGGGTTCCCTGGGTCATATCTGCCCAAACGCCGATATTCCGAACGATTGAAAATGACTTTTCTTGAGAAACATTCGGATTTGGATTATCATGTCCTATACATTTTTGAAAGACTGACTTTGAGGATGCTATAAATTACTCAAGTTTGCCCAAATTGTGTGGGTAAAATTGATACCTAGTCACTTTGAATAAAAATGTACTTACGTCTCGTCTAACATTTGGAAGAAATATCTAGTTATATGACAACATGAAACCAACATAACTTGAAGGAAATAAGAACGCCCTGAAGAAGTTCTGTTGTACAGAACGAAACGCGTCGGCTGGCTGTGGTACATAAACTTAAGGGAAATAAAAGCATTTGAATATACACCAAGATTCAGCGCTTCAATAAGGACTCTAAGTGATATGATTTGATTGGACTTATTGTGCAAGTGGTGCTGTGCCAAACTTTGGAATATTCTCCACTACTCTCTACTACTTACTCTCTACTACTCCACTACTCTCTAATACTCACTCTCTACTACTCATTCTCTACTACTCTACTACTCTCTCTCTACTACTCACTCCCTACTACTCACTATCTACTACTCTCTACTACTCACTCTCTACTACTCTCTACTCTCTACTACTCACTCTCTACTACTCTCTCTCTACTACTCACTCTTTACTACTCACTCTCTACTACTCTCTACTACTCACTCTCTACTACTCTCTCTCTACTACTCTCTACTAGTCACTCTACTACTCACTCTCTACTACTCACTCTCTACTACTCTCTCTCTACTACTCTCTACTACTCACTCTCTACTACTCTCTACTATTCTCTCTCTCTGCTACTCACTCTCTACTACTCTCTACTACTCACTCTCTACTACTCACTATCTACTACTCTCTACTACTCACTCTTTACTACTCTCTACTACTCACTCTCTACTGCTCTCTACTACTCACTCTACTACTTACTCTCTACTGCTCTTTACTACTCACTCTCTACTACTCACTCTCTACTACTCTCTACTACTCACTCTACTATTCACTCTACTACTCTCTACTACTCACTCTCTGCTACTCTCTCTACTGCTCTCTACTACTCTCTACTACTCACTCTCAACTCTATTACTCACTGTCCACTCTCTACCTCTCTATACTTCTCTCTCTACTAGTCTCTACCTCTCTACCTCTACCTCTCTACCTCTCTACCTCTCTCTACACGCACACATATACACACATATATATATGCATATGCATTTATATATATGTATGTGTATATATATATATATATATACATACATATATAAACATATATAATCTGCATATCTATATAAATACAAATATAAATGCATGCATACATATACATATATGCATACATATGCATGTTATGTACATGAAAGTTTTAAAAACACTAATAAAAGCAAAGCTAAAAAGCCACCTCATTACAAACAGAATGGCTTTAACTTAAACGAGGGCGAGATCTATTGCATTTTCAATGCTTGTTTACTTTGGTTCCATCAATAAGGCGTTCAGATGTGTCACACATTTGCCATACATTCTGAATCTTAGCACTCTAGTTGCTCATTAAATCACTGTAGTAAAGCTACTGCTCACCAGGAAAGTCTGCTGCTGGTATTCAAAGTGCATGTTTCAGTCTGCATGTCAGAATTTTTTTAATGAAATAGAAGAGGATTTGAGAAGTCACTAAAAATGTGCCCTAATTTTTCTTTCTGAAGCACTAATCATACTTTCTATGGAAAAATGAACCCCCTCATTTTGTTCCTTTTTAAATTAAATGTTTTCAGACTTACCACTTCATTCCAATCAAGATGGCTTCTGGTGTGCCATCATTTTTTCATAAGTAAGACTGTTAGCGCTCTAGTTGTTCTTTAGAACACTCTGGGACATTCTGTCATTGGGCTATACTTGGCTACATCTGGGTGATATTTGGGCTACATTTGGGCTCTTTTGTCTCTGGGGGCCATCTTGGGAGACTGCATGTCAGAATTCTTTATTGAAATTGAAGAGGATTTGAGAAGTCTCTCAAAATGTGACATAATTTTTCTTTCTGCAGCACTAATCATACTTTCTATGGCAAAATATACCCCCTCATTTTGTACCTTTTTAAATTAAATGTTTTAAGAGTTACCACTTTATTCCAATCAAGATGGCTTCAGGTGTGCCATACCTTTTTAATAAGTAGGACTGTTAGTGCTCTAGTTGTTCTTTAGAACACTCTGGGACATTCTGTCATTGGGCTATACTTGGGCTACATCTGGGTGATAGTTGGGCTACATTTGGGCTCTTTTGTCTCTGGTGGCCATCTTGGGAGACTGCATGTCAGAATCTTTTAATGAAATCGAAGAGGATTTGAGAAGTCACTCAAAATGTGCCCTCATTTTTCTTTCTGCAGCACTAATCATACTTTCTATGGCAAAATATACCCCCTCATTTTGTTCCTGTTTAAATTTAATGTTTTAAAAGTTACCACTTTATTCCAATGAAGATGGCTTCAGGTGTGCCATACCTTTGTAATAAGTAGGACTGTTAGCGCTCTAGTTGTTCTTTAGAACACTCTCGGACATTCTGTCATTGGGCTATACTTGGGCTACATCTGGGTGATATTTGGGCTACATTTGGGCTCTTTTGTCTCTGGTGGCCATCTTAGGAGACTGCATGTCAGAATTTTTTAATGAAATAGAAGAGGATTTGAGAAGTCACTCAAAATGTGCCCTAATTTTTCTTTCTAAAGCACTAATCATACTTTCTATGGCAAAATGAACCCCCTCATTTTGTTCCTTTTTTAATTAAATGTTTTCAGACTTACCACTTCATTCCAATCAAGATGGCTTCTGGTGTGCCATACTTTTGTCATAAGTAAGACTGTTAGCGCTCTAGTTGTTCTTTAGAACACTCTAGGAGGCTGCAGTAGAACACAATCAACTGACAGTCTCTGTCCTTGTTGGATGTATATGTTTTACTAAGAATGTCAGACTTCATTCTCACATGACTGAGAAAGATAATGTGAATTTACAGAAAATATGCTTTCAGTTTAGCTTATAGATCCCCTTCCAAACCACTGTGGGAAAAGCATGAGATAATAGTTTTCTTTCAAACATGATTCATGATATCCCAGCAGAAGGCTTTTTCACATGGTAAAATCACCTTAGAACACACCACAATTCCTAAAATGAGTATGGTACCATCAACAAATGATTTATAATGTAACTAAAGTCCTAAAACCCTCTATTAACTACAATGCTTTTTAATGAGCTGCTATCATGTATATTGGTCCCAAGATGGCTGCCAACACTTCTTGGATGAAGTGCTGACAGCCAATCAGATCTCACGATGAGATGTGTGGTTAGGCTCCGCCCAGATATATATGTGTTTTTGAAGTACATTTTTGAAAAAACCACCGGAGCAATTTTCATTAAATATAGCAAAGGCACATCTGCGTACCAGTCCCTACAATTTTGCAAAGTTTGGCGTAATTCCGTTCAGCGGTTCGGGCTGTAGCCGTGTCAGAACGTCCTATGGAAATTAACATGGGGAAAACACGTTTTGGGACCCACCTTTTTTCTCAGCCCCCACTTCGCGAATCCACCCGAAACTTTCAGGGAAGGAGCGGAGCTGGCCAAAATTTGGGAAATTTACACGCAAATTCTTCAACTGGCGCAAAAGTTACTCCCAATAGAATGTTGCGGATTTCCTATGGTAGCTAGGTCCTAACTATATATACCTACTGGCTATCGCCAGTAGGTAATGTATATATATATATATATATATATATATATATATATATATATATATATATATATATATATATATATATATATAAATTCAAATTTTTCTCCTTGCAGAGAGGTTTGTTCCTCGTGCACTCCCGTGTGACCAATAAAGTTCCAACCACACTGGTTTTAAGTCGATTACAAGTTTTTATTCAGCAACCAGCAACAACTATATATATATATATATATATATATATATATATATATGTAGTTATAGTGAATTTGTGAAATGAATGGGGCAGTCACGACGGCTTCTGTCCTGAAAATGTCAAAGCGATCCGTCCAGTGGTGGCTGAGAAAAATGGGGGGTCCCAAATTGCTTGTTCTACAAGTTAATTTTCATAGGAAACTGTTCACGCAGCTACAGCCCGAAGTGCTGAACAAAATGAAACCAAATTAGGCAGAAAGGTAGCTCTTCGTCCTGAATGCACTCTTTTTGTTAAATTATTTAAATCCATTAAGTAGTTTCTGAGAAATGTGAAGATGTCTCAGATATACAACTGTGGCCATGGTGGATCCCCAAACCCTCCTGATCTCATGCCTGAGATCTAATTGGCTGTCAAAAGAAATAAGGTTAAAAAACAAGAAAAGCGGACAGGGTAGAAACACCCTGACTCTTAGGCCTGTTCAGGGGGTCCCATATGGACCACAGGACCAAATAAAAAAAGCATATTTTAAAAAAATATTTCGGCGGTAGTCACAGAGGATCTGAAAATCCTGCTGTAAATTTTTTTTTTAAATGATGAACAGGCTCCTGCACTTTGTTTAATTAGGCCCTCAGGTAGGTCAGGTCCCAGGGGCAAATTCAACTAATAATGCGGGGCTGGGCATGCCCCCGCAGCCCCAAGGCCTGCCACCTCCCAGTTGCAAATTGCATAACAAAATAAATGCATGGGGGCTCCAGTCCCCCAAGTAGTCCCAGGGAACGCCACCTCCCTGGGGCTAAAATATTAAAATATGGAGGGCCACATGGTCCCCGCTGCCCCTGGGACCTCCACCTCCAGAGGGCTAGATTAAAAACATGTGTTGGAGGCTCCAGCCCCCATGCAGCCCCAGGGGCCACCACCTCCCGGGGCTTATGTATTGAAACATGGCCCCCCTGCCGCCTCAGGGACCGCCTCCTCCCTCGGGGAACAAATTAGATATAGACGGGGGTTCGTTGTGGACCACCACCTCCCTGGGATACAGAGTAGATGGGAGGGGGGTCATGCGGACCCTCCAGGAGCTCTCTATGGCCCTGGGGACCGCCACCCCAAAGGGCTGGCTCCATATATATCCCAGGTGCCCACCCCTTGACTTTGCAGTTTGCAAAGGTTTGGCGGGAGCACTGCTCCAGCCAAGCCATAGCAAACACTGCGTCACTTCATGGAAGCGAGAGCATTGAAAAATGCTCTCGCTTCCATGAAGTGGAGCAGAATTGCTTTTGGACAGAGGGAGCTGCATGTTAGCAGCTCCCTCTGCCCAAAAGCAATGCTGGCTCCTTCAGGAGGCGGCGAGCCAGCAGGCCTCCCTCAGGGGAGGCCTGCTGACCCCCCGGACACCAACGACCTGGCCTTGCCCGGGGACGGGGTTCCCAGGGCAATATCGGCCCTGGTAGGGGGGCCACGCAGGCCACCATACCCAATTGTTTTTAAAAGAAAAGGTTATAGCTGTGCCCCAGAGGATGGGATCCCCATGGCCAAAATTGGCCTGGGGAGGGGGTTGCGTGCCCCCCTCTCTTAAAAGTATTGAAACAACTGAAATGGCCTGGCCCTAGAGGATGGGATCCCCAGGCCAAAAATGGCCCAATAGGGGGGCTGCGCAGCCTCCCTCCCATTTTAAAATAAAAATATAAACTTAGGCCCAGACCCAGGGATTGGGGTCCCCGGGGCAGAAATCGGCCTCTGGAGGGGGGCAGCGTGGCTCCAACCAATTTTAATGTAATAGCAATATAAAAAACGTGTAAGGCCCTGGGGGATAGGGTCCCTGGGGCCCAAAAGGGTCAAGGGAAGGGGAGCCACACAGCCCCCTTCTTGAAATAAAAAAAACTAAACAAATCTGGCAACTCGCCAGATGCCCTGCCCCCTTTCTGCCCCCTTTCTGCCCCCTTTCTCCACTACTCTCCAAACGCGCTTCATGGCGCGATCTTGGTGGGGGATGCAGTCCCCTTCACTCCTGAGGGTCCTTAGGGGCCATCTAACCCACCTGTTACCTCCATTAAGCCCTACACAGTGGGATTGCTGAGAGGTGGTAGGAGGCCACAACCCTTTTTACACTACTCTGCAAACAGGCCTCTGCAAATGAGGTCCCCTTGTGGCCGGAGGGCCTCAGGACTAAAGGGGACCTCATCCCCCAAGCAGCTGTGCGCCAGGAGGCACTTTTGCAAAGTGGTGGAGAAGGAGGGCGTGGTCTCTGACCATCTCTCAGCAATCCAGCAGTTTGGGGCTTACTGGAGGTAACAGGAGGGCTAGTAGGCCCCAAGGGACCTCAAGAGGCAAGCCGGCTTCATCCCCAACCAGTAGTGCACCAGGAGGTGCGTTTGTAGAGTGGTGGTCAGCCGAGTCCCAAACAAAAACATAAAACAAAAGACAAGGGTGCAGAGTAGGAATACCCTGATCCCCTAGGCCTGCAGCTGGGGGTCCCTCAGGGACCTTGCTTGGGCCAAAAACAAGTGTTTTACATTTTCACTGTGACAATCACAAAGATTTACAAATTCAAGCGAAATCATTTTTTTACAGGCGTGGTCTCCCGCGCTTGTTTGTATGTGAGCCCCCAGGTGGGCCAGGTTCAGGCTGCATAATATTATATGTGTTATGGGGAAGGGAGCGCATGCGGCCCTCTCCCCATGACTGGGAAACAGCGTTTTCAACGCTCTTGTTACCACGCACGTAGGTAACACTGCAGTCATTACAGCAACCACGTAGTTACCACGCGTGACTTTACATCTCAAGTCGTTTCTGCAACTTGCGCTAGGTGGCGTGCAACACCAGGGAATGGGTTGCGCTCACTGGAGTAGGAATAGTCATTTATACTATTCCTAAGTCCAGCGTGCATTCTAGCGCAAGTCTTAGAAAGATTTGCGATGAAAAGCCACGCATGGTAACAATGTGGTCATTGTGGCAACCGCATAGTAACCTACTGCATGGTATTTGCTTGTGTAGTAACGTCATACATTCCCCATGACCTATTTTGGCAGGGTACAGCCATCCCCCAGGGCAAGCCGATTGTCATTTTTAATGAATGATGGCTGTGCAGCCCCCCTCCTGATGCTCTTATGAGTCCCCAGAACCACCACATTCCCAGGGCTACACATCTAATGTAAAGGGAGAGGGGGCTGCATGGCCCCTGTCTTGGAGCCATTAATGGTCCTAGAAATTGCCATCCTCCAGGGCCGGCCCCCTATGGCCCAAGTGCCCACCCCGGGACATAGCTGCTTGCTCATGCTTGGTGGAGCTTTAACAGCTCCTACCAAGTGAGAGCAAATAGTGAGACTGCTCCCAGTGGGCAGGAGCATGAAAACTGCTCCTGCTCGCTGGGAGCGAACTTTTCATCTGTTTTCTGGCCCACTGTCAGGCGAGCAGGAAAACAGATACAAGTTTTGCTCCCACATGCAGGGAGCAGCTTTTTTGGCTATTTTCTCTGTGTGAAGGAGCAATGCCGGCTCCCTCTGGAGGCAGGGAGCTGGCAGGGACTGCGGGAGCATTTAGGCTCCTCCGGTAGTCTCCAGCGCTGCACACTGAGTACCCTGGATGGACTACAGGGTATAACATCATATAATATAACATGTGTATTTGGAACATGCACGTTCACTCAGAAGGGCCTCTAGGGCACCCAGGATCAAGTGGCTGGGCCCTGAGTGATGGGGACCCCAGGCCCAACCTGGGAGGGGACCACGCGGCATACCACTCCTTCTTTAAAGTACAAATGATCCTAACTTCCTGGGCTTGGGGAAGGCAAAGCATGTGTGTTTCCTCTTGTATTCCACATTCAAAAACAGGTGAAATCCTTAATGGAGTTGAATGTATCATTGATCTACTTGAGTGCAATCTGATTTGTAGTGACTCTGACGACTGGGTTATTTCTTGTCGTCTCCTGGTGAGAACAGAGTCTGTGGTTTCCCTTTCAATTTTCCTGAGCATCCAAATGCCCTAAATCTTTTGCAAACTCCACCCGTTTGGTTCCGCCCCATTTTCCTTAGTAATATGCAAAGGTCTTCTCACCTTTTTCCATGTTGATGGACATCTTACCAAAAGGTTCCTAGGCGCGTTTCCTGCTGATTTTGGTGATGCGTTTTTGAGGAATACGAGGACATCTCCACCAAACAAAGAAGCACTTATCTATTAATGTTGAGAGGAAGTATCCTTGTTTGGTGGAGATTCCCCTCTTTGTAGTCTCATCCTCTTCTCTAGCAAGGATTCATGTTATCACAGATGTTTGAATCAAGGCCTCAAGGAACAATCACATTTCTGAAATTACATGCACACAAGGTCACTGGAGACATTTTGTCATCCTCCATTACTCAGCTGTAGATCAGATTATGCTCTACACATTTAACCAATGAGGTAGCATTTACTAAATAGCCAATAGAAATTATTAGAATATAATACTTTATTGAAAACCATCAAAGTATACACACACAGTAAAAGGCACAATAAAAATAAGACATAAAAGCATCAGTTGTGCAATAACAATTCATACGTACTTCATCGTCACCTAAATGAAGTATATGTTAAAATAAAAGTATACCTTTGTCTGTAATAAAATCTGTAGAAGACACAGTTCCAATTTCATAGTGAGATTTTACATCAATAGCAGCATCCTATGGGTTCTGAGAGCAACACTTTGTCAAATACAGTACAAGGAAGATTAAGGCAGATAACTCCATCCAGGAGACATTGCAAAATACAACCATCAACTGTGTGCAAGGGCCAACAAAATTTGGTGGCATGTCGAGCTAGATACAGACAGGCATTAGAATATGCTACGAAACAATGGAAATGTTCCCTATGGTCCTTTCTACATAGTTCATTGGCAGCCAAAGATAATAAGTCTTTTCAGAGGATAGCAGCCCACTGTCTGAATGGACCTATGTCTGCTCTGGAGTTTACAGTTCAGCCGGAAGGGTGGGTACCCATTTTGGGGGTCTATATGCTTTAGGGAACATGGATAAAGAGAAGGTTGTAGGTATGAGAGAAAATATACTATCTGGCATGGTGGAAGCCCTAGAAATATCCCTCGAGGAAACCCTAGCAGCCATTAGCTCCTGTATCCCAGCCAGAGCTCCCAGCGCCGATTGAATCCCCAATTACCTATATAGAGAAGGTTTAGAAGTCTGGGCCCCATATATTATTATGTTGACCAGTGCTATTCTTTCAGGTATTGAAATCCCAATTTCCTGGAACTCAGCTGGGATAATATTTTTTTTTGTCCTCATTTACCACCACGGTTTCAAGTGTAGCCACCGGAAGAGTGCGACATGCTGTCTCAGTATAAGAACTGGCAGGGATTCTTTAAATTGTAGGATTCCGGCTCCCATCAGCAATGATGCTATCTCTAGAGGTCAACACCAAAGAAACCTTAAAAAGGAATATAAGAAAGGTGACGATTGCTGGCATTATGTACCAGAATTCCAACCGGAAAAAGGCAAAGCAGGAAGATTAAACCACAGCTGCGTAATCATTGGACCAGTGGGGGGGTTGTGCGAGGAGGGGGGGGGGGAGAAACCCCGGCCAACTTATGGGAGCCAGTTTAGCAGGTACCAAAAAGCTCTCTTATCTTGGTTCCCAGCCCTGGCCAGATCCAGCTTTGACACCTGCAAGACTGAGGATTACCAATCATTAAGGGAAGGTGGTGTAGGATCTTTCCATTTTTTACAGATTTCCCTTCTGGCCAATAAGATGGAATAAAACAGAAGATTTTTGTCCGGACTCCGGGCCCCATCAATGACTCCAAAGATTATAAGGGGGAGCTTTACCGACACTTGAAAACCCAACGAGGACGTAAGTGTGTTGCTTATAGTGTCCCAAAATGAGGCCAAGCGGGGGCAATCGAAAAACATATGAGCATCAGAGGCAGCTGCTAAGCCACACCTGGCACAAGCCTTTCCTTGAGAAAATTTTGACAGTCTTTGTGGGGAATAATAGGCTCTATGTAGAGTCAAAAGATGGTTCCTACGTAGCCAAGCAGGCTTAACAATGTCCCACAATACCTTGCACAATGCAAGCCACAGATCTTGCACATTGTGACCGACAAGTATGGGACCCCCATAGCAACTCTGGTAGTTGAAATTCGCCGTCCACTTCTTCCTGAATCAGATTATACCATAAGGAGATCTCCTTTTTGGCCGGAGATTTGTCTAACAGTAGGGACTCCAGTTGACAGCCACCACCAAGTGGAAATCTGCTCCCATGGGAGGGCTGGGAGATGTAAGAGTGAGCACAATTAGCAATCTGCATGTATTTAAATCTAGAAAGATTTGGCCTAATTTTATTTTTTAAGCATTCCTATGGGAGCAAGCACCCTTCCACGAAAAGGTCACCCCAAACCTCCAACCCTGGATCCCTTAAAGGAACAACTAAACTGTCTCCCAGCCATCCAGGACTCTCAGGAAGACCCCAAAGAGGTGACCTACTAGAGAAATACCCCAACCTTATTGATGTCCTCAATTTAGCCCATGTTTTTGCCATCCCCTGCAAAACCTTCAGTTTGATCTTCTTGAAGAACTTGGGATCTCCAAATTTAAACAGGAAACCTGACTGAGCTACTCCTTCCCCTTTAAGCAAGGCTGAAAAACATGCTCCCAATGCCAAAATCTGTAGGCATTTTTAACAGCATTCGGGCATGGGAGAGTTGGAACGCCCATGCATAAATTTGCTGATCTGGAGCTGCTAGCCCACCTTTCTCCCTGCGTCGCCTAAGTTTCTTCCATGCGATCCTTGGGATACGTTTATCCCAGATAAAAGAGGTAATTTCTCCCTGTAATTTTACTAATAAAGATGAATCAAAATAAAGAGGAATAGTGTTAAATAAAAAGGAAACTTTTGGTAAAATAGTCATCTTAATCAGATTGACTCTACCCAACAAAGATAGTGGAAGTTGCACCCATGATCGCATGAGTTTGTTACAATCTTTTGCAACAGCAGCACAATAAGTTATAGCGATTTGATTTATGTCTTTAACAATATTGAGACCTAAGTATCACAAACTTAACCTAGACTGCATGTTTATGTCGCAGACGTTGTCATTCCAAACCATCATCTCAGTTTTAGAGGCGTTAACCTCATATCGGGAGATTTCCCCGAATTCCAGAGCCAACTTAATTGCTGCTGGAAATGCAGTACGTATTTCTGTTGAGAAAATCAGATTATCGTCCGCGTACAGGGCCACTTTCCTTTCCCATCCCCTATAGATAAAGGATTTGATGTTTGTATCCTCCCTCAGATGCTGAGTGAAGGGTTCTATGTATAGATCAAATAGGAGAGGTGAAAGAGGGCAGCCCTGCCGCGTCCCCCTTGTGATGATAAAAGGGTCCGATAGTTCTCCATTCACCAAAACACGAGCTGTAGGGCTTTGGTACAGAAGTCTGACTGCTCGGCGGAAGCCCCCACCGATGTTAAACTTGGCCATGGCCCCCGACATGTATAACCAATTTACCCTGTAGAAAGGCCTTGGTGGCATCAAGCGTGAGAACAGCCAGAGGCAAGGAGTCAAACCCCTTCTGATCATGATGTAAAATATCAGGTGCCACTAGACCCAACCTCTTCGCAAGAACAGCAGCAAAGATTTTATAATCTACGTTCAATATTGAGATTGGCCTATATGACCCACAACACGAGGCTGGCTTCCCTGGTTTTAAAATCAGGGTGATTGATGCTCTATCCCAAGATACAGGGGGTGGTAAACATGCCTGTAGGATTTGATTAAATAAGGTAGTGAGAAAGGGTGCTATTTCTTGTTCCAGGACCCTATAGATTTCAGCTGGGAGGCCATCGGGTCCTGCAGCCTTTCCCTTCTTACTACTTTGGATAGCGGCCCTAACCTCTTCTTCCGTGATGATGCTATCAAGAAATGTTCGTTGTTCCGAAGAGAGTACGGAGAGAGAGATTTCTCTCAGCTAACTCTCAATATGCTCTGGTTCGATCTTTTTATCTTCATGGTAGATGGTCTGGAAAAATTCTCTAAATATTCTTCTGATATCAACATCTGAAGAAAATGTCACGTTGTTAGTGGTAAGAGAATCAATATTGTTGCGGACCTGGTCGGTTTTTGACTTCCAGGCCAATAATTTCCCAGCCCCTTCCCCTTACTGGAAATGGGCTATTATACTAGCCTCCCATTTCCGCAAAATTCTCTGATTTAAAACCGAGCCCAACTGACCCTTTAAGGAGAGTAACCTATTATATAACGGTAATAAGATAATATCAGAGGAGGCAGCATTCAAATCTATATCAGCTTGAATTTTAACTATGTCAGCTTCAATAGAAGCGACTTCCTCTCTATACTGTCTCCTTCGATATGAGACCTTGTTGGTAATAAGACCTCTCAAGCAAGCCTTAAAGGCGTCCCATACATTTCCAGGTACAGCCGATCCAATATTTTTGTACATAAAATTCTGGGCTTCAGTTTTAAGAAAAGAAATGTCGTCTGGCGACGAGAGTAAAGAACGGTCAAATGACCAAATTCTTGGAGAAGTTTTGGGAAACCCAGTGAGTTTCATAAATACTGCTGAGTGGTCGGAAAGATTAGATGGAAAGTAGCAAACACTCTTAACGGAGTTCACCTGTTTTTGACTAATTAATATGAAGTTTATTCTCGACTGGTGGTGGTACTTGTAATTACGAAAAGAGGTGCCCTGTAGCTGTCCTGACCTAACCCTCCAGATATCTACATGACCATATTGCTTCATGCAATTGAGCAAGAAGGCCCTGGTCTTAGAGAGAGCTAGAGGTCCACTGTTAGGAGTTTTATCCAAAGAAGGATCCAATACTAGGTTAAAGTCCCCCGCCAAGATGGTTGGTTCTGGGAAGGACAATAAATGCGAAAATATGGATTCCAAGACCGGGGGATCGTCCTGGTTAGGCCCATAGTAACCCAAAATCGTGATTTGAGCCCCCACAATGATTACCGTGGTAATGACCCATCAGCCACCTGGGTCCACCAACTGAGAGACTAACCTTGCTTTTATCGGGCTCTTAAAGATGATGGTCACACCCCTAATATTCATAGCTTGTGATGTAGATACCGAGAAATCAATCCACCTATTTTTCTTAACTAGAGAGAGCATTTCGGTCTCGATCAGATGTGTCTCTTGGAGTATAATGACCTGCGCATCCGAGTCCCGTAGATACTGCATAATTTTATTCGCTCAGGGTCTGGTGCGCAGGCCATTAACATTCCAGGAGAGAATTTTTAGGCTGCTCATGAAAAACAAACCCAACCACCAACATTCCACTCATTTAAAAAAAGAAGCTTACCAATAGCCTGCCACAACTGTGAAATTAGTTCATTCGACATTACTTCCTTAATGCTAAAACGAAGCGAAACCAATCGGAAAATGAGGAAACTTTTAAATTTTCTCCCTGTCCCCCCCCCCACCCTGGTACCCCGGTGCCCTGAACTGCCCCACCCTCCCTCCCCTTGGGAAACCCTTGCTCTATCTATCCGGAACAAGTCCAGTAGATAGCACCACTACCCAAGCACCTGCTAGGCGTCTATAGCATGAAGACAGATATTAATAATGTGAATAAAAAAAGGAAAAAAAACAAAAAGAAAAGGCTGCCAATTGATCATCAGGGGCAACTCTCTCAACCCTACCTATACCCTATTTCTCTTAGTGGATAAGTTGTGTTAACTAGTTTTTTTTTTTGTTTTTTTCCTAATGTACATTTTTCCCATTTTTTTCACTACTTTCTATCCATTTTTTTTTCTCCTCTATCTTTTTTTTCCCAACACTGCTATTTATTTTCATTTATTTTACTTTCTGTATTAAAACCTACAATTAGGAAAACTACAGGAATGAAGGTAGCCTATATCTATTCTAACCAGAAGGCCCCTTATCATTCTCCAGAGCCAGCAAAAACTCAACTACCGCCTGCACTGATCGAATATTAAACATCTTATTATTGTGCATTATTTTCAGAGCTGCAGGAAACATGAGTTGTGCGGTTGCACCCAGTTTTTTAAATGCATCTAACCGTCTCCCAAACTCCCACTGCTTTTCTAGAGTAACCCTAGAGAGGTCAGACCTGATCTGAAAATTAAACCCTTTTCCAGCCAGGGATTTCTGCTTTAAGGCCAAATTGAGGATATGCTCCTTAAGTGAATAAGTATGAAAGTTTACGAGGATATTTCTGGGTCTGGACCTTTGAGGGTTCCTTCTAAAAGGATCCCCGTGGATACGCTGGATATCAGTAGCCAATTCCTCAGTAGATTGATCCAAACATAAGGCCTCCTTCAAAAGTGAGATTACAAATTGTTTGATATCTGAGCCCTCATTCCCCTCCGGAATATTGAGGATACGGATGTTACTACATCTGGCGTTGTTCTCCAACGTTTCCATTCTCTCAGCCAAGACAAGATCTTCCTTTTTAAGCTTAGTAATATCCTCTTTAGCCTGGTCTAGATGTATAGATAATACAGCTACCGTTTCCTCCAGCGCCGCCGTTCTTGCAGTGAGACCATTGATCTTATTATCGAGAGATTCGCAAACATTTCTGATCTCCATCTGGTTAGCCGTGGACTCGTCAAAATTTTGTTTTATGTCCATAGATAAGGAAGCAAACATTACTTGTAAGGAAGCGGCCGTAATGCCAGTCTTGATACCTTCTGTTGCAGAGCTAGGAGGAGTGAACATATCCCCCTGTTGGATGTCCCCTTGCACCACCTGCAACTCCTCTATCCCGACACCCGCACCTGCGTCAGCCCCGGTAGAGGTAGAGGTAGAGGTAAAAGTAGAGGCATCCCCATCCACCCTACTAAGCTCTTCCGATAATGGGGGTGACTGTGAAGCTGACTGCAAGTGAGTCATTTCTGATGGCAAGCCCAATGGTGATACACTGGCTTCAACAGCCTCTGCTTCTCCAACACGCAGCACTTCCATAAGACTGTTCGAAGGAAAACTAGGTGATGGCGGGGGGAGTATCTCTAATTCAGCTGGAATAGAGGAAGAACTTGAGGGACCAGAAATGGATATAGCACGGTTCTCTGAGAGATCCAATATTTGTGGCACAACTTTAAAATATGACTGCAATGATGGCGTGATTTTTGACCCAAGATTAAGCACTGTTTTGAGATTCTTAACAGCTTTACAACCTTTTGTACGTTTTGCTTTAACCTCTGTGGACAGATATGAAGAGGTTTCTTTTTTACAGGACACGAATCAGGGCTCACATTAACACACGGAGACTCTGCTTTAGGAGTCAAACCAACACCCAGAGCTGCGCCTGTGTTACCCGCAACTCTGCCCTCTTTCCTTTTGTACCCACGCTTACCCTTCCACCGAGGCGGTTGGGGTGTTGCCGATAGCGATAAGGGAATTGCGGAATCAGTACCCTTACCACACTGAGCTGCAATCTTCTCTGACAAAACCTCCTCCTCCGCCACCGCCGCTTCCGTAGCCGCCAATGCTTCCTCACCTGTCTGAAATCCAGTGGAGCTGCTGCAGGAGACGTGCAGGAGACTTCGAAGCCTTCTGCCTCTCCTAAGCTCCAGGGCGGCCAGGGACCAAAGCCGCAGACCCAACGGGGCCGTTGGCAGCGCCGAAGACTTCAACATAGCTACCTGCGAGCGTTTGGGCGAAGCTGCACTCGCCTGAGCACAGTGAAAACACATGGAAAGGGAAAACAGACGTCTTCGGGGAAACAAAACGTGATGAAACGCTGCAAGCTACAATGCGGTTTTGTTCAGCCCAATGTCTTCTGAAAAGCCGTCTTTCTACATCCAGGAGCCCTTACACCCCTTTAGCAACTTTGAAGTTACCTGTAGCATCGAGGAACTAGGACAAAAGAGCCTTTAGCAGGATATCAGGCTCGAAGCACCGCGGCAGCTCAGCAGGCTGCCACCATGTTTCCCCCCCAGCTTTAGACCTATTAGTCTAATTGACTCTTTGCAAAAAAAATTCTGCAAGCAGCTATTTGCCCATATTCAGGATTGGATCCTGAAAAATAATATCCTGTCTGATTTTCAGGCGGGTGTTGTGCCAATATTAGTACCCTGGACCATGTCTTCCACTCTCTCTGCATCTATTGGGAAGAAGTTGTCATCAAAGGGGGGAATCTATATGTAGCCTTTGTGGATCTGCTCATAGCCTTTGACCTGCTCCCTCAAGCTAAGCTCTGGAAGGTGGTGGCAGAGCTGGGACTCCCTTGAAATCTGCTAGATATTCTTATTCATCTGCATTCAGCAAATAAAGCCCAAGTTAGGTGGGGGGAGGATGGACAATTAACTGAGTCTTTGGTTGCTTGCTCCGTCCCACGCTGCCGGCCATTTTGCTGTTGATATTGTTGTTGTCTCGCCCCGCTCCCGCCTTCCCAGCTGACCCTCCCTCGCCCCTCCCCTTCCACTATCCACATATGAAAGATGCATTTGCGCGCAGCGGTTACGCGCAGCGGTCGCGCCCTATGCGCGCCGAAGGTGCGCCAAAGGTAAGCCCGTCTACGCCCGTCCGCGCCTGGTCCGCGCCCAGTGCCAGAGCCCCTGGCCCCCGTCTCACCCACCCCACCCGCATTACATACGACACCTCCACCCTCTTAGCCCTAAACCCCGGCCGACTCCCCAACTGCGCCCAAGCCGCACCTGGACACACCCATGGACCCTTCACATGCAACTCCTGCAAGTATGACGGCACCAAGACCAGCTCCTCATCCACTAACACCAAACAGAGATCTGACCCCAAGCACCTAAAATGCTTCCTGCTCAACACCCGCTCGGTCCACAGACACGCCATAGACCTTTGGAATCTACTAGACACCATCTCTCCGGACGTCGCCTTCCTAACAGAAACATGGATGAACGCCTCTTCAGCCCCAGACATCACCATTGCCATCCCGGATGGCTACAAGATCATCCGTAAAGACCGCACCAAACAAACAGGAGGAGGCATCGCTATCGTCCATAAGAATTCCATCCGCATCTCAACCAGCTCAGACGTCAACCTCGCTAGCGTCGAACACCTTCACTTCCAGATCCACACCGACCCCAAGACCACACTCAGAGGCACCCTCCTCTACAGGCCTCCAGGACCCCGCGCACAATTCAGTGAAGACATTACTGACTTTATCACCCCACACGCCCTCCCCTCCGAGGACTACATTCTATTGGGAGACCTCAATTTTCACCTGGAAAAGAGCAACGACAGCAACGCCACCACCCTTCTGGACAATCTCGCCAACCTCAGACTCAAACAACTTGTTAATACCCCCACTCACTACGCAGGCCACACACTCGACCCCATCTTCACCTCCAGCAAACATATCTCCTTCAGTCACACCACAGTTCTCCATTGGATGGACCACAGCTGTGTTCACTTTTCCTACAAAAAGACCACAACCCACAACCATCCTCAACCTACTCTGCGAAGAAACTAGAACAAAATCACCATTGAGCAGATCTCCTCATTGCTTCTTCAAAACCCCCCGGCCCACTCTTCGAACCCCAACCAAGCAACCACTAACCTCACTCAATGGCTAACCAACAGCGCCGACAACCTAGCACCTTTGAAAAAACGTCAAATCAAACTAGGCAGCAAAAACGCTCCCTGGTTCAACAATGATCTTAAGAAATCCAAGAAACTCTGTCGATCCCTTGAGAAAGCCTGGAAAAAAGACCCAAACACCAGCACCAGGGACGCCTTCAAAAACGCCACCCGCATACACCACCAACTGATCCGGACTGCCAAGAAAGCCGCATTCAAAGACCGACTAGACAACAACGCCCACAACAGCAAGGAACTATTCAACATCGTCAAAGAATTTTCCAACCCCTCAGCCAACTCCAACGACATCACTCCCTCTCAAACCCTTTGCGAATCCCTAGCTTCGTTCTTCCACAACAAAATCGCAGACATCCACAACAGCTTCAACAACCAACCCGGAGATCAACCCACCCAACCTTCTGCCGTACCTTCACCCCCCTTGAACATCCTTAATGACTGGAACCCAATCTCCACTGAGGACACCATCCGCCTGATGAACTCCATCCACTCAGGATCCCCCACAGACCCATGCCCTCACCATATCTTCAACAAAGCAGACTCCATCATTGCACCACACCTCCGAGACGTCATCAACTGCTCGTTCAACTCCGCCACCTTCCCGGAAAGCTGGAAACACGCCGAACTCAGCGCCCTTCTGAAAAAACCCACAGCTGACCCCACCAAACTCAAAAACTACCGCCCCATCTCGCTCCTTCCTTTCCCGGCCAAAGTCATCGAGAAAGCTGTCAACAACCAGCTCGCCGCCTTTCTCGAAACCAACAAATCCCTTGACTCCTCACAGTCCGGATTCCGAGCAAAACACAGCACTGAGACCGCACTCATCGCAGCTACCGACATTCAAACTCTACTGGACAATGGAGACACAGTCGCCCTCATCCTCCTTGACCTCTCCGCAGCCTTCGACACAGTCTGCCATAGCACCCTGTTACAACGCCTCAGTAACATCGGAATCCAAGGAAAAGCACTGGAATGGATCACCTCGTTCCTTACCGGAAGAACTCAGAGAGTCCGCCTTCCACCATTTAAATCAGAGGCCACTGAAGTCATATGCGGCGTGCCACAAGGATCCTCACTCAGCCCCACCCTCTTCAACGTATACATGAGCCCCCTCGCGACCATTGCACGCCAACACAACCTCAACATCATCTCCTATGCTGATGACACTCAACTGATCCTCTCACTCACCAAAGACCCGAACACAGCCAAAACCAACCTACATGAAGGAATGAAAGAAGTAGCCGAGTGGATGAAGCACAGCCGTCTGAAACTGAACTCAGACAAAACAGAAGTCCTTATCTTAGGTACCTCCCCCTCCGCCTGGGATGACTCTTGGTGGCCAGAGGCCCTTGGAAAAGCACCCATCCCGACGGACCATGCACGGAATCTGGGCGTCATCCTGGACTCCTCACTCTCGATGAACAGACAAGCCAACGCCGTTTCATCATCTTGCTTCAACATTATTCGCATGCTCAAAAAAACATTTCGCTGGATTCCCACCGAAACTAGAAAAACGGTCACCCACGCACTGGTCACGAGTCGCCTGGACTACGGAAACACCCTTTACGCCGGTACCACCGCAAAACTTCAGAAAAAACTCCAACGCATCCAGAACGCATCAGCCAGACTCATACTAGACATCCCGCGTAAAGACCACATTTCTAGTCACCTGAAAAACCTCCACTGGCTCCCCGTTAATAAGAGGATAACATTCCGCCTCCTAACCCACGCTCACAAAGCACTTTACGAACTTGGACCCGAATGCCTCAACACACGACTTTCCTTCTACACCCCCTCCCGCCAACTACGCTCCTCCAACCAAGCCCTTGCTGCTGTACCTCGCATCAACTAAACCACCATGGGAGGAAGATCCTTCTCCTACCTGGCAGTTAAAACTTGGAACTCACTTCCCACTCACCTTCGCCTCACTCAGAACCACCTAGCATTCAGAAAGCAACTTAAAACTTGGATTTTCGACCAGTAATTCCCCACCCTTCTTCAAGCGCCTTGAGACCCTCTGGGTATGTAGCGCGCTATATAAATTATCTGGCTTGACTTGACTTGACATGTTAAATCGTGGAATGAGATAGGGATGTGTATTAGCTCTCACCCTGTTCTAGCTATTTATTAATAGGGTAGTAGACTTCTTTGACATGGATGGGTGTGATGCCCCAAAAGTCAGGGAGAGAAGAGTGCCCCCACTTCTCTTCGTTGTTGATACGTTATTAATATCAAAGTCCCCACAAGGGTTCCAACAACTTTAAAGTGATTTTAATCTTTTCAGTGACAAGGGTGGTATGTAACTCAATGAGTCAAATATCAAGTACATGATATTCACTAAGAGTACTTTGAAGCCATCTAAGAGTCGCATGTATATAGGGGACTGTACTAGAGAACTAGTCTCTGTCTTTGACTATTTGGGGATTCGTCCAACACCAAATCTATGCTGAGTACCTCATATCGATAAAATACAGTTGTCCTTAATCCAGCAGACTGCACACATAAACATAATCCATAGAAACACAGTGTGATGGAAATTGGCTCCAGCGTTAGAATTATATAACATCAAAGTCTTAGGAGCAGTTTTATATGGAGCAGAATTTTGGTGTAGAGGGATCACCAATTGCCTTACTGTCACTGAACATCGCTTTGTAAGATCCCTTTTCAATTTATCAATTAGCACTCCCTTGACTCTAATCTTCTTTGATCTGGCCCAAATTAAACTGGCTCATAAGCTGAGCTATAAGCACTTAATATTTTGTCATCGTCTATCTACAATTGAGGAGCTCGCCCCCTATCAAGTGGCTATCAGGGACCTTCTGGCAGAACCCAACATAATTATAATTCCCTGGCTCAGTACCCTGAGAGAGCTGTTGAGGAAATTGGGGATGGAGGCATATTGGTCAAGACGAGAGGAGCTGTGTTCTATTCCGAAGAGTAGGGTTAAACCCGTCTATTAGGAGTCTACCCTGATGAATGATATGACAAATTCTGTGGGTTCCCTGAATCAGGAGTTTATGAATTTTAAACCCCTCCCGCTCTTTGAGGAAACAATTGATAAAATTGTTCCATCCCTTTCAAGTAAACTATTCCTTCACTTTAGATACAAGACCCTTCCCACTAAATTGTTTTGTAGTAACTGGTGAACGAATGTATCCTCTGATATGATATGATATGATATGATAAAAATTTATATTGCGCAGAACAATAACCCGCAGGTATCAAGGCGCCTAACAATAAAATCAAAAGTCTGAACCATTCATCCTTACACATAGGCCTGTAAGAAGAGGCGAGTTTTTAGGGCACTGCGAAATGTCTGTAAAGAAGGCAGGGACCTAAGATCCAAAGGGAGATCATTCCACCATTTGGGAGCTAGGGTGGAAAAAGCCTTGACACCCCATTTGGCTCTTCGTATACGGGGGACTGACAGAAGCAATTTCCCGGAGGAACGCAGATTCCTTCCGGGAATGTAGTGGGAGATGATGGAACCCACTCCAGAGTCACTGTTTTTTGCAATGGCTCTGTATGTCTTGCACAGGACCTTGAACCGTACTCGGTATTCTACCGGAAGCCAGTGCAACGTTTTTCTGGCCAACGTTGCCAAGGAGCGTCTGGGAACATCCAGAACAAATCTGGCTGAGGCATTCTGGACTACCTGTAAGCGCTGCAGGAGGCTCTTGTTTAGCCCAGCATACAGCGCATTACAGTAGTCCAGACGTGAACCAATAAGTGCGACGGCTATTTGTTTTCTGGACTGCACAGAGAGATATTTCCTGATCCTTCGCAGAGTATGAATTAGGCCCCAACAGGTGGAGATGGTTCCACACACCTGTCTGCCCATATCCAGGGCAGGATCTATCATCACCCCAAGATTTTTTGCGGATGTTGTGGGGGAAGGGCACACTCCAAGTGAATTAGGCCACCAGCTAGATGACCAGATGTTTTCGTTCCCACCAAACACCATCACCTCAGTCTTCTCCCCATTCAGTTTAAGAGAGTTCTGAATCATCCAGTGACCAACCGCCTCCATACAAGATCTAAACTTGGAGGCGGTCTGCACATCTGAATGGGAGAGAGAGACGAGAATTTGGGTGTCATCCGCATAGGAGACTACCTCCATCCCGAAAGTTCTTATTAATCTTGCCAGAGGGGTCACATAGATGTTGAATAGGGTCGGACTAAGAGCCGACCCTTGTGGGACCCCACATAGCACAGGTCGGGATGGAGATAGAAACTCACCCATCTTGACTCTTTGTTCCCTCCCAATTAGGAAGGAGGCCAAAAGATCTAGAGCTGCGCCCTTCACCCCCACATCCCTCAGGCGAGATGTAAGAACTGAGGGAGAGAGGGTGTCGAAGGCCGCAGTTAGGTCTAGCAGGACCAGGAGGGTAGTCTGGCCCCTATCCACTGTCGTGCGGATGTTGTCAAGCACGACGGTGAGGGCCGACTCGGTGCTGTGTTCCCTCCTGAATCCGTGCTGGGAGGAGTCAAGGCAGCCCGAGCTTTCCACAAAAGCAGTGAGATGCTTGTTCAGATGTGCCTCAAGCATCTTCGCCGGGGCAGGAAGCAGCGAGATTGGACGGAAGTTTTTTAGGACTTCCGGGTCGAGGGAGGCCTTCTTTAGCAGAGGTTTTACTACTGCTTTCTTCCATTCCAAGGAGAAGACACCGTCTCTTATAGCTAGATTCATTATTTCTAGCAGCGGTGGCAGGAAGGTCTCCCTGCACTGCTTGATAATTTTCAAAGGGCAAGTATCCAGGGGGGAACCAGATTTGATCTTATTAAGTAGGACTTCAAGTTCCTGCAGATCAAGGGGTGGAAAGGAGTCCAGGGTGCCCGATGGGGAGACATCAATGGTGAACGTATTTGTCTCGACCCGATCAGTAGGCACACTAATACAAGCTCTTTGTGTCTCAAGAGCTAGATGGATATCCAGAATTTTAGTGTGGAAAAATGAGGCAATTCTATCACATAGATCCTGCGAAGGTGTGACGGGGTCAGGGGTTTGTAGGTCGACTAGAGAGTCGACAATTTTAAAAAGCTCCTTCGGCGAGGAAAGCGAGGTTGTCAGGGTTACAAAATAATCTTGTTTCGCCTGCACAATCTCAGCCTTATATTTCCTAACAAGGAGTTTGTGGGCTTCTTTATTCTTAAGGTCCCAACTAGAGTGCCAGAGCCTCTCCTTTCTCCTCACTTCCTGCCTGAGGAGCCTAAGGGAGTCAGAAAACCATGGGGCCGATGGTCTCTTCCTTGCTCGGCGGCGGACCTGTAGAGGAGCTAGCTCATTCATAGCCTCGGTGACGACCTGTTCAAAGTGGCCGACTGCGGTCTGTACACTGTCTACACCCGTGATAGAAAGGCTGGCAGCCCATGGTGCAAAAGAATGGCTGCTGATGTCCTTAAAGTTTCTAGCCGTTACCATTGCATGATTCCCTTTTTTGCTTCCATCTCCCCTGTGATATTCCAAATGGAATGGAACTGCGAGGTGATCAGACCAAGATAGGTGCACCGGTTCCTTGGTGGTTAAACGATGATCGTTAGAGAAGATACCATCTAACGTATGACCTGCCCGATGGGTGGCTCCACTGACTCGCTGCGTGAGCCCACAGGACGCCAAAGCCTCAATGAGTCCTGAGGTATCAGATGCATCATGCCGTTCTAAATGGTAATTAAAATCGCCCAAGATGGAAAAGTTATCTCGACCAAAGTATGGTTCCAGGGCCTGAAGGAATTTGGAGGTAAAATCGGTCCGTGGGCCTGGTGGTCGGTATAAAAGAATACCATTAAGAAAAGGACATTGTGCTTCCTTTATGGTAAAGTAAAGGGCTTGGAAACAATCCGGGAAGTCAGGGATAGGTACAGTATGACATTGCAGGTGGTCTTTGTGAAGGATCGCTATACCACCTCCCACTCGTCTCTGTCTGTCAAGTCTAGCCAGGCAGTACCCTTCAGGGACCGCTTCAATTAGATCGGGGCCAGATGAATCTTTGGCCCACGTTTCGGTGATAAACACTAGAGCAGGATTTCTATCTAGGACCATTTCCCTAAACATTATCTTGTTTTTGACAAGGGAGCGGGCATTGACCAAAATGCCTTCTACTCCCATTGTTCTAGACCTGATAGCATCGGAATTACCAGAGGAGGGATGGTGAGGGGAATCGGATGGCCTAGGATTGTAATGACAACCACATCGCAAAGGAAAGAGCAGTTCATCTGGTTCAGATGAGTGCGTGGACCCTGATCTTCGGGGTTTCAGGCGCAGCATTTCCTGACGGGTATAACTGAGGGTAGGGGAAGAAGCATCAACAAAGTCCAGAGTCCAACCGTCCAGCGTGTCCTCAGCGCGGACGGGCGCAGACGGGCTGGACTCTGGCGTGACTCCGGCGGGCATCCGGCGCCCACGATGCGCGTACACGCTGCGCGTCATGTCCATCTTATTATAGAGGGCTCTAGCCAGTCCACGTGATTGGCTTCAGCGAATGGCTGAGGAGTGATACTTCTACCTACCCAAAATGGCGCCCCAGGTAAACAAAGCACGGGGACCGGCCCGCCCGAATGGCAGTGAATGCGGCGTAATACCGCTGTGCAAGAATGCGATCCGTGAGTAAGAGCACAGGTAGGGGGCTATGAAATATTTAAACAGTTTTCTTATAATCCTCTGATTATAAATGTACTACCTGTAAAGGAAGCCCCAAATCCCTAGTCCATTTGTTATTTTTTTACCCACATTATAGGAACCTGAGGACCAAGTGGATAATCCCTTTGTGTAGGCTTATCGGTCTTGGTCACTATCTCAACATGCTGAGAATTCTTTCTACAGACACCCTTAGAGTAATAGTCTTCAGTCTAGCACAATTTTTGTTAGCTCTATGGATTAAACACTCAACCTGTATTGTATAATAACTTTTTATTGCACTTTTTATTTGTATATACAGAAGAGAGGCATTTTTATATGGCTCTTATCCTTTTATGATATTTTTAACTGTTTTCTGTATTATTCTTTTGATCTTTACATAAACATCCAGGTGTGTGTAACTTATGCTCGAATGTAAGTGGTTGTGATGTACTTTTTGAAATCTTTTGTGATCGAAATAAAGTTATGAAAATGATGACAATGTTAGAATCTTAAGAATTAATTTTTCTTTGAAATTTTTTTATAAAAGTTACAAAAGAAAAGATTACTGACAAAATGCGCACAAAGCATTAAATAACTGCTTTAAAAATGTTGATCCTTTTGTAAAAAATTGCTTGTAAAAAGCTGCTTATTGCAAATACAATTTTTGGAGAGGTACCACTTTTTAAGATCCTTAAGACTACCAAGTGTCTAGATGTTATATCATGACAGATTGACGAATCCTTTTGTGGCAGGAAATGTAGTACTCAGGGCAAAAAAAACATCATGTGTATCTCATTCTCATTTCTCAAGCCACACACTGAACAGGCGATAGACTCTTGCTCAGAACACCATTTGTGTGTAAACAATCTTAACAGGTGGGTCCCCTGGCGAAAGCGTATACACCGACTCTTGGCTAGAGGAGAACATATTATTTTTTAGAATTGCTCAAAAACAGGAACATACTTAAAATGTAAAAACAGATTGGTCAGGGAACCTTTTGAGTTATTTGTTATGTAGCCATCATTAATAAAAGCCCAATAGCGTGCTTTCAAAATGCTGAGATCCGGTTTATGAATTGCAGTTGGCTCAACCCACTAACTTTGTAAACTCAATTTCCCCAAACAAGCCCAAACAAATTTAAGCCAAGGAAGAGTCCTGGCTCCTGGAGCTTTTAGTAAGTCTTTAAGTGAATCCTTGTAGTCTCCTAGCTCAGGTGTGGTCCAAAGATGGACCCAATACACTAAAGTTTTTAGTACAGCCAAGTCAGCAATTCTTTTCAATCGTACATCAAAATATAATAGGGTAAATGATGAGCTAATTGGGACAGAAAGAAACTTTCTAATAAAATAGTTTTCAGTTATAGATAGTGAATAAGTGTCAACACAGCCCCAAATCTCAGCGCCATAAAGCAACGCACCTTGAGTCTTGGCATTATACATTTGCAGAGCTGGTAAAACTGCATGTGATGTGATTTGTTTGTGAAATATAATAATAGCATTATACCTATGCTCAATTACAAGAGTACTCCTCTTTAGTTGACTTGTCCACTTAAAGTTCTCCATAAATCTACTCCATAGATGTTCAAAGTTATGTACCCTTTCTAAAATCTCACTGCCAATGCGAATATTAAAATCTTTACTCGTGCCTTTACCAAACACCATACATTTGGTTGTATTTACATTTAATTCCAGGCCCCTAGATCTGCAGAAATATAAAAATAGCCAATATAAAGTACTCAAGTTGGGTTTGTGCAAAACTGTGGAGTCTTGTTGGATTAAGGGGCAGGTGGCACTCACACAGCTACTCCCACACCCACACAGACACTCAGATACCCACTCACATATCCATTCAGCTACTCTTACATATACTCACAGACTCACACAGATGCTCACACACCCACTCACACACCAATACAGTCACTCACTCACCAACAAAACCACTTACACACTCATTCACATACCCATATAGTCACTCACTCACATATTCACTCACACACATCTACTCACAGACCCATATAGCAACACACATCCACAGAGCCACTCACATACCTACTCACAGAACCATAGAGCCACTCACACACCCACTCACATAACCAATCACACACCCACTTATAGATCCACACAGCCACTAACACTCACTCACAAACCTATAGAGCCACTCAAACACCCAGTCACTGACCCATACAGCCACTCACACTCACTCACAAACCCATATAGCCACTCACACACCCAGTCAGACACATACAGCTACTCACACACCTACATACAGACCCATACAGCCATTCACAGACCCATACAGCCATTCACACACCCGTAAAGCACTCACACAATATTCACAGACCCATATAGCCACTCACACACCCACACTGACCTATACTGCAGAGAGAGTTGTGGCGAAGCAGCCAGGGTGATTGACGCTGGAATCTGGGGATCACGGTTTGATCCCCAGCGCCTGTGGCAGATTAGCCCAGCACCATGTGACTGGGCAGTAGCTTGTTTAATCTTTCTGACGGCCCCCAGTGCCTGGTGACCCTTACTGGTGATTGTTAAGCGCTTTACAAATATGTATTATTATTGTTATTACAGCCACTCACACACCCATTCTCAAAGGTTACAAGTTACAGTTAGGAAATATAATTTAAAAAGCCTTCGAAATTCACTAAAAATAAAGGTTTACAGGGATGTTATATTTAGGAAATATAATTGAAAAACCTTAGAAATTCACAAAAAAAACTGAAGTCACAGGGACGTTATAGCTAGGCTCAGATTTCACATGCACAAAACTATAGTATTAACAAAAAGTGGTAACGGTTAACAAGAGCGCACAGCACAACGTCAAGGTTAATGTAATTCTGAACAAAATATCAGGTTGGTGCTCAGGAAGAAGTGGGAGACTGGTTACCACAGCCTCCAAGGCAAACCTAGGTCCAAACAATTATTATTATCCTCCGAGCACTCAATGTTATCAAAAAAGAGTCTTTATATATTTTTCGTCCTTTTATTGTCCACTCTTCATCCAAATCAAATTCCAAATTCCACATCAACTTCCCAGATTTCCATCACACGATTGTGTGCAGCCAACGCGCGTTTCGTCAAGTCCGTGTAGGACAATTTGACTTCCTCAGGGCTGCAACCCAAAGGTTTACAATCAGTCTCATTCTTTCACATAAAGAAATAATACACAACAGTTCATACATCGTTTGCATATTACCGTACATTGTACAAAAACAAATATTTCTATAACCTAAGTTTCGGTCTAGTGTATAATTAATATGTTAACACACTAGGTTTACTAAGAAGGAGTATCTTTACCAAACACATAAATTAATATTCATTTATAACAACACTATTTCAAACCATCAAATACCATACAAGTCATGTATATAAAGTAATGGGTTTAAGAATGTGGTTCCCAAAAACATCAATGATTAACAGGTCATATTTCAATTAATTCACCTAGCTCATGGCAATAGTATACCCTAGAATCATCCAAACAAACTTATTATGAAGATTAAATCAGTTGCCTACTCTACAGAGTCTCAAATTAATAATCGTATTATATATAGTCATTGAGACAAGTTATTATTTCATGCTAGGCTATCCTTTATTTGATATATGCACTCACCATATAGTTGCAGGATTAATATATCTCTTTTTCCAACAACGTATTCCTGTCCCAAGTTATCACTTATAGTCCAATTCAAAACGTTCCTAGAGTGAGTTAATATTAATGTCAATAATAATCTCAACAAGTATTTAATCCCAATACGTGTTCTATGTTTGTACACCTCACCTTATATTCCAGTGTCTGTATTGGAAAAGTATATCTGATTTTCAACCAACGTATTCCTGTCCCAAGATGTCACTTAAAATCCAATTCTCAATGGTATTTCAATCCGTTCCTAAAGTACGTTAATGTCAGTGTCAGTAATAGTCCCAGCAAGTATTAAGATCCAATACCCATTTTATTTTGTGCACCTCACCTTATAATCCAATGTCTGTATAGACGCTGTTAATATGCTTGTATCTTCAATTGTCCTCCGTATTTAAGATGAGAGGCGACACGAGTGAGTGTCTAATAAGGGAAAAAACACTTGTAAGGGTCTTATTTTTCCCTAATGTATACTCTAAAGTAATAGCAATATCCCTATACTTCGTCTAAACCACTCACCGATTAGTCTGATGTGTAGTCTTCTCAATCCGGCGTTCAGCACGAGCGCCATCTTGTAGTGGCAATTTATAATACAATGAGCGGGCGCCATCTTGTAGTGTCCACGCGTATTAGTACAAGTGGCCGCTATTTTATAGTAATCACGGACTCCCTATGATTTAGGTATAGTCTCTGTACATTAGCTCATTATCTTCATGTAGCATCTGAATTTGTACATAGTATTTTCGATCCGCCATTCCAGCGCGGACGTCATCTGTTTCATAATTTATTTAGTTAGGCTAAGTCTATTTGTCAACCCGACGTTTTCGCGCGGGCGCCATCTTATAGTGGCTATTCGGTAGTAACATTAAATAAAGGGTCAACATCTTGTAGCATGTAATTATGTTTATAAGTGCGCTCATATTATTAAAGCGGTCAAAAATTTGCAGATTTCAGATATTGCCAGAGCTCATTGCTTACTGTTAGTTTATTTGATCTCATGAGTAATTTGGGAGTATCCTACTTGTATAAACGAAGTTATCCCACCCTTTATAGCTTGATACATTTTATAGTTATTCTCTCGTCCTGTGAACCACTGGGGTCCTCAGGTCAACCACAATCTTTTCCCCTTCCTTTATTTGTTCTGATCAGCCATGATCTGATTTGTTTACTCCTTCACAGCATAAAACATAACGGAAAGGCTGTAGGTTCAACAGTATTTCTCTCAAAAAAACTTATACTTTACTTATGGTTGAGTATTAGGTTCATGTACTCATTCAAAGGGTTATTTTCTTTTTTTTTTTTTTTTTTTTTTATTTTCTTTTTTTGATCCTTTCTTTTTCTGCAGAATATACATGTTAGAGAGAAAATAGTAAATACTTAGACATAGAGCAGAAATATATAAGCACCTGCATTGTCAATCACAGCTTTTCCTCTAGTAATTAGAAACATCTCTCAGTTACCAAGATAGAACTCATATTCATGATCCACATTAAGACCACATTCTACCGCTTTTAGTCTGATCAACCAAAGTACTTCTCTCTTCCTTAGTGCTAATACTCTATTACCTCCTCGTGGGTCGGGTTTTATATGGTCAATTCCATGGTAGGAGAACACATGTTGATCCCTAGTTTCGAAATTCTGAATTGCATGTGATGCAATCGGATACCGTGTGTCACCATTCTTCAACGCTCTGTAGTGTTCAGCAATTCTATCTCTGAGCCTTCTCTTGGTACTCCCTACGTAGATTTTACCACATGTACAGGAGATCACGTAAATTACATATGTTGTGTCACAATTAATGAACATGCCAATGGTATATTTACCTGAGTTGTTGTATTCAAAGCATAATACCTTCTTCATTGCCCATCTACAGGATAAACATCTACCACATTTGTAAAACCCCTTAAAACTGTTCAACCAGTCAGTTTTGTTTTGTTTAGTTGGATAACTAGGACTTAGCATGTTCTTAAGAGTTATTCCCCTCCTAAATGTCACACTTGGCCTGTCATAGATATATGGTTTCAGATCGTCATCTATACAAAGCAGGTGCCAATGTCTGTTCAAAATGGTAAATAACTTAGAGCTATCTAGTCCATAATTAGTTATTACTCGCACCTTCTGATCCATCGTTCTACCCTCTTTGTTATCTCTTATCAATGTAGTTTCTCTTTTCACCTTTTTCACTTTGGATACAGCTTTAGTTATCACATTTTGTTTGTATCCTCGATTGGTAAATCTAGATGTCATATCTGTTATATTGTGCTCAAACTCTCTATCAGTTGAGCAATTACGTCGAGCTCTGATAAACTCTCCGTATGGTATGGCTCTTTTTTGGTAATTCGGGTGACAGCTCTCAGCATGTAGGATTGAGTTACAGCTAGTCGGTTTTCGATACATTCGACTATGAATCTTTGTTCCTTCCACATGTAGTTCTACATCCAAAAAAGTGATCTTCTGCCTATCATAGGAGGTCGTAAATCCCAAGTTATACACATTGTCATTTAGGTAATCAAAAAAACCTTTAAGTTTTTCTACTGTCCCTGTCCATATCATCAAACAATCGTCAATGAAACGACCCCAGTAATGTATATATGGTGTCCATTCTGAACCCTCAGGGCCCCAGATTCGCTCCGCCTCGAACCAACCCATAAACAGGTTGGCAAAAGACGGAGCAAATCTAGAACCCATTGCTGTCCCAAGTCGTTGTCTGTACCACTGGCCATCAAAAAGAAATACATTATTTTCTAGTACCATCTTAGTCATTTTTAATAGCATCTGAGTGTGATCAAACATTTCAGCTGGTCTTACACTGAGAAAGTGGTCCAGAGCACGTATGCCCAAATCATGATCGATGATGGTATACAGGGATACCACATCAAGTGTAACTAATAACATACCATCTTCCCAATTCGTATCTTCCAATAGGTTTAGTACATGCTTAGTATCTTCTATGAAAGATGGTAGGTTATACACATGTTGTCTCAGGAAACAGTCAATAAATTCTGATAACCTCTCCGTCGGTCCACCAATGCCAGAGACAATAGGCCGCCCTGGCGGCTTGTCTCGGCATTTATGGACTTTAGGGAGAGTGTATAAGCACGGTGATCTAGGTGTGCTCAATTTGAGGTAAAGGTATTCGTCATGATCTAGTAGTGTTAGATCATACCATGTTTTTATTTCACTGTTAATTTTAACAGTTATGTCCGGAATAGGATTAGTAGTCAACTTCTCATAAAACATAGTATTACTAAGTTGAGAGTGGACTTCATCATTATAATCAGTAGTGTTTTGGACAACTATATTCCCACCCTTGTCTGCATTCCGTATTGTGATAGCTTTGTTGTTCATAAGCTCACGTAGGGCTTCTCTTTCTCCAAGTGTAAGATTGTCACGAGATACTCTAGTATCCCTACGTTTTGATATGTCAATTACTTTATCTATATCTGTGCAGACCATCTTAAAAAAGGTGTCAATCGTATTTCCTGGAATCAATTGTGGGGTCCATTTGGATTTCTCTCTCAATCCACTCTCTTCCCTCTCATATCTTGATATCTCAAGATCCTCAATCAGTGTTTGCATCGTAACAGGATCGTCTTCCCTTTCAGTAAGTGATAAAAGAAGTTGAGTATCCTTTAGTTCCTGTATAGTAATTTCACTCAAAATTTTATTAGAAGGTTGCTTATCTCTTACAGGTACATTAGCAAAGTGTTTCTTGATTTTAAGGTTTCTGACAAATTTAAAAAGATCTATTTTAGTCATACACCAGTCTAAATTAGTTGCTGGACAAAAACCCAAACCTCTTTTCAAAACAGTAACCATGTTCTCAGATAATTCACAAGAAGATAAGTTGATCACTTCTAAGTCACATAAATTTGGTTCATCATTTACTGTCATTCCTTCCATGATCTCAGGCTCCTTATTCTTGCTCCTGGATCTCCTACCCCCCCCTACTGCCTCTCCTTGTCTTTTTGCTTGTGTATCTCGATTTCTCATCTCTAAGTCCCGATTCCCCTTTCTTAATCTCTGAACCTCCCCAAAAAAAGTAGTGTTCTCTGTATTCGGGACTACCTCTGGTGCATCTCCATTCTCACTACTCGATAATACTGAAGATGCATCAGTATCACTCACAACAGGGGTGCCACCACTCCTTGTACTCGAGGGAACCTTTTTAACAAGGTAATCAAATCTTCTAGCAAAGGTATAAACCCGTCCTGTACTGTAATCTCTTTCGTCTCTTTTGAGTTTATGTGCTTTCCTTTTCTTAATCTCCATCTGCAATTCATTAAGTTTCTCATCTAGAACCAGATAGTTCTTAACCGTAAGTTCAGGCAGGTTCATCTCTTTTATCTCATCCTCAATTTTACCAATTTCTACAAGTAATTTCACTATCTTCATTTCAGCATTGTCAATAAGGATCTGTATAAGGTTACGTGAGCTATCGTTCAATTCTTTTTCCCACCTATCGTACAAATCTGGTTCCAAATCCTCATATGTTGGTATTATATGTGATCTTAGACCACGAGGAATCCTGTTAAGTGTTAAATATTGTTTTAGGGTGGCAGCATCCCACCATTTATTTAACTCAGTACGTTTCAGTAATTCCAATTTTACGAATTTGGCTCTTAAACCTTCTTTTTTAGTGCCCGCTGGGGGGCCAATCGCTTTCTTGATTGTACCTCCCGCAGCCAAATTACCAAACAGTGTCTCAGCCTCTTTGTCTCTATTCATTATCACACCTCAGCGGCTGCTCTCTCACCATAAATTATTAACAAAAAGTGGTAACGGTTAACAAGAGCGCACAGCACAACGTCAAGGTTAATGTAATTCTGAACAAAATATCAGGTTGGTGCTCAGGAAGAAGTGGGAGACTGGTTACCACAGCCTCCAAGGCAAACCTAGGTCCAAACAATTATTATTATCCTCCGAGCACTCAATGTTATCAAAAAAGAGTCTTTATATATTTTTCGTCCTTTTATTGTCCACTCTTCATCCAAATCAAATTCCAAATTCCACATCAACTTCCCAGATTTCCATCACACGATTGTGTGCAGCCAACGCGCGTTTCGTCAAGTCCGTGTAGGACAATTTGACTTCCTCAGGGCTGCAACCCAAAGGTTTACAATCAGTCTCATTCTTTCACATAAAGAAATAATACACAACAGTTCATACATCGTTTGCATATTACCGTACATTGTACAAAAACAAATATTTCTATAACCTAAGTTTCGGTCTAGTGTATAATTAATATGTTAACACACTAGGTTTACTAAGAAGGAGTATCTTTACCAAACACATAAATTAATATTCATTTATAACAACACTATTTCAAACCATCAAATACCATACAAGTCATGTATATAAAGTAATGGGTTTAAGAATGTGGTTCCCAAAAACATCAATGATTAACAGGTCATATTTCAATTAATTCACCTAGCTCATGGCAATAGTATACCCTAGAATCATCCAAACAAACTTAATATGAAGATTAAATCAGTTGCCTACTCTACAGAGTCTCAAATTAATAATCGTATTATATATAGTCATTGAGACAAGTTATTATTTCATGCTAGGCTATCCTTTATTTGATATATGCACTCACCATATAGTTGCAGGATTAATATATCTCTTTTTCCAACAACGTATTCCTGTCCCAAGTTATCACTTATAGTCCAATTCAAAACGTTCCTAGAGTGAGTTAATATTAATGTCAATAATAATCTCAACAAGTATTTAATCCCAATACGTGTTCTATGTTTGTACACCTCACCTTATATTCCAGTGTCTGTATTGGAAAAGTATATCTGATTTTCAACCAACGTATTCCTGTCCCAAGATGTCACTTAAAATCCAATTCTCAATGGTATTTCAATCCGTTCCTAAAGTACGTTAATGTCAGTGTCAGTAATAGTCCCAGCAAGTATTAAGATCCAATACCCATTTTATTTCGTGCACCTCACCTTATAATCCAATGTCTGTATAGACGCTGTTAATATGCTTGTATCTTCAATTGTCCTCCGTATTTAAGATGAGAGGCGACACGAGTGAGTGTCTAATAAGGGAAAAAACACTTGTAAGGGTCTTATTTTTCCCTAATGTATACTCTAAAGTAATAGCAATATCCCTATACTTCGTCTAAACCACTCACCGATTAGTCTGATGTGTAGTCTTCTCAATCCGGCGTTCAGCACGAGCGCCATCTTGTAGTGGCAATTTATAATACAATGAGCGGGCGCCATCTTGTAGTGTCCACGCGTATTAGTACAAGTGGCCGCTATTTTATAGTAATCACGGACTCCCTATGATTTAGGTATAGTCTCTGTACATTAGCTCATTATCTTCATGTAGCATCTGAATTTGTACATAGTATTTTTGATCCGCCATTCCAGCGCGGACGTCATCTGTTTCATAATTTATTTAGTTAGGCTAAGTCTATTTGTCAACCCGACGTTTTCGCGCGGGCGCCATCTTATAGTGGCTATTCGGTAGTAACATTAAATAAAGGGTCAACATCTTGTAGCATGTAATTATGTTTATAAGTGCGCTCATATTATTAAAGCGGTCAAAAATTTGCAGATTTCAGATATTGCCAGAGCTCATTGCTTACTGTTAGTTTATTTGATCTCATGAGTAATTTGGGAGTATCCTACTTGTATAAACGAAGTTATCCCACCCTTTATAGCTTGATACATTTTATAGTTATTCTCTCGTCCTGTGAACCACTGGGGTCCTCAGGTCAACCACAATCTTTTCCCCTTCCTTTATTTGTTCTGATCAGCCATGATCTGATTTGTTTACTCCTTCACAGCATAAAACATAACGGAAAGGCTGTAGGTTCAACAGTATTTCTCTCAAAAAAACTTATACTTTACTTATGGTTGAGTATTAGGTTCATGTACTCATTCAAAGGGTTATTTTCTTTTTTTGATCCTTTCTTTTTCTGCAGAATATACATGTTAGAGAGAAAATAGTAAATACTTAGACATAGAGCAGAAATATATAAGCACCTGCATTGTCAATCACAGCTTTTCCTCTAGTAATTAGAAACATCTCTCAGTTACCAAGATAGAACTCATATTCATGATCCACATTAAGACCACATTCTACCGCTTTTAGTCTGATCAACCAAAGTACTTCTCTCTTCCTTAGTGCTAATACTCTATTACCTCCTCGTGGGTCGGGTTTTATATGGTCAATTCCATGGTAGGAGAACACATGTTGATCCCTAGTTTCGAAATTCTGAATTGCATGTGATGCAATCGGATACCGTGTGTCACCATTCTTCAACGCTCTGTAGTGTTCAGCAATTCTATCTCTGAGCCTTCTCTTGGTACTCCCTACGTAGATTTTACCACATGTACAGGAGATCACGTAAATTACATATGTTGTGTCACAATTAATGAACATGCCAATGGTATATTTACCTGAGTTGTTGTATTCAAAGCATAATACCTTCTTCATTGCCCATCTACAGGATAAACATCTACCACATTTGTAAAACCCCTTAAAACTGTTCAACCAGTCAGTTTTGTTTTGTTTAGTTGGATAACTAGGACTTAGCATGTTCTTAAGAGTTATTCCCCTCCTAAATGTCACACTTGGCCTGTCATAGATATATGGTTTCAGATCGTCATCTATACAAAGCAGGTGCCAATGTCTGTTCAAAATGGTAAATAACTTAGAGCTATCTAGTCCATAATTAGTTATTACTCGCACCTTCTGATCCATCGTTCTACCCTCTTTGTTATCTCTTATCAATGTAGTTTCTCTTTTCACCTTTTTCACTTTGGATACAGCTTTAGTTATCACATTTTGTTTGTATCCTCGATTGGTAAATCTAGATGTCATATCTGTTATATTGTGCTCAAACTCTCTATCAGTTGAGCAATTACGTCGAGCTCTGATAAACTCTCCGTATGGTATGGCTCTTTTTTGGTAATTCGGGTGACAGCTCTCAGCATGTAGGATTGAGTTACAGCTAGTCGGTTTTCGATACATTCGACTATGAATCTTTGTTCCTTCCACATGTAGTTCTACATCCAAAAAAGTGATCTTCTGCCTATCATAGGAGGTCGTAAATCTCAAGTTATACACATTGTCATTTAGGTAATCAAAAAAACCTTTAAGTTTTTCTACTGTCCCTGTCCATATCATCAAACAATCGTCAATAAAATCTGGGAAGTTGATGTGGAATTTGGAATTTGATTTGGATGAAGAGTGGACAATAAAAGGACGAAAAATATATAAAGACTCTTTTTTGATAACATTGAGTGCTCGGAGGATAATAATAATTGTTTGGACAAAACTATAGTAATTCTGCAGTTATCGTTGTAATGTCATCAGTAACATCACTGACCATGTCATCAGTGATCTAATATGTGAGGTTATAAGCAGTGTATTCCATGGGCTTAAGTTATAGTTTTGTTTTTAAACTTTATTTGAAAATTTTCACATCAAACTGGGCAGTCATGTACAGAATCCGTTGAGAGAATATCCATCGACTTATTTCACTTCACGCATTAGAGTCCCAAACACATTGTACAGTTGAATATGCTTTAAACTTTTCATGACTCAGCAGCAAATTCATCATTGTATACAAATTACATACTGTTACTACCATCAGACTCACTAGCCTGCTCACTGCCAATCCCCGTTGGATTCAACAATTCTCTGCATAACTCTCTCCAACTTACTATATCCTCTTCCAACTTTTCGTCCTTGCGGCAGGCTTTCATATGCAGTTCCTCTGCCAAAGACCACTCTCCCACATCTCTCATCCAGTTCATATAAGACGGAGCTCGCTCACCTATCCAGCAAATGACAACCTTCCACTTAGACAACACCAGCGCTAGCTGTAGTAGCTGGTTAGCCATTTTCCTTTTTTTTGCGTTGCAGTACCAGCCCTAGGATGCACTGTTCAGGCATAACCTCTAGTGCGATTCCCACCCCTCCACGGAGCCATGCTACTACATCAAGCCAATACTGATGCACTTCTGGGCATTCCCACGCCAAATGCATAAATCCCGTATGGGCTCCATGACATCTAGAACAGTAATGCGAATGGGAGGCATCGATATGGTGGAGCCTCGCCAGGGTCATACACACCCGTTGCAAGAAGTGATAGTGCAGCAACTTCAGCCGGGCATTGCAAGACAACTTACACGTTAGTGTGCATACTCTCACCCAAACCCTCTATGGCAATGGCACCTTCAAATCCTCATTCCAAGCATCCCATGCCATAAGAGCCAAAGATCCTGAGTCCGCCCTCATGATCTTGTACAACCAAGACACCAGTCTGCACCGCCAAAGACCACTCTCCCACATCTCTCATCCAGTTCATATAAGACGGAGCTCGCTCACCTATCCAGCAAATGACAACCTTCCACTTAGACAACACCAGCGCTAGCTGTAGTAGCTGGTTAGCCATTTTCCTTTTTTTTGCGTTGCAGTACCAGCCCTAGGATGCACTGTTCAGGCATAACCTCTAGTGCGATTCCCACCCCTCCACGGAGCCATGCTACTACATCAAGCCAATACTGATGCACTTCTGGGCATTCCCACGCCAAATGCATAAATCCCGTATGGGCTCCATGACATCTAGAACAGTAATGCGAATGGGAGGCATCGATATGGTGGAGCCTCGCCAGGGTCATACACACCCGTTGCAAGAAGTGATAGTGCAGCAACTTCAGCCGGGCATTGCAAGACAACTTACACGTTAGTGTGCATACTCTCACCCAAACCCTCTATGGCAATGGCACCTTCAAATCCTCATTCCAAGCATCCCATGCCATAAGAGCCAAAGATCCTGAGTCCGCCCTCATGATCTTGTACAACCAAGACACCAGTCTGCACCGCCCTCCATATGTTAGCAATTTGTGTAAGGTCTCAGTGGTCTGGGGCATATATGGATAACTGGGCTATGTCACCTTGGCCAGTTCCATCAGGACAGCATATTGAAGATATTGCCCATGTCCCAGGCAAAATCTTTCACACGTCTGCTCAAAAGTGAGGTAAGTGTCATTTACATATAAGTCTGCCAATACCATACAGCCACCCTCTCTCTCTGCCTGTAAAGACATTTTTTCCCCCATCCTTCACACAGGAACTAACTGCCGTATGGACAATTCCGGGTGAAAGGGAGCCTGCCCCAGCACTCGTTCCACAACTTTCTGCCACAAGCAGTCCGTTTGCCTAACAGCATATGGTAGTTCCGCACTCACCCCAGCACCCTCTATCAAAGTCATTGGTAGATCCCCTGGCTGTACTCGCCCATAAAGTAAACGCTTTCCCCAATTATCACCTTCATCCAACCACTAAATAGCATGCTGAAAGTACGCTGCAGACTTAAGTTATAGTTAGCTCAGGTAAATATATCTGTAGAATTTCTATGGTTTTGTGTGTGTGAAATCTGACTTTAACTATAACATCCTAGTAACCTTTGGTTTTACAGTGAATATATGTAATTCAAATTTAAGTATTTCACTTTTTCTAAAACGTAACATTGACCAAAATATAATACACATTAAATATTTTCTTTTTACTGTGGGTAGGTTTGTTAATTATTCTTTACTAAATAATTACTTAATATATCCCTAAAATAATGACATTTTAATTAATTGAATGAATTAATGTGCTGCAAAATTGTATTTTATTATTTCTATATGTATAATGAATATTGCAAATTAATTTACTATTATGTACTATGAGAAAATATATTTACTTTTTTTAAGAATATTAAACTTTAATATTTTGCCTATACTTTCACTTAGGGAGATTTCTGTGACGTTAGTGGACCTCTCCTACATGTGAAAAGTTAGTAGTATTAACTTTACAATGCTAAATTGATATCTCCACCCCGTGAATTGAGGAGTTGAAGACATGTAAATCCACACTTAGGTATAGATCTAAACTCTGAAATAGTGATTAGCAAAAAAGGGTAAAAGAACACTTTGATATATTAGTAAATATACATGTAAATTAATCTACATGTGTATATCTACCTTTGAGAATTGGCACCCATGTGTGGCACTGGTCTTACTCCACGGCTGGGATAGAGTGCATTACAATTGTTTTGGGACCTATTTGGCTGTAGTAACTTTAGACGTTTAGTTGGGGATTATCAATGTGCTTTCTTTTTTGTGAGTAGGTGTTTGTTTTGCATGTATTTTCTCAAACCCCTCCTTTCCAAACCCTAATCCCCACCCATTTAGGTGTAAGAAATCTCTATTTTCCAGCCACTCCTCCCTTTTTCTTCCACATTTACTACTAAAATGTATACTTACAAGTTCAGAGATCTTTGCACACATTGCAAAGCACTACGCACAGAAAGGACAGGGGTAGCAATGGTGGAGAGTCTCTGCACCTAGGTTAGTCAATAGTATTGCGTAGTACGTAAGTAGTACTATTTCACTTACTACAAAATGCAGTTTGTGGATTGGGCCCCAAGCATTTAAAGCCAAAGCTTCACGCCCCCAGGCAAACCTTTTTAGGATCAGCAGGTTTTATTGGGTTTGTGATATGCTGCCGACGCCACAGCTGATGTATCATTGACTTTTAAGTTTGGGCGTTTCTTGTTCATGAGAAGTGTTCTCAATGTATTTACAAGCGTAATGTTAGTTCCTTGATCAGCAGGCTAGTACAACAGTGAACAGGTTATTCCTGTCAAAGCACCAGAATAAACACTTTCTAAACAATCGTTAAAGTTACTTATTGCCAACACCCTCCATGCACACTTGTAACATTAAAGTCACACTTGCTTATAAAGGCTGATTATAACAACCTAGGCTAATTCATTCCTTAATTCAACTCATGTTTCCTGAAGTCAGGTGTGAATAAGCCAACCAGACATGTGTTTCATCTACAGTGAAGTTTTCTTACCTGAAAAAATAAATTCAAGAATGCAAGCAAAAAACAAGTCAAGAGGAGCACTGACAACTGACGTGGGAACAAGGTCTGGTCTTGTTAGAGCGCCCAACCCCCTTTGTTCTGCTCAACAGATAGACTTTTTTTAATTCTGCAAACTTTTTTTCTTTCAATAAGATAGCTAATTGGATTGAGCAACAACTTCAGAGATATGAATGTACCTTTCAGGATGCATGCTGAAGCCCCCTCATAGATAGGTATGGGTGATAATACCTTCTATTATACATTACGTGCATTTGTGCAGTCTCCATAGAAACAAACATTGGCAATGCCAATCGGTCTCGCCTTATTACTGCGTGTGTATATGTTATTACGAGTGATAGCACTGCTCTTTTAGTCCTCGCAAATCAGTTGTGGTATTTTGACTGATAGCACTGCTGTCTCAGTCCTCGCACATTAGCTGTGATATGTGGAGAGACAGCGCTGCTGTGTGTCTCCTCGCATATTACTCTTTGTGTATTTTTCGAGAAAGAGCTGCTAGCTTTGTTCTTGTGATAAAATACAATTTTGAAAAAATTGACAAAAAGAAGTTGGGAGATGGAGATAAAACATGCAAACAACCATTGTCCATTTAAGCACTCTATGTGTATGTGGTATCATGAGTGATAGCACTGCTGTCTCGGTTCTTGCAGATTAGTTGTGGTGTTTTAAGGAATAGCACAGCTATTTGAATCCTCGCACGTCACTTGTGGTATACTGAGAGATAGCGCTGCTAACTGTTTCCTTGCATATCACTATGTATGTTTTTTCACAAATAAAGCTGCTAGCTTTGTACTTATACATTATTGTATGTGTGTTTTTAGAGATAGTGCTGCTATTTATGTCCTTAAACAACACTGTGTGTGTATGTAAACGTAAACTTTTTGCACTTTATAAACATGCCTTATTAACATGATGCGCTTGACCTAAAAATATTTAGTACAACCTAATGTAATTTTTTTTTAAAACAGAAAAACAGTAAGCTGTTGTTAATTAAAAAAGAATTCTTTCCATTTGTAATGGATAGCGCATGTTTACCCACCACTAAAAGAAGGAAGCAAGCAAGCACCAGCAAAAAGGAAAGGCAAGTAGAGGCATCCACAAAAACAAACTTAGGCCATATGAGTACAACGTGTCTATGTGCTATCTCCAGGGATAGCACACGAGAAAGTACCTATGCGAAGTGTAATTTTTAATAATAATACAAACGTCACATGAAGTACATGTAACAAAATTATATGTATGTACGGAACACGGTGATCCGGGAGACAGGACGTGGCTTACACGGCGTCTTTACAATATTTGGGCACTGACTGAGGGTTATCCGCTCCAGGCTGTGTGAGGAGTTTCACGGGGTTTACGGACAGGCTCACGTGGTGCAAGAACGCTATTTACCCTGAGCAGCACCGGAACTACTAATCTACGTAGTCTCTACTTTATCAGAAGGCCCGGATGATGTACACACACTGGTTTTTTACCACAACGATTTTAGACGTTACTAACTGGCAAAGAACGGTCACGGGCCCCGCCGGGTCTGAAATATGACCGGGGGAGCGACCTACATTTGGTTAACGCTGTACAGGCAAGCCCTCTGTTCCTAACGCGATGAAACACGTGTCGGCTGGTTGTGGAACGATTAAAACCTTGAAATTCATGGATACCTAGTGTCAAGGAACCTGATTAATGCTTGTTGTCTTTGGTTCAATAATTGTGCTTTTGTTGTGTACTGTTACGAATGTAAATGACCATTGTGTGTGTGCATAGGCATTTCTTGTATTAGTTATTTGTGTGTTTTGTGATAAACACACTGTTGAGCGGTAGTGGGTTTTCCCGCTCGCCAGTTGCACCACAGAAATTTTTGTTGCATTACACACTTTTTGCGTACACTATAGGCAGAGCGCCCTACATTTTCTCTGATAACTAATTAACCCTGTGTTGCTGAGTTCATGTATGTAAAACGGACCCAAACTAAGCAGCAGTTCAAAAAGTAGATGCATTTGTACTTGGGAAGCATACAATTAGCAGAGGCTGAAACATGGTTTAATTTATTAACATTTTGCGCTTGGCATAAATTGGTGCGTTGGACGGGGAGGGATTATTCTCTTAGCAATAGAGACAGTGAAAATGGACCTCTTTAACCAACAGAAACAATACAGCCTTTTGAACATATGCATGCTGTTTTTGAAAGATGTGAAGTAGGAGTGGGCGTAAGTTGCGTAAGGAACTTACGCGGAGAGGCACGGAGATTGAACCAATCTCCCCACTCTCTGCATAGTTCTGTTACGTGACACCATCCTCCCACCCGCCTCCCGCCCGCAGTATTAAATAACATTAAAAAGCCTTAAATTACATTTAAAATAAACTTACCTTATCGGCGGCGCATCCGTTTCCATCGCGCCTTCTTCTGGGAACTACGCATTCCTCGCCAGAAATGCGCATGCGCGGGCTCCCGCACATGCGCAGTTCCCAGAAGAAGGCGCGATGGAGACGGATGCGCCGCCGATAAGGTAAGTTTATTTTAAATGTAATTTAAGGCTTTTTAATGTTATTTAATACTTCGGGCGAGAGGCGGGTGGGAGGCAGGCGGTCAACTTCCGTTACGCCCCGAGTGTGCAGAGATTTGCCTCGTTTCTCCGCCTACATTGTGAAAGGCGGAAGGGGAAATCTCCGCACATTCCATGGGCGTATGGAGATGTCCGCCCACCCCTATTGTGAAGTACTTAGCTGCGTCTCCAAGAAGACGGACATGGCTGCGCAGCTACTTTTAAGGTCTTTGTTTCGTTCTGTTTGTAAAGCACACAATGTGAAGAAGACCCGTGAATGACTGGGGTGCGGCTTTACCACCAAGCCGAGCAGCAAGTTTGCAATTATGTGTTTGTTTATACTACAAAAGCATATAATTAAAAGGAGACCAGTGAACTCCTTGACTGCGGCTACAATGACACAGACATTAAACCTGACACCAAGTTAGCAAAAAAAATAAACTGTTTCTATGTGCGTAGGAAGCACACTGTGGGAAGGAGCTTAAACATTTAGTACTTTCATAGGACCCGTACCCTCCAGATATGACCCGCCTCCCCCTAATCTGACATAGACATGCAAGATCCCCACATTGAAATCTCCAAGAGATTCTGGTGGGGTAAAAACAGCCATGTTTAATCACAACACTGTATAAAACATGACAAGCAAATAACATGCATATCTGATATATACAATCACACTTTAAAACATATCTTGCTCCTCTCACGTTCCCAGCCCTAAGGGAGGAGACCCATCTGGCTCGCATCTCGCAACTGGGTATCTTACGCCAGGTGCCACGCACCTGCCCCTTAGAGTGGTGGGCCCGCACCTCTGGTCCTTGTCCGCCATTACCAGGGCCCACCCCTCGACCTCCAGGCTGCCCAGGGACGCCCAGGAGGCTCGAAATCTGTCGCCCTAGCCTCCCCAGGCGGTGGTCACTTCCTCTCAGCGGAGAGCTTACCATATCCCCGCTCAGTGCTGGCCTATGGAGTCCGCCAGGCGGCCTCCCATCCATTATGTTAATCACTGTTTACTGATCGCAGGTCTCTTTTCCGCCACAAGGGTGGCCAAGGCCCTCAGGTCTGACACCCTCCCCACCTGCGTTCAGAATAAACGACCAAAGTTCTTTTATAAAAGTATCTATCCCTAAGTCCGACAAATGTACCCCATCTTGGTGGTACATTGCTTCTCCAGAAATCATCTGGTGTTGTATGTAGCGCAAGCGGCCCTTCACTGAGCACAACCTTGCCAGTTCATCATTTAATCTGCTCACAGAAACGTTCAACGATCTCGCACGCACTCCTGGGCCCCATGTCCTGCGTGACAGCATGCCTGACCAAACAATCCTAGTTGATGGAAAAATATGCCCCAACCAGGCAAATTCTGCAAGTAGGGCCTCCTTGACCGCCAAGCGTCCTCTGTCGACCATGTCGTTGCCTCCCAAGTGCAAGATAATCCAATCAGGAGACTTGTGACCTTCCTGCACCCTGAGTTCCTCGACGAGCCGCCTCAAGTGCCGGATTCGCATCCCCCCGACGCCACGCCACAGGAATTCGGTCTCGCTCAAGTCTGCTGGTTTCACCACATGCCAATGCTGCAAGCGCACCGTCGTGCGACGCACAAAGGAGTGCCTGAGTACCCACACCACCGACGCGGGCATACTAATCAGAAGGAGAGAAATGAAACCGTTAGACACAATCCGACATGCGACCGCCACATTTTGTCATAACAATTCCGGCCTCACATATCTCTTGTAACACTCCGACGACCAGCGCCCAATGCCCTTTACGGCGTTGGAGGCGAGGCCTGCCCTTGCCGCCAGAGTGGCAGCGCCAATTCTAAAGGAATGCGAGGAGTATCCTGCTGCTCCTAACCCCAGTTTTCACAGAGCCAACCCAAAGACTGCTTTAAACTGGTATTGAGATAGGCAATCCCCATTCTCATGAATGAACAGAGCCAGCCCCCCCCCACCCCCCCAGCCGGGCACAGGGCCAGGTACGCCTGCATACGGGATATGAGGCAGGTCGCTACTCCAGGTGCAGGCTGCAAACGAATGGTGGCCCCCTTTCCCACCTGATCTGTCTTGGAACGTCTCAAAAGCACCACCAGACCCTCCGGGGAAAGGATTGTGTCCCGGAACTGCAGGCCCCCCCCATGGTCAGATCTGGAGGCCCCCACTATCTCACCCAGGCGGAACGCCCCATAAAAGGCTAGGCAGAAAGCCCCCCCAGCATGAATCCTTCAAACAGTGAGTCGCAGATTGAAGGTAACACCCCAAGAACATCAATCAAGGTCGGGAGATCCAGAGGCCTACGACAGTCCCGCCTTGGCCCATCAAGTTTGGCCCATCCTGCCAAGGCCTTCCTGATTAGGAAGGAGGCCCTCAGGTCCCGCTCCCCCGCCAGTTTAGCAAAGAAGCCTCTCGCAGAAAGATTGGCCCTAGCATAAGCCACCGCTCTGCCCTGGTCCCTTAACGCCTGTAAAAAAACCATAGATCGTCTCTGGAGAAAAGATCTTCGCTGTCCCTGCCTGTTCTACGAATGACCTGTAAGCATTAAAATGTTGCTGATAAGCACGTTTGGTGCGATCACTCAGGGCGGCACCTACCAGCCCCGCTAAAGCGGGGCTCCAATTGTCCACAGTGATGTAGGGAACATAGTCATGCGCTCTTCCGCCTGCGGGTGGAACCGCCGGAAATCCTGCAACTTGGAACGAGACAAAGCATCAGCAGCGTGGTTATCAACACCTGGTATATGCGCAGCCTTGGAATTTAAATTCATTCTCAAGCACGCCAGAACTAACAGCTTCAATAACCTTAGCATGTGCTGGCAAGTGGCCCCCTGCCTATTGATAACTTGTACCACTGCCATGTTGTCGGACCAGAAAGTCACTGCCCTGTCCCTGAAGCGCTCTGCCCAGATCGTGACCGCCACCCAAATGGGGAAGAGCTCCAAAAAGGCTATGTTTTTTGTCAAACCTGCCTCGTGCCACGCGGCTGACCATTCCGCCCCACACCAGGCAGGACCCAGGATTGCGCCGAAGCCAATGCTGCTAGCTGAGTCAGTAAACAGGCCAAGCTCAACGCTGGACACAGGTGGGGCGGGCCATACTACCCGCCCGTTGAAATCCCTCAGGAAGCTGCGCCACACCTTGAGGTCGTCCTTTACTCCCGCCCTTAAGCGTACCCGGTGGTGCTTCTGGGTAAGACCCACCATCGCTCTAGCTATGGACCTCGAGAAGGGGCGCCCCATGGGAATGATTCGCAGAGCAAAATTCAGCTGTCCTACCAACACCTGTAACTGGTGCAAAGTCACCTTAGGACCTGCCAGGGTCGCGTCAGTGGCCTGCGAAAAAGCTAGCACTTTGTCCATCGGCAACCTACACTCCCCTGCTACCGTATCAATTTTAATGCCTAGAAAGGACATACATGTGTCAGGGCCCACCGTTATGTTAGGTGCCAGCGGCACTCCAAATTCTTGAAACATAGCCACCAGCTCCCCAAGCGCCTGGGCGCACACATCTGATGCCGCCGGGCCCATCACCATGAAGTCATCCAAGTAATGTATCACATCTGTACACCCAGACCTGTGTGAAAACACCCACTGCAACATGGAACTAAAAGTCTCAAAGTACTTGCAAGAAACCGCGCACCCCATAGGCATACATTTGTTATAGTAAAATTGATGGTGCACCTGGAAGCCCAGTAAATGGTAATCGTCAGGGTGTACGGGCAACAGGCCAAATGCTGACTCTATGTCTGTCTTAGCTAACAATGCACCCTGACCCAGGTCCCTCACTTACTGAACAGCGGCATCAAACGACGAGTACGTCACAGAACATAGCGCTGGATCAATGGAATCATTCACTGACGAACCCTTTGGTGCAGAGAGGTTGTGAATCATTCTGAACTGTCCTGGCTCCTTTTTAGGTACCACCCCCAGTGGGGAACATACATAATTCTCCCATGGAGGAGCCGGGAAAGGGCCCGCTACACGGCCTAAGACCCGCTCCTTCTCCACTTTTGTGGCCACTACTGAGGCATGTGTTCTCGCTGATAACTGGTTGTTGCACTGGCTAATGGGAGGGACATGCACAGCTGGGATGCGAAAACCTTCAGAAAAACCGTCAAACAAAACCTTGGCTGCTGCCCTGTCTGGGTACAAGTCCAGCCAATAAATCAGTCTTCCAATATCCACCGGTGTAGGCAGATTATGCCTGCGGGGGCTTGCTATCCCTGGGAGCTGTCCCCCCCGCTCTTTAGATTTCTTGTTGCACTTGAATTCAGGATGGGAGGAGTGATCACAATAGGCGCATGCGTGTTTAAACTTGCATTGCCCGGGGGGCCAGGTGCACCCTTTGCAATTGAATGCCCAGCAGGCCCCCCTCTTCTCCCCTGGCCCCCCCTGGGAAGTCCGAAAAGGCTGCCTAGCGGGATGCTCCCTACTGCCCACACTCTCCAACCAAGCATTCACCTCCACCTGATCCCAACCAATGGCTGGGTTCTCTTCCTTCGCCCAACGAAACTCCCTATCATAATTCAACCAAACTGTGCCCCCATGTGTGGAGTGTGCCTTCACGATCTTGTTAGTGTAAAACACCAAGAGAATAGCCAACTCAGGCCTTTTCTCTAACAATACTGTGACATAAACATGAAAACCAAACAGCCAGTTTGTTATTGTATCCTCAACCCTCGGTCTCCTATCCCTGAAGGATACCTCCTTCCCATCCCTTTCTTTGTAATCAACGTCCCTTCTCTTGGGCCTGATAAGGGAGAATATATCAACATATGCGCCTTTCCAGATTTTCTCTCGCACCTCCATATTCACGTGTGTCGCTAGCATCCCTGACTGAGACAACACATTCCCTTGCATTCCCCCCTGCACCACCCCTATCTCGCTGCTCCTGGCTGCTGTTTCACCTGGCTTACCTCCGGTAGGTACTGCAGCTAGCGCTGCTGCGGGGGGCTGCGCTCCAATTGCCACGCTGGGGGTTGCCTTGCGCGATTCTACTATAAGCGCCAGTTGTCTCTGAATATCCTGTAATACGCCTTGCTCTGCCGCCTGCGGTGGGACCCAAGGCGCTGCCGCCCCAGCGCTCATTCTTTCTACCACCTTACTTGGAGCAGATAATTGCCCCACTAATGTGGCCACTGATGCCAGTAAGCCCTGTATTGGGTCCTGCGCGACCGCCGCTGCGGCCACCGGCTGCGGTGGGAGCGGGGCCGGTGAATCTACAATCTTGGTCACCCCGCCCCCCGGGGCTAATGCCTTCAGCGCCTCCCTAATCTCCGACAGTAATGACCCCACTGGGTCTGATGGACTGGGTCTGATGGCACGGGGGCCCCAGCCCCTGAAGAGGGATCTACGCCCTGTGGTGTTGGAGGCAAGATTCATTAAGGGTCTGGAAGGGGGGGCTAGCGCAGGGCTCAGTGCCTGCACTGGGGAGATGGTCCTAATGGGACAGCTTAATTTGTACCTGAGCTCCTGGAACGCTTGCTCTAAAAACAGGAGAAAATGGATATATGAGCCTTTGAGACTGTTTCTGAGAGTTGTACAAGTTTTATTAGAAGACACAGCTTCTAGAAATATTCAATAATAGCAGTTTGAATATACAAAGTACCGTTTACAGCTGCTATGAGAGTGAGGCTATACTTTAAGTACACTTGTGAGCTTTGAGGCAGTTTGAATAAACACGGTTGTGCTAGTTACATAGAAAAATACTCACATTTGCTTATGAGTGAGGAATCCTGCAAATACATTAGAATGCAGAGTACATATTATTACTATTAGGTACGCTCACAACTCTATACCAGTGAGATATCCTAGAATCACAATGTAAATGCTTAAATGTAGGAAACAAGTTAAAAAGAACATATGCAGATATAAAACGTCCTATTGAAAAGCAGTTAAAACACAATACAGATAAAATATTAATATACACAAAGTATGAACATTTGATCAAGGGCCCTTGGAGACAACTCTTTGCCTGAATAACTACAAACAGACGAGGAGTTGCCCGCCGATATTCTTGCGGGCCTCCTTTTTATAATGTCCAAACCGTGAGACTATAATCACGTTATCTCACGCCATCTCGTATCACATACCCTTCCATCGCCTCTCACGCCCCTGCCTGGTACCTTCCCATCCTTAAGTGTAGATGTAGCCCCTGTCTTGTAATTGTGGCACGTACGCCAGTCTAGACTGAGTTCCTGCCACTTTGACTGGAAGTCTGTCATTAATTTATCATGGACGACAGAAATGTGTTATTATTACTTCGAAGGATTCTATTCATGCATTTATGTGCCAGTCTGTGATACTAATTTGCCACATTTATCCTCATTTATCGGACAGCTTGAAGTAGCTGTGGTGGGAAATTCCCTTTTCCCTGTTCACAGCTTTTAGGTGGGGGGCCTGGGGTGTGTTGCAAGATTAAGGAGGAACTTGAACTTTAATGTTCGTGAACCTAGCATACATTAGGGTGGGGGCCTAGAAGGAGTGCGAGGCCTCGCAGAGAAGTGGAGCTGGGAGAAGCTTGGGTCAGACCTGCTTTCTGCTTCTGCTTTAAGCTGAAAGAAAATGGCAGTGCTCAGGCCAACGTAACTGAGGCCTATAACTTCCAAGCAGCAGGGCCTACACAGGGGTCATGCTGAGCAAGTGATAAGAGTGTCCTTGGATAACTATGCAGTGAAATTTTCTCCCTCCATCATCCCCCCCTCTGGCCATATTTGAACCAATCAAACATCTTTAAACATCATACGAACTGCATACTTAGCTGGAGATGGGGGAAGTGGCCAGGGCGAGTTATAAAGGGGCGGCTCCTCTGTCTTTTTGTCCTGTATTTTTTCTAAATCCGCACTGGGTTTCCCTAATTTATCACACATTGTCTCATATGGATGTATCAGGTCACCCTGTGATGAAAGTGGTGGAACTTCATGCACCTGGGCCTGGTACTGACTATCCATAGGAACATCTGGTAATGGGCGGAAGTCAGGAATTGTCACCTCCACTATACTCATCACTGTCGCCTCTCCATCATCTCCCTTTTCCCTGCGAATTCCAGTATATGATCCTGAGCTTGCATAGGTCATCCCTATCACCTTAGAGCTGAATCTCTTTACACAGTGTATCAGCATCTCTGTTCCAAAACACAACAATAACATCACACAGAATATTGGCATTAAAAATTTGAGTACTGCGGACAGCCATGAAGGCATCCAGTCCAAATTGAACCAGTTACTTAAGACATCCGCTTGAGCACCTCCTTCCTCATGCATTTCTTTCCCCAGATTGTCCAAATCCTCGATGACCTTTGTAAGTGTTCCATTGTCGGCATCATTCGCTAATATAAAAGTACAGCAGGACCTATTTCCCACCTTGGCGCACACACCACCATTCATTGCAGTTAGCTGGTCCAGAACGTATCTATGCTCTAGAACCATAAGTCGCAGGGGCCGAAGTTCTTCTTTCACGGCGTTGAACCCATCCCGGGTGTTGTTAACAAGCTGCATCAGTTCATATCTGGTCACTTGCAGCCAGCAGGCATTGGCTTTAGTCTGGAACATGGGGATAACTCCCCCAAAGAAAAGTTCGGCATCGTTGAAGAGTCTAAAATCCTGAGGTATTTTATGAAATGGGCCATCTGAGAAGTATTTCATGGCCTCTCTCTTCCGGTGGTGAAGCAGGGTAACATCATCTGCCATTGGGTGTGCATGGATGTGGGAAATGTTCGCTGCTGTGATGACAAGATGCAGTTCATGCATCGTCACGATGGAACAAAGTCTTTGCCATTGGGGGGGCAGCTGCAGATAGATGTGCTCGCCGCAGGCCCAGTAAATGTCCATGAGACTGGAGGTGCCGTACTGAAGGTCCAGATTAAAAAATTGTGTGACTGCAATTTGTGTTTCGACCCACAGGTACCGTTCCATTACCTAGGAAGCAAAGTAGAGGAGACTTTAGCTTGTATGCTCTTTTTGGTTTGTACTTTGTACCCTCATTGAGAGTGTATCTTCTAGTTTCTTGTGCCCATATCTCAGCACACTCCCTCCCAATAGTCTCATTGGTATGATGTTTATGTTCCTGACCTACAACCGGGCTACCTAAGGAGGCTGCCTTACATACCAAGTCATGTGGGCCATTCCACTTGCTGTTAAAATATATATTGGCCCTCAAGCGCAAAATTGGTCTCCACTGACAAGGGCATGTGTCATGTGTGTGGTTGATTTGTTGATATTCCGGTGTGTGGCACTTTGATGGGGATGTTGGGAAAGTGAAGTATCCTAGTGTTTTAAACTGATACTCCAAAACCTGCATCATGTCAGCAGACACTCCCATATCATGGTAAAACTCCATTCTCTTATTAAATTCTACTGGATCAGGAACAACAGTGAATGTAACATACGTGTTATCCCACTCTGAGGCGTTTACTAATGCCTTATTTATCTTTGCTGACTGGAGCTGAATCTGACTATGTATGCGGCAAAGGAACAGGTGTAGGAGACATTTGGCAGTGGGCGGTGGAATCTCTTTGGGAAAGAGCAGTTTATCTGCACCTACAGCGTGAGGAATGTGTGAGCACACAAAGCAGGAGTCATTTGTGGCTTTTCTTCCCACCTCCCTCATGTCTCCATACCACATGTTATCTAACAATGCGTTGTGGATACCATAATCCTCCCCTGACATACTGGGGCGCTGGGAGTAAAAATCAGGCATAGAGTGCCGTTCAAAGGTATACACAACCGTGTCCTGGAGATTACTAACCCAGTATGAATTTTGAACAGTGTGTTTCTCCTTACGTTGGGTACGTAGGGTGTATCTACTTGGTGTTTTATTGCGACCCATTTTATACCTGATACTCCTTTTATGCTGACGGAAACATCTAGGGACATCTTACCCAGGGGCATTCACAGTGATATCAAGTACCCTGTCCCACTCGGAGGTGTCTGCCGAGGGTGTGGAAGGTGTCAAGGTGGGTACAGGGGTGGCACAGCTATTGCTGGTGTATTCCTCATCTAGTATGTTACCAGGAAGCGTTTTGGGTATGTGATATCCTACTAAGGTGGTAGGCCTAACATTGCTAGATATAGCCTTCTCTCTCTCTGATTTCACTGTAAACCAGTGGAATACAGCCATTGAAACAACAAACATAACAAACAATATAGGAGTAACTGTACATATCTTTTTAACTGAAATCTTGGTAGGAGGCGTTGGTCTGTTGTTGTCTCTTATTCCATAGACCCTCATTCGATCTCCATATTCACGGTCTTGGATCGTCATAGGAAATAAGATGCCCTCCTTTCGGTTAAAGGTCAAATCTCTGATGGTGCTGGATGGATCCTCACGTTGTTGCGATGGACCCATGCTTTGCGTTCAGCTATTCGGACAGCAGTGGGTGAAGAGTTAATGGCTTGGAATGGTCCCTCGTACTTGGGGTCTCTCCACTTCCGTACGTGCTTCTTTATGAACACTTGTGTCCCAGGGTGGATAGGCAAAAGTTCATCGGAAATTGTGCCGTCTTTGCTCTTCGTTTTCGATATCTGAATAGAAAGAAACCTGGCAGCACGGGTTAGGGCACACAAGTAATCAAATAATTCAGCTTTTACAATTTCTGAAGATGCTTCATTGTCAACTTTAGGTCTGGTGGAAGGAACAACCATATTCATTGATCTGCCAGTGACAAACTGGTGAGGTGTGAGGTGATGATCAGAACTGGGACTGTTCCTGAGTGAAAACAAAGCAATGGGAAGGCAATAGAGCCATTTCTTCCCAATTGTGGGACTTACTGATCTTAGCTTTGAGCAGTCCGTTGAGGCGCTCGCAAATACCATTGCTTTGGGGGTGATAGGCTGAAGTCAACTTATGCTTTAATCCTAGCATTGTTGCAATTGTGTCAAAATGGTGTTTGAAAAATGGCTGCCAGTGTCACTGCGAATAGAATCTGGTATTCCCCAGTGACATATGACCTCACGAAGCAGGAAGGTAGCTGCAGCATTTGCGTCACAATGGACACATGGCCCAGCTTCAATCCATCGTGAAAAAGGACACACTACTACAATGAGGTATCTGTAATTCTGGCATCTGTCAAGCATGTCAGCATAGTCAATGTGGAGCTCTTTAAAAGGACCCTTGGGCCTTGGTATTGTTGATACAACTGTTTTCAGAGCTGGATTAGAGGAATACTGTTGACAAATGAGGCACTGATGAACGAAGAGTTGTATATGCTCATATGGATTTGGGATAAACCACTCTGTCTGCAAAGTAGTGGACATGATATCACGAGGGACGTGTGTAGGAAGGTGTAACTGAGTGAGTGCTATTTGCAGAAGGGCTTGTGGCATGACAGGCTTTCCGGTCATTGTCTGTCTGTAAATAAAATCTCAAGCATCCTGTTGTACTCCGCTCTTCTTCCATAACTCTTTTTCTTCCAGTGGGGTACTTTCCTGTATCCCTCTGAGGTGTAACAGTGCAATGATGTCATATTGCTGCGTGTCATCAATGGTGTATGGAAGTGATGGATCAGGTGTATCAGAGAGTGGCGACTCACTTGGATCCTTAACTGCATTCTGTGTACCTTCCTGCACTGCTGAGGGTGCATTTTGGGCAAGCAGAATGGGGGCACAGGCATTTCGTTCTTGGGGTGGAGATTGAACAGTTCGGGGCCCTTGTGCTGCTTCTTTTGCTGCTCAATCTGCCATAGCATTTCCTCTGGACACAAAATCTTGGCCATTTGTATGTGCAGCACATTTCACCACGGCTACCTCTGTTGGCAGTGTCAAAGAATCTATTAGTTCCTCAAGTAACTGCTTGTGCAGCACTGGCGTGCCGTCTGTTTTAAGAAATCCACGCCTTTTCCATCTCAAGATGCTTGAATGTGTTGTTGTGGTGACATAAGCTGAATCAGAGTACACAGTAATTCTTTCATCAGCTCCATGCTTCAGGGCTGCTATTAATGCAACCAACTCTGCTGCCTGGGCTGAGTAATGGGGTGGCAATGCTACCTGCTGTACAATGTCAAAAGAGTCTGAGGAGTCGTTCTGACTACTGCAGCTCCTGTGTGTCTTATCCCTATCTCTTGATCAATAGTGGAAGAACCATCAACAAAGTAAGATATATACTGTCTGGTAATGGGTCCTCTTGCTGTTCCTGACTCATCTGGGCAGTATGTGGCACAATCATGGGTGTCATCATCATCAGTGGCAATGGGATGGGCAAAGAATGTGGCAGGATTCACAGTGACATTTAACAACCTTTAGAGATGCCAGTGACAGTATGACTTCGTATCCTGGCACTCTTTGTGTAGTAAGGGTTGTTTTTGCTTTTTGTATTATTGCAAAGACAGCGTGCTCGGTGTACAACGTCAGAGGGGAGCCCATGACTATGGGGGTACTTTTCTCAACATCAAATGCTGCTGTAGAAAGAGCCTGTTCACAAGGATAGTGGCCTCTCATCACTGAGTCTAGCATGCCACTGAAGTATTCAATTGGTTTGGGGCCCATGGGGTATTTCTGGGTGAGGACTGCTGTCATGACCTGTCCATTACAGTGCGTGAACAGATAGAATTCCTTTGTGTAGTCAGGAGAGCCTAACACTGGTGCATTTGTAATCTCATCTTTTAATTTCACAAAGGCTGATGCCATTTCAGGTGTCCAGTCAATCTTGTTATGCCTGTCTTTAGCAGTTTTGACAGCTTTTTAGGAGTGGTGCAGTTATAGTAGAATAATCAAAGACCCATTGTCTGACGTAGTTCACTAGTCCTAGGAACTTTTGCATGTCTTTGACTGTCTGTGGTTCGGGAGTCTTTCTTATTGCTTCTACTCTTCCTGGCGTAACTCTTCTTCCTGATGCTGAAATCATTTGACCTAAGTACTGTACTTCTTCCTGACAGTATTGCAATTTTTGTTTGTCCACCTTGTATCCTCTCTGTGCTAATGTAGTAAGCAGAGCAATTGTGTCTTTTCTGCACTCTTGCTCTGATGCGCTGCAGAGGAGTATGTCATCGACATATTGCAGCAAAGTGCTGTCACATTGGAAATTCGATAAATCGTCCTTGACAACTCTGTTGAACACACTGGAGGACTCACAATAGCCTTGAGGTAGCCTTTGATACGAAAATTGCCTATTTCTGAAGGAAAATGCGAATAAAAGCTGGCTTTCAGGATGCAGTGGGACACTGAAAAAGGCATTTTTTAGGTCAATGACGGAAAAGTACTTTGCATTGGGCGGGATGTTAGTAAGGATCACTGAAGGGTCAGGGACAATAGGAAACTCTGGTACCACTATGCTGTTAATCGAGCGAAGATCATGAACTAGCCTCCATTGATTTGTTTGTTGTTTGCATACAGGAAAAAGACACGTGTTACAAGGCGAGATACAAGGATATATCACACCTTGATCTAGCAATGCTTGTATAGTAGGGGCAATTCCTTCTTCTGCTTCTTTGGACAAGGGGTATTGGCGCACTCTGGGGAGAATGGTGCCTTCTTTCAGTGTTACTCTGAATGGTGTAGCTGATCGAATGAGCCCCACATCATTGGGACCTGTAGTCCAAAGGATGTTGGGTACCTGAGCTAAGTCTAAATCACGGGCAGTATCAATTACTGTGGGTGGTGTTGGTGTTCTAATTTCAACTGTCACTGATACGGGGACTGGGTTTTGATATATAATTTCTTTCATTTGATATTCCTCAGGATCACCGAATAGTTCTTGATCTCTTATGTTCCTTACCAGATGTCCAGGCTCAATAAAAATGACGCAGGCCCATGAATGGGCAAAGTCATCTCCTGCTATAAAGGCTCCATATGTTGGTGTTACTTTAAACACTGTATTCCTAGAATCATGTTTTTGTCTGGTGCTGGCATATTCTGAGATTGAGGGCGGAAAAAAATTATTTGGGAAGCTGGACAGTGCGCCCATTCATCTCTGGTTCTTTGGCAATGACAATGTGTACTGCTGTTAAAAATGCTTGCTCATCCATTGGTCGTGCTCTTATCTGATCCCTCAGGGAGGAATCCACTGTGACAGCCATCATTCTGGTCAGTGATGTACCAGGAATGGAACAAGTCATTGTGCCATCTTCACTGAAGTGTATTGTCATATTTAACTTGGCCATGAGATCACGCCCCAAGAGATTGACTGGGGACTGTGTTGAGTAAAGCAGACGCTGCCGAACACATTTACCTTCTATTTCCAATGGTATTGGTTTTGTGAAAGGGACCCTTGTTATTGCCCCAGAGAAACCCTGTGTGTCTGCACTCAGATTGGAGATGGGCAGTGCTCCTTCCCTTATACAGGAGAATGTGGCACCTGTGTCAATCAGAAAACTATAAGTTTTGTTGTTAATCGTGACATGCACAACTGGATCCTCTCTAATGTTTGTGAGACACGACAACAAGGGACACACTAGGTTTGTCTGTGGGCTATCCTAACTTGAATACCCTCCAGTCCGGTACTGCTGGATGGTGCCCTGCAGAACCGGACTGGCAGGCTGCAGTATTGTGGCTCCCTGAGGTACAAGAACCTGTGTCTGTGGCACCATTTGGTACACAGGCATGTGTTGCTGTGGCATTTGCGGCTGTGCTAGCTGAACTGGGGTCTGTAATTGTACCTGCTGCAACATTGGCTGTTGTTGTGCTGCAGATGGGTAGGTGTACACTATGTTGGGCTGCAGTGGCTGTGGCTGCTGCTGAACGTACTGTACTGGTACCTGAACTTGCTGTGGTTGCCCTCTGCCTGCTGTCCTTTCATCATCACGCATTTTAGTGCGACACACCCTTATCATGTGTCCTGGTCGCTGACAGTAGTAACACAGTGGAGGACCTGGCTGTTGTGCAGGTCTTTGGTAGCCCATTTCTCTACCCCTTCCTCGCATTCCAGTATTTGATAACCTTGTTTGTCTGTTATCATAATACTGCTGTTGTCGCTCATTGTTATTAGAGGGTTGTGCCTGAGTCTGTTGTGCTGCTGCCTGCGTGTTTCCCTCTATTGTACTCTGAGCACTTTGTGGAAATTGGGTGACAGTAGTCATTTGATTTACTGGCGTAGCTACCATAACTGTGTCCACAGCCTCCCTTTTCTTCAGTTTCTGTTGCACCAATTTAGCGGCTGCATTTTCAATTGCTAATTGCCTCTTTTTCTCCTGCTCCTGCTCCTTCTTACAGAAGTGAATGATATGGTGTTGTATTTCTGCCCATGGTTTGCATTACATTGCTACTATTCCATCTAACTTGTCTTGAACTGCAGCGGGCAGTCCCTTCTTAATTGTATGGTAGAAGAACCTACAGTTACCTCCTGTCACGTCCCATTTCTCTCCTAACTCCTGATGCCACTTTTCCATCATGCTTGCAATGTACTGTGCAGGGTCTTCATTGCTTTGCATTGACTGAGACATTAGGGACCCGATGTCTGGGACATCAGGGAACTTCCTGCGCAGCTCACTCCACAGGGCAGACCTTATTACATTAAAAGGATTACAATCCAATTCTGAGTTAGTGGTGGAAAGTCTGTAGTCAATACGTGTGGACATCTCATCTGCGTCTTCTCCAATCAGGGAAGTGAGCAGGCTTTTTACATCCCCAGCAGCCAATGGCACACCTGCAGTGTGTTTCTCAAAGGCTTGTATCCACTTTCCAGCACCCTCCGTGAGGGGCGAAAGTTGCTTTTTTAAATTTTCCTTGTCCATAAGGGACCAAGGGGTGTAGATGGGGCGGTCCTTGATGTTTTTATACAGCAGGGGCAGCTGGCGTAGCACCCCTGTAGGCCTTGTGTTGTCATACCTGCGTGCGTATTTCTGCCAGACTCTCAGGCCTTTGCGCATGTAGTTGTAGTCCCAGTCTTCATCTCTTGCTCCCCGCAAGACACAGTCTTCACCAGTGGCCATATCCTTGGGTTCAAAAGACCCCTCTCAAGGCCACACATTCATTTGGGGTGCATTAGCTTCCGTCCATTCTGCCAAGTCATCTGAGAATTTGTCGGCATAGTAGTTACTCCCTTCTCCCAGTACCACTATCTCATATGGTGTCAGATCTTTGGATGACAACTGTCCTGGCCTACTAATGGCCATGCGGTACAGTGCTCCAGAACTGGTGGTGCGCAGGCGGGCTTTACCTGTTACGTCATATTCCTCTGGGATGTCGTCAGGTCTCCATGGTTACCTAACACTGTGAGATTTTCTACCTCTGTCCTTCTCCGCCTGCACCTCCTTTCTGCTCGTTCAAGCACATTGGCCAGTTCTAAGTTGTCTATTTCTACTTCTCTTGCTTGTTGCCTGCGAGGTGCAGCTACAGGGGGTGAGACCTGGCGTACAGGTGTCTGTGGCGGTGACACCAGGGGGTTGTAGTTAGGGAATAGTGGGGGGGCTTGTGTTAAGTTAGCTGCTGTGTTGCTCAGTGGTGGGGCTTCACTCTGGGCCTCATGATCTAATTGTATCCATGGCCTTTGCTATGGCCTCGTTGTTAGGATCCCCCCATTGTGTGACCCTACCTCATTTGTACCACCCGCCAATTCATTGAGTGTCGGTGGTTGTTGCCTTTCTCTAAACTGGCCCAACCCACCCATCAGTTTGGTCCTTCTCTCATCTCCTCTACCTTTTTGTAATGTCCACCGCTGATAAGTTACTGTATTGTCAGTGGCGTTTCTTGAGCAGTGTGCAAGTGGCACGTCCTCAACTGTTCTGCCTGCTCTATGGTATAAGTCCTGTTGTAAGTCCTGTTCTGTCCTCCACCTACTGACCTCTCTTTCAGTGATTACTTCAGAGGGTCGTTGTCCGCCATCTGTGTTTTCTTCATTAAGCTGTATCTGGTGTTCTTCCTCTCTGTTGGAACCAGTGTTAAGGGGTCGCCACTCCTCATAGAGTGTTTGTGTATCGCATTGCTGCCGGATGGGGGACAGAAACGGGCCATAATGTCTCATTCTGGCACCAGAGGTGTTGTGTTCCCTAGTAATGGACATTGGGGCTGGGCCGTGAGGACTGGGGAGAGGCATGTGAGAGCTGTGCTGTGAACCGCCTGAGACCCTATCACTCTCTCGGTCTTCTTCTAGCTGGGGGCCTGGGGCACTGGATGCAGAAGTCATCTTTATTGTGAATAGCGCGTCAATCTGACCTGGTATTCCAGATGTGGCACCCTGTATCACTGGGCTTTGGGATCTCAGGAGTTGGTGCGTTTGTGCACTATCTTGTCTATTGTCTTGTGGACTGTTTGCGATGTCTGGAGAGAAGATATCACGGTCTGGGACAGAGATATCTTCATGGCCTACGGCTGCCCTGTCATTTGATGTTGGTTCTAGGTCAGTTTTAACAACCAGTTCGGGATAAGTGCGAGATTCAGAGTAGGCTGGTGGGGGTGCTGTGGTTGTTTGGGCAGTTGTGTCATTTTCCCTAAAGACACTCCACATGGCGAGGGTGTCCTTACGCTTTTTGAGTTTATTACCAGAGTATTTACCTTCCAGGAATGTTCTAGCACTATTCTATCAAAAGTCCCTTCTCTGGGCCAGGAATGTGGCGCATTTTGTGTAAGTTCATGTAACTCGTTACAATGTTTCCTGATGCGCTTTTCCTGAGCTGTAAAGGTTTTTATCACGTGCTCCAGGGGCGTTGTCATTGTTACTCAGCGTTGAGTGTGTAAAGGGAAAAGAGGTGTACCTCCACTGGGGGCTAAGGTCAGTGTCACCCGCTGTAAGTCTGTTGTATCTATTCCCAGGGTTGATATTAGTGCCAAGATGACTGTACCCGCCAGTGACGGAACCTGGACTGAGGATACTGATGGATCTTCAGTAATGGCAGTTACGCGTCCGTCCTCTATGTGTATCGTGACTTCTAATCTATGGTCTTGCGTGGGCTGTCTGTTCATATCCTAAAGTTGTCTTGGGGGGTGGGCAACTGGTGGCAGCGGGGTCAGACAATTGTGCTCACTGCTTACCATGCGTTTCTGTAAATATGCCCACAGTAGGGGGCAGTGCGTTGTAAAGGGGTGTCTCTGCAGTTGTTCTGTGATACTGGGTGAAGGCTGTTGTCCCAGCTGCACGTGCAGTTCTTGGGCGTGTTGCTCACAGGTCAGGGGCAAGTCGGGAACGGATAGTGCCTGTAGAAGCAGTGCGTAGAATTCGCAGTCTGGTGAGGTGCGAGTAACGTGTGAGTCTCCCTGCCTTCCCTGGCAGTTTGTACTCGGGGGAGATGAGGTCACTGAGGGCGGGTTGGTGAGGTCGATAGTTTCGCAACTCACTAGACTTTCCACTGATTGAATTAAGTCTATGGAGGATTCTCCAGTAGTATGTGGTGCTGGTGGGGACACCCGTGGTACTTGCAAGGATATATCTTGCGCGTCTCCCAAGGAGGGGGAACCCTGTGATCCCTCCTGTATGAGCTGACTATTGTCAATGAGGGGTGTGTAGGACTGCACTGGGAGGCACAGTCGCGTCAGATGTAGTGTAGGATATTTTTAGCTCAGTGCCTTGTGTGAGTGGGAGTCCCAACAGTGTCCACGCTTTAGCTACCAAGGGAATCTGGCGTCTGTCGAATTTAGTTATAGTTCGTGCGCCAGTGTTCTGTATTGCCACTATCTTATTGTCCAATATGTGCAGGACCACCTCGACCGGATGCTGCCCACTATGGCTCATCTGTACTTTCTTTGGTTATATGTGCATATATGTACTGGAAATCTGGCTGACCTCCTGTCAGTTGTTTTCAGGGGTGGGGCAGTTTACCACAAGCTCATCACCCAATGCTTCTATAATGACCGAATAAAACGCCTCTCTAATTTCTTCCTTATCTGGGCCGTTGTAAATACCTTCTGGGGAATTGTCAGGAAATTGCAGGGCAGTAGGATGGTTACCAAAGCAAGCCTCAAGGACCTTGCTCTGCAAGGGGTTGCGAGGCCACAGAGATGTCACAATAACCGGTATCTCTAGTCCCGGTATTGTCATAAAAACCTGCACGTGTATGGCGTGTGTCGTTTTGTATGTCCTATAATCATGTATCATGTTAATTTGTGTGGAATGTAGTAAAAAAATAAACATTTCATGCTATACTAGAAGACACCCAGTCATCCAGAAAGCGCAGAGTACTTCTCTGTGTCCTCCCCCGTGAAGCCTGCAGTGCTCGAGGAGGGAGGGGGCGATCCTGAATGCCAAGTGTACATAGGAGAGTAGCAGCATTAAAAAACAATATATCTGTGATAATTGTGGTGCTCAATATGCTGTATCTTTACAGAAACTCTTCAGTTATCAGTGGCGGATCAACACACATGGGGATACATGAAAATGCATTTACAATCTCCGTAGTTATTGAATCTCACTAACAACCCAGTCTTCAAATGATGTTCACAAAATATTTGCAGCAGTATCTACTTAGCGGGCCCTTACCCTTAAGTGGTATTATTGGTATGGGGCCAGGCACCACAATGCACCACAATATTATACAAAAATCAATGTACACAGTGTATTATCAATCAAAGAATCAAAATAAACAATCACGGTGAACGTAGATATCATTAGTATCTGTGTTTCAAAAAGAGAGAGCAATGTAAACAGCGCACGAAAAAAAGAAAAATGCAGAGGGTACTTTTAACTGGCGAAAATACATGATTCACTGTTATACGTATAAACACTTAATCTTCCCGGGGTACCACTTAAACTTAAAACAACACAGGCGCCATCCAAAATGCCGTTAGCTACTCGTATTTCAGATTTTGCCTCATCCCTATTGACTATTGAAATAGAGCGTTACCTTCTCTGTCACCGTATACCACACAGAGGCTTCCTCACTTAGATAAATATTGGAAAGACGACGGCTCCAATCTTTCCCTTCCCTGTCACCCTATCTCTACAGAGGATCCCTTAAAAACCAAAAATGTGCATTTGGAAGACGCCAGATGCACCTTCCCTTCCCTGATAATCTATTAGATTTAGTCAAAGGTCCTCCCTTTAGAGAGGCAGTGCGATAAAAATAAATGTTGAAAGAGCTGCCACATGCATTCTCTCCTTCCCTGTATCTTATATGCAACAGGGGCTCCCTTTAACAACTGAATATAGAATAAGCGTTACAAGTTGACAGATACAATCCTTCTTGTAAGCGCACGAAGCGCAGCAATAACATGCGGCTACTTGTAGAAAGAGAAACACGTAAATCACAGTAATGACCTTACTGTCCGGCTCAGTCTCCACTTAGCACACAATCCCTCCCTCTGCGTAAGATCAAATGGGGAAGTCAATAGACAGGGAGCATGGAAAAACAGGCAGGAGTACTGCTGCGTCACAATAATACACACCTTTCCTCCGCACCCAAGAGAGAGAACAATAGCAGCGACGGGCAGTCAAATGACATGATGCTTACCCATGCGCTGTGTTCTTCCCAATGGCCCAGTCAGAGAGCGGTGCAGAATCGCTCAGCAGTTTCGTACTTCCTCCTTTTTAATCCAGATGCATCCTGTTCATTTAGCTTCTGCCATCATGTCGGGGTCACCAAATGTTGGAGGGAAGATTCATTAAGGGTCTGGAAGGGGGGGCTAGCGCAGGGCTCAGTGCCTGCACTGGGGAGATGGTCCTAATGGGACAGCTTAATTTGTACCGGAGCTCCTGGAACGCTTGCTCTAAAACAGGAGAAACTTGATATATGAGCCTTTGAGACTGTTCCCGAGAGTTGTACAAGCTTTATTAGAAGACACAGCTTCTAGAAATATTCAATAATAGCAGTTTGAATATACAAAGTACTGTTTACAGCTGCTATGAGAGTGAGGCTATACTTTAAGTACACTTGTGAGCTTTGAGGCAGTTTGAATAAACACGGTTGTGCTAGTTACATAGAAAAATACTCACATTTGCTTATGAGTGAGGAATCCTGCAAATACATTAGAATGCAGAGTACATATTATTACTATTAGGTACGCTCACAACTTTATACCAGTGAGATATCCTAGAATCACAATGTAAATGCTTAAATGTAGGAAACAAGTTAAAAAGAACATATGCAGATATATACCGTCCTATTGAAAAGCAGTTAAAACACAATACAGATAAAATATTAATATACACAAAGTATGAACATTTGATCAAGGGCCCTTGGAGACAACTCTCTGCCTGAATACCTACAAACAGACGAGGAGTTGCCCGTCGATATTTTTGCGGGCCTCCTTTTTATAATGTCCAAACCGTGAGACTATAATCACGTCATCTCACGCCATCTGGTATCACATACCCTTCCACCGCCTCTCACGCCCCTGCCTGGTACCTTCCCATCCATAAGTGTAGATGTAGCCCCTTTCTCGTAATTGTGGCATGCACGCCAGTCTAAACTGAGTTCTTGCCAATTTGACTAGAAGTCTGTCATTAATTTATCATGGACGACAGAAATGTGTTATTATTACTTCGAAGGATTCTATTCATGCGTTTATGTGCCAGTCTGTGATACTAATTTGCCACATTTATCCTCATTTATCGGACAGCTTGAAGTAGCTGTGGTGGGAACTTCCCTTTTCCCCGTTCACAGCTTTTAGGTGGGGGGCCTGGGGTGTGTTGCAAGATTGAGGAGGAACTTGAACTTTAATGTTCGTAAACCTAGCATACAGTAGGGTGGGGGCCTAGAAGGAGTGCGAGGCCTCGCAGAGAAGTGGAGCTGGGAGAAGCTTGGGCCAGACCTGCTTTCTGCTTCTGCTTTAAGCTGAAAGAAAATGGCAGTGCTCAGGCCAACGTAACTGTGGCCTATAACTTCCAAGCAGCAGGGCCTACACAGGGGTCATGCTGAGCAAGTGATAAGAGTGTCCTTGGATAACTATGCAGTGAAATTTTCTCCCTCCATCAGTGGCACTGCCTTTACCGGCACCAGAATGGTTGTGGGGGCCACAATAACCTCTACCTCGAATGGAGGAGTGGGGACGGGACCTACTGATCCCTCGTCCTCCTCTCCAACGTCAGGGCTAGGCCTACGCTTCTTCTGTTTAGCCCCCACCTTCTTCTTCGGCTGCGCTTTGGTTTTCTTCTTTAGTGGAGGAAAAGCAGCCCTCGGTGGCACTTCCTCCCTGCGAGGCCGCTCCACTATCTCAGGCTGCTCTCCCTGTGAGGAATCACTATCCTCGCCGCTCTCTGGAGCGTCGTTGCTCAGTTTTGTCAGCAGTAACTTCATAATCTGTGCTAACTCCGGGTCAGAATCCTTCCTTTTTTGCCCTCCCTTCTTGGGCGCCATGCTACCTGTGCTTTGCCCTCAAGCTCTAACTCGGGATTGCTGTGACCCTGATGACCGCGCGCGTCTGTCTTTCTCTTGCTAATCTCCCTGTGAGGCCTTGTCTGCGTCTCGCGTCTTCGTTGCCTAGCAACGGTTCCTCCCCGCTCAGTGCAGCCTCTGACCCTTAGACCTGCCTCGCCGATAACCCGGCCAAGATTTCCCCGCTCCCGGTCCCTCCCCAAGCACCGCCCACGTTGCCCGGCAGGAGCCCGCACCAACAAAGGAGCCCCGCACACAGACGCAAACCCCCCGTAAGGCAGTGACAATCCTAACCGTCCCAGCACCCACCGCGGTTCACGGCTGCCCAGGAGGCCCCCTCAGGCACCTGAATCTTTACCTGGCCACGTGGACGACGCCCGATTCTTCTGCCTCGCTTCCCGAAAACCGATGCCGACGCCACCAGGTTCACCCGCTCTCCCTCGACAATCCAACGGGAGATGCAGCGCTTACATTCTGAAGCCCACCGCGTCGAGGACCCCTCGGATCACAGCCCCCGCTCTCCCTCGACTAACCAACGGGAGATGCGGAGGAGTTTCAGAAGGCCGGCCTGGATCACGGTGAATGGCTTCGGTGCCGGCGTGTGCAGTCAGGTATCCTGGCGTGGTAGCGGGAACAGAGACCCCGGTCACAGGGAGTTGACCCTAAATAGGCCAAGGGTCTCCGCCCCCTACCACTCAGGATACGCGTCACTCCCTGACCCGGAAGTGGAGGCGGCCGGCTGCCGATTGGGCCACCCGGCCGCCCAACCACCAGTGACCAGGGGCGGGGTCCGGAGGAGCCGGGTCCTAAGTGCGCGCGTCCTGATTCTCCGCGCTTGTCATAATATTAAACGCTTGCCTGAAAAACAACATAACACATAAATAAAAGTTAATGTCGATTACACTATGTGTCTGTGTACCTGGGACGCTTTGGATTATTAAAGGCTGAAACATTATGCACTTTATAAGCATAACGCGCCTGCTTAAAAAACAACAGTTTTGAAAAATGTAATTTTAAAAAATACGAAAATATAGTAATCAGCTGTTAATTAAAAAAACAAGTATTGGCAAAGCCAACAGGTTTTGCAATGGCTTTTTGGCCCCTATCCGAGCTGTATCAGTAAAGTATTTTGGCCACTGGTTTACATTTAAGCAGAGGCAGTTGTAGACTAGAGGCTAGTAAAATAAAGCTATTTTCGGGTAAAAAAAAAAAGGAAACAGAAATCTCCCACTTGAATTTGGTTAGTTTGGCATTTGTGCGCGAGACTGGTGAGTTCACGCTTACCCATGTATAGCATTCTAAGGCCTTTTTTGGTGAAGGCGGTGCTATATAAAACAACAAATAAAATAACACACAAAAGAGAAACTGTGGGAATACACAGTAAATGGAGCATTCAGGTGTTGGGGGTGTGCAGAGGATGAAACCTTTTGACAAAGCCCTGTAAAGGTGCTGCAAGGAGCTATATAGCGCTATGTGAACCCAAGCATAAGAAAACTAAAAATAAAATACACTGTGTGCAGCAGCACAAATCGGGCAGCAAAGTGTTTGTGAGGTGCTTAAAAAATAGAGACACATAGCGGCCAACAATAAATACATTAGCACAGAGTAGTAGTGAGGCAGTCAGTGAGAAGGATGCAATGCTGGCAACTGGCATAGAAGAGTACATGCTCCAGGCAACAATAGCAGTAGTAAGTGGTAGCCGCTGCAGCAAAGTGTCCGTGAGCCGGTCAGAAAAGAGGATGCAATGCCAGCGACTGTCCAGGATGAGTAAACACTCCGGGAGACAATAAGCAGAATCCGCTGCTGTTGAGTGTCCATAATGCAAAGAACAGCAACATTTGCACCTACCATTTATCATGTGATGAAACCAGCTTTTGGTAAAGTTCAATAATCGCACGATTAAACCAGCTTTTGCCCAACTTTAATGAACGCGCGATGAAACCAGCTTATGTTAAACTTAAATAAAAAACAAAGAGAAATGTAATCTTAAAAATCACAGAAAAACAGGTATTACCAGTTATAGCGCTACAATCTCCGTCCGCGCATATTATTTTTATAAACTTTACACCAGCTCCAAAAACAAACAACATTGCCTCGAGCGAAATGCAAAAGTAACACAAGCTTCGCTTCAAGTCCCCCCAAAAAAAGAGATCCACGCACAAAAAACAGACACGAAACGAATGCCATGTAGAGGGGCCAATAGCCAGAGATGTGCTTAAGAGGGAAAAAGGAGGGACGTAACACACACGCAACAAATAGCAAGAAGCAGATTTAAAAAACAACCTGAGAACGAATCGGAAAACGGAGGTGGAGCCTCCCTCACGGTACTGTATACAGCATCTCTTGATGAGAAAGCGCATGCGCTGCCTAGGCGAGACCTAAAAAGGAAATTATTGGCGATGCCAATGCTTGTTAACTTAGAGTTTATCTTGTTGCAGGTTTGGAAATAACTGGGTACATCACTGTACATTTGTACATTGATATTGATTCACCAAAATGTCAGGATAGGATACTTGACATCACACACCCTTTGTTCCCTAATAACATTATAGGCTAGACCACTTCTCCATCTCAAAACCTTCCTATATGCTGCTGAGAGGCAAAGAGAATGGCAAGGTGTGGGACCTACAGAAAGTAAAGCTAGCTCTTAAAACCCTCTTACTGTCATCATGCCTCCTAAAGCCAAGCGAAGCCAGGGCCAGTGCAAGAGATAGCCAAAGACAAAGGCAAACCATGGCTACCCATATTTGAAACCTATGACTGTATCCCCCAGCCACTACTATCAAAACATACTAAGAAGTGACAGCTACTCGGGTAAGCATATGTACATTTTGGTGGGTCAAAGAAAACCTGTGCTCAGACCAGCTGAAGTCAAATGGCCTGATTCACAATGGTAAACTTACACTTTTGTGTAAGGCTACTGCTTTTCAGTATTCACAAACTATGGGGCCGATTATGATAGCGGTTTTCCCGCATCCTTCAGGCCGGCGGAAGCCACCGCCGGCCCGGAGGATGCGGGAAAACCGCTGCAGAGCCTTGAAAGACCCACCACTATATTAGGATGGCGGTGGGTCTTGAAATCCGTCCGCAGCCTTTCCTCCGGGGTCGCCTTACGACCGCGGCGGAAAAGCTTTAACATGGCTGGCGGCATCTATCAGACACCACCAGCCATATTAGGATGGTGTAAAATGTATGCTTTTCCGCGGCGGCTTTTCCGCCGTGGAAAAGCATACGGACCTTCACATCGGGGGCCCGTTGCGGGCCCCCTGGGTGAAGGGGTGGTGGGGGTGCACATGGGGGGTACCTATGGTACCCCCCTGCATTTGCGTGAACAAAGCAGCAGGCACCGCGCGGTGCCTGCCGCTTTGTGCACGTAAATACGGTGCATGCATTTTTAACATTGCGGCGGGTGCAGCTTGAAGCTGCACCCCCCGCAATGTTAAAGATAGAGGATGTGACCGCCACCCTGGCGGTCACATCCTAATCTGCACGGAGGGAACGCCGCAGCCCATGCGGACGTTCCCTCCTACTCTGGGGTCGCGGACGGACTCAAGTTCGTCCGCGATCCTAATGACCCCCTATGTGTGGAATTGTAGGACTCCACATTTCCTATACCTATGTGTACTTAGTCCTCTGCCCTGATTACGGAGTCGTCGGGTGGGGAGAGCTCTATGTGCGGAGAGCTCTGCACACATAAATATAGGGAGTGCAAAGTCGTTACACTCCGCACTTAATTAGTGAATACCAAAAAGTAGTAAGATTAAACAAAAGGGTATGTTTACCTTTGTAAATCAGGCCCAAAGTGTTTATTAACAAAAGAAAAATACAGACCTGTGAATCATAGGAATGGCCGACAAGGAGATCACTGAAAAACTGTTAAAATGACAAGTGAAGGCAAAGATATAAATATAGTGAGCGCGAATCATAAAGGGAAACTTACACTTTTGTGTAAGTTTACTACTTTTCGATATTCACCAAGGTAAGTTACTACTAGTAAAGTTAGACGTTTAATCTAAGTTTACCGTTGTCAATACCGGAAAGACTTTTGATCTAAGTTTACCTTTATGAATAGTGAAAAGTAGTAAAGTTAGACTTTTGTCCACGTTTACCTTAGTGAATGGCGAAAAGTAATAAACACACAACAGTGCAAGTTTACCATTGTGAACCGGGACCGTTGTATTTTAAAAACAAGGTTTCCATGAGAATCCCATGCTTAAAGGAAGAAAAGGTCCTTGAGACTGAGATCATGAGAAAAGAAGAGGACATTAGGTTGTTACAAGAATGCTAACATTTTTGGCAGAACAAGCTCACCAACATTTTGGTTAATCAAGTGATGGTACTACACTGGTTTAAGAAAGTAGGGTTTTGGTTGAGGAGGGTGGAAGCCCCCCTTAGGCAACAACCCCAATCCTTGTCTGGGTGAACCACAAAAGTAATTAAATTAACCTAAGCTTAACTCTCTGGGAACTTGACAGAAAGTAGTCAGTCTTAACTTAGAGGCAATGTGCAAAGTATTTATGCAGCACACAAATAGTAATAAAGTGAAAAGATAACACAGGAAAATTCCAAACCAATTTAGAAAAATATTGTACGTTTTAGTAAATAAAATGACACTAAAATGACAAACAACCAATCAGTAGAACCAATTAGTAGAGCAGGTCCAGACCAGCTCACCCAATGTCAGTCACCTCCACCTCACTGCTGTCAGCAGCCGTACTCCTGCCCTGACCTGACAGCTAGCCAGCATCAGCAAGTGCTGGTGAACAGCCTTCAGGCCCCAGTGCCACTATCCCCTCAAGGTGTCCTGTGTCCCTAGGAAACTTGCCACCCATTTTCCTAGCTGACTGTTATTCCCGCCCTTTCGGCTTTCCTGCTTCCCCACTACCCAGCGCCCCTCCCAGGACATACTTAATGGAGGCCACAGTGCAACTCCATTGAGCATGTCCAGACCAGCTCACCTGAGGACAGTTGCCTCCTCCTCACTGCTGCCAGCGTCCGACTCCTGCCCTGACCTGACAGCCAGCCAGCAACTGTAAGTGCTGGTAAAACAGCCCGTCAGGCCTCAGCACCACTATCCTCTCAAGGTGTCCAGTGGCCGGGTACCCTTGCCACCTGTATATCCTGCTGTCACAGATTGCAGTTTTTCCCGTCCTCTTCCCACTCTCCAGATCTCCCGCTTTTCACCTCCCCAGCATCCCTAACCCCATCTCCCAGGACCTACTTAATGGAGGCCGCAGAGTGGCCGGCTGCCAGCACACCAAAGGTGTGCCAATGGCAAAACTGTCTGCACACATCTGCGGCTATACCGCACCCAGAGCCAGGAACCCTGGCCCTTTCGACTTCCACAGGTACTCCGCTGCTGATCTCTATACCCTAAACCATTGGCGCAACAACAACTGCTGTCTCGCATCTCCCCGCTCCACAGCGGGAACGTTCACCTGTCTCCGCTGCCGCTTCACCTGTACAATAGGACTTACAACCCTTGCAGGATCCCGCACTATACTGTCTCTACCAGCCAAATCCCCAGTGGAACACCTCAGATGCCTCCTGATCAATGCCAGAGTTCTGCAAAAGCACACCACCCAAGTCTGAGAAACCATTTCCTCCGTCACATTGAGTTGACCTTCAACACAGAGACCTGGCTCACACCCACATCAGCCCCAGACATTGCCACTGCAATATCCAACAGCTACATGATGAAACACCGTGTCCACACTATCAGACACAGAGATGGCATCGCCATCGTACACGGGGAAGCAGTCATGTGTGCCACCACCGAAGATGAAGTCACACCATTCAGGGAACACTGGAATTTTCAGCTCCATATTGACAACAAAACCACCATCAGAGGCACCCTTTAAAGTGTAAGTGGGCAAGCCACAATTCCACCCCAGCCATCCTGGTAGTATGGCCCATCATCCCCACACTAAGTCCCAATTTGTCTCTGTGTCTGGAAGGCATACACAAATGACCACAGCAGAGCCATTCACAGGCAAGTATTTGTCCAGTCAGTTGCTGATGTAAATCCCTTTCTATGGCGGGAAAAGGAACGATTACTGCCAAATTTGATTAGAGTGTATGCAAAGGAACATCTCCATGGTAAAAAAAGAAAAATTCTCAGTGGAAATAAATAAATAAATAAATAAATAAATATGCATTTACACAGAGGAATCCTTTCCTCCTGTGCAGAGTTCTCTGGCACAGAGACCACCGCACAGAGGGAAGAGTTTGAAAACCTGGAAATCATGTGATTTCCCAAGGATCCGCATGGAAAGTCCCTGTGCCAGGTGCAGCTTTCCATACGGATTTTAATCAGAATTCTTGAATTCCAAAAGGAAGTAAAACCACACTTTAAACAAGCATTGGCATAGCCAATAGGTCTCGCCTTTGGGACCTCATAAGTGTTTAGCCATGCAACAGTTTATGTTGTTGCACCAAGGATATTGTGCTGCAAAACGAAATACTTATAAGGTCCCAAAAGCGAGACCTATTGGCTATGCCAATGCTTGTTAAGTATTTCACGCAGATCCTAAGCTCCTCCAGCAGAAATTGAATATTTCAGGTGATGTCATCTTAACTTAGAAACTGGCTGTCAGCCAGACAGCACAGCTGTCCTTCGATTATTCCCTTCCTTGATTATGATGCACTTGGAACTGGGGCAACATGGGGTTGTTGGGTTCCACTACACTACACCTTTTCCAGACAGGGATTTACAGCCTGATTCATGATCGGGCCGTTTTGCGAGGCTCAAATAGCGAATCATAAGGAATCGCTATTTGAGACTCGCAAAACGGTAATCATGTAGGAATCGCAATATTAATTGCGATTCCCACTGATTCCTTATTTGCGATTAGCTAATTGCTAATCGCAAATAAGGAATAACTCCCCATGCATTCCTATGGGCCAAAAGGCCCATAGGAATGCATGGGGAGTATTCCTTATTTGCGATTAGCAATTTGCTACTCGCAAATAAGATAGCGATTTAAAGGGTGCCAGGGGTGTCCAAAGGACACCCTGTAGCACCCCTTAAATGCAAATTGAAACAGGTGTTGCGCACACACATGTCCAAAGGACATGTGTGTGTGCAACATGCAACTTAGAAAAATGCTTTTAAAAGCATTTTTCTAAGTTTTTGCTATTTACCGAGAGGTCTGACCTCTCGGTAAATAGCGGCCCAAAATTGCATTTTCGCAATTTTCAAATGCTTCATGAATTGCATTTAAGGAATCTCAAATAGAGATTCCTTAAATGTAATTCCTCGCAATTACCGATTTTTGCATTTGGAATGCTGAATCCCAAATGCAAAAATCGCACTCGCAAAGGGCCGGATTCTCAGAATCCGGCCCTTTGCGAGCCGATTTAGCCTTCATGAATAAGGCTGTTAGATTCACTATCTGAAACTGTAGAACCAGTTTTTCCAGATGGGAGTAAGGTTCTTTTTTTCAAGAGTTCTTCTCAGGCTGCTCTCCAGACACTGCCTTTCTGTAGAATGCTGCTTCTCACTTAAGTCGCAATGGGGTTGTTGCAAAACTAGAGCCCCAGTAACAGTCAGAATGAAGTGAGAGGTTCCTGAATGTGGCTGTTATCCCAAATGAGGCAGAAATCATGGGCGGACTAGAGGGCAGAAATGACTTAGAAACGTCATCTCCCACAAAGAATTGCAGTTGCACACCTCACCATTCGCATCAACCAAATGGCAGCAATCAGGAATTTAATTGGCACGGCCCTCATCAAATAGAAGTTTCCAAAGCGTTCCTTTTTGAGCTTCCTGCACGCTGCTGTGCAGAGTGTGTGTGTGTGTGGGGGGGGGGGGGGGCACACACGCATCGCAAGTACAGTCAGCATTGCACGCAGTGACGGCTACGGGTTCACCCGCTGAGGACGTGTAAACACTTATAAGGTCCCAAATGCAGGACCTGCTGGTCCTGTCCCTTTAAAAATAAATGCTGAAGTGTGCTGTCAGTTATTTAACTGTCCAATGTTTTGGACAAGTGGCATTTTCAACGAAGATTGAAGGAAACCATAGTAGAAGGCATAAAAGGCTGAGACACAAAGATATCGGGGTGGAGTGCTTTCAAAAGTCTCAGCCACTGCAATTGCTTAGCTTCTTATTCTAGCCCTTCGTTTTTTGCCCAGAATTTCTCTCTACACGAATGCCGGTGAACAGTCACTCCATAATGCCCAACGTATACGTGGCAGTTACAATAGCGTTCCGCACCAGCCTTAAAGTGCAGCAGCGCCGACGAACAGGTGAGGGTTCTTGCCACTTCCACTGTGAATTCCAGAAGACTTTCGGGAACATTCTCAAACTATTTTGCCAATTGGCTGTTAGTTATATTTTTTGGTCCAAAAAAAAAGAAAAATAAGTCACGATATAGGAGAACAATAACACAAAAACAATAGAAATGGTAATGTGTGGCTGCTACACACAGCACTTACTTGTCGGTCCCACTGTGCGTCCTCCCATTCGAGGCTGCTTTATTTTTACTCTGGGAAAAAAAAATAGTGCCCGAAAAACAGGATTGTGTCCGAGTTTGCCTTGTTCATTAGTTAGAAAACTAATGTTCTTGTAAAGGGCTGCTCGTAGTTAAGTCGGCTACGCTCTGGATTTATCCCACTTTTGGACCATGTGCAAAAAAAAATCACAATCAAAAGTGTAAGACCCTTAGGCCCGATGTAGGTAAATCCCATTTACCGATTTTGAAATACCGAATTTTACCGATTCGGTATTTCAAAATCGGTAAATGGGATGTAGGTCCCAACATCTGGATTCGTTACCGAATCCTTAACAATTCTTTAATTACCGATTCGGTAAATACCGAATCGGTAATGCCCATTCATTCCAATGGGCTTTGAAGCCCATAGGAATGATTAGGCATTACCGATTCGGTATTTACCGAATCAGTAATTCAAGAATTCACAAGGGTGCAGGGGGTGTCACTTTGACACCCTCTAGCACCCCCAAAACGGGCATGTGTGCAATGTGGCACACAGACATGCCCTAAGGGCACGCCTGTCTGTCACATGGCACATGTGTACATGCACAGATGTGCATGTACACAGGAATCGGTATTTTACCATGGACTTGTATTCCATGGTAAAATACCGATTCTGTAAGCCATGTGCTGATGGTACATTGGCTACCTGCATTGCATTTTCGGTAATTTTACCGAATCGGTATCATTACCGAATCGGTAAATATTACTGATTCGGTAATGATAACGATTCGGTAAAATTACCGAAAATGTGCCCCTACATCTCGATAGCCCTTTACCGATCGGAAACGGCCGAAAATCGGTATTTTCGGCCGATTCCGATCGGTAAAGGGCTACCTACATCGGGCCCCAAGTTTCACCATAGCATAATTTGATTAAAGAAAACCGTTGTGTACAACGCGTTAATTTGAAGATATTTCAGTTCCCAGTCGGGGAGAGGTAGAAATTGAGCTGTAGCACAATTAACTAGAACTAGTAGTGGGAAAAGAGGGAGGCCTGAGGTGTGAATATTTTCCCACTGGGAAATAATAAACATTTAAAACCGTGACGTTGGCTTGATATATTGAAACTGAATTATATTCCTAGGTTTTAATGCATGTCCTCAAAGTTCTCCTCCTCCAGAGACACCTCCAAAAGTAATGCACGTCCTCTTGCTATTCGGAGGAAGACTTCCCACTACTGATATTTTCTACTTTCCATGACCATGGGAGTGCCTTCCCAGTGTTTTCCTGTAGTGGGAGTGTCTGCCTTTTTGCAGTATTCTCCATGTACTTGTGTTCGGTGCCCTTTTGTAACGTGCACATAACACTTTGCCCTTATAACACACGGTTGCTACCTCTCACATGTTTTTACCTTTGATACTTGCACAAGTGCCACCTTGCCTACGTAACGCCTGTTCTTGTGCCAGCACTTATTGCAGTATTATACCTCAAATTATACTCTGTTTTCTCTTTTAACTGCACACTTGTCACTTTTCCTCTTGTGCACTTTTGACTACCTCATGTATTTTTTTGTTGTTCACAATTTTTACTACCTCAAGTATTTTGTTTGCTCACAATTGTCACTATTACCTTTACTACCTCATGTATTTTTGGTTGCTCACAATTTTTATTACCTCAAGTATTTTGTTTGCTCACGATTGTCATTATTACCCTTACTACCTCATGTATTTTTGGTTGCTCACAATTTTTACTACCTCATGTTTTTGTTTGCTCACAATTGTCACTATTACCTTATGTAACGCAACGTATGCTTTTGTAATCTGCTCTTTTGTAATGTTTCTCATTATGTTTCATTTCTGTTCCTAATGTGAAGCGCTCTGACGCCCTCGGGTAAAGTCCGCGCTATATAAAAATGCATAAATAAAGAAATAAAAATAAAATGTAAAATATCCTGGAGGTGTGGGGCCCGCGCAGGGATGGACCTCATTGCAAACCACCCGCCTTCCCAGACCCGTGTAGCATGCTGCACTGGTTTGCAAGAAGGTAAGCAAAAAGATCCACTGTGACCGACAGAATTCCTCCATAAATAACTCAAAGCTTTTATGCATGTACATCCAGGGTTTGCATCTGACAGAAAATATTCTCCGGAAAATGAAAAACAACACACACACATGTTCCGGAGTCTTGTTTCAGAGGAATGAGGATTTTCAGATTTTGCACTGAGTGCGAAAATAGAGAAAATTTTCTTTTTTCAGAATCTGGATCCACTAAATCAACAAGACCGGGGGTTGTGTGTGCGCGCACGCTGAAAGAAAAAAAAAGCACGTGAGTGGTGCACTTGCGCCGGCGAAAGTGAAACAAGCGCGGCGAGTGATGCGCTTATTGAGCATGACGAGGAAAGCCATATGGCGCCTCTGCTCGTAAGCATGCACCGGCGCACATGCACTCCTGGTTGAAAGCTTTTATTCGATATGCAAGATATCTTGAAAGCATACATACAGATAGAATACATTTTTAAAACAGTGATATGCAATTACTAAGACAGAAAAAAATGGGAATGACCCAATAAATTAACTAAAAGTGAATTAAATTGAAACTGACAGTCTCTTGCAGCGAATCAACCATGAATGTTTTAAAAATTTAGAAACACCACAAACTATTAAAGGGGCGGTATCACTCAATAAGACACCTAGTGCAACCAAGTGTCTACGTGTTCCCAGGCGTTTAAAAAGAGGTTTAAGCCAATGCCTCCTAGGTTTAATATAGTCCGGGCACTCAAAAAGTATGTGTGCTAACGTTTCTGGCCTAGATGGACAAAAGGCACAGAAGGGGGATCGATGAGCACTATTCCATTTTGATACAAAGGCCCCGATCGGAAGTGTGCCTATCCTGAGTTTAAAATACAGGGCCCTATCGGCTGGCAAGGTGATTAAGTCCAGGAAGGGTTCGAAAACAGCCACATCCTTTAGTTCCAAAAATGATGCGGTCAGATTACAATGGTGTTGGTACCTGATGAGTTTTCCAAAGACCCAGTCCCAATAGAGTTTTTTGAGGACCGCCTTTGGTGGAGCAGATTTTGAAGACCAACAGTCCCCCAGGCCCAACTCCCCCGAAAGGTTTTTAGTGTCCTTCAGCCACTTGATCTTGGCCCAGCCTCCCATGTTCATTACCTCTGCCAGGCCGTCGGCATAGGACTTTAGCTCCGGGACCCGCCATATGCGGACCAAAGAAGCAATGGTCGAAGGCGAGCCTGATCTTTGATATTCTTACAACCAACGTCCAGAAGCACCAGGACTGTCGGGGTACTCGAGGGAAGGCCTAGGAGATCTTTCAGAAATTTATTTTCAGCCTTAGATAGGGACTCCAGGTTGCAGTGGCCCCACAACTCTGCCCCATACAAAGCTGATGTTACACCTCTGGCCTTATAGATCTCAATTGCAGGACTCACCACTTGCCTCGGTGATGCTCGAAATTCCCTAAGCAGAGCACCTCCTACCTTTTTGTGGTTACATACCATTTTATCAATATGGGCGGACCAGTTCATATTGTCCGTTATGCGAAGCCCTAGGTAGTCAAATTCGGAGACTTTCTCCAAGGGGACGGTGTTCAAAACAGGGGGGGCTTCCTAATTTCCTTGGGGGGTGCAAAATCAAATATTTAGTTTTGTCCACGTTGATAACCAGACCTCTGGATACACAAAAGTCCTGGAAGCGAGTCAATAGCTTCTGTAGGCCCTGGGGAGGTTTTGAAATGAGCAAAGTATCATCTGCGAAAAGCAGAGTAGGGATCTTTACTCCCCCCAGACAGGGTGCGTCCGCTGGTTCTTGCTGGAGATGCTCAACCACACCATTAACGTACAACGAAAAGAGTGTAGGAGCTAGCACGCAACCCTGTCTGACTCCCCTACAGACCGGTATCCTGTCCGGTGTTTCCCCATTTTTCCCCCATCGGACCTGAGCATAATTACTGGTGTGGAGTTTAATAAGTAGGGATAGAATGTATGGGGGCAGCCCAAATCCCTGAAGCACCCTCCAAAGTTCCTCCCTAGGGACCAGGTCAAAGGCAGTCTTCAGGTCAATGAAGGCCAGGTAAAGACTGCCCTTGCCTAATTCCATGAATTTCCAGTTTAAGAGTGCTAATCTGAAGACCTGCTCAATGGTCCCCGTTCCTGAACGGAACCCAGCCTGGAAGTCAGATAGCACTCTATTTTCCTCCACCCAGTTGAGGATCCTTCCCAAAATTACCTTTCCTGCCACCTTTTGCGTGGAATCGATCAGGCTTATTGGCCTATAGTTCCCTGGGCTATTTCTACAACCCTTTTTATAAATGGGGACAACCTCCGCCCCTCTCCATGAATCCGGTACAGGGCCACCCTTCAAGATGTCGTTTAGGAGGGCAGCAATTACTATGCCCCAGTCAGATGGATATGCACGCAGAAGGTCACCCGGAAGCCCATCCGGTCCTGCTGCTTTCCGTGGTGCCACCCACTTTATAACCTCCTCTACCTCCCTACCTGTAAACAGATCAAAAGTAACTTTCCCCAACAAGACGGGGGCGGGGGCTGGGTCATTTAAGGGGCCTTCTACAGGAGCATAAAGGGACCCAAAGTGACATGTAACATCCCTGGGGAGGGATGTTACATGTCCTCAGAGTGTCGTCGGGTTTATTGCGGGCACCCACCAGATTCCAAAACCCTCTTGCGTCCTTGCTTTTACTGGCGGCCAATGTATGTAAATGTAAATGTAAATGTATAGGCATTTATATAGCGCACTACTTACCCGGAGGGTCCCAAGGCGCTTCGACCGCTGCGAAACCCTTCCTGGCTTCCCTGAGAGATGGTCCCTTAATGGGTATCTCCAGGGGGAGACCAGGCATCCCCGGCGGTCTGGTGGGGCCGTTAGTGAAGATGAGGCAAGCTAATGCCCAGAGTTGCCGAGTGTGATCGCTGATCAGAGTGGGCACCGAGGCGAGAGAATTATCGAGTCCGCTGACCCTGGTCCAGAAACCTGCCGCGCCGGGATTCGAACCCTGGGCCCGGGCCGTCCTCTGCTCTCGGGTCTGCCGCCTCTAACCAGTGAGCCCAGAATTTTTCATCCCAATCCTTCTTCGCAATTTGAAGGGTCCTGGAGTAAACCTTTCTAGCCTCTCTGATCTTAATTTGAGATTTAGATTTGACTGCCTCTACCAGTCTAGTTTTTGTCACCCTGCAAGTGTGGGTTTACCATCCCTTAGTTCTTGCCTGTCTATCTTGGGTCCCTCGTCTACTTGGTGGAGCAGTGAACAAATTATTTAGGGCCTTGGTAAGCGTACAGAAAACCCCACAAGCCATCCCCATCTCGCCCGTCCTGGTCCCCAAATTACATTGTGCTTGGGCTAACAGTTGCGTTATTACTGTAACCTTCTCCTCCGAGAGGATCAGTTTTGTCCACTTTATTCTCCTCCCACACAATGCTACTTGCGACTCACCCAATTCCGCTAAGGAGAAGGGGACCAAGCTTCCCCTATCGGCTAGCCACCAAAAGTCTAAGGTGAGGGAAAGCAAGTTGTGATCACTCTCTACCCAGGGGACCACAACCATGTCCTTCACCGAGTTCCACAAGCACACATCAAGCAAGATGTAGTCAATTCTTGATGTGTGGTTGGGCCTATTATAGGTATGGGCCCCTCCCTTATCTGACTCAGACCTCCCATTAAGAGCCCTCAAGTTAAACTCCATATTGATGGTGTACACCTGCAGGGCCACCTCAGTCCACCTCTTTATTGGGGCTATTTCTAGAGCGGGAATTCCCCTCCTAGCGTCCTCCTCGTCCTGGTCCAGGGAGACATCCGAGCCTAAGGGCTCGAATGTACAATTAATGTCACCGGCAACCGGGGTGCAAGCCTTATATGGGGTTGATCTTAAAAGACCCTCCAGAAGGGCAATTGTAGGGGACTGTCTTCCCCCCTTGGTGCCTCGTGCATAAATGTTATAGATATTTAAAATGGCACGACCCCTGGAGTCCTTCAAGGTAATATTTAGGAGGTCCGGACAACCAGTCTGGTGCTCCACTATCCTACAATTCAATGAGGCAGCAACCCAGATAAGGAGGCCGCCAGAGGGGCTTCCCTCCCTGATTCTGAGCAAACTGCTGGGATAGAGAAGGCAGAGTAACCCGCCCTATAAGTGGGATCCATGCTCCAGGTCTCCTGAAAAATGCATATGGAGTGCTTGTCCACCAATGCATTCCAGTCGGGCAATGTCAACTTCCTTGTAATTCCAGCTATGTTCCAGCTGAGAACCTTAAAGACTGGGTCCGTCACAGTTGGGACGCTACCGGACACAAGGTCGTGACAAGGGGACACCTCCTGTAAGTCCACCTGTGTTACAGTTATGTCTAAGGTCTCAATCATTCCCGGTGCATCAAATAATGTAGCATGGATTTCAGTTGGGGGCGGGGATAAGGGCTGCACCACGGGAGGGGGCAAAAACTCTCTCAACTCCCCTACCGTAGTCCCACCTCCACCCTCGAGTCAGTGTCCCCTGGAGCCCCAGATCATCTCCGGCCATCCGGCTTGGGGAAAGAAGAGGGGCGCCACGGGATATCGCGGGGCTCCCCCAGGGCCCACGCAAGATTCCACATTAACAGGCCTAAGAGGATTGCCAGCAGGCCTAGGGTAGAAATAAGTCAAATCCACTGCTCTGACACCAGGACCATCCACCTCATGTTTTTGGCCACAGATTATCTCTGCCACTCTGCTATCCTGGAAATTAATAATAATACAGTCACCCTCCAACCGTTTTTTGCCCTGGCCCACCCAACCAACCCTTCGAACACCAAGAATTAATCCATCCATACCTATTGGGAGTGGTTTGTTTGCTTTTAACCAATGGAGACACTTGTTTTTTAGACCCTGATGAGTCTCAGGCTGGTTTACCTTCAATGGTGGGACATTAACAAGGACTACTACATAGGGATGGCAATCAGGGGGGAGGTTAACCGGGGGAATCCGAGTGGTAACCTTTGGGGGTACTGGTGCGGCAGCATTAGGTGCCAAGTTGGAACTAGGAACCTTAGCAGACGATGCTGTCCCAGCCCCCTTGGTGTTAGCATTCGGCTGGTCAGATTGACTACTCTTAACCAACCTCACAGCAGCCGATGTTTTTACTTGAGATGGTTTATTGGACTGGTTTTTAGAGACCATAGGGGGCTTTGGTTTTGTGTAAGAAGTACAGGGGGCAGGGCCTGGCTTAGGAGGGGGAGGGACCAGGGGGACTAAGGGAGAATCCCCGCCGGGAGTTACCTCGGGAAGAAGGGTTGAACTCGGAACGGCCTGCACTTGGACAGGATTTGGAGGCAGTCCTTTTCCCGTGTTCCTACCCACTGGATCCTCACTCGCTCTAGACTGGTGTTTAATAAGAGTCTTAAGTGAGTAAAAATTATCTAGGGTGGTTTGTTCGAATTTGTCTACTCTCGCCCCAAACCCTTAAGTTGGTCAATCACCGGGACAATTAGAGTTTTAATCAGGTCCATAATTGGTTTAAGGGAATCAGATTCAAGGGTGACGGCTGTACTATCATGAGGTTTAGAAAGTGCCCTAGGCATGTCAGAGGATGTTCCCGCACCCGGAGACTCCCCTACCCTCCCATTGTGAGTTGGAGCTAAGACATTTTCTACTTTTGACCCAAATCCCATTAGCCCCTGCTTTCTTGAGCGCTTATAAATTGCGGTGTGACTACCTTTGCGGGAGCTCATGACCCTTTTCCTTTTCACTTGTTTGGATGTGCCTTGGGGCGGGCTGGGCGGTAACGGCTCCGTAACGGGAGCCTGTTGTAACAGAGGGGAGGTCTGCCCACTAGCGGGACACGATGGGATTTGAGAAATCGTGACCTCCCCTGTCTCAGTGCCAGCCACCACAGGCAATAGGTCAGCAAGATTCTCTAGTCTATCTATGCTTGCTCCTATAGCCGACAAACGTGGCTGAACAGTGGCATCTGTGGGGTCAGCTGATGGGGCCCTTTCCGACGTTGGAGTCAAGGCCTGAGCCACAGCACCAAGGGAGGAGCGTCTGGAAGGTAAATAGACCTTGGAGAGGCGACGTTCAGTCATCACGATCTCCTTCTCGATGACTGCAGCTACTCTGGTAATAAAACGGTCCATAGTTCCTATTGTGGAACTCCCAGCTGCTCCTCCCTCAGACCTTAGCAGTTTCCCAGAGCGGGTAGACATCGTAGGGTATACTCCCTCTTCCACAGTCACTCACCCTACCAGAAGCGTAGGCAAGATGTAAGGCACGTGGCCCAGCCCAGCCTCTGTCAGCCCCTGACGGCCACAGACGGTCCCGCCCTTGTCCCGGGCTTCTCCCGGCGCCGCCCGCGCGCGTCCCGCGAGGCGGAAGTTCGGGCTGGTTTTAAATCGCCACCTGGCGCAAAGGGGGCGTGTCCACGATGGTTGTGCAGGGGCTGCTGGACCAGGTAGTCTCCCCGCACAGCGGCCGCGCCTTAGATGTTGGCAGGCAGCGGCGGCGGGGGAGACAGCAGGAAACACCAAGCACTTAAGCAGTGGGGCAGAGTGAAGCAAATGCAGCAGCCCTGGACACCAGCAGGCAGGTGAATGCGTCCCTCCTCCGTGGGCGCCGCCAAGAAGGTCTCACTGATGCTGTAGGCCGGCCATGGTAGCATTTTTTGAAGCCCTTACTAAAAGTCTCGCCAACTAGCGCATGCGCTGGATCAGGCGAGACATAAAAAGAGTGTAGTTTTACACTAATTGGCTTCCATAAATTGAAAAAGAACTATGTTATTGGCGTAATTGTTTCCCTTATTGAAACATTTTGATATATGTCCACTTGTACACACTAGTGAGAAGCACATAGGGAAAGACTGTGTTTCAACATATAATTTTTCATGTAAACACAATATTAAAACATGACAACAAGCTGTTTAACAAGGTTTCTTCTTTTACGTATTTCTTTTTTTATTGAATCATATCAGAGTGAATTGCACTACTCGATAGGTATTGCACCAACTCCCAGTGGCTGCTGCAGAACATCAACTGTGCTCTTCAGTACACTATTTACATTCTGATCTTGGTATCAAGTCTAGATTGGGGTACCAAAAGCAGCCCTGGCAAAAATGCACAAACCAGTCCTCTCTCGTTGTCTCTTCTTACACAGTTCCTACTAGAAAAGATAGAGCTGCCTTTTAGAAGGACAGACCTTCAGATTGCAGGGGCTGAGTCCACCTACACCACCATCGACTGTCGGCCCAATTTTTAGGTAGCCCACACTGCCTCACCCAAACCCCTAACCTTCCTGGGGTGACAAGTGGATTTGGCAACCTCAAACATGACTCTCTGATCGGCAAGAAATTTGTGAAAACAGATCTTACTCCTTTTGTTGTTTCCATATACATGCCCATGGTAAAAACAAGGAAAGACACAAATAAGGTTTTACTTTTCAATACATCTATTCAAACAATTGTAATCTCTATTAGAAACTAGCATGATGAACATGATGAAAATAATAAACAGTACAACCATGGTGATCCGTCAAGCGGGGGCCAAAAAAAAGGGAGGTCCCATAATGAGTTTTCCCCATGTTACAATTATGGGGATTTGTCATCTTTTAAACATGACTACTGCCTGAATCACTGAATGGAACTAAACCAAATTTGGCAGAAAGCTAGATGTTGGTCTAGAAAGCAAGCTTTATGTGATTTGGTGTGAATTTGATTGGCTGCCAACACTTCAACAGAAGCTGACCAGGGATGACCGAGACCAAGAACTGGACCAGCGAGTAACCAGGAGTATGGCCCAAAGTCTTCTACCGGGAACAAGCAGGGAACTTCACTAGGGGTGAACCTTTCATCTACCATCTTAACGGACTCTCAGGAGAACATTCTTAACAAAGGTCTGGGTTTTGTTCTGACCAAGCAGTTTAATCTTTTCCTCATATGCCAAGAGCTAGCCACCTTCTTCAGAAGTGTTAGAATGAAGATCTTCTTTGAGGATGCTGAAGTAAGAAATACCACTTCAGGGTATACGTGACTGCGCCCAGAATCTACTGTTACACCCCAGATGGCAACACTACCACAGGAGGTGGGTACATTTGAGCAAGCAGTCATCCATGACCATGAAAATTTACAAAGACAGAACACACGCTCATTTGTCAACATGAGCAACATGGAAAAGGAGGCACTTACACAACTGAAGGAGAATGCTTCCATCATCATTAAGCCAGCCGACAAAGGGGGAGCATTAGGTATTTTGGACAAAATAACTTATACCAATGAATGTCATCACCTCCTTTCGGACTAAAGGAATTACAGGATTTTGGACATTGACCCCACAGCAGAAATAACTAAGGATATTGCAACACTTGTAGAGGAGGGGTTGGTGAACAGTTGGATTTCTAAACATGAGACAGATTACCTCATTAGAGACCAACCCAAGACACCGTACGTCTACATATTGCCTAAAATCCAAAAACCCTCCAGGCCTCCACCTGGTAGACCGATTGTGTAAGGCATTGGATCCATCCTCGAACCATTGTCACAATTTTGTGACTTTAATTTTAAAACTTTGGTTGCCTACTTACAGGATACCCTTGACATCCTCCATTTAATCAAGGATATGGACTTCTACCCACACAGTGAGATCCTATTGGGTTTAGACATCGAAGCCCTTATTACTAACATTCCACAAAGGGAAACTTTGCGGGTGCTAGAGGAGATCCAGTTTGAGGAGGAGTGGACATACCAAATACCACAAGCCTTTATCCTCAACCTGGCGGAAATTGCCCTGATGAAAAACTTTTTGGAGTTTGAGGGCACTTTATACCTACAGACCCATGGGACTTCGATGGGCAGCACATTTGCCCCAAGCCGGGCTGACCTATGTGGTGCATTTGAGAGAACCATGATCCTCGACCCTCAAAGTCTCTGGTCGGACCACATAAGATTGTGGCATTGTTACATTGATGATGTCTTGGTGGTCTGGAAGGGAGAAGCACACTTGTTACCCAATTCTTTGACTGGCTTAACAACAGAAACCCTCTGCTCCATTTTACATCTACAGTGACCAAAACGAGGTTACCATTTTTAGATCTAGTCATTGAACCAAAAGGAAGCAAACTTCACACCAACGTCTACCACAAACCCATTGATAAGAACTCACTGCGAGCATATGAAAGTTTCCACCTGAAATCGCTAAGGAACAACCTCCCTTGATCGATATTTTTTACATTAAGGCAGAACTGTACTGAGAGAACAACTTTCAAGGAAGAGGCAGCTCTCCTTGCGATGAAACTTAGCCAAAGGGGCTATCCGGAACATACTATCTCAAGAGCCAGGAAAAGAGCAACCAACACTAAAAGGGAGAACCTATTGGAGAAGACTGTTAAACCATCAACAGACAAACCTGTGTGTGTTACCACATTCAATATGGCTCACATCAAATCAAGCAAGCAGTACTTAAAACACTGGTGGATACTTGCGTCCAACTGTATGAATATAGCTAAGCCTCTCTTCTCTTTTAGGAGGAGCGCGAATCTCAAATATATTTTGGTGCACACCAGATCCACCACACTACAACAGAGGAGGACTGAAACACCAGGAGGACTTCCCCCACTCCAAGGACACTCGAGGTGTGGCTCGTGCAGTTTGTGTCACCTCAAGAAGAATTCCAGGACCATAGATATCGGTCTCACCTATGCATGGGAACAGGGATCACACACAAACTGTAACTCTGATTATGTGCTTTACCTCATTACATGTCCCTGCAAAAAAAAATATGTGGAGATGACCAACAGGAAAGTGGAGACACATATTATGGAACACGATTAGGGGTTTGAAATCCAACACAAAACTCACATCCCACTATTTAGAAAACACCACACCATTGAAGATATGACTTGGGCAGTAATTGAAACGCCTAGATTGAGCATAGCTGCAGGAGATAAAATGAGAGCCCTATTGCTGAGAGAACAGAAATGGGTTTATTGTTTAAATAGTCATCTGTTGGGTTTAAATGATGACACTCTGTGGCAAACCCTTAATAGGTAGACTACTACCTAACACACAGGTACTATATGAATTCCTTTGTATCACAAGTTCCTCTCTTAGTCTAATTATACCACTTATACGTGTTCCTAGATGACTGCTTATAGACTTTGAGGGGCCAGCCTATTCCCTAACTACGGCCTGCATCCTAGCCTTCAATATCAATTTGTATGAGGGACTTTCTAACGCAAGTTTTATTACTGATATGTTGCCACCATCCAACTAGAGCATCTCTTCCCCTCGGCCCTCTGAAAATTTTCCTAGGCATATTGTGTGCTAGGAGTTAGCTTGATTCCACCTATGCATCCTAGATTTATAGCAACTAGAGGGGACATGTGAAATGGGCAGGGACCAAATGCCAGTCTACTGTTATAGACCCCGGGATGTCTTAACCAGGTTCATTGTACCAGCCACAGAATTATTAAAAAACTATAGACACATGCCAACTGATGGCCATTGGTCCTCAACAGACTGAGAGCTGACTATAGGGCATGCAATGGGCTCAAGACACCGTAGGTGAGTGTTGCTAGTGGGCTTGCCCATGCAGTGATAATGTTGATCGAATTGAGCAAAAAGAAAGTGTTTACCCGCTGTCACCTAAGCACCGTCACCTACGTGGACTACGTGGGCATCATCACGGCCTCCACGTGCCCGGAAATGTGGCAGGGCGATTGGGAGTCAGATAGCATATCTAGACATCTTCTCCGCTTCAACGCTAACCTAAACGGCGAAAGCAGACAAGCGGTCAACAGGAGGAATGCCTACCAGTATGTAGTAAGGAGTGGGGTCCATTTATGTATAATTACCGGGGCTTGGCAATTAACCAGCGCTCAGGTACCGTGGAGATATTTCTTCCCAGCATGTTCTTCCCAGCATATTGTTCCCCCTGCTTTCCTGCTATGTTTTTCCTGGCATTTCTTGTTCCTATAAGCCGCATACACTAATTAGACTTCACCCTCCGGCACCAATGCAACGTCGTTTTGTTGGTGGCACGGCGTCTGCAGATGTATCATTAAGGAGATGCAGGCCATAATACCCATTCGGGTCGTTCATGGTAGATACCGCTATAATATAATATGGTATATAATCTATTAACCACGACGATGTTGTTCTTCTTGATTTCTCTCCCCCAGAGCGTGACTACAGGGGGTCTCTCCTTGTCTCTCGACAGTTTTGACAATGTTTAAAGGTAAACACAGAAAGGGACGAGTCCCTACATTTTCATATGTTTGAGTGAGAAGATGCGATTTATGGTGCACACGCACATTGATCTACACCTACTCTTTGAGTAGGAGAACCTGTTACCATGTAAGCAACGTTTGATGATGCCTCTTAAAGGAGTGGACTTTGGGTATTATACCGTGAGCTGTGGTGGATTGATGTTTGATTGAAACATTACAGTAAACATAACTATGAGAGTGAACAAACTTTAGTGACCCTTGCAAGGAAGAACGGGGAATGGGGTCAAGCCCAATTGCACCTATCCTAAGTACTATTTAGTAAAGATTTTTAGGTGTCACGGACCGGAGATTCATAAGCCCCTAAATCTCCTAAGACAAAAAAGTATTTCTCACAAATTCATAACACACAATGGTCCAGCACACTGATTATGAATACGTTCCAATTTTTCACAATGATAACGATTTTAGGTTGACGAAGACAGCAATTCAGTGGAGTTGTTTTGCAGTTGATTCTTTATTTCTTTATTTTTCTTCACATAAAAAACTGTAGCCATAGCCAAAGCGTTTCATCCTTTACGGACTTTTTCAGGGCTACAAGTAACACACATACATATATAACAATTACTATACATAATTTTACACTATTTACAGATAAAAAACTATTTGACCGATAATTCATTTATTGTGACATCTGATTTAGAACATCATTTTTACTGGTCATATAGACTAATATTTGTACAATATTTACAAGGTATTCTGAGTGGCGTAACAAAACTTGAGGGGCCCCCCCTGCAAACTACATGGAGGGGGCCCCCCTCCCATCCTCCATGCCAGTTTAGAGCTCTTAGGACAGCGACCCGCCATACTGCAGGGGATGCGGGCGATTGTTATGCCACTGTCGCCAATACAGCCGTTATAAGTAACACTGGATGGTGGAGTTAAAGGTTGGGCTTAGTCTGCCAGCAGGCTATCATAGGTGGTGGTCCATTCATTACAGGGTCCCTGCCATCAGTACGCCAGAGAAGTTTGCCCAATTTTAGGTGGGTTTCCTAATGCAGACTCCTGTCATGATATACAACATCGGGCCCACTCATCGTTCAGTTTTGACAAAAGTGCATCCACTGATCCTTCTTGTTTCCATTTTAAAACATTAGACAAAGCGACAATGCAGTATTTCAAAAGCAGATGTAACTACAAAGAGCACATTTTGATAATATATTTTTATAAGTAGACAATAGCAATCTTAAGAGGCATTGCATAGCTTCATACACACTGTGACCCCAATTCCATCACAGTCTGTCTCTCTCTCTCTCTCTCTCTCTCTCTCTCTCTCTCTCTCTCTCTCTCTCTCTCTCTCAATGAGTCAGTCTCTCTCTCTCAGTCAGCCAGTCTCTCTCTCTGTCATTCAGTCTCTCTCAGTCAGTCAATCTGTCAGTCAGTCAGTCTGTCAGTCTCTCTCTCTCTCTCTGTCAGTCTGTCTGTCATTCGGTCTCTCTCACTGTCAGTCTCTCTATTTCTCCTCAGTCAGTCAGTCTCTCTCAGTCAGTCAGTCTCTCTCTATCTGTCAGTTTCTCAGTCAGTCAGTCTCTCTGTCAGTCAGTATTAAGACTCTGAGTCAGTCACTCTCTACTCTCTCTCCACTCTCTCTCTCTCTCTCCGTTCTCTCTCTCAACTCTGTACACTCTATCTCCACTGTCTCTCTCTCCACTGTCTCTCCCTCCACTGTCTCGCCCTCCATTCTCTCACTCTCTCTACTCTCTCTCCAGTCTCTCTCCACTCTCTCTCCACTGCCTCTCACTCCCTCCCTTCTCTCTCTCTACTCTCCCTTCTCTCTCTCTACTCTCTCTCCACTCTCTCTACTCTCTCTCCAATCTCTCTACTCTCTCTCCACTCTCTCCACTCTATCTCCACTCTCTCTCCACTCTCTCTCTCTCCACTGGCTCTCGCTCTCACTGTCTCTACTCTCTCTCCACTCTCTCTCTCCCTTCTCTCTCTCTACTCCCCCTTCTCACTCTCTACTCTCTCTCCACTCTTTCTACTCTCTCTCTACTCTCTCACTCTCCACTCCCTCTACTCTCTCTCTCTCTCCACTCTCTCTCCTCTCTCCACTCTCTCTCTCTCTCTCTCTACTCTCTCTCCACTCTCTCTCTCTCTCCACTTGCTCTCCACTCTCTCTCTCCACTCTCTTTCTCCACTCTCTCTCTCTCCACTCTCTCTCTCCACTCTCTCTCTCTCCACCCTCTCCACTCTCTCTCTCTCCACTCTCTCCACGCTCTCTCTCCACTCTCTCCACTCTCTCCACACTCTCCACTCTCTCCACTCTCTCCTCTCTCTCTCTCCACTTTCTCTCTCTCTCTCCACTCTCTCTCTCCACTTTCTCTCTCTCTCCACTCTCTCTCTCTCCATTCTCTCTCTCTCTCCACTCTCTCTCCACTTTCTCTCTCTCTCCACTCTCTCTCTCCACTCTCTCTCCACTCTCTCTCCACTCTCTTCGCAGTCTCTCCCTACTCTCTCTCCTCACTCTCTTCACTCTCTCTCTCCACTCTCTCCACTCTCTCTACTCTCTCGCTCCACTCTCCACTCTCTCTCTCCACTCTCTCTCTCCACTCTCTCTCTCTCCACTGTCTCTCTCCACTCTCTCTCTCCACTCTCTCTACTCTCTCTCCACTCTCTCTCCACTCTCCCTCTCCACTCTCTCTCTCGCCACTGTCTCTCTATCCACTGTCTCTCTCTCCACTGTCTCTCTCAACTGTCTCTCTCCACTCTCTCGCTCTACTCTCTCTCTATTCCCTCTACTCTATCTCTACTCCCTCTACTCTCTCTCTACTCTCTCTACGCTTTCTCTCTCCACTCTCTCTCTCTCCACTCTCTCTACTCTCTGATTAATGCTAGATCTGCGGTTAAGCATGCCGCTGATATCTTTGAACTACTTGTGGACGGCCAGCTGGAGGTGCTGTTCCTCACGGAGACATGGATGACCAGTACCTCCGCTCCCAGCGTGGAACTTGCTGTCCCCAGGGGGTTCAAGATAGCTAGAGTAGATCGACCCTTGGGCAGAGGGGGTGGATTAGCAGTTGTGTTTAAAGAGGGATGGTGCTTTGATTCTGAGCCCCCGACTGCGAGTGTAGGGGGTGAGGTTCTTCACTTCTCCATTAAGACTTCCCCCCACTTCACCTTAGGTGGATCTCTGATCTACAGGCCCCCGGGCCAGGCCACCCAATTTTTGGACTCCCTTGAAGAATATATAGTGCCGCGGGCCTTAGGTTTTCCTAAGTTTCTTCTGGTCGGCGACCTAAATATTCATATGGATGTTCCTGATTCCCCCGAAGCCCGCAGGCTTGGGGAAATTCTCGAGCTTGCTCAGCTCGAAGAATGGGTGACTGTTCCGACGCATGCGGGTGGTCATTTGCTCGACCTGGTGTGTTCTAATTTCCCCATTCAGTCTGTGATCGTTGAAAAGACAACTTGGTCCGACCGCAATCTGGTTAGGTTTATGTGGGAGATGGCAGAGCCCAGTCTCCCACTTTCTACATGCCATTCTCAAAAAATTAACCTACCCGCGTTTAGACAGGCTCTGTCTAAAACCCGCCCAAAATCTAAGATGTGCCTGGATGATGTGGTCTGTGAGTTTAATGAGTGGGTACGACAGGCAGCGACGGCCTCCACTAAGCAAACCAAGCTGACTAGAGCTAGACTCTCTCCCTCTCAACCCTGGTTCTCCCCTGAATTGAGGGAGATGAAACTGGGGTGCAAAAAATTTGAACGAGCGTGGAGATGTGTATATAGCCCTGAGGCTAAATCCGCCCTACGGCTCGCCCAAAAAGACTACTATGCAGCCATTAAGGTAGCTAAGGGGAACTACTATGCAGGGCGCATCACCAAAGCAGATAACAACAGCAGAGAGATCTTTGCCATTGTCAAAAGCTTTGTGTCCCCTGTCGCGGAGGCTGTTTCCCTCCCGTCTTCTGCACAATGGTGCGAGGAGTTGCCCACCTTTTTTATTACCAAAATTGCGAAGATTCAGCAGGGCCTTTTAGCGGCTCTTTCTGCCGACTGCGCTACAGCTGGCCTTTGTCCTTCTTTTTTCCCATCCTCTGGACAGCAACTCACGAATTTCGCGCAAATTTCGGAGGGTGCTGTTCTCCCCCTTCTCCAGTCTCTGAAATCCGGCTCTCCAGCCGATCCGTGCCCAGCCCGAGTGCTTTCGGAGGTGGCGGAAACAGTCTGCGCTGAGATCACGCAGATAGTGAATCTCTCCCTGGCTGCGGGCGAGGTTCCTCTAGTTTGGAAACAGGCCAAACTTCTGCCGCTTTTGAAAAAACCAGGACTGGATGTGTCGGTTCCTGGGAATTACCGGCCCATCTCCCTTTTACCGGCACTCACAAAAATCTGTGAGAAGGTGGTGCTTCAACAATTGGAGAGCTTTGTTGAAACCTCCAACGCCCTCCACCCTGCTCAATCGGGCTTCAGGGCTGCGTATAGCACCGAGACGGCCCTGTTGGAGATGACTGAGGCAATTCGGGACTGTTTAGACGGAGGTGGCAGAGCGGTCCTAATTTTATTGGACCTCTCTGCCGCCTTCGATACCGTCCCTTATGAGCTCCTCCTCGGCCGGCTGTCTGCCATTGGTATTGGGGGGGTTGTTCTAGACTGGCTGTCCTCTTTTCTATCTGACAGGACCCAGCAGGTCTGGATGCCTCCCCACGCCTCTAAGCCCAAACCTCTGCTTACAGGGGTCCCGCAGGGGTCCACTCTTAGCCCCTTACTGTTCAACGTGTACATTACCCCCCTGGTCTATCTAGCGGAACAGTTTGGGGCTAAGATCATGGGGTATGCAGATGATACCCAACTGCTATTCACTTGGCCAGACGAAAATCTGGATACGTCTACAGTCCATTTGTGTTTGTCCTCTGTATTTCGCTGGTTAACACAGGCCCAGTTGAAATGCAATGAGGACAAATCTGAAGTGCTTTTTTATGGTTCCTTCCCCCCCTCATTTATGAGCACATTGTGGCCTTCTAACATCCCCAGCCCGAAGGAGATGGGGAGACCTGCCAAAAATCTGGGCATTTGGTTCACAGAGGATCTCAGATTCGAGTACCATATTAAAAAGCTTACAGGCACCTGCTTTGCCACTCTGAGAATCCTCCGTAAATTTTTTCCCTTGCTCCCTAGGGAGGCCAGGGAGTCGGTTGCCCGGGCGCTCATATTGGCTCGGCTGGACTACGCGAATGCACTGTTCAGTGGCATTCCGGCATATCTGGTGAGACGCCTGCAAATTATCCAGAATGCGGCTGTCCGTCTATTATTCAACATCCCTAGATGGAAGAGCGTTCGCGCTGAGATGCGCACGCTCCACTGGCTTCCTGTTGCACAGCGCATTTTGTTTAAATCTTTGGTGCTTGCGTTTCGTGCAACTCATGATCAAGGCCCCATGTATCTGAGAAAGAGATTCACCAGCTATGCCCCTGCACGCACCCTGAGATCTTCCACTCTGTTTAAACTGTCCCTTCCCCGTTACAAACGTGCTAGACTTGGTGGCCAGTCGATATCTGTGGTTGTGGCTCGGGCCTGGAAAGCCCTCCCTCTTCACCTGCGCTCCACGCCAACAGTGGCTGCATTCAAAAAACGCCTGAAAACCCACTTATTCATGAGTGCAATCTAGGATGTTTTCTCTGGGCTCTGCTGTCTGCCTTACTTTTTCTCCCGCGCCAGGATACTCTCCAGTAACGGAGCACGTTATAAAATGGTTTATACTTATACTTATACTTATACTCTCTCTCTCTCCACTCTCTCTCTCCACTCTCGCTCTCCACTCTCTCTCTCCACAGTCTCTCTCTCCACTCTCTATATCCACCCTCTTTCTCTACTCTCTCTCTCTACTCTCGCTCTCCATCTCTCCACTCTCTCTCCACTCTCTCTCTCTCCACTCTCTCTCTCTCCACTCTCTCTCTCTTGCTCCACTCTCTCTCTTGCTCCACTCTCTCTCTTGCTCGCTCTCTCTCTTGTTCCACTCTATCTCTTGCTCCACTCTCTCTCTTGCTCCACTCTCTCTCACTCCACTCTCTCTCTCACTCCACTCTCTCTCACAAAGTAGTGTGCGTTGCAATGGGCGTCTGCAGAAATGTTTCCAGGGGGGGCACATTTTTTAACTTCATCACCATCCCCCTTGCACTCTTCTACTGTCTGCCTTGCAATCTTCTTGCCCTCTCCCTTGCAACCTTCCCCCCTCCCCCTTGCACCCTTCTCCCCCTCCGCCTTGCACCCTTTTCTACCTTGCACCATTCTCCCCTCTGCCTTGCACCCTTCTCCCCTCTGCCTTGCACCCTTCTCCCCTCTGCCTTGCACCCCTCTCCCCTCTGCCTTGCACCCTTCTCCCCTCTACCCTGCACCCTTCTCCCCTCTGCCTTGCACCCTTCTCCCCTCTGCCTTGCACCCTTCTCCCCTCTGCCTTGCATCCTTCTCCCCCTCCGCTTGCACCCTTCTCCCCCTCCGCCTTGCACCATTATCCCCCTCCGCCTTGCACCCTTCTCCTCTCCGCCTTGCACCCTTCTCCCCTCTGCCTTGCACCCTTCTCCTCTCTACCTTACCCTTACCCTTAAACCTGAGAACTACCGCCCTATTTCCTTGCTTCCTTGGGCCATGAAAGATGCTGAGGCCCATGTGAACGGCATTCTTGCAGACCATCATACCATGGCTAACATTCTCGACCCTACCCAGAATGGGTTCCGTGCGGGTCACAGCACGGAGACAGCCCTACTTTCTATGGTCGAACCTCTTCGTTCTGTGCTTGATGCGGGTCGGACGGCGGCACTATTGCTATTAGATCTTAGTGCCACGTTCGACACGGTCTCGCACAGGATTTTGCTCCAGCGACTTGAGGAAGTAGGTGTCAAGGGCTCTGCCCTATGCTGGTTTCGATCTTTTCTTGCGGAAAGGTCATTCCAGGTTGCGATTCCACCCGGCAAGTCCAAATGTTATCCATGGGACCTGGGGGTCCCACAGGGGTCATCGTTGAGTCCCACTCTATTTAATCTTTACGTGAGGCCGCTGGCTGCAGTCGTCAAGCAATGGGTCTTGACGATGGTTTCATAAGCAGATGATACGCAGCTGGCGGTCACAATTGAGTGGGGACTCAGATATGGAGGCTCCCAGGTTCCGTGACGGTCTACGGGCAGTGGCCAACTGGATGAATTCCAACTGTCTCCAGTTAAATACCAAGAAGAATTTGGTTATGGTGGTCGGCAAGCAGGCGGGGTTGTGGGGTGACAAGTGGTGGCCTTCTGAACTAGGTGTGACACCCTTTCCAGCATCGGAGATAAAAAATCTTGGGGTCTGGCTTGACCCGACCCTCAGTTTCATCTGTCACACCAAGAAGGTGGAGGCATCCTGCTATGGCATTATTAGAGGACTTAGACCTATTCTTAAATTTTTTGATGCCTCCACCAGACAACTAGTGGTTCAAGCATCAGTGTTGTCCCGGCTGGATTATGCCAGCTCGCTTTTGGCTTGGATTAATCAGGCAGAACTTACCCGGCTGCAGCGAGTTCAAAATGCTGCAGCCAGAGTGGTAATAGGTTTGCCTAGGCGGTGCTCGGTCTCCAAATCTTTGCACTCTCTCCACTGGCTCCCTGTAAACCAGAGGATTAAATTCAAGGTTCTCTGCCTTGCGTTTAAAATCCTCAAGGGTACGTCTACCCAAATTCTGGAGAATCTGCTGACACCGTATGTACCCCCGCGAACTCTCAGATCCCTGGGTCAGAATCTGGCTGTGGTTCCGCGCTTCAGGTTGAGCAGAGCTGGTGGCCGCTCTTTTCGAGTGCTAGCGGCGAATTGGTGGAATTCTCTCCCTCTACATATCCGGGTTATTGATGGCCTTCTTCAGTTTAGACGTGCCATCAAGACCTTCCTATTTGCTTAGCTCTCACGTTGTTCCTGTGGCCTCTTTGCTTTTACCGGTGTTGCGTTGTGTTTGCCTTGTCAATGCGCCAGGACGCCCCTTCGCTGGGGCAGCTGTGCGCAGTATAAGTAAAAATAACATAACATAACATACCTTGCACCCTTCTCCCCTCTGCCTTGCACCCTTCTCCACTCTACCTTGCACCCTTCTCCCCTCTCCCCTGCACCCTTCTCCTCTCCACCTTGCACCCTTCTCCTCTCCGCCTTGCACCCTTCTCCCCTCCACCTTGCACCCTTCTCTCTACCTTGTACACTTCTCCTCTCTACCTTGCACCCTTCTCCCCTCTACCTTGCACCCTTCTCCCCTCTACCTTGCACCCTTCTCCTCTCTACCTTGCACCCTTCTCCCCTCTACCTTGCACCCTTCTCCCCTCTGCCTTGCACCCTTTTCCCCTCTGCCTTGCACCCTTCTCCCCTCTGCCTTGCACCCTTCTGCTCCCTACCTTGCACCCTTCTCCCCTCTGCCTTGCACCCATCTCCTCTCCGCCTTGCACCCTTTTCCTCTCTGCCTTGGACCCTTCTCCCCTCCGCCTTGCACTTATCTCCTCTCTGCCTTACACCCTTCTCCTCTCTACCTTGCACCCTTCTCCCCTATGCCTTGCACCCTTCTCGGCCCCCCTTTACCCCCCTGAGGATGCTACCTAGTGCTTCTAACAAGAGAGCTTACCTTAGGGCACCATTTTGCTGCCTCATCCCTTCTCATATTTTCCCTGGAGAATGCTCTCTCTGGGGGCCCCCACTCCCACCCTTGTCAGGGGCCCGAGCAGTGCTCTCTGCTGCCTCCTACTCTCTCTCTGTGGCCCCCATGCCGGTCCTTGTCAGGGTCCTGAGCAGTGCTCTGGGCTACCTCCTCTCTCTCTGGGGGCCCCCACTCCCACCCTTGTCAGGGTCCAGAGAAGTGCTCTGTGCTGCCTCCTGCTCTCTCTCTGGGGGGCCAACCCCTAGCCTTGTCAGGGTCCCGAGCAGTGCTCTGTGCTGCCTGCTCTCTCTCTGGGGCCCCAAGCCCCACCACCGTCCTTGTCAGGGTCCAGAGCAGTGCTCTGTGCTGCCTCCTCTCTCTCTGGGGCCCCCAGCCCCCGTCATTGTAAGGGTCCTGAGCAGTGCTCTGTGCTGCCTCCTCTCTCTCTGGGGCCCCCAGCCCCCGTCCTTGTCAGGGTCCCGGGCAGTGCTCGGTGCTGCCTCCTGCTCTCTCTCTCTGGGGCCCTCAGTCCCCGTCCTTGTCAGGGTCTCGAGCAGTGCTCTGTGCTGCCTCCTCTCTCTCTGGGGCCCCCAGGCCCCGTCCTTGTCAGGGTCCTGAGCAGTGCTCTGTGCTGCCTCCTCTTTCTCTGGGGCCCCCAGCTACCGTCCTTGTTAGGGTCCCGAGCAGTGCTCTGTGCTGCCTCCTGCTCTCTCTGGGGCCCCCAGCACCCGTCTTTGTCAGGGTCCCGAGCAGTGCTCTGTGCTGCCTCCTGCTCTCTCTCTGGGGCCCCCAGCCCCAGTCCTTGTCAGGGTCCCGAGCAGTGCTCGGTGCTGCCTCCTGCTCTCTCTCTGGGGCCCCCAGCCCCCGTCCTTGTCAGAGTCCCGAGCAGTGCTCTGTGTTGCCTCCGCTCTCTCTGGGGTCCCCAGCCCCCATCCTTGTCAGAGTCCTGAGCGTGGCTCTGTCCTGCCTCCTCTCTCTCTGGGTCCCCCAGCCCCCCGTCCTTATCAGGGTCCCGAGCAGTGCTCTGTGCTGCCTCCTCTCTCTCTGGGGCCCCCAGCTACCGTCCTTGTCAGGGTCCGGAGCAGTGTTCTCTGCTGCCTCCTCTCTCTCTGGGGCTCCCAGCCCCCGTCCTTGTCAGGGTCCCGAGCAGTGCTCTGTGCTGCCTCCTGCTCTCTCTGGGGCCCCCAGCACCCGTCTTTGTCAGGGTCCCGAGCAGTGCTCTGTGCTGCCTCCTGCTCTCTCTCTGGGGCCCCCAGCCCCAGTCCTTGTCAGGGTCCCGAGCAGTGCTCGGTGCTGCCTCCTGCTCTCTCTCTGGGGCCCCCAGCCCCCGTCCTTGTCAGGGTCCCGAGCAGTGCTCTGTGCTGCCCCATCTCTCTCTGGGTCCCCCAGCCCCTGTCCTTGTCAGGGTCCCAAGCAGTGCTCTGTGCTGCCTCTTGCTCTCACTCTGAGGCCCCCAGCCCCCGTCCTTGTCAGGGTCCCGAGCAGTGCTCTGTGCTGCCCCATCTCTCTCTGGGCCCCCCAGCCCCCCGTCCTTGTCAGGGTCCCGAGCAGTGCTCTGTGTTACCTCCGCTCTCTCTGGGGTCCCCAGCCCCCATCCTTGTCAGAGTCCTGAGCGTGGCTCTGTCCTGCCTCCTCTCTCTCTGGGCCCCCCAGCCCCCCGTCCTTATCAGGGTCCCGAGCAGTGCTCTGTGCTGCCTCCTCTCTCTCTGGGCCCCCCAGCCCCCGTCCTTGTCAGGGTCCCGAGCAGTGCTCTGTGTTACCTCCGCTCTCTCTGGGGTCCCCAGCCCCCATCCTTGTCAGAGTCCTGAGCGTGGCTCTGTCCTGCCTCCTCTCTCTCTGGGCCCCCCAGCCCCCCGTCCTTATCAGGGTCCTGAGCAGTGCTCTGTGCTGCCTCCCCTCTCTGGGGCCCCCAGCCCTGTCCTTGTCAGGGTCCCGAGCAGTGCTCTGTGTTGCCTCCTCTCTCTACGGGGCCCCCAGCCCCCGTCCTTGTCAGGGTCCCGAGCAGTGCTCTGTGCTGCCTCCCCTCTCTGGGGCCCCCAGCCCTGTCCTTGTCAGGGTCCCGAGCAGTGCTCTGTGCTGCCTCCTCTCTCTCTGGGCCCCCCAGCCCCCCGTCCTTGTCAGGGTCCCGAGCAGTGCTCTGTGCTGCCTCCTCTCTCTCTGGGGCCCGAGCCCCCGTCCTTGTCAGGGTCCCGAGCAGTGCTCTGTGCTGCCTCTTGCTCTCACTCTGAGGCCCCCAGCCCCCGTCCTTGTCAGGGTCCCGAGCAGTGCTCTGTGCTGCCCCATCTCTCTCTGGGTCCCCCAGCCCCTGTACTTGTCAGGGTCCTGAGTAGTGCTCTGTGCTGCCTCCTGCTCTCTGGGACCCCCAACCTATCCTCTTTCCGCCTGGCACCTCTGACTGAAGAGAAACAATGTATGTTGATACTTTGTTTCTCTTCAGTCAGAGTGAGGGGGCGAGGGGATCCGAGCAGGCTGCAGGCAGCCTGCACCTGCTTTAGAGGGAGAGAGGCTTGCTTAAGTGCAAGCCCCTCTCACAGCTCTCACTGAAGAGATGAGGGGGGGCGGGGGGGGGGCGGGGGGGGGGGGGCGGGCCCACTTCATTTAATGAAGAGAGTGGGGCCCACACCGGGGGCCTGAGGGGGCGTTTTTCACGCCCCTGTACCCACCTCATCTGAGTAACTCAAGCCGATGTCATTTCACATAAGACGCAATGTTGGTGAAGCTGCTTTAAATGTCTTTTACATGCGGGGCATTTCACAGGCTAGGGTGTATGGCTGTTCTAAGGTCAAATATAATGGAATCAAATCTATTTCATTTTTTCCAAATCTGCTAGAACGTTATTCCAGTAATTTCTATTAAAAATTGTTTTTACTTGGAATTACCGACATATCAAATTATTACGATTATGCCCATGTGTACCTTATATAGCTCGTAATTATTCCACCTAAATAATCAATCTGGTGTGTCCTGAAGAGCTGATGTTTAACGCAACCACAACTCATACTTGGACGAGTCTGGCTCGTTTTTTCAGGGGCATTTTTCTCCTTGGCAGCTGTTCTCATACGGCCCCGGGATCTAGCATTCATTTTTGGTGCAGTCTGAAGGCATTTGTCTACTCTGCAGCAGAAAATTACAGCTGTTCGTAGAGGCGTTTTTATTATTCGCATTTCTCATAGGGCAGGAGTTTTGAATTACCCTTTTCAACAACCAGACTCAAACGACAGCGACTGCCAAATTAATGTCTTTGAAAGCAAATTGGTTGCTGTGCACACATTTCTTGATGGAAAGCTGAGGCTTCGAAAGAACTCTCTCTGCATAATCCTAAACCAAGCCAAAGCTTCGTTGTCCTTCAGGGGCTATGACACGCCCCTGGATCACATCCCCACATGCCACCCAAATCGGTATGTGTTGAGGGCATTGTCACTCACAATGTCCTCTCTCTTGCTCCGCTCTCTCTCTTGCTCCACTCTCTCTCTCACTCCACTCTCTCTCTCAGTCCACTCTCTCTCTCACTCCACTCTCTCTCACAAAGTAGTGTGCGTTGCAATGGGCGTCCGCAGAAATGTTTCCGGGGGGCACATTTTTTACTTCTTCACTATCCCCTTGCACTCTTCTACCCTCTGCCTTGCACCCTTCTTGCCCTCTCCCTTGCACCCTTCTCCCCCTCCCCCTTGCACCCTTCTCCCCCTCCGCCTTGCACCCTTTTCTACCTTGCACCCTTCTCCCCTCTGCCCTGCACCCTTCTCCCCTCTGCCTTGCACCCTTCTCTCCTCTGCCTTCCACCCTTCTCCCCTCAGCCTTGCACCCTTCTCCCACTCCGCCTAGCACCCTTCTCCCCCTCCGCCTTGCACCCTTCTCCCCTCTGCCTTGCACCCTTCTTCTCTCTGCCTTGCACCTTCTCCTCTCTACCTTGCACCCTTCTCCCCTCTACCTTGCACCCTTCTCCCCTCTACCTTGCACCCTTCTCCTCTCTGCCTTGCACCCTTCTCCCCTCTGCCTTGCACCCTTTTTCCCTCTGCCTAGCACCCTTCTCCCCCTCCGCCTTGCACCATTCTCCCCCTCAGCCTTGCACCCTTCTCGTCTCCGCCTTGCACCCTTCTTCCCTCTGCCTTGCACCCTTCTCCTCTCTGCCTTGCACCCTGCTCCTCTCTACCTTGCACCCTTCTCCTCTCTACCTTGCACCCTTTTCCCCTCTACCTTGCAACATTCTCCCCTCTACCTTGCACCCTTCTCCTCTCTACCTTGCACCCTTCTCCCCTCTATCTTGCACACTTCTCCCCTCTGCCTTGCACCATTCTCCCCTCTACCTTGCACCCTTCTCCCCTCTGCCTTGCACCCTTCTCCCCTCTGCCTTGCCCCCTTCTCCTCTCTACCTTGCACCCTTCTCCCCTCTGCCTTCTCCCCATCTCCTCTCCGCCTTGCACTCTTCTCCTCTCTACCTTGCACCCTTCTCCCCTACGCCTTGCACCCATCTCCTCTCCGCCTTGCACCCATCTCCTCTCTGCCTTGCACCCTTCTCCTCTACCTTGCACCCTTCTCTCTGCCTTGCACCCTTCTTCCCTCTACCTTGCACCCTTCTCCTCTCTTCCTTGCACCCTTCTCCCCTCTGCCTTGCACCCTTCTCCCTTCTGCCTTGCACCCTTTTCCTCTCTGCCTTGCACCCTTCTCCCCTCCGCCTTGCACCCATCTCCTCTCTGCCTTGCACCCTTCTCCCCTCCGCCTTGCACCCATCTCCTCTCTGCCTTGCACCCTTCTCCTCTCTACCTTGTGACCTTCTCCCCTATGCCTTGCACCCTTCTCGGCGCCCCCTTTGCCCCCCCCCTGAGGATGCCCACATAGTGCTTCTAACAAGAGTGCTTACCTAAGGGCATCATTTTGCTGCCTCATCCCTTCTTATATGAGCTTTGCCCTGGAGAATGCTCTCTCTGGGGGCCCCCACTCCCACCCTTGTCAGGGTCCCGAGTAGTGCTCTGTGCTGCCTCCTCTCTCTCTGGGGCCCCACCCCTGTCCTTGTCAGGGTCCTGAGCAGTGCTCTGTGCTGCCTCCTCTCTCCCTGGGGGCCCCAGCCCCTGTTTTTGTCAGGGTCCCGAGCAGTGCGCAGTGCTGCCTCCTGATCTCTCTCTGGGGCCTTCAGCCCCGTCCTTGTCAGGGTCCCGAGCAGTGCTTTGTGCTGCCTCCTCTCTCTCTGAGGCCCCCAGCCCCCGTCCTTGTCAGGGTCCCGAGCAGTGCTTTGTGCTGCCTCCTCTTTCTCTGGGGTCCCCAGCCCCCGTCCTTGTCAGGGTCCCGAGCAGTGCTCTGTGCTGCCTCCTCTCTCTCTGGGGCCCCCAGCCCCCCGTCCTTGTCAGGGTCCCGAGCAGTGCTCGGAGCTGCCTCCAGCTCTCTCTGCCCCCAGCCCCCGTCCTTGTCAGGGTCCCGAGCAGTGCTCGGTGCTGCCTCCAGCTTTCTCTCTGGGGCCGCCAGCCCCCGTCCTTGTCAGGGTCCTGAGCAGTGCTCTGTGCTGCCTCCTCTCTCTCTGGGGCCCCCAGCCCCCGTCCTTGACGGGGTCCCGAGCAGTGCTCTGTGCTGCCTCCTCTCTCTCTGGAGCTCCAAGCCCCCGTCCTTGTCAGGGTCCCGAGCAGTGCTATGTTCTACCTCCTCTCTCTCTGGGGCCCCCAGCCTCCGTCCTTGTTAGGGTCTCGAGCAGTGCCCTGTGTTGCCTCCTCTCTCTCTGAGGCCCCCAGCCCCGTCCTTGTCAGGGTCCCGAGCAGTGCCCTGTGTTGCCTCCTCTCTCTCTGGGGCCCCCAGCTCCCGTCCTTGTCAGGGTCCCGAGCAGTGCTCTGTGCTGCCTCCTCTCTCTCTGGGGCCCCCAGCCCCCGTCCGTGTCAGGGTCCCAAGCAGTGCTCTGTGCTGCCTCCTCTCTCTCTGGGGTCCCCAGCCCTCGTCCTTGTCAGGGTCCTGAGCAGTTCTCTGTGCTGCCTCCTCTCTCTCTGGGCCCCCAGCCCCCGTCCTTGTCAGGGTCCGAGCAGTGCTCTGTGCTGCCTCCTGCTCTCTCTCGTGGGCCCCCAGCCCCCGTCTTTGTCAGGGTCGCGAGCAGTGCTCTGCGCTGCCTCCTCTCTCTCTGGGGCCCCCAGCCTCCGTCCTTGTGAGTGTCCCGAGCAGTGCTCGGTGCTGCCTCCAGCTCCCTCTGGCACCCAGCCCCCGTCCTTGTCAGGGTCCTGAGAAGTGCTCTGCCCTGCGTCCTCTCTCTACGGGGCCCCCAGCCCCCGTCCTTGTCAGGGTCCCGAGCAGTGCTCTGTGCTGCCTCCCCTCTCTGGGGCCCCCAGCCCTGTCCTTGTCAGGGTCCCGAGCAGTGCTCTGTGTTGCCTCCTCTCTCTCTGGGGCCCCCAGCTCCCGTCCTTGTCAGGGTCCCGAGCAGTGCTCTGTGCTGCCTCCTCTCTCTCTGGGGCCCCCAGCCCCCGTCCTTGTCAGGGTCCCGAGCAGTGCTTGGTTGTGCCTCCTGCTCTCTCTCTGGGGCCCCCAGCCCCCGTCCTTGTCAGGGTCCCGAGCAGTGCTCTGTGCTGCCTCCCCTCTCTCTGGGGCCCCCAGCCCCCGTCCTTGTCAGGGTCCCGAGCAGTGCTCTGTGCTGCCTCCTCTCTCTCTGGGGCCCCCAGACCCGTCCTTGTCAGGGTCCCGAGCAGTGCTCTGTCCTACCTCCTCTCTCTCTGGGGCCCCCAGCCTCCGTCCTTGTCAGGGTCCCTAGCAGTGCTCTGTGCTGCCTCCTCTCTCTCTGGGGCCCCCAGCCCCCGTCCTTGTCAGGGTCCTGAGCAGTGCTCTGTGCTGCCTCCTGCTGTCTGGGGCCCCCACCCCATCCTCTTTCCAGGCCTGGCACCTCTGACTGAAGAGAAACAATATATGTTGATACTTTGTTTCTCTTCAGTCAGAGGGAGGGGGCGAGGGGATCCGAGCAGGCTGCAGACAACCTGCACCTGCTTTAGAGGGAGAGAGGCTTGCTTAAGCGCAAGCCCCTCTCACAGCTCTCACTGAAGAGCTGAATGGGGGGCCGGGGCCCCCTTCATTTAATGAAGAGAGTGGGGCCCCCCGCACGGCAGGGCCTGAGGGGGCATTTGTTACGCCCCTGTACTCACCTCATCTGAGTAACTCAAGCCAATGGCATTTCACATCTTACGTGCAGGGCATTTCACAGGCTAGGGTGTATGGCTGTTCTAAGGTCAAATATAATGGAATCAAATCTATGTATTTTTTCCAAATCTGCTAGAACGTTATTCCAGTCATTTCTATTAAAAATTGTTTTACTTGGAATTACCGACATATCAAATTATTACGATTATGCCCATGTGTACCTTATATAGCTTGTAATTATTCCACCTAAATAATCAATCTGGTGTGTCCTGAAGAGCTGATGTTTAACGCAACCACAACTCATACTTGGACGAGTCTGGCTCGTTTTTTCAGGGGCATTTTTCTCTGTGGCAGCTGTTCTCATACGGCCCCGGGATCTAGCATTAATTTTTGGTGCAGTCTGAAGGCATTCGTCTACTCTGCAGCAGAAAATTACAGCTGCTCGTAGAAGTGTTTTCACTATTCGCATTTCTCATAGGGCAGGAGTGTTGAATTACCCTTTTCAACAACCAGACTCAAACGACAGCGACTGCCAAATAAATGTCTTTGAAAGCAAATTGGTTGCTGTGCACACATTTCTTGATGGAAAGCTGAGGCTTCGAAAGAACTCTCTTTGCATAATCCTAAACCAAGCCAAAGCTTCGTTGTCCTTCAGGGGCTATGACACGCCCCTGGATCACATCCCCAAATGCCACCCAAATCGTTATGTGTTGACGATGGCATTGTCACTTACAATGTCCTACTGTGCACTGTTGGGGCACTTTTGCAAAATGAGGGGGCATTTACGCTTTAAAAAGAAAGAGACTAGAGCAGCGCTGCAACAAAGAACAAGCGGTGAAATACAAGGGGGATCGCGAAAGTTAAAGCAACGCTGTTGGCACCACTCAAAGGTGTTTCAGTGGAACGTGCAGCCGGAAGTCTATGTATGGGCTTTTACCTCGCGGGAGCAAGCGCGATCATTACTAACAGATGGCTGCTGGCTCCCGCGAGGTAAATGCCATACATGCACGAGCACTGATAGGAAACTGTGCAAAACATGCACGAGTTTCTAGATAAGTGCTGAGCGATTACAAGAGGTCCCGGGTAGTGCTTACGCACTGCGTAGCGAGACCTAAAAAGGAGAACAATAATAGGAAAGTAACAATAACCGTACAGGTCATGACATGTCAAGTGGTGTTTGGGTGTCGCAGACTATGCAGGGGGAGGGAGGGGAGGCAGATGACGATGAGGAGATCAGTTAGCAATCTCATTACGGCCGGGCTACCATCAAGCCGGGATTCAAGCATCCTTCAGTCGCATGGGAAGAGTTGCAAGGCCCTGAGCTTCGGGGGGCTAAAGCAAGTGAATTCAATGTGCATGAGATAAGAGAGCAAAGGCTGCCAGACGCGCTGAAATTTCTTTTCAGTATTCGCTATATTGTGTGAGAGCCTCTCCATGGCCAGTGCATGCCACATCCGAACGAACCACTGAGCTATTGATGGGGCCGAGGTCTGCTTCCATACGCATGCTATGAGTTGTCGCGCTGCCAAAAGTAGACTTTGCTTGTGAGAGCCCAATCCGCCCCAGTCATTGCTGCTAGATTGGGGGTACGGATGCCCAGGATCACCACGTGTTGCAATGGCGGGATCGGGTAGCCCACCACCCCTATGATGTGGCCCAGAACTTCCTTCCAGAAGGTAGCTATCACACGACAGGACCACCAGATGTGATAGAGAGTGTCTTCTGCCGCCCACATCTCCAGCATAGGTTGGAGACGGAACGATACATGGTGGCCAGTCAGGAGGGCGTATAATACGGTTGGAGCATTAGCTTGTAGGCGGTTTCACGCAAGGCAAGGCTGTGGTAAGTTTTAGGGATATCTTGCCACAGTTTTTCCCACTGTTTGGGAGTAAGTCCTTCCAGAGTAGCGGCCTGCCATGCAGTCTGATAATGATGGGGGCGCAGTAGGGTCGAATGTTGTAACACCCAGTATGTCTTGTATATGAGGCCTTTGGAGTCCTCAAAGGCTTTTACCAATTTTTCCAAAGGGGTGAAGGAACGCATAGCCGATGCATATACCTCGGGACGTAAAGCCAATTGCATATATAGATAATGGGTCGTGTGTGGTAGCTCAAAGTCAGATTTGCATTCATTGAAGGGCTTGAGGATGGCCCCTTTGAATAAGGCGCTGATCGTTTGACACTCCCCGTGGTTCCAAGCATGTGCGAATCTCAGGGTAGCATGCAATAGAAGTGTGGGGACGGGAATGTGGTCAGGCACCTTTTGACTGCTAGTTTGTCCCATATATCGAGGACTGTCTTGGTCGGTGCCGCAACATATGCATTCTGGGGACGGGCACGCTTAGGCAGCCAAGCAAGGTCCCACATGTGGAGAAGCGTGGCTCAGTGGTTAGAGGCGGCAGACCCGGAAGCTGAGATCGGCCGTGGACCAGGGTTCGATTCCCCGCCTCGGCGGGTCTCGGGCTCAAAATTCCACGGAGTCGACAATTCTCGCTCCGGTGCCTACTCGACTCACGGGGTCACACTCTGCGACTCTGGGCAATAGCTTGCTTAATCTCCACTACGGCCCCTCGCGGCGGGATGCCTGGCTTTCACCTTGTGGATACCCGGCCGGGATATCTCACAGGGGAATACCAGGACGGGTTCCCTAAGCAAGCGCCTTGGGACCCCTGGGTTAAAGTGCGCTATATAAATCGAAACACATTTACATTTACAAGGGCCGGCATGCCACCACCCGGTCTATGTGAAACCAATGTTTTTCACTCTCCCGTGAAACCCACTCGGAGATGTACCTCAGCTGCGCTGCCCACTAGTATTTCTGAAGATGTGGACAAGCCAGGCCTCCCCTGTCACACGGACGCATCAGAAGAGAATGCCCCAACAGCGTGCACCTTCCATTCCACACAAAAGCACACAGATCAGCTTGGAGGCGCTGAATGTCCGCTTGCTGGATCGGGGTCGGGAGTGTTTGGAATAGGCAGAGAACCCACAGTAAAATATTCATCTTAAGGACATTGATGTGCCCCAGCCATGAAATGCAAAGGGGCGTCCATCTCTATAGGTCAGCCAGTACGGAGCAGCACAAGATCGCCCACTTGACACGCGGCCAAGTAGAGTATGGGCGTAAGCTGGAGTCCCAAGTATGTAATGGAGGTTTCTGTCAACTGGTAGGGAGTCAGCCCTTGCAGTATGCTCGCTGCCGGGCCGGGATCTTAATATTAAAGGTGAACGATTTGGAGAGGTTGATTTTAAAGCCAGAGACAGCCTCACACGATTGTAGGGTGTCCACCACACACGGAAGCGATAATTGGCGTTCAGTCAGTGTGAGTAAAAGGTCATCAGCAAAGAGGATAATCTTATGGTCTTGGCCTCCAAAAGCCACTCCTCTAATGCCCTCCAGTTCCCTCACCCATATAGCCAGGGGCTCTACCGCCAACGCAAAGAGGAGGGTTGAGAGTGGCCCCCCTGGCCTCGTGCCTCAGTGCAGCGAAATTGGCCTTGTGACCCGTCCATTAAGTCAAATGCTAGCAGCAGGGGCTACATACGATGCCATGATCTTTGATATAAACGCCTGTCTCAGATGTATTTTGCACAGCACGGCGGGGAGATAGGACCAGTCGACGCCGTCGAACGCCTTCTCCGTGTCAAGCGAGAGAAGGCACGTAGGGATGTTGAGGTGTTGAACTTTTTCAACGAGGTGCGCCACACGGCGCACGTTATCTGCACCCTGCCCTTGGCCGATGAAGCCCACCTGGTCCGGGTCGATGAGACCCAGCTGATGAGGCTCAAGTCGCAATGCCAAGATTTTGGTAAAAATCTTAGCATCTGTATTGAGCAAAGCTATGGGGCGGTAAGAGGAAAACAACACCGGGTCCTTACCCGCTTTGAGTATAAGGAAGCTCTCCATCATGGCCATGGTGGGGGTGAGGCCTGTGCTATCTGTGCAGGAATTAAAAACTTTCAGGAGGTGGTCCTGAAACTGTGGGAGGAAGACAGAGTATAAGTGCACAGGCAGCCCATCGGCCCTGGGGCCTTGCCAAGGGGGAGATGTTTAAGAGCTGCGCCTAGTTCCTCCAGAGTGATGGGATTATCAAGGAGGGTGGCGTGATGCTTGGACAAGGGATCCCTGTGACAAGCAGCTAAGTAGGAGTGTAAGCGCGTGGGAGAAGGGTCTTCCCCAGAGTAGAGTTTCTGGTAATAGGTCCGGAAAGCCTCCGCCTTATCCTTTTCATCAGTCGCCCATGTGAAAACACCCGTCTGAATCTTAGCAATATGGGCCTTCGCCTGACGCTGTAGCAGGCTACCAGCTAGGACCCTGCCCACCTTATCCTCCCCATCATAGTACTTTTGACGCAGAGACAGTAGAGCATGTTCGGCTTTGCCCATGCAGTGTGCGTGCAGTTGGCCCCGCAGCAGCTCAAGTTGCCGTTTGGTACGACGTATGAGGACCTCCTTGTCTGTGTGCTCCAAGAGTGTAATCTCTACAGTGAGTTTAGATTCTACTAGATTCGCCTCGCGCCCTCTAGCAATGGCGAGAGAGGTGATGATACCCCGGATTGTAGCTTTGAACCCATCCCACGAGGTGTGCATGGAAATCGCAGGGGAAGCGTTTCGCTGAAAATACTCTATAATACCCTTCCGGATCTCCTCCACATGCACCAGGTCACACAGCAGCTGGAGGGGACAGACGCCAAAGGGGCGGGCCAGTCGAGCGCGCGGGCCGATCCTCCCAAATGAGTTCTAGGTCTGCATGATCAGAGATAGAAATCTCAGAGAGCTTCGCGGCGTGCAAGCAGGTGAGGAGGGAATGCGTAACCAAAGCATAGTCAATGCATGAGTAGGACGTGTGCACATGTGAGTAATGGGAATAATCCCTAACGTCGGGGTGTTTTTACTGCCAGGCGTCCACAAGGCCCTAGCTCTCGATATCCCTCTTTAGGTGCGCCAACATTGTCCCCACACCCTGATATGTTACATTACTTCCGTCCAGAACAGGGTTCCAGGCCAGACATACTGCCACATCCCCTTCTACGCCCTTAAGCTGGTCAGAGAGTATGCGCCGGAGATAGGGGTTTTGGGAGGAATTAGACATTAAGGAGCGTCAACTTTCTTGGTCCCCACATGAGCTGCAGTCACAAGTAGTGGCCCTCCCCATCCCGGGTGACATTTGAGACAGATGTGCAGTATCCAGCCTTGCAAAGAATCCCCACCCCCCAGTCTTGGAGTCTGTGTATGCCCAGTATCGCAGGAGATATTTCGAATGCACCATCCGATGCACATCTGCCTTCATCAAGTGGGTCTCCTGTAGGAGCACTACGTCAGGGTCGAGATGTAGGATGTATTGCCAGATTTGCCTACGCGTATTAGGGGTGTTCAAGCCGCAGACATTTAGTGAGAGCAACTTAGTGCCTGCCCGAGGAGGGGGGATCTTGTGGGGCAAACCCGTCAGTCATGGAAGGAAGGAACAACAGACCACAGCTCCTCCGCATGTGTCCACCCCTACTCCTCCCTGGGTTAAGTGTGGTATCTCCCTCTATATTATCGCCAAGATGTGTCACCCCCATGTAGAAGGAGGAGCACCAGCATTTTCCGAGGTTCCCCCTCCCATATACACCTGCGTGTGTCTCAGGAGTAGAAATAGAACAAGCGTCCCAGATGAAGTGTATAGGTACCAAAAAGAACAGAACAATCAATAACGGGTCAACAGAGCCCAACAAGTCCCATTCCAGGGGCAGAGACCGGCACCGAGGTGCTCAGGTCCCAGTCTAGAGGATGACACACGCTTTCATTTTTGCTGATAGCACGACCTATACGCTGCACGCTGAAAACGCTATGTGTAATTGATTGAAGAACCACATGTAGCATGACTACAGTATTTTAACTCTTGCATGTGATCCCTGTACCTTATTTTTAAAAATCGTTGTTTGCCCTTTTAATTTGTGCACAGCCTACAAACCTTTCTCTGGCGATTCTTGATGCCCCTGCTACCCGGTCCACCGCAAGCTCTAGGCTTGTTTGTTGTGGAGGGTGCAGGGCGCTGCCTTCTTCCGGGTTCTTCCCGAGGCCGGCCATTGTTTGGTGTAGAGTGTCTGGGAGGCGGTGCTGATCGCTAGCACGGGCCTTCAAAACTATGACAATGTCTAAGACGCGCCGCAATGACGCACAGCACCCGCGCCGATCCTGCGCCGAAGACACGCCTAAGACTAGCCCGTCTGTGCCCGTCCGGGCCAGGACGGGGCACGGGGCAGAGGACTATGCTCCTAAAGTCACCTCCAAACAGGTACTGTCTCCAGCCCAGATTATGGCTCTGCGCCCTGTACCAAATGCTAACTGTGCTTTACTTGCCATTCCGCATACGGGAACAGCTGCCTGTCCTCACTGCAATTATACTATCACATCCTTACAACCATATCCCCCTTGCAGAATTAGGCGTAGTAAATCACACAAACAATTGTTCCCCACAAATGAAAACTGCCTATTCTACAGTATTAACTGGCGATCCCTGCCTATGCACAGGTTAGACATTTTCGACCTTTTAGTAGATGAGAAACCTAACGCGCTATTTCTTACAGAGACATGGTTGCATGCAGGCTCTTACCCTGACATAGCGACGGCCCTTCCCCCCAACTATGCGATCTTGAGGATGGATCGAACCCGTAAAACAGGGGGCGGAATCGCCATTGTTTACAACAAAAAACATACATGCGCCTTTGAGCCATTAACAATCCCTGAGTGTGAAGCTGCATTCTTTAAAATCTGCTTGAATCCCAACTTCACATTTTCAGGCATCCTTATGTACCGGCCACCTGGCAGCTGCACTAAATGGGCTGCCGATTTGGCCAATTACATCACCCCTTTTCTCTTGGCGTCTAAAAATGTCTCCATTATTGGAGACCTTAATCTGCACTTAGAGGATAAATCAAATACGACTAGTGTAAATCTGTTAGAAGATCTTATCGCACTAAACATCCATCTCCTAAACTCGGGACCTACGCACAAGGCAGGACATCTATTAGATCCAATCCTTACAAATCTTTCACAACTTACCTGGAAAGACTCCACTCCGGTCTGTTGGTCTGATCATTTTTTAATTAAGTTTACTCTCATACCACCTACTACCTCCATAGACCATAAGATGGTATCGGCCCAGCCTAAAATAAACTGGAAATCCATAGATATTTCCAAACTGAACTCTGCACTTGGCTTGAATTCGCCTAAAAAGAACAATACTATGGAAACATTGCTAATGCCACTCAATTATGGCTTACCAATGCAGTAGAATCCTGTTTACCCACTCTTAAACACAAGGGCAAGGTACATCGCCCTCCTGCCCCATGGTTCAACGACTCACTGAAAGGGGAAAAAACCAAGTGTAAGGCTCTTGAAAGAGCATGGCGCAAAGATTTTGACCCTGATAAAAAAAAAAACAGGTATAATACTGCTAGAAATCTTTATCACACCGCATGTAAAAAAGCACGTGCCACATATGTAGCTGAAACCATAACAGGAGCTGCAAACAAAGCTAAAACTTTGTTTAACACTGTCAAAGACCTTGCGGGTGGGAAGATCACAGCCCCACCACGCCCTCTCCGTGAGGAGCAATGTCAAGACTTAGCCCAATTTTTCTCAGATAAAGTGGATAAATTAATCGTTGAGATTGATAAGAACAACTGTAACACCATCCCTACTGAAAATTGGGAATACAATCCTACCAGAAATCAAACACTACAAAAGTGGCCGCCCATTACAACCGATACCCTTACTTCCCTCTTGAGATCGATTAAATCAGATTCTCCACATGACCCTATCCCTGTCAATATAATAAAACGTCTTGAAACACCTGCCCTTAAAATCATTGCAGATACCTTAAATTCATCACTCGAGCTGGCCACAGTTCCTCCCCTATGGAAACATGCCATAGTGACCCCACTATTGAAAAAACCTACAGCTGACCCGGAATAATTAGCCAATTATAGACCTATATCACTCCTTCCAGCGTTTTCCAAATGTCTGGAAAGACATGTACACACAGCCCTCACCCTTTTTTCTGATGATAATGCCCTCCTTCATCCCACTCAATCTGGCTTTCGAGCGGGTTTCTCCACAGAGACTGCCCTGTTAGGAATTTCTGAAAACATCAAGAAACTCCTCGACGACGGTCAAACGGTTGCGCTTATTTTACTCGACTTAAGCGCAGCCTTTGACACTGTGTCGCACAATAGATTACTCACCACGCTTGAAAAAAATGGAATCGGTGGAATGGCACTGCAATGGATCAGATCCTTCCTGAGCCAACGTACATATCAAATAGCTTCTGCCACTGCAAGCTCTGGACATTTTAACTCCCCTCACGGGGTTCCACAGGGCTCCATTCTTAGCTCGCTCTTTTTCAATTTGTATCTGAGACCCCTGGCAGATTTAGTGGAGAAAGCTGGACTCACTTTTATGACTTACGCAGACGACTCACAAATTGTCTTTTCACTATCTGAACCCCAATCTTCATCATCGTCTTCTCTCAGAAATGGTCTCCTGAACATCTTCAACTGGATGTCAACTAACCAGTTGAAATTAAATGGAGACAAGACGGAGATCCTTCTTCTGGGCAAACATCCAGAGCTCTGGAATATATCACACTGGCCTACACAGATGGGTGATCTTCCAATACCAGTGCCCCATGCAAGAAATTTGGGAGTAATCCTAGACAATACCTTGTCCATGAAGCAACAGGCAAGCAAAGTAGTGGGTCTCTGCTTCACCATTATCAAATGGCTCAGGAAGATTCTGTGGATGCTGCAGGTCCCCATGCAAAAAACAGTAGTCAATGCCTTAATTACATCTCGGCTTGACTACGGGAACATCTTGTATCTGGGGGCAAATAAAGCAGTCATAAAAAGATTACAGCTAGTACAAAATACGGCTGCCCGACTTTTCTGCCATATCCCTAAAAATACCAGCGTGTCCCCTTACCTACGCGAACTGCATTGGCTGAAGGTGGAAAATCGAATCAGATTTAAGGCCTTAAACTACATGTTTAAAATTAAATCAGGCACTGCCCCGAAATATCTTCAGACATTAGCACATCCCTATATCCCTACAAGAAACTTACGGTCCCAATCAGCAGAAAAGTTCTGCGTGCCGAGATTCAAGCTTTCCAGGATGGGAGGAAGATCCTTTTCCCACCTTGGTCCCACTATATGGAACTCACTTCCATTTCACATACGAAAAGAGGGAAGTTTCTCCAAGTTCCGTAAAGCGATAAAAACCTGGTTGTTCGATCAGTAACCTGAATGACCCAGCTATACTCTCCAATCAATGATGCTGTGTTCTCAGGCGCCGGGAAACCCTTCTTGGGTAGCTGTTGCGCCATACAAGTTTATAAAATAAAATAAAATAAATAAAATAGAGGAGTCACCCTCCATAGGAGCAGGGTTGGAGAGGTGGACCATCCAGGTCACAGGAGAGGAGCGCAACACCATCAGGGTAGAACCCGCTCATCAGAGAGCTGCCCAGCAGGGGCGGGTAGAGGGACAATCAGTGCGCACCACTCCTGAAGTCCAGAGGAGCATTGGTGAGGCAATGGGATTGTGGGAGGGTGCTGTTGGCACGTAGCATGAAGTGCTGGTGGACACTTTGGAGAGTCACAACAGTCAGTAGCGGCACAACATTAGAGAGAGCCAGTGGTTGAGCGTGCTGGGGAGAGGCCCCCACTAAGGCCATGCAAGTGTTCGATGACATCTTTCCTTGTCTCCTGAGACAAGAGGCCAGAGAATTATTTGGTGGCGCGTCGCAGTGGAACCGTGGTCCACCGGGGCTTGAGATCATGATTTGTAGGAGAGGGGCCGTCACTCGTCTGTTGCTCATCCGGTATATTCAATAGGGCCTTGGCCTCAGCTAGTGAGTGCAGTGATCGACACCTGCCCTCCCCCTGGAATATGAGTGTGTAGGGGTGGCCCCACTGGTAGCGGACTCCCTGCATTCAAAGTTTGTCCGTGACAGGCTTAGAATCATGTCGCTTATGGAGAGTGATGGCGGAGAGGTCCTGGTAGAGCTGGATTACGTGCCCTTGGAATTTGATCTCTGCCTTGTTGCGCGCTGCCTGCATGTTCGCCTCCTTCTTAGTGTAGAAGTGCGCCCTGGTGAGGATGTCCGGACCACTATCCCTGCGGGGGTCCTCCCTTGGACTCTGTGGGCCCAATCCAGGACTGGTGGAGAAGCATCATCGTCCCCAGGCACTGCCTGCAGGAGCTCCGCCATGATGTCTGCACCTTCAGCACCAGTCGACACCCCCGTATGCGAATGTTGTTGCGGGGGTTCCTATTTTCAAGGTCCTCCTGCTTAGTCTGTAGTTCGATATGCTGGTCTTCCAGGGCACTAATGCGCCGCATCAGCATCTCTTGGTCCTTGAAACGAGTATCCACCGTCCGCTCCAGGTCATCGACCCGATCACCAACCTCTGTCACTTCCTTGCGGACATCCCGGAGGCTGGATCTGAATTCTTCTTTGAGGGAAGAGAGATCAGTGCGTATCTCCTGTAGGAACTGGTCCATATAGCCTTGCATGACCAGGGCTGAGGCCGACGGCGGGCGCGCGGACTGTATCGCTGCGTCAGGCTGAGCGACCCTGCTCCACAGAGTCGTCACCGGTATCTCCTTGCGGGCCTGGGAGCGTGGCATAGCTGGGGCCCAAGGGCAATAACCCACTCAGACTTGCTCAGGGAGCAGCGGCCGGTATGCAGCGCCGTCTCCCAAGGTATTGTCTATGGGTGGGAGGGTCAGCGCATCCGTCCAGCCACAGTACCAGGGGGTACACCACCACAGTTGTCTATAGCCCCCTCTTCAGATCTCTCAGCAGGGGGGTCGAGTCACCGTATAAGTCGCACCAGGAGTGTCCACCACCAGGCTGAACTGCGGCCGTGCCAGGCGATTTAGAGGGGGGTCCGGCTGCATGTGCGAGTTGATGCACGGGGCGAGGGACAGCATAGTGCAGAGAAGGGCCACTGACTGCAAGACACAGCTTGAGGCCTCAGGCCTCAGCCCCCGTTCTGCACCCACCTCTACTCTGGCGCTGGCAGGGCAAGGCGAGAGGGCCCAATACTCCAGCAGGGGATGTCAGCACCCCAAGGGACAGTCCTGTGTCTACCCCCAACAGCATTCAGGGGAAGGGCCCGCAAAGGTGTGGCGCTGGGGAGGCAAGCCCAGCATTTGAGCCCACCGAGGATCCATTGCAATGGAAGCCAGCCTTGGGGGGCAGAAGGGAGCGCAGTGAGGCCACAGAGCGCTCCGCGCCACTGATGCTCACCTGACCAATCGCCGCACAGCTCCGTCCAAGTGGGGCGCCAGGGCCTCAGTCCTCCACAGGTCTCTGGCACAATCTGCAAAATGGCGGCCGCCGCAGCCCTCAGGACCCCCTGAGGCATCCAGACTCCACTAGCCCCGCATCAGAAGAACTCTCCAGGCTCCACTCCTACCTCCCACAGTGCTCCAGGCAAGGGCCTGAAAAGTTGGCGCGCTAAGGAGACAAGCCCAGGACAGGAGGTCGTCGGGGTGCGGCAGAGTCCAGGATGCCGGGGACACCCCTCTACCCCAGCATTAAAGTCAGCCAGCCACATGGGGGGGTCAGGGGTCAGGAGAGAGCCTAGACCTCAGAGTGCCCAGCATCGGCGTCGCTCACCCTCGCAGCTGCCACACATTGCCGTCAGAGCGGAGCGCCGGGGTCGCAGTGTCACACAGGTCTCCAGGGCAATCCACAAGATGGCGGCCGCAGCCCTCCGTGGGGTTCTCACAGAAAGCAGCCGAGAGTGCACAAAGAGGGTTGCGGTGCCACACACCGCCAGTCGAGACGTGGCAGAAGACGTCCGGGTGCCCCCAATGCAGCCAGAGCGCAGTAGCCACTTGCCAGGAAAGCACTCCGGTCTCACCAGGGATCATCAAAATGGCGGCCGCCACTCGCCGACCGCTGCCATCTTATGCTTCGCCCCCTACTCCAGTAAGCTGATCGGGACATCAGGCATCAGCAGGTAAGTCCCAGCCTGCTCTGGATACCAGGGTAGGCCTCCGTGTCCGCCGCCGCCGCTTCACAAAGGCATAAAAGCGGTATAATGGGCCCCCGGGGAGACGGAGCTCCTTGGAGATGCACCTCACTCCATCGAGCCCGTGGCCACGCCCCGAACCTTTTTATTTATGGCAGAGTCGGGGCTTCACACTGTGCCCCGAATTGCATATCTGAAACAAAAGCTGGAAAAATGCACATCTTCCTTGTAACATCTGCAAAATTAGTAGTGTTTCATAGGGTTTACACTCGGATCCATTTAACTTGCTGTGTCACAGCTTCACTCATGGGGCTCTTACAGACACCCTTGCACTACACACTTTCATTATCGATGCAGAGCACCCTGCCACAGCCTGGTGAGAGTCTCTGAATCAACTGGGGATAATCGCTTTGCAAAAGTGTCACAGTACTTTAACCATGGACGTCATTTAGGGGTTGCAGCTGGACCCCTGGCTTGCCCCTTGCGACCACTAGCATTGCTTTTGTGACCCCTGGCCTCATGGTTAATAAAATCAGTGCCAGGAACATGATGGCAGCTTGTCCAGTTTCCTTGTTTTCTTTCAATGTATTACTACACTAATAGGGAATATTATATTATTCGCTATTAGTGTAATAAAGAATGGAGTACAATGAACTCGAATATGTCCCTTCATGGCAACTGAGGTAAGTAAAAATGTTCCTAAATGAATGTTGTGTGCTTGAGAGAGAGTGTGTGAATGAGTGTGTATGTGCAAGCATGAGTGTGTGAGTGAAAGTGAGGGTCAAAGTGTATGCAATGTCACTCACAGCACAGTGGGAGGTTAGCACACTGCTTAACAGTTCCCACGGGTGCATTGTGGTGGATACGGTGTAAGATTGTCGTCGCTTTAAACAAACATGACAACAGGCCTGATCAGGCTGGAGACTCCCGAATTGATTTTTTTTAAAGCAAATACGTTTTTATTGTAGAATCTCCAGATTTGATTTTTAAGCCAAAACGACTTTATTTCAGCATCTCCCGCCTGCAATTGTCTATGCTTCACTGACAGTTGATGGGGAAAATACAGCCTCCGGGTTTGAAATGCTGCTCAGTGTCTCTCCAATTAAATACCACTCCGAAGTGCAGGTGCAACCGATGTGCTCGTGAGCTCCATAGCTCCTAGAGGAACCAACACGCTACTTGCCATCAAGGGTAAGTTATGGATTTGGGGCCCCCAGGCCAAACATATTTTGGGGGCCCCTGTTCGGAACTGCTTTGAATTTATGATCCAGTTTCAGCTCTTTATGCCCTTTTTGGCCAGGTCACTGACAGTGCACAGGTGCACTCATCCAAATTCTTAATGTGTTTACATCTAATATTTAGGGATAGTGGCATTCTCATATGAGAGGTCCTATTTTGATCTAAAAAAACTCTCGTTATGGATATTGCATGAAACAAACACTTTTGTTTCTGCATAACATCTGTAATACAATCTCACACATCACCCACATAAAAAATATTTTAAAGAAAAAATGTATTTAAAATCATTTGTAAAATTATTCAATATCGGGGCGTGGTTACGGCGCCACGCAAGATGGCCGCCTGAAGCTGTTCCTCCGCCGGGCCGGACCTTTCAACGGGCCCTTTGAAGCATTTTCCCGGCGCCCTACTTGACGCTGCTGAACTCTTCAGTCGTCGGAATGTAAGCGGCTTCGGATGTGCTTATTTGCGGCAGCGGCGCATCACCATTTCCTGCATTTTTAGAGGCTTCGCGTCCAAGTGCCGGTAACACCCGCCATTTTGTCTCCATTTCCACATTCTCCTCACAGAGTTGCGCGGCCGTCCGGAATGGCTCTATCTGCACTTTGCCTTGGCTAACATTAACTGTTACAATGCCTACTTTCTGATGCCTGCCACATAACTGGAAATGACAGCCTCATTCTTCATGTATTATTAGGAGCAGCTTTCTTTGTTTTTTTCACCTGTTACACTTTGCACAGAATCTCTCCTGGTTTCCTTTTTTAACTGGTTTACGCTGCGCTAACCTTTATGAAAATGTGGATGAATGTGGTTTTCAACTGTGGAATTTTGCCTACGTCCTCAAATATTTTATGCTTCAGAGTATGTTTTCACCTGTTCTGAGGCACAGGACTATGTGGTCATCCAGAGTGGTTATATCTGCGCACTGCTTTGGCTATTACTGAATGTTTTAAGTGCCTGTTTTCAGAGGTCTGCCACAGAATTGCAAATGAAAGCCTCATTCTTCATGAGCCGTGTGAAGCACCTTTCTTCGTTTTTTCACCAGTGACAGGCTCCACAGATTTCCTCATAGTTCCCTATTTCACTGGTTTCAGCTGCCTTTACCTATATGAATGTGGATTCCTATGGTTTTTTACTGTGGAATTTTGCCTACACCTTCAAATCGTTTGTGATTCAGAGTGTGTTTTTCGCTTGTTCTGAGGCAGAGTCCCAGATATTGATATTCTATATGGATATTTCACCAATGTTTTCTTTACCATATCTAACTATATAATTTCTTCTCATTACTCCCAGTCCAGGAAAAAGTTTTGGATCTGTGTTACTTTCACGTTTTTACTCATTGGCTCAGTAACATGTCCTATTTGTCTTCATTGTCTCACCTGTGAGTTTTACTGCCCTGTTTTTCGCTTCTCAGGTTTCACATCATAAACGCTGTCCTTCCTATGGGCAAATTGCGTCAACCAAAATTTGTTTTTATACCTTCTACGGATCCTTTAACAAACTCTCCAGCGATTTCAACCTCGGTCTCAAGTGTCCCTATTGCTTCGGATCAAATGGCTGGAGCAAACCCCAATTGTGCCACTCCTCACAGTCCATGCCTAATAAATCATCTCCTGTTGTTTCGTCCAAACGCTTGAAACAAGACCCTTCATCTCCGGATAAACCATCATCTCCTATCTCCATGGAGTTGCTCTTGGCACCCCTTTGTTGAAGAAACCAACAAGGAAATGCAATTCTTGAAGGACAAATGGTCGAACATGGATAATAGAATCACAACTATGGAACAACAAGTACCGGAGATCTCAATCAACTCTCAACGCATTACGTCCCTAGAAAAGTCGGTCCTAGTCCTCCAGCAACATACTGAGGATTTGGAAAATAGAAACAGGAGGAACAAACTATGAATTTACGGTCTGCCCAAATCTTTGGAAGGTGACGATCCTGTCACATTCTTCACCTCTTTCAACCCCAAGCTCCTGGACATGCCTCCAAATACCTCTCTTAGTATCCAAAGAGCTCACAGGTTGAGACCACGTTCATCTACATCTTCTAAACCACGAGGAGTCACAATTCTTTTTTTCAAATTCACAGATCTCCTTTCAATTGTCCCTAGATAGAGCTAAACGCCAAGTTTCCTGGCTGGGTCAGAGAGTTTTCCTTTCCCAAGACGTCTCCAATGTTCCTGCAGCAAGAAAAGAAGAATTTCTGAACCTTCGTGCACCACTACGCTCTCTTGGAGCTAGATATGGCTTATTTCATCCATGTATTTTTAAGGTTACTCATCAAAATCGATCATTGACCTTCCAAGATCCTGGAGAACTTAAGAACTTTATCAAAATTCAATCCAATGGCGCCATGATTACCTCCTCTTCTCCCAGTGGCTGATGGAGTTTTTGTTACATTTTAATATATTTATCTTCTTCTATTATTCTTATTGGTGTTATATGTTTAAGTTTCCCTACAGATTCATTTGTTTGCCCCATTGTTATCTATTTTCCTGTTCTCATGTTCGTTTTTGACCATATTATTATCTTGTTCGTCGATACAGGTATTTCCCTATTGTTACTCACCTTTGTGTACTCCTTTTTAGGTTTACGAGGCTCCTGCCTTCCTCCCATTGATTCCTTTTCCTACGAGTTTTGTCCTGGTGCGGTTGGAGTTCCATGCTTCGTGCGGTTCGTCTTGTTGAGTGTCGCCATTGCCCTATTTCCCTCTTGTATGTCTCCCTCAGGTACCTTCCTTTCAGTCATTCCTTTGGATATGTACTGTCTCTTCTTCTTTTTCCTTCTTCTATCCCTTTCTTTTCCCTTTCCCTCCCTCTTTTCTACTCATTGGTTATTATTCTTTGCTTTCTGGCTTTACCCACTTTCCTTACACCTTTACGTTCTTCCTACTTCTATCCGTATTTGTACAGATCTTTTTCGTTCTTCTTTGCTTCTTCCTATTCCTCCTTTGAATGTATTTCTTTATATTCCCTTCTCTCTACTCCTTCAACCTATTTTTCAGCTGTTTATTATGTATAAATTTTATTGCAATTCTGGTTTTTATTATTTTGTGCTTTATATACATTCAGAGTTATTTCTTGGAATGTAAAGGGTTTTAATAACCCCATTAAAAGACAGAGAGTCCTTTCCCACTTAGCATCTTACAATCCTGATTTAGTCCTTTTACATGAAACCCATCTTTCTGAAATCGAATCCCTTAAATTGAAAAGAAATTGGGACGGATCTGTTTTATTTTCCCCTTCTACAAACAAAAAGAACGGAGTTGCCATTTTATGTCATAAAAAATTAAAATGTAAAGTTTTATTACAGGAACCTGATGATGATGATGATGGTAGATGGATATTGACTAAATTGCTCATTGACTCTATTCCTTTAACTGTTTTTAATGTATATGGCCCTACGCAACCTGATCATACTTTCTGGCCACTAATTACTAACAAATATATATAATATAAAGATGATTTATTCATTCTAGGTGGAGATTGAAACCAGCTTGTGGGTCTTAAGCATGGGCGAATTTTGCGAATCTGGCATTCGCGAATTTGCGCATTTGCGAACTCGCAATCCGCAAAATCCGCGAATTCTCGCGAATTTGCGGATTTTATTGTTTTTATAGTGTTCACAAGGGTTTCTGCCAGTTCGCGAGGATTTTGTACCAGTTCGCAATTGCAAACTTACTTGTCGGCACGCAACGGTCGCGACTATGTTGTTTCTACGTCTGGTTCATCATCACAGGTTCACAGCACCCTCTGTTTCAACACTGCCACCCTCTGTTTCACCCATGCCACCCTCTGGTACATCAATGCCACCCTCTGGTTCATCATCATCACTGTAGATTATGGGGGGAAAAAGCAAGCACACCTGCCCTGCTTCAACTGACATGAATTAATTTGGGGTTGATTTATTAATGTGTCACTGTTTTAAAATTCCAGTCTGGCACCTGCTTCCTTATCTGTAATTTGCTTTCTGTTGCAGTGCAATTTTTTTTCCAGGACCTTTGTGGCCTACTTGTAGCTATTCTATGATCCGGCTGTGAGGGTCAGAGCAGGGTCATACAATTGTTGCAACTAGCAACTGAACTCTGGAGGGGCCCCAGTCAGGAAGCACTACAGGGAATGGTTACCAATGATGAATTTGAACTTTTGCACCTGCTGAGTGCTTTCAGTTTAGCAAAACTCGTTTTTCTGCAGAACAGCAAATGTAATGCCCCAAACAAACTTACTTGTGAAAGTTGATTTCTAATCCAAAAGTGATCCAAAGAAAGTCAAAAGGCCTCAAATCCAAAAAAGGGCAGGCAAATGTCAACCTGAGGAGTTATTCTGATAAAAATCATCATTTTCAGAAGGTCTATGCTGCTTGCTAGTGGATTTCTTGTGCAGAATTGCAAATTTTGTAATTTCGCGAGTGCGAGATTGTTGCTGCCCGCCGCACCTACATGTTCGCAATTGCGAACTTACGCCACACGCCGCAAAATTGTATCACCAAGAAAAAAAAATCCGCTGCGTGCGAATTTGCAGATTTTCGGTAAATTCGCGAGCGTTCGCGGATCGCGAATTTACCGAAAATCCGCAAAATCCGCAAGCGGAACGGATTTTCCGCCCATGCTTAGTGGATCTATTCCTTGACCGCAAATCCTCAGTTCGTTTTATCCCCCATAAATCACATAAGCAATTTCTTTTTTTTGTTTTTTTTTTTTTGTTAGACCTTTATTGCACATTACACATATACACAGCGGTGTGCCTACAACCCACTGGTAGGGCCGGCCGCAATCAGTGTACCAGCCGAGGCAGATGAGCCCAGTAGCATATATCAACGGTAGAAGGTTACAGCGTAGTAAGGCACAGCTCATGAAGGCACAATAGTTGTTCAGAATAAAATGTTCAAAGTACACCATAAGACCGTGGCCGTAGCGCCCTGATGGTATCTCGGTCTATTTTTACAGTTTTGAAGAACCAAACTCAAGTAATAACAGAACCCAACTCCCCCCAACCCCCCCAATCCTGGTCCTTGTGAATATTCCGAGCCTGTTAGGTACAGTGTCCAAAAGGAGATCACCCCCAGATATGGCAGATGGGCATTAACCAGGGTAGGCAGTCGTTGACAGGTCTATTCACCATGGTTCAAACAGCAGCGGGTACATGTATGACCGTTAGGTCACGCTGTCCAGTAATGGTGCATGTGGAACTTCCAAGTATATCCATAGCTCAGACATATTGCGCAGGACAGACGGCACACGCTCACTCAGTCAATACTCATTCGGGGTCTCCGCCTCCGTCCGATAAGTCGACACTCACACTCCTCTCGCTATCAGTGTCTGCTAGGGAAAGCATATAGAGCGTAAATGGAGCCCATATATCCCGTGGTCGCTCCTTCTCCGGCAGTCCCTCATAGTAACAATTCAGTTGATCCCTACAATAAGCCATGTCATTCAGCCACAGCTGTACATCAGGCGCTCTCCTCCCTCCCCAACCCATAGCAACTCTCCGTTTGGCCAATTGGAGCGCCAACACAACGAACCTTCTAGACTTTGCTGATATACCAGAAGCAATTCCCAGGAGGCAAAGGCGCACATCCAACGCAACTTCGGTCGATGTCATGGCAGTAAGCGACTCAGACACCGCCTTCCAAAAGGCATACACACGTGAACATCCCCAGGCCAGGTGTACAAAATCAGCGTCATCCTCTCCGCACCTGACACACTGGGCAGACTCTCGAAGGCCAAACCGAACCAGCTGAACCGGCGTGTAGTACCACAGATGTATGTACTTATAATGCAGAAGACGAAAATTATCATTGATCACATACCCCCCAGTCATAGCACAACATTCGGTCCACTCGTCATCACTCAAAGGTTCTGGGAGACTCCTATCCCATCTGGCCCTAGCCAAGACTGCGCCCCCTCCCTCATCTTCTTGAGCAGCTCGATATAGTTTAGATAGCAATTTAGTCCTGTCCGTGGCAGTGTAAAGCAACTGTAAAGCCCCGAGTGCCAACGGCTCCTCTGGGTATGTTGGATATAGAGCATGTACCGCAGCCCGAAGTCTAACGTATACAAAGGTAGACATAGCGGCGTTAGTGGAGCGGGCTGTCATGGCCTGCAAGGGGAGAAACGATGCCCCAGGGAAAAGATCCCCCATAGTTTGAAGTCCAGCTTCCCTCAGAACCTGTAACCCTCCAATCTCTCCAGATACCGAAATACCTGAGTGATAAAGCAGCAGCATAGCCGGCGCATATAACGGCAACCTGGCTGCCCGTCTGCCCAATTCTTCCCAGGCAGTCGCCGTGATCCGCACAGTAGCAATCTCCCCCTTCTCAAACACCGAATGTTCATTGACAATCATGGCCCTCAGGGGCTGTGGCAGGATAGCACTGGCTTCAAGCGCCACGTGCGGAGTGTACGGTGGAGCACACATCCAGTAAGTCGCAAAATGCGCTTGCGCACAGAGATAATAAAGCTTCATGTCCGGCACAGCAAACCCCCCCAGTTCGTACGGCTTGGTCAGTACCTCCCACGTTACACGTGGTTTCTTACCGGCCCAGGTGAGAGGTATCAGTAGGGACCGCATTCTGGCAAAGAAGTGTGACTTCAGCGGGACAGGTATATTGACAAAGAGATAAAGAAATTTCGGCAGAACCACCATTTTAATTAATGACACTCGATCTGCTAGTGTCAGAGGGAGACGGGTCCAACGCGCTACCTGATCCTCCAACTTAGAGATGGCAACTCCATAATTAGCCCTTATAATTTCTTGGGAGTCCCTGTGCACCCAGACGCCTAGATATCGAACCGACTCTGTTGCCCATTCCAGGGGAAATTCCAAGGGGATCTGGTGCGTAATGTCCGTGAGAGGTAGCACGACAGATTTGTCCCAGTTAATGGTCAGTCCAGAGTGGCGACCAAACTTAATGAATTCCCGGAGTATGTTTTCTAGGTGGAGCGCTGGTTCACGAACATAGAGGACCATGTCGTCAGCATACATTGACACAGCCAAGGATCTAAGAGGGAATTTCAACGCCGCTTCCGCATACCTCTGCCGCAAGATACAGGCCAGTGGTTCCATCATGATAGCAAAAAGTAAGGGCGAGAGCGGGCAACCCTGCCTTGTTCCCCTCTGAATCGGAAATGAGGAGGAGACGTGACCATTGACTCTCACTCTCGCTGTGGGCTCAGTATATAAGAGAGCAACCAGCGAAGTAAAGAAAAAGGGTACCCCCATCCGGTGCAGAACAGCCATCATATATTTCCACGCCACCGAATCAAAGGCTTTGGCAGCGTCAAGCATGACCGCCACCGCAGCCAGCTCCGGTTTAAGCAGGTGTAGTACAGCAAACAGAGCCCTCAGATTGTGAGTAGTTGACCTGAGAGGGACAAAACCCGATTGATCCGGCAGCACCATGACTGGGAGGAGTAAACGCAGTCTCGTGGCCAAGACTTTGGCAAGTATTTTAACATCGGTGTTCATGAGTGAGAGGGGGCGATACGAATCGCATTTGTTTGGGGGCTTCCCCGGTTTAGGCAATGCCACCAGAAGCGCCTCTCTCATTGTCGCCGGGAGCCGGCCGCATTCAAACGCTTCCTCCAAGACCATCGCCAGCTGCGGAATCAGCAAATCGGCATATTCTTTATAGAATTCGGAGGATAGACCATCCGTGTTAGCTGCCTTCCCGTTCGGGAGAGCAGCAATTGCCTCCCTAAACTCATCCTCAGTGACATGATGCATAAGAAATTCCTGCTGTCCCCTGGACAACCATACCAAAGCTATGTCCTCGAAGTACCTATTCACTTCCTCCTCATCTGCCGTGTCCCTGTGCTCATAGAGTTGTGCATAGTGTTTCGCGAAGCAAGCCAGAATACCGTCCGTGCTAGTCACCACGTCCCCCTGATCGTCAATCTCCTGCACAGTACAGTGGCGTGCCCAGGGATCCCTGACCCGGTCCGCTAGCCCCCTCCCTGGCCTACCCCCTTCTCCATAATATCTAGCTGTGGCGTGTTTGGATAGGAATTTTACCTCCTGCTCCGCCAGTTCATTATATTCAGTGACTTTTGATCTAATGTCAGCTAGCAATGTGGCCTCCGCACATATCTCCAGTCGACGCTCCAGAACCAACAACTCTTTTTCCAGCCTGGTCATGGAATCCCGGATAGACGTGAGCACCCCTGATCTCAGGCCAATACACGCCCCCCTCACCGTCACCTTGAAGGCCTCCCATACTGTACTCATATTGTCAACAGACCCCACATTGTTCACAAAAAACTCCTCAATGATCTGACGTAATCGCTCACGTAACACCTGATCAGTCAATACACCAGGGGAGAAACGCCAAGTGAAAGGAGCAGGCGCATGCGCAGGCAACTGTAGCACCAGTCTAACAGGTGTGTGGTCAGAGATAGTGCGAGGCAGATGTTCAACACCCAACACCCATCCACTCACATCACGAGTTACCAGCCAGTAGTCTAATCTCGACCACGTATCATGCGCCGATGTGTAACAGGTTCCCTCTCGCTTGCTCGGGTACTGCATTCTCCAGATATCCAATAGGTGCAACCCACGCATACCCTCACATACCGCATCAGCCGCTTTCTTGCGCACACATGGTCTGTCCTGCTTCTTGTCCAATTCAGCATCCAGCGTGACATTCAAATCACCACCGCAGAGGATAGCCGACGGGGGCAGCATATAAAGTTTGTTCCAAAGGGTAACATAAAAATCAGGATCATCGACATTCGGTCCGTATACATTAAGAAGGGTGATCAGCGTACCACACAATTTACCCTGCACAATGATATATCTACCATCCTGGTCAATCTCCTCATGGCGTATTTCAAACGGGACATTCTTCTTTATCAGAATCATCACCCCACGGGCATAGGAGGAATATGCCGTGGCCAGTCGTACCCCCGCCCAGTGCTTACCCACTATTTCAGCCGCCTTACCCCGAAGGTGTGTTTCCTGAAGAAAAACAACCTGAGCACTATGTCTATTTAGAAAAGCAAGCATTTGTCGTGTCTTTTGCGGCCGATTAAGTCCCCGCACATTCCATGTGATACAAGTGAGTTTACCCCCCCTATCCATATCGCCAAACTCTCAAGCAACCCAGCAACCAATAGACCCCTACCAGCTCCCATCCGCCAACCCAACAGTCGTTACCCAGTGACCTAGAAAGGCCATGAGCGCTCTTGCAAGGTACACCATACAGATACCAACAATGGACAACACATCCTACAGGAAATTCAGAGCCCCAACCACTGACCAGGATGAACAACAATTCCCTTACCAACTCCAAAAACCCTTCCCCCATCCCACCACCCACTTCAGCAGTCCCAATTTGCCAAAGCAATCCCATACCCCCCCCCCTGCAACCCCCAACAATGCAAACAACTGTGTGTCGGGATCTCCCATATCCAGGGGCGTAGTGGCGCACAACTCCCGCCAGAAAACTGACGAGAGCAAGACCATTCTCAATAATCAAAACCCCAACCCTCTGCACCCCATCTTCGTGGTCATAGAAAAAAGCAAAACATCAGCCAAATATCAGTACATTGCAATATGACACCCATTGATACTGCCATGGCGCAGTAGAGGCGGCAACCGAGGCAGACAGCGCCAGAAGCAGTCATCGCGGCAGGCTCACCTGCCCTCCTCCATTCACCGCATCAAGCCAGGCCCCCCGCAACCCCCACAGTATGCATGGGCAATACAACCGCACATATGGCTTGACTAGGAAAAATAACGCAGGCCAGTTCGCTCGTCGCAGGACAGCAGTTATGGGGGCTGTACAAGTCAATCCAGTCTCCAGAGTACTACAGGAGCGAGCTACAGCTACCAACTATACAATTTCAAAGAAGGCACAACACAGTACTGCACAGCTGTGCCCCCTCTCGGTGTAGTTTATGCAACAGTTTAGGCTACTTCCTCCTGCTGTTCCTCCTCGCCATCCAGAAGCCCATTTGGCGCTCTCTTGCGTTTTTTCTGTTTTTTTGCGTAGTCCATGGCCGCCTTAGGGGAGGAAAAGATCTTATTGTCCGACGGAGGACCTATCCGAAGGCGAGCGGGATATAACATGGCATATGGAATGTCTTCAGCACGCAAAAGCTGTTTCACTGTGGCAAATTCTTTGCGCGCTGTCCGCACCGCCATGGTAAAGTCAGGATAGAACTCAAGTTTGTTTCCCTGATATTCAATGGAGCCCTTTTCCCTTGCAAGGCGTAGAATGGTATCCCAGTCCCTATAGTTCAAAATCCTGGCCACTATCGGACGCGGCGTCGCCCCGGGCGGTGGGCGTTTTGCCAGGGAGCGATGAGCACGCTCTACTATGAAGACATGAGACAACTGGTCCGCCCCAAAAATGTCTATGAGCATGCGTTCCATATAGTCCTCCATGCGACCTACATTCGTGGATTCTGGCAGGCCCGTGACGCGGACATTATTCCGTCTGGACCTCCCCTCCAACTCCTCGTTCTTTGCCTGTATGACCGCCAACACCCTCTCCATGTTGAAAACCTTAGTTGAGACCGTGGCAAGGCCATCTTCGGTGGCGGACACTCTTTGCTCCACCTCCCCCATCGAATTGTGTCGCCATTTGGTCCAGGCGGTGATTAACAGATTCCATGGTGCCTTCGATGGATTGGAGGGTCTTTTGCATAGCCACTAGCGTAGATTCCAAATTCGGGGTGCCCCCAACTGCCCCCCCTTGCTCAGTGTCAGGCGGCACCTGGGAAGACATGAGCGCCGTTTTTTTGGCCTCAAACGTAATCTTCGGCTGATTCCTCTCCGGCCTGCCCATGGTGGCGATCAGCGCAGCCCAGTCTCGGGTGCAGAAATGCAGAAAGGATGTATCAGGCGAGAGGCCCCAAGCAAAGACAGAGCATACACCAGCTGCCCCACCCCAAGGAGAGGGCCCTCGCCTCCACGACTATCCCCAGCCTGGGCCAGACAGTGCCCGGAGGCAAAAGCGCGCCAAGTGTCCTGGAGTCAGCCTCCCAGCTCTCGCAAACAATGGCACCCAACAGCGCCCAAAGTCAGATTAGCGGCAATACCTCCAGGCCTACAGACTGGGTATGTTCCTCCTGGCAGCGCCTGAGTCGTAAATAGGGATCCCCAGGTGGCACTCTCCTCCCAGCCACCGGTCCCGAAAGGAGGTCACAAAATGGCGGGCACAGAAGGTTCCCTCCGCTATATAGCAGCGCCCTGCACCTCCTCACTGTGCAGCGGCCGCAGCGAAGATTCAGCTCCCATGTAGTGCAGTCCACCGAGCTGCACGAGCCACTCCACTACCCAGCAGGCCTTTCCCCCGAGCCCCCGCCGGCTACAGCTCGCGCGGCCCAGCTCGGCCCGGCGCCACCTCCGCAGCCCCGGGCTTGCGTAGCGCCCCGCCCCACTCACCGCAACCAACAGGGCCGAGATCAAGCCGTTCGCTGTCCTGGCGCCGCCCGGAGGAATCCTCACCGGCTCCACCACCACAGGCACCGGGCACTGCTTCGTTCAGGCTCGCCCCGCAGGCAGCAGGGGGGTCTCCAGCCCGGACCGCAGCAGGTGAGGTCCCCCACGAGGGCCGAGGTTCCGCAGGCGGGACTCCGGTGGAGGTCGGCTCGGCTCCGGGGGTGTCCACCTCAGCCGCCACCCAGGAGAAAAGCGCAGCAGCGACTCCCCAAAGTCAGCGGGGAGTACACAACTTAGGTACGGGGCTCAAGAGTCAGGATTTGCAGGATAAATAAGCGAATATTAGATGGTCTCGGCGGAGCCTCACGCAAGTGCGGCCATCTTGCTCGGCGCCCTCTAGCGCCCCCCTCATAAGCAATTTCTTGATACTATTTTGCAATCACGCCTTACAGACTCTTGGAGACTTTCCCATCCTGATTCTTTGGATTACTCTTTTTTCTCTCCCCCTCACTCATCCTTCTCTCGAATAGACTATATTTTTCTTTCTCAATCTCTTTCTCAGAACTTACTGTCCTCTTCTATTGAACCAATAGCTATTTCGGACCATGCTCCCATTGTCACAGATCTTGATTTACTCCCTCCGCATACCAAGCATTCTCGCTGGCGTTTCAATTGTGCGCTTCTTACAGATCCCAAATTCTCTTCCGCATTCTGCTCTTTTACTAAAGATTTTTTCCTGCTTAACTCTGACCCTTCCACCCCTCCTTACATCCTGTGGGATTCTTTTAAAGCCACTGCTAGGGGGTTCATTATTGACTTTGTATCTAAGAACAGGAAACAATATCTTCAGAAGCTTAAAACTTCCCTTGCTCATATAAAATCTTTGAAACACAAATGTTATACTTCTTCTGATAAACATATGTCCCCAGATCTTCTACGTGCAAAATTAGTATTTAATAAATTTACAACTGACAACGCATCTTCCATCCTCCTTCGTAGTAGTGCTCGTTATTACGACGGTCGGAATAAGTCGGGGAAGCTCTTAGCTAATTACCTTAAATCTCATAAAGAGAGTACTCTTAAAGAATCCATTTATTCTCCCAATAACACTCTCCTCAATAAAGATAAGGATATACTAGATCAATTTCAAATGTTCTATCAACAGCTTTATACCCCAGACTCGCCTCCCACTCCTTTGCTTCTTCAGAAGTACTTTGAGAATCTTCCTAAGTCTTCTAATTCTCATCTTAATTTTTCCACCCTTGATCTTGACCTATCTCTACATGAGCTTTCTTTGGCTCTGACATCACCTACTAAAGGTAAAACTCCTGGCCCTGATGGCTTTCCTGTTGAATTTTTTTTGCATTTTTCTGATCTTTTGTTGCCCAAGCTTTTAACACTTTTTCAAGCCTTTTACTCATCAGGTAACGCTGAAGGTACCTTTCAAGATGCTACTATTTGTTTGATACCTAAAGAAGGGCATGACCCCAAACTCTGCAAAAATTATCGCCCAATCTCTTTGGTTAATGTTGACTATAAATTATTTGCTAAACTAATTGCTTTACGATTGGACCCTTTAATGCCACATCTTATTGGCATTGAACAATGTGGCTTTGTAAAAGGTAGACTCACTTCAGATAATTCTCGTCTCTTTCTCAACGTTTTGAATAAAGCCCCACTTCTCTCTACTCCTTTGGCTGCTATCTCGGTAGATGCAGAGAAAGCCTTTGCTAGAGTGGATTGGTCTTTTCTATTTGCTTCTCTTCGCTGGCATGGCTTTGGTTCTAAGTTCATCTCCCTTGTTTCTTTATTATATTCTGCACCTAAGGCTTCAGTGCTTGTGAACGGCGAGCTTTCCTCCTCCTTTACTCTTCAGCGTGGAGTCCGTCAAGGATGCCCACTTTCCCCACTTCTTTTTGTTATTGCCCCGGAACCTTTTTTATCTTCCATTCGTAACAATGCTTCTATTTCTGGTTTCCCTTATGGTGATAAACAATTGAAACTTCCTGCATATGCCGATGATATCCTTTTGTTTATTTCAAACCCAGAGGTGCCCATTCCCCTTTTACTTTCTGAATTTCAATCCTTTTCCATAGTTTCAGGCTATAAGATTAATTCAGACAAAACCGAAATTCTTCCTTTAACCAAAACTTGTCTACCACATTTTTTCTCATCGACTGGCTTTGCCTGGAATAGTTCAAAGATTAAATACCTGGGTATTTGGTTCTCTAATTCTATCTCTTCTTCCATTAGATTGAATATGAATGCAGTCTTGTCTCGTTTTGATCAATTGTTTTCTTCCTGGAACCCTCTTTTCCTTTCCTGGTGGGGCCGTCTGGACTCAATTAAAATGATGATAGCTCCAATCCTAATTTATACCCTTTCTATGTTACCTATTCATATCCCTGCCCTTTATTTTAAACAGATTAATTCCTCCCTTTCAAAATTTCTTTGGAAAAATAAAAAATCTAGAATCTCTCTTGTTGCCCTTCGTAAATCTAAATCCAATGGTGGTGTTAAATTTCCTGATTTCCGCCTCTATCATAAATCCTTCTCTTTGCGTCAAGCTTCGCATTGGCTTTCTGCGGCATCTTCCCCTTTCACTCCCCTTTGGCTCCTCATCGAACAAAACTTGTTATTACCCTTCTCTTTTAAAGAAGTGATGCGATTCTCTACCAAATCCCCTTTTGCACTATCTCCCTTATTCAAATATACTTCTTCTCTTTTAAAACCCTTGGTTCTTCTTCATGATGTCACACGCGAATCCTTTTTAAATACCCCCATTTAGTATGATTCTCTTATTCTCTTAAATATTAGGCCTATATCTTGGCTCTCGTGGAGATTAGAAGGCATTATATGGGTTAACCATCTCTTTGATGGTTTACTCCCTTGCTCCTTTCCTCAGTTTCAACTTCTATTTAATTGTCCATGTTCGTTTTGACAAAAAATAACGACTCTTATGGCGATAATTCTTGATCAATATTATTCTCTTCCTTCCTCACCTTCACTCTTACCTCAATCCCCTCTTCTCACCATAATTGCCACTCTTCCTAAAGCCTCTCTTATTTATAGATTCTTTTCCTCTTCTAACCCAAGTCACGCTAAGAGCAAAGTAGAGCTTGCTTGGGAAGCGGATTTAGGATGTTCTTGGACTGTTGCGCTCTGGGATGTTATTTGGTCCAGATCTCTAAAAATTTCCAGTTTCGCTTCTCTTAATCAATCTTTATTCTATCTATATCATAGACTTTTTCTTTCTCCTCTTTTTTTATCTCGTTTTAATCCTTCCTCTGATTCTAAATGCTGGACTTGTGGTGCCTTACAAGCAGACCTCTTACACTTATTCTTTTTCTGTCTTGTTGTTTCTACCTTTTGGGACAAAATCTTGGTATACCTCTCTCGTATCTTTTCACTTTCTATGCCATACACTACCATTATTCTTTTTCTGGGTAGTCTTTCAGAATCCTTGGATCTTCCTTCAGATTCTCATGGTCTTTTTGACCTTATGCTTGCCCTAGCATTTCAACATATCTCTTCTAATTGGAAGACCCTTACCAATATTTCTGTACAAATGTGGTGGAATACTCTATGTCATTTTCATAAACTTGATGTTGCCTTTGCTTTCTCATGCAAACCAACACGTAATGTGGATCTATACTAGTTACCTCTCACCTCATAACTCGATAGTTTGGCTTTGAAACGCATTTCCACTGTCAATTTAGAGAATTTTAAACCCCCTTGAAGGGCGTTCACTCTCTCCTTTTTTTATAATTTCATCCTTTTTTACAGTTTTTCACTTGCTTTGTTGTTTGTATATGCTGTTTCATTTTATTCTAGGAAATTGTACAATTTGCTTCCCTGCTGTAATGTTTTATATCATATATTCTATATAGCCATAGTCATTTCCCCTCCTCCCCTTTTTCCCTTCCTCTTTTTTCCCTTGAAATGCCTAAAAGATATGCTTTTTGTTTTTGACTTATATTCAGTGACACTAGCGCATACTGTTATTTGCACTGTTCACTCATTACTTATCATTTCTTTGACTTTTGTCATTGTTTTGCTTCTACTTATTAATAATTAAGCTTTTCAAACATAAAGAATTATTCAATATCATCAGGGCAAGGGCTTGGCCAGAGCCCACTTTACCCATGCCTTAAAACATCTCTGCTTGCCATTCACCAAGATGAGTCTCGATGGCCAAATGCAGCAATGCATGAGCTATAAAACAGATCGGTAACCAAGCTTGGGTTTGACCTGTTTGCACAACTTTCAGCAACAGAGGCTCGTAGTCACTTCTACCTCATTCCAAATTTTGCGGAAGTCAACCCGAGCATCTTTTCAATTATTTTATTAATTTTTATAGCCAGGGCACAATAAAAACGTGCGATCACAAATGTATGCACACTGAGATCATTGTATACAGTCTTAGAATGGAGATAGCCCATAGCCAAGAACATCACAGAAGCTTGTGTGCTGCTCCGACAACACCTGCTCTCAACAAATGCAAAAACAACTGCAGCGTAAACAGCGAGAACAGGATTGACATAATTACAGGTTTGGTGCGGGAAATTAAATATAAAACACCACTCATCACCATGTACCATGCAAGATAGTGAGCGCTTGGTAAATACTCAGCACTCTGAGGCAGTTTACGGCTTATATTTACCAGGTTTACCTGGAAAGCAAGCTGTGAAGTTTTAATGGATACACCAATCTCTGTTACATCATTCTACATGCTACCCATATAACTTTCATTTAGAAGAGTTAGAAAAAAAGTTTCCAACAGCATTATTAAGAACCAGTTTGCCTCTTGGTACCACAAAGTACAATATGGCCGCGTGCATGTGTACGCATGCGCGGTGGAGTATGGCCATATTGACTTGTGGTTTTTTGTAACAAAACACATTACCAGACGGTCGAGGAGTGTGTGTGATCATGCACAGCTGCCAACATGGAAATGTTCTTACTAAAAAACAAAATATAAAGGGCCTCATTTATGAAGGCATTGCGCCACTGGTACGTCACTTTTTCCAATTTTAAAAGTGGCGCACCAGCGGCGCAAGACCTTCATAAATAAGGTCAAAAACTATTGGATGTGGATTTGCGTAGCGCATGTGCACACACGGGTGGCCATCTTAGAATACTTGCAAGAGCATTAAGAGATGGTTGCCCAACTATACTGATGACCAGTGAGAGAAACAAGAAGGTTATAAGGTGGAGGGGCAGCAAGCAGACACTCGAAGGACGGGAAGTACAAAGACACGCTTGTGAGGGAGGGGAAATAGTCCCTCATACACTACAATGCATGATGTCAGCTGAAGATGGATACAACACAACCAATCAAAATGTGGCGAAAGAGAAATACTCCTTGAGCAGTTCAAACATAAGAATAGGAAAGAAAGCTATCAAATCAGGGACGTGGTACCGACAAGTAAGGTTTGAACCATGAGGAAGGGGTGGATTGAATGCTCACCCCAACCCCGCCCCTCCCCCACCCTCCCAGCTGTGTGAGCAACTTACGGGCCCTCCCGACGCTCCTTCTTTCCCATCAATTATGTACTTCAAGACCTTGTGTGGTGTTAGAATGCCGCAGTTTATTCACATTGTAGGTTGCAGGCGCGCAACACCCATTGGGCTCACCGGGCTTCAGCCCCCCCCGTCGTGTGTGGCAGCCCGGGATGAGACAGATCCCGGGCACACACAGAGCCGCACCCGAACGTTTCACAGGTCTTTTAAAGACCATTTGAATGTTAATTAGGCCATGCAGTTGTTTCACCCCTTCTAAGAGCCCCTGCTGCTCCACTCTGCCTACTGATTAAAGGTTCAGCCCCCCCAAAAACTTTTCTTAGCCCCCCCCCCCGAAATTTGGCTCTAGTTGCGCCTCTGGTAGGTTGTTACACCTTTGTTGTGATGGCATTGGTAATCAACATGCTCATTTCTGGCTTATCTTGGACTACAACATAAGGCATTTATGAAAAAGGTTATACAGTGTACATCCTATAATTCATTGCATAATATTAACCATAAGTTGCCTAATCCTGCCATGCATCATATCCCAGTCATGATGTCTCTTCAAGGTTGTCATAAATCGCTCTCCGTCTGCCGTGACAGCTGTACTTCTGTCACTTAGTTGGTACTGCAGGTAGCGGCTTCGAGGCTTCAACTTGCTACTAAATATATAGCATTTGTGGACCCATGGCCATGCCTGGGCTGCAAGTGTTATGTCCACTCAACGCTGACCATTTCTTACCCTTTTGTCTACCCTCAAATATCACTGCCATAAGGCCCCCCCAAGGACCTTGTTCGGGCAATTCCCTTTTATGTCCTCGTGTGAAGATTGTTTCTTGTTAAACCTCGTAACACCCTGTCCCCTCATTACACTGCAGCTGCGATGACCGCCTTCTCCGCTGTGAGTAGGTGGGATCAATTTGATCTGGCGACAAAGCTGGGGACCCCTTGTCCTGGTCGTCTTTTAGGATGTGCTTGTGACAGCCTCATTTTTTTTTGATTGGGCCCTTTGATCCCAAACTTCCTGGTTATTTACTGGCCTTTTCCTTGGCGCTTTCTTGCACCTTGTTGCTGTTGTGCCCTTTGTCTTCCGCCCACTGGTTAGCAGTAAATCCAAACTGAACACAATAGGTTTCTGCCAACAGCCAGCTCTTGTGGGGTAGACCTAAAAAGCGTCTAACTAAACAGAAATTAGTCTCACCCGAGATGAAACTGCTGTTTAGTGGTCTGTATACATTCATATAAAAACGCAAGTTTGCTGACAGATTCTGATCGTTAAATCTTGTCGAAAGTGCATAAGGAAAGCCATACTAGCGTGCTGTTACCAAATGCATTTCAGGGTACCAAACACAAAAATACTGAAAATGGTCCCACAGACCCAAATGTAATATTTTCTGAAATTTCTGTAAATTCCCACGAGCTGGTTTTACTGCTGTCTGGTCACTTCTGTAACCTCTAAAACGACATATCTGCCTGCAGTCCAAGCATTCAAATTCCAGAAAGAAGCGAAATCAGATATAAAACAAGCACTGGCAACGCCGATATGACAGGTATTGCCTTTCGTAATATTTTCTAACAATGTATTAAAACAGACTATGCTGCTAGACTAAAGGAATTGTAATGTTGGCTCTCTGCTTAACACATCAAAGTGAAAAAGCAAGCAATATGTTACAGGTTGGCTGGCTTTTTTCACTGGGAAGAAATTGTTTTGCACTTTACAAGTTGAGGGCCATAATCAGGGTAAATTGCCCCAAATCACCATTTGTTAGGTTGCACTTTGAAGTGCTCCAACTCTACCCATAATTGCACATTCCGTAGGAGTCAATATTAATGTGGGCCATAAAGTTAGAGAGAGTACTTTCGATGTATGTGAAAGGTGAATTAACCCTTTGCAGGAAACGTTATTTCTACATATAAATAAAAGCGTTTAAGGTAATCTATGCAGTGCATCTGTGAAACCTGTCAAAGGTTTGTGTTCTTATAAAAACGTACAGGGTTAAAAAAGAAAGTTGGGGAGAGAGCACAGAATGAATTCCTATCTTCTATACTAATATAATAAAGAGAGAGTGCAAACCTTTGAGGCGGGTAATCTCAGGAACCACAGCGCCATTCACAACGCCCAATACAGCGTTGGAAAGGGCAGTTGCAGCAGAAGGACGTAGGCTATGCAGACGCCCACCATATACCTTTCAAAGGTAAAAGAACCGTGCCAGCAAAGTAGTCCTTTGTGGGCGTGTCTGCGTTGTGCTGTGGGCGTGTGTTGGGGGCGTGACAAACGCTGGGGGAGTGTGGTTCGTTCCCCCCTTCATGCCATGTCTCATATCGTGTGCTATGGGCGTGTGCTGGGTGCGTGGGCGTGTGCGGGGCGGGGAATTACGGAAAAAATAAAGCGAGCGTTGTGCCCAATGTTTAATTGTTTTTTCTTCCCAGGTTCTGTACATTCCAGCTTCGGGTGTGCTTGCCCTGAGCTGCCAGTGACGTGCACCTTCTTTACTGTATGGAGGTCAGGCATAACGCTATTCCCAAGGGCCGGAAGGAGCGCAAACAGGGGCCATTGTGCAGGAAATGTCATCTCGCCTTAACTTCCGGTGACGCCTGAAGCGCACACTGAAGATTTTCCACTTCTGTTGTGCACAGGCCTCGTGCCACGCACATCCGGACACAAGGCCCGCCTCCACGGAAATAGCAAGAAAGAGACTATCCCTCTCCCGGGAATATGTGATGATATTCCGCAAACCAACAGCCCGCATACCATCACTCCGCAATTTTTATAACGTGGGACTATTACTCCGCAAAGACATCATTTCTAAAACTTTTACAATGCATATGACTTTATCACGCACGCCATTATAACGCAAATGCATGTGTGGTAAAGTCATATTCATTGTAAAAGTACATTATTAAAACATCAAATATATGTTTGTATATATGTGTATTTATATATATATATATATATATATATATATATATATATATATATATATACATTTTTTAAATTTAATTAAAACATTTATTCTTTTAAATTGCATTATTTATATTATTTTTATTTATTATTTTATTTTAGTACCCTTTAAACCATAAAAACTAGTCCCACCCTGCTCCCTTTAAATACCCCTGTACCCCATAATCATAACCCACCCTTACTCCTTAAAATACCTCAACACCCTTAAACACTAACCCATCTTAACCCTATAAATATACCCTGTACCCCAAAACCCAAACCTATCCCTAAACCCTAAAAATACCCCTGTACCCCAAAACCCAAACCTAGCCTTGAACCCTTAAAATACCTCAGCGGGTGGTGCTAACAGCAAAAAGAACAAACCAGGTTGGTTTATCAAGAAATGTAGGGAGACAAAATCTGCCTTGATCTCAGCTGTTAAAAGTAATTCCCCGGTGGAGATTAGGCTTGCCAGGAAGGAGTACAAACAGACCACCAATGCAGCAAAGTGTTGTGATGCTTCTAACGGCGGAGAAAGGACAACTCAGGAGACGTAGGCCTTATTCAGGTAAGTTTAATTGCAGAAAGCAACCTGGCATCCGACCACCTCGAAAGCGCAGAACAACTGTCAGCTATCGAGTGTTGTGTACCAGATGTTCCACACGGAACACAGGGAAAGAGCAGAGCGTGCAGAGAATCTTATAAACAGGTAAGATTCCAACATAACACATCCTATTTCCTAGGAAAGGAAAGAAACAAAAAAAAAAAAACCAGAGATAAACGTTAACATGAAACCATACAGAATCCATCCCACTGCGCTGGTAAAAAAAAAAAATTAAGAAGTGACATAATCATTGAGGTAGGCAGGAGACTTATGTGCTCTACGTCCAAGAGGCAAACTCACACTCGGAGAAGGGAGAGCGACGGAATCACACGCAGACTCACGGGCACCAGAATCACAGAAACCAGAATCACACGCAGACTCATGCGTACCAGAGTCCCTGAAATCAGAATCAGGCATGAACATAGCACCAGAGCAACCCTCACCCTTGGAAGCAGGGATATGAAATGAACCACCCTTCTGATAAAGTGCGACATTTCTAAGGTTCCACCTATCACCACCTTCCAGAACAAGAGAAAACTTGTTGAGGGAAACAACACGGAAAGGGCCCTTAGACTTATGCAGACCAGCCTTAGTTCTGCCAGATTTAACTTTGACCCAATCACCAACAGCAATCTTCCCAGTGACAACCACAGGAAAACTCTCACCATCGGAAAGTACCCAATCCTTTAACCAAGCAGGAACTGTTCTAGATCCTGGGGATCGCCCACGCATAACCTGGAAAGGAGACAGATGAGTGACACTGTGAAGGGTAGTCCTGTATGACCAAACCACGTCCTGAACCAACCGTCTGGGATCTAAGTTGTTGGCTAAAGCGAGTTGAATGGTACCTTTTATGAGACGGTTGGACCTCTCGACCATACCATTTCCCATGGGATTGTATAAAGAAGTACGAGAGTGCTTGACACCACATTTCTCAAAGAAACATCTCATTTCATTAGAGGTTAACTGGGTGCCGTTGTCAGTCAAAACCATATTAGGGAAAGCCTTTAAAGAAAACAGATTCTCAAGCACTTCAATGGTTGACCTAGTGGTGATATCTCTAAGAAACTCCACACAAAGCCACTTGGAGTGAACATCAACGATCACAGCAGCAAAATGCATGTCAACAGGTAGGCCAGAAAGAGGGCCAATGAAATCCAAACACAGATTACACCAGGGTTTCCCAGGATCCGAAATGTGCCCTTGATTGGCTTGTAGCCCAACTTTCAACCTCTTTTCGCTCTCCTTGCAATAGGAACAATTTTCAACCCAACCACGGATCACATCATCCATGCCTGGCCACCAAAACTCCTGCTTTATCCTTCTGATAGTCATGCCCTGACCAAGATGTCCCAAGTGGGCTAGCTTGAAAATATGTAATCTCAGGCCAACAGGTGGCACAAAACGATCACCCCTCATTATGATCTCAGAACCTGAAAGAGACAATTCATCTAAGAGTTTCCAAAAGGGCCTGACCGCAACAGGCAACATACTTTCCCTGGGAGCACCTCTCCTAATAAGTAGAATTACTTCTTGCAGGGTAGAATCCTTCTTCATTTCAGACAACCACTGGTCCTGAGAAAAGGCACCCACAGAAGATTCACACACATCCCCAACAACAGCAACAGCCTCATCCACACTGGACTTTTCAAGATCCTGATCAACCAACTTCCAATCAACAGACAAACGAGATAGACAATCTGCCTGGACGTTTTTCCAACCTTGGATAAAAACAATTTCATATGAGTACTCCTGTAATCTGGCTGCAAATCTTGCAAGACGAGCAGAACCTTTACCAGCACCACCACCCGATAAAATCTTCAACAAGGGCTTGTGGTCGGTTCGCAAAACAAACTTCACACCCCACAAATATACACGAAAATACTCCACACTCCATGCAGCAGCCAAAGCTTCTCGTTCTATGACCGAGTAATTCCTCTCAGCTTGGGTTAGGGTCCTAGAAGCAAAGGCGATAGTTTTTTCAAGACCATGTTGAAGTTGTGAAAACACTACTCCAATTCCAGTTAGACTGGCATCTACAGTCAGGAAGGATTTGCACACAGGATCAAACGGGGCTAGAATACCTGCGTTGCAGATATTCACCGTAATCTGTTGAAAGGAGTCCTCTTGCGCTTTTTCCCAAATAAACTTGTTGCCCTTTCTCAATAACAATCTTAAAGGTTCAGACAAACTTGCGAAACTTTTAACAAATTTCGAATAATATTCGACTAACCCTAAGAAGGATCGAAGCTGGTCTCTATCTGTAGGTGCTGGGGCTTGACTGATGGCAACTAGAAGATTGTTTTTTGGAGCAATCCCACCAGCGGAGATAGTATAGCCTAAGTACTCAATGCTTTCGGTTAAAAAGACACACTTATCCTTATTAACAGTCAAACCGGTGTCTTCTATTTTGAAGAGGACTAGACGTAAAGCTAAATTGTGATCATTCACACTTTTCCCGGATACAAGAATGTCGTCTTGAAAGTAGACAACACCAGACAGACCCTTAAGCATGTTGGACATCATCCGTTGAAAAACACTAGCAGCCGAGGCGAGGCCAAACGGCATGCGAGTGAACTGGAAGGTACCCTCGGTGGTAATAAAGGCTGTCAGTGGTTTGGAGTCAGGGTGTAATCTGATTTGGTGGTACGCACTCCTCAAATCGATCTTTGAGAAGAATCTACCCCCCCCCCCCTACAGATTGTAACAACTCGTTGATATTGGGAAGGGGAAAAGTGTCTGTTATAATCTCTTGGTTGAGGGACCTGAGGTCAATGCAGAATCTCAACCGACCATCGGATTTCAACGTGATTACAACGGGAGAAATCCAGGGCGAAGCTTCAACAGGTTCAATGACTTTGGTAGCTAACATGTCATGCAATAAATCCTTCAGACCCTGTCTAACAGAAAGGGGTACTCTTCTAAGTTTATGTTGCACAGGGGAAGCATTGGGCTTCAAAACAATTTTGTGAAAATAATCCTTAACACACCCTAATTTATCTACAAATACTCTATGGGCAGCATTCAAGATGTCTTTAACTTGAACATCACCTTCAATTACCATAACCACATCAGGTGAGCTGGGATTAATCACAATATTTAAATCGAACTGGTGCATCCAACCCAAGATTGGAGGACCTTCTCTGGCTATATAAACTTTCCCATTGATACTCCTGGATTTAAATGCGATGACGCCAAACATGTACCCAAGAACATCAATAGGTTTGCCTTGGTATCCAACTGGATCAATGTCTTTTTCAGCCAGAGAAACATTGTGCCACAACAAAGAAAAGGTAGATACTGGAATTATGGTAAACAAAGAGCCAGAATCAACCATAAGTAAAACATTTTGACCACATACGGTAAATAGTGCGGAAGGTCTTGTTAATATGGGAGAATCATAGGTGGTACTAACCAGATCACAATCAAGTTGTTGAATCACTAAAACTCTGTTGTTGATTACATTCACCTTAGACTTGAGTTTGTCAAAAGTCTCGGATGATTTGGCTTTATCAGAACCCTCACCCTGTTTACACATTCTGAGATAATGGCCCTTGCGACCACATTTTCTACAAGTTTGGTCTAAGGCATAACACTTCTTAAAATCACCTGAGTGGAATTGGCTTCCACAACGCCAACATTCTTTACTCTTGACCTTGGAAGGAAAACTGTTAGGGTTATTTTTGTTAAAGCGTTTAGAAACAGCATTAATTTCATAACCTTCTACACATTCATCATATTCAACACTCCCAATTTGTGAGGAACTTTTATCTCTACGTTCTAATTCTTTGATACACTTCTGAGACTCTTCAATGACTTTTGCCATGTCTATCGCATCTTTTAAGGAGGGATCTTTGGCAGCCCATAACCTTTCCTGAATTTTTCTATGACGACATTGCACTATGAGCTGATCGCGAATTAGCTCATCAGCCATGTTACCGAAACGACATTTCATAGAAAGTTCACGTAATCTGGAAACAAATTCGTCGATACTCTCATTTTCAGCTTGCGGATGGGTATAAAAACGGTATCTTTCCATAACTAAGTTGACCTCTTTGGCAAATCTAGTCTCAAGTCTTTTGAGAGCCTCTTTGTAAGCGTCATCCATGGGTTGGCCATTGGGACCTAAAGCTACAGGTAAATACTTAAACACTCTTTGACCTTCATTACCAAGTGTGCTTAGTAAAAGTGCTTTTTTCCTTTCAGGGTGAAAGTTTTTCCCATCAAGCGCAAAAATGTAATTGTCCAGCATCTCAACCCAGTCCTCCCAATCTATTAATGGTGTGCCTGGAGAGGATAGAAACATAGGAGGCATAACAATATTTGAGGCCATAATGAAGCAAGAACCAAAATAAATGCAAGCGTTTTTTTTTAAGACAAAATAAAGAAGACAAGTTAAGCTGCAAACTTGAAAAATTGAGGTGTGCAAATCACCGTGAGAGTGTCTGCAACGTAGGTGAGCAGATCACCGTGGGCACACGAAGTCAGGAGAATCACTCGAAGTCAGGTTGACGTCACAAAAGACGAGTGGAATGCAGAGAAGAGCTGCGGTGAGGAGCTGACGTGAACAATAAGCAATGCGTAGAAGGCAGCAGAGCGTTCACTCCTCAAAGACGTAACAAAGGTGACTGACGATGCGTTTCAGTGACGAGACGCGAGAGGCGTCACAAGACGTAACAACGTCAATACGCAGAGCGTCAAATGCGTTCCAGACACGTCAGATGCGGTGCAATGACGTGGAATAACTGAAGGGCTTGGAACGTTGGGTGTTCGACAAGCGCGAGAAATAAAACTTTAAAAGACAGTACCTTAAATGTGGACAAGTCACTCGAAATCGAAGAAAGACAATCACCGGAACAGCCGAAGACAGCCGAAGACAAAGACAGCGCTGAAGAAGATGTCGAGTGATCACCAGGTTGCTTTTCAGATGGAAGATCAAGCAGCTTGAAGTACGGTGAGCCGAGTCAGATGAATCCAAGCATCAAGAAAGTGTCGCCAAAAATGTTGTGATGCTTCTAACGGCGGAGAAAGGACAACTCAGGAGACGTAGGCCTTATTCAGGTAAGTTTAATTGCAGAAAGCAACCTGGCATCCGACCACCTCGAAAGCGCAGAACAACTGTCAGCTATCGAGTGTCGTGTACCAGATGTTCCACACGGAACACAGGGAAAGAGCAGAGCGTGCGGAGAATCTTATAAACAGGTAAGATTCCAACATAACACAAAGAAAGAATGGGAAGACAGGTATTGGATTGACTTAATGGAAGCAAGTGAAGGTAGAGATGCGAGAGGGTTCTGGAATTTGATAAGGTCAAGGAACCGTCCAGATTGTACCCTCATTACGTGCAATATTCCAGCACACGTTTGGTACAACCACTTCCAGTCCCTCTATACCTCTACAGAGGGGAACTCATACGTGCTTAATAACAGTAGCCTTTTGTTTGCCCACTGCCCGAGGGATTCTCTGGCCAACCTGTTTACCCCAAGAGAGTTTGAAAGTGTAATAAAATCACTGGTGCCCCTCAAAGCAGCCTGTCCTGATGGGATACCGGGTGACTTATTACGCGCCAACAAAAAGGAATGGGGGAAGCTGATCTCATCCTTGTTAAACGCTATCAACAACGGTGCATCTGTCCCAGAATCCTGGAAAGGGGCGGAAGTCGTCCCGATATTCAAGAGGGGGTGTCGGGCAGCCCAGCCAACTACAGGCCCATAAGTTTAATTGACACAACCCAAAAGGTAGTTGGTAAAGTAATTCCGGGAAGGGTTCTCCAGTGGATAGATGAGAATAACATCTTATCGGACCTCCAGGCCGGCTTTCGCACAGGGACAGGGACCAAAGAACAGGCCTTCAGACTGATTCTTCTCTACTGGAAGGTGGTGATGCTGGGCAAGGGCAGCCTTTACCTGGCCTTTATAGATCTGAAGACTGCCTTTGACCTGGTACAATGGGAGGGGTTGTGGAGAGTCCTGTCTGGGATGGGGTTGGCCCCGTATATCCTATCCCTTTTAGTCAGGCTTCACGCTGATAACTTTGCACAGGTGCGGTGGGGTAAGCGTGGTGAAAAAAACGATAGGATCCCGGTTGAAAGGGGTGTCCGTCAGGGTTGTGTGCTTGCCCCCACTCTCTTCTCACTCTATGTGAACGGAGTGGTGGAGCACCTGCTTAAACACCCTGCAGATGCACCCTCCATGGCGGGCAAGCGCATCCCCACTCTGCTCTTTGCGGATGATACCCTTCTCATTTCCAAGACTCCTGTGGGCTTGCAGAGTCTCCGAAACAGCTACCAGGAGTTCTGCTCTTAACGGAGCCTGATAATCAACTCCAACAAAACAAAGTTCCTGGTTATGAACCCGCCCAAAAAAATGCGCGCCACCCGGTGTTGAATTCCGTGCCCCTGGAGAGGGTGTCTGAATTTGACTATTTAGGCATCCGTCTCTCGGACTCAATGCACTGGAATTCGCACATTCAAAAGATGCTATTGAGCCATAAAAGGGTGGGCGGTGCATTACTTAAGGAGCAACGTTTTTCTACATTCAAGCCTATTGCCCCAGTTTTGGAGATTTATAAAGCTAGAGGGGTTAGCGCCGCGCTGTACGGGGTGGAATTGTGGGGTATGTGTAATCTTGATGTGCTAGCTGGATCGGAGAGAACATTTTTGAAAGATCTGATGTCTCTCCCACAGGGCACTCCATCAGTACCTGTGTTAATGGATTTGGGTTACAGATCGATCAGGGACCAAGCCCGAATTCGCCCTTTATTGCTTTGGGCGCGTCTGCGGCGTGTGCCCGAGTTGATCTCATATGCAGAGGCCTTGGATGAGGTCATGTCCCTGGAGGGCTGGTCTAAGATCAAGTGGCTGAGGGATGTTAAATGGCTGCTAGGAGCTTTGGGTGTTGGGGATGCGTGGAAAGCTAGGACCGCCCTGCTCTAAAGAAACTCTACTGGAGTTGGGTCCATTGTAAAATCTCCACTGATGTGAATCATTGTAAATCTACTGATGAATTTTTGAAAATGAAGGATGTGGTGGCATATGAACCCTATCTTGATATTATTTCTAACCCAACAGATAGAGCTCTGTATTTTAAATTCAGAGTGGGGACATTACCCATAAGCGAATTTACTGCCCATTGGCAATCCCATTTGTCCTCCCCCTTCTGTGTGACCTGCCCCACCCGCATAGAATCGGTTGCCCACATCTTCTTTGAGTGCCCAGCATATGCATCGCCGAGGCGGAGATGGCTTAAACCCCTATGTAGACTACTAGGTAACCGGCAGCATAGAGAGGCGCTCCGCATCTTAAAATCTGACACACGCACTTTAGTTGTTTGCCGGGTGTCCAAATTTTTAAAATGGTTATGGCTAATTCGTTTGAATAGGCTTTCTCTGGCTATTTAATCTTTGCATTATCTGCTCCTATGTCTTTTTATTGTATAAACAGATTGTGATTGTTTTTAAGATGCTGTACTTCTGCTTTTATGATATTTTATATATCGAAATAAAGCCATTCATTCATTCATTCATTCAAAATACCCCTGTACCCCAAAACCAAAACCTACCCCTGAACCCTAAAAATACCCCTGTACCCCAAAACCCAAACCTAGCCCTGAACCCTAAAAATAACCCTGTACCCCTAAATCCAAACCTACCCCTGAACCCTAAAATACCCCTGTCCCCCAAAACTCAAACCTAGCCCTGAACCCTAAAAATACCCCTGTACCCCAAAACCCAAACCTAGCCCTGATCCCTTAAAATACCCCTGTACCCCAAAACCCAAACCTAGCCCTGAACCCTAAAAATACCCCTATACCCCAAAACCCAAACCTAGCCCTGAACCCTAAAGATACCCCTGTACCCCAAAACCCATACCTATCCCTAAACCCTAAAACTACCCCTGTACCCCATAACCCAAAACTATCCGCCTGATTCATCATGCTCCCGTTTTGCGAGGCCCTAATAGCGATTCATAGCGAATCGCTATTAAGGACTCGCAAAACGGGATTCAAGTAGGAATATGCAATAAAAATGCGATTCCTTACAATTCCTTATTTGCGATTAGCTAATTGCTAATCGCAAATAAGGAATAACTCGCCATTCATTCCTATGGGCCAAAAGACTCATAGGAATGAATGGGGAGTATTCCTTATTTGCGATTAGCAATTAGCTAATCGCAAATAAGATTGCGATTTGAAGTGTGCCAGGGGTGTCCACAGGACACCCTGTAGCACCCCTCAAATGAAATTTCACACAGGTGTTGCACACACACATGTCCAAAGGACATGTGTGTGCGCAACATGCAACTTAGAAAAATGCTTTTAAAAGCATTTTTCTAAGTTTTTGCTATTTACCGAGAGGTCTGACCTCTCGGTAAATAGCGGCCCGAAATTGCGAATTAGCAATTTAAAAATGGTTGATGAATTGCATTTAAGGAATCTCAAATAGAGATTCCTTAAATGTAATTCCTCGCAATTTAGCGAATTAGCAATTACCGATTTTTGCATTTGGGATGATGAATCCCAAATGCAAAAATAGCGCTCGCAAAGGGCCAGATTCTCAGAATCTGACCCTTTGCGAGCCGATTTCAGCTTGATGAATCAGGCTGTATATCTGAAACCTTAAAATACCCAAACACCCCAAAACATATACCTCAGTACCCCAAAACATATACCCCTATACCCATACTTACCTTAATGCCATGAGTTATACTGGCATTGCGGAGTCATGGTACTTTCCTAATTAAAGTATGCAGAGTGATGGTATGCGGAAAGAAAGTTGCGGAATAATGGGTGTTTACCCTCCCCCGGTAAGTACATTGGTGGCACGGCGGCCCACATCTTCAACAACATACTCGTATTTTTTCACCACCCATTTGAAAAAATGCACAGGTCTCTCTCATTGATGGCCAGCACCGACATACACTTTTAGACACACCTCCCGCCACAAGTTCTAGAATTGCGAACTTTAGAGCTGGGGAGCTACGTTCGACTCTCGGCATCAGCTCAACATCCTGTGATTCCAGGCAAATCGCTTTGTCTCCCCGTGCCTACCGCAAATGAATATGTTCTTCTGTAATGTAAATTGTGCTCATGCCATGTTGTCGAGTTCGCGCTATATAATATTGCAAGGAAAAATAAAGTAGGGAAACTCGAGTTCACACACTACTGAACGCGCACTCTTAAGTGCATCAGCAGTGCACTGTGAATCGGAGCATTTCACAGGCCTGTCACAGATAAGAAATGCTATCAAAACGAAATCTTACAAAACAATATACTACTGGCCGGCAGCAACTCATACCCGGACAACGTCGGGACGGGCTGCTAGTTATGTAATAAATGAGAAGTTGTAGACGTTCCTATCAAGTAATGAAAGTTATATACAGAGACATATTTAGCAGCTTTAAATGTTTCCACTTCGAAGGGCAAAAGAAAAATATTTTCGTGTTGAAATGATTGTTGTAATGCTGTTTCATGAGCTCAATTTGTAAACATGAAAAAAATTATTTCGAGCATTAAGTTTGTAGATTTATATAGCGCTACTTACCAACTCCGAGGGTATCCAGGGGCTGTCCATGTGCACGGGGAGAGTAAGTGATTTGCCCAAAATCACAGGATGTTGTTGCCCTGACGCCGAGGCGACAGCCTTGGCCGCTGCCCCACATCCTCACACCTCTTCCTATATTCTTCCAGTAAAGAAACAAAATGCGCTGTATATACCATTGTGAAATTGTGGCTATCTGAAATAATGGAAAAAGCAAAGAACTAATTCCAGTCGGTAAACAGACAAAATATTGATTACAAAATATCGAATGGACATAATATCAAGTACAAAATATAGGCTGGACAGAATATCGAATGGACAGAATAAAGACATCAAAAATATCGTTTTGAAGGTAAGTAATGTAATATCGAATTTTAAAATAAAGATAGTCAAAATATCGAAGTACATAATATAGGTTAGGAAAAATATCGAAATTTTAATAATATCGAATTATTTATAGTGTATTTTATGTGTTAAAAGTGTTTATTTATGTTATAATGTAATTTAATTAAGGAATTTAATGTTATTTAAATTTTGCATAATTTTATTCTGTAGCGGGTTGTGGGTTTATAGGGGAATAGGGTGGGAAGTAATTTAATTATAATTAATTAAATATGTAAATTTATTTATTGGTATTTGTTTATAATTAATTGTTAATTAATTTTTATTTTGTAATTAATTACATTTTACTTGCCAATTAATTTTATTTAATTGATTAATTGATAATTATGTTAATTCAACTAATTTAATTTCTGTAGCGGGTTGTGGATTTATAGGGGAGTAGGGTGGGAAGTAATTTAATTATAATTGATCAAATATGTTAATTTATGTAGTGTAATTTTATATTAAATAATTAAATATGTAAATGTATTTATTGGTATTTGTTTATAATTAATTGTTAAATTATTTTTATTTGGTAATTAATTAAATTTTAATTGCCAATTAATTTATTTAATTGATTAATTGATAATTAGGTTAATTTAAGTAATTTAATTTTTGTAGTAGGTTGTGGGTTCATAGGGGAATAGGGTGGGAAGTAATTTAATTATAACTAATTACATATGTTAATTTTTTGTGCGTATTTATTAGATTTTAATTGTTAAGTAACTGTTTAATTACTAATTCATTAATTGTTAATTAGTAATTAATTAGTCTTAATAGATAACTAATTGTAATGATTAAATAAATTAGTATTTGTAATTAATTAATTATTATATTATATTAAAGTGGTAATTACTTTCAATACATTTTTTTATAGACATTAATATATAAATATGTTTAAATAATATATGAAGTATCTACTTTCCCTACTGTTACACTCACTGGAGTGGGAATAGTAATTTTCACCCCTACGCTATCCAGCGCTTTCCCTACTGTTGCACTCTCTGGAGTGGGAATAGTAATTTTTACCCCTACGCTATCTAAACCTTTCCCTACTGTTGCGCTCTCTGGAGTGGGAATAGTAATTTTTACCCCTACGCTATCCAACGCTTTCCCTACTGTTGCACTCTCTGGAGTGCGAATAGTAATGTTTGCCCCTACGCTCTCCAACGCTTTCCCTTCTGTTGCACTCTCTGGAGTGGGAATAGTAATTTTTACCCCAACGCTATCCAACGCTTTCCCTACTGTTGCACTCTTTGGAGTGGGAAAAGTAATTTTTACCCCTACGCTAACCAACGCTTTTCCTACTGTTGCACTCTCTGGAGTGGGAATAGTAATTTTTAGCCCTACGCTATCCAACGCTTTCCCTACTGTTGCACTCTCTGAAGTGGGAATAGTAATTTTTACCCCTACGCTATCCAACGCTTTCCCTACTGTTGCACTCTCTGGAGAGGGAAGAGTAATTTTTACCCCTACGCTATCCAACGCTTTCCCTACTGTTGCACTCTCTGGAGTGGGAATAGTAATTTTTACCCCTACGCTATCCAACGCTTTCTCTACTGTTGCACTCTCTGGAGTGGGAATAGTAAGTTTTACCCCTACGCTATCCAACCCATTCCCTACTGTTGCACTCTCTGGAGTGGGAATAGTAATTTTTACCCCTACGCTATCCAACGCTTTCCCTACTGTTGCACTCTCTGGAGTGCGAATAGTAATGTTTGCCCCTACGCTATCCAACGCTTTCCCTTCTGTTGCACACTCTGGAGTGGGAATAGTAATTTTTACCCCAACGCTATCCAACGCTTTCCCTACTGTTGCACTCTTTGGAGTGGGAAAAGTAATTTTTACCCCTACGCTAACCAACGCTTTTCCTACTGTTGCACTCTCTGGAGTGGGAATAGTAATTTTTTGCCCTACGCTATCCAACGCTTTCCCTACTGTTGCACTCTCTGAAGTGGGATTAGTAATTTTTACCCCTACGCTATCCAGCGCTTTCCCTACTGTTGCACTCTCTGGAGAGGGAAGAGTAATTTTTACCCCTACGCTATCCAACGCTTTCCCTACTGTTGCACTCTCTGGAGTGGGAATAGTAATTTTTACCCCTACGCTATCCAACGCTTTCTCTACTGTTGCACTCTCTGTAGTGGGAATAGTAAGTTTTACCCCTACGCTATCCAACCCTTTCCCTACTGTTGCACTCTCTGGAGTGGGAATAGTAATTTTTACCCCTACGCTATCCAACGCTTTCCCTACTGTTACACTCTCTGGAGTGGGAATAGTATGTTTTACCCCTACGCTATCCAACGCTTTCCCTACTGTTGCACTCTTTGGCGTGGGAATAGTAAGTTTTACCCCTACGCTATCAAACCCTTTCCCTACTGTTGCACTCTCTGGAGTGGGAATAGTAATTTTTACCCCGACGCTATCCAACGCTTTCCCTACTGTTGCACTCTCTGGAGTGGGAATAGTAATTTTTACCTCTACACTATCCAACGCCTTATCTACTGTTGCACTCTCTGGAGTGGGAATAGTAATTTTACACTTCCGCTATCCTACGGTAATAATATTGGATATTTTGTATTTATTTTATGTTACTATATATATATGTTTTAACAAATATGATTGTAAAAAAATGTTTTTATAACTTTAATTAATTATTTAATTATTATAAAGTAAATAAGTATTTTAAGTATATTTTAGAAAATAATTTTTAATATTAATTTAATTTAACATTGTTTTTAATAAAGTCGATATTTTTACAAACTATATGTTTGTAAACAATATTTTTTCTCGATATTTTTGTACTTACCTGTTTGTAGATACAAAGTCGATATTTTGTCTGTCGATATTTTGTCGCCGATATTTTTGGTAGTCGATATTATGTCCCTCGATATTATGTCAGTGATTCCTTCCAGTCATGTATAAATTAAGTTCTTGCATCAAATAATTACATCTATTTACAGACACATTTTTCAAGGCTGTTAATGTTTTCATTCCAAAAGACAAAGGAGAAATATTTCTGTGCCACAATGATTTGTGAAATATAGTTCCATGCGCTCAATTAGTAATTGAGAAAAAGTGCTTGCAAACATTAATGTATTTATGCTGCAAAGAAACGAAATGTGCCCTATTTAATATAGTGAAATCATGGCTAAGAAAAATATTAAATTCTGTGACAGCACAAAGAATAAATTCCAATTAACTTATGAATGCTAAATGTTGAAAGTATTTGTTTCAAATAATCAAATCATGACCCTAGTGCCTGCGAGGTAACTGCACTTGTGACTGCTTGTTTAGTAGTAAAATATAGCAATAATCAGTGTTCAGTGGGTTTCCTAGACATTTTAGACCCTGTGCCACTGCACCTGCTACACCATTCAAATCATAACACTAGTGTACGCAGGGTAATTGCACCTGTGACTTCTTGTTTAGTAGTAAAATATAGCAATAATTAGTGTTCAGTGGGTTTCCTAGACCTGTTGGACCCAGTGCCACTGCACCTGCTGCACCATTCAAATCATTATCCTACGGCCTGCAAATGAGAAAATCGTTTATATCCAGTTATGTATGTGTTCCGAAAAAGGATGAGTTGCAGGCCGTATATATAATTATTGTTTAGCTAAACATAAACAGGAAAGCCTTCGTCAAAAGTGCCTTTAAACGTATCCAACTCTCCAAAACGAGTAATAATAACATAATGGCAGTTATTACGTGCGCTTAATAGTATTAAAACACTTGTATTTTCTCCAAACTCATCTTTTAAGGTTTTGTGAACATGGCGCCTAGCAAGTTCGAAAAGGAACTGAGCCTTACAACATAGTTGCCACAAATGTTGTAAATACATCTTATGCTTTACACATCAAAGTGAAAGCCAGGCATTGTTAAACTGTGTTATAAATTAATGTGGCTGGCTCTTACCTGTGAAAAAAACGTATCCTGTGCTATAAAAGGTGCTAAAGTCTCGACAGTGAATTGGCTGGAAACAGTGTAAATTGCCCATAATCACAATATGTTAGGCTGACGCCAACACTGAAATGATATTGCACATTCTGTATGAGGAAATAATAACATAGCCTATACACTTGCACAGAGTGTATTAAATGTAGGTGAAAGGAGAATTCAAACATAATAGACACTATAATTTAAAAAGCATTACCTGTGGCTCAAAATAAATGCGTATATTGTAATTATACGCCGTGCATGCGTAAAATGCGTTAAACGTTTGTTCAACTGTGAACGCGTATGTGCTTGCAATGAGCAGAAAGATCCATTTTGTAGGGTCTTTGCAGTGAAAGGCAGAAAGGAGAGCGGCTCATAAATTGAGAAGACTTCTGGATCCACAGTTGTGTTTTTTCAGGAATGGGGCAAGATTGCATGTCTCAATGCAGGAGGCACATCAGCAAGAGTGATTGATGAGCTGAAAAGGTGAGTGAGGCGCAGAGGAAACTAGGGTGGGAGAGAGACTGAAAATATGATGAGGACATGGGTCATCAAGAAAGTCAGAATGGATGGTTTACATCAGGCTGATGACGGCATCAAGATAAAAAAGTGAAAAATATGGAAAAGAAGCGTCAGTAGGAGTATGGTAGTGACATCTAAGATGGTAAGCAAGCTGGACTTCAATTAGTGGTCAAAATTGGAATAGATCATGGTGATTTTTGTGAAGACGTTTTCTCGATTGTTGCCGAGGTTCTGGCAAGGGGGGTAACAACATGTGAGCAGGCATCTGGTTGGATGAATTCTTACATGATGGGCAGTGGCAGGTCCTCCGCTATGGTGGAGGACCGTCACTCCACTGTTTTCAAGCAGTGCGAGAAGAGGAAACAAAACATGATAATAACTTTTAAAACTATTAGTTATTATCATGTTATGTTTCCGCCAGAGTACAGAGACGGCACATAGAACGGACTTCTGAAAACCTTACGGATAGATGGAACTTATCATGGCTCCCTAAATCATTATATGGTGGAGGATCAACATACAGACATATTTGTGATACATTTGGAACTACATAGTAGCTGAACGTTATTTTGGGAAATATTGGATCTGATAAAACAAGTAGCATTTACAAAAAGAATAGTGTGTAATACGCCAGCCAAAAGCCTTGAGGAAGCCCGAATGGGGCAAAACGCGCGTCGGGTGTGGATCATTGTCATTTAAGAAATAACATTTGAATTACCAACATCATATGGCTACTGGAAGTCGATTCCGATAAAGAACATTGATGGACAAATAAATGCTAAATTGCACAAGGGATAAAAGTGACTATATTTGATGTGCACTGGTGTAGTACTTTTTGCATTGTGACTTACTGCCTCAATTCAGCTTGGGCAGGAGGTCTTTGTGGATGCCCCAGGCGGATGCGCATCAAACACCAAAGTTGCACTCAACATTGAATGTGTTGACCCTGAAATTGGGATTAGAACTAATTTGACTAAGAGAACATATATTGATGTGCAGGTCATCATAGCAAATCCACCTTTCCTTGTGTTTTATGTTATGTTTCCTTTGTGGTGTGCCCACTCCTAAGTTCGCAAAGACTGTTTGGTCAGCCCTCTCAGGCCACCCAAAGCAGTCATGCGCACTTCCCTGTTCTCCATGCAGGCTGCATTACAGTCTGCATTGAGAACATGCCCACCCCTACAGCCCCTGGTTGAGCGCTGTGTCACGGTGACCAGACCAATGTCAATGCTCAGTTGGAGCGTTGTTATGGGCTTAGGCGTGGGAGCCTGGCTGCCTGCTTCTTGTTCCTGGACGTGGACTCAGGAGAGCAGGAACCCAGAAGACTCGGGCCCCGGCCTTGAGGTAAGTTTTTTTTATTTTTATTTCTGATCCAATCCCTCTGCAACCCTCCCCGCGACACTCCCTGTAGACCCCGCACCCACCAGCCCCCCCCCCCCCCACCCTCGAGCCATACCGGCCGCCCTTGACGATGGGGAGAATTTCCTGAGAAGAGTTAATGTTGTTCCTAATGTGATCGGCAAAGTGACAGTGATTGGCACTGCAAATGCATATATGGTAACTGATAAGGGTTGCTTTGAAGGCAAGTCTGTCGGTGGCAGCGTTGGGATGCCTCAAAGTACGCTCAAGAGTATTACAGAAGAGTTTGGGATCTCTCAGGTGATCTGTGTACCAGGTTGCAGAGGGATGGTGGCAGGTGTTGGTGCGGTTTTGAAGTGGAGCTACTGATTCGATTGAGTGAGTGATCCAACCGTTGCAGGCATCAAGTGAAGCTGGGAGAGGTGAGTTTGGTATGAACGGCTCAAGCTAGATCTTTCTCCATCTTGTGTCAGCAATGCTGTTCCAAGCTCTGTATTAATGAGGGGGTGGGGGGCAAAAGGGTTGGCAGGAGAAATAGAAGAACACGAGATATGAAATTTAAGAAGATAATGATCTGATCTGACCAGATGATCTTCAAAGTGGGAGATAAAGTGAGGAAAGTTACATTTGAGAAGGTAGGATTGAGTGTATTCAGGAGCAATGTGAGTGGAGTCAGAGGTGAACAGCTGGAAGCCTAAGAAGTCCATGTCGTCTATCAATAGGAGAAAGTCAGTGTTGGAAGTGTTTTCCAGATGCAGATTTAAGTCACCTAAAATAATCACATTTTTTAATCGGAGCGCATAGGGAGCCAAGTACTCTAAGATTTTGGTGCTGGAGTCTTTCTTAGGGTCTGGAGAACTGTACATGGGGGCGTCACAGAGAGGAGGTAAGTGAACTAGAGAGAGTTTATAGATGATGTATTCCAGCCAGTTGTAGGTTTCGGCATGGAGAATTGAAATGGTAAGACCTTTGCAGCGTAGGCGGGGAATCCTACAGCAGTTTCAAGGGGTCTGTCCTACCTGATTAATTCAGGATAGCCCTCAAGTAGGCTGATGACTATGCTGGGTTTGGAGGACAAAGTTGTAGTCGGATTGGAGGGTGCCTTTCGGAGAATGAGGACAGGTGGACGTACAAGAGAACGTACCAGGGGCGGCTCCTCCGCTATGGCGGAGGAGCGTCGCACCACTGCTCTCAGAGCAGTGACAAAGAAAATAGAAAAGGATCATAAGATTGTTATTATCATTTTATTTTTCGGAGTAACAGGTCTGGATTAAGGTGGGGCGGGCTGGGATCACCCCTTCTCACCTCGCTCCCGTGCCTCACCAGCCCCGTTCCCTGCCAGCCACCACTGGAACTTACACCTGATTGAGCAGAAAGGACCATGGTGGTGTCGAGCAGACGCAATGTAACAGGGCCCAGCTGGTTCATGGGGAGTAAGAGGTTCTTACCTGAAGTTGGAAGGAGGCGGGCCTGGCTGTTTGTTCCAAATTAGCTGAATGGCAAAAGCTCTCAGTCATGACATCTCGATGCAGACGATGGAGGGGGTCAGAACCCTGCACAGCATCCAACGAAAGGCCGACACTGCACTTTTTGCTTGCCGTCCGACTAAAACAACATAATAAGAACAGTTAAAAGCGCATGCTTTCCTAAAAATATTAAGTGCACATGTTAAGGTAAATACAAATAATGCAGGGAATTGCCATGTCTTTAAGCATTTACTTAGAAAGCTTGTAAGCTGCAACGCAAAGGCAAAAGGAACTCCACATCTCTGAAGGCAGGAGTAAATGCACTTTAACTCCCTCCTTTTAATGGCAAGAGTAGAAGCACTTTAAAGCCCCTCAAAGTCCCGCGCTCCTGATGGCAGGAGTACATGCACTAATTATCAAAGCTTACATGCAGGGAATGCAGGAGCAGGCAGGGGTGAGGCACGGGTGAGGAGCAGGCAGTGATGAATGGGGCTGCGGAGGTGAACAGGGAAGTGAGCATGAGGGTGACAGGGCAAAGGGAGGCAAGCGACAGATGGGAGCGAGGACTACTTTGAAGTTCAGTAATGGAACAATGGAACCTTCTGCGAAACGTCACGGGATTGAAGGACAGTCCGCTCCACCTATGGAAACATTGATAACTAAATCAGAGCCACATTCTGACTGGGGCCAACATAAACCCCAATCTCATTATTGCGAGCTCTCTAAGACTGTTAAAGTCGTCTGTAGTGAGACCTACAAATGCTTCTCAAGCGCCTCAGCTTGGCCTCCCCAACTGATGCGTTGGATCTTACTCCTGGCTATCAGCATGGTAAGGTAATACACCAATAGACCGACTGGCTTTGCTTGTGTATTTTTCGAATTCTCCTTGTGTGTGCATGGATGCCTGGCGGCCATCTTGGAGTACTTTTCCTTAAGTTTAAGAAAACACATTCCATGATATTGGCTGTGGTTGTGTCACACATAGAGCATCATCTTGGTTTAAAAAATGTTTAAAGATGGTAGAGCGCTAATTGGAAGGAGGGGAAAGTGGTCTAAGTCGATGGGCTTAGAGGCTAGCAGGAGTTTGGGAGGATGCTTATCTAAAAGCAATGTTGCAGCAGAAAGGAGGAGGGAGCAGGAAGAGACGAGGGGAGGGACACACTAGTCCCCCATGCACTGCAATGCAACAGTGGGGGGAGCTACCTTATACAATCAAATCAAGGTGAAAACGAAGACATTCCAGGACAGGAAACTATTGCATCAGAAGCAACTAAGTGAGGCAAGAAATCCATCACATGATGAGCTAGTTGAGGTACCAAAGCTCATTCTTAGGGACAGATTTAACATTATTTTGCGCAGATCAGCAAGCCACCTTGCTGTGCTGCGTGAAAGGAAAAGGGCAGGAATGTGCTGTATTTGACGAATGTACTGTATTTAACATCATAAAGCGCAGTCCTGTCCTTTGTTGTGCAGGCACACAATGTGCAGCTCGCACCACAGCAAGCACCCTTGTGCTGTGGTGCAAGGACTTGCTGTGGTGCAAAGGCGTCTGCGTTTCAGACAGGATTGTTTTTGTGCAGGAAGGGGCATCTTCTTGCACGAAAACAACCATCTGAGGCATTTTTTCTGTCTATGTGTGCTGCATGATGCAACACACATAGAAAGAGGGAAAAAAGAAAGAGAAATAAAGATATTTTTCTTCGTTATGCCTCACCTGGGAAGGCGTAGGATTTTGACTCATTCCCAGGTCTACCAGAAATGGTAAATATGGGATGTCACCAAAATCCATGCAGCGTTTCCCTGGGGAAGAGTAATGTGACACAGTGATTTGCGAAGCATTGCATTACGTTAGATTTATCAAGTCATGCAGGAATAAGCAGGGTGGCCTTGAGAGGCTTGATCAATCTGATGTAGTAGTTGTGTTGCCCTTGCATTTCATTCTTAAATCTGCCCCTCAGTCTATTGATACAATAATTCCCTTGGAATCAGACAAGTAAAGTTGCCTGTAAGAATTAGAACCCCACCACATGTCTATTTCTAAGGCTGGGCAGCTTTGTAGCTTGTTTGCATTCAAATTAATTGTATAGTTAAAGTACCATATTATTTATATAGAATGCAGCCTTTCCCATTTCATTAAAATGAGTCTAGCTCAAGGTTGTGAAAGCTGAAGCAATTTATCAAATTCATACGGATCCTTTTACAGGGAATATAGACTTATAGTCACATTTATGCTACTACTTTGAGCACTGACTTGCACATGAGCCTTCATTTACCATTTTGGATTACAAGATGTAGAGGGACTCAGCAATCAGGATAATCCCGAGATTAGTTAAAGCCTCACTTGCACAATAGCGAGCTCTGCGCTGCACCACACATACCTGTGATTGGATCATCACTTGCACAATAGCCAGGATTTCAAAAGGCACTGATTCATTCCTAATGTTTTTGCAAAAATAACCAAAGGAAACTTGATTAGGACACAGACCTCAGCTGGAACGAGTAGGTGTGGGGCTTGTTCTCCCAAAAACATCTTTGAACCAAAGGTGTGTGTCTGTGTCCTCCTGCCCATGATGGATGGGCTCACCTGAGGTATTTATGGCTCACATCTAATAGTTTAAAAAAGAAAAGTATCATTTTTTTAAACACAGGGACTGATTCACAAAGGCAAATTGACACTTCTGTACAAGTTTACGACTGTATTGGTATTCACAAACTATAGTGGACCCCTCACATTAAAAGATAGGACAGGCCTATTTTATGATGATCTCTCTCTCTCTTTCTCTCTCTCTCTCTCTCCCACTCTCTCTCTCCCTCTCGCTGTCTCTCCTCTCTCTTTTTCTTTTCTTCCTCTACCTACTTGTCAACTTCAACTATCCCAACCATGTGTTCAGGGCATCTGACTATTGGCACAACTCTCAGTTGGAAGTGTGGTGGACACATATTTTGGGGAAATCCTCTTTCATTTCGCAATGCCCTGGAATCTGCAATTTTTTTAATCTCCCATTCCAATATGGCACTCCTGACCTAATGCTGAGTTGCAGCAGAAGTCCCAGAGAGGAGAGAGGCATGGGCCCTGCCTGTACTGTAGTGCCTGACTTCCACCACTCATGACATGGATGGTCTGTGGAGAACAGAATTACATTCCTTCTATCATGGTTTTAAGTGGGATGAATCTCAGACCCTATCGTGCCCTGTATTCAAGTACTTATCTTTACTGGTAAAAAACTGATCGATTCTGAATGCACAGAAATTAATGTAATCCATGTCAGCGATTTACATCCCATTTATATTTTGTGTTTTACTTAACCTTGCATTCTCTAAGAATGTTTGCTATTTCCAAGATGTCTTTCTGTAATTAGATTCAATGCAGCATTTTGCTCTTTTACACTGCATGCTTTGGACTGAGTTACCTCCAGGTGTTTATAACAGGTCACGATTGAGAGCTCTGGAGTTGAGCTGAAGGCAATGCCAGTTTCTCACGGTGCCTGCCAGTGTGTCAAAAAGGTGTTAAGAATACGTGGCCATCCAATCCTTGGCCTCTCTGCAGAGCACCCAGAGCAATGATCACGCATTCCAGTTGCAATTGTGACCCTGTGCAAATGTGTGTGAAGGAGGTAAACAGTTTACAAAATATTGATAAGGTGGAAGTAATGCCGTGGTTATAGGTGACTGTGCTCATTGTGTGTTTGGAGGGTGATGAAGGGAAGGAGATGGGAGGACGGGCATTGAGGAGAAGTGAAAAAAGGTTGCTGAAGAGGAAAGACATGCCGTGTAAGATAAGCGGATGAAGGAGGTGTGGAGGGAAAAATAAAGTACATGTTGAACTTTAAGTGAGCATAATAGGAGTGACAGAGATCACAGGCCTCAGTAATGTTAAATTCACAGTCAAAATTATAAAACTTAAACATTTTTAATGTTAAATATTTATAAAAACAAATCATTGCTGTTTATTCAACAACTATCAACCGTTAAAAAAAGCCAAAAGTCCTGGCTGGTGTTCGGAACATTTCAAATGTTGGGTTGTGAATCTGACTCAATAACAGAAAACGCACAGAAGCATCAAAATACCAGTCAGGGGTTGTGCTATGGGAATCACAGAAATGTAGTGTATGTGTTTAAGCCCTGAACTTAGTTACTTAGGCCACTCCCCTTTTAGAGACCCTCGACTTTCTTGATTTAATGCTCGGTCTCTCTCTTCAGAGTGGGAATCCAACTCTGTGCATTGTGATGCGAAGGCCCTTCAAGATCAGTACATGACAAAGAGTTCCCATGGGTGAGGTAAGCTCGGAATGCAGGACCAGTGAGCATCCAGCTGTTGGCAGGCCCCTGTTAGCATTCCAATGCAGTTTGTGGGTGCCAAGGCATAAGAGGGTTGCAATAGGGTGATCACCTCACTCAGATCATTGCAGACTTTGTCTCCAGTCCTGAACTTCTCACTTACAAATCATTGTTTTCAGGTGTGCTGATCTAATTAGCTCACTGGAAGTAAAGCAAACCTACAACACCCCTCCTCCTGACAATGTTAGACCTCTCAGCTGCCTTTGACACCGTCAACCATCCCACCGTCATATGCACCCTGGAGCCTTGTGTGGATGTATGACGTTACAACGCATGCTTTTACCACGCATGCTGTTACTATGCCAGTATTACAACGAAAACCTTTACAACGCATAGCGCTTTGGGGTGCTGGATAGTGAATAGTTTAATTTACTATTCCAACTCCAGTCCCCGTGGACACTAGGGAAGGTGTTGGATAGTAAATTAAATCTATTCCCTATCCTAGAGCGCCCCCCAGTGCAATGCGTTGTAATGGTTTGCGTTGTAATAGTTGCGTCGTAAAGGCACTGCGTGGTAAAAGTTGCGTTGTAAAGGATGTTCCCCACCTTGTGTGGGATTCACCTGCAACGTCCTCATTGGTGCTTCCCCTACATTCCCCTGTTTGTTCATATAAACACCTTCAGGTCAAAAAAGGTTTGTGACTACAACCAAATAAAAATAAACAAACATTTAATGGGCACCAAAAGGACAATACAAATCAATATCAAAAGGCCTTAAAAGCTCCTTAAAATTATTAGGAAATGAATAATAATGACTCTCTGCAACATGGTGGTCGCCCACATTGTAAGCAAAGAAGTAGGCATGGAGAACAAAGACAAAATGGCCATTAATGACACACACACACACCTGCAGAAAATGTTGTTCCCCCATGTGGCTAACGAAGCAGGAGGCATGAAGAACAAAGACAAAATGCCTGCCTAGCACACGCAAACCCACTAACTCCACAAAATGGTGATCATCCAGGTCGCAAACGAAAAAGCAGACATGGAGAATAAAGACAGAATGGCCTTCTATGGGACAGACAGACGGATACAGACACACATACATAGACATAGACACATAGTGTTGGACATTGCACTTCTTAGGGGGATTCCCCAAAACATTGTGCTATTATCCTCCTGGATTTTGCCCACTCTCTTTTACTGACGTCAGGACTTGGGAACTTTCCCACTGTACTGCAGGGGGAAAGGGCATGTTCCCTTCCTATACATGCCAGGATAGAGTGCTTACTTGATTGCCTTAGATGTTGTTCCTGAGTGCACAGTTAAAGGTATACCACATACCCAGGGTGGGGGTGACATGTGCCAAAGAGAGGATGCAGCACTGATTGTGACACCCCCTGGAATAGCCCAACAAATACGTCTCATGCTCAGGTTGCCCTCGCTCACTCTTTGGCCAAACCTGAGGGGGCCCTTTCCTACAACCACACCAGGGTAGGTGAGGGGCCGGGCAGGTACATTTGTGTGTGTCCTGTCAGGTAGGGACGAACCCTGATTTGGGTTTTCCCTTCCTAGGGGGTCAGCTCTTCCCATGGGGGACACTTCGAAGGGGTGGCCGATTCCCTTATTGTGGCCATAAAGCCTAGGGCACTTTCCCACTGTGAAGGCAGCACATTGGTCAGAGGTGCTTACCCAAGCTTTCTGAGGTAGTTCAGGTCTGCCAATGCAGGCCGGTGTGTGTGCGGACTCGCACCTTGGGTGGTGGCAATCTGTTGCCCAGCCTACCAGTAGGGCCGGTGTGCGCACTAACACAAGCAATGTTTTAAAACCTGTGGCCAGCCTGCCATTGCACTGGGGTCAATAGGTGCGTGTCCAGCCTTCTGTTGCTGTCTGGTGTGCACCATGGCAACAATGGTGTTCTAAACATATGACCAGCTCACCATTGCAGGCAGGTGTGCGCATTGGCACTGATGGTGTTTTCTACATGCGATTCCAGCCTGCCATTGAAGACTGGTGTGTGTGTTTCTCCGCTAGTGTTTCTGAACACGGGTCCAGCCTGCCAGTGCATGATGGGGGGGGCGCTTTGCACCGATGGTGCCTCTGCAAATGTGACCACAGGCCATTGAAAACTGGTGTGCATGTTGCACTGCTGGCATTTCTAACTACGTGTTCCGTCTGACATTGCAGGCTGGTGTGTGCTTTGCAACGATGGTGTCTCTACTTACATGGCCAGTCTGCCAGTGCAGACCGGTGTGTACGTTGCACCAATGGTATGCCTAAACCTGTGTCCAGCTTGCCATTGCAGGCTGGCAGGTGCACTGGCACTGATGGTGCCTGTGAACACGTGTCCGGCCTGCCATTGCAGGCTGGCAGGTGCCCTGGCACTGACGGTGCCTGTGAACACGTGTCCAGCCTGCCATTGCAGGCTGGCAGGTGCACTGGCACTGATGGTGCCTGTGAACACGTGTCCAGCCTGTCATTGCAGGCTGGCAGGTGCACTGGCACTGACAGTGCCTGTGAACACGTGTCCAGCCTGCCATTACAGGCTGGCAGGTGCACTGGCACTGACGGTGCCTGTGAACACGTGTCCGGCCTGCCATTGCAGGCTGGCAGGTGCACTGGCACTGACGGTGCCTGTGAACACGGGTCCAGCCTGCCATTGCAGGCTGGCAGGTGCACTGGCACTGATGGTGCCTGTGAACACGTGTCCAGCCTGCCATTGCAGGCTGGCAGGTGCACTGGCACTGATGGTGCCTGTGAACACGTGTCCAGCCTGCCATTGCAGGCTGGCAGGTGCACTGGCACTGATGGTGCCTGTGAACACGTGTCCAGCCTGCCATTGCAGGCTGGCAGGTGCACTGGCACTGATGGTGCCTGTGAACACCTGTCCAGCCTGCCATTGCAGGCTGGCAGGTGCACTGGCACTGATGGTGCCTGTGAACACGTGTCCAGCCTGCCATTGCAGGCTGGCAGGTGCACTGGCACTGATGGTGCCTGTGAACACGTGTCCAGCCTGCCATTACAGGCTGGCAGGTGCACTGGCACTGACGGTGCCTGTGAACACGTGTCCAGCCTGCCATTGCAGGCTGGCAGGTGGACTGGCACTGACGGTGCCTGTGAACACGGGTCCAGCCTGCCATTGCAGGCTGGCAGGTGCACTGGCACTGATGGTGCCTGTGAACACGTGTCCAGCCTGCCATTGCAGGCTGGCAGGTGCACTGGCACTGATGGTGCCTGTGAACACGGGTCCAGCCTGCCATTGCAGGCTGGCAGGTGCACTGGCACTGATGGTGCCTGTGAACACGTGTCCAGCCTGCCATTGCAGGCTGGCAGGTGCACTGGCACTGATGGTGCCTGTGAACACGTGTCCAGCCTGCCATTGCAGGCTGGCAGGTGCACTGGCACTGACGGTGCCTGTGAACACGTGTCCAGCCTGCCATTGCAGGCTGGCAGGTGCACTGGCACTGATGGTGCCTGTGAACACGTGTCCAGCCTGCCATTGCAGGCTGGCAGGTGCACTGGCACTGATGGTGCCTGTGAACACGGGTCCGGCCTGCCATTGCAGGCTGGCCGGTGCACTGGCACTGACGGTGCCTGTGAACACGTGTCCAGCAATCGTGTCCAGCCTGCCATTGCAGGCTGGCAGGTGCACTGGCACTGATGGTGCCTGTGAACACGTGTCCAGCCTGCCATTGCAGGCTGGCAGGTGCCCTGGCACTGACGGTGCCTGTGAACACGTGTCCAGCCTGCCATTGCAGGCTGGCAGGTGCACTGGCACTGATGGTGCCTGTGAACACGTGTCCAGTCTGTCATTGCAGGCTGGCAGGTGCACTGGCAGTGATGGTGCCTGTGAACACGGGTCCGGCCTGCCATTGCAGGCTGGCAGGTGCACTGGCACTGACGGTGCCTGTGAACACGGGTCCGGCCTGCCATTGCAGGCTGGCAGGTGCCCTGGCACTGACGGTGCCTGTGAACACGTGTCCAGCCTGCCATTGCAGGCTGGCAGGTGCACTGGCACTGATGGTGCCTGTGAACACGGGTCCAGCCTGCCATTGCAGGCTGGCAGGTGCACTGGCACTGATGGTGCCTGTGAACACGTGTCCAGCCTGCCATTGCAGGCTGGCAGGTGCACTGGCACTGATGGTGCCTGTGAACACGTGTCCAGCCTGCCATTGCAGGCTGGCAGGTGCACTGGCACTGACGGTGCCTGTGAACACGTGTCCAGCCTGCCATTACAGGCTGGCAGGTGCACTGGTACTGATGGGGCCTGTGAACACGTGTCCAGCCTGCCATTACAGGCTGGCAGGTGCACTGGCACTGACGGTGCCTGTGAACACGTGTCCAGCCTGCCATTGCAGGCTGGCAGGTGCACTGGCACTGACGGTGCCTGTGAACACGTGTCCAGCCTGCCATTGCAGGCTGGCAGGTGCACTGGCACTGACGGTGCCTGTGAACACGGGTCCAGCCTGCCATTGCAGGCTGGCAGGTGCACTGGCACTGATGGTGCCTGTGAACACGTGTCCAGCCTGCCATTGCAGGCTGGCAGGTGCACTGGCACTGATGGTGCCTGTGAACACGTGTCCAGCCTGCCATTGCAGGCTGGCAGGTGCACTGGCACTGACGGTGCCTGTGAACACGTGTCCAGCCTGCCATTTCAGGCTGGCAGGTGCACTGGCACTGATGGGGCCTGTGAACACGTGTCCAGCCTGCCATTACAGGCGGCAGGTGCACTGGCACTGACGGTGCCTGTGAACACGTGTCCAGCCTGCCATTACAGGCTGGCAGGTGCACTGGCACTGACGGTGCCTGTGAACACGTGTCCAGCCTGCCATTGCAGGCTGGCAGGTGCACTGGCACTGACGGTGCCTGTGAACACGTGTCCAGCCTGCCATTACAGGCTGGCAGGTGCACTGGCACTGATGGGGCCTGTGAACACGTGTCCAGCCTGCCATTACAGGCTGGCAGGTGCACTGGCACTGACGGTGCCTGTGAACACGTGTCCAGCCTGCCATTACAGGCTGGCAGGTGCACTGGCACTGACGGTGCCTGTGAACACGTGTCCAGCCTGCCATTGCAGGCTGGCAGGTGCACTGGCACTGACGGTGCCTGTGAACACGTGTCCAGCCTGCCATTGCAGGCTGGCAGGTGCACTGGCACTGACGGTGCCTGTGAACACGTGTCCGGCCTGCCATTGCAGGCTGGCAGGTGCACTGGCACTGATGGTGCCTGTGAACACGTGTCCGGCCTGCCATTGCAGGCCGGCAGGTGCCCTGGCACTGATGGTGCCTGTGAACACGTGTCCAGCCTGCCATTGCAGGCTGGCAGGTGCACTGGCACTGATGGTGCCTGTGAACACGTGTCCGGCCTGCCATTGCAGGCTGGCAGGTGCACTGGCACTGATGGTGCCTGTGAACACGTGTCCAGCCTGCCATTGCAGGCTGGTAGGTGCACTGGCACTGATGGTGCCTGTGAACACGTGTCCGGCCTGCCATTGCAGGCTGGCAGGTGCACTGGCACTGATGGTGCCTGTGAACACGTGTCCAGCCTGCCATTGCAGGCCGGCAGGTGCCCTGGCACTGATGGTGCCTGTGAACACGTGTCCAGCCTGACATTGCAGGCTGGCAGGTGCACTGGCACTGACGGTGCCTGTGAACACGGGTCCAGCCTGCCATTGCAGGCTGGCAGGTGCACTGGCACTGATGGGGCCTGTGAACACGTGTCCGGCCTGCCATTGCAGGCTGGCAGGTGCACTGGCACTGATGGTGCCTGTGAACACGTGTCCAGCCTGCCATTGCAGGCCGGCAGGTGCCCTGGCACTGATGGTGCCTGTGAACACGTGTCCAGCCTGACATTGCAGGCTGGCAGGTGCACTGGCACTGACGGTGCCTGTGAACACGTGTCCAGCCTGCCATTTCAGGCTGGCAGGTGCACTGGCACTGACGGTGCCTGTGAACACGTGTCCAGCCTGCCATTGCAGGCTGGCAGGTGCACTGGCACTGATGGTGCCTGTGAACACGTGTCCGGCCTGCCATTGCAGGCTGGCAGGTGCACTGGCACTGATGGTGCCTGTGAACACGTGTCCAGCCTGCCATTACAGGCTGGCAGGTGCCCTGGCACTGATGGTGCCTGTGAACACGTGTCCAGCCTGCCATTGCAGGCCGGCAGGTGCCCTGGCACTGATGGTGCCTGTGAACACGTGTCCGGCCTGCCATTGCAGGCTGGCAGGTGCACTGGCACTGATGGTGCCTGTGAACACGTGTCCAGCCTGCCATTGCAGGCCGGCAGGTGCCCTGGCACTGATGGTGCCTGTGAACATGTGTCCAGCCTGCCATTGCAGGCTGGCAGGTGCACTGGCACTGACGGTGCCTGTGAACACGTGTCCAGCCTGACATTGCAGGCTGGCAGGTGCACTGGCACTGATGGTGCCTGTGAACACGTGTCCGGCCTGTCATTGCAGGCTGGTAGTTCCGGCTGGAACAGTGGATTGCAGTGGTGCAGCCTCATCATGTTTCCTATGACTGGATTCACAGCGACAACCCCTTTCCAGTGGTAAAGATGGCTTTGTCATGTTTCTTGTAGAAATGCCAGTACTAGAACGTGTATTTAAAAAAACAAGATCCACTCACAGGTTCACACGAACTAGGTATTTAAGTAGCACATATAACAATTATTCACATGGAACTCATTCAAAAAATACGATTATCTTAATTCTCACAGAAAAAAAATCTGTTTAAATCGAACAAAAATGTAATAAATAAACCAGAACATTTCTGTCATATATTAATTTTCGAAAACTGAAAAAAATGAAGAAATGCTTCTAAGACCCAATCTTTTTACTGTCACACATATAAAATGAGCATACTGTTTAGTGAATTAAGTGACCCCAAGAAGAGTAACCATAATAACCCAGGACGTAATAATCAAGTCACTTTTGGGCACATGTTCAAAGAAGTGGCGGAGTGAGGCGTTAGCCTGCATGGCTTAACGCCTCACTCCACCACTTCAGAAACGGAAGGCTGCACCATATTTACAAGCATATGGTGCAGCCTTGCGTTTCCCCCTGCGCTGGCGCTACACTTAGCAGTGTACCACCAATACAGGCCCCCTTGCACCATAGTGCAAGGGTGTCTGCATGCAGGGGAGGATTGTTTATGTGTAGGAAGGTGTCCCTTCTTGCACTCAAGCCATTTTGTCACTTATATGTGTGCTGCATCACATGGAAGTTATAAAATTTCCTTTTTTAAAGGATTGTTTCTATGCAGGAAAGGTTACTTCTCCACACATAAACAATCGAAAGCGTTTTGCTTTATCCATAAGCGATGCACAAGGCAGCACACATGGAAAAAGCAACAAGCTTTTACAATGCATTAGGTCTCGCTGCATTAAAGTTTGAGTTATTGGCATTGTGTATGACAATGCGTTGCATCAATTTTTTTTTAAAACTTTGAATTGGTGAATAAATGACACCTGGGCTTGGTGGTGGATAGCATGACGAGAAGGGACAATATGATGTTACGTCATGTAGTGTACTAATATAGCGTGCATAAGCCTAAATCCGCTTTGGGGCACTAAGTGACAACAATATGTGGAGGAAAGGAATGAAAAACGAGAGTTAGGGTCTGTTGGCATTGTACATGACAATACCCTTTTATTTGTGTTTTGAAAACCTGAAAGAGATGCCTAAACACTCACTTTTATTTATAGTCTTTGCTTTTGAGAAGCAAGACTGGCAGTATCTGCGCCTCTTTTACTTCCAGCATTGCTTTTCATAAGCAAGGACTATAAATTCAAAGTAAGTGTTTAGGCACAGCTTCCAGCTTATCAAAACATATAAATTAAAGGGCATTGTCATTTACAATGCCAATAGCTAAAACTCTTGCAAATGCGACACCTATTGCATTGCAAATGCTTGTTTAATCTTGGGGTAGTTGGCAAAAAAGGCCTGTTGGCGACCTCTAACACAATTTTAACTCTTCTGCAGCTCAATCATATTATCCAATGATAGCCACACTGGTTAGTCAGTGAGGGTGTACCATAGTGAGTGAGGTTGTGATACATGCTCCAATCTGGATTTCAAGAATTTTTTGATTATGTTAGCTCCTTTGTATAACAGCTAACATCTCCACTCATTGAGAAAGACCCAATGATAAAACCTGAAGATGCAAAGACCAACACCAACTCCATACGGTTAAAATGGCTGTGTTAGAAGCAAGCCCTGAGGAACGATGCTGTGATGCATACATATTTTAGTGTGCATGAAAACAAACCCTACATGCAGTGCTCTACGGCCTTCAGCTAATATTAGCCATTCACCAATCCACTGGCTTCAGGTTAAATCCCGAACAGCATCACCCACAAACCAGATTAGGCGTTCGGACCAGCCCTTATGGAAGAAAGAATCCAGTCAATGATGTCATATCTTGAGATCACGTGGCAGGGGACACGTCGGGGTGCAGAAGGTACCCCGTTGGTTTTGCCAATTGGTTGGCGAATGAGGCTGAGCAGTGGGACTTTGTGTCCCAGCACTGCAGCTGCTTGCTTTTACAGGCACTGGGCACGTGTCACCTGGCTTTAGGGTGCCCTCCCCTCTGACGACCCCTCCCCCCCACCCTGCTTCCTACTTGCAACTTCACCTTTATCTGCGAGATATAGCCAGTGGGGGCTATCTTTGAACCGCCTCCTTATCTCAGAACAGAGAACCTATGTGTGATGATAAACTATGTTGCGTATGTCTGTTTAAAAATAGTGGGGTATATTACCAAGCAATAGCGATAATTATTGCTATGCATGGTTAGCGGGTAAAATTATATCGCCGAGCACCGAGGACTTTTACCGCTGAGATACCTTGATATTATCAAGGTTTATCTCAAAAGCGGTAAAAATCCTGCGAAATGCATGAATATCTCTGAAAAATCAGCGATATTCATGCATTATCGTGACAATGCTCTTAGCCATGTTATCCACCTTCCATTGGATAACATGGCTAAGAACTGCTTTTGGCAGGCGTTAGCTTTTGGAGATATTCGCGCTTAGCGCGAATATTTCCAAAAGTAGATAATAGGAGATAGCGATGTTAGCAACTGTTTCCAGTCGCTAACATCTTGGCACGCCCACTTTGCATGTCATTAGCGATAATTATCGCTGACATGCAAAGTGGGCCCCAAGATGATCGCTAGCTCCTTAAAGCTGTCGCTAACTGGTGTTAGCGACAGCTAGGTAATAGGGCGATAAAATTATCGCCGCTTTAGCGGGAAAAATTCCCGCTAAAGCGGCGATAAGGCCCTTGGTAATATGCCCCAGTGTCCCTTTCAGTCATTTCTGAGCTCAATTAAATATAGGTATGTGGAAAACCTACGTGATATACAGAAAAGTAAAACAGACCAAAAATGTTCTTTTCAAATTTCTTCACGATTATGTGTACTTCTCGTTTTTGTTAAAATAAGCCAGTTAAATTTTAAGGGAGGAATATTACAATAGTATGGCTTTACTTCTTGTGACGTCACTATGAATTACATATGCTTTTTAGTTCACACACTTTTGTTCGTTGTACTTGTATCATGTCACAGGGTGAGAATTTCTGATCTTCAGCAGGAAGGAGGTCCTTTGTCCAGGTGACACTTCTGCTTCTCTTTGTGAAGTCTAACATCAGCTACATGGGATGATGAGTCCATTAGATGCAACTGCACTATAGTGTTATATCTGGGTGGGGGCGTGGCCAAGAGCCGATCATGGTGGACGTGTAGTCTCTGAGCTCCGTCCTTAGCCCTAGACACGAGCAACTTATCCTGCCTGCCCGAAGTGCAGCCCGCCTGAATTTTGCACTCCGAATCTCAGGGAGTGAGCGGCGTGCAGCGGAGTCGAGCCGCCCCCCGCCCCCGGACACCGCCGGAGACACTGCGGAGCTGTGGTGCCTGCTGCGGCCTGTAGCGCTGTGGAAAGCCGCGGCCTCGATTGGCGGTCTGCCCAGGCTGCCCCTGGATGTCGGCGCACTGTTGATGGGACCCATGCCGGAGGCAGGGCACGAAATCTGCTGTTGTGCCTGTAGATGGTGGAGGGTGCCCGCTCCGACTGCCGCCTTGCTGCCTCCCCTTGACCGCTGAAGCCCGCAGCCGACTTATCCAGCCGAGCGGCCCGCCCGCGGCCGCGGGAGTTACCGGGACCGGCCCGCCCCCCGCCTGCACACACCAGAGGCACCCACACGCACAGAGAAATGGGTGAGGAGTGCGGGTCGGGGGGAGCGTGTGGCCCATCTCCGGGGCTGGGAGTCCCGAGTCCTCTGACTGTGAAACGCTCCGGGGCCACGGTGCGGCCCAAAACTACGGCAGTCCTGCGGGAGCCATTTTGTCTCCCCTTCGGGCCCCGGACCCCCGAGTGACTGCTGCGGCGCCCTGCTCCCCCCAGACCGCACAGCAACAGCCTGGGAGCCAAAACGAGGCACACGGCAACACCCACGCACGGCCCCTGCACTCCACACCAAGTCGGGGGCCCCTAAGCACCTGGACTGAATTCCCCCACTCGGAGACCCATGAGAGGACCGCAATCCACGAGATCCCTGCTGCCGGACCAGGTGAGGGGCGCCTATCGCACTCCCGGCCTCTAACGGGGGCCCCCCCCACCACTACCTGCGGACTGTGGCCTCCCCCCTACACCTCATTGGGCTGGAACTGTAGCTGACCACGAGGCCCTCTGCGGAACGCCACATCACCCCTCAGAGGCGCTATCACTACCGCGCTATTATTGACCCTACTCGCGCTGAGGACCTACCTCACACTTGCCTCCCTCCCTTGGAATCAAGATACTGCGCGGCCACTATCCGGCCCTCTGAGTGGACAATTGAAGGGGACAAGACCGGCAGGCACACACCTACTACAGCGCCACCCTGCTCACTAGATCAATGGGCAGGCACAGGGGCAGGACTCACGACCAAGGTACACCGACAGACATGCAGTCCACGGGCTCGGAGGACCCGCTAGCCTCCTCAACTGCGGACATTATCCCGCCGACTGGGAAGGGGTCCCACGACGCCAAACTGGATCTTATCCTCAACGAAATACACGCCACGCGTGAGGCGTTGGAGTCACGCATTGACAGTATGGCGACGGGCCTATCCCTGCTACGAGCCGACCATAACAAACTGGCAGAGCGGGTCTCGGAACAGAAGATAGCGCTGAACGACCTCATACCCCAGCAGACGGAACACTCTACGAAGCTGGAGGGCATGGAGAAACAACTTAAACAGCTGTGGGACAGGGTGGACGACGCGGAAGGACGTGCCCGCCGCAATAACGTCCGATTCCTAGGCATTCCGGAGCGGAGTGAGGGGAGGAACCCCACCCAGTTCGTGGAAGATTGGCTGCGAAAACTGGTGGGCCCGGAGGATCTCACTGCCCTGTACAGTGTGGAACGGGCACACAGAATGCCATCGAGGCCCCCGCAACCGGGAGCACCCCCTCGTCCTTTGATTGCGCGCCTTCTCCACTACAAGGATCGTGACACTGTGCTAAGAGCGGCTCGAGAGAAAGCGCCAATACGCTTTGAGGACAAAAATATCTCGGTGTATCCCGACTTCACGCCCACGGTACAATGAGCCAGATCCACTTTCATGGGAGTGAAACGCAAATTGAGAGACAGAGACATGAAATATGCGCTTCTGTTCCCCGCACGACTCAAGATACTGCATGGTAACAAATCTCACTTCTTCGACTCGCCGGAGGAGGCGGAGGAATGGATGGAGGTCACGCTAACTCCGCCGGCCTCACAGGACCCATTTGCCGACAACAACAGCGACGGACGCCGGAACACATCGGACCGGAGGGATACTACTTCCAACATCAGACATTCCCCCTCAGTGGGGGCACCGACGAAGGCTCAACCTTCAGACGACCGGCCAGCGGGTCAGTCATCATCAATGATTCGGCTGACGGAGGAGGCGCTAGCCGCACACGACGCGGGAGCAACCGGAGACAGGATCACCGTTACCACCGACACCCACACTGAGGTATCAGGATCGGTGGACAGCCTGCAACTGTTCCCTAAGATCACGGCCCAGATGGCGCAGAGTTCTGATCGACATCACGCTTGACACTATCCGGGTGGTAACGTATAACTGATCTACTTCTTCACACACTGTGGGTTGCATAAGGACCTATTTTGTGGAGGGCTACCATGCCATCGCAGGCCATTAAGAGGCAGGCACGGGTGGTCTGCTCCCCCCCCCCGTATGCACATGGAACTAATAGACTTGTGCCCACGTTGGGCATCTTGGTTCGGCTCCCGAGCCCGTTGGCCGGGGGACCTTAATGTTAAGGGGTTACCAGTTTGTAAGACACTCCTCCCTTGTAGCAAGACAGATCTGGCATGGACACCCATGTGCTCCACTCTACTGCATTACACAGTCGGTCATGGGGCCTCTTAATGTTTACCAATTGTGCACCTGGAATGTGCGGGGCATGGGCTCGGTCCACAAACGCCACAGGATTCTAGCCCAACTCAACCGTAGGGGGGTACAGATAGCTTGCCTACAAGAGACACACCTGAACAGTGCCGAAAATGTGAAATTACGCAAAAAGTGGAGAGGGCAGCTCTTCGCTACCTCCTATTCAGCGTTCTCTAGGGGGGCGGCTATTTGGCTTCGCAATTCTGTTCCCTTCAAGCTGTTAGAGCAGAGAATTGACAAGGAGGGTTGATATGTGTTTATAAGGGGTTTATTGGACGGGGATGCCATCGTACTTGGTTGTGTGTATTCACCAAATACAGGTCAGTCGGAGTTTTTGATAACTGTCAACGGGATCCTTGGAGACTGGGCCGATCACACTGGATAATCGGGGGGGATTTCAATGCTGTTCTTGATATTGCCCTGGATAGGTCACACCCCCCACTGCATGCAACCGAAAGCAGGAAACAGGTGGACGCTCTGGCACAATGGGCAGGGGGGTGGGATTTGGCAGACGCATGGCGCAGCACGCATTCACAAGACAGGGAATATACCTTTTTCTCCCCACCTCACCAGCTCCACACCAGAATCGACCATTTATTCTGCTCCCGCTCCCTAACAGAATTGATTGTTCAGGCCCAACACATGGGAAAAACCCTCTCGGACCACAACCCCGTTGAGCTCACTTGGTAATGGGGCAGACTGCTAACCCCCATCCCGACTTGGAGGTTACCCACAGACCTGCTTGAGGACACGGTCTTCAGGTTGTCCCTGTCTGACACAATTGAAGCCTACTTTAACACAAACGCACACACCGCCAGTACCCGACAGATAGAATGGGACACCTTCAAAGTCTTTCTCAGGGGGGAGGCGATGGCCACTCGGGTGGGCAGAAGGCGGGAGGTGATTGGCAATCTGAAAGAGGTGGAGGGTACACTAGCGTCGCTGGAGAGCGAAGCTGCAGGAACGAATGCACACTTCACGCCACTACAGGACGCTCACATAAAACACGCAGAGCTACTAGAAGACCTGAGGTTGTTAGACTACAGGGAATACACTAATAGGCAGCATACGCAGGCAGATAGAGCTGGCCCCCTACTAGCCCGTATTATACGAGACTCTCCAGTCTGCCATCCGATTTTGGAAATACTTGATCAGGCAGGGAGATTGACCTCAACCCAAATAGAGACCAATACTGCGTTCAAAGACTACTACACCACACTGTACAGCCCCCACCAACCCCTCACAGAGGCCGCCTTTGAGGATTTTATGAGGGATTTGGACGTACCCCAACTCACTGACAGGCAATGCAAAGACCTAAAGCGTACCATCACGATAGCAGAGATTAGGCAGGCCATACGTGCTCTCCCGAAGAGCAAGGCCCCTGGGACGGATGGCCTACCGGCCGAATTCTATGCAACGTTCATCGATCTCCTAGCCCCACGCTTACACACTATCTACTTAGAGGCGTTACGGACTGCCTCCCTACCGCAGTCTTCCATGCAAGCATTAATCACATCCCTCTTAAAACCGGGCAAGGACGGGATGCAGCTGGTCGATTACAGACCTTTATCCCTCCTCAACACCGATTACAAGATTCTGAGCAAGGTGCTGGCGACGAGACTAGCGCAATTCATTCCACAGCTGATCCATCCCGACCAATGTGGATTTGTGCCGGGCCGAAGTACGGCCATGAACCTTAGGCAATTGGCCCAGCTGATGCTCGGAGACCCAACGGGCACGGGCTCAGAGGGCTGCATCTCGCTGGATCTGAAACAAGCTTTTGATTTCCTCAGATGGGATTACATGTTCGCTACGCTCGTGAAATTCGGGATCCCACCCGAATATGTTGCCTGGGTCAAACTGCTATACACCCGCCCCACGGCTAGGGTGCGTACCTCCAAGCACATTTCAGGACCTAAAGCTATAGCGAGGGGCACCCAGCAGGGCTGCCCACTCTCCCCGCTCCTATTTATCCTGACCCTCGAACCACTGCTCTGTAAACTTATGACGGCAGCCCCCCGCTGTGGTATTCGGAGGCACGGGACGGTGCACGTTGTGTCCGCCTACGCCGACGATATCATCTTATATCTCCGTGACCTGCGGGGCAACCTGGACCCTATCCCTCAAATGTTTGAGGACTTCAGGTCATTATCAGGCCTCACCATAAGCGAACCTAAGTCCTACGGATTCACCTTCACGGATGCGGGCTTGTCCGCTCCCCTACCCTTCGCCCCGCACGCATTCCAGATGGCAGACACCACTTTCCGATACCTCGGGATACACATTTACAGGGAAGCTGAAATGATGATAGATGGTAATCTTGGGAGGGCCATAAGAGCACTGAAATCGCAAATTCAATTCTGGCTATCGCTGCCCCTTTCGATAGCAGGCAGAGTGGCCATCTCTAAAATGGTAATGCTTCCCCGCCTCATTTACTACTTCACCAATCTGCCATTCCTGATCCCTGCAGCGACCTTTAAAACTCTTGACACACTGCTCACGGAACTTGTGTGGGGGCCGGGGCGCAGGCGCATAGGCCTCACTAAACTACAGCTCCCCTCTGGATCCGGAGGCATGGGACTACCGGACTTTAGGACATCACCATTGCCATCCCGGAAGGTTACAAGATCATCCGTAAGGACCGCACCGACCAAACTGGAGGAGGCATCGCCATCGTCCATAAGAACTCCATCCGCATCTCTACCAGCTCAGACGTCAACCTTACCAACGCCGAACACCTTCACTTCCAGATCCACACCGACCCCAAGACCACACTCAGAGGCACCCTCCTCTACCGACCTCCAGGATCCCGCGCACAATTCAGTGACGACATCACCGACTTTATCACCCCACACGCCCTCCCCTCCGAGGAATACATTCTACTGGGAGACCTCAACTTTCACCTGGAAAATAGCAATGACAGCAACGCCACCACCCTTTTGGACAATCTCGCCAACCTCGGACTCAAACAACTTGTTAATACCCCCACCCACATCGCAGGTCATACACTCGACCCTATCTTCTCCTCCAGCAAACATATCTCCTTCAGTCACACCACAACTCTACATTGGACGGACCACAGCTGCGTTCACTTTACCTACAACAAGACCACAACTCACAACCTCCCTCAACCTACTCTACGAAGAAACTGGAACAAAATCACCATCGACCAGATCTCCTCATCGCTGCTTCAAAACCCCCTTGTCCACTCCTCAAACACCGACCAAGCAGCCATTAACCTCGCCCAATGGCTATCCAACAGCGCCAACATCCTAGCACCATTGAAAAAACGTCAAACCAAACTAGGCAGCAAAAACGCCTCCTGGTTCAACGATGATCTTAAGAAATCGAAGAAACTCTGTCGCTCCCTCGAGAAGGCCTGGAAAAAAGACCCAAACACCAGCACCAGGGACGCCTTCAAAAACGCCACCCGCATACACCACCAACTGATCCGGACTGCCAAGAAAGCCGCATTCAAAGACCGACTAGATAACAACGCCCACAACAGCAAGGAATTATTCAACATCGTCAAAGAATTTACCAACCCCTCAGCCAACTCCAACGACATCACCCCCTCTCAAGCCCTCTGTGACTCCCTAGCTTCCTTCTTCCACAACAAAATCGCAGACATCCACAACAGCTTCGACAACCAACCCACCCAACCCTCCGCCGTACCGTGACCCCCCTTGAACATCCTTAATGACTGGAACCCAATCTCCACTGAGGACACCATCCGCCTGATGAACTCCATCCACTCAGGATCCCCCACAGACCCATGCCCTCACCACATCTTCAACAAAGCTGATTCCATCATAGCACCACACCTCCGAGACGTCATCAACTGCTCCCTCAACTCCGCCACCTTCCCAGAAAGCTGGAAACACGCCGAACTCAGCGCCCTTCTGAAAAAACCCACAGCTGACCCCACCGAACTCAAAAACTACCGACCCATCTCGCTCCTACCATTCCCGGCCAAAGTCATCGAGAAAGCCGTCAACAACCAGCTCGCCGCCTTCCTCGAAACCAACAAATCCCTCGACCCCTCACAGTCCGGCTTCCGAGCCAAACACAGCGCGGAGACCGGCCTCATCGCCGCAACAGACGACATTCGAACTCTACTGGACAATGGAGACACAGTCGCCCTCATCCTCCTTGACCTCTCCGCAGCCTTCGACACAGTCTGCCATAACACCCTTCTACAGCGCCTCAGAAACATCGGAATCCAAGGAAAAGCACTGGAATGGATCACCTCGTTCCTCACCGGAAGAACCCAGAGAGTCCGCCTCCCACCATTCAAGTCAGAGGCCACTGAAGTCATCTGTGGTGTACCACAAGGATCCTCACTCAGCCCCACCCTCTTCAACGTATACATGAGCCCCCTCGCAGCCATCACACGCCAACACAACCTCAACATCATCTCCTACGCTGATGACACCCAACTGATCCTCTCACTCACCAAAGACCCTAATACCGCCAAAACCAACCTACATGAAGGAATGAAAGAAGTAGCCGAATGGATGAACCATAGCCGTCTAAAACTTAACTCAGATAAAACAGAAGTCCTCATCTTAGGAACCTCCCCCTCCGCCTGGGATGACTCCTGGTGGCCAGAGGCTCTTGGAAAAGCACCCATCCCGACGGATCACGCACGGAACCTGGGCGCCATCTTAGACTCCTCACTCTCGATGTCCAGACAGGTCAGCGCCGTCTCATCATCTTGCTTCAACATTCTTCGCATGCTCAAAAAAACATTTCGCTGGATCCCCACCGAAACCAGAAAAACGGTCACCCATGCACTGGTTACAAGCCGCCTGGACTACGGAAACACCCTTTACGCCGGTACCACCGCAAAACTCCAGAAAAAACTCCAACGCATCCAGAACGCATCAGCCAGACTCATACTAGACATCCCGCGTAAAGACCACATCTCCAGTCACCTGAAAAAACTCCACTAGCTCCCCGTCAATAAGAGGATTACTTTCCGCCTCCTAACCCACGCACACAAAGCACTTTACGAACTCGGACCCGATTGCCTCAACACACGACTTTCCTTCTACACCCCTCCCCGCCAGCTACGATCCTCCAACCAAGCCCTTGCTACCGTACCTCGCATCAATAAATCCACCATGGGAGGTAGATCCTTCTACTACCTGGCGGCTAAAACCTGGAACTCACTCCCCACTCACCTTCGTCTCACTCAGAACCATCTAGCATTCAGAAAGCAACTTAAAACGTGGATATTTGACAAGTAATTCCCCACCCTTCCTCAAGCGCCTTGAGACCCTCTGGGTATGTAGCGCGCTATATAAATCCATTTGACTTGACTTGACTTGACAACTACGCGTGCCAGCTACAATGGCTGGCCTACTGGATAGCGGGTCGCAACCTTCACGAGATCAACATGACGGAGGACGATCATGCTAAAGGGGGAATCCATACACTGCTTTTACCCCGCTCGGACTTGCAGAGAGATGCCCCGCCGCTCCTCCGACTAGCAGTGTCATACTGGCGGAAGGCATTAAAATACACGTCCCCCATGACGTCTTATGCCCCTACGATTCCGCTTTTGGGAATCCCACTAGAATCGGGAACGCTCACAGCGAACAAACTAATGTCCTGGCATGACGCAGGAGTGACACATGTAGGAGACCTGTTTGCTGAGGGGCATCTGCTGTCCTTCGAAGACTTCAGAGCCACGCATGGTGTTCCCGGAGGCTCGTTCCTCCTGCATGCTGGCCTTCGCCATTATGTAACACATAGGTGGGCACCTGAAGGGCGAGAACCACTTATAAACCCCTTGATAACGATGCAATACCTCATGGGGACGGGCGGCCACCTGACTAAATGGCTCACTGCTAGCATCAGAACGGGAAGGGCGATCCCCCTGTCGCCTCTCAGGGCGAAATGGGAAGAAAATATTGGAAGGCCGCTGAGAGACAAGGAATGGGAGCGTGTCCTCCAGTTTCCCAAGAAGGTAGCTAGGAACCCCAAGTTCAAGTTTATCCAGCTGATGTTGCTACATAGAGCCTACCTGACCCCACACCGCATACACATGATGTTCCCTGATGCAGTTGGCGTGTGCCCCCGATGCGACACTGACGACGCGTCACTAATACACATGCTGTGGTAATGCCCCAAACTGGGTTACTACTGGACCACTAATAGTGACATGCTTGAGGGAACTGGCTCCCTGCCCCGACCACTCACCCTAGAATATACACTCCTAGGGCTGGGACCATTGGCACGTACAAGAAGCGTAGCAACACGTTTTACTGACATGGCCCTATTGCTAGCGAAACGAGCAATCACGATGAGGTGGAAGTCATCTAGGCCGCCTGATCCTGATTTATGGAAAGCAGAGGTAACACGGTGGGGTAAGGCGGAGGGTGAAGCACTACAACGAGAGGAACACAGAGGCCTCAGAAAAACACTGATTTCGCTGGATTGGTTTGCCATTGTGGGAATGTTCGAAGCAGGGGATGATGGGGACACAAATGACTCGTTGCACATGTAATACATACGTCCAGCCTTTCTTGAGATTCCATGTACCGTCACGAACTGTGGTGCACTGAGAGATGGTACGAGAAATTCCGTACTATCATTGACTCTACCCCTGCCTGACTGTGTGTATAGACTTTAATGGACTACACGGTAACATGGGTAAAACAGATGTACATCCTATGTTTATGAGCATGCAAAAGGAGTGTCGGGAGGGATTCCTGAGGGTGGAGGGAGGGTTTTTGAACAGTATGGGTTTGTTCTGTTAAATCGGTAAGGAAAATATCAAAATCGAAATGTACTATGTACCTGCAAATACTGGGCGAGCGGAAACATGTTACACCCTGATTTACTGCTGCGTTCGTACCTTTATGTTTTTGCTCTGATCACTATGCTAATAAACAGATTTACAAAAAAAATATCTGGGTCGCCAGCCTGTCCTATCCTCAATGCTGGCGCATCACTTCACTGTCGTCCTCATCAAAATCAGGGAAAAAACTGTATTCAAAGCCCATCAAGACAACAAATCAAGATAATTCTAGAACAAATCTGAGACTGTTCTGTTTCTATGAGAATTTCACTCCACTATGAACCAACATTGATATACCCTAGCAGACCTCCCTTCCTGACAAGGAATTGGGTGTGCCCAAGCCGCTCACATGCCACTCCCAAGTTCTCATCATGAGTGCATATCTCACTGTTCTTGCCTCTGGCTACAGACAGCTTTTAGCTTTAGCCGTCCGTTGGCAGCACTAATGCAATCTATACTATAAATACAGAGTTGCAGCATACTGCAGACATTTTCTTTGTACCATTGACCAGCTAAAGCAACTTTCTTTTAACAGCTATGCAAGCATGAAAGCGCCATGAGCAAGCTCTGTATATTACAGACAATCCAGGTGCGTTGACTTTGTCAGTGCTTGAATTCTGTGCCAGCAAAGCTTCGCTCGGCGAGCAACTGTGCCAATAACTCAAGTACTGCAAGACAGTAGTTAACCCTCTACGGGATCTGGACCAGGCAAAGAGTACCACACTTGCTCATTTACACTCATGTTGAAGGTCCCCAACATGAAGGACACTGGGGGACAGAAAGAGTTGCTGTTCCGTCTTCTTCTCCAACCTCATATGCTTACCTCAATCTGTTGGTTCCCTCTTTCCTCCTCCTTATTTACAATCGTGTTTTTAGGCACACCTTTCATACGTCTCACCATTAGCTAGTCTTTACCAGCAGAGTCTAAGCCACCTACCCAAACTTTTAGGTCGGTTTTTATAAATTCACGTTAGACCTATTTCTCTTGTTTGAGTGGTGATTATTGATGCTACGTGCACGTCATTCATCGCTGTTTTTGCCTATTGGTTAATATCTTGTTACGGTTTTAAATACCCCAGAAGATTTCTTTCTTGTATTCATGAAAAAATTCAACAAAACTTTTAGAACAAAAAAAAAGTGTAACATACAGGCACTTATTTTTTTGAGGACCTAATGATGATTAATATTACGTAGATTAACCGGCAGCAAGCACACTACTTCCACTCTGAGACATAACTGGATATTTCGCAGAATGTAAAGCTATGTTAACTGTACTGCTGAATAAAAAAACAAGTTGTGACTCCAGCAGAACATGGAAGACAGCGACACCGAAAGCAGCTCAGTACCGGGCTGTGACTGAGAGGGCAGGGGCTGCCCGCGCATGCACGCTATTTGTTATGGAGAGGGAGCCTCGGCGCCAAATCAATCAATCAATCAATCAATCAATCACGGCATTTGTAAAGCGCACTACTCACCCGGGAGGGTCTCAAGGCGCTGCGGGAGAGGGGTATGTTACTGCTCGAACAGCCAGGTCTTGAGCTGCTTCCTGAAGGAGAGATGGTCTTGGGTTCGCCAAAGGTGGGTGGGGAGGGAGTTCCAAGTCTTGGCTGCTAGGTAGGAGAAGGATCTACCTCCGGCGGTGGCTCTGCGGATGCGTGGTACGGTGGCGAGTGCGTGGCTGGTCGATCGTACCTGGCGGGTGGGCGTGTAGAAGGTCATGCGGTCGTTGTGTCGTATTCTAATCTAGGACCCCGATCAACCCTATGACCTTATGCCCCTATACGGCTATAATCCATTTATTTCCCTATAATGGCATAAACGTTCAAGTGTGATATTTCAGAAACTCGTCTCTGGCCTCACACGTTCAGAGCCACATTCCTCTGCAGCTTCCTCTGCAGCTCATTAGCAAATGACACAGCAGAAGCCACTATCTTAGATTCCTAGATTAACACTCCGAGTTCTTCAACAAGATAAAACTCAGCAACCTGGGAAATCCCCGCTTGCTATTTTTTGATTAGTAATAGAACTCTAATGAGCACTGATAGACGATCACTTCCTAGTGACATCTTTATTGACGTCTTATGTCCAAAAACTTACGTCAACCAAGGCACCTTTCAGGTATAAATATTACCAACGTTGCCTTAAGCAAGTGCTGCTGATGCTATCGCTGTCGCTACCGCTGCTAACGAGCGAACGATGGTGTGGTGAACACAGGAGCAGACCAGCTGTCCCCGGCAGAGCCCAGCAAATGCAAGCTGCCCACAGACGCTGCCCCTCCTCCTCCTCCTCGACGCGCTGAGAGAGACGCTGTCTTTTCTCCTGCCGAGAAAATCCAGCTCCGGCGTTTCCAGCCTACTCTTGCGAGTGACTGGGATATCGAGTCCTGGAAGGAGATACAAGACCTCCAACATTCTATTCCAGAGGTATGGTGTTGACTAAACCCTTAGAGAGAATTCTTGAAGCAAACCTTGGCAAAACCAATTTAACTTAAAACTTACTACTTACTCCCATCCAAGTGTTAGGCTTAGGTCAGGTACACTGGGGTAGGCGTAGTTATAAGCACCAGTTGAGTATGTTAGCCTAATGTATATATGAATGTATATATGTTTTATTCATTTTAAACCATTGTATGGCTAAGAAACCATATCAATGCTTTTACAGTATTATTTCGCAATCCTGATCTTACTGTACGCACTTTTTATAATAACAAGCCTTGCAATTGTGGCAATTCATTTCTCTTGTATGAGAAGAAAGACTGTTCAATAAATAATACCTTTTTATTGAAAACGCCCGTCTCTCTATTCTCTACACTTTGGTGAAAGTAATCTGCACAAAAACTGACTGAGTAAAATAACTGTCTATTGTTTCACACGACTCTAGAGATTGACTCTTATTCTAAGGAGCAAAGTTGTCATGTTGCACGGTTGTTGGAAAACTGAATCCCTTCTTGTCTGTGCCAGGGAAGCTGATCACTTCCTATTCAGTCAAGAAAGTTTCCAGTGACCTCTGAGCTAGTTGGTAACAAACCCAATTAAGTTTAGCATAGTCAGTGGAGGCCTGGAAGATCCGCACTTCTACGTCGATACTACTGTTTATGTTATTCCAATGCGCAGGGTCTATTGGGAAAATAGGAACTACACTACATGGCGCCCAACGTTTGGTAAGGCGATAAACTAACGCAAGACGTTAGAGTAACTCAGTCGTGCATTTTTCACACAGACCCCTTTCTCCCGTAAATACTCCAATAGACGTCTGGAGTGGGTGAAAGGTTAAAATCCGCCCGACCTTAGTAGGAAGAGATTCCTATGTAAAGCTCTGGTTTATTCAATGTTGAAGGATACAGTGTTCCAAAATATTGTGCACCTAATCTTTGTCTCCTTGGAGACCTGCTCTGCAAAACGTTTCTGACAATAAAATGTCAGACAGTGAAGAGGAAAGGGAAGCAGCTAGATTAGCGACCCTACTAATAGAGGAAGACACGAGTCTCCTACAGACTGACCCGGATGCTATCATCATCCCGGTCAACATAAGGAAATCTATAACGTTAAAACTTATAGAAAACGGACTGACACCACAAGGTGGTACAGTCATTTTCGTGATAGAAGCTCACGAATATCGGCAGACAGAGGTATTCTATTCATGGATAAACTTTCCATCGGCAAACGCTAGAACAAAAGAGTTTCACTATTACAAAATAGAGAAACCACCGGATGAGTACGCTCCTTTCGAGGAGATTGAAATTCCATTAAAATACCAAAAGCATCTGCTCTGGTTTAAAGGCGCCCTAAAACACAATGATCATATTACCAGGCTCGGTCCACTAGGTAGACCAGGAGCAACGTGGCCGGTTCTAGCCAGCTACACACCACATCCGGACATTGAAAAAATGTCAAAAGAGGAGCTGTTAATACAGCTAAAAACATTAATTAAAATACATAGGCAGTTAGTCCAATATGTAATGCGGACTGCGACAGTCCAAACAGCTGTTAATGTTCCACAGCTGACCCCTCATCAGGGGAACACAAATAAAATTACACCACAGAACATACAATCATGTCTTGGTAAAACACTCATGAAATAGGAACAAATTCCTTTCTGGTAGCGCAGAAAATTACTCAGATAGAGGCAGTATTTCCGAATACTACCCCTATTGAGAAACACAGAATTCTGACCATCTGCCTTCTGATGGGGGTCGCACCACACGTGGAGGACTGTGACACTTGGGGTACAGTCTTTGCTTCCATTTACACAAAAACACATGGCGTTCCGTCTATGGCGGTAATACCAGATGTGCTAAAACAGATTCAGAATGAATACGGTCCAGAACCCGCTTTAACTCTTGGTATGAAATTACTGAAAGACTTCAAGCAGGTCACTGCTATATCACTAGCAAACATAAAAGGAGAAGCAGCATCTGTGGCGATCCGCCAGAAATTGAGGGAAACAGATTTTCCAGATCAACCAATTGAGCTTGCCAGAATCATAGAGAAATGCTATGAAGAACTAGGTAGAGACAGCTTGGGTGGGAAACCAGTAAAACCCCAACTGCTCGAAAATCCTGAAAAATTATTTATTAAAAATAATCCAAACACTCCTAAAAAGAGCTGGGATGGAAATAAACAATCCACTCCCAAGGAAAAAGTTTTCCAGTCCAGAGGAAGGTCTCCTCGACGGAGAGAAAGAACTCCGACTCGAGAACACCAGTCTCCCCAGAGGGAGCACTCTGAGAAAAGATATAACCTTAGAAATAGGGATAACTTGAAGAAGCCTGATAGATATCAAAGTATTGATACACGTCCCTCTCGATCTTTTTCGCAGAAATCGGAAAGAAGAGGACGGTCAGACCCAGGAGAGCACACCAAGTCCAAGGACAAGGAACCTGCTCAAAGTAAAAACTCACAATTTCCAAAAAAGAAGGTAGCCAGTATTAGAGTAATCGAACATGCCGAGAATACTGAGGACACAGTTGAAAAACGGAGAGTGGGCTCAGACAATGTTAGACAGTGCAGCAGAAATCAGCATAGCTCGCAAGATCCTGATGAGTCATCTGGAGACAGTGGACACGAATGGATACATTCAAGTAGAAACTGCCGACACCAGAGTTAGCGAACCTCATAAGATATACAAAATAACATTGCGTATAGAGGGTGATAAGACTAGGAAAATAAGGGGTCTATTTTGGGATAACCTCTCAAAAGGCTATGACATCCTGTTAGCTGAAAAAGATTGGCCCCCAGAGTTTGTCAGGGAGTGCCCTCGTGGCGAAGAAATGATTATGCCTGCCTTCTTGAATCACATTCCGATTCACAAGAGATATACTTATGCAAGGAAATGGGCAGTTGCTCAAGCACCTGCGTTGTATAAGAATCATGTAGGATGGGATGAGGACTCTCCTCCTCACAAAATCCAGTTAAAAAATCAACCGACTGCACAAAGGCAGTACCCAGTTAAGCAAGAAGCTAAAAAACAAGTCAGGGAGATTTTAGATCAACTTGAATATCAGGGGGTGATTGAAACATGCACCTCTCAAATGAACAATCCTTTGTTTCCTGTCTCCAAACCAGACAATTCATATCGTCTAGTTTTGGACTACAGTCACCTTAACTCATGTTGCAAAACATTTGCAGTACAAAATTTGCATAGTGCTGCACTAATGAATAACATAGTTCGGAAAAAATATAACACAACATTAGACATTTCTAATGGTTTCTTTTGTCAAAACATTGCACCAGAAAGCAGGTACTTGACCGCTTTCTCAATATTTGGGTCGCAGAAAAATTTCTGCCGACTCCCACAGGGGTTCAAGAATAGCCCAGGACTATTCTCAGCAAGAGTAACAGAGTTACTACAAATGTATGATGATGAGGCATTATCTTATGTCGATGACATCTATCTTACAGACGACGACTTGGATACTCACTTGAAAAGAGTGAACACCATTATACTTGGGTTCGCAGCAGAGGGTTACAAATTCAACTTTAAAAAGTCTCGAATTGCCCATCTGACAGTACTATTTTTAGGATACGAATTATCAAGTGAAGGAAAAAGCCTAGCGGACAACTTCTTAGAGAAGTGTGCTGTACTCCAAGCACCGAAAATGCTGAAGAACTTACAATCAATTCTAGGCTTCCTGAATTTCGGAAGAACTTACATTCTAAATTATGCGGAGAGGGTTAAACCTCTCTACGAACTAATTAAACCTGATTTTAAACAAATCAACTGGACTCAAAAACACACAGAAATTTGGAGATCACTGCAAACAGACATGTTAGCAAAAACAAAATTAGACACACGTGATAACACACGCGATCTTGTAATCCGAGTCATCCCAGGAAGATGCGGATTCACGTACCTGACCTCTAATGAGGGAGAAAAGGTACCAATTTCTATTAAATCTCACTTGTACACACAAGCAGAAAAAACATTCAGTCTCACAGAAAATACTGTCATAGCAGTGCAAATTGCAATAGCAAATGAATGAGAACTAGCACATGGCAAAAGGATTAATGTCCTCACAGCGGAATCCGCCTTCGAGGCGCTATTCAGCCCAGTAAACTTGCCTACAGTGTCACTGGATCCGAAATGGATACAGTGGGAAAATTCTCTTGCTGCGGACGACGTAAAATACTATTTTGCTCCGCAATTCAAAGAACTGAATGATTTAACTTATGAAGAAGAATATCCTCTGCCAATCGAACTTCTGCCTCTCCCACAGTACGCCTGTATAATCTACACAGACAGATTTGTACAGCACTACAACGTAGAGAATAAAACCTACGATACAGCCTGTGCGATTGTTAAAGTTCGCTGGCTGTGCGGTAAATTCAGACAGAAAATAACAAAAACTGAATCAGTAAGAATCGGTTCGGTTCAAAGAACTGATATCAGATCTTTAAAGATGGCGCTTGAAAATGCAGAACGTGAATTCCCGACACTAATCGTGTGCGATTCGCATTATTGCGTCAACTCTTACAATAATAAATTACAGAGCTGGGTTCAAAATGGTTTCAAAGATGACACAGGTGCCACAATCAAGCATAAATTGCTTTGGAAACAGGTAGCTCTTTTACAGAAAGAACTACAAAAGACTCACGTGATACACACTCTGAGTCATCAACGTGATGGCGTTCACGTTGCAGGGAATTCATTGGCTAATACAGCCACAGCGGAAGCAACTAAACCGGCTTCCGTAGCCACAAAAAAGCGTTCAGGAAAATACATAGACGGGGAAACCATGCTGGCAGTGAAAACGTCCGTAAAAAGCGACTGTGCAGCACTACCCGTGAACTATCCACTCAATCATGCATACGTAATTGATGCAAACTCCGTTCCTTTTGCTCGAATCCCTGGAGTGGGGGATAGAGTGATTCCAAACATGAACAGGAGAGGATTCCTATTACAGGAAGCACATATGGGGTTGGGTCTGAGACACCAAACAATCAGGGACTCTCTGAGAGAATTGCAATCAGAGTACTGGTGGCCGGAAATGAGTGAAGGAATTCATGACTTTGCAAAAAATTGTGAAGACTGCAACAGAGATCGCAGTGGAGAACCGGCCAGTGTAGTGTCAGAAACCCTGATAGAAAGCATAAGGCGATCTATCCGCGCAATCAAACAAGAGAAACGCGTCCCATTGTATATCATTAAGACAAAATACATTTAAAAAATGTGGCCCCAGCGCTCGGCTGACGCCAGAACGGTTATAAAAGATCTGCGAGTCTTTATCGGCACATACGCAATTGCCGTGTTCCATTCTGACCAGGGTCCTGCTTTCAGCTCTCGAGCTTATAAGGAGGCCATGGCCAGCATGGGTATTGAATTGCGGTATTCTTGTCCGTCGCACCCCGAAGGGAACAGTGTGGTAGAGAGAAAAAAACGGGACATAAAGCAATCTATAACAGCGAAGGTATTAGGTTCGGGTGCTGGGTGGGTCAAACATTTAATAAGTGTACAGTTGAGTCTTAACAATTTGCCAAGAAATTCTCTAAAAGGTTTCAGCCCATACGAACTATTGTTCGGAACTAGAATGCAAATTCAGGACTTGGATAGTCAGGTATCAGTGGTAGAAGAAAAGAAAACAGAATTTGAAATCAAAGATCGTTTGGCTGTTTTACAGGACTTGAATGAAACAAGAAAATCCTTAAGCAACATAAAGTTAAAGCAACAGCCAGCTACTACTGACGAGGCACCACCAGCACAAGCCCCAGCAAGGCCTGTCTGGATTCCAAAGATTGGGGATCTAGTCAGAGAAAAAAGAAGAAGGAATTTGGGCCTTCTTACAGAAAAGCAGTACCTGTCTTAGCAATCAACGGAACAAGATCAGTAGTACTACCGCCCCTTGCTGGTAAAAAAGGAGAACAGAGTTGTATCAATCGACCTGGTAAAACCACAAGCATGTGGCCTATAATCAACAGTAGGCCCAGTGGACTCCCGAGAAACAACAGAATACCCAAATTTGCAACAATCCAAGAGGTTCCAACTGAAAGACTAATCACATTCGATAAGCCTGCAGTGCACAGAGAGGGACTATGCAATAATGCCATGGAACTCGTGCCTCTTGAAACACAGATTGAAACAGTTTGTCATGAAACACCAGTCCACAATGATGTGGCATCAGAATGTGCCACCGAAAGACAATTTGAGAATACAATTCCAACTATTGACAGAACTGCCTCTGGCTACTTCATCAATTTCGATAACTTTTCTGAAGACCCAAGCAACCCTGAAGTAAAGCCAGAACAAAAGACTTTTAAAGAAAAAGCAACAGAACTCTTTCATCAACTCAAGAAAATCTACCTTATTTCTCCATGGTCAGAGTTTTGGTTTGGTTTCGGTGTATTCTTCCTCCTGCTTTGGCTCATCATGGTACTTTGTTTGGGAAAATTCATTGAGGGAAAATACAGTACAATGGACACAGCAAGTCAGAACATCAACTTAATCCTGAAACCACACAAATCATCCCACGTGAAGAAAAGAGAACTGTCAACAGTAAATGTCACAGCCATTCCAATACCCGGTGGGGTAGTATGGGACAAAACTGACTATGAAATATATGGTCCGGTCGAGATCCTGAAGTATCCTCATCAATTCAAGGTTTCATTAAGTGACTTTGTAAAACCAAGTACATTCTCTGATGATTGGGATTTTGAAAGTATTAATAATATGATGTCTGATTTAGTAATGTCAGCTAGATTCACAGATCATGATTATTTACAAGGTTTGTCTAATTATGAACAGATGTATTGCTTCTCACATTATGGAGACCATTACTCACATAAATCTGCACAACCTAGAAATGTTTTTAAGTATAACCAATGGGAACATTGTGCTACACCACCTAAAAGCAGTTCTAAAACATTCTATGAGAAATTCAAGTACTTCTCAGGGTTTAACACCAGTGATGCAGAAACGTTTTATTATAAACTGTTAGATAAAACAGGATTGAAAACAATGCTGACAAATACTAAATTGATATATTCAGAAGCATTTTATGAAAAAATTATGACATTTGGTTTTGATTATTGGAAGAATAAATTTGAAACAAAAACAATCTGGGGTACAAAAGATTGGCAGGTACAAGGCCTAGAAGCATTATTTCGAGCCTGCATGATCCCAGAACAAATATTGTTCTTAAATGACACAATTCAACAAACAACTTGTCTTGGCCTAGCTAAGATTAAAGGTCTTAACAAACCGTCTATTCCAAAGCCAATACCTGATAATGCAACCACAGATATTGAGTTAGACGTATCACAAATTTTACATTTAAACAGAACACATCCTGATTGGAAAAAGTGGTTAATCTGGCCTACTGACACGAATAACTGTCAAGATAGATTCCTGAATAAAACACAGGCGTTAACAATGACCAGACTAGACCCTAGATACTCCCAGGGACAACATCCAGGGATAGTTATAACATACAGTGTAGGGAAGCTGTGCCTTGAATGGCTGGAAACATTCACACTGGCTGAAATTAAGCAACACTTGTCTTTACTTAAAGAGGGTGCTGATTTGCGCGATTTCATTCTCGGACCACGCAAACAGCGTCAAAAGCGTTTCATAGCGACCAGTATATATGCGGCTTACAACGAGGCATGGAAAATTATGCAAATTGAAACAACAGAAAAAATACGAGAAATTGATCGTATTAATTTGGAAAAATCACTTTCTGTAGTGGACTATGGGTTAATGACTCTGTCCTCCAGAATATATTCACTGGACAATATTGTATCATCTGCCATAGATATAATAGACAAAGACTTGCTAATGTTACAGCATGGCCAGTCACAATTGCGTTCTATTGTACAGTTAGGCTGGACGCTGCAAAATCTTCGTTCAGGCTATGTGCCTTGGCGTGTAATCAACACACCGTCATTGTTTTCCATCTTTAACCTTACTGATAAACAAATCAGCTTGGCACAGAAAGGAGCAGACTATACAATCCTGAGCATCGAAAAACTTGAGAGATTACCATTGACAATGTCAGAAAGTCCTGTCATTGAATGGATAATACATGGGATTATCACAATTCCGATACCAACTTTCCGATTTAAAAATTGCCTTGAATACATACCTACTGGCCAGTATGAACGATTGGGTAAAGGGTACATTAAGTCAACATGGAAATTACCATATACACACAATTGTTACAGTGACAACAACAAAAATGTATTTCTTAGTGGTGAAAACTGCAAACATTCACTAAGAGGTATACTTTTGTGCCAAAGTATTAATTTACACGGAGCCTGTGAAGGAAATTCCAACAACCTTTCATGCCACCAACATGTCACACCTGCAACGCAGATAGAGCCTTTCTTTAGGCAACTCTCGAACGGGAGTTACATTCTAATAACGGATCACAGCTGTTGTGGCCTTTTGCCAGGGAAAGCCTATCTCGTCCACGTAACTTCCATGGTCAAATGCTGTATGCAAGCATTGTTCCCAAACGGCCCTGGAGACATAGAGACTCCCTTATGGCCTCGTTTGAATTTCTCTTCTATACGAATTGATACTTTAGGCAGAATGAAGTCTGTGCTTTTGCAGACAACAGTGCCCATCACGTCATCAAAAGAGACGTATGATCTCCTAGTCGCAAGGACGGCTACGGAGATACATGACCTTTTATCAACAAATTGCCCCGTGCATTTCACAGAAATGCTTAGCCAAATCCTTAACATGTCTAGTGCCACAGGCATCCCAGGCATATTTAAGACCATTTTTTCGGGTCTATTAACACCATTCAGTGCAATCCTGGGTATCATTCCCAATTTTGTCCATTCTGTTTTTGTCGGCATCCCCCTTATTTTGGGACTTGCAGCAGGCATCTTATTTTTGACCCTCCTGCTTCGATATGGCAAGCCGAGACACAGACATGACTCCGGCGGGAATGGAAGAAACAATCCTAGCAATTCGCTACCGGGACAGAATAACTAGAGTCCTTGGATTGGCCAGGCTGAGAGATCTAAACATGACCTGGTTCCTTTCATTCAGACCTATATGGCAATCCTGCATCTTACCTGTGCTACGATGTATGCTATGCGGAGATGAATGCGTGTTGGACACCTGTCTTGCACTTCCATCAGCAGTACCAATGGATATCGATACTTTGCTCAGTCCTGTAATGGCTCACGCATTGTGTTGTCCCCAGCGGCTACCAATCCTGATGACGGCATTCGTTGAGACTCCTGTGCTTCGAGTAGGTGGTAACAGTGGAGCGAGTGACAAAAGCAACATCACCCAGGTACGACCATCAGTGAGCATTGCTGATCCAGACTTTGATGACAGCAATCACTCTCACACCTGCCAAGTTACAGCGTTATCAAACTTGGTCGAACTGTCACCTGATTTTGTAGACCAATTTTTTGAGAGCCTGTCTGATATGATGTTCTCCCCTGAACAAAAACAATAACTTTGGAAAAACATTCCGTCACACAGCGTTCCCGTGAACTCTGAATTCGGCCTTCAGTTTTGATCAACAAGAAACTGCTAAAAAAGCTTCGGAACTCTATTCCCCCGTTCAACAAGAATTTTTTTTTAATTGAACACTTTTTGAAAATATTTACCTTTTTGGCACGAAATTCTCTGCTTAAAGTAGAACTATTCATAAAGAACAGAAGCTTCTATTATTAGGTAAATCTAGAGACATAATTACTTTACACCAGCCTCTAGCTCATTTTACAACAAATGCATTTATATGTGATGAAATTATCTCGCCCTTCTTTTCTGTATTAAGAGATGTTTCATGTGTAATTCTTTCGCAAAATCGTTCACTGATTGCATATGCTATAATTTTTGAATGATTCCTATGCTTAAAGACGTACAGTACCGATACTTCATGTATTTCGAAATGCACCATTTCAAATGCTAATATGTATTTTGGGGTGGGCAATGTTACACATGCATCTTATTGCTCTAGTTTTAGTAATTTGATGGACATAAATTCGTGGAGTGGGTGTCGTATTCTAATCTAGGACCCCGATCAACCCTATGACCTTATGCCCCTATACGGCTATAATCCATTTATTTCCCTATAATGGCATAAACGTTCAAGTGTGATATTTCAGAAACTCATCTCTGGCCTCACACGATCAGAGCCACATTCCTCTGCAGCTTCCTCTGCAGCTCATTAGCAAATGACACAGCAGAAGCCACTATCTTAGATTCCTAGATTAACACTCCGAGTTCTTCAACAAGATAAAACTCAGCAACCTGGGAAATCCCCGCTTGCTATGTTTTGATTAGTAATAGAACTCTAATGAGCACTGATAGACGATCACTTCCTAGTGACATCTTTATTGACGTCTTATGTCCAAATATTTACGTCAACCAAGGCACCTTTCAGGTATAAATATTACCTACGTTGCCTTAAGCAAGCGCTGCTGATGCTATCGCTGTCGCTACCGCTGCTAACGAGCGAACGATGGTGTGGTGAACACAGGAGCAGACCAGCTGTCCCCGGCAGAGCCCAGCAAATGCAAGCTGTCCACAGACGCTGCCCCTCCTCCTCCTCCTCGACGCGCTGAGAGAGACGCTGTCTTTTCTCCTGCCGTGAAAATCCAGCTCCGGCGTTTCCAGCCTACTCTTGCGAGTGACTGGGATATCGAGTCCTGGAAGGAGATACAAGACCTCCAACATTCTATTCCAGAGGTATGGTGTTGACTAAACCCTTAGAGAGAATTATTGAAGCAAACCTTGGCAAAACCAACTTAACTTAAAACTTACTACTTACTCCCATCCAAGTGTTAGGCTTAGGTCAGGTACACTGGGGTAGGCGTAGTTAGAAGCACCAGTTGAGTATGTTAGCCTAATGTATATATGAATGTATATATGTTTTATTCATTTTAAACCATTGTATGGCTAAGAAACCATATCAATGCTTTTACAGTATTATTTCGCAATCCTGATCTTACTGTACGCACTTTTTATAATAACAAGCCTTGCAATTGTGGCAATTCATTTCTCTTGTATGAGAAGAAAGACTGTTCAATAAATAATACCTTTTTATTGAAAACGCCCGTCTCTCTATTCTCTACACTTTGGTGAAAGTAATCTGCACAAAAACTGACTGAGTAAAATAACTGTCTATTGTGTCACACGACTCTAGAGATTGACTCTTATTCTAAGGAGCTAAGTTGTCATGTTGCACGGTTGTTGGAAAACTGAATCCCTTCTTGTCTGTGCCAGGGAAGCTGATCACTTCCTATTCAGTCAAGAAAGTTTCCAGTGACCTCTGAGCTAGTTGGTAACAAACCCAATTAAGTTTAGCATAGCCAGTGGAGGCCTGGAAGATCCGCACTTCTTCGTCGATACTACTGTTTATGTTATTCCAATGCGCAGGGCCTATTGGGAAAATAGGAACTACACTACAGTTGAGGTACTTGGGGCCCAGGTCGTGGAGAGCCTTTTGTGCGTGGGTTAGGAGTCTGAACGTGATTCTCTTGCTGACGGGGAGCCAGTGCAGGTCTCTCAGGTGTCCGGTGATGTGGCTGTGACGAGGGATGTCCAGGATGAGTCGTGCGGAGGCGTTCAGGATGCGTTGGAGTCTTTTTTTAAGTTTGGCTGTGGTTCCGGCGTAGAGGGTGTTCCCGTAGTCCAGTCGGCTGGTGACGAGTGCCTGGGTGACGGTCTTCCTGGTTTCAGTGGGGATCCATCTGAAGATCTTGCGGAGCATGCGCAGGGTGTTGTAGCACGAGGATGATACAGCGTTGACTTGTCTGGTCATTGACAGGGAGGAGTCCAGGATGAAGCCCAGGTTGCGTGCGTGGTCTGTTGGTTTGGGAGCGGTGCCCAGGGCCGGGGGCCACCAGGAGTCATCCCAGGCGGAGGGTGTTGATCCCAGGATGAGGACTTCCGTCTTGTCTGAGTTCAGTTTAAGGCGGCTGTTCCTCATCCAGTCGGCGACGTCTTTCATCCCTTCGTGTAGGTTGGCTCTGGCGGTGGTGGGGTCGTTGGTGACGGAGAGGATGAGCTGGGTGTCGTCGGTGTAGGAGATGATGTTGAGGTTGTGTTGGCGTGCGATGGCTGCGAGGGGGCTCATGTAGACGTTGAAGAGGGTTGGACTGAGTGAAGATCCTTGTGGTATGCCGCCGATGACTTCGGTGGCCTCGGATCTGAACGGAGGGAGGCGGACTCTCTGGGTTTTTCCGGTGAGGAACAAGATGATCCACTCCAGCGCTTTCTCTCGGATTCCGATGTTGCTGAGGCGCTTCACTAGGGTGCGGTGGCAGACAGTGTCGAACGCCGCAGAGAGGTCCAGGAGGATGAGGGCCGCTGTTTCCCCGTTGTCGATCAGGGTTCTGATGTTGTCGGTGGCTGCGATTAGGGCGGTCTCGGTGCTGTGGTTGGCCCGAAACCCGGACTGCGAGGGGTCGAGGGATCCGTTCGTCTCGAGGAAGGCGGCAAGCTGTTTGTTGACGATCTTCTCGATGACTTTGGCCGGAAAAGGGAGGATCGAGATGGGACGGTAGTTCTTGAGGTCGGTGGGGTCCGCCGTTGGTTTCTTCAGGAGGGCGGTCAGCTCGGCGTGCTTCCAGCTCTCTGGGAAGGTGGCGGTGTGGAAGGAGGAGTTGATGGTGTCTCGGAGATGGGGTGCGATGATGGCGTCGGCTTTGTTGAAGACGTGGTGTGGACACGGGTCGGTCGGTGATCCGGAGTGGATGGAGTTCATCGTGCGGGTGGTGTCTTCGGTGTTGATCGGGGTCCAGTTGCAGAGGGTGGTGGTGGCGGGGGTTGGTTCGGTGGTAGGGTGTGTGGTCTGTGCGTCGAAGCTGTTGTGTATGTCGGTGATCTTGCGGTTGAAGAACGAGGCGAGTGAGTTGCAGAGGTCTTGCGAGGGAGTGATGTAGTTGTTTCCGGCGCTCTGGTTGGAGAACTCTTTGACGATGCTGAAGAGTTCCCTGCTGTCGTGGGCGTTGTTGTCCAGTCGTTCCTTGAGTGCCGTCTTCTTGGTGGCGCGGATCAGCTGATGGTGTTTGCGGGTGGCATGCTTGAGGGCGGTCCTGTTGTCTGTGGTCTGGTCGAGCCGCCAGGCTTTCTCGAGGGTGCGGCAGTTCTTCTTGGATTCCTTGAGTTCTTCTGTGAACCAGGGGGTTTTCTTGCTGCCGGGTCTGCTGGGAGGGTTCTTTAGTGGTGCGAGGTCATCGGCGCAGGCGGTCAGCCACTTGGTGAGGTTGCTGGCTGCTTGGTTGGGGTCTGTTGTGCTGGTGGGAGTGTTCTGGCTGAGGGAGGCGGTGAGCTGCTCGGCGGTGATCTTGCTCCAGCTTCGGCGGGGGACCTGTTGCGGGTGGTGGTGGGTCGTAGTTCTTCTGAAGCTGAAGTGGACGCAGCTGTGGTCGGTCCAGTGGAGTCTGGTGGCGTGGCTGAAGGAGATGTGCTTGCTGGATAAGAAGACGGGGTCAAGCGTGTGGCCAGCGTAGTGGGTGGGGGTGTTCACCAGTTGCTTGAGTCCGAGGTCGGCGAGGTTGTCCAGCAGGGCGGTGGTGTTTCTATTGTTGTTGTTCTCCAGGTGGAAGTTGAGGTCCCCTTGGAGGATGTAGTCGGCGGAGGGAAGGGCGTGCGGGCTGATGAAGTCTGCGATGTCTTCGCTGAATTGTGTGCGTGGTCCCGGTGGTCTGTAGATGAGGGTGCCTCGGAGGGTGGTCTTGGGGTCAGTGTGTATCTGGAAGTGCAGGTGTTCGGCGGCGGTGTAGGTTTCGTCGGAGTTAGTCGAGATGCGGATGGTGTTCTTGTGTAAGATGGCGATGCCTCCTCCCGTCTGGTTGACGCGATCCTTCCGGGTGATCTTGTATCCGTCCGGGATGTCTATGGCGATGTCGGGCGCTGAGGAGGCGTTCATCCAGGTTTCGGTGAGGAAGGCGACATCCGGTGCTGTCGCGTCGAGCAGGTCACAGAGTTTCACGGCGTGCCTGTGGACGGAGCGGGTGTTGAGCAGGATGCACTTCAGGTGGTTGCTGCTGGTGTTGGACTTGGCGGGGGCGGTGCAGGTCCGGTAGCCTGCAGCGGCAAACAGCACGGCAGGCAGGCAGTAGCAGGCAGTAGCAGGAGGAGCGTGGGGGCGACCCAGCCAGACAAGGCACAGTGGTCGCTGTGCAGCAGCTGAAGTCCCGGGTCCCAGGAGGGGGCCTGGGTGAAGACCAGCGCTGCGGAGCTCCCATGCCGAGACTGACCCACTGGCTGCCGAGGGAGAGAGGGACACGGAACACGCAGAAAGAGCCCGGGGAGTGTGGGTGGTGGGGGGATATGTGCGCGTGTGTGTGCGGGTGTGTCTGTGTGTGCGTGCGTCTGTCTGTGTGTGTGTGTGCGCGCGTGCGGCGGGGGGTGTGTCTCTATGTGTGCGTGCGTGTATGTGCGCTCGTGTGTGTGCGTGTGTGTGTCTCTGTGTGTGCACTCGTGTGCGTCTGCTTACAAGGAGCTAAAAGGGAGAAGGAGATGGTGAACGCGCGCGCAACCTGATCCGATTCCGCAAGGCTGCGCGCGCCCATCTCTTGTCTCCCTTTTAGCTCCTTGTAAGCAGAACCGCCGACAATAGGCCTCGCTGTGACATCGCTTTGCGATGCATCACAGGTGCGAGACCTAAAAACGAGGAGCAATAAAGTCTTTCTCCTTGTTTCGTCAACTTAAGACAAGGTTTTTCCTGGTCTTAACTTTGATGCTGCCTCCTATGCACGCTGCCCTTGTAAATAGGGGACAGCATAAAAAACAATGGGTGTTGTGGTGGAACGCTCACAGCAACACCCACTGCCTACCCCTTTCATGATAAGCATCGCATGAAAGGGGGAAGTATTTGCAAGGTAGCGTTAAGCCATGTTAAGTGGCTTAACGCAGCCTTGTAAATCAGGTGAAGCCCCTATCGCGACGGAAACGTCACTAAAAGTGACGTTCTCGTAGTGATAGGATTCAGAAAAGGGGGTGGTGATGAACAGAGTGTCTGAATTAAGCAGACCACTCTTACCCAGTCCAAAGATCAGGGCTTGATCCATCACCGTTTTTTAGCTCACTGCACCATCCCAGCTCAGAACCTGGCTACATGCAAATTAGTCTGTTCCTGTCCCAGTGCATGATGGGAACAGGGCAAACCAAACTACCAAGCCAATTCTTATACTGGGAAGGAAACAAGCTTCCAGGGACCGGTTTCTGGCATTTCAGCCGTCGTCGTCCCGGCTTGCTTGAATCCTGATGGTGCAATGAGCAAGGGACTCACATCTGAGTATACCCTTCCACGCTTATGGTGGACAAAATGATTCAGAAAAGGGGGTGGTGATGAACAGAGTGTCTGAATTAAGCAGACCACTCTTACCCAGTCCAAAGATCAGGGCTTGATCCATCACCGTTTTTTAGCTCACTGCACCATCCCAGCTCAGAACCTGGCTACATGCAAATTAGTCTGTTCCTGTCCCAGTGCATGATGGGAACAGGGCAAACCAAACTACCAAGCCAATTCTTATACTGGGAAGGAAACAAGCATCCGGGGACCGGGTTCTGGCATTTCAGCCGTCATCGGCCCGGCTTGCTTGAATCCTGATGGTGCAATGAGCAAGGGACTCACATCTGAATATACCCTTCCATGCTTATGGTGGACAAAATGATTCAGAAAAGGGGGTGGTGATGAACAGAGTGTCTGAATTAAGCAGACCACTCTTACCCAGTCCAAAGATCAGGGCTTGATCCATCACCGTTTTTTAGCTCACTGCACCATCCCAGCTCAGAGCCTGGCTACATGCAAATTAGTCTGTTCCTGTCCCAGTGCATGATGGGAACAGGGCAAACCAAACTACCAAGCCAATTCTTATACTGGGAAGCTTGTCTCCTTTCTGGTGAAGAAATGGCTTGGTAGTTTGGTCTGCCCTGTTCCCATGATGCACTGGGCCAGGGACAGACTAATTTGCATATAGCCAGGTTCTGAGCTGGGATGGTGCAGTGAGCTAAATAACGGTGATGGATCAAGCCCTGATCTTTGGACTGGGTAAGAGTGGTCTGCTTAATTCAGACACTCTGTTCATCACCACCCCCTTTTCTGAATCATCTCGTAGTGATAGGGTCTTGTACAAATATCCCTTTGTGTCTTAAAAAAACAAGGGTTATTGGCATAGATAAGGACGTCTTGATAAATCACTTTAGCAATATAAGGAAGCACCACACTAGTGTTCCAGTGTTCCCAATTGAAGACTGTCCTTTTTGTTGGTGTCGATGACGTTTCGACCCTGCTTGGAGTATGAGGGTCTCATAAGAACTGAAATAACGTGGACTACAAAATGCGCTGCATTAGAAGGTATGTATCTCAGATTTTATAATACAAAAGTACAAAAAGTGACAAATCAAGGGATTGTGTGGGTCAGGGTTGAAGAAGTTTACCTATGTTTATATAAATCATAATTTATCCTGTGGTCAGGCAATGTTGTACCTCTCAGTTTAAAGACAATCCTGATGTAACGTTGTTTATTGTGGGGCACTGATGTACTTCCCACTTAATTCCTATCACCAAAGACAGTATGCATGTTTTTATATGTGTTTTTTTATATGTTTGTTATGTTATGTTATGTTATGTTAGATAGTCTTGTAAAGCGCTCAGCTGCCCCAGCAAAGAGGCGTCCCGGCGCTGTTTCCAACTTAAAGACAGAAGTTTAAGGGATCAGCAAGGCAGGGATACAGAGAGGTTTAGTTAAGGGGAAATAAATATGTTTTGATTGCTTTCCTGAAGTCTAGCAAGTCTTCCACTTCATGAATGTGAGCTGGTAAAGCATTCCATAGTTTTGCTGCTAGGAGGCGGTAGGAACGTCCGCCCGCTCTGCTTCGTTTGATCCGGGGTACTTTGACCAAGTTTTGACCAGCCGAGCGTAATGCACGAGTAGGAACATACATGTTCAGCAGAGTACCAAGCATTTTGGGGGTAGCAGGTTTTCGAATTTTAAACGCAATGCATAAGGTCTTAAACTGTATCCGCTGAACTACCGGGAGCCAATGAAGCCTCCGGATGGTAGCAGAGATGGAGCTAAACCGGGGAAGGCCTACTAAGGCTCTGGCCGCCGCATTTTGAATGCATTGCATTCAGGCAATTTCCGCTTGATTAGCACCTAACTGCAGAGAGCAGGCATAGTCCAGTCTAGACAGGACCGTGGACTGGACAATTAGCTGCCTCGTGGCTGGATCAAAGAATTTTAGGACCGGTTTCAAGCTGCGCAGTATGCCAAAGCATGTGGCAGCAACCTTTTTCGTGTGAGTACAGAAGCTGAGGGATGAGTCTAACCAGACCCCCCCAAGTTTTTAACTTCCGTCTTAGGTGTAGGGGCTTTACCCTAGGTAGTTGGTCACCAATGATCTCCCCATAGGTGAATATTCTTTCCAACCAGTAGCACCTCTGTCTTAGTAGCATTCAATTGTAGACAGTTAGATGTCATCCATTCTGCCACAGCAGCCAGGCCCGCTTTGAATCTAACAGGATCGGGGGTAATACCTTTTGTAAGGGCGACCACTAGCTGGGTGTCGTCAGCATATGAGACGAAGATAAGGTCCCATTTTTTTTTGCGACCGCAGCCAGTGGTTGGACGTAAAGGTTGAACAAGGTGGGGCTCAGTGCCGAGCCCTGAGGAACACCCTGTTCGGTGGCATGCGCCCTGGAGAGAAAGGGAGGGGTAGAAACACAGAATGACCTCTCGGTCAAAAAGGATCTGAACCAGGCAAGATCCATTTCCGTGATCCCTGCCTCTTCAAGCCGGTGGAGCAAAATCTGATGGGAAACGGTGTCGAAGGCGGCACTCAGATCCAATAGGATCAGTGCCGCCGTTTGACCGAGATCAAAAGTGGAATGGAGGTGCTCCGTCATAGCCAAGAGAGCCGTCTCTGTGCTATGACCAGCGCGGAACCCATGTTGTGTTTCGTCCAGAGTATTATTGGCGTTCAACACGTTGGTGAGGATAGAATTAACATGGGACTCAGCAATCTTCGCAGCCCAGGGAAGAAGGGAGATAGGTCTAAAGCTTTCAGGCTTCAGAGGGTCTAAGGTAGGTTTTTTTAGTATAGGAGAGACCCATGCCTGCTTCCATTTAGCTGGAACAATGGCAGATGAAAAGGAGGCATTAATAAGGTTGTGTAGCGGGGCCAGTCAACACAGAGAGGAGTCTCTAAACTGTGCACGCTTGAGAGGATCAGCCGGAGAACCGGACTTAATATGCACAGTTAATTTGTTAAAATTCTCCCAAGAGATTTCAGGAATGACCGATATTTGGGAGGCAGGGCTGAGCCTCATAGAGGGATTGGAGCCAGACACATTCAAAGGGGCGAAAGATTGATATATGCCACGAATTTTCTACACAAAAAAGGAAGCCAGTTCCTCACATTGAGCTACAGACGTAGGAATAAGTTTTGGAGATTTTTTGGTACTAAGCTCTTTAAGAATCTTAAAAATGACTTTAGCGGGATTGGAGCTTAGTTTTATTTCAGAGGCATAGTACTCCGCCCGAGTCCTGCATATAGCTCTATGATATGCTTTGAGCTCCGTTAAATAGTGGGCCTTCTTCGCAGAGGAATATTCTTTTCTCCACTCACGTTCGTGCCTTTTACAGGTCTTCTTCAGGGCTGCCAAGGTGTCATTGTACTAGGGATTGGCGTCCTGAGTGTGCCCTTTGACCCAGGTGGCCGGTATAAGTGCATCAAGTGCCCGGGTGAGCCATGCACAAAAGGAGTCATATCCTATCTCAACGTTGTTAAATGGACCTAAGGGGTCGGATCCTAGCAGTGCGTGAAAGTCTTCTAATCGAAGTTTACGCCATGGTCGTTTAAGTACAGATCATTGGGTTTTGCAAGGAATGGATGAAGGAATACGGAAAGTCATCTCAACTAAAAAGTGATCCAACCAGGCTATGGGAGTGGGAGTAGTCGTGTTGGGCAACTCAATGTTAGTAAAGATCGGGTCCCGCACATGACCACCTATATGTGTGGGACGCTTGACTATTTGAAGGAGCTGAAAAGCAGCTAAGTCAGCAGTCAAGGTGCGAATGGTCGGGTCATGCTCCAACTCAAAGTGGAGATTAAGATCACCGAAGACGCTAAAATTGGGTGACCCCACAGCGAATGCCTCTACTATCTCTAGAAGTGTATTATTAAAGCCGGAGGCGGATCCGGGGGCCCTTTATACTAACAGCCCTGAAAATGTAAAATGAGTGTTAACGGCAATGCTAAAGTGTGCGCATTCCCCACCTTCCATATTGACCCTCTCAAAGAGGCAGGCATAGGCAAACCTCGTAATCACGGCAATACCACCACCTCTGGTAGCTCTATTTACCAGAGAAATCGAGTAGTCAGGGGGTAGTGCCAGCTTCGTAATGGCCAACATGTCGTCATTCATCCAAGTTTCCGTTAAAAAGAAAATATCAGGAGATTCATCAATTATAAGGTCGAGTATCTCCGCATGATGCTTGGCTAACGATCACACATTCAGCTGTAATACCTTTAACTGTTGTTGCAAGGGAAGTTTAGAAGAGGCTCCTATAGTAGTAGTTGTGGAGAGGGCAAACAAGCCGCACAAGCACGTTAGAGGACCACTCAAGGAATGTAGAGGGGCCATATAGCCATAAGGCTTAGAAGGGCGCAGACTGAACAGGTCCTCTCTAGAGTAAGAACCACCATCCGGCAGATTTTTGTCCAGCAAGTCTGGCGAGAGGCGACAGACTGGCGCGGACGGGCGCAGATGGGCTTGCCTTTGGCGTGCCCGCTGCGCCCGCCCGCTGCGCGGACGGAAGCTAATGGTCATTTATGAGGCAGGAAGAGGGTGGAAGAATGACAACAACTGGTCCGCAACCCTCACAATCCCCCCAAAATGGCGGCTTACCCCTAGCTAGTCCCGCGTCAGCGCCTAGTCGGCTGCGAGGGAATCAGGGGTGAAGATGCGGCGGAAATGGGGTAAGTGGGCAACTAGGGCATAATGCAAGTCTAAGTGCAAATAACAATTTTAAAAACAGACAGTTTTACACAATTCTTAAAAAATAATGCCACAGAGCCTAGCTTTCCCGGCTTCCGGCTCAGGAAAGTGTCTTCAATTCTAGTATGTGCATTATAATGGAAATAAATGACTTGGCTTGGCTGACCTGAGCACAGTGAAAAAAATATATATTGCTTCTAAGAAGCATTTTTTTCAGTTTTTGAAAATAATATATGACAGATATGTTCGGGTTTATTTATTATATTTTTGCTTTTTGATCAGATCTAACAGAATTTTTTTCTGTGAGAATTAAAATAATTGTTTTTTTTCGAATGAGTTCCATGTGAACAATTATTATTATAAGTGCTACTAAAATAATGTGGGCATTTCTGTTCTCTAAAACTCTTTTGTGCGCTTTGTACTTGGCTCCAGTCCACACTGGTGGTTGTGGGAGCACATCTACGCATTCACCAGCATTCAGCTATAAAACACTGGTCATACATAGGGAACCACAGACCTCTATCATTTACCAGCCTAGATCGAGAGATTGGAGGAAGTGGTTTTGACACTTGGCCTCTGGAGTCAGATCATGGTCTCACTTGTGACACTGGTTGGTGGTTTTGGTTTATACTTTGTTCTCTTACAAAAAGCACATTACCTAGCAACAGTGGATTTGTCTGCTTGGCCTCGGCCCACGGTGCTGATAAAAGTGTTATCATTCTGTGTATGCCCATGTTACTGATATCATTGTATCCTAGGGTTCACCCTATAGCTATGTGAAATTGCATGATTGGGATTGGGAGGTGGGCCAGGGGCTGACGTGTCGCACCGCATAAGCTATGCTGTGTGGGGTTTAGAATGCAACTTTTCCCATACCTGCATTATATCGAGATTTGATCAACATGGATTGGGCCTAATACTGCTAGTAACATTGCCAAGTGTGATTTTTGCCCAGAACACTGTGATATTCATGTGATATCATTTTCTGTGACTTTTGGATATAGACAACATTTATCAATATCAGGTGTGAAGTCTCTCATTTGTGTTGTGTTGAATATTTATCATATTGCATGCTGTGTTGTTGCTTTACACATTGCTTCTGAGGGACACTTGACTGCTCAGTACCAAGCTACCCAAGGGAGAGCATGGGGTGTACAGTTTGTGAAATTCCCTGTCCTTGACCGGAACAGTTCTCTCTGCCTGGCCTGGGTACCCTCACAGCCAACTAGACAGTGCCGGTTCCAACACTTGTGTTTTTAGGACTGGTCCTGAGTACATAGCCTCTTTCAGGGTGTCGACGGTCTTTTGGCATCCTGTGGTCCAGATTACCTCTTAGGCTGCTTTTTAGAGGTGAGTTCAGTGCAGAGGGCCACAATGGTACCACAAATCTCCTGAAGTACCCAGTTAAGCCAAGGAAAAACCTGACTTGAGTCTAAGTTTGGGGAGCCTCCCAATCCAGGTTGGTCTGGATTTTGGGCGGGAGAGGTTGCACTTGGCCACCACCCACAAGGTATACCAAGTAAACAAGTGAACTCTGCCCTATCTGGCACTTACTGGCCTTGATAGATAGGCCTGCCTGCTGCAGTGTCTTTAGTAGTTCCCTCAGGTGGACTAGGTGATCATCCCAGGTTAAAATAAATAAAGCAATATCATCCAAATATGCTGCACTAAAGTTATCCAGACCTGAACAAACTCTATTAACCAGCCTTTGGAAAGTGGCAGGTGCATTTTCCAATCCAAAAGGCATCATTTTAAGGTGTAAGTGTCCTTAAAGAGTAGAAAACACTGATCTCTCCTTTGCTTCCTGGGTAAGCCCAATTTGCCAATATCCTTATGTTAAATCGAAGGTACTACAGAATGTGACTGTGTCCAACTTGTCAATGAGCATATCTGCTCTTGGAATGGGGTATACATCAGTTTTAATCACTGCATTTAAACCCCCTGTAATCCACACAAAACCTCATCTCTGGTTTGTCACCCTTTGAGTGAGGTTTGGGGACCCGAACCACTGGCCTTACCCAGGAATGTCAGAAGGTTCAATTACCCCTAGCTCCAGCATCTTGCTGTCTTCAGTTTTGATAAGGGCCTTGACTTGGTCAGACATTCTATAATTTGTTTCTTTTGACAGGCAAGCAGTCACCCATGTCTACATCATGAACACAAAAAGTAAAGATGACCGCTGCACTCCAATGTAAATAAGATATTCGATTGGTGAAACCAAAAGTATGATTCTTATAGGTACACCGGGTGTTCACCTTCTGGATCCTGAGGTGCTGGTAACCAATTGTCTCAAGAATCTTACAACGAGTAAGAATGACCCGGGGCACTCTTGGGCACAATATGTGCTATATATGAGTAAATACAAGTAATCAAAAGTAGAGTGTATAGTTTACTCAATGCCTTTAGTAAGTTTATCCATAATTGTCCAATTTTCCATCATATTAACATCATATGGTGAAATCATGAAAGCATATCCATCATTGGTAATCCATAGTAGGTATGTAAAACAACATCCACAATATGTTAAATCCCCGATGCATTTCGCGCTGGTAAGCGCTTCTTCAGGGGGTCTGGAAAGTTAAAGAGTAAATGTTTGTAACTATACTGGATCACAGGAGCGAGAAGTACAAAATAGTGTATATGAGAATAGTGATAACCATGCGTAAGTTAAGACGTGGCTAGTGCAAAAGTGCATATCCCAAATAAGAATAGAGGCGAGGGTCACGAAAGCAAATAACCTGAGTATGGGAGTAGTTTCTGATTAGACTGGTGCCGGTTAGAAAGCGAGTGCACGTGTAAGGGATAATTCAAGTGCAAGGGTAGTGAAGATTGCATAAATTAAAACATGCGATCCGGAAAGGTAGTGAAAGCAATGATAACTCGTTGATAATAGGGAGGAAAACCAATAGCCATGATAGAGAAAAAAGTGATATGCAAGTTAACCAAAATAGATGCCCGAACGGTAAATGTGCAATGAGAGTGCGTTAAGCACGAACTGAAATGGTCCTCACCCGGTAATGTAGGAAAAAGATGCGCCGGTAATACAGTGTTGCGGAGAAAGCCAGGTCCCGGCTAACGCGAACCCGGAAGACGCCGCACATGCGTAGTGCGTAGGTATATTCCCAAACAAAGATAAACATAGAAAAAAGACCTTCCGTGTATAAACAGCTAGGTGCATTTGCAGCGTGTGTCAAGCCCGAAGGCTATGGGTTAGTGATATAGAAATTACGAAAAAGTTACGAAAAAGTTAATTCGGGTAATAACGCGAGTGTAAAGTAGAAAGAAGAAAGAAGAAAAATTATGATAAAGAATAAAATGAATGAGAAATATGGAGAAGTGTGGTATAACGAAAATGGAGTGATCAAGTGAAAAGTACAGAGTGTATCAAGAAATGTGAGAAGAGTGGGTCGTTACATACAACTCAAAATTATAATAAAATAGAATAAAACAATTATAAACACAGTATGTGATAATCAAGAGAACAGGCAAAATAAATAATCAAAATCATGCTAGTCACAGCTGTAAGAGAGATAAAAAAACACGAACTGGATATAGTATTCAAAAGTCAATAGTTCACAAGTGGCAACTAAATTCTAATCTTTCATTTAATCCTTTTGGCTGTGAGGCCTGTAAACGATATATCCAATATAGTTCGCGTTGTAGAAGGTGTTTGTTATTGTCTTTGTGAGGCTTTTTTTCAATGGTTTCCAAGATTAAGAACCGGATTTGACTGGGATTGTGTGACTGTTGTGTGAAATGTGCAGCAATGTTTGACTTCAAATTTTTTGTGCGGATATTGCTCCGGTGTTCATTCAATCTTATTTTAATTTTTCGCTCAGTTTTGCCCACATACGGTAAACCGCATGGACATTTGATCATGTATACTACATTGCTTGTGTCACAAGTAGCATTTACTCGAAGATTGATAGGAGTTCCTTGAGTTGGATGGGTCATTTTGGATCCAAGTATTATACTATTTCAGTGACTGCAATTATGGCACGGAATTGTTCCCTTAAACGTGGTATTAATTGTGGTTGTTGGTTGTTTGATAAGTGCTTGTATGGTCTTGGTGCGTTGGTATGCAAAAATAGGGGGCCTCTCAAAGATATGGTTGAAGTCCATTTCTGATTGTAGTAGTGTCCAGTGTTTGCAAATCACCTCTTTGATTTGACGTGACGTACTTTGGATTACTTGTATTTACTCATATATAGCACATATTGTGCCCAAGAGTGCCCCGGGTCATTCCAACATCATGAACACACCATGTTGACTGACCATGGGTGATGGAAAAGAGATCAGCAAACTGGTTTAGTACCTGCCTGCAATCAGTTTGCTGTTGTGCAGTAAAAGAGTCTGACAATATAACACCCTCTCTTGAACAATCTTTTGGGTTATTTGACAGTAGGTCAGGTAGGGGTTCACTTGCCTCCTCTTAGTCTCCATCAGTGACCATGAGCATGGCCATGTAAGCCATGTCTTGGTGTGGCTTTAGGCAATTTACATGGAGTACTTTGTGAGGACTCCTAGAGGTGCCCAGGTCCACCAGGTAGGTGACTTCCCCTTTCTTCTCCAAAATGGGATAGGGTCCAGTCAACTTGTCTTGGTGGGACCTTGGAGCAACAGACGCTAACACCCACAGAAATTGTCCTGGTTGGTGCTCAACCAGTGCTGATGTTTGGTCATACCAGAGCTTGATAAACTCTTGGCTGGCCTCCAAATTCTTGCTGTCTTTTTAATGTGCTCAGCCACGCCAGAACACAGGCCAAGCACATAGTCCACTATGTCCAGTTTGGGCTCCTTGAGCGGTTTCTCCCAGCATTCCCTCACCAAACTTAAGGGAACCCTTAAAGGATGACCAAACAGAAGTTCAAAGTGGCTAAAGCCAACTCCCTTCTGAAGCACCTCTCTATATCCAAACAAGAGACAAGGTAATAAGACATCCCAGCTCCTTCAGGCTCTCCCAGGTAAGCCCATTATCAAGTTGTTCGTGGTTTTGTTGAGTATCTGAACTAAACCATTTGTCTGGGGGTGTTGGGGGGTAGTGAACTAATAGCTCACAACACATTCAAATCAAATCAAATCAAAAACAACTTTATTCGGTTTTCGATATGAAAGCCACAAAAGTACAAAAATACACAGTAAGTAACCACTAAAAACGTTAAAAATACATGATATGTTAAAATTAATCTTTCTTGTACTAAACAATGCCTTTACTAAGGTCCATGTTTAAGGCAGTTCTGTGTTTCTTATAGGTTCATACGATGTTTAAGGCACATTCTAAGGTAATGTGCCACAGATTTTGACACTGAGGCGTTTTCCAAAAACTGCAATGCCAAATATGCGGGGCGGCATCTTCTTACCTTCATTACTTTTAAAATTGGTAGAATCCACTTCTTACGGAATGACGTATAAAATGTGCAAAAGAAAAGGACATGAATTGTGGACTGAGGGGAAGTAAAGTCACAAGGGCACGCTGTAGTATTGTGTGTCCAGATGTTCTGAGTAGGGAATGAAACCATGATATGAAAGAGATTAAACCTGAAACGGGTGAGAAGTAGTTTTTCAAATTGGGTCAGGTCATACTGCAGATATGGTTGTATGGATGGAACAGTTTGTATCATTAGGCAGTGTTGTACTGATGTCTTACCTATTTCTGTCATCATCCGTAATTGGGTTAAATGAGACAGACATATCTTTTTTAGTTCTTTTTTCGCTATGTCAGTTACTGACTGCGGGTCATCAAAAAACCTCGAAAAACCAACATCTGCTAAAAAAGATTTTACATAGCATAACCATTTTATCTTTTCCATGTGCTCTAGTTTCATACAGTCCTCTTGTGAGCTGGCATTCTTCCGTAGCCCATATTCTGCGCCATAACATTATGGGCTGGATCTTGATGAGATCTGAGATATGATCCACTCCGAGTTCCAAATGGCATCCAAAGGTTGTCGTGCTCTTTGGGACAGCTAATAAAAATTTGAGGAAAGAATTTTCAATTTTCTGAATTTGTTCTACGTTTGCTGTTCCCCAAACTCCTGCTCCGAAGATGGCCATGCTAATGCATTTTGCGTTGTAGATCTTTATCATCTCTACCAAAGGTTTTTTTCCTAGGCGCAGAGAGAAAGCTTTTAGGGCTCCCACTGTTCTTATAAGTGATAGCTTACGAGAGGTGATTACTTCTTTCCATTTGAACTCCTCGTCAATGGTGATGCCGAGATATGGATACGTTTTAGTTCTTTCAAGGGGCAAATTATCCACATGGATTGTCTTCACCTTTTTCCCCTTGATGCCAGCGTGCATCACAAAGGTTTTTTTAATGTTAACTTTTAAATTAAGGTTAGTCATAAAAGTACAGTAATTGTTTAAGGCTCGCTGTAGCTGAATCGGAGTTCGGGCGAGGATCACCGCATCGTCGGCGTATAACAATGCTGGGATTGGTCGCCGGCCTGCTGCTGGAAAGTCTTTTGCTCCCTGTAGCATTGCCGCCTCGAGTCCATTAGTGTAGAGGGTGAATAAGAAGGGGGCCAGCACGCACCCCTGCCTGACCCCCTTCTGTATTGGAAAGCTGTCCGTGAGTTGGCCCTCCAATCCATATCTTACTTTTCCAGTGGCGCCGGAGTGTAACTCACGTAGAAAATCCACAATTGCAGGCTCGATACCCATTTCCAACATTATTAGCCAAAGTTTGGAATGTTCTACACAGTCGAACGCTGCCGTAAGGTCAACGTAGACCATGTGCAGACTAGCTTTTTTTACTGTTGTGTATTTTGCGGCCAGTAAGGTTAAATTCAGAACTTGGTCCACGGTACTCAGGCCCGCCCTGAACCCGTATTGAAGATCTGAAAGTACCCCGTGTTCCTTGGACCACTCCTGGAGGCGATCAAGAAGTATTCTCCCTGCCATCTTTCCCGCTGAGTCCAAAAGCGAGATGGGTCGATAGCAGGAAGGACTATCTCTGTTGCCTTTCTTGTAGATAGGAACCAAGATTGATGTTGACCAGGAGTTAGGGAGGTTGATTTCCTTGGCTGCATTCAATACCTTGGTTAAAAGAGGGGACCAGAGATCAGGAAGAAGTTTGTAAAGATCCATGGGCACGGAGTCTGGTCCTGGCGCTTTGCCATTTTTTGCTGACTTTATGGCTTTCTTTGTCTCGTTAATGGTGAAGTGTATTTCTAACGGATAGTTCACCAGTGGAAGGACAGGTAGAGGGGCTGAGTCTCCGGGTTTTACTTCTTCAAAAACCCCTGAAAAATGCTGTACCCAGTCCTCCGCCTTTATTGCAATATCTAAGGAGGGACCCTCGTTGTTCCCGGCTAAAAATGGCGTCTTGACTATTCTCCAAAAGGCTAAGCTGTCTTTTTGAATACTGCTATCTAAAAGTTGTGTCCAGAGGTTGCATTGTATCTCTTTTTTCCTTTGTTTAAGTGCATACGCATATGATTTCCTTAATTGCACTATCTCTTCTCTGTTTCGATCTTTCTTTGCTAGGGCTTTCTTTAGGTTCGAATAAGCTTTTGTACACTGGGTGTTGAACCATCCTTTTCTTAGTGTGTTATTTTGTTTTCTTGGTTTGGTTAATTCGTTTCCTATAATTTTCACTAACAACACATTCATCAACATAGCTTTTAGGCATGCAGACATAACATTGGGCTCTCTATCAGATATCACCTCCTTAGGACACCCCACTCTGGTAAAGATACCAAGAAGGGCCTTTGCCATTGCAGGGGCAGTGACAGTCATGATGGGAATTGCCTCTGGGTACCTCATAGCATGGTCCTCTACTGCTAGAATAAATCTGTTCCCAGATGCAGTTTGTGGGTTAAGGGGACAAACAATGTCAATCCCTACCCTCTGAAAGGGAGTCCTAACCATTGGAAATTGAATTAAGGGAGGCTCTGGCTGTCCACATGTCATGCCAGTGGCCTGACAGGTAACACAGGAGTGACATAACTCCTTCACTTTTTCAGAAATCTAGGGCCTGTATAAATGGGTAACCAACCACTCCCCGGTTTCGGTTTGTCCTGATGTCCAGGTAGGGGATGTCACAGGCTAAAATTACAAAAAACACAGTTGATGGACAGAATGTAGAACAATGTCTTACATTCACCCCAGTACAAGGATCTGGGCCTAAATCCATCATTTTTTTGCACTCCACACCACCCTGGGTTAGACACTGGCTATATGCAAATCAGCTCTGACCCTGTGCCTCATGGGAACAGTCCAGTCCGAACTACCAAGCCATGTCTTTCCCAGACCGGAATCAAGCATCCAAGGACCGGTTTCTGGCTATCAGCCTTCATCAGCCTGGATAGCTTGACTCCAGTGGTGTGGAGAGCCTGGGACTCACGTCTGAGCATCCCCAGCACACTCGGGGTGAAAATTGCAAAAAACACAGTTGATGGACAGAATGTAGAACAATGTCATACATTCACCCCAGTACAAGTATCTGGGCCTAAATCCATCATTTTTTTGCACTCCACACCACCCTGGGTTAGACACTGGCTATATGCAAATCAGCTCTGACCCTGTGCCTCATGGGAACAGTCCAGTCCGAACTACCAAGCCATGTCTTTCCCAGACCGGAATCAAGCATCAGCCTTCATCAGCCTGGATAGCTTGACTCCAGTGGTTTTGAGAGCCTAAATCTGGGCCTAAATCCATCCGTCCTTGGATGCTTGATTCCGGTCTGGGAAAGACATGGCTTGGTAGTTCGGACTGGACTGTTCCCATGAGGCACAGGGTCAGAGCTGATTTGCATATAGCCAGTGTCTAACCCAGGGTGGTGTGGAGTGCAAAAAAACGATGGATTTAGGCCTAGATCCTTGTACTGGGGTGAATGTATGACATTGTTCTACATTCTGTCCATCAACTGTGTTTTTTGCAATTTTCACCCCGAGTGGGCTGGGTATGCTCAGACGTGAGTCCCAGGCTCTCCACACCACTGGAGTCAAGCTATCCAGGCTGATGAAGGCTGATAGCCAGAAACCGGTCCTTGGATGCTTGATTCCGGTCTGGGAAAGACATGGCTTGGTAGTTCGGACTGGACTGGTCCCATGAGGCACAGGGTCAGAGCTGATTTGCATATAGCCAGTGTCTAACCCAGGGTGGTGTGGAGTGCAAAAAAAACGATGGATTTAGGCCCAGATCCTTGTACTGGAGTGAATGTATGACATTGTTCTACATTTTGTCCATCAACTGTGTTTTTTGCAATTTTCACCCCGAGTGGGCTGGGTATGCTCAGACGTGAGTCCCAGGCTCTCCACACCACTGGAGTCAAGCTATCCAGGCTGATGAAGGCTGATAGCCAGAAACCGGTCCTTGGATGCTTGATTCCGGTCTGGGAAAGACATGGCTTGGTAGTTCGGACTGGACTGTTCCCATGAGGCACAGGGTCAGAGCTAATTTGCATATAGCCAGTGTCTAACCCAGGGTGGTGTGGAGTGCAAAAAAACGATGGATTTAGGCCCAGATCCTTGTACTGCCGTGAATGTATGACATTGTTCTACATTCTGTCCATCAACTGTGTTTTTTGCAATTTTCACCCCGAGTGGCCTGGGTATGCTCAGACGTGAGTCCCAGGCTCTCCACACCACTGGAGTCAAGCTATCCAGGCTGATGAAGGCTGATAGCCAGAAACCGGTCCTTGGATGCTTGATTCCGGTCTGGGAAAGACATGGCTTGGTAGTTCGGACTGGACTGTTCCCATGAGGCACAGGGTCAGAGCTGATTTGCATATAGCCAGTGTCTAACCCAGGGTGGTGTGTAGTGCAACAAAACAATGGATTTAGGCCCAGATCCTTGTACTGGGGTGAATGTATGACATTGTTCTACATTCTGTCCATCAACTGTGTTTTTTGCAATTTTCACCCCGAGTGGGCTGGGTATGCTCAGACGTGAGTCCCAGGCTCTCCACACCACTGGAGTCAAGCTATCCAGGCTGATGAAGGCTGATAGCCAGAAACCGGTCCTTGGATGCTTGATTCCGGTCTGGGAAAGACATGGCTTGGTAGTTCGGACTGGACTGTTCCCATGAGGCACAGGGTCAGAGCTAATTTGCATATAGCCAGTGTCTAACCCAGGGTGGTGTGGAGTGCAAAAAAACGATGGATTTAGGCCCAGATCCTTGTACTGGAGTGAATGTATGACATTGTTCTACATTTTGTCCATCAACTGTGTTTTTTGCAATTTTCACCCCGAGTGGGCTGGGTATGCTCAGACGTGAGTCCCAGGCTCTCCACACCACTGGAGTCAAGCTATCCAGGCTGATGAAGGCTGATAGCCAGAAACCGGTCCTTGGATGCTTGATTCCGGTCTGGGAAAGACATGGCTTGGTAGTTCGGACTGGACTGTTCCCATGAGGCACAGGGTCAGAGCTGATTTGCATATAGCCAGTGTCTAACCCAGGGTGGTGTGTAGTGCAACAAAACGATGGATTTAGGCCCAGATCCTTGTACTGGGGTGTATGTATGACATTGTTCTACATTCTGTCCATCAACTGTGTTTTTTGCAATTTTCACCCCGAGTGGGCTGGGTATGCTCAGACGTGAGTCCCAGGCTCTCCACACCACTGGAGTCAAGCTATCCAGGCTGATGAAGGCTGATAGCCAGAAACCGGTCCTTGGATGCTTGATTCCGGTCTGGGAAAGACATGGCTTGGTAGTTCGGACTGGACTGTTCCCATGAGGCACAGGGTCAGAGCTGATTTGCATATAGCCAGTGTCTAACCCAGGGTGGTGTGGAGTGCAAAAAAACGATGGATTTAGGCCCAGATCCTTGTACTGGGGTGAATCTATGACATTGTTCTACATTCTGTCCATCAACTGTGTTTTTTGCAATTTTCACCCCGAGTGGGCTGGGTATGCTCAGACGTGAGTCCCAGGCTCTCCACACCACTGGAGTCAAGCTATCCAGGCTGATGAAGGCTGATAGCCAGAAACCGGTCCTTGGATGCTTGATTCCGGTCTGGGAAAGACATGGCTTGGTAGTTCGGACTGGACTGTTCCCATGAGGCACAGGGTCAGAGCTGATTTGCATATAGCCAGTGTCTAACCCAGGGTGGTGTGGAGTGCAAAAAAACGATGGATTTAGGCCCAGATCCTTGTACTGGGGTGAATGTATGACATTGTTCTACATTCTGTCCATCAACTGTGTTTTTTGCAATTTTCACCCCGAGTGGGCTGGGTATGCTCAGACGTGAGTCCCAGGCTCTCCACACCACTGGAGTCAAGCTATCCAGGCTGATTAAGGCTGATAGCCAGAAACCGGTCCTTGGATGCTTGATTCCGGTCTGGGAAAGACATGGCTTGGTAGTTCGGACTGGACTGTTCCCATGAGGCACAGGGTCAGAGCTGATTTGCATATAGCCAGTGTCTAACCCAGGGTGGTGTGGAGTGCAAAAAAACGATGGATTTAGGCCCAGATCCTTGTACTGGGATGAATGTATGACATTGTTCTACATTCTGTCCATCAACTGTGTTTTTTGCAATTTTCACCCGAGTGGGCTGGGTATGCTCAGACGTGAGTCCCAGGCTCTCCACACCACTGGAGTCAAGCTATCCAGGCTGATGAAGGCTGATAGCCAGAAACCGGTCCTTGGATGCTTGATTCCGGTCTGGGAAAGACATGGCTTGGTAGTTCGGACTGGACTGTTCCCATGAGGCACAGGGTCAGAGCTGATTTGCATATAGCCAGTGTCTAACCCAGGGTGGTGTGGAGTGCAAAAAAATGATGGATTTAGGCCCAGATACTTGTACTGGGGTGAATGTATGACATTATTCTACATTCTGTCCATCAACTGTGTTTTTTGCAATTTTCACCCCGAGTGGGCTGGGTATGCTCAGACGTGAGTCCCAGGCTCTCCACACCACTGGAGTCAAGCTATCCAGGCTGATGAAGGCTGATAGCCAGAAACCGGTCCTTGGATGCTTGATTCCGGTCTTGGAAAGACATGGCTTGGTAGTTCGGACTGGACTGTTCCCATGAGGCACAGGGTCAGAGCTGATTTGCATATAGCCAGTGTCTAACCCAGGGTGGTGTGGAGTGCAAAAAAACGATGGATTTAGGCCCAGATCCTTGTACTGGGGTGAATGTATGACATTGTTCTACATTCTGTCCATCAACTGTGTTTTTTGCAATTTTCACCCCGAGTGGGCTGGGTATGCTCAGACGTGAGTCCCAGGCTCTCCACACCACTGGAGTCAAGCTATCCAGGCTGATGAAGGCTGATAGCCAGAAACCGGTCCTTGGATGCTTGATTCCGGTCTGGGAAAGACATGGCTTGGTAGTTCGGACTGGACTGTTCCCATGAGACACAGGGTCAGAGCTGATTTGCATATAGCCAGTGTCTAACCCAGGGTGGTGTGGAGTGCAAAAAAACGATGGATTTAGGCCCAGATCCTTGTACTGGGGTGAATGTATGACATTGTTCTACATTCTGTCCATCAACTGTGTTTTTTGCAACAGGCTAAAATTAGGCTGAACTCTCTGTATACTTGGGGGACCACCACTCTCCTGGCTACCCCTGGTTTGGGGTCCCTGCCTTAGTGTACAGGAGCCCATCTGCCCAATAGACCCTGCAGAAGCCACTAACATCTCCATGTTCTTGCCTTTCACCCTCCTGCTTAAGGTCTTCTAGAGTTGGGCAAGTCTTTTGTCCAAGGAATAGGTCCTTTTTGGATGGTCTCCCTAAACCCAGGTGCTCTGCCAGGTCAGGCCAGGCTCCCTCAGATGCAGTTCCCTCCTCTGGAACCCTCAGGCAAACTCTCCCCCTGGTCCTGTGACCTCTTTTAACCTGACTGGTCAGACTTCTTGCCCTTTCTCTTGCTTTGGAAGGCTCCAAGCTCCCATGACTTCTCTGTTATGTTGTCTGTGCTGTAGTTGCCACACACACCCACTCATGGAGACCCAGCATTTCTGCCCAAGCAGACATTTCCAGATCATTTCTCAAAAGACATACCACTTGAATGGTTGGGGACACAACCACCTTCTTTGGGCCATTAATCCCTCCCAATTCTAAGCTTACCAAGACCATTTGAGGCAGCTTAGCCTTATTTTCAGCCGTGGTTACCTGGTGACTAACACCAGGTATCATATGTTTTGGGAAAACCAGTCTAGCTGTCACCATAGTGACACTGGCATCTGTATCCCTCAGAGCCTCCACCTCAGTTCAATTGATCTGTGCCCTTTGTCTGAACTTCTCCATGGTTGGGGGTAAGATTACCAGGGCTTCAATATCCATCTACAGACACTAAGGTAGCCTCCGTGTAACCTCTGACCTCTCCAGAGTACACTTCCATCCCCACCCATATGTTAGCCAAACCATTGGACTGTACACAATCAGGGGACTTCTTGGAGCATGTAGAATCTTCTTTTTGTGTCCTGGCTAATGACAGTCATGGCATATCCCAGAAAGCCTTTGTAGGGTCCCAGTTTTTACCATGATACCCCATACCTTGGACTGGAATGAGTCTCAGGGCCCACTCTCTTAAAAAGATGTTGGGGCCGTTAGAGAACTCCTTCTTTTTGTCTTTGTAGTTGCTCACAATTTTCCCCTGCTGGGAGGTCTGAGCACCCCCTTTCTGGTTACTCCCACAATGGGCCTTCTTGGACACCCTGGTTCTAATCCATTTATTAGCTACCTGGGAGAAGAAAACATTTAATCCATCTAATGCTGATGGAATGTGTCTGTTGTACAATTAGTTAACATGATAAACTAATTGTTAAAACATAATTAAATTATCTAGCCCATCCTAAGTATCCACCTCCTTACCTTTTATCCTGCCTTCTAGTGTTTAACTGAGGAGTCTACAAAGTCCACTAATGTCAGATTTTTTACCTTTATGGTTGTCCCTAAACTTCACTCTATACTCTTCTATGGTGATTGTAGTACTCAGTCATATTCTAATTAAGGGTCAAAAGTCTATCTCTGTCCTTGACTGAGAAAATCTCCCACAGCAGAGATCCCCAGTGCTGGTGTCCTATCCTTCTCATTTGTTGTTGTAACCACTATCACAAAACCTGGGTATAATCCCATTGGGGACCTTACGGTAAACAGTTTCCTCTTCTTCTCTATTTGCTTTGCAGCCTCCTTTATCTTTGGCTTCAAGCCCATCTTAGCCCTTCTCTTGTCTTGTCTTGGGCTAGTCCCCTTTCTCAGAGTTCAATACTTTTCTTTTCTAGTGAGAGGAGGTCAAGGTCTTGCTTGAGGTATACTCCCACCCTACCAGTAGCCAGGTTACCAGAGTGACTTCTATTACTTCCTGCAGGTGAACGGGGTCTGGGAAAGGGCAGAGAGTGTTGGTCTTCACCTTCTTTCCCCTCATCTTCTACTTGGGCCAAGGCCTCATCCATATCCTCTGCAGGATCTTCTTCTGAGGAATGACTTTCCTTCTCTATCTTCTCCTTCTCATAGGAGCTGAGGCCTTCTCAGGGCCCACCTTTTTGGATGTCTTTCTGAAGCCAATGCCCCTAATTATGTACAAGGCTCTGAGATCACTGATCTTCAGAGCTGAGAGGACAGACAGGTCGAGGTTCTTGTCATCCTCCATTATGGGCTAAACCTTTTCTGAAAAATTTAGCCTTTTTAAAACTTTACAAAAACGTTTGACTATCTTTCTAATCTTATAAATACTTTAGAATGGGTTCCACACCGGGCCCTAAAAATTCCAACTAAAAACTTTTTTAAAGAAAAATATAAAAAATAATGTGGGTCTAAAGTCAATAGTGGATTTCTCATGCAAAGGCACTTATGACCAAGTGGTACTGCGAAACACACGTTCAGCATCCCACAGCTGTTACACCAATGTAGGAAAATGGAGTATTATTCAGTGTGGCTGGGAAGGCTTAACTATGCAAAACTCTCAAAATACCTCCAATAGGTCCTTTGGATCCACACTAATAAATTCCTAGCTCAGTCCTGGTAGTGTGGCACAGAGCAGTCAGGCTTTACTAGCGGAACATATGTTAACCAATTCAGAGTACCAACGTGGATGATAAAAAATTGACATGACTCGAAAGAAATCCGACTTCAATTTTTAAAAATAATGCAGATTTTATATAAATTTAGACACCAAGATGAAGACAATCAGATGAGTATAGCCGTATAAAATGTAAATTAAAAAAATATTTACACTATTAACATAATTAATTATCAATTAGTGAATGACTAACAATTATTATTTAACTAATATTAAATTACTTCCTACCCTCTACCCCCATAAACCCCACAACCCTCACATACAATTTAAATAAAAACTTTTTATCACTATTAACATAATTAGTTAGTAATTAAATAAATAATATTAATTTCAAATGTATCATTAATTTATTATATTTAAATTACTTCCCACCATGTGCCCCTATAAAACCACAACTGTACTAAACATAACAAAAAACGACTTAAATTAAATGTAATAACAAAAAAATACAAATATATTCAAAACATAAACAATAATTACACCAAAAATTACATCAGATACATTTAACCCCTTGTGTGCTGCCTTCGGCCGTTGGCCATGGGAGCACTTCCTCCCTAATGCTGCCGTCGGCCTACGGCCGACGGAGCAACGCCCACCCTTTACAACGCCCGTTAAGGCGTTAAAATATATTCCAAAATACATAACAAAAAAAAAAAAAAACTTAAAACTAACTATATTCTCGTAAACGATATTAATAACTTCAATATTTTAAAAATAGATATTACTTACCATAAAATCGATATTCTTGACAACAATATTTTTGCTGACGATTTTTCCATATGGAAAAGAAACAATTGATGGATGGAATGCTGGATAATGCAAACATTCACCCTCAGTCACAAGGATATGGGTTTAATCCATCATTCTTATACTCACCACACCACTCCAGTTTGGACCCAGTCATATGCAAATCAGTCTTGACCCTGTTCCTTATGGGAACAGTCTGGCCCGAACTGCCAAGCCAGGTCCTCCCTGAACCGGAAACAAGTGCCCTGGGAGCGGTTTCAGGGCATCACCCTTTCATCAGCCAGGCTAGCTTGAATCCAGTGGTGTAGTGAGCACACAACCCATTTCTGGGCATACCCTTCCCACTTAGGGCAACATATTCAAAAGAAACAATTGATGGATGGAATGCTGGACAATGCAAACATGCAAAAGTAAGAATTGATGGACGGAATGCAAACATTCACCCCCCAGTCACAACGATCTGGGTTTAAACCATCGTTCTTTTGCTCACCACACCAACCCAGTTTGGACCCGGCCATATGCAAATCAGTCTTGACCCTGTTACTTATGGGAACAGTCCCGAACAGCCAAGCCAGGTCATCTCTGGACTGGAAACAAGCATCCTGGAACAGGTTTCAGGGCATCACCCTTCATCAGCCAGGCTAGCTTGAATCCAGTGGTGTAGTGAGCACAGTACTCATGTCTGGGCATACCCTTCCCACTTAGGGCGACATAGGCAAAATAAACAATTGACTCCTTCCCTCTTAGGGTGACATATGCAAAAGAAACAATAGATAGACGGAATGCTGGACAATGCAAACATTCACCCCCAGTCACAAGTATCTGGGTTCAATCCAACATTCTTTTTCTCACCACCCCAATTTGGACCCAGCCATATGCAAATCAGTCTTGACCCTGTTCTTTATGGGAACAGTCCAGCTTAAACTGCCAAGCCATGTCCTCCCTAGACCAGAAACAAGCATCCTGGGACTGGTTTCAGGGCATCACCCTTCATCAGCCAGGCTAGCTTGAATCCAGTGGTGTAGTGAGCATGAGACCCACATCTGGGCATACCCTTCCCATATGCAAAAGAAACAATTGATGGACGGAATGCTGGACAATGGATACATTCACCCTCAGTCACAAGGATCTGGGTTTAATCCATCATTCTTTTTCTCACCACACCACCCCAGTTTGGACCCTGCCATATGCAAATCAGTCTTGAACCTGTTCCTTGTGGGAACAGTCCAGCCCGAACTGCCAAGCCAGGTCCGCCCTGGACTGGAAACAACCGGGAAACTAGTATTCTGGGACCAGTTTCAGGACATCACCCTTCCATGGTTTGATATTTTTTACCCTACATTTTTGCAAGTCTATAATTTGTACTCGATATTTTGGCTTAGACCTGTTTGGAACGTTTAAATCCTCAGTTGGGACTAAGTGGAAACAAAAAAAAATATTTGGCCTCGATACTGCAAATCAGTGTGCAACCAAACCATTTTATTTGGACAGTTATTTATCTTTCCTTTTCTTAATATCACTTTAATAAGTTCAGTTATATAAACGAAATCGAGGGTTTGGACCTTGCACAGCAGCAAGTCTCAACAGAATGCACATAAATATCTATAATGTAAGAACAGAAAAAACTTCTTTTTTTTTTGATTACTTACAATGCTTTACTTAAAAAAGAAAATCAGCAAATTGTGATTTCATTTCTAAAGAGAAGAAATGTGAAACTAGTTAAATGTATTTCTTCTGCACAAATAAGATGTGAATATCAGTACGTGTACAATACCTTGATTAATGAAATAAAGTGTTTACATTTTTCTCAAAGGAAATGTATTCGACTTGTCTGTTATTCTGCTTGAGCGTTCAGTAACTAGGATGCAGGGTTGAAGGTGTGTATCCTTAATTGTAGTAATATCGGTAGCAGCTACGTAGTTTCCCAAAAAGTACTTACATTTTTATGTTGCATTTTAGAGAACACTGAAAAAAGTCAGCCAGGCAATTGACCGAAAACTCCTGTAGTATTAAATAAACTCTTGCAAAAACTCAAACCTAATTCAAACAAAGCAACATGCATCCATGCATGTGACTCTGTTCTCTTCATACGATTTGGTGGGCGGGGGGGGGGGAGAGGGTGGGGAGGCAAGCTGACCGAAGGAAGGTGTGCCACCATGGAGATTGGGATCATTAGAAATCCAAGGTTACTTTGGGCTTCTTTGGGCTGGGCTTCAGACTGTCGAGGCTGTCAGACCTATATATAGGCAACCATTTTAGGTGACTAGGCACCATTTTGGTAGGTGACACAGTGTCTGCTCCACAGCATGTTGTTTTGCCTCCTTCCCGTCCCTATAATGTGTTTTCTTTTTCCTTAATGGACATGTTTTTCTTGGTATTCACAGGCTGATCTTTCATTGAACATAGGTGTTCAGGGAGGGGGTTTTTGTATTCGATTTCCCGCTTGGAACAGGTACAAGCCGGTTGGCAGTTTCAGTTGCCAGTGTTCTAGATTAGTATTATTGTTGTGAGCATAGGTGAGTCAGAACAATGAGGGGTGCAATAAAGATACACCTAGAGGAAGCAACAAATTAAAAGTTAAGATGTCGTATACTTAGATAGTTAGATATAGGGCAAAGTGTTAAGGAAGTTAAAGGTCAAAGTTTAATAACAGTGTAGGAGTTACACAGTTGCAAGATAAAGATGTAAAGAGGCACTGGAGTTTTAGGGGTGTGGGGTAGGTGAATTATTGTACAGTGGGGTTTAGTTTTGTGAGGCTTTTTATTGCTATGATGCGCACCTCTCTTCAATAAACCAGCCTTGTTCACACATGAAGCGAGCATGTGGTCTGTGATGCTTCCCTTTGGCCCAATTAATTTTTATTTTGTGGGACTTTGGAGCCCCAATGCAATTTAATTACTGACGCTGGTCTGTAATGTCACGTGACTTGTAATTGAAAGGAGCTGTACGCACGTACCCTATGCACTCCTTCTGCAGTGCTAATTGGCAAGCTTTCAAAACTCCAGGGATGAAGCACCCTCATTTCTTGCCTACACGCAGGCTTAGATGTCTGCAATAGGCCCGACTAACGACTAGAAGTAAAGTACTAAAACATAACTAGGATTTGGGTTTCTAATTATATTATCGCGACGGCCAGGCTTGGCCCATGCATGAGCTCTTAGAGCCATCCAAGCCAGGCTCTTAGCTTAGCTCTGACTTGAGTCTTACTGTTAGCTCGCCTACCTCGAATTGTAATTGCATTTTTTTTTAAATATCTTTTTTATTGGCATTGGTGAAATTAACTTCGATATAATCAATAAATTTTCATATCCACAGCATGAATACTACTCTTAGGGTTGAACCAAACATCAGTCTCCATGATACATTTGTTGCATGTGGATGAATCAATAGTCATTCTCCAATAGCATTTTTACCATAAACACTCTACCCTATGGTATCGGTCGCCCTTCCGTTTGACAATAGTGACTGATATTTTCTTGCTGTGGCAAGATGTATTGTGGGGACTAACTGGTTCAGCTGTTAGCATTACCTTTCTTGCATATGTCTGTTCTGAAAATGCCATGTTAAAACTCACAAAAAAAAAAAACTCAAGGCATCCACAAACTATAGATGTTTAACTAAAACTTGTAAAAATTTACCGGTGGTCCTCTGTCAGCAGGTATGTCACTGTATGTGTTTTAAAAAAAATGTTGTTTCCTTTTTTCTTCTCTTGCTTCTAAATCATCTTGGCTGGCTCAACTATCGAGCCGGGGGCTCCGGGGGGGGTAGAGGGGAAGAAGAAGGCAGGACCAGCAATAAGGAGACAAAAGGGACCGTCCAGGTGTCACTATGCTAGGGGATGATTGATCCCGCCCTCTCCCCGAGGCCCCTGAGTGTCATGAGGGTTCTTCATGTCTTTGGTAGGTAGGTGTCTCTCACGCTCTGTCTGGTTCAGACAGGCTTGTCTGTGAGTCTTGGTCAGGTGCATTAGGTGTGTTCCATGCCCTCAGTATGTCAGCCCATGGTTCCGCCAGGGGTTTACGGCATTTCGTGATCTTATCCTCCTGGATAAAGGCTTTCTCCTCTGCCCTGGCCCAGCAGGAAACATCTTTTTCCCAGTCTATTATTAGAGGGTTCTCCTTTTAGCCAGGAGAAAAGCCAGATCTACAAACCTGTGTCCCATTCTTTTGGATTTGGGTCTCGGGAAAAGACCCAGAAGGCATACCTCTGGAGAACATCTCACATTGCGTGCCAAAACCCCATTTACAGTATCCACAATCGTGGTCCAGTATTGTCTAAGTCCTGGACAGGACCATACCATATGGTCAAAGTCGGCGTCTATTTGTGAGCATCTGGCACAGGTCTGTTCCTCTCTACCATATACTACGTTCAACTTGTGCGGGGTAAGGTAGTTTCAATGGAGTATGTTAAACTGTATGAATTTAAAGGCTGCATTCCTTGACCTTTTTTTGGGGCTTCCAAGGTCCTTCTTCCATTGCCACTAAGTTAATTGCCTATTCAGTGTGCCCTCCCATCTCACTTGTACACTGGGCAATCTCTCAGTTATTGCCAGGTATAGCCATTTTACCAAATGTCCCACCGACCCCAAAGTCACCATCGCCTGAAGAGCCGCATGGGTGGCAGGTTCTTTCGTATTGACTCCCCACAGCGCTATCAACGTCCCCCCTTATCTTATGGCAGTTCAAAAACTGTCCCGGTGGCAGGTCATGGTATTCCAGAAACTCATCCAGTGGAAGCAGTTTGCTGTCCCGATAGCAGTCACCAACTGACAGAACTCTCGCTTCCTCCTAGCCCGGTAGCTGCAGCTGCGTGAGAGGATGACCCATCCCTAGCTGTCGTATTCCTGTGAGAGGTATGTGTGGTGCATAAAGCGGTACATCCCTGGCCCTTTTCATACATCTATCCCAACACGTTACTGCCACTGTAAGTAGCGTCCCCATATTTTTGATCTTCTGGCGGGGGTTGAGCATCCTAGGGAGCATGACCTCTTGTGCGGTATTGGCCGGTAATGATATTGTCTCAAGCCCCCTTCCATCTAGCCATATGGCCAGCCACTGGAGCTGTGCCACCAAATAATTAGCCTCATAGTCAGGAGCACCCAGTCCCCCCCTTTTAGGGGCAGACGCAGTGTCTGCAGGGATACCCTATTGTGTCTACCATCCCATACTAGGCCTCTCAGCAATGTGTCCAGGGCCTTAAACCACCACTTTGGAATCCCTACCGGCAGATTAACAAAAGAAGTACAGGAGCTTTGGTAGTACTACCATCTTGGACAATGCCGCTATAGCCATCACTGGTAATTTGAGTGAGTGCCAAAAGGACTCATTTGCCCGCAATATTCTCAGGGCACCTTCGAGATTCCCCCCCCCCAGCAGGTCCACCTGACGATGATAGACCTGTATTCCCTGGTACCTGAAGGAGCTCGGTGTCCATTCCAGATCCAGAAGAAATTCAGCGACCGGACAAGGGTGGGATTTAATGGGAACACGCAGGGTTTTTTGTGTTGAAACAGTCCTGAGAGGAGCAAACTCCTCTAGTACGCACAGCACTGTCGAAAGCCAGCGAGATCCATTTCGGAGATAGATCAGTATATCGTCCGCGTACAGTGAGACTATGTGGTCAGCCCCGTAAAGAGCCAGTCCGATGCTCCCACACTCCCACACTCTTGCCTAAGCCGCACCACCAATGGCTCCATGGCCAGGGCAAAGAGCAATGGCGATAAGGGACACCCCTGCCGGGTTCCTCTATAGATGAAGTATTGGGCAGATTCTGTGCCACCCGTGCGCACCCTAGCTCTAGGACTCTCGTATTAGAGGAGGACCCACTTTGACCAGCCCTCTCCCAATTTCATCCTGTCCATTACTGCCAATAAGAAGTTCCATCTCAAGGAATCAAAGCCCTTTTCCAGGTCTACAGCTACCACCACGGCTTCAGGGTACTCTCCCAGATGTCTGTGAAACATAACGTTATATTATCTCCTCAAGTTGTTAAACGTGGACCGTGAGGAGATAAATCCATTTTGGTCAGTGTCAACCAGTCTCTGCATATGCAGCAAAAGTCTGGTCGACAGGACCTTGCTTAATATTTTGAAGTCAAGATATAACATTGACAATGGTCTAAATTCAGTTATGTCTGCTACTTCTTTCTTTGTTTTTGGCAAGGGGATCACCAACGCCTCTCTGATCGATGGTGATAGTCGTTTCTCCCCAAATGCCGCCGCAAACACTTGCTACAGCCGTGGGGCCAACACATCTACAAAGGTGGAATAGAACTCGGCCTGGGGAACGTCAGGCCCGGGTGTTTTCCCCTACGCCATTTCTTTGTTGGCTACACTGAGTTATCCAACTTTAACCAGCTGCGCCAGGGTTTCCTGATTGTCCCGTCTAATTTGTGCAATCCCATCCCTCCCAGATACGCCATTGGCCTGTCTCCCCGTATGTCCCCCGGTTTCCCGTATAACTTCTCATAGTATTCCCGGAAGGTATCATTAATACCCCTCGGAGAGCAAAGTACACGTCCGCCCACATCACAGATACCTGAAATTAGAGCACCCATGCCTTCCAGTCTGATTAATCAGGCCAATAGCCTCCCAGCTTTACCCCCTTATATATGTTGCCGTTCCTGGTACATTCGATAATCCAATGTCCTTAACCTATCCCGCGTGGAGTTATAAGGACTCTTCACGTCTGCTAGTCGTCATTGAGCATCAGCCCATCCATCGGTCTCTCTGTCCAGCGATAGTATTTGGGTCTCCAGGGACTCAAGCTCCTGGGTGATCCCCCTTCTGGCTCCCACCACCTATCTCAGACACTGTCCTCGGATTACCACCTTAAATATGTCCCATTCCACCATGAGCGAACTAGCAGTCCCCTGGTTGTTCTCAAAGTACCTGGCAATAGCTTTAGACAGCCATAGTTTAAAATTGTCATCTTCCAATAAGTTGGGATCTAATTGCCACAGTGGAATGGGAGCTCTTTTTGGGGTAGGGGCGAATTGCATCAGCAAAGGGCTGTGGTCGGAGATGGATCTCCCTAAGTATTCTGCTTTAGTTAACATCTGGGCCAGCCTGTCTGAACAGAAGAACATATCTAATCTGGTGTACAGGTCATACAGGGAGGAGTAGTAGGAATATTCTCTTTTCTATGCGTTATGCAGTCTCCAAACATCTATTAGTTCCCACCCCGCAATCCAGCCCCTTAGTCCTCTGGCGAATGTGGCAGCTATTGTACCCCTCAATGGTGAAGTAGATCTGTCCCATCCTAAATCACATACACAATTAAAATCACCCTCCAAAATCAAATCATCCGCCACCACCCCCGACAATGTTTCAGAAATCTGCTCCAGGAAGGAGATCTGATCACGATTCAGTGCATAAACACTCCCCAATGTCATTTCCTAGCCCTTCAACTTGCCCTTGAAACAACAATCTCCCATCTGTGTCAGATATTTTCCGGGAGACTTGAAATGGGACCCCAGGCCTGATCTACACAAGCACCCCCCTTGCAAAAGCTGAGTGCTTGGTCGCAAACAAATGTCCTCGCCATCTACGTCAGAGCCTATCCACTTCCACCTCCATAAGGTGGATCTCTTTTAGCATTACTATATGGACTCCCTTATGCATTATGTAATTCAGGATACTGTAGCACTTGGAGGGAGAGCCTATACCATGAATATTCCAGGTCAGGAGTTGAAACTCCTTAGCAAGACCAGAATCACCCCTCCAACAGTCCCCAACAGAGCCCCAATCTTAATTTCTGCTGTGGATCCTACAGTATAGAACAACAAACCCAACAATAAATTCCCCAACCCGTGAGCGGACTGACAACGGTCAGCTGCCCAAACCTGTGATGAAACATCATTGCAGTCAGTACGCCGCCCTCAGCTCCACTTGTGGTGCACTCTGGTGAGGGGTGGAAGGAAGGTCAAGTAATTTAAAAAATGGGTTGTGGGTCATCTGGTCCCATATGTGGTGCAGGGGTTATCTCCATATCCTCTTCTAGGTAACAGCATCGCCTTTGTAGCCAAAGTGTCTCCATGCATCATTGTTTTGTGTGTCCACGGACCCTCGCCCCATTAAGCAGTGTCATCTGCAGTGCACGGAGTAAGTTTCAGCAGTTCTGCATTATTTCCAGAGTAGTCCTCTGAGTTAGACAAATGATTCACTGGTTCGGAAGAGGAGTCTCCACCCTGGTCTTGGCCTCCGGGCTACATCAGCTGTGCCACTGCCTTGAGCGCAGATTCCCGCTCCTGCTGTGTCTGGGAAATAGTTGGTCTCTGCAATGCTCTTGGATTCTTGGGGCGAGGTATCCTGGCTCTAGCACCACGATCCTCCCCCTTTGATCCTGGCTGGGATCCGGACAAAGGGGCCCCTTTCCCATATGCTTCCAGTCAAGTCCATGTATCATCCTGGGTGTTACAAAAGTGCATGTTACCATCCAATACAGGAAACATTAAGGAGTATTGCAGTCCTGCCTCCCATAGTGCTTTTTTAACCGCTGTAGGAGGCTCTCTGTGCCAGCACTTTGGCAGTAAAGTCCGGGTACATGGAAATTTTACTGTTGTTCATAGCATAGGGGCTGTGAGATCTGGACTCATGCAAGATGGCATAACTATCCCTATAGTGCAGTAACTTGGTTGCCACCGGGAGCTTCTCCAGAGCAAAGAATTTGGATAAGGTACCAGCCGGCACCACTTCTGCAAACCACTTCTCAAGAAATGACAGCATGTCTGCCCCCTCCGCTGACTCCGGAATCCCAACAATTCTGACATTATTGCCTCGGTTTCTTCCTTCGGCATCTTCTGCCTTCATTTCTAGTTCAGTCACCCTAGTTGTTAGGTCATCTAGGTGAGTCACCCCCAGCTTTTTTCAGGCAGAATTCTGTTAGTGTACTCTCAACCTCCGTGACTCTGTCCGCTAATTTATGGTGCTCTGCCTGCAGGCAACCCAGTCCCACTGACACCTCCCCTATATCCTGATGAAGGAGAGCTTTGGTGTCAGAGATCGCCTCTAACATCTTGTCCAGGTGAAGATGTATACAATAGAATTGTTTCCCAGATTCCTGACCACTGTACTGGGGGAAGTTTCCAGAGTGTGGGGTAAAGTACTCCCTTGCTTTGTTTTCTGCAGCTTTGTCTCGACTAACCCCCACCCAGGCATTTTCCCAGGCTGTAGAAGGACTGTCCACCTTGTGTGGAGTTCGAGGGTTGACCCGCCTTGTGCGCTGGACCTCTGCAGCCCTTCCACCCTCTATTATCCGCCCGGTGGTTCTAGAACTCAAGGAGGCAAGGTAGCCAGACAGAAGGGTTGCCCACTGTCAGCCCTCACCAACGATGTCCAGGTTTCAGTTGCATAAAGTCACTCATTCAGGCCATAGGGGGATGGCTGACATAGAAGAATGTATATTTATTTCTGGGGCCCACCCGACCGCTCCCCAGCTGATTGACACAGCACGGCCTCTGAGTGTCCACACCCATCAACAGGCATACCATTACACCCAGAGCTGGTGCCTGGCCTTTCTGATGTGTGCCACCGCCTCGCCGGCTTTTGTAGATCACACCACTGGTACCTCTGCGCCTGCTGCAGTGAACATCCCCGTTGCTGTACAGGAGGTATAAGAACACCGTATTGCCCAGCTCTTGTCGCCTTTATATTTCCGCTGCAGGCCTACTCAGCTGTTGGCCACCACGGGTCTCCCTTTCAGGCTACTCCCTGCCAACTTACTCGGATCTCGGCCCCCTTCAATCCGGTGCACGTACTGCAGATATTTCGCGGTCTACACCACTGTCGAGTGGATGCCACTCTGCGAGGCCGCAGCTTAGCAGCAGCTCTAAATTCGAGTCTTCAGACTCCCATCGTAGCACCCTTCCTCCGGTTCCACAGCTTCTACAGGCCCACTCGGCTGTTCCCCAGCAGGTCGGTATAGCATGGTCCCTGTGTGTCCATACCTGTATATAGGCATGTCAGTATCTCCAGCGCCGGTGCCTGGTCCTTCTGCACTGCATCACTGCTTCACCGGATGCTGCCTTCCACACACTTAAGAGCTCGAAGCTTGCTGCGGTGATCACCACCGTTTCTGTTCAGGAGGTATAAATGCACCGTAGCACCCCGCCTTCTACGTCTCTGAATTCCCGCTTCAGGACTGCACGGGCTGCTGGCCGCAACCGGTCTCCACTCCAAGCTGCTTCCAGTCAGCAGGCCCGGGCCCGTCGATCCGGCGTTCTCACCACTGGTGGTAGGTTGCGGCTTTGACCGCTGTCTTTACCACCCTTGCTCCTTCATGCCGGTACTCAATACAGTTGCCACTTTGCAGCGCCCCCAGGACTCTCAATGAGGCCGCAGCCTCGCGGCAGCGCTAGTTTAGGTTTCTCCGGGCCCCCATCGCGGCAACCGTCCTTCGGCTCTACTACAGCTGCCCCAAGCTCCATCTGCAGTTCATTTCGGTGTTGGGGACTAGCAGGACCCTCCGGTTATCAAATATCGTGCATTGGGGTACGCCACTCTCAATTTAGACAGGATTAATATTGGACCAGGACGGAGCTTCACAACAATGTGACCGCCATGATCACGGTCCAAGCCGCGCCCCTCGAATTTTAATTACATTGATATAGCGCATACTATGATGCACTTGAAGCGCTTATCACATCATTTGCACCTGTAACCACCAACAGAACATTTTTTACATTCCAACCTTGGTTCAATTACACATCAGTTTGTGCCAAAATAATTCGAAGCTGCAAATTAATTGAAAAACAAAATTACACGCCACGCTCCATATGAGGAATAAAACAACATCAAAATATTATTATTTTTTTAAATCTTCATCAAACGTCCATAAGAATTACCCAACTTGATGAAAGTAGGGGCTATTACAGAAAAAAATAGAAGACAAAAAGCACCCTTAAAAACAGCAAGAACATTTTAGACACTGTGAAATTTCATGAAATCCCATGAAACTTTTAAAGAGACATGTGGTTCATTGGTATATTGTGTAACTCTTTTAAGAGCATGTGCTTGCTACATGTCGTGAGTGCAGATTTTTGGGCTTTTTTTACTACTCACCATCAGACCGAAGTGCTGCTGGTCGAGGAAGGAAATTCATATAGCTGTAAGTGTCATGTTTAAAGTGTCTAATATGTTTAACGTTTTTGAATTTAGCATGCTGCACAGCTGCAGAACAAAGAGGTCTGTGCTAACTGATAGTTAACTTATTCAAGTGACATAAATCCCCCAAAACCACTGGTACCTCTCTCTGCGTAGGAGGACCGATGAAACAGCTGTTTTAGTGGTGTATTATTGTGAAAATTTGATTTAGATGTGAGCAAGAGGGGAGGCTACAACCATTTTTACAGCTTTGTGCAATGGACTCGGGATGTCAAGTCCTGTCATTTCCTTCACCAACAGTTTACAGCCAGTCTGACTCCTCCTGAGCTCTGGCCTTAATCCAGTGTGCTTTTTTTATGGACTAACAAATGGCTTGCATGCAGCCAACATAATAAACTTACTGGTTTGCTGATAGCAGGTATTTTCAAATGCAAGCAGTAAAATTCAAGCAATGTATCAGGACAGAAACTAACAACACCTGGCCTTCCTGGTAACAGATTCCATGAATGACACCAACGTGTTGCCTAGGGCTGTACAATAGCCTTAGAGCCCGATCTAGCGGGCACTACCGTCCATTAAAGATCCGCTCCAGCGTTAAAGGCCTGAGCCAAAGGTGAGGTCCTTTAACAAGGTAGTGGGCCTTTAATAGCTGATAGAGCCCGCTAGGAGGGCTCTTAGGCTATTGGAACATTACGCCCCAGAAGGCAGATTGTTCTAATTGGTAAAAACAAAGGCCTCTCAAAGCCAGAGGGGATTTAAATCCCCTCAGGCCCCGAAAGGCATTTGTTCACAGCAGCAGTTGTGAATAAAAAACAACATTAGAATGTTGTTCTACGGGGCTTCTACAGGCCCGTAAAAGCCCAGAGCACTCCATTGTCTGCAAGAGAGTGCTCAACATTCAAATGTTCTAATACATTATAGTGATGATGGAACAATTTTCACAAGGGGGGGGTGCTGTCATCAATGTTGTGCGCCTGCCTGAAGTATTAGGGATTGTGAAATGTACAAGGGTAGCACATAGCACTACACAAAAAACAAGAGTTGCAAATTTGCAACAGCCTACAGCCATTCAGCATGAAAGTATTAAGAGTAAGAGTGTTGTATGTAGCTAGAGGTGCATTGGGGCACGCTGACAAATATTTCACTAAATGATGCTAATGTGTAACTAACATAAATCCCATTTGTTCTTCTCTAACTGCTGGTATATTCTGAACTATTTGTGCAGTTTATTAGCAGGTATCTACATTTTATTGAGTTAGAAATGTGTTTGCGCTCTACAGTCTTTCTATTCACATTACAAAATCAGAAAATCCTCTCATTTTTTAAATCGTAGTGAGTAATAGTAACCAGCCTTTCTGTCAATGATATGCCATTGATTTTCACCTAAAATCTTTTTCAGGGACATCTTAGTATGCATTAACTTGGCTTTGATGTATTTAATTCATGTGTTTGGATGCCACAGCAAATTGTGTAATATTTTTCTTTTCAGCAGCTGGTAAAGCCTGAAGAACTGTACATCATTTTGGGACACAGAACAAAAGGGTACAGAACCCAACCTCCCGTGCTTCCCTTGCAGCAGTAGGGAAACTAATGCTATATTAGTTTTACATGGTAGTTAAGGGCTATGTATTGTGCTGTGGTCTGCATGGTCGGGTTGGGTCACATCTGTGTAATCAATATTAAAAGGTTAGAATGTTCGGAATTCCGTTGATGACAATGAAATTGGTCAGGGCTAATAATGTCTGGTGTATGCCTTCTGCTCTAACATTGTAGTGTTTATCTTTCATGTTTCTCCCTTTTTACTTTATAACATTCTACCCTCAGTGGATGAAATGTAATAATAGCCTTATAGCCCAGCTGCTCCGGGTCTATACAGATTGTTAAAGACACTCTGCCTTACCATGTTATAAGTTCTCACCTGTGGCTCGAGATATATCTCTTGTTCAGGGCCTTTAGAAACAACCAGTATGGCCCACCGAGGCAGAAGGCTGTAAGAGTATATTTTTAACAGTCATGTTGTGCAAAGGGGAGCTGTTGGAGCCAGGTTGCACAAGATATGCTTTTGTACAGAAAAATGTGTTATGTTTTTGCACCTTATACATTGTACTTTAACTATTGACAGGTAACTTTATTAACGGTAAGATACCATGAATACAGCTGAGCAGCTTTTGCAAAGCCATTCCTCGGACTGAGTCATGGAGATAAACTAATTATAAAGAAATTAGGACCTGACCGGCCAGACCTAAAACTACAACAAAGTGCCCAAGACAGAAGGAAGACGTATAAATGTACATTCTCAAAGACCTGGTACACAAAAGTTCATTTGTTTACAGGGCGTACTTCAAAAAATTCTCTGTTCTTCTTCCTCTGCTTGCTGTTTGCTGGTGACGTTCCTTGCACAAAAAAGAAGTAACAGACATGAAGCATTTGTTGGATAAAATAAAGAAGCATGCACACCAGAGAACCCATATGCAGTGGCGGCTGGTGACATTTGAACGTGGCGAGGCGCAAAATTCCCCGCGTACTGCACTGAAGCGAGCAAGCCAGAACAATCTACGAGGGATTCGGGGGGATTCTCCTCCCAATTTTTTTTTAAAAAAGAGTGGAGAAATCGAGCATTTTCAAGCAAATTTGAGGAAGCAGAAAGGTTAATTAAGCAATACAATTTAATTATATATGAGTCTTCTTTTTCAATTAAAAAAACAATTATTGAAAACATATATCCTTTATGGGGATGAGCACTGAACGCTTATATTCAAACCCCATTATCACTGCCCCCAGACATCCCACCCCCACAACCTGTGCCAGCAAAATACACTGTACAAAAGATAGCAAACACCTGGGAATCAAAGGCAATCCATACAGTGTGACATACAGCTGGGTAATCATTAACATTATTTTGAAATGCTCCTTTTAAAATCTAATATTTTGGTCCTTTGCAGTTTAAAAGAAGTACTGTTTGTTTGAACATCTTCATCACTTGGTCCCAGCAGGCGGTTTACACATGTTGAAGTTCACCGCACCCACATACCAATTGTTGTGTGACCTGTGCTCTGATCATTCTGTGTACTATTTAGAAGTTCTTGGGCTGTGAACTGTTGACATCTAAATAGTGACTACAGTTTTGTATACACTCCGTGTATGCAATAATTTGAAAGTGGATTAAACGATTTCGTGCTATTGAAGAGCAAGAAAAGCATGAAGAGCATTAAAGTAGGAAGCTCTATACAAATACCCTTCAGTGAAATAAAATTGTGAATAATGTACTGACCTCTGACGTACACTAAAAGAGCCAAGGGCAATACAACTATAACAATGCATCATTCGAAGCCAAAAACGAATTGACTCAATGTTTAATTTGTCCCTCAAACTCAAAACTGGCGCCAGTATGGCTTGCCTTGGTGAGATTTGCCTTGGTGCACTCATTTTCTTTCCGAAAACGGAAGACGTTGTTTCCCTGCTTATCACTAAAACTGCAAATTTTTCATTTCAGAGCACAGGAAATGAATTACAGATGACAATCTATGGTGCTCAAATGACTATACTGTAAAAGACTGGGAGGCTGAGCCTGCCTTGCCTGAATCGAAAACAGCAGAATATAATTTCAGATGGAAAGGGAGTGAGAGAAATAGCACTTCTTAATCTTAATCTTAGGCCTGGAAAAAATAAAAACACTGGAGAACACCGAGAGCGCCGGGAAACCTCCGGGTAGCTGTGCGCTCAATAAATGCAATTATAATAATAATAATAATAACACCAACTGCAGTTGAAAGTTATTTCTTACACTCAATGCAACAGTCTGCGCAAACGCTTAAACTTTGCACAGTGTGTCTTCCATCCCCCGTCCTCACCCCAGCCGACATCCATTGCATCCATAGCTCAAAATATTCAAATAACCGAAAGCTTAATTTTAATTAATATCGACACAAGTTAATGAACATCTTAGGATCCATAGCTCAAGCCTCCCAGTCTTTTTAATTTCTATAGGCCCGTTTAGTTAGTGGACATCAAACTGTTACTGAAATTTCAATCCATAGCATAAATCCATAGCTCAATCTATAAAAATGACACATCTTAATGCAGCACCTGGAAAAAACAATAATCACACCGGAGAACACTAACTGCAGTTAAAGCTTTACACCAAATGCAACAGACACACACAGCCCATAGAGCAAACGCTTACATTTTACACTGTGTGTGCCCCCTAGTCCCCCACCCCACAATGGTATCCATGTGACGACATTCACCAGGCATCCATAGCTCAAAAATTCAAATAATAACTATTGCTGCAAATAAGCAAAAGCTTAATTGTTTATTATTACCTGCTGGTATGTTTCACAGTACTCGGTCTGCAGTGTGATTACTTTCCGGTCTAGGGCCCTTATTTATGAAGGTCTTGCGCCGCCGGTGCGTCACTTTTAAAATGGGAAAAAGTGACGCTCAAGTGGCGCAAGGCCTTCATAAATGAGGCCCTAGGAGTCTGTGCCATCACCATTCATCAGAACTCTGTACTGTGACAACTCACTCTCTGAGACCCACTGAGTCCCATGCGGATCTTTATCTCTTCACCCAAACCCCTCCTTTCTCATCTGACAACATCCTTGGAAACGGGCCTATGGATTTGAGCTGTCCATAGCTCAATCCATAAAATGGCACTTCTTAATCCAGCGCCTCAAAAAAATAATCACGCTAATCATCTCACCGCCACCGGAGAACAGCAACTGCAGTTAAAGCTTTCCTTTACACTGAATGCCAGACTGCCGATTGAAAAATGCAAAACAAATACACACAGCCCATAGTGCAAACATTGCACTGTGCGTCAGCCCCCTCTCCCCCACCCTGGCTGACATCCATGGCATTGGCATCATGCGAAGACAAGGCCCTAAAAGGGCATATCTGGTGAAATTCAACTGACCGAGTCACAACGTCAGACAGCAACTACCTGCAGTAGATGGTGGACTACTAGCTGCTGCCGGCAGTAATGAACTCTCTGCTCCAAAAATGCAGTCTGTTCGTGACGCAGTAACCAATATGGCTTCCTCTAAGTACTCTGACTGCCACAGTGCCACTGCAGTGCAGATTCATGCGCGGGAAGCCGCTTGAAGTCGAGTCTGCGCAGACTCGATTCCTTGGCTTCCCGCTTGCCACACCCCTTTCCCAAGTCGTAACAGGGTGGGTCCCGCCACGCCCTGTAACGAGTTGGGAAAGAGTAGAGTGACAAGCTCAGAGTCTCCACTCCCTTTGATTGACATAGAGGGTTAGCGTTCCCGAGCTTGTGTTTAAAACGCCTGGCGCTAACTTTACCTCCACGCCATCAGGGGGTGGAGACTGTGCCTCGCAGCTAGGTCTTTGCCGAGCTGATGACATCACAGCCTTTAGAGCTGTGAGGTTCTCAGCCGGCAAAAACCCACGTAGGCACGTATGTTTACTGCAGGGAAGAGACTAGAGAATCAGTCACGTGATGTCCAACAGCGGCGATAACAGTGAGCGGGGCATACCGGGTAAGCGTTTTTCCGGGTAAGCGGGTTCTGAGAAAGGGTTGTCCTGGTTGCGGATGGCGTCTTGCCGGCTCCCATGTCCTATCCCCCGCAACTCTGCCGAACTACAACCATTGCTCTCTGCTAAATACCAGGTCTCTTAGTAGGCATTCGTTGGATATTCACAATTTGCTGACTGAGTATAAGCCGTTATGCCTTTTTCTAACTGAGACCTGGCTGGGGGAAAGCTCGGGCCCTGACTTAATGACTGCCATTCCTACTGACTATGTCATCATCAGAAAGGATAGGGTCACAGGCAGAGGTGGTGGGGTCGTTCTGGTAGTCAACAAGCGTTTTTCCTGCGACATTCTCACTACTGAAAACATTTTGGGATGTGAATCCTTGGGTTTTAACCTCTCTCTCTCTCCCCATCAAGCTTGTGTTGGGCTCTTAATATACAGGCCACCGGGACCCACAGGCCTCTTTTTTGAGGAACTGCAGGCTGTTCTCTCGGTATTGTGTTTAAAACCAGAACACTGTATACTGTTGGGAGATTTTAATTTGCACATGGATGTAGGGAGTGACACTGATGTGATAAAAATGTGGGACATTACAGCTCCTTTTGGGCTACTACCCCATATTTTTGCTACCACGCACAATAAAGGGCATACTCTCGATCAAGTCTTTTCTACAAATTCGATTGACACATCCCCCCCGATTCCTGTCCTATGGTCTGACCATTATTTAATAAATGTTTTCATTACCCTTGTCATATCCACCTCTTCAAGGCCGTTGGAAGGCTCTAGGAGGACTGCTCGGGCATTTCATTGGGTGTCCTCTGAAATGTTGGTATCTGCACTCTCTGTACACCCTTGTCTACTGTCAGGCAATTTAGAGGAGGATCTGGATGTGTTACATAGGTGGCTTGTCGACAGATTTGAGGAGCTGGCTCCCAAGGTTATTTCCAGTAAAACTAATAGGCGTGCCTCTGCCCCGTGGTTTACTCCCTCTCTCTGCGAGTTGCGCAGAGAATGCAAAAAAGCTGAAAGGGCTTAGCGTCGCCGGTATGATCCCTGTGGCAAATTTAAATATAGGGAATCTACCAGGCTTTATCACCGCCATATCATGGCTGAGAAAAAAGCCTATTTTGACAAAAGGATAGAGGATGCGGCGAATACGAGTAAGGAAATATTCCGCATTGTGAACGATTTCATGTCCCCCACCGCGATTTTGCCATCTCACTCCCACACTAAAACCTGGATCTGTCAACTTGCACTTTTTTTTGCCACTAAAATTAAAACTATTCAAGACACTTTTTCGCCTCTTAGTTTAGTTCCTGCACCTGCGGTGAGACTTCTTAGATCTCCATCTTTGGTATTGGAAGGCCCCTCCTTGTTTGACTTTCCACCTATGTCTCTTTCTGCTTCACTAGACTCTCTTGTCAAGCTCAAGTCCGGCTCTCCGCAGGATCCTTGCCCCGCAAAGTGTCTATGTAGAGTAGCCCCCGCCATAAATTCTTTGCTCAACACGGTGCTCAATATGTCTTTGAGCACGGGAGTGGTCCCCCAGGCCTGGAAATATGCCCTGATCTTGCCGCTCATTAAGAAGCCCAATCTGGACCCATTAGCTCATGCTAACTATAGGCCGATTTCCCTTCTCCCAGCCTTGGCCAAGGTAGTGGAGAAGCATGTGCATACCTCCCTATCTAACTTCATTGAGAGCAATAATATTCTTCACGATACTCAGTCGGGTTTTCGGACCAACATGAGTAAGGAGACTGCACTTCTTGAGGTTACTGATGCCATCAGGCAGGTATTACACACTGGAGGAAAGGCCATTTTAGTTATGCTGGATTTGTCGGTGGCATTCGACACCGTTCCCCATGACGGTCTCCATTTAAGACTCTGGGATATCGGAGTACGCGGAACGGTGTTGAAATGGTTTGAGTCATTTCTGGCCGGCCGCCGGCAAACGGTCTGGGCGCCACCTTTCTCCGCCATTATGCCGTCGCTGGAGGTGGGGGTGCCTCAGGGCTCTATTCTAAGCCCCACCCTTTTTAATATCTATATGGCCCCTCTGGCGGGGGTGGCGGAATCGTTCGGTGCCCAGATCGTATCCTACGCTGATGACACCCAGCTTCTCTTTACCTGCTCTAAGGGCTCTGACTTTGATGGTACACAGATCAGAAGCTGTCTGGGGCGGTCTTCGACTGGTTTAGGCGGCACAGCCTTAAATGTAATCCCGATAAAACGGAGTTGCTTTTTTTTGGCTGTCCGCCTGATCCTAGGTTCAGGGCCTGGTGGCCTCCGGACATGTACCCTCCGGCAGATGCCGCTTCTAAAGCAAAAAATGTGGGGTTTCTGATTGATGATGGTCTTTCTTTTGGGCCTCAGATCCGGGAGCTTTCAGGGAAATGTTATGGCATCCTCAAAATGTTAAGGAAATTCCTCCCTATCCTGTCCCTTGACCATAGAAAGATCATTGTGCAGGCACTGATAGGCTCACGCCTAGATTATGCTAATGTGCTCTACTTGGGATTGCCAAAATTTCTGGTGTCACGCCTCCAGATGGTGCTAAACTCCGCCGCAAGGGCCATTTATGGCCTTCAGCGAAGAGTGAGCGCATCGGAGTTGCTTGAAAAGCTCCACTGGCTACCTGTCCAAAGAAGGATTACTTTCAAGGCTCTCACCCTTGCTTTTAAAGCGCTTCACCAGATCGGGGCCAGATATATAAGGAGGCGTCTGACATTCTATGTCCCTTCTAGAAGTCTGAGATCGTCCTCCTTGGCTACGGCTTCTGTTCCTTCCATCAGGCGGGCTAAAATTGGAGGACGCTCCTTTCGATGCTTGGCACCGCGATGTTGGAATTCTCTGCCTGTCTCTGTTAGGATAATCAGCAATTTACTGGTTTTCAGGAAGGAGCTGAAGACATGGCTTTTCTCCCAGTAATTCCCTCTGCTTCTCGCCCTACATTTTGCCCTGGTCTCTTTTTCTGGTTTTTGTCAAAGCGCCGGGACACTCCATGGAGTAGCCGTGCGCTATAAAAGTCCCGTTTTAGCATAACATAACATAACATACACAGTGCCCCACAGCCCTGTCTGCAAGTACTGTTGAACCAAACTTGTTAGATATTATTAATGCAATTTGGCAAGTAGTTTTTATTGTTGTAAAAGCCTAGGAGCTGAGCTTTGGTGAATCCAGCAATGTAACGGGGGCGGAGCCCCGACACCCTCGTAGAGAAACCGCCACTGCCCATATGGACAACTCGAGAAGATTGGGAATGTTAGGAGACACACCATATGATGCCACATAAGCCTTGTATACCGAAAAGCAATAAAGAAATGCAATGAAACAGTCAATAGAAATATACACATACTTTCAATAATAGTTGTTTGTATTTGTTTCTGTGGTGCTTTTGAACTCGCATTACGAGGGCATGATGAATCTGAAAGTTCCTCAAATCCTGGTATATTCAGAGGCCTCTTGGGTTTAACAGCAATCATAGACAGATAAATGGAAACACATTTAGCAAGTGCGACAGTCTATAAGGGCACCTCTAAAACTAAACAAAACTAACTTCTTGTGTGTATGCTAAAGATGATACAAGGCTATATTGTCCAACAGTTGAAATGCACAGTCTCTGTGGCTATTCAGGCTAATGACACCAGTGATGTGGCCACTATAACACAATCCGTATTAATCTATCAGTACCTTGAGAATGACAGTAAAGTTGAGCAGAAGTTCTGTTTCACAAGGTTACTGAGCTGGTAAAGCCTGAAGAACTGTACATCATTTTGGGACACAGAACAAAAGGGTACAGAACCCAACCTCCCGTGCTTCCCTTGCAGCAGTAGGGAAACTAATGCTATATTAGTTTTACATGGTAGTTAAGGGCTATGTATTGTGCTGTGGTCTGCATGGTCGGTTTGGGTCACATCTGTGTAATCAATATTAAAAGGTTGGAATGTTCAGAGTTCCGTTGATGACAATGAAATTGGTCAGGGCTAATAATGTCTGGTGTATGCCTTCTGCTCTAACATTGTAATGTTTATCTTTCATGTTTCTCCCTTTTTACTTTATAACATTCTACCCTCAGTGGATGAAAGGTAATAATAGCCTTATAGCCCAGCTGCTCCGGGTCTATACAGATTGTTAAAGACACTCTGCCTTACCATGTTATAAGTTCTCATCTGTGGCTCGAGATATATCTCTTGTTCAGGGCCTTTAGAAACAACCAGTATGGCCCACCGAGGCAGAAGGCTGTAAGGTTATATTTTTAACAGTCATGTTGTGCAAAGGGGAACTGTTGGAGCCAGGTTGCACAAGATATGCTTTTATACAGAAAAATGTGTTATGTTTTTGCACCTTATACATTGTACTTTAATTATTGACAGGTATCTTTATTAACAGTAAGATACCATGAATACAGCTGAGCAGCTATTTGCAAAGCCATTCCTTGGACTGAGTCATGGAGATAAACTAATTATAAAGAAATTAGGACCTGACCGGCCAGACCTAAAACTACAACAAAGTGCCCAAGACAGAAGGAAGACGTATAAATGTACATTCTCAAAGACCTGGTACACAAAAGTTCATTTGTTTACAGGGCGTACTTCAACAAATTCTCTGTTCTGCTTCCTCTGCTTGCTGTTTGCTGGTGACGTTCCGTGCACAAAAAATAATTGACAGACATGAAGCATTTGTTGGATAAAATAAAGGAGCATGCACACCCGAGAACCCATATGGGCAACTTGAGTCAACTGGGAACGTTGGGAGACACACCATATGAAGCCCACATAAGCCTTGTATACCGAAAAGCAATAAAGAAATGCAATGAAACAGTCAATAGAAATATACACATACTTCAATAATAGTTGTTTGCATTTGTTTCTGTGGTGCTTTTGAACTGGCATTACGAGGGCATGATGAATCTGAAAGTTCCTCAAATCCTGGTATATTCAGAGGCCTCTTGGGTTTAACAGCAATCATAGACAGATAAATGGAAACACATTTAGCAAGTGCTACAGTCTATAAGAGCACCTCTGAAACGAAACAAAAACTAACTTCTTGTGTGTATGCTAAAGATTATACAAAGCTATATTGTCCAGCAGATGAAATGCACAGTCTCTGTGGCTATTCAGGCTAATGACACCAGTGACGTGGCCACTAAAACCCAATCCGTATTAATCTATCAGTACCTTGACAATGACAGTAAAGTTGAGCAGAAGTTCTGTTTCACAAATTTACTGAACTGATTTTTTCAGAGCACCCTCAAAACACAGACTTATTGCACAATCCTATGATGGTGCTTCAGTAATGAGTGGAATCTATTGTGGAGTAAAAAAATATGGGATTTGATGTGTATCCTAATGCCCATTATGTGCACTGTTATGCCCACCAACCTAATCTTATTTTGCAAGAAGCAGTAGCAAAGATCTCCGAGGCAGAAATTTTCTTTTTGAATATAAGAGGCATGGAAGCATTCTTCTCACATTCCCCCAAAAGAACAGAAATGCTTCGGGACATTGTGTGCCAGAAGACTTACAAAGAGATCCCAAACTTGTTGGAACTTTCACATACGCACAATCAACCTAAAGTACCAATGTAGGGTTGATCTTGAGAAATGTTTTGACACCATGGAAGGCAAGGGTGACTTTGAATCCAAAAGTCGGAAGGAGGCCTGTGGCTTTGTTAGAACACTACAAGACAGAGAGTTTCAGTTCTTTCTGTTTTTGTTTCATGAAATATTACCTCATGCCGACATGATATACAATCAGCTACAAAAATGTGAAATAGATTCTGTCTGTGTGCAAAAAGTTACCATTCAGCTTGTCACCAGCATGAACAAAGTCAGAGAAGGGTTGACAATTTAGACAGCACATTGCCAAATAATTCTAGTTTCTCAAACGACAGAAAAAACATTAGCAGTCTGGTCTGAAATATGTGACACTATAGTTGCGCATGCAAAGGAACATTTTTGTTTCAATAAAGCATTCGGTGAATGCAACACTATTGCAAATGGTGATATTTTCTTTGCTGAGCAAGCACTGAATGAGGCTGTGGAAGCTTATCCTATGCTCATCAGGGAGGATCTGAGAACTGAATTAACTGTACTGTATGGAACACGTATATCCGCAGGCCACTGGTGCCATTTCTTTGCTCGCTTTCACTTACAAAGACAGTGGCTTTACTAAAATTAGTCAATACCAATCCTATGACAACAGCAGAATCGGAACAATGTTTTTCAACTTTGCACAAGATCAAAGACATTCTTGCAGAACACCATGATAGAGGAAAGACTAAGGGCCAGATGTAGGAGCCCTAATACTAGTCAGTAACGGCCGAATTCGGCCGTTACCGACCGGTATTAGGGTTTCCAGATGTAGGGGGCCTATATTTTACCAATTCTGTAAATTTACCGAATCGGTAAATTTACAGAATTGGTAAAATACCGAATCGGTATACTTACCGAATCGGAAAATCCACCTGTAGGTGGCACTCCTAAGAGTGCCACAGGCCCTTAAGAATCGGTATTTTACCACCCAATCCTATTGGGTGGTAAAATACCGAATTCAGGTGTGCATGCACATCTGTGCATGCACACCTGTGCAATGTGACACACAGACATGCCTTTAGGGCATATCTATGTGCCACATGGCACACAAGTCCGGAATTGGGGTGCTAGAGGGTGTCAAAGTGACACCCCCTGCACCCTTGCAGGATTCGGTATTTACCGATTCGGTAAATACCAAATCTGTATTTCCCATTGATTCCTATGGGCTTCAAGGCCCATAGGAATCAATGGGAAATACAGATTCGGTATTTACCGAATCGGTAAATGCCGACTCTTACAGATTCGGTCATTTTTTACCTACATCTGCCTCCTTCCAATTTACCGACTCTTAAATACCGAATCGGTATGAATCGGTATTTATGAGTCGGTAAATCGGATTTACCTACATATGTCTCTAAATGCTTTAGCAATGCTATCTGTAGAGAGAGAACGTGTTAAAAGAATCACAACTTTAATATTCAAGTCATTGAGAAGTTTGCAGCTATTAAAGACAGATGTGCTGGTTTGGTCTACAGTAAACGAACAATGTGTTAATCCTGACATTTTGTGACGGCTGGTAGTTTGTGACCTGCTCAGTTGTTTCTTATCTGCTGTATAGATATGGAATCATTGGTGTATGCCTCACTTCAATCTAACGTTTACCATATGTTTGCTCAGAAACTCAATACTGAGAGACTCATTTATGAGTCCCCTTGCGCATCTGGAATGTCACTTTCTGTGACGTTCCGTGGCACGAGAGCCAGCTCCATATTTCCGTGGCAGCACTAAGCCACTTTTTTGGGCTTAATGTTGCCTCGTAAACTTGGCTCCCTTTCATGCAGTTTTCTACATTAAAAGGGCATGCAATGGGTGTTGTTGGGGGTGTTCCCAGCAACATCCTTGGCTTTTTGATGCTGCCCTCGATTTACGAGAAATTGTAAATCTGAGGCAGCGACAAAAACCTACGCCTCCCAAGAGGAGGCATAAAGAAGGCATACAACAAAGAAAAATATCTGTTTTTTTCCTTATCTTTCTTTTTTCTATGTGTACTGCATATTGCAGCACACAAAGAAAGAGGAAAAAGCCTCTTCTGGTTGTTTCTGTGCAGGAAGGTTTCCCTTCCTGCACAGAAATAATCGTTTCCGCAACGTGGGCACCCTTCCACCATGGTGCAAAGGTGCCTGCGTTGGCGCACAGCAGCCCATTGTGCGCCAGCGCAGGGGAAAAGGACAGGCATTCAATGGGCGTTGTTGGGGGCATTCCCAGCAACATCCATGGCTTTTTGACACTGCCCTCGATCTACGAGAAATAGTAAATCTGAGGCAGCCACAAAAACCTACACCTCCCCTGGGGAGGCATAAAGGAGACACAACGAGGACAAATATCTGTTTTTCTCCCCATAATTCCTTTTTTTATGTTCGCTGCACACATAGAAAGAAGAAAAAGTATCTTCTGGTTGTTTCTGTATAGGAAGGTTTCCCTTCCTGCATAGAAATAATCATCCACGCAATGCAGGCAACCTTGCACCATGGCGCAAAGGTGCCTGCGTTGCCGCACAGAAGCCCATTGTGTGCCAGCGCTGGGGAAAAGGACTGGGATGCAATGGGTGTTGTTGGGGGCGTTTCCAGCAACATTCATGGCTTTTTGACACTGCCCTCAATTTACAAGAAATTGTAAATCCGAGGCAGCCACAAAAACCTATGCCTCCCCAGAGGAGGCGTAAAGGAGGCACAATGAGGAAAAATATCTGTATTTGTCCTCATTTTTCCTTTTTCTTTGTGTGCTGCATATTGCAGTACACATAGAAAGAGGAAAAAGCTTCTTCTGATTGTTTCTGTGCATGAAGGTTTTCCTTCCTGCACAGAAATAATCATCCTCACAACGCAGGCACCCTTGCACCATGGTGCAAAGGTGCCTGCGTTGGCACACAGCAGCCCATTGTGTACCAGCACACGGGAAAAGGACAGGAATGCACCATACCTGATGGATACGTAGCATTCCTGCCCTTTTCATGTACCAAGGGCAGTGCAGCAGGAAGGCCTGCGTGGCTGCCTCATCGTAAAACCTGGTAAATGAAGCCCTAAGCTTTTGAGATATCGTAGAGTCCTTCATTTTATGATTTTGTTTTAAGAGGCCCTCTCATTAAGTTGTGTGGGTTCATACCGCCTTTTGCAATTGCTGTCTGATCCAAAACACCCATTTTTTGTTTGACAACTTTGTTCTGCCTGTCAAGATAAGAGGGGTGCTGCAGCAGGTCATAATGGCTTTGCTGGGCCACTACTTCATAAACAACAGTTGCATACTTTGTAACGTTTGTAAAGGGTGCTGCTGGTTTTGATGATGTTGTGGATCAGCAAGGGGAGCTAATGGAGTCCCATTAGGATTGGGGGTGATATGATCATATTTCTTCAACCCTTGAATGAGACATAGAGTGCCTTGTAGAATACCCTAATGCCTTTTAATGTTTATTTATTGCTGTCTCGTTGTAACTGATCCGGCAATTCACAATAACTTGTACTTCCACAGTAGATTTCATTTGTTAAGGTATATCAGTAAATAAAGAAATCTGTGAGGTACTTAGCATTGTTATCTCAAAGTCTGTTATGAAGTTATATAGTTATACTGATTACATAGCTACATTATCATATGAAATCTCTTTTGTGATGTCATAACTACACCTTTACAATTGCTTTATTTTTCTTCTGAGTTTCTCATATTTGCTTAGAAATGCACCATTTTCCCACTCTTTTGTCAAACAAATTTCAGGGGGAGAACCACCCCCCTCCCCGCCCCAGTCCCAAAATCCTCTTTATGCTTGCACGCCACCAGGGACTCACAACAAACTTTTAAGTTCACCCCTTTCAAATGTCTCCAGCTGCCACAGCAGAAAATATTTTATTGTCAAAATTGTGGCCCCCCTTTAAGCTCTTATGTGAGAGCTTTGAGTGGGGCAAGTTCAGGTACAGCTTTCTGCTATTTTGCCATCATCCTGTGTTAGCATTACTTGGAAATATGAAACAACATCCCAGCCAAAAGTCTCGACATAGAGGGCCTGTAACAAGGATGAGCCACTTGGTGCCAATACGGAATTAAGAGATATTGATACACGTATCCCATTCCACAACTAGGGTGATAGCACAGTTATGCATAACTCAGGTTTAGTTCTATATAGTGGCACAGGTTGGGAACAATCATAAGAACATACCCCCCTTGGAGATATGCATGCTAAGAACCAACAACCAGAAAATAAAAGTAGGAGGACAGGGAGGGGGTTGGAGCTTGCCGAGACTCAAGATGGCCGCGCTCTGAGCGAGCTCCGCGAGCCATTCTATCTATCCAAAAATATCCTGACATCTGCGTATCAATTGTACGCCCAAACTAGCGGATTGCGAAGGGCTGGTGTTGCGCTTCCACTGGGTGTGCGCATAGTAGAAAACGGGCAACATTACAGACTGAAGGCAAGTGCGCCCTCTTCCTGCAGCCCGCGCATGGTGCTTGCGTGCTTGCCTCCTTTGCTGAGACCTACACAATGGAGAATCGGCCCCGGGGCTTGCGAGGGCTCTCGGTGAGTGCCTGTTCTGGACTCGCCTGCCAAAGTAATACTGGCCTGCTGTGGGGAGCGGAGCATCGGGGTGGTGGCCCCAGCCTAGCTGGGCACGGGAGACGCCGCCCGGCAGGGACGGAGATCACGCGGCAATCAGAGACGACCCTTGGAGAGCCCTGCTGACAGCGGCGATTAATGTAGGCATGCGGCCCTGCTGCTGGGAACAGTGTGGCCTGAAGCGGATCCTGCATAGATCTGCACCGCCATTGCCCTAAACCCTAGAGCGGAGGTACGTGGCGCTGCAGGACTCGGGTGAGGCGTGGGCAAATTGAAACTGGGAACAGGAGAAGTAGTATACGTATTACAGGACTGTTGGAATCTACCGCAATAGGCAATATGGGAGTGTTTATAGAGAAACCCCTTGTCACCCTTCAGGGCTGGGAAACCTTCTCTGAAATATTCGTAGTGGAACATGCTCACCAATCTTGGCTCTAAAACTCCCCTCATCCCTGGAGCCCCACCACGCCCGGTGATTCCAAAACTGTTAAATTATAGAGATAGGGACGCGGCCCTGAAGCAAGCCAAAGAAAAAAGAAACTTACAGGTTGAGGGTTCTTCAATATCATTGTACCCGGATTTCACCATGAAGGTGCAGGAGGCCAGACGACAGTTTGCCGCTCTGAAGGGATGTCTGCAGGAACAAAACATGGACTACGCCATGCTGTATTCGGCCAGACTTAGAGTTATAATGAATGGCAAGTCAAAGATCTTTCTGTACCCAAAATCGCTGCAGAAGGCCTTTGACGACTACTCTAGGGCGGAAGAGCAGAATAGAGAGGCGGAGAGGCTCGACAAGGCACCTTTTGGTGGTATGGACGAGCAAGATTGAAATGATCCTAATTGGTAGACCTTCACTATGGAATTGCTACTTAAATATTAGACTCGAGTCTAAGAATAGTCCTAAATACTGGGTCTGGTTTGGTGGAATCTGCACATCGCAAGTATTGGTATGGTTATGTTGATAAGGGATCACTGAAACAATATCGATGGCAAAAATATAGAACTACAAAAATATCGAGTAAAAAATATAGAATGACAAAATATCGACTTCCTATCTCCAAACAGGTAAGTACAAAAATATTGAATCAAAAATATCGTTGTAAAAAATATAGATAGTCAAAATATTTAATTTTTTAAATAGTTAAAAGTAATTTCAAATTAATGAAATAATATATATAACTAACTTAAACATACTTAAAATACTTAAATAACATTAAAATGAATAATAATTAATATGATTTTTTTAATACATATATATATATATATAAACATAGTATTAATAAAAAAATATACAATATATTTACCATAGGATAGCGAGAGGGTAAAATTTACTATTACCACTCCAGTGACTGCAACAGTAGAAAAAATATTGGATAGCGTAGCAGTAAAAAATTACTATTCACACTCCAGTGAGTGCAACAGTAGGGAAAGCGTTGGATAGCGGGAGGGTAAAAATTACTATTCCCATTCCAGAGAGTGCAACAGTAGGGAAACCGTTGGATAGCGTAGGGGTAACAATTACTATTCCCACTCCAGTGAGTGCAACAGTAAGGAAAGCGTTGGATAGCGTAGGGGTAAAAATTACTATTCCCACTCCAGTGAGTGCAACAGTAGGGAAAGCGTTGGATAGCGGGAGGGTATAAATTACTATTCCGACTCCAGACAGTGCAACAGCAGGGAAAGCGCTGGATAGCGTAGGGGTAAAAATTACTATTCCAACTCCAGTGAGTGCAACAGTAGGGAAAACGTTGGATAGCGTAGGCATAAAACTTACTATTCCCACTCCAGTGAGTGCAACAGTTGGGAAAGCATTTTTCATACCCTATTTTTCCTAATACACCTTATGTGAGGTTTTCAATAGTTTGTGAGTGCTACCAAACATGTTAGTTCGATTATCCTTCAAATTATGTATTATCCCGAAGTATTTTTAGGGATTTGAACATTCTGTTGCACCTCCGTTTCATCTTAGGAGGGGTACATCTGAACCTCCTAGCCTGCCAAATCGTCCCGTAATCCACCTGGTCTGAACAGTAACGCCAATTGAACCCTTTGAGTCGACGATTTTACCATTTTTATCAGGTATAACGTCATCTTCAGGCAGACTGAACGTTACTAACTTCATTGAATTTCGTTTTGCTAACATCTGTCACCCGAATATAGTGCCCATTAGGTGCTTTCATAATCTATATTTAGACACATTGCAACGTTACCTTTCTTTGTTGACAGATGGTAGGAACTCCTCTGCCTGCTAGCCTTCGTCCACATTATATTGTTTACTGTTGGGAGTGTTTCAAATAACAGGTTCATCTCCCAGATTACTCAGCTACAGCACAGTCAGAGGTATGCAATTTAAATAGGTTAAGCTAAGAGTCTATCCCAGAGGTGTTATCCATAACTACCCATTCCCCCTCCCCCCTTTCTTCTTCCCCCCTTCCCCTTCCGCCCCCCCCCACCCCCTCTCCTTTTCCTTCCCCATCAGGATGACTGAAGTAAATACATATGCTGTCATTATGTATTGTGTACACTGCCTTGTTTCGCTATGTGACCTCGAATTGTAACTCTTAACTTTAAGACATTTTTATCCTTTTTTCTTCCTTTTTCAGCCCACAATTGAGACTGTGAACCGACTCTCATCTATGGATTAAACACATGCGCCCTGATGAAGGATCGTCTGAAATAACTTTGTGTTTCTGAAACGCGCGTCGGCGCTTTTTCCCATTACATGACGTTTTTTGATGCTGTGATTGATCGTGAATAACTGGTTCGTTTGAATGAGAGCGTGTGAATGACTGTTAGAATGAGAGAATGAAATGTCATGTTTTTATTGTTCTATTTGTATTCGGGCTGATGCGTATTCAAGCTTCCATCATTTAAAGAATTTTTGTACTCCAGAAGCTGACCTTTATCAAATAGGGTCTCAAAAATTTTATCACAAATGATTGACTTAAAATAGATTTTTCAAAATATTTCAGCCTTTCTGTGGGTATTCTTGGTTGATTTTCATTGTTTCATTTTTTATCCTTTGGGGAAGCTCCCTTTCATGTTTATTTAGGGAAAGCATTGGATACCGAAAAGGTAAAAATGACTATTCCCACTCCAAAGAGTGCAACAGTAGGGAAATCGTAGAGGTAAAAATTACTCTTCCCACTCCAGAGAGTGCAACAGTAGGGAAAGCGTTGGATAGCGTAGGGGTAAAAAGTACTTTTCCCACTCCAGAGAGTCCACAGAAGAGAAAGCACTGGATAGCGTAGGGGTAAAAATTTCTATTCCCACTCCAGTGAGTGCAACAGTAGGGAAAGCGCTGGAAAGCGGGAGGGTAAAAATTACTATTCACACTCCAGTCAGTGCAACAGTAGAGAAAGCGTTGGATAGCGTAGGGGTAAAAATTACTATTCCCACTCCAGTGAGTGCAACAGTAGGGAAAGCGTTGGATAGCGGGATTGTAAAAATTACTATTCCCACTCCAGTGAGTGCAACAGTAGGGAAAGCGTTGGATAGCGGGAGGGTAAAAATTACTATTCCCACTCCAGAGAGTGCAACAGTAAGGAAAGTGTTGGATAGCGGGAGGGTAAAAATTACTATTCCCACTCCAGAAAGTGCAACAGTTGGGAAAGCGTTGGATAGCGTAGGGGTAAAAAATACTATTCCCACTCCAATGAGTGCAACAGTAGGGAAAGCGTTGGATAGCGGGAGGGAAAAATTACTATTCCAACTCCAGAGAGTGCAACAGTATGGAAAGTGTTGGATAGCATAGGGGTAAAAATTACTATTCCCAATCCAGAAGGTTCAACAGTAGAGAAAGCGTTGGATAGCGTAGGTATAACATTTACTATTCCCACTCCAGTGAGTGCAACAGTAGGGAAAGCATTGGATACCGGGAAGGTAAAAATTACTATTCCCACTCCAGAGAGTGCAACAGTAGGGAAAGCGTTGGATAGCGTAGGGGTAAAAATTACTATTCCCACTCTAAGAGTGCAACAGTAGGGAAAGTGTTGGATAGCGTAGGGGGAAAAATTACTATTCCCACTCCAGTGAGTGCAACAGTAGGGAAAGCGTTGGATAGCAGGAGGGTAAAAACTAATATTCCCACTCCAGTTAGTGCAACAGTAGGGAAAGTAAATACTTCATATATAAAAAAAATAAAATAAATATTAATACCAATTTCAAATTAATTAAAATAATTAACACTTTTATATAATATATTAATTAATCAATTAAAAATACAAATACAAATTAATTATTAAAAATAATTACCTACTAATACAAATTATTTACCAATTAACAATAAAATAATTAACAATTAAAAAATTAGATTAAAAAAAAAGAATTAAAAAATTTAATTACTTACAATTAAATTACTTCCCACCCTATGCCCCTATAAACCTACCACCCACTACAGAAAATAAATTAAAAAAATTAACATAATTATCAATTAATACATTAATTAAAATTAATTACAATTATATTTTAATTAATTATCAATTAATAATTAATTAACAATTAATTCAAAATAAATACAAATAAATAAATTAACATATTTAATTATTTATTATTAAATAACTTCCCACGCTATTCCCCTAAAAACCCACAACCCGCTACCGAAAATAAATGACTAACATTAACATATTTATCAATTAATCAATTAATTAAAATTAATTACAATTATATTTTAATTAATTATCAATTAATAATTAATTAACAATTAATTCAAAATAAATACCAATAAATAAATTAACATATTTAATTAATTATATTTAAATTACTTTCCACCCTATTCCCCTATAAACCCACAACCTTCTACAGAATTATTAAAAATGACAAGGCTAATTGAAGAGAACGACCAGCTGTGGCGCCTGCCGTGTGTCACGTATTTTAGTCTTTAACATTCAATTCACGACAGTGCCCCAGAAAGGAGGAATAGCCTGAAACCCCCAAGTTGGACCTAGGTCCCTAGATACAATACAACATTATTATTACAACAATATTACACTGTACAGTATTGACAGTCAAATCATGCACAATATAACACAAAGACAAAACGTTGATATCGTCGTGAATGTGTGATCTTCAATTCAGGCTGGGCGTTGCAAATAAAATCTGAATTGTGCATGATTTGACTGTCAATACTGTACAGTGTAATAATTGACGTGTGCACAGATCCCATGTTGTATTGCTTCTACAGAATTATAGTACGCAAAAATTAAATACCATAACAAAAATTAATTAATATAAATAATAAAATAAATATACACTTTTCAAACATATACTAACATAAAAAGCACTTTAAAAATTGATATTAACTTACTTACCTCAAATTCGATATTTTTGTAGTCTATATTCTGTCCAGTCTATATTTTTGTAGTCTATATTCTGTCCATTCTATATTTTTGTTGTCTATATTCTTTCCATTCGATATTATGTCAATTCTTTATTTTTGATTCGATATTAATGCTATCCTATTCGATATTTTTGTAGTCTATATTCTGTCCAGTCGATATTGTGTCCATTCTATATTTTTTAATCGATATTAATGCAAATCGATATTAAAAACTCGATATTTTGAGTGTATACCGTTGATAAGGTCGGGCGACAGTGCAGCAGGAAAGGCGTGAGTTCCAAGCGGTCAAAAAACGGCTGCAAGCGCTGAAGATGCAGTATGCTATGCTTTACCCTGCGCGACTTCGAATCCAGCATGATAGGAAAACCAAGCTGCTCGCAACTCCGAAAGATGCACTACATCAAACAGCTCGAGCGCAAAGAATCAGCCAGAGCGGATGGGAAAAAGGCGGACAATGAAGACTGATGGCCTGGCTGTCGCTCCCAGTTGAACTGGTACTGTGGTGGTAAAAAGCTGAATGTTGTCACCCCTATTAATGGTCACTATGCTGCTGTATTGGCTCATTGGTTCATAAATGGGGCTGGATTGCAATGTGTATGTCATTGCTTGTTTCTGCTGGACGCAGTGGTATCAAGTGCACAGGGCCTGGAGGTCTTCATTGCTACTGACTGTACTCATATGCCTTTCATGTATAGTCACAGGTCATATAGTCGAGGGTTGTTACTGGTTTTGTTATGGATGCTCATATATGTTTTTGATATTGTGGCTGCAGGGGTTGGGGGGAGCTAGCGCGCACTGCGCCCTGCCTGGGGGCCTTTGAACCGGCCTGTTGCGGGTCATATGATAGCAGGATTTTTGCAGAGAGTGCACAGAGTATGCCCTGACCCCCCTCAAGGGGGTTCTTGGGTGGCTGGTGTTCTCCATTTGGGTGTTCCCCGCACAGTTGTTAACTGCAGTTGGTCACAGTGAGCGGATTAGCTGCTTACTGTGGCTTGGGGGCTTAATCTGGCTGTTCAGTAATGTGGGTTTCCTCAGTGTGATTGGGATGCTGGGGTGGGTGGAGGGTTTCGTTGGGGTGTTGTTTGCAGACTCGCTCTTGATTAACAGAATACAAGGCTGGCGAACGATTGATGATCGTAGGTCACATGTTGCATGTGTTAAATATGTTGCTGCAATGAGTACCCATGCCGCAAGCAGAGAGTAGACTGAACTGGATAACATGGAACGTTAGGGGGCTCAATAATCCAAAGAAAACCAGGCAGGTGTTGGCGTACCTCGACAGCCACGACATACAGGTGGCGTTGTTACAGGAAACACATCTCACTAAAACAGCAGCATCCTCTATAGCCACCAAATGGGCAGGTGCTCGGTTCACTTCCTCCTATTCATCATTTGCGCGTGGGGTTATGGTATTAATTAAAAATAATGTTCCCTTTGTTAGCACATATGAGGACGCTGATGAAAATGGCTGTTATGTGCTCATCCAGGGTAAGCTGTGTGGCCAAATGGTTACAATAGTTAACTTGTATGGGCCAAACATTGATGACCCTCGATTCTATGCAAAGTTATGGAAAAAAATATATACCAGTTGTCACCTACTGCCGTTGTCTGTGGAGGGGATGTTAATACAATATTAGACCCTACACTTGACCGCCGCACTGCTTCGGACCCCGTGACCAAGAAGGCCACGCATGCGATTCACACGAGTATGCAAACTTTAGGTCTATTGGATGTTTGGAGGTTAAGGCAGCCAGGGGTATAGGAGGGTACATGCCATTCATATGCTTACAACTCATGGTCTCGTTTTGATTACTGGTTGACCACTACAGATGTTAGCACTTGGACCACTGGGGTGGTGCACCTTCTTTGCACCCTGTCTGATCACTCTCCGGTGCGACTCACTATGACGCTGACCACTTACATACGCCCCCAATTTTAGTGGCGCCTACAACCCACTGAACTGTTAGATCAGGTGTTTCGGTAGGGAGTACATGAGGGTATCGTTAATTACTTAACTGAAAATGTCGGATCTGTGCAGAGTCTCTGCACTATATGGGAGACCTTTAAGGCTACTATACGGGGCGTAAGCATGGGCCTACAAGCTGGGGTGCTCAAATCGCTCCGTGGCTCAATGGCGCAGCTTGAAACGGAGCTTGGGCAACTAGAACGGCAATATGAAATGACATCTGATATGGTCTTACTAGCCTCTATACGCTCAAAAGTTACTGATTACAATCATTTAGCAGATCAGGAAGTGAAGCATATGTCCAGACGATGGCGGGCCCGATTCTATGGGGAAGGGGGCTGTCCTGGCTGTGCTTTGGCAAGCAGGGTTGCAGACTCATGGACCGAGAGCTGCCTGATCCAATCGATAACGGAGGGTGGCCATACTCATTGTGATACACAGGGGATACTTGGCACGTTCACACACACTACAAAGATATGGATGAGGCTAGGCCCATTGCGAGTGAGGAGCATATTGCTCAATACTTAGACAACATTGCCTTGGTGTGGCTGTCAATGGGGCAGCAGGACTTCCTGATGCATCAGTTGACAATAGGGGAGATTAGAGATGCTATCGCGGCACTGCCAACTGGTAAAGCTAAGGGCACCGATGGGCTTCCGGCAGAGTTTTACAAGGAGTATGGGGATATCTTGGTGCCTCATCTACAGGCTATGTTTGATGAGGCATACGAGCAGCAGCGACTCCCGGATACATTGCAGGAGGCTCTCATTATCACACTATTGAAACCAGGGAAGGCCCCGGGCAAATGTGACTCCTATAGACCACTGTCGCTGAGGAACACAGATGTTAAAATTCTTGCGAAAGTTCTGGCGACTCAGTTACAACTATTGATATCGGTTATGGTCTTACCAGACCAATCAGGGTTTGTCCCGGCCTGCTCCCCTGCTCAAAATCTCAGGACCCTGTTTGCGGTGCTACATCTCCTGAAGCCTGAAATGTCAGCGGCTGCAGTCCTACTAGATGCTGCGAAGGTTTTCGATTCCATCGTGTGGACGTACATGTTTGCGGTACTACATCGTATGGGGGCTCCATTTTTTTTATACTAACTGGATCAAGTTGCTGTATGCAGCAGGTCCAGTGGCCCGAATTCGGCTTAACGGCCAGACCTCGGATGCGATTCCGATTAAGCGTGGCACGCGACTGGGGTTCCCACTGTCGCCTTTACTTTTTGAGTTAGTTATGGAACCCCTGGCCTGCATTCTACGCCAACGGCACGCCGCAGCAGCACTGCGTTTTTAACAGCGACCGTTGGCAGTGTCCTTGTATGCCGATGACATGGTCCTGTACGTGCAGGAACCAGCAGCGCATCTAGACAGGCTGATTCGTGAGTATGTAAGGTTTGAGTGGTACTCCGACCTTGCTATAAACTAGAATAAATCAACCGTATTACCCTTGACGGACAGTACTGTTCCTTTCGAGCTGGAATGTCCTCTGGAATGGAATACTGAGCCAGTCAAGTATTTAGGTGTCTGGGCTCATAGGGACTCTCAGGTCGTGATCAGAGCCAACTATGGTGCTGCCATTTCACGGTTAGAAGAGCAAGTAGCGAAATGGATCAAGCTGCCACTTACTTTTGCGGACAGAGTGGCGCTCATCAAAATGGTGGTGCTGCCACGGTTTCTATATTTTTTTGTAAACATACCTATATGCCTCACGCAGCATTTTTTCTCTACCTTACGGTCGTTCTTAATCACATTGGCATGGGGGGGGGGGGTAAAAAACCCAGAGTAAAATGGGAAACACTAACAACACAGTATGACATGGGAGGTTTTGCAGTGCCTGATATGCAACTTTATTACCTATGCGCCCAGGCGCACTATGCATATCACTGGCAAAAAGCTCCGCCATATACACCGCACGTAGAAGTGGAGGCGGGCGCTACCCACCCAATACCCCTAAAAGCAATGGTAGGGAACAATGCCATGGTTTTTGAAAAAGATGAAATTGACACAGTGAACTTTACTTATCAGGCATGGCAAGAACTGTGACATCGGGCCCAGAAGCTACCGCTATATGCACCAGCGATGCATCTAGTACACCATATGAATATATCAGTGACTGGTGAGGTGGGAACGCTAAAACTGATGCACACTGCTGGGGAACACACTATGGGGGATATCTTTCCAAATGGTCAGTTTTTACAGCTTAAGGACTTTGTGGGGGATGGGGGAAAGGTGGTGATGCTGACATTTATTTATAGCAGGCTACGGGCAGCATTGAAAACTTTGTATCCCACTTTCCCAAAAGAGCCACCAACACTATTAGCTCTTCAATCTTTATATACTGCACTGCACACTGCAAAGTTGGTCTCACGCTTACATATAGACTCCCAGCGTGATGAGGCCCTACCCGCAGAAGCCTCACTAGCAAAATGGAATGCCATCCTACCACAGCCACTGACGGAGGAGGAGTGGGAATGGAGTTGCCGTTTAACGGGTCAACTTGCTGCAAATGGTCATCTTAAACATATTCACTATAAATATGTCCATCAGGTATATTATACCCCTGTGCAACTATATATAAATTTGGGTTGCGGGAATCCCATTATTATAAATATAATATGGTACACCCGGCTACATATAGAGGGGGTATCGAACAGGATGTAGATATTGTACTTTTCCAGTTAATTGATGTTTAAACGACTATTAGATTATTGGTAGCCGAAGTCCAGGGTACAGGGATTCTGTAAATTAATAACCCCCTTCACTGCCTACCTGCTTGCTAACACTGCTAATTAAGATTGTTCATGCTGTTCTACCCATGTGGCTGCTTTGATTATTGACATGCTTTCATTATTACTTTGATGTTATGTACACATGTGACGATGGACTCATTTGTATTCTGTGCGATGTATATCGATTCAAACTATCTCTGCTTGTTTTGTGTTCTATGAAAATCTCAACAAACAAATAAAAAAAATAAAAAAAAATAAGGTTGGTGGGTGGGCTACATTGTTTGCTAAAACCAGAAATTCTGAGGACCAAACTATTTGCATATGAGAAGGGGGAGGCTCGCTCTTTCGCCGATGTTCCAGATATGCTCGGATGGCATTATTATGTACTGTCTTAGTGGTACACTTAGCGGAGCCAAGATAACATCCGACCCATGTGTTACTCACTATATGGTTGCATGCCTTATTTTCTATGTGTGAAAGGGAGTGGGGTGGGGGGATTCCAACTATGCTGCATTGGGGTCTGCATGGCATAGGTGGTGGTGGGGGATTTTCTATGTGGGTGTTCTTTCTGTATTGTCTTATAATGGTCCCAGCGTGCGTAGGTGTTCATAAATCCTAGTAGGGGAGCCTCTTTGTAGGACGGAGTCCTGGAGTACAAACCTGTACGGTAATAGGAGAGGCATCGCTAAGGATATAAACCCCTATTCAGACTCTGGGGGATAGGTTGCAGCTGCTAACCCGGAATGTCTGGGGTCTAAATGATTTCAGAAAAAACAGGAATGTAATTGCTTACATCACTCTTGTAGACGATTGCATGGACTATTTTGTGCTGCAGGGTTTTCTACTCAGGTGCGTGGGGTAATCACCTGGGTAAATCCTAGAACTGGTATCTCACTGGAGGCTAACAAGACAGGCAAAGAGGGTAGGTACGCCATTTCCAGATGCAAGGGGAAGGGTTTGGAATTCATTATAGTTAATGTTTATGACCCTAATTTTGATGACTCGCAATTGTATCACGTGCTCCTTGGGCACCTGCATCGACTGGCACTGACTCCCCAGGTTTAGGGCGGTGATTTTAATTGCGTCCTCGACCCGGCTCTAGTTCATTCTGGAGGGCTGGCTTTATGACAGTCATTAGCTGCTAAAGCTATAGAGGATGCTATTGCTGAACTGGATATGGTCAATGTCTGGCGCTCGAGAACTCACGCGGCGGGAGGTTTCACACACTACTCAGCCCTGCACGATTTGCGCACAAGGACCGATTATTGGTTCACCTCCCGATCCTTGAGCGTGGCGATTAACCACTGTGAGGTACACCCTCGCTCGCACTCAGATCATTCACCTATACAACTAGATTTTGAGAGCCCATTGAAAAGACCAGCCCCGTTCACTTGGAGGTTCTCGCCCTATGCACTCCTCGATAACGTGTTTAAGTCAGAAATGTCAGAGGCTATTGAAACCTTCTTTGATACAAATATCGGCTCTGTAACTCAGTTTGCTATGATATGGAAGACCTTCAAAGTCTACATTAGAGGGGTAGCTATGGCCAAACACTTGAGGGTGCTGCATTCAATCAGAGGGCAATTGGAAGCCCTCAAAAAGAAATTGGCGGCTTTGGAGCAGGAGGTCGCGGAAGGTCACATCGGAGCTTAAAAAATGTGGAAGAGTATCATGATGCTGCTGATAGAGAGGTTAAGTACTTAGAGAAATATGCTGTAACCAAAACATACGGGGAGGGAGAGCGCCCAGGAGCTACATTAGCAGCCATGTTGAGAGGTAGACGGGAGACAGGTAGTGTCACAGAACTCCGTTCCCAATGGGGGAGATATTGCGAGATCCTCACTTCATAGTGGATAGATTTCAAAATTACTGCTCGGATCTCTATTGAACTAGGATGGCAGGGAAGGAGGATGCAGTCCTAGATTACCTGGAACATATTAGAACCCCCTTGGCTTGCTGACAAGCCCAGGGAATATCTCATGAGGCCTTTGGTAGCCTGGGAGGTCCACGACGCCTTAAAATCCATGCTCTCTGGGAGTGCTCCGCAACAGGACAGCTTAAAGGTCGCCTTCCATAAAGAGTTCAGGGAGCTGCTGGTCCCTCACCTGATTACACTGTTTGGAGAGATAGGATAGAATGGAGTGATGCCCCAGTCCAAGCGAGAGTTCCTACTAGTAACTCTTTTAAAGCTGTGTAAGCCTTCTGACAAATGCTCATCATATAGGCCATTTTGAATGTGGACAGAAAACTTTTTGCCAAAGTTTTGGCAAACCGCCTGGCCCCACTGGTGCCATTGTTGGTTAGTCAGAACAGGCAGAATTCGACTTGGGTGCACCCTTACACATAACCTGCATACAGTCTTTGGCACAATCCAACAGACAAAACCGGAGATCAAGGCAGCCGCTATTATTCTAGATGCTGAAAAGGTTTTTGATTCAGTCAAATGGAACTTCATGTTGGCAGTTTTGAGATGCATGGGAGTAGGAGACCTCTTTTCTCAGTTAGTAAAAGTTTTATACAATTCCCCTACAGCTAGGGTCAGAGTGAGGAATCTGGTGACCTCACCTATTAAACTTTCTAGGGGTACTCTCCTGGGGTGCCCGCTATCGCCTCTACTTTATGCTGTTGTAGGTGAGTCCTGCGCTATAAGGGAGTACCATAGCCACAGAGGGATATGTTTCCCTGGATACAATTTAATCTCCACTTATGCTGATGACAACCTCCTGTACATTAGAGACCCAGTGGTTAACCTATCTCCGGTGTTAAGGGAAGTGGTACCTTATGGTGAATTCTCAGGTCTGAAAATCAATTAGACCAAATCCACCATTTTTCCCCTCACCGTAGTCATGGAGCCATTGAGCTGGTCCACTGATTTATGCATTATTTAGGCATCCAAGTACACAATAATTCAGAGATAGTATTTAGCAAGAATTATGGCAGGGCAATAGCTAATTTGGAAGATGATGTTAACAAATGAGAACGGCTGCCATTGTCTTTCCTAGGCCGTATCTCTTTAATGAAGCTGGAGCTGCTACCCAGATTCCTGTTTTTAAACATATGTATGGTTCTTCCAACTCACTTTTTTTAATGTATTAGGTCTCTAATGGTTAGATTGGCTTGGTAAGCAGCCTTGAGTCATGGGATATCTTGACATTGCCTTACTCATTAGGTGGTCGCGGGGCACCAGATTTGGAACTCTACTACTGAGTGGTGCAGTGTACTCACACGTTTTACTGGCTGCACTAACAATCCTCTCCCCCACACTTACATATAGAGAAGGTTGCGAATGCGCCCTCCCCCTAGCTGCATCTGTGCAACGAGCTCCACCCCAGCAAGCGGGCCTTTTGGTCTCCATAAAAGCCACCTCTCACTCTTGGCAGAATTTAATTAAAAGACAAGCTGCCTCAATCCTGTACACTCCACTTACTCCAGTGGAATGGTGCCAATGGCTGAAAGTTTCACGTGCCCTTGCACTTTTGGGCATCTCCAAAGTAGGTGATCTATTTTAGGATGGAATGGGATGACGATGGGAAGACACAGTCTTAGAAAAGCAACATATATATCATCCCACCCACTAGGTGTCATTTCTATAGGGTCAGACACGCGCTCCGTGATTTGCTCGGAGAAGAAATGATGGAACCACCAGAAGTCGCCCCCTTCTCCCTGATACTGCGTGCAGAGTCTCCCTGCAAATTAGTCTCCAGGTTTTATAGCATAGTACAAGATTACCGGAAAAACTTTTACATTAAGGCCAGATTGGAATGGCAGACTGACTTGGAGGTTACACGTGACGACAACAACAAATGGCACTATTGCTGCAAAGCCACGCAACACATCTGCCTGAATGGAAGACGCTGTCTCATCCATTTTAAATTTCTTAATAGGGTATATTATACTCTCGCTCCAAGGTTGTCCACCATTGAGAAGCACACGAGCAGCAGCTTAATTTATGCGTAGGTGAGTATATTATACTCCTACCCGATTGCACAGATACGGCCTTTGGGACTCCACGAGATGCGATGGATGTAGCACGGACCATGCAGGATTCATGCATTTGTTCTGGCTGTGTCCCGATATTACTAAGGCCCTCATTATGATTGCGGTGAATCCGCATACTCCGGGCCGGGGGAAGCCACCGCCGGCCCGGAGTATGCGGATTCACCGCGGCGGACACACAAATGACCCCCAGCCAGATTAGGATGGCTGGGGGGTCATTTTTACGTCCGCCGCTTTTCCGCCACGGTCGTCTTCCGACCGTGGCGGAAAAGCTCTAACATGACTGGCGGTGTCTATCAGACACCGCCAGCCATATTAGGATTTGAATTTTGTGATGCCCTTCCGCGGCGGCAATGCCGCCACGAAAAGGCATACGGACTTTTCTTTGGGGGCCCGTTGCGGGCCCCCCGGGTGAAGGGGGAGGTGTAGGGGGTGCACATGGGAGGTACCTATGGTACCCCCTGCATTTGCGTTGAAGGACTGGGCTATTTTAAGGCCAAGCGGTGCCAGGGGACAACACCTGAAACCTTCGTGGGTTACCTGTTCCGGCGTACAAATTACAGAGACACGGGACACTTCCTTCGGCGTCAAAGATCAGCGTTTATTTACTGCAGGGATACAGAAATCGCTAGAAGTACAACAGAGTGTAGGTTCTGAGAGTCTGCTTCGAATTGCAAGAGTGGATCGCTCCTTTTATACACATTTTCGTCATTACACAACATAACGAACAAAAGGTTACAACTCAGTTCCCACAGTAAACTTCAAAAAGGATTGCATTCATGTTTTCAGAAGCCCAGAACATAATTACAGTAACATTGCCGGTTCCCAACTGTAAAAGTACGCTATCCCACCATTAGGCACATTCCATTCTAGTCATAAACGAGCTAAGAGAAGGAACAGGAACAGGTGCAAGGAAGACAAAGACAGACAACAGATTGAAAAGAGTGTGGGGGCAATATCGGAAGCGTGATCACAGGATGAAAGGATTCGAGCCTAACGCATGCAAGGCTGAAACAATAGACCGGCACGGCAAGATGAGCCCCGAGCGGAGCCATCTACTTCTGCCGTGTCATTCCCCTAGTCATAAAGGCACACTCAAAGGAATATGCATCTTCGGCAAGAGCTTGGGAATCACAGGGTCACGAAGCGGACATTGTCCGTTCGCCGGCTACGCGAGGGCAAGAAACAAAATGGATGCCGTATCTAAAATGGAACCCGAGGGTTCAGATGGAGAAACCCGTAAATAAGATGAACCCTTCCAAGTAGTGTAGCGAAAACACGTACACCTACTAAACTCGTCATTTGCGGTTCATAGATACCAAGCTCGTCCATATCCAAGCAAGCCCAAAACGTCGTTACGATTCTCACGGAACCTCAGACGCTCCTTTTGCCCTCATGTAGGCAAGCACTAGTCGATATCAGAATCAATATCGATATTCATCAGATCGTTTAGATGTTGCTGGAACATTATTCTATCCATCAATGTCTCTTTGGCAACAGATGGCCTTCTTATACACGTTGTAGCACAAAGGCCACATAAGGCAGGACCACACTGCACGCAAAGACAACATGTGAACAGAAACGTCACAACAACCCCTACAATCATCAGAATCTTCCAACCCCAAGTCGACATCAGACCCCAAAACCATCCTAGAAGCGTCCAATCACCTTCGTCCACGTGTATGGACTCGGAGATTTTATGCAACTTCGAGATGGCTTGATAAACAGTTGGAGCGTTATCAGGTATGAAAATACAGCAGCTCGAATGGATCACCTTGCACACACCACCTCTATCTGCGAGTACAACGTCTAGAACCATACGGTTCTGTAACGTCATAAGTCTATCCGCTTGAAGCTCTGCTGTCAGGTTACCAAGGGCACTTGCAGTTATGTTAGCAGTCGATTCTACCACACGAGTCAATTGTCTCAGGTTCCTACTATTAACCATAGGTCCCCAAAACGGTAGGAAACCCTTAAAGAAGTCTCCTGCTTCTTGACCGGCAGTGTCCTCTTTGCTAATAACGCCTCTCACAACTCTGGTCTTGTGATAGTCTGAGGCAAATGTGAAAGTCGGTGGTAAAAGATTCACGATATAACAGGTGCCCGAGAAGTCACGGGGCAACCACGTATAAGCGCGATCATAACACACAAAATAGGTACCTTTGGCAGTCAGAAATACAGGGGAAGAGAGCATCGGTAAAACGTACGTTTCAGTACAAGCACTCTTCCCAAGCTGAGCTCTCGGATTTCGACCAAGACCTTGCAGGCAGAAATGACCGAGGTGGGGTACGATCCAGATCGGAGACGAGCTCTTAAGCTGTCTATCACCTACTGACATACTATACTCAGCCTCACTCAGATCCTTGTAAGCTCGCACCTCTTCCTCTGGAATAAGCGATGCATCAAAAATATCTCTATCCAAATCAGCAATCGCTATCGCCAAAGACTTGTGGTACGGGCCATAACCAAGGTCTGTGGAGCGTGGCTCTCGACGGGGGTAGGAATCTAGTGCACTACGGAACATGGTTTGGAATGCTCGAGCTGATCCCTGGGAGCTGTAGGGAAGAACCAAATACGGAATACCCTTATCCATGGTATGTGGCATTAACCCACACACCCAACAGTTGGTAGTATTCATCACCAACTGATGTTGATGCAAAAGTTGGACAAAGGAGTTGTTCATAAATTCCGCACGTCTAATCTGTTCATGTTGGGGCAGAAGATGAAAGGAATGTGGAGAAATAGTGGGAACAGAATTCAGATCATGAGAAGGAGGAGTAGGTGAAGTGGAAGGCAATAGCGACTGAATCCCAAAATACACTCCACCCACTAGTAGCATAGAAACAGTTAGGAACAACATGAAAACCTGAAACAAAAAACATTTTGTTCGCAAAATCTTATGCAATTTGGATCTTTGCGCCAACATCCGCTCTATTTCCGACAGCTTAGAGAACTCCATCCTCTAAAGACCGTCCGTAACGTTCTTGACGCACCTCGTTCTTAGTAGCGATTATCAATTCCCAGGAGTTCCCAGAAACCAACAAAAGTAACCGACCTAGTGTCAGAAACCTGCTAAACAGAAGTAGGTACCCGCACGGCCCTACAGCCAACCCAGATGGTAGGTTTTAATCAATTAAACATTCAATTTAATATAAGTCTCCTAGCTGCATAGAAGAGGAACACACGTGATTTATAAAAAGAACTCAAAATCAGGAAAAATGCAAATGTCCACAATGTTCATAGCAACAGTAAGGGGGTAATGTGAATTCAAAACAAAAGGGAATTTTTTATTAGTCCTTAATCACGCGATCAAAGAAAATATCGACATTTTCCAGGTCGGGTTTGCTCTTCAAACAACGGTTCAGATGGCAAAACAGTGTTCGATTGTTCAGGTGACAGTTCAGAACTTGAATTCTCCAATGCTAAAGACGAAGGTACAGTTCCAGATGATTCAACAGGTGTATCTGACTGAACTGAATCGTTCTCTACAAGTTGAGCATCACTAAATGGCACGTAGTGTGGAATGACATCGGTCTCAGTCGGGGCAAATCCTTTCTTTATCCAATTATCTGCTGGCAATGGAAGCGGGACTTTCTTCGTATGGGTGGCATGCACCCAGTGCTTCTTGCCGTCCAGCCGAACTGCAGTCCTTGTTGCCAGCAAGACTTGGTAGGGTCCCACAAACCTTGGCTGGAGATTACGTTTTCTCCCAAAATTGCGGGTTACTACCCAGTCGCCAGGTTGGAGCCGATGACCAGGTCCTTCTGTTTGTGCCGGTAGAGCCTCAAAAACCTGTTGATGAATCAAACTCAATTTAGCAGTCAGATCGTAAAGATAGTCAATCAACATTGGATATTCAATTCTATCAAACTCCTTAGGCCTCGGAACTCCCCAAACGGTCGCAGGACGGCCGAACACAATCTCATATGGGCTAAGCCCTACTCGAGAGTGCACAGTCGCCCTGGTTGACAAGAGAGCTAAAGGCAATGCATCAGGCCATGATAAACCAGTTGTTGCTTGAATTTTGGCAAGTTTCAGTTTCAGAGTACCATTGTACCCTTCCACCAAACCCGCCGACTGAGGATGGTTAGCACTATGAAATTTTTGGCGAATACCCAGACCCTTACACACACTCTTCATCACACTTCCCACAAACTCACTTCCATTATCCGACCATATGATCCGTGGCATGCCGTACCTGGGGACATATTCCTTGAGTAGAACTTTTGCTGTGGACAGGGCAGTATTATCCTTAAGAGGGTAGGCCTCAATCCATCTGGAGAACGCACAAACCACAACCAAGACATATTTTAGATTATTGCATCTCTCCATATGGATGAAGTCCAACTGGATAACTTCAAAGGGACATGTAGGAGGAGCAAAATGACCAGGTGGAGTGGGGGTGCCCTTGCCAGGATTATGCATCAAACATACCATACAGGTCTTGACCACTCTCTCAGCACACTTAGCAATCCCATCATTCTTCCATACAGGAGACAACAACTTACATATACCTTTCGCACTAATATGTGACATGCCGTGGGCCATAGTAACAACGGCAAGCACATATGCATCCGGTAACATCCATCTCTGATATTCTGACAAGTCAACCCAACATCCATTCGCGTCTAACTTCCCCGTGCTTTCTTTCCACTTAGTCTTTTCAGTTTCGGTAGCCTCATTCTGAATCGCTTTCACACTCTCAACTGTGTCCTCACACATACCAGTCTCCGCCGGCCATCTCACTGAACTCGTAACATACATTCGGTTCGTCAGATTCTTGGCCGTTTCCTTAGCAATCTCATCTGCAAACGCATTACCACGACCAACATCATCTGTAATCTTTCGATGGGCGCTGCATTTAATGATTGCCACTTGCTTAGGCAATGTCAGTGCATCTAAAAGATCGTTCACAAGCTGTCCGTGTTGGATCTTCGTGCCATGCGACGTCATGAATCCTCTTTCTCTCCACAATCGACCAAAGCTATGCGCTACGCCAAATGCATACTGACTGTCGGTAAACACATTCACCCGCTTTCCTTTAGACAAAACACACGCTCTCGTTAACGCAATCAACTCTGCCGCTTGCGCTGAATTCTGACTCAATCTCGCAGTTTCCACAACCGTATTCAACGTCACTACAGCATACGCAGTCGTCACATCACCATTCGGCAACTTGAAGCATGAACCATCAACATACAGAGTACCATCGGGATCTACCAATGGAGTGTTTTTCAGGTCAATGCGACCCTTCGTTAACAGTCATGTGGTGCTACATCACCTGATTCCATATTAATCGGCAACAATGTCACTGGATTCAACACATTACAACGTTTTATCTGTATATGACTTGCCAAAAGTGCCAACTCATAACAGGACAACCTTGCGCTCGTCAAGTGTTGAGTCTTTGTTCGATTCAAGAGAGTGTCAACTGCATGCGGAACCATCACTGTAAGCTTATTATCCATGACCAGACCTGCGGACTGTCGAATGGACACCGCAGCTGCCGCTGTCGCCCTTAGACAACTCGGCAACGCTCTAGCTACTGGGTCTAAAGTCGAGGAAAAATATGCACACAGACGCTGTTTGCCACCAAATTGTTGCGTCAAAACACTCAACGCGCAACCTTCTTTCTCGTGAACGTATAGTGTAAACGGCTTACTGTAATCAGGAGTACCTAACACAGGAGCCGAACACAACGCATCACGCAATTCAGAAAAACTTTTCTGACACTCTTCAGTTCATGGCAAAGGAGTCGGAACATCCTTGCACGTGAGAGCTAACAATGGCTTCGCTAACAATGAAAAGTTTGGAATCCATTGTCTGCAGTATGACGTGATACCTAGAAAGGCACGTACATCTCTCTGAGTTGTTGGCACAGTCATTCGAGCAATCGCTGCAATTCTTTCTGGGGTCAACCTTCTTCCCTCCTTTGACAATAAGTGACCTAAATAGGTTACTTCTTGACAACAATACTGTAGCTTAGAAGGTGACACCTTGTGATGTAAGTCACATAAATGCTTTAACAACGATACTGTAGCAGTTTTGCAAATTTGCTCCGTGTCGGCAGCCACTAACAAATCATCAACGTATTGAATCAAGGCCGCGCCAGCAGGTAACACAAATGCATCTAGTTGACTCTTAAGGGCTTGACTGTAGATCGATGGACTCTCACAGTAGCCCTGTGGTGCGCGTTTAAACCTAAAACTGCGACCACCTAATGAGAAGCCGAATAAATCTCTGCTTTCCTCAGCAATCGGAATACTAAAGAAAGCATTCTTTAGGTCGATCACCGAAAACCAGGAGGCAGAGGCTGGAATCAGGGTCAGCAAAGCCGTAATGTCAGGCACCACTGGAAACTGTGGAATCACGATTTTATTCACTTCCCTCAGATCAATTACAAAACGGTACACAGGAGGCTTGGATGGGTCAGTTCGTTTCAGAATAGGTAACACAGGACTATTACCCACATTTCCCCGAGTTTCTTCAATGACATCCTTCTCGATCAAGTCATAAATGATCGCTAATAGCGCTCGCTCGCCATCAAGAGAGATACGATATTGGGGGATACGTGGTAATCTCACATTTGATTTCAATTGGACTACATAAGGTGGTATGTCCAGCAGGCCCAGATCATTGGGACCTGTTGCCCATAAGGACTCAGGAAGGGAACTCAATTCCGGCGGGAGCTTATCAGTTGACAAGTGCATAGGAGAGGTCACTCTCTGACCTAATGTAAGCTCCACTCCCGTAGGAGAGCAGTACAGAGTCGCATATAACCGCTTCAACAAATCCAGACCCAAGAGATTCTCACCACAACCAGTAGTTAAAATCAAAGGAGCCTCCAGCTCACGTGGCCCGATCGTAAGGGACAAAGGGCTAGAAACTGGATTGCTAACCGGGGCGCCAGAGAATCCAACAGAAACATTCGTTAAGCCAGACAAAGGTGCGCCAGGGAGTTTCGAATGCATGATGGAACTTTTTGCTGCACCAGTGTCCAACAGAAAAGGCTCAACTATGCCCGATGTGGCAACTGCGACGTAAGGCCCTCTCTGATCAACCGGAACTGATACTACTCCCCCTCTTTGTCTACGGCTGTCCTAGTAATTGTCGTCTGCACCAATCTCATGCTCAACAGAATAGTCATCCACATGATACTGTGCAGATCTACCAGACGATTGATTTTGTTGATCAAAACAATTGTATGCGTCGAATGAAGGAGCAGAACGCTCATTTTGATTTTGAGAGGTGCCACGACCTCTACCTCGTGATGCTTGCTGATGACCACCACGTCCTCCTCGAACCGAAACACCATTCGTTCGGTCACATAAAACAGGGCAATTAAACTTTAAATGGCCCTCACCCCTACAATATGCACACTGATTATACCCTAGCATAGATCTGGATGCAGAGGAGTCAGAACGTGACTGCATCCTAGAAGACTGCGCCTGTGGTCGATACTGCTGTTGTGAGTCATTCTGATTCGAGCGCGGAGGATACGCTTGCTGCAACAAAACCTTAGTTTTTAGCTTCTTCGTTTTCTTGTCTGCACGATCATTCTCTTCTTTTTCCCTATTCTCATAATATTGAGCCGTTGCTATTATTTGAGCCGTGGTTGAAACAGCCCATGCACTTTCAGAATTTTTCAATTTATTGCATAACTCAGGTAACAGATTTAACACAAACTTATCGACGAACAATCGCTGACCTCCCTCAGTGCTCATGTCCTGACCACTATGATCGATAAATGCCTCCTCAAACCTAGTAAAGAAATCAGAGACACTCTCGTCTTTCTTTTGTTTGCAAGCAGACAATTTATCCCAGTTCACCCTCATCGCTGGCATGAGTGTTTTTATGAGCGTAATGATTCTTTGGGGCAGATCCGTAATTAGCTGTTCAGGCTTAGCCCCACCAACTTGCCGTCCATCTGCCGCTACAAGAGCAGCCCAATCACCACCTAACTCAGCTGCATGATTTTCTTGACGAATCTTCGCCCAGATCGGTTGCGGTACTACGTTACCAAACAACATGTCGATATCAGCAAGGTTCATAATAGAAGCATCCACAAGTTGGGATAACTCCTTATAATAACCTGCTGGATTTTTCCGCGGGTCAGGCAAGGATTGTTTCACCTGCAAAACCTCTGATCGCTTCCACGGGAGATGTATCCAAACTCTCTGGAAGTGTGGCGGAATTACAGGATTGGCAGTAGCATCACCTGGCATCCACACTGGGGGAACTTCTCGCATAGGATACTGACCAGATTTCGCTTTCGGATCATCGGAGTCGTCGTCAAACGACACCCGTGAAGGCACTGTAGACCTAAAAGCTAACAAACGCTCCAATGCACGCCGTACATCACCACCGACAATCATGCCGTTCGAAAACTGATTCTGAAGTTCAGTCATATCGGGCGGTACGTTATCTAGCTCATCACTATCCCACTCTTCTCTCAATGATTTGCACATCTCTTCGAACACGAATCTCTGCGTGGGCTCATTAAACTGAGAGAACGTATCTAAAACTATGCGCGAAGTGTACTTAGCAGGGTGTCTAATCCACCTGCGCGCCATAGTTACTAACGTCGCACTCTCCCGACCACCTGGAATTTGACTCCGTCTCTGAGAGATGTCAGAGGCATCGGACTCAAGTAATGATCTGAAAAGTGGAGAATAGAGATTAGCAACAGAATTAGGAATACGGTTACGAACAGAAGGAGAAGAGGAGAGAAGAACAGGAGCAACAATGTGAGGACTGAACGTAGGAGCAGTAGGATTAGGCAAGACAACAGGAGTAGTAGTAACAATAGGCTGAGAAGGTACAGGCATAGGAGCAGTAGGAAGAAGAGGAGGTAAAGGAGCAGGGCCCACTTGTGGAACAAGGGGATTCGGAGGAACAGGACCAACTACAGGCTGACCAGCAGCCGGGGGAACAACAGGCGGAAGAACAGGGGGAACTACAGGGGCTATAGTACCCTTTCGATTCTTCTCCCTTCTTTTCAGAACTTGACGGTAAAGCCGGATAACATTTATCCACCGCCATGCGATGCAGTCTGGTAGAAACTTCTTTTTCCTTCTCTGCTTTATCTCGCTGATACTGTTCCGCACCTTGCATCATCGTAATGATACCCTCTCTCTTATTTTTCTTAGTCTGCTTGATTTCTTTCTGTCTGGCCTCTTTGCGCCATAACCGAAAGGAATCAAACATTGCTGGCCTAGCTTTCTTTTTAAACAATTTTGCTTCGAGATTATCTAAAATCTCAGTTTCAAAACTACCATGAGATGGCCAACTAAGGACACCATCGTTTCTCGTATAACGGATCCAACATTCATTATATACAATAGGGCCCACTCCATGTCGACTATAGAGCTCGTAAATCGGAGTTCCAACTGGAGGTATCGGACATGAGTCCTCCAACCGGGAATCCGTGTTGCAACATTTAAGGAAACCAAACAAAATACTACGGCCAGGCATCGTGCACACTAACCGAGCATCAAACTTCAAGGGTTACCGAATTACGATATCCTCGCAAAAATACGAGACCCTGGTTTTTGGCAATTGCAATTGTCAAAAAAAAAAAAAAAAGAGAACCAACAACTAAGGACCACAAATGCAATGGAACCATGCAATCAACCAAGTTTCGACAACAACAACCAAGTTTCAAAGTACAAAGAAACAAATGTCCCAAAAAGGAACCAAAGAATTAACCTACGGACTGGGAGCGACCCACAAATACTTAACTGAAAGAACAATGGCGTCACCAGGAAGGCCCGTCTATCGTCTCGCCGTACAAAGGACTACGCCAGGTTTCAAAACAGGTCGACAGTCAGGGCATCAGTCCGTTGCAGCCGTCAGGAGGCGGGAATCTTCGCGGGAAAAATCTTCGGACCACTTATTTCGACAACAGGATCGATGAAGCGGGGTGCACCTTCCCTCGGAGATTTCACACGAAGTTCCTCACGATCGTCAGGCTTTGGACCGGTACCACTGATGTCGCCCCACTATGGGCGGCAACTCAAGGACTGGGCTATTTTAAGGCCCAGCGGTGCCAGGGGACAACACCTGAAACCTTCGTGGGTTACCTGTTCCGGCGTACAAATTACAGAGACACGGGACACTTCCTTCGGCATCAAAGATCAGCGTTTATTTACTGCAGGGATACAGAAATCGCTAGAAGTACAACAGAGTGTAGGTTCTGAGAGTCTGCTTCGAATTGCAAGAGTGGATCGCTCCTTTTATACACATTTTCGTCATTACACAACATAACAAACAAAAGGTTACAACTCAGTTCCCACAGTAAACTTCAAAAAGGATTGCATTCATGTTTTCAGAAGCCCGGAACATAATTACAGTAACATTGCCGGTTCCCAACTGTAAAAGTACGCCATCCCACCATTAGGCACATTCCATTCTAGTCGTAAACGAGCTAAGAGAAGGAACAGGAACAGGTGCAAGGAAGACAAAGACAGACAACAGATTGAAAAGAGTGTGGGGGCAATATCGGAAGCGTGATCACAGGATCAAAGGATTCGAGCCTAACGCATGCAAGGCTGAAACATTAGACCGGCACGGCAAGATGAGCCCCGAGCGGAGCCATCTACTTCTGCCGTGTCATTCCCCTAGTCATAAAGGCACACTCAAAGGAATATGCATCTTCGGCAAGAGCTTGGGAATCACAGGGTCACGAAGCGGACATTGTCCGTTCGCCGGCTACGTGAGGGCAAGAAACAAAATGGATGCCGTATCTAAAATGGAACCCGAGGGTTCAGATGGAGAAACTCGTAAATAAGACAAACCCTTCCAAGTAGTGTAGCGAAAACGCGTACACCTACTAAACTCGTCATTTGCGGTTCATAGATACCAAACTCGTCCATATCCAAGCAAGCCCAAAACGTCGTTACGATTCTCACGGAACCTCAGCGTGCACGAAGCAGCAGGCACCGCCCGGTGCCTGCCGCTTTGTGCATGCAAATGCGATGCATGCATATTTAACCTTGCGGCGGGTGCTGCTTCAAGCAGCACCCGCCACAATGTTAAATATTGAGGATGTGACCGCCAGGGTGGCGGTCACATCCTAATCTGCACGGAGGGACCGCCGCTGCCCCTGCGGACGGTCCCTCCTACTCTGGGGTGGCGGACAGACGCAGTTCCTTCCGCCATCCTAATGAGCACCTAAATTTGGGGTACTAATATTTTTAAAGGTGAGCGATATCATAGGGAAGCCTTTGACGCCTGACCCCTTGCTAGCTCTCCACGGCTATACTAAACATGTACGGAAAGAAATACGACTAGTTGATATGGGCTTGCTGTTGGCTAAGTGCGTAGTTGCTAGGCACTGGGCCCGTGGGCCACCTCCTACTGTACTACAGTGGTCTAGAGATATGTTGTACTGCAACATGAAATCCTAACTATTTAGCGAATGGCTCCCCCTCAGAGCCACCCTAAAGATTTCTGGAGCCTGTATCAGAGCTACCTTACTTAATGAATATCTCTGTAATTCAGATTGCTCCCGGTAGTACGGATACCTGGGCCCGGGGGAACCACGTTTTAGCTTCTATACTGGGCGCTTGCTAGATTAAAGAGGTCTACATGCTGTATAGAGAACAATGTCCTCATGATGTCCCCATTAGACAACCCAGCAGTTGGAAGAAATGCTAGCCTAGACTTTGTTGTATAATGATTCATTTAATTGTCATATTGTAGCCCTGAGAGCATAACCCCCCAGATCTACAATTTGATATCTGAAATGTCACCTGATCAAAACGAATGCACACTGTGACTGTTTTTTTTCTAATTTAATTTTGGTTGGTTTGTTTTGTTCTCTTTTTTTGCAAAATCAATAAATAAAGAATAAATAAATAAATAAATAAAAAATAAAAAAGTAGGAGGACAGGAAACACATTCAGAATGAGAGAGAATATTCTACAAACAAAGGAGAGAAACAAAGTCCACCTGATTGCTAAAGATTGTTATGATCATATAGAAACATTACATTAGGGGTTCATAGGCACAGACATGCCTGAGAAACCTAAGCCCCAAACCCCATAGGGGGCACACTCACCTTTGGACAACCTGTTATCAGGCTTTTAGTAACTAAGCAGTGCCAGAGAGTGTTGAAAACTGTAGACAAAGCAGTATAGCAACCTCGTCACCTAAATGGCATATCATTAGGAACTATAACAAGGACCAGGAAGCATTTGTGAGGCTGGATTCTGACAACCTTTAAACAAGAGCTGTGAGGCTTACACATAGCAGTGACTGTTTACTATGCCGTTAATTGGCCCTTTGCCTCTTTTTCATGCTTCTTATTCTTTAGAAGACTCAGGGTCCATTTCACAAAGGTAAACTTAGACTTGAAGTCTAACTTTAGACCTGAAATCTAAGTTTAGACTTCAGGTTTAAACTTAGACTTCAGGTCTGAAGTTAGACTTCCGGTCCAGACTCAGGGGCATATTTGCAATGCCCTTGTGGCACTTTTATGCTGCCGGAGTGTCACTTTTGTGATGCTCCGGAGGCGCAGTGTGCTGACCTATATTTACAAGGCATGCAAAGCTGCCCTGCGTGGCTTTTCATGGCCTTGTAAATATGGAGTAAGGCACTGCCTTCCTCTGCGTGGAAGGGGTGTTCCATGGGTATTGCTGTGGGTGTTCCCACAAAACACACATCGTTTTTGACACTGCCCCAGTTTATATCATAGCGTAAATCTGGGGCAGTGTCAAAACGAATGCCTTCGCAAAGCAAGTGTAACGAGGAGAAATGTTTGCATTTCTCCTAGTTTTCCTCTTTTCACATGTGCTACATTCTGCAGCACACATAGAAAGAGGACAAATGCCTCTTTTGATTGTTTTTGGTCAGGAAGGTGCCCCCTCCTGCACAAAACAATCATGCCAACCACACAGATACCCTTGGTGCAAGGGTGCATGCTTTGGCGCTCGACTGTAGTTTGTGCACTGGCATAAAGAACAGGAATGCACCGAATCTTGTAGAAATGGTGCATTTCTGCCCTTTTCTTTTGACATAGGGAAGCACAGCAAGAAGACTTGTGGCACTGCCCTATGTCAAAATATTGTAAATATGTCCATTAAACTTCAGGTGTAAAGTTAAACTTCTGGTCTAAACTTAGAAATCAGATTTAAACTTAGACTTCTAGTTTAAAATTAGACTTCAGGTCTAAACTGAGACATCAGGTCTAAACTTAGACTACTAGTCTAAACTTAGCTTCAGATTTAAGCAATCATGCCAACAACACAGACACCCTTGCACCCTGGTGGGAGGGTGCATGCTTTGGCTCTCGGCTGCAGTTGGTGCACTGGCATAAAAAACAGGAATGCATGGTATCTTGTAGATATGGTGCATTTCTGCCCTTTTCTTTTGACATAGGGCAGCACAGCTAGAAGGCTAGTGGCACTGCCCTATCAATCAATCAATCAATCAGTCATTTGTTAAGCGCACTACATACCCGCGAGGGTCTCAAGGCGCTGGGGGGGGAGGTGGGGGCCGCTACTGATCGAACAGCCAGGTCTTTAGTATCCTCCTGAAGGCCAGCAAGTCTTGGGTCTGTTGTAGGCTCAGTGGGAGGGTGTTCCATGTCTTGGCGGCGAGGTGGGAGAAGGATCTCCCGCCGGTGGTGGTTCTTCGGATGCACGGGACGGTGGCGAGTGAGAGGTCGGCGGAGCGTAGCTGGCATTTGGGGGTGTAGAAGGAGGAGCCGACTGTTGAGGTAGGCTGGGCCGGTCTTGTGGAGTGCCTTGTGTGCGTGGATGAGGAGCTTGAAGGATATCCTCTTGTTGACGGGGAGCCAGTGTAGGTTTCTCAGGTGGTGGGTGATGTGGCAGTGTCGTGGTACATCGAGGACCAGTCGTGCCGAGGCGTTTTGGATGCGTTGTAGTCGATTGATGAGCTTGGTCGCTGTTCCCGCGTAGAGGGCGTTTCCGTAGTCGAGTCTGCTGCTGACAAGGGCCTGGGTGACTGCCTTTCTTGTATCTGTCGGGATCCATCTGTAGATCTTGCAGAGCATGTGGAGGGTGTTGAAGCAGGAGGAGGAGACGGCGTTGACTTGCTTGGTCATTGAGAGTGTTGAGTCGAGGATGATTCCCAGGTTGCATGCGTGGTTGTGCCAAAATATTGTAAATATGTCCATTAAACTTCAGGTGTAAAGTTAAACTTCTGGACTAAAGTTAGAATTCAGGTCTAAACTTAGACATCAGATCTAAACTTAGACTTCTAGTTTAAAATTAGACTTCAGGTCTCAACTTAGACATGAGGTCTAAACTTAGACTTCTAGTCTAAACTTAGTTTTCACAATTTTAAAGTTAGACTTCAGGTCTAAGTTTATCTTTGTCAATCAGGCCCTCAGTGACCAGCTGCTTAATTGAGGGGCGTGTTACTGTGGCACAGGACAATACAGCATCTATCTTATCTTATCTTATCTTAGGTGCCATTTGTAAAGCGCACTGACGCCGAAGCTTCCTGGCGCTGATAGACAGAGTGAGTGAGGGGGGAGCGCAGGGAGCGAGAACCTAGCTAAGGGGGGGTGGGGGGGGGGGAAGGTGGGTTTTTAGCAGTTTTCTGAAGTTAAGAAGGGAAGAAGAAGATTTGATTGAAAGAGGAAGGAGGTTCCAAAGCATAGGAGCTAGGTAGGAGGTCAATGGGTCAATTACTAATAAAATATGCCTCTGTATTGAAACGTAGGTCTTCTTTTAGGCCTAGAGCAGGGGTGGGTGAAAGTACCTCCCAACCCCATATGCCTGAAGGTCCAATTTCTGCTATGACTTATAACCCAGGAACAAAGTTTGTCAACTCTCTTGTGTTAAAGGTCCTTAACCTCAGATGTCGGAAGCCATAAAGCTTATAGAGTCAACCTGATTGAAGTCAACACTATTTCATAAGTAACATTTGGTCATAAAAAGGGTCAACACGATCAATCTGGCCAGGTTTGCTGTATGGTAGCTGAAAGGGTAAAGCATCTGTTGGTTTCTAACCCGTCGCAAAAGTGGAATCCATCAAAATATCTTGCGTCCACCCAAAAAAATCAAGATAGTCCTGATGTGATTCAAATCTCAGAATCTATTTTTGTCTTGTCTGACGCCATTGGAACTAAAACGAGGAGCTCGTGTCACTTTAAAGGATAAAATCAAACCTAATAGTTGCATTAAAAATGACACACAAAACTACAGAGAATTAAAAAGAAACCCCCACACAAACTCAAATTTCAGAAATGTTCACAAGAACTTGAAGTCAACGTAAATACACAGGTGCAGATTCTCCAGCAATCAATCCAGAATATACTGTGAGTAAGGAGCATCCCATCAAAAAGGCATCTCCACTGTCACTTACAATTGCGACGGGGGGATTTCGCCAACATTGTGTGATCAGATTACCTTCTCTAGTCTCCCTTTTTCAATACAAATTGTGTTTGGAATCTGCAGCAATGCCTTTTCTACCATCATCTCACTGGAAACAGTAATTTGGGCTTATCTAATCAAAGAGTTATGAGTTTGAATCACTCTGTTGGCTTCTTGTCTAAACCTTTTATTATCTTTTCAAAACTCTTCCCTACTTCTGTGTGGGCTATGTCATTAATAGACAGAATATTTTTAAATTTTTCTACTACATTTATGAACTTAGACTCATTTCCTTAATTGACATAAATTGGGTTAACATTTCTTCCAATTGTATAAACGGTCAAGCTCATCGAGAATTAACTGAATTATTTCTTCAGACATTTGTGGAACAAAGTTTAAAATTCAGGGAAGCTTTTTCAAGATGGGTGTAGATTTAGCAGTAGAATATTATGATCCAACATACATAGTAAAATATATTTCTAAAAGGCTGAAAATGTCATTGTTTCTGATAAACATGTCCACAGAGAAGTTCACAAAAAGGCCCAGATAATGTCTTGTGGAGGTGAAGGAGGTGAGGCACTTTGGTCCTTGCTCCCAAGGTTCTGAACTCAGACTGTTGTTAGGAATATCATTTGGTCACTATGTAGCTGGAATATTGCCAGTCTGAAAACCTTGGTTGGATTTGCACATTATATTTCGCTTTTCCATTCATGTAGAGTTGTTTGTTTGCAAGAAACCTGGTCTTGCATAATGTTCAAAATGAAAGATTTTAAAGTCAATTCCATGCTAAAGGGGGTATATATAGTTTACTGAAATCAATTATAGACTGGCACTCCATTAGATTGATTTCTTTCTCTGAATTTCACGATAATGATCTATTGCTTTGTTTTACATATACATTCTCTCATTTGTAATGCATACCTCTCACCTACTTGTGACTTTTAAGATTAATTTATTAACTCTTCTTCAGAAAGCCATTTAAGGCAGAGAATTTGTTTCCCAAATCATTCTACTAATCATAAGGGAATTTAATGCAAAAATCTCCTTTTCTCTTTATCGTAAGTAAAGCCTTTCTGAGCTCGACATGTTTTGGGATCGGTACTTCCAAATAGGAGCGATAAGCGGGCCCCTCCATCACTTGAATTTGCATTGGAATTAAATGTAGCTTTAATTCATGACAGCTTCAATTGCCACCCGTCTGATAATTTGTCATGAAAGCATGGAACTCTCAAGTCCTTAGTAGATTATGCCTTCATTTGTTACCTGGATTCTAAATGAATTTCCAGTGTAAGATTAGGTTTGAAGATTTGGAGGGATCATCATCAGTTAATAATTGGTCTTAAGTGGTCCAAAAACTTCCAAAACACTGGTTCCGATGGTAATAGAATTATAACATATAGCTTAAATAGGATCTATGTGAATATCCAGTTATGAACGATAAATCAAGGGTGTACATTCAATCTATGGTCAACTTCTCTTTAGTCAATGTAAACATTTCTTTATTTGAGGATTAAGTCTGCCAAATTTGTAAAATGCTGGCTTAACCTGTGCAGCCTCTTAGAGCCAGCTCCTACTCTTCAAAAGGTCCAAGTCAATCTAAACTGTTAAAAAAGCCCTCTCTGGCCACGCCCCCCCGCCGAGCTTAAAAGCGCTGAATGCGAGCGCATTTGTAAGTCTCCCACTCCTGAGGCGGATAGCCGGGAGCTGTATTCCTGAACATCTTTTAAAATTTTAAACCTTTGAGTGTGATTACAATTGTGTATTTTACTTGACATAGACAAACCTTCAGTCCTGTTGACACTGTCCTTGGAGCCTGCTGATCACGAGCAGCGCCTCCCTCGCCTCGCCAAAACGCCCTCTGGCCGCCGCCATTGACGGCGTGCAACGAGGCCACGCCCCCTCTCTGGCCACGCCCCCCCCGCCTCCCCACACTACAAAATGTGCCATTGGAGGAAGCGCAGCGGACGAGCGCAGCGGGAGCGCCGTTTGCGCGCCGAAGGCGCGCCTAAGGCAAGCCCGTCTGCGCCCGTCCGCGACCGGCCTGCGACCAGCGCCAGCCATGCTGCCCGCGCCCACGCACACAAACAAAGAATAGTCTGGTCCAGTGCGGAGCTCCGGGCTCTGAATGCTGATAATATCTGTCAGGCGCCTGAACTCAATCTGGCGACTCTGGTTCTCCCTCCCCATTGCCCACGCTGCCATAAGTCTCTAGGCACCGTCTCTTCTCTAACAACCTCACTTCTCAAAAAAGCTAGCAAGCCTTCTCGTAACACCTCCTCCACCCAACTTAGGATTGGATTACTTAACTGCAGATCTCTTCCCAAGCATGCTAATGATCTATGCTTGCTCATAATGGACTCACACTGGGACGCTTTATGCCTCACAGAGACATGGCTTAATGAAGACAACATGGCATCCATTTCGCTAGCAATCCCGCCAGGCTTTAAAATGAGCTTTTCTAATAGAAAGGAGGGCCGAAGAGGAGGTGGAGTGGCTTTCATTTACAACGAGAAATACACTCTGCTGTCCTCCGCTCCTACCACACTCCCAAGCATTGAGGGGCTACGCTTTTGCCTCCAAATTACCCCCCAACTGTCTCTTACTGGCCTAGTTATTTATAGACCCCCGGACTGTCCGACATCAGCCCTGAGTGAGCTTATGGACTTTATAGTCCTAAACTCTCTAGACCACTCTTACTTTATCGCAGCCGGCGCTTTTAATCTCCACGCCGACAATCCTGACTGCCCTCAGGCTTCCTATCTTATCTCTACCCTGCAATCGGCCAATCTGATTCAAGCTATTGCAGGCCCCACGCATCGGGCAGGGCATATGCTCGATCTTTTCTTTTCCAACATACCTAACACAACAGCCTCCTCTCCGCTACCACTACTCTGGACGGACCACTATTTAACTACCATGGCCATCTCAATCCCTCCCCAATCTCAGAGCACTGGGAAACGATCCTATGTGCGGAGAAAATGGGACAATCTAACAGCGGACAAACTGTGTCCAGCACTTCGCGCAACCCCCATACCCCTTACCTCGGATGCAGACTCCGATGCTGCATCTCTGAACTTGTGGATAAGCAAAACAGTGGACTCTATAGCGCCGGCCAGTACTGCCACATCACGCAGAGAATCTCCCTCTGCACCGTGGTTCACCCCTGAACTCAAGGCCGAAAAAAGTAAATGTAAAAAACTGGAACGCCTTTGGAGAGTTAACTATTGCGACTCAGCCAAATCCAGCTATAAAAAAGCCCTTCATGCTCTACACTTATCCATTAAAAAAGCCAAGAAAAACTTCTTTGAGGCCTCCATCCTACAGGCGGAACAATCAAGCAAAGAAGTATTCAAGATTGTTCAATCCTTTTTCAAGCCCAAAGCTATCGAGACGGATATCATCCCGTCGGTAAATCTCTGCGAATCCATCTCAGACTTTTTTGATACCAAAATTTTAAAAGTCTATGACACTTTCACGGACCCTGAGCCGACATTAATGGATGAGCTGAGAGTCTCTGAGTGCCCCATTACCCCTTTAAATCAATTTCAGCCTATTACCCTCTCTGAGGCAGTAAAAGAAATACAAAAATGTAAATCGGGAGGCCCGGATGATCCCTGCCCACCTAAACTGTGGAAACTTATGTCGGAAGCAATTGCAGCTCCCCTCCTACACATATGGAACACGTCCATTGCTACGGGCACGTTTCCGGACTGTTGGAAACAGGCCACACTGCTCCCGCTGAAAAAAAAACCCCAAGGTGCACCGGATGATCTGAACAATCTCCGACCCATCTCTCTCCTTGCAGCCCCCGGCAAAATGCTTGAAAAAATAATCCAGCGGCAGCTTAATAAATTTATTGAAGACAGCGGCGCCCTACATGAAACTCAGTCGGGCTTTAGGGCCGGCTTCAGCACCGAGACGGCCCTCATTGAGGTTGCCGAGTCTATCAGATGGTCCTTAGATTCAGGGGCATCAGCAATGCTGGTGCTCCTGGATCTATCAGCTGCTTTTGATACTGTAGATCACAGCAGATTGCTGACCCGACTTAAGGACATTGGTATTGGAGACAAAGCTCTCAACTGGCTACTCTCCTACCTCTCTAATCGCTCCCAGAAAGTGGCCTTGGGCCCCTTCTCTTCTGGACCAAAAAATCTCTGGTGTAGCGTCCCACAGGGGTCGGCACTCAGCCCCCTGCTGTTCAATGTCTATTTGGCCCCGCTTTTCACCTTGATTGCCAAATGGGGGGTCAAGGCAATATCCTACGCGGACGACACGCAATTAGTCTTCCCATACACAGACACGTCCGAGGCAGCATTCAGCAAAATCAGGGGCTGTCTGCAAGACGTGGCCAAATGGATGAATACCAACAAACTCAAAATGAACGCGAGCAAAACGGAGGTGCTATTCTTTGGAAACCCCAAACATCCCCCTCCGGATCTGTGGTGGCCAACGGAAATGGGCCCTGCCCCATCTCCCAGCTCCCATGCAAAAAATTTAGGAGTAAAATGGGATGAGAATTTGTCTTTCTTGCCGCATATACAACAGCTCACCGCGGGCTGCCTGCATAAACTTACAAATTTGCGGAAATTTCTGCCTCTGCTACCAGTCGAGTGCCGGAAAACGGTTGTTCACGCAACAATCACTTCCCGACTCGATTGCTCTAACGGCCTCTATCTTGGTCTACCTAAATATGCGGTGCAACGCCTACAAATCGTGCAGAATGCGGCTGCGAGATTAATAAAACGGATCCCTTTCAGGCAGCACATCTCTCCGCATCTGCACGAGCTGCATTGGCTACCAGTGGCAAGCAGAATTAAGTTCAAAGTGTTAACCCTGGCTTTTAGAGCGCTAAAAGGCACGTGTCCAAATTATCTGAAACTCCGACTCCCCCGCTACCACCAAAAACGTGAGCTGCGCTCCAACTCACTACTCAAGCTAACTGTACCGCGCGTAAGGAAAGCTAGACTTGGAGGCAGGTCCTTTTCGGCCGGCACGGCGAAACTTTGGAATACCCTGCCTCCTGCCATCCAATCCGCCACGTCAGAAGCAAGCTTTAGGAAACTCCTAAAAACCTGGCTTTTTATGCAATAACTTTGCCCCCCCTCCTGACTACTTACTCTTGCTGTGGGACTCGTTAGCGCCGGGACACCTCCCCAGAGGTAGCTGTTCGCGCTCAATAAGTTTCTGTATTATTAAAAAGAGGCTCAAGTAATGAAACTATGGTGGTCTATGCAGAGTGTGGTGGTTTCAAGAACTGCTAGTAAATGTTGGCTTATTGTTGCAAAGTGGATGGGCAAAGACCACTCCAAAAAGTCAATTCATTTGAACCAATTTCACTGGCAGTCACATATAGATCAATTGGATGCAGATACAGGAAAACAGTATCCTTTGTCAGAATTGAAGCCTGGGAAGACTTGTCCTTTGAAGAAGTCATCAATGTAATCAAAGAGCTGAAATATTTTCAGAGACCCGACGCAGATTAAATCATTGTTGCATAACAAAATCCTGCCCCAGTACTTGGACAGTTTATTTGAAATAACTGTTTGGTCACTGCTTAAATTCTGGATCTAGCCAGTCTTCTTGAAAGGGAAGCATCATCATTCCTCTATAAAATGGTGACCTTTAAATCTATAGACAGATTACCCTTTTTTTATATAATAGGTAAATGTTTTGTCAAATACCTCTTACAAAGATTTTCTGAATAGGTAAACTCAAAACATCTACCCTTGTTGCAGTGCACGTTTAGGGAGAGCTGTTCTACAATAGATAGTATTTTAGGTCTGATAATGACCCATGAATATTATGTGGATGTGAGAAAGGTTAAACTTTGCATCCCTTTTGTCAGTTTTATTAATGCGTTCTACAAAGTTGACACTCGCCTGTTATGGCCAAAAATAAATTCAGAGAGGTGCTGCAGAGTTTTTATTGAGACCATTGAACTCCTTATACTCTGATAACTAAATAAACGCTTCACTCGGTCTGGGTCAGAATACACTTCCAATATTGTAGTTGGAATGGCCTAAAACAAGGCTGCATGTTATTGGCCCTATGACTCTCCTTATATCTGACTGCTTTTCCTGATAGGATAAACAAACTAAATGCACACCTTCCTATATGAGGTTTGAAACCAATTTCGGTATTAATATATGCTGATGATTTTAACTTCTCTTACCCCTTCTCTTCTTTAATGTCACATAGATGCTTTAGCACTCTACACATCTATCAATAACTTAAGTGTTGTTAGAGCTGACATTCTTGGCGTGGTTCTCCTCCAACATTTTGCCTTCAACTCTCCTATTTTTGCTGACTTCATTTTTGCTGGCTTAAGGACTTTGCACATTTTACCATTGTTAAGGTACTTGTGTTCTCTCCTTTACACATGGTAGGATTGTCTTACACCCAATTGTTTTTTTAGCATTTACTTGTAAGTTCCCAGTAAAGTCGTACTACATGTGCCCAGGGCCTGTAAATTAAATGCGATTGGTAGTCCTGCAGCACTGATTGTGCCACCCGCTTAAGTACCCTTAAACAGGTCTCAAGCTGGCCATTTCAGCCTGTGTGTGCAGTTTAAAACTGTCATTTCAATCTGGCAAAATAAGCCTCTTGCCAGGCCAAAACTTTCCTTTTTAATACGTATAAGAAACCCACAGGGTAGGCCCTGACAAGCGCAGCGGACAGGGTGCACTGCATCTTAAAGTAGGACATTGACTGTTAAGTTTTACATGTCCTGAAAGTGAAAAACTCTTAGCTTAATTTTTCACTACTGCAAGGACTGCCTCTCCCATAGGGTAACATTGAAAGTAATTCAATACATTTAATATGTTGTAACTTCCAGTTGGGAGTAGGTGAACAGGTCGAGTTTGATGTCTAGACATGTGTAATTAAAAGCCCTCTTTAATGGTACAGTCAGATATATATTCACTATTCACTATTTTTAGAAAGTTGATATTGTTGTTGTCCTACCATTTGGTACCTGCAGCCTGATCCTGGGTAACATGACTAAGTGTAGCTGGCAGTTGGGCTTTGTGCATTGCTATGAGGCAGTAAGACAAAGGGAAGATAGGTTTTGGCTGCATGGGCCACTCTGTGTTAATGAGGGGGAGAAGCTATCACCTACCACATTTACACATCACAAAGGCTCTGTCTGAGCACACTCATGAAGAGTTTGCCACTACATCTTTGTGACCCCAGACAAGCTGTGGCCTGGAGTTGGAGGAAGGGGATGCCTAACATCTCGAAGGGAGGAAGCCTCCAGAAATTTCTCCCACTTCAAAGTGGGCATCAGGTATAAATGTTGGACTTCAGACCCCAACTGTTCATTGTAGTCTGAACCTGTGGACTCTGCCATGAAGAAGGACTGCTGTTCTGCTGAAAGAACTTGAATTCTACTGGACTACTGCTCCGAAGGACTGCAGCTGTGCTGACCTGCTGCCCTCTTTCCTGAGGGAGAAGAACTGGACCTGCATCTCTAAGCCCAGGACTCCAAAGTGACTCCAATGGCTAGTTGGCTGGCCTCCTGATCAGAAGCCCGAGGGACATAACAGGCTTCCAATAACCTTGACTTCAGCACCTGGACTCTGCCATCTGTGAGTCTTGCCCTCCAAAGTAGTTCAAGCCCAGTCTTTGAAGTAGGTCTGAAAAATTGAGGCATTGTCTCTGCTGCCCAGCGCATCATCCTCGGAACTGATACATCGCCTCTGCTGTGCAGACTTCCCCTATGGAAGGGCTCCGAACAGTCATCACAGCCCATCAGAACCACTGCTGAGCAACACATCTCAACGCAAGGACATCGCTTCATCAAAAATAGCCTGTTAGAATCGTCGCTGCGAGATGCATCTCCATACAAGGACATCTCCTGGCACTTCACAACTCGCTAGAACCACTGCTGTTCGACCCGTCTTCTCACCCAGACCTCGCATCAACTCTGCTGCACAACGCATCCTCGACATGGGACTCTGCATCTCTTTGCAACCAGGACTAAGGTACTGTATTTATTGGGCCTAAGTGGGTCTTTGTAGCTGGCCCACGCTCCATCACGGTCGGTCTGTACTTGAGACTTTGTCTCAGTCCAGCTGGAGCAGACGATCAATTAGCGTTTTGGGATCTTTGACACTATGTTCAGTGAAATCTTTGAAATTGCATAGTTCAGGTTCAGCTTATTGGATTTTTGTTGTTTTTGTCTTGTTTTACTTATACAAATGTTCTATATTCTTCGAAATTGGTGTTGGATTTTCCTTGTGTCTTGTTTTAATTTGATACTGCATAAATAATTTGTACATTGCCTCCATGTTAAGTCTGACTTCTCTGTGCCAATCTACCAGAGGATTGAACACTGGTTATTTTGGAGTTTGCGTGTGACTTCACCAGGGCAAGAATTGTGGTTCCTGCTTGAGTATAGCTTAACCCCCCTCCTCCTCATCCAGTGCCCCACATTCTTACATCTGTGAATAAAGGAAAGACAAAAACTATGGTTATGGGGGATTCTGGTTTGAAAATTCGATATAAATAGTTTTACAAGTTTTGCAAATTGGAAACTGTGCAGGAATATAACTATCTCAGGACAATCCTGTCAGTAGTGATATATGTGACATAGGCCCATGCAATAGTAGCCCTGAAAAGTCATGCCAGCCATGAGTCTAATCTTTGGAAACTCTATTTACGTTTGGGGCAGTTATCTATTATTAAAATGATTTGCTTAGTGCTGGTATTAACTACTAGGCTTTTGGTAACATTATCTTCTATGCATGAAGGGTTTTTTTTTTTTACCATTGGCTCATTTGTGAAGAACTTAATAAAAAGCTAATTTGGGTAGCATTTGTGCATGATTCTGAAAGAGTGTTTACCTTTACAGAGTTATTCTAGCATTTGGTGGCTCAACTAGATATGTCAAAAGATGACATTTTTGCAGACAACTCAATTAATGTTTTTACTCATAATCTGAAAAAATGAGGAAATTCAAAAGCCATCAATGTGATTTATTTCACTGTCAGTAGATATCAAGATTACAATTGAACTGCTCCTTTGCAACTCATGGTGTAATGCTATTTTATTTAAGAGTACATTTAGATCCTCGGATTAGGTCTATTTACATGAAGTTTAAATTGGTTTGCTCCCATTAATCAAGAACCCATGGGGTAAAGTGGGAGTGGTCTAGCGTTTGTGCAGTTGTAAATTTAGTAATGCCATGATATAAGATTTAGTTCATGTGCTTTTCTTTTGTTCACGTCAACATATCTCGAGATCTAAATATATGGCCCCAATGTGGAAATAAAATCTCCCTGCATGACATGTGATGAGGTGTTATTTTTAATGTTTAACTCACCCACTGTAAAAATGTGTTATAGACTAACAGATTTCATATGTCATTTTTAAAATTCTAGGTAGGTTTTATAGACTAGTTTACGATCGTTTTGTGAAAGCACGTTGCACATTTTGGAAATAGTGCCGTCGGTTGTACCTAGTACACTTTTCAAGTCAAGTCAAGTCAAGTCAAAAGAATTTATATAGCGCGCTACATACCCAGAGGGTCTCAAGGCGCTTGAGGAAGGGTGGGGTTGTACAACTTTTTTATGTCTTTATATTGCCATTAGAGGAATTAGCTTTCAACTTAGAATGGTCCCCTTTTTACCTAGCAGCATTTTGATTGGGGTTGCGAGAATGATTTTATAATCCATTTTATTATGTTCTAACGTGGTATGTTTGATTGTTTTTACGGTGATTGTTTTTGATTGATGATTGTGTGTGCGTCAGCAGTGTTTCCTTGGATTTACTCTTGCATATGCCTTGCAAAAAAGGAACAAGCTTTATTGGTTTATGTTCATCAACTGTGTGGGAAAGTTCAGTAGAAGGTTGTACATGGCCTCATCTTGTGCAAATGTTGTACCTGTGCACTGGCATTGACCTTTTCGATGGCACAGGCGACCACCATTATTGTCAATAGCAGTTCAATGTTAGCTGAATCAAATAAGTACTAATTTTATTGAGATTAATATATTATCCTGTTGGTTTTCAAGCATTGGACCCTCAGGGTAGTCAGTAATTGTGTGTAACAAGCACTTAACCCACTGGGTTAAACCATCTCTTGGGCTAGAGCATCAACTCTGTTGCAATCGACCAAGTGTATTAGTTCAACTTATTTGGGGCTTTTCACAAACGTAGATCAACATGCACAAATTTACTCTTCAACTTTTGATTAACTATTACTTTAGGCAACTAACCATTGACAAGTGTAAGGTTTCTCAAAGTGTAGTTGTACATGTCCTTACCCTGTGAGTTCAGTGAGTGGAGCTTAATTTACGAGCGTAAAGTTGCTATTTGTAACTTTTCATACATCACAGGGGCAGTGTCAAAGTCAAAGTACACTTTATTCGATTTAAAAAAAATCATAAAAGGCACATACAATACATGTACATTAAAATCACAGTTCATTTATGTACAAAATCAGCGCAGGCCACAATTAAACTGTACTACATCTTATTTGGCACATGGAATTAAAATCTGTTAAAACGATACCATGTTTACAATAAAGTGTTCAGTGGTACACGTTTATTCCTAATTCTAAAAGCTTCCGCTAGAAAGCTGGCAACGCTAAAAGTAATGTGAATATTGCCCAACATCTGGAGGTAGATTAATGCGGGTCTGACTTGAATAAAGCCAGCCTCCCTCAAAACAGGTAACAGATGTTTTTTCCTAGCGGCAGTATAAAACTCACAAAACATCATAAAATGCATGGTATCTTGTTTTGAAAAGTTATCACACTCACAGGGAGGGGCATCTTCTGAATTGTCCCATGATGGGCAACAACCTAAGGAGAATTGAATCAAATTAAACTTGAATCTTGCTATTAGGAGTCTATGAAGAGGTCTTGTAACAAATTTCAGGTATGGTTCCAGGGTGGGGGTGGTGATTAACATAGAGTGTGCTCTTACAGATGGTTTCATTATTTCCTTCTCCTCTCTATTAAGACGGACTCTCTCTAAAAAATGGACCTTGATCCATTTTACATCTTCTCTCCTGATATTAGATGGAGATAAAAAAAGTTCCGGTCTACCTAGAGCAGAAAATGTGTTTTTTAAATACTTCAGCCAAGGTATTTTCATGGCATGGTCCAAAGAAGTGACATCCTCCAGAATAAGATGGTTCAAGGTTAACTCTGAATTAAGCCATGTCTTTGCCCAGAGTAAGAGGGGTGCTAGGTTCAACTTGTCTGCAATGTAAGGCAAACCCACTTCCTCGTGGTTAGAAAAGGTAGGGGTCGATTTGGGGACTGCGAGCAATTGTCTGATTATCCCATTTTCTACCCTTTGGATTTTATCATGGGTAGCGTAGCCCCACAAGGCAGCCCCATATGTGGCAATGGGAATACACTTGGTGTTATAAACCTTTAAAAGCGCTTCCATCGGTCTAGCTCACAACCTTTTGTAAAACCCAACAGTGCAGATGTCGAGCGAGCCAAGGATAAACTCTTCACCTTTATCTGGGGGGCCCAGGACCCCCTTTCATCAAAAAGGACCCCCAGGTAAGGGAAGACCGGAACCCTGGAAACCACCTCGCCCTTACATGTAAAGATTTTAGATATAAACTTTCCTCTCTGTTTACCCACTATCATGGAATGAGACTTTTTGGCGTTTACTCTCAGGTCAAGGTTTTCCATGAAGGAACCAAAATGATCCAATAGTGTCTGTAGACCGATACCTGTACGAGCAATCAGTACGGCGTCGTCTGCGTATAGGAGGGCCGGAATCTGCAGTCCTCCCACACGCTGAACGTCTACCACCCCCTCCTCTAGATGTTTTCCCAACCCATTTATGTAAATGGTAAAAAGGAGGGGGGCCAGGATGCACCCTTGGCGGACCCCTTTCTCCAACCTCAAAGTGTCCGTACACCTCCCCTCATTTGTGACCCTTACCTTGGCAAATAGCTCCTGGTGCAAAGAGGCCATGAATGTGACCAGGGAAGGATCTATGCCCATCTTGAGAAGGATTGACCACAGTTTGGACCTATTTACCAAATCAAAGGCCGAGGAGAGGTCCATGAAAGCCAAATAAAGAGACCCCTCCCCGACCACCGCATATTTGGCAATTAACAGGTGCAAAGTCAAACATTGGTCCACAGTACCTTGTTTCTCTCTGAACCCATATTGTATGTTTGAAAGCCCCCACAGACCTCCAAATTTCCACTGAGTTTAGACAATAAGACTCTGCCTAAGATTTTGATGGCAGAGTCAAGGAGGGAAATGGGTCTTTAACACCCCGGGTCCTCACGTTGTCCCTTTTTAAAGATTGGCACTATAATGGAGGTCGCCCAGGTATTGGGGAGCACATTGTCATTTGCTGCCCTGAAAACTTTGGTTAGTACCTGAGACCAAATTATCGGGGAATGTCTATATAGGTCTGCAGGTACACCATCGGGGCCCGGTGCTTTGTTTTTTGAGGTCTCCAAAATGGCCTTCAACACCTCCTCCTCAGAAAAATCTACCGGGGGGGACACCCGAGCAACCATTTGGCCGCGCGGGGCTGTACTATTCTTGTCACCATAGACGTCTTCGAAATGGAGGACCCACTTCTCATCCGGAATGACGCAGTCAGTGGCTGCGTTGTGTACCCCGGTAAAAAAAGGGTGATTTATGATCTCCCAAAATTTCTTGCTGTCTCGCAAGACGTCGATAGAGAGAAGTTTGTCCCACGCTTCTCTTTTAATTTCATCTTTTCTCCCTTTAAGGTCAATTTGTATTCCCTCCTCAAGTTGGCAATAAGAGCCTTGTCCCTCGGTATGGCTTTTAACGCACGCTTCAAGCGGCTGTGTGTTCGTGAACAGTCGGCGTCAAACCACTTGGATGTCCTAGGCAATCTCTTGGTGGACTTGACTATCAGGTCCCTCGATATTTGGGCACATATAGATTCAAAAGCCTGTGTGATTGTACGATTGGAGGCCTCTTGATTTAAACATGTCTCTATTTCTCCCTCGATTTTAGGCAATAGGATTGCCATAAAATCATCTGGGATCACCTTGCCCCACTTGAGCTGCCTACCCTGATCAGTAGGCACAAGTACCGCCTGCACATGGGGGCGGCCCAAGCGCTCACGTTTAAGGTCTCCCCAACACATCACCAATAACATAGGGTTATGGTCACTATAGGATGAGGGAATGGTCCTATAGGTTTGCACCTTGGTATTTAGCCCAGGGGTGGTGAATATATAATCGATTATGGACCCCTGAGCCGTGCCTTTATAGGTGGGGACTCTATCCCCCCACCTGTATTAAAAGATTCATAAAGATTAAAACTGGCCAATAGTACTTCCAGCGCTTCACCTGATTTTGTATGTTCAAAGTGGGGAATAGACGCCCCTAAAGGTCCCGCGTGTTCACCTATATAGCAGGGAAGGTTACATAAATGGGTGTTAAAACCGCCCAACACGATGAGCTCAAAAGCAGTGTACTTATTAAGACTGAAATTATGTAAAAAAAAATTCTAGGGGTGCAATGTGATCAATGTCCACTGCCCTCTCCCAGGAGTTATAAAAATTAATTAGTAGGATGGAGCAAATCGGTGAAACAGTCCATTCCACAATCAAAAGATTAGGGGAGCCTGACTTTAGTTGCTTAAAAGACCCCGCAAGATGTAGGGAAAAAAGAAAAATTAGACCCCCCTTAGCTCTCCCCGCCGAGCAGGGCGTCGCTGGTACAAAGAAGCTAGCAAAGCCATCTAGCCAGGTGTTTGCTGAGGTTTCCCAGGATTCTTCGATGGCTATCACATCAAAGGAAGAGATAAAATTGATCCATAAAGGATCTTCCCTTTTGGCTCTCAAGCCTGCAACGTTCCAACTAAGGAGTTTGCATAAGGCTTTGTCCTCCTCCTGCGAGGTCCCAGTTATGGAGGCGGATGGTGTGATAGTAAAAGTACTAGAAACTCGCCTCAACTCAGACATATTACCAGGGGGCCCCAACCGTCATTCGCAGTCATCCAAGCCGGAGAATGCTTCAAATCTATTAGTGATCTCAAAGGGAGTAAATGGCAACAAATGGTCCATTCCCCTGGTTCCTTGCGGGTGGTCCGAACCTCTGTAGTTATTCCCGTGCCCCCTGTGAGGTACAGTGTTCCACCCAAATACATTTTTTGGCATTGTGGGATTGGAGGCCTGCCACATATATTGGTTATTAAGTGTTACGGGAGAATTGGGTGCCTGCCACATATATTGGTTATTAAGTGTTACGGGAGGATTATTCAAAAAGCCAGAAGGGACCCCAAAGGACATTATCGGAGTCACCAGGGATCTTGGGTAGAAATAGGTTAGGTCACAAGGAGCAATGGTTGAACCAGTGGTCCTTGGCATCCAATTTAGGATGTGTCTGACCGCATCTGGATCTCTAAAATTTATGATTATTAATTCACCCTCTATGTCTTTCACTCGGCTCCCCAGCCAGGAGAGTCGCCGCACGTGGACAATCTCCCCGTTGATGTTACATGGGAGCGGTCTGTGCTGGCTGAGCCAGTACATGGTTTTATTTTTTAATTGACTGAAGCCTTCCCTCTTGGGGGAACATCACTTACAACGCATTTTTTACAACGCACTACCATTACATCGCAACCATTACAACGCATACCATTACAACGCATTGCGCTGGGGGGCGCTCTAGGATAGGGAATATATTTAATTTACTATCCAACACCTTCCCTGCTATCCACGGGGACTGGAGTTGGAATAGTAAATTAAATAATTCACTATCCCGCGCCTAAAAGCATTATGCGTTGTAATGGACTGCGTGGTAAAAACCGCGTTGTAAAGGCATGCGATGTAAAAGCATGCGTTGTAGTGACACCAATCCCCCTCTTGGCGTCTTCTAAGGTAGGGACGCCTGTGAGTACAACCACTTAGGGGATCGCGCCAGGTGGTAGTTCTACTTGGCGACCCCTCTGATTTCCTGCTCTATCTGGTTGTGCCCTTCCCCCTACCACCTGCTTATTTCCAGTGACAGCTATACCATCCCCCTTCGGGATTTCCTTACAGATGCGCGGGTCGGGTTAAATAGCTGCCTTAGGTGTAAATGTAAATGTATAGGCATTTATATAGCGCACTACTTACCCGGAGGGTCCCAAGGCGCTTCGACCGCTGCGAAACCCTTCCTGGCTTCCCTGAGAGATGGTCCCTTAATGGGTATCTCCAGGGTGAGACCAGGCATCCCCGGCGGTCTGGTGGGGCCGTTAGTGAAGATGAGGCAAGCTAATGCCCAGAGTTGCCGAGTGTGATCGCTGATCAGAGTGGGCACCGAGGCGAGAGAATTATCGAGTCCGCTGACCCTGGTCCAGAAACCTGCCGCGCCGGGAATCGAACCCTGGTCCCGGGCCGTCTTCTGCTCTCGGGTCTGCCGCCTCTAACCAGTGAGCCACACTACGTTGGTGATTGCGGCTCACAGGGTTGCTAGATGGATTTGAGTCATTTTGAATTGCAGGGGTAGGGGTTGGCACTGCGGCTGCGGGGGGTGAGACTGGCTTTGCAGAATCTTTCCATAGACCTGCTATGTTGTTAATGGCCGCTTCTATGTCCCCCAGCCGTTGCTCCAACCTCTTCAGCCTCTCTAGTATGGGAGATGTAAATGACCTGAGTAGTTGTTCAATGCTGTTGAGGGAAAGAGTAGGCAATTGTTCCTTGGGAGTACAATTCCTGGTAGATATTGTTGCGTGTTTATCTAGGTTCCTGATCGATACTGCGACCTTATGCCCCTATTCGGCTATAAATCCATTTATTCCCTATATTGGCATAACCGTTCAAGTGCGATATTCAGAAAGTCATCTCTGGCCTCACACGAACAGAGCCACATTCCAGAATAGTTCTCTGCCACTTCCTTTGCAACCAATTAGTGCAATGACAGAGCAGAAGTCACTATCTGATATTCCTAGATTAACACTCCGAGTTCTTCAACAAGATAAAAACTCAGCAAACCTGGAAATCCCCGCTTGCTGTGTTTTGATTAGTAATGGAACTCTAATGAGCAATTGATAGCTATCATTTCCTAGTGACATCTTTAATTGACGTCTTATGTCCAGCAAACTTGCGTCAAACCAGGCACCTGTCAGGTATAAATATTACCAACGTTGCCTTAAGCAATAGCTGTTGTGAGCTGTTGTGAGCCTGTTGCTAGCTGTTGTATGCTGTATGCACCCTGCTGCTGCAGCCTGCTGCCCCACTGCTGTTGGTGAAGCTACTGATACCATTACCGCTGCTAAAGCGCGAACGATGGTGTGGTGAGCTTAGGAGCTGAACAGCCGTCCCTCTGCGAAGAGCCCAGCAGATGCCAAGCTGCCCGCGGACGCTGTCCCCCCTCCTCCTCTCGACGCGCTGAACAGAGAAATCCAGCTCCAGCGCTTCTAGTCTGCCCTCGCGGGTGACTGGGATACCGAGTTCCCCCTGAAGGAAATACCAGACTTCCATCATTCTATTCAGAGGTATGGTGTTGACTAAACCCTTAGATGAGAATTCTTGAAGCAAACCTTGGCAAAACCAACTTAACTTAAAGCTACTTACTTACTCCCCTTCCACGTGTTAGGCTTAGGTCAGGCACACCGGGGTAGGCTTAGCAAGAAACACCAGTTGAGTATTTTAGCCTAATGTATATATGACTGTATATATGTTTTATTACTTTTAAACCATTGTATGGCTAAGAAACCATATCAATGCTTTTACAGTATTATTTCGCAATACTTATCTTACTGTACGTACTTTTTATAATAACAAGTCTTGCAATTGTGGCAATACATTTCTCTTGTACGAGAAGAAAGACTGTTCAATAAATGTTAACCCTTTATTGACAAACGCCCGTCTATCTATTCTCTACATCTCGTGAAAGTAAACTGCACTAATCTGACTGAGTGAAATACATGTCTATTGTTTCACACGACCCTAGAGATTGACTCTTGATCTGAGGAGCAAAGTTGTCATGTTGCACGGTTGTTGGAAAGCTGAATCCCTTCTTGTCTGTGCCAGGGAAGCTGATCACTTCCTATACAGAGAAGAAAGTTTCCAGTGACCTCTGAGCTAGTTGGTAACACACCCAATTAAGTTTAGCATAGTCAGTGGAGGCCTGGAATATCCGCAGTTCCACGTCGATACTACTGTTTATGTTATTCCAATGCGCAGGGCCTAGTGGGAAACTAGGAACTACACTACATGGCGCCCAACGTGGGGCAAGGCGATAAACTAACGCAAGACGTTAGAGTAACTCAGTCGTGCATATTTCACACAGACCCCTTTCTCCCGTAAATACTCCAATAGACGTCTGGAGTGGGTGAAAGGTTAAAATCCGCCCGAACTCAGTAGGAAGAGATTCCTATGTAAAGCTTTGGTTTATTCAACGTTGAAGGATACAGTGTTCCAAAATATTGTGCACCTAATCTTTGTCTCCTTGGAGACCAACTCTGCAAACCTTGCATTTTTTACAATGCCAGGAGAAAACGGAACCACTGGGGGCGCAGCAGATGCGACTCAGCAGGGTCCCGAACACACAGACCCGGGTGCTATTACCATCCTGGTCCACTTAAGAAAATCTATAACTTTAAAACTTATAGAAAACGGACTGACACCACAAGGTGGTACAGTAATTTTCGTGATAGAGGCTCACGAATATCGGCAGACAGAGGTATTTTATTCATGGATAAACTTTACAGCGGCAAACGCTACAACAAAAGAGTTTCACTATTACAAAATAGAGGAACCTCCGGAAGAGTACGCTCCTTTCGAGGAGATTGAAATTCCACTTAAATTTCAAGAGCACCTGCTCTGTTTTAATGGCGCCCTAAAACATAATGATCACATTACCAGGCTCGGTCCACTAGGTAGACCAGGAGCAACGTGGCCGGTTCTAGCCAGCTACACACCATATCCTGACATTGTAAAAATGTCAAAGGAAGAGCTGTTAGTACAGCTAAAAACACTAATAAAAATACATAGGCAATTAGTCCAATATGTAATGCGGACTGCAACAGTCCAGCCCGCTATTAATGTACCACAGCTGACCCCTCATCAGGGGAACACTAATAAAATTACACCACAGAACATACAGTCATGTCTTGGTAAAACACCCGTAAAACGGGAACAAATTCCTTTCTGGTTAGCACAGAAAATCACTCAAATAGAGGCAGTATTTCCTGATACTACCCCTATTGAGAAACACAGAATCTTGACAATCTGCCTTCCTATGGGAATCGCACCACACGTGGAGGACTGTGACACTTGGGGTACAGTCTTTGCTTCCATTTACACAAAAACACACGGTGTTCCGTCTATGGCGGTAATACCAGAAGTGCTAAAACAGATTCAAAATGAATACGGTCCAGAGCCCGCTTTAAATCTAGGTATGAAATTACTGAAAGACTTCAAGCAGGTCTCGGCTATATTATTAGCCAACATAAAAGGAGAAGCAGCATCTGTGGCGATCCGCCAGAAGTTGAAGGAAACAGATATAAAAGATCCTGTTGAGCTTGCAAAAATCATAGAAAAATGCTATGAAGAATTAGGTAGAGACAGCTTGGGTGGAAAACCGGTAAAGCCCCAACTGCTCGAAAATCCTGAAAAATTATTTATTAAAAATAATTTAAACACTCCTAAAAAGAGCTGGGATGGAAATAAACAATCCACTCCCAAGGAAAAAGTTTTCCAGTCCAGAGGAAGGTCTCCTCGACGGAGGGAAAGAACTCCGACTCGAGAACGCCAGTCTCCCCAGAGGGAGCCCTCTGAGAAAAGATATAACCTTAGAAATAGGGATAATCTGAAAAAACCTGATAGATATCAAAGTATTGATACACGTCCCTCTCGATCTTTTCCACAGAATTCGGAAAGAAGAGGACGGTCAGACCCAGGAGAGCACACCAAGTCCAAAGACAAGGAACCTGCTCAGAGTAAAAAATCTCAATTTCAGAAAAAGAAGGTAGCCAGTATTAGAGTAATCAACCATGCCGAGAATACTGAGGACACAGTTGAAAAACGGGGAGTGGGCATTGACAATATTGGACAGTGCAGCAAAAATCAGTATAGCGCGCAAGATCTTGATGAGTCATCTGGAGACAGTGGACACGAATGAGTACATTCATGTTGAAACTGCCGACACCAGACTTAGCGAACCCCATAAAATATACGAAATAACATTGCGTATAGAGGGTGATAAGACTAGGAAAATAAGAGGTCTATTTTGGGATAAGCTCTCAAAAGGCTATGATATTCTGTTAGCTGAAAAAGATTGGCCCCCAGAGTTTGTCAGGGAGTGCCCTCGTGGCGAAGAAGTGATTATGCCTGCCTTCTCGAATCACATTCCGATTCACAAAAAATATACATATGCTAGGAAATGGGCAGTGGCCCAGGCACCTGCATTATATAAAAATCATGTAGGATGGGATGAGGACTCGACTCCTCACAAAATCCAATTAAAAAGTGAACCAACTGCCCAACGGCAGTATCCCATTAAGCAAGAAGCTAAAAAACAAGTCAGGGAGATCTTAGATAAACTTGAATACCAGGGGGTGATTGAAACATGCACCTCTCAAATGAACAATCCTTTGTTTCCTGTCTCCAAACCAGACAATTCATATCGTCTAGTTTTGGACTACAGACATCTTAATACATGTTGCAAAACTTTTGCAGTACAAAACTCGCATAGTGCAGCCCTAATGAATAACATAGTTAGGAAAAAATATAAAACGACATTAGATATATCTAATGGTTTCTTTTGTCAAAACATTGCACCAGAAAGCAGATATTTGACCGCTTTCTCTGCATTTGGGTCGCAGGAAAAATTCTGTCGACTCCCACAGGGGTTCAAGAACAGCCCAGGACTATTCTCAGCTAGGGTAACAGAGTTACTACAAATATATGATGATGAGGCATCATCTTACGTAGATGATATCTATCTCACAGACGACGACTTGGATACTCACTTGAAAAGAGTGAACACCATTATACTTGGGTTCGCAGCAGAGGGTTACAAATTCAACTTTAAAAAGTCTCGAATTGCCCATCTGACAGTACTATTTTTAGGGTACGAATTATCAAGTGAAGGGAAAAGCCTAGCGGACAACTTCTTAGAGAAGTGCGCTGTACTCCAAGCTCCTAAAACGCTGAAGAATTTACAATCCATTCTAGGTTTTCTGAATTTCGGAAGAACTTACATTCTAAATTACGCAGAGAGGGTTAAACCTCTCTACGAACTAATTAAACCTGATTTTAAACAAATCAATTGGACTCAAAAACACACAGAAATTTTGAGATCACTGCAAACAGACATGTTAGCAAAAACAAAATTAGATACACGTGACAACACGATCGATCTTGTAATCCGAGTCATCCCAGGAAGATGCGGATTCACGTACCTAACCTCTAATGAGGGAGAAAAGGTACCTATTTCAATTAAATCTCACTTGTACACACAAGCAGAAAAAACATTCAGTCACACAGAAAGAACTGTGAAAGCAGTGCAAATCGCATTAGCAAATGAACGAGAACTAGCACACGGCAAACGGATTAATATCCTTACAGCGGAATCCACCTTCGAGGCGCTATTCAGCCCAGTAAACTTGCCTACAGTGTCACTGGATCCGAAATGGATACAGTGTGTTGATTCTCTAGGAGCGGAAGATGTGAAATACTATTTCGCCCCGCAATTTGAAGAACTGAATGATTTAGAATATGAAGAAGAATATCCTCTGCCAATCGAAATTCTGCCTCTCCCACAATACGCCTGTATAATCTATACAGATGGATTTGTACAGCATTTCAACGTAGAGAGAAAATCCTACGATGCAGCATGTGCGATCATTAAAGGTCGTTGGCTGTGCGGTAAATTCAGACCGAAAGTAACAAAAACTGAATCTGTAAGAAACTGTTCGGTTCAGAGAACTGAAATCAGATGTTTAAAGATGGAGCTCGAAAATGCAGAACGTGAATTCCCGACACTTATCGTGTGCGATTCTCATTTTTGCGTCAACTGTTACAACAATAAACTGCAGAGTTGGATTGAAAACGATTACAAAGATGACACAGGTGCCACAATAAAGCATAAATTGCTCTGGAAACAGGTAGCTCTTTTACACAAAGAACTACAAAAGACTCACGTGATTCACACACAGAGTCTTCAACGTGATGGCGTTCACGTTGCAGGTAATTCATTGGCTAATACAGCCACAGCGGAAGCAACTAAACCGGCTTCCGTAGCCACAAAAAAGCGTACAGAAAAATACATAGACGGGGAAACCATGCTGGCAGTAAAAACGACCGTAAAAGGCGACTGTGCAGCACTACCCTTGAACTATCCACTCAATTATGCATACGTAATCGATGCAAACTCCGTTCCTTTTGCTCGCATCCCTGGAGTGGGGGACAGAGTAATTCCAAACAGGAGCAGGAGGGGCTTCCTCTTACTGGAAGCACACATGGGGTTGGGTCTGAGACACCAAACAATCAAGGTTTCTCTGAAAGAATTACAATCAGTGTACTGGTGGCCAGGAATAAGCATAGATATTCAATGTTTTGCTCAAAATTGTGAAAACTGCAACAGAGATCGCAGTAATGAACAGGCCAGTGTAGTTTCAGGATCCCTGCTAGACAGCATAAGGCGGTCTATCTGCGCAATCAAAGAAGAGAAGCACGTCCCATTGTACACAGTTAAGGCTAAACACACTTAAAAATGTGGCCTCCAGCACTCGGCTGACGCCTAGAACTGTTATAAAAGATTTGCGAGTCTATATCGGCATATACGCAATTACCACGTTCCATTCTGACCAGGGTCCTGCTTTTAGCTCTCGAGCTTATAAGGAGGCCATGGCCAGCATGGGAATTGGGTTGCGGTATTTTTGTCCGTCGCACCCCGAAGGGAATAGTGTGGTTGAAAGAAAAAACCGGGACATAAAGCGATCTATAACAGCGAAGGTATTAGGTTCAGGCGCTGGGTGGGTCAAACATTTAATAAGTGTCCAGACTAGTCTTAATAACTTGCCAATAAATTCTCTAAAAGGTTTCAGCCCATACGAACTATTGTTCGGAATTAGAATGAACATTCAGGACCTCGATAGTCAGATGTCAGTGGTACAAGAAAAAACAACAGACTTTGACATCAAAGATCGTTTGGCTGTTTTACAGGAACTGAATGAAACAAGAAAATCCTTAAGCAACATAAAGTTAAAGCAACAGCCAGATACCACTGACGAGGCACCACAAGCAACAGCCCCAGCAAGGCCTGTCTGGATTCCAAAGATTGGGGATCTAGTCAGAGAAAAGATCGCGGTTAAGAAGGAATTTGGGCCTTCTTACAGAAAAGCAGTACCTGTCTTGGCAGTCAACGGAACAAGATCAGTAGTACTACCGCCCCTTGCTGGTAAAAAGGAGAACAGAGTTGTGTCCATCGACCTGGTAAAACCACAAGCATGTGGCCTATAATCAACAGTAGGCCCAGTGGACTCCCAAGAAACAACAGAATACCCAAACTTGCAACAATCCAAGAGGTTCAAACTGAAAGACTAATCACATTCGATCAGCCTGCAGTACACGGTGAAGGACTATGCAATAATGCCATGGAACTCGTGCCTCTTGAAACACAGATTGAAACAGTTCGTCAAGAAACAACACCAGTCTACACTAATGTGGCATCAGAAAGTGCTACCGAGAGACAGATTGAAAGAACAATCCCATCAATTGACAGAACTGCCTCTGGTTATTTCATCAACTTCGACAACTTCACTGAAGATCAAGACGACCCCGAAGTGATGCCAGAAACAGAAAAGACTTTTAAAGGAAAAGCAACGGAACTCTTTCATCAGCTAAAGGAAATCTACCTTATTTCACCTTGGTTAGAGTTCTGGTTCGGTCTAGGTGTGTTTTTCCTCCTGCTTTGGCTCATCATGGTACTTTGTTTGGGAAAATTCATTGAGGGAAAATATATTACAATGGACACAGCAAGTCAGAACATCAACCTAGTCCTGAAACCACACAGATCATCCCATGTGAAGAAAAGAGAACTGTCAACAGTAAATATCACAGCAATTCCAATACCTGGTGGGGTAGTATGGGAAAAAACAGACTATGAAATATATGGTCCGGTCAAAATCCTGAAGTATCCTCATCAACTGAAGCTTTCCTTGAGTGACTTTGTAACACCTAGTACATTCTCTGATGATTGGGACTTTAACAGTATTAATGACATGATGTCTGATTTAGTAATGTCAGCTAGATTCACAGATCATGATTATTTACAAGGTTCATCTAGTTATGAGCAGTTATTCTGTTACACACACTATGGTGATCACTACTTGCATAAATCTGCACAGCCTAGAAATGTTTTTATGTATAATCAATGGGAACATTGTGCTACACCGCCTAAAAGCAGTTCTAAAGCATTTTTTGAGAAATTCAAATACTTCTCAGGGTTTAACACTAGTGATGCAGAAACGTTTTATTACAAACTGTTAGATAAAACAGGAATGAAAACAATGCTGACAAATTCTAAATTGATATATTCAGAAGCATTTTATGACAAAATGATGACATTTGGTTTTGATTATTGGAAAAATAACATTGAAACGAAAACAATTTGGGGTACAAAAGATTGGCAGGTACAGGGCATTGAAGCACTATTTAGAACCTGCATGATACCAGAACAAATGTTGTTTTTAAATGACACAATACACCAAACATCTTGTCTTGGCCTAGCTAAGATCAAAGACCTTAAAACACCGTCTATTCCAAAACCAATACCTGAAAATACAACTACAGATATTGAGTTAGACGTTTCACAAATTTTACATTTTAACAGAACACATCCTGATTGGAAAAAGTGGTTAATCTGGCCTATTGACACAAACAACTGTCAAGATAGATTCCTGAATAAAACACAGGGGTTAAAAATGACCAGACAAGACCCGAGATATTCCCAGAGACAACATCCAGGGATAATAACAACATACAGTGTAGGGAAACTCTGCCTTGAATGGCTAACATCATCCACACTGGCTGAAATTAAGCAACACTTGTCTTTACTAAAAGATGGTGCTGATTTGCGCGATTTCATACTTGGACCACGCAAACAGCGTCAAAAGCGTTTCATAGCGACCAGTATCTATTCTGCGTACAACAAGGCTTGGAAAGTCACACAAATTGAAACAGCTGAAAAAATACAAGAAATTGATCGTATTAATTTGGAAAAATCACTTTCTGTAGTGGACAATGGGTTAATGACTCTGTCTTCCAGAATATATTCGTTGGACAATATTGTATCCTCTGCCTTTGATGTGATAGATAGAGACTTGCTAATGTTACAACATGGCCAATCTCAATTACGTTCTATTATACAATTAGGCTGGACGCTGCAAAATCTTCGTTCAGGCTATGTGCCTTGGCGTTTAATCAACACAACGTCATTATTTTCCATTTTTAACCTTACTGATAAACAGATCAGTTTGGCACAGAAAGGAGCAGACTATACAATCCTGAGCATCGAGAAACTTGAGAGATTACCATTGACAATGTCAGAGAGTCCTGTCATTGAATGGATAATACACGGAATTATCACTATTCCGATAACAACTTTCCGATTTAAAAAGTGCCTTAAATACATAACTACTGGCCAGTATGAACAATTGGGTAAAGGATATGTAAAATCTGAATGGAAATTACCATACACACATTCTTGCTATAGTGACAGCGACAAAAATGTATTTCTTAGTGGTGAAAATTGTAAACATTCACTAAGCGGTATACTTTTGTGTCAGGGTATTAATTTACATGGAGCATGTGATGGAAATTCAAACAACCTTTCATGCCACCAGCTAGTCACACCTGCAACTCAGATAGAGCCCTTCTTTATGCAACTTGCAAACAGGAGTTACATTCTTAGAACGGATCACAGATGTTGTGGCCTTGTGCCAGGGAAAAGTTATCTAGTAAGCGTAACATCCATGGTCAAATGCTGTATGCAGGCATTGTTCCCGAGTGGGCCTGCAGACACAGTGACTCCCATCTGGCCTCGTCTGAATCTCTATTCTATACGAATTGATACTTTAAGCAAAATGAAGTCTGTGCTTTTGCAGACAACAGTGCCTATAACGTCATCAAAAGAGACGTATGATCTTCTAGTTGCAAGGACAGCTACTGAAGTTCATGAACTTTTATCAACAAATTGCCCCGTGCATTTCGTAGAAATGCTCAGCCAACTCCTTAACATGTCTAGTGCCTCAAGCATCCCAGGCATATTTAAGACAGTCTTTACGGGACTGCTAACACCTTTTCAGGCAATTTTGGGAATCGTTCCTAATTTTGTTCACTCTGTTTTTGGCGGCATACCATTATTTTTGGGACTCGTTGCAGGGATTTTATTTTTGACCCTCCTGCTTCGTTATGGCAAGCCGAAACTCAGACATAGCTCCCATGGGAATGGAAGAGACAATCCTAGCAATGCGCTACCGGGACAGGATAACTAACGTCCTCGGATTGGCCAGGCTGAGAGATCTAAACAGGACCTGGTTCCTTTCATTCAGACCTATATGGCAGAACTGTATCTTACCGGTACTTCGATGTATGCTATGCGGAGATGAGTGCGTGTTGGACATCTGTCTTTCACTTCCATCAGCAGTACCAATGGACGTCGATACTTTGCTCAGTCCAATAACGGCTCATGCATTGTGTTGTCCCCAGCGGCTACCAATCCTGATGACGGCATTCGTTGAGACTCCTGTACTACGACTAGGTGGTAACAGTGGAGCGAGTGACAAAAGCAACATCACCCAGGTACGACCATCTGTGAGCTTTGCTGATCCCGACTATGATGACAGCAATCATTCTCACACCTGCCAAGTTACAGCACTATCGAATTTGGTTGAACTGTCACCTGATTTTGTAGACCAATTCTTTGAGAGCCTGTCTGATACGATGTTCTCACCCGTACAGAAACAATAACTTTGGAGAAGCTTTCCGACACACAGCGTTCCCATGAACTCTGAATTCGGCCTTCAGTTTTGATCAACAAAAACTGCTAAAAGCGTTGGAACTCTATTTTCCCGTTCAAGCATTAATTCTTTTGAATTGGACATTTTTAATATTGACCTTTTTTGGCACGAACAATTCTTTGCTTAAGGTAAAAACTATTCTTAGAGAACAGAAGCTTCAAACTTCTATTTCTAAACACATCTAGAGACATAACAAACTTACATCAGCCTCTAGCACATGTTATTGCAATGCATTTATATGTGATGATTTATCTCGCCCTTCTTCTGTTTCAGAGATACTTCATGTGTAATTCTTTTTGCATAATCGTTCATTGATTTCATATGCAATAATTTTTGAATGATTTCTATGCTTCAAAAACGTACAGTACCTAAATTTCACGTATTACAATATACGCCTATTTCGAATGCATTTATGTATTTTGGGGTGGGCAATGTTACACATGCATCCTATTGCTCTAGTTTTAGTAATTTGATGGGCATGAAAAGGTGGAGTGGGTGTTGCGTGTTTATCTAGGTTCCTGATCGATACTGCGACCTTATGCCCCTATTCGGCTATAAATCCATTTATTCCCTATATTGGCATAACCGTTCAAGTGCGATATTCAGAAAGTCATCTCTGGCCTCACACGAACAGAGCCACATTCCAGAATAGTTCTCTGCCACTTCCTTTGCAACCAATTAGTGCAATGACAGAGCAGAAGTCACTATCTGATATTCCTAGATTAACACTCCGAGTTCTTCAACAAGATAAAAACTCAGCAAACCTGGAAATCCCCGCTTGCTGTGTTTTGATTAGTAATGGAACTCTAATGAGCAACTGATAGCTATCACTTCCTAGTGACATCTTTAATTGACGTCTTATGTCCAGCAAACTTGCGTCAAACCAGGCACCTGTCAGGTATAAATATTACCAACGTTGCCTTAAGCAATAGCTGTTGTGAGCTGTTGTGAGCCTGTTGCTAGCTGTTGTATGCTGTATGCACCCTGCTGCTGCAGCCTGCTGCCCCGCTGCTGTTGGTGAAGCTACTGATACCATTATCGCTGCTAAAGCGCGAACGATGGTGTGGTGAGCTTAGGAGCTGAACAGCCGTCCCTCTGCGAAGAGCCCAGCAGATGCCAAGCTGCCCGCGGACGCTGTCCCCCCTCCTCCTCTCGACGCGCTGAACAGAGAAATCCAGCTCCAGCGCTTCTAGTCTGCCCTCGCGGGTGACTGGGATACCGAGTTCCCCCTGAAGGAAATACCAGACTTCCATCATTCTATTCAGAGGTATGGTGTTGACTAAACCCTTAGATGAGAATTCTTGAAGCAAACCTTGGCAAAAACAACTTAACTTAAAGCTACTTACTTACTCCCCTTCCACGTGTTAGGCTTAGGTCAGGCACACCGGGGTAGGCTTAGCAAGAAACACCAGTTGAGTATTTTAGCCTAATGTATATATATGACTGTATATATGTTTTATTACTTTTAAACCATTGTATGGCTAAGAAACCATATCAATGCTTTTACAGTATTATTTCGCAATACTTATCTTACTGTACGTACTTTTTATAATAACAAGTCTTGCAATTGTGGCAATACATTTCTCTTGTACGAGAAGAAAGACTGTTCAATAAATGTTAACCCTTTATTGACAAACGCCCGTCTATCTATTCTCTACATCTCGTGAAAGTAAACTGCACTAATCTGACTGAGTGAAATACATGTCTATTGTTTCACACGACCCTAGAGATTGACTCTTGATCTGAGGAGCAAAGTTGTCATGTTGCACGGTTGTTGGAAAGCTGAATCCCTTCTTGTCTGTGCCAGGGAAGCTGATCACTTCCTATACAGAGAAGATAGTTTCCAGTGACCTCTGAGCTAGTTGGTAACACACCCAATTAAGTTTAGCATAGTCAGTGGAGGCCTGGAATATCCGCAGTTCCACGTCGATACTACTGTTTATGTTATTCCAATGCGCAGGGCCTCGTGGGAAACTAGGAACTACACTACAATATTAAACCAGGTCTAGATACAGTCAGTGTAGGGGTGTTTATAGGGGATATTGTTTCATGTAATACCTCCTGGGCCGGATCGGGAAATAATGTAGCCTTTATAGTGGGTGCAGCTGTAGCAGTAACCTTTCTACCCTTTCCAAAGTCAGTGTGGCTGATCTTAACTCTTTGTTGAACACCTCCCCTCCTCTGTCTCTTGTTTGGTGGCGGTCCAATGACTTTGACAACTTCCCGCTTCCCAGCTTTCTTTTTTAAATTCCCCACTACTACTCGAGGAGTGTCGGGTATTATTTCTATGAATGTGTTAATGTCACTAGTAATCAAAGTGTTATTTTATTCCACACTATTAAGGGCAGTCGATGAAGGGGGTGTATCTCGCAGGAACGTAGGAATGCCCTGTGTAGATAGCGGGTCCTCGTTTCCTTGTGTCAGGCCTACGCCCGCTGGGTTAATCTGGGGTAGTGCGACCACAGGGAATCTGTTTTTAATACATTCAATAGAGCGGCGACGCTCAGCTCTACGTTCCACCAGTTCGCAATCCCTTTCCATATCGGGAGCAGGTTTTCTAAAGTAATTATCCAGGGTACCTTTGCTATTTCCCCCTACGTCAGGCAGCATGTTTTTTTCGTGGATAGCAGCCATGGGGACTAAGAGAATCAGTGTTTTAGGAATATATAGCAGGGCTAGTGTTGTTTAAATTAGTTACTTTAGTTTTCCAAAGAATAGCCTTTAGTAGTAAAAATACAAACCCCAGATAAATACCCCTCCAACCTTGTTACCCAGTCGATGGATATTATTAGTGGGGCAACCAGGGAAGAGGTCCTATGACTTGACACTGGGTATAGAGGACTCTATGGAGTATGGCAGTAAATAAACAATTCCAATGGATAGGTGCAGTATAAGCGCATAGCATGGGTGCTCAATGTCAAAGCGGGATAGTCTTGCTTGTGAGCTAGAGATGGGAGGGGGGGCAATAGATGTCAGAGGATAGGCCCAGCCCAGCCTCCTTAAGCCACCGAACGGCCACAAAACGGCCCGCCCTTTGCCCGGGCTTCTCCCGGTACGCTCCCGCGCGGTCCCGCGCAGCGGGCTGCAACGTCTGTTATGTGGAGGTAGAGATGGTCAGGGGGCGTGGCAGCAGGGAGAGCGGGCCAGGTGCAGATGGTTGAATCCTGCAGGGACTCCTGGGATTTCGAGTCCCTGCAGCACCGCTCGCAGCCCTGCAACTCACTCGGCCTTCAAGACTCTGCCCGATGTCCGGTCCACAAAGAATACCCCTCCAAGCCGCGAAGCGGGACCCGCACTGCGGGTCCGGCGAGCAGGGGCGGCAGCAACAAGTAAGTACGATCAAAAGCTCCTCCTGGCCCTTAACAAATCCGCTTGGCATCTCACAAAGTTCTGGGGCAGAGGGTTTTTGAACACACCTTGGCCGGGGGGCGTGGTAGCAGGGAGAGCGGGCCAGGTGCAGATGGTTGAATCCTGCAGGGACTCCTGGGATTTCGAGTCCCTGCGGCACCGCTCGCAGCCCTGCAACTCACTCAGCCTCCAAGACTCTGCCCGATGTCCGGTCCACCAAGAATACCCCTCCAAGTCGCGAAGCGGGACCCACGCTGCGGGTCCGGCGAGCAGGGGCGGCAGCAACAAGTAAGTACGATCAAAAGCTCCTCCTGGCCCTTAACAAATCCGCTTGGCAGTGATCTTCCTATGTTAAGAATAGGGAAAAGTTTATTAAAGTAAAAAAAAATGCAAACAGATTTTTACATTTCATGTTGGTTCTAATTAACATTAATTATGTATTTTAAATGTAGAACAATAAAAACAAGTTACAGCATAATTAACATTCTTTCTAATCACACATTGAAATATTTTGTATATATATATATAATTAAAATACAATCTTTTTTTTTACATAAAATGAAAACAAAAATCAAGCTAAAGTAAAAATAAAGTAATGTATGTAATTAAGTTATCAATCAATCAATCAATCAATTATGGACATTTGTATAGCGGGCTACTCACCCGGTAGGGTCTCAAGGCGCTGGGGGGAGGGGTCCGCTACTGCTCGAAGAGCCAAGTATTGAGGAGCTTCCTGAATGAAAGGTGATCCTGGGTCAGTCGAATGTGGATGGGGAGGGAGTTCCATGTCTTGGCCGCCAGGTAGGAGAAGGATCTTCCCCCGGCGGTGGCTCTGCAGATGCGTGGTACGGCGGCGAGGGCGAGGCTGGTCGATCGTAGCTGGCGGGTGGGTGCGTAGAAGGGCAGGCGGTTGTTGAGGTACTTGGGGCCCGGGTCGTGGAGGGCCTTGTGTGCGTGGGTGAGGAGCCTGAACGTGATCCTCTTGCTGACGGGGAGCCAGTGTAGGTCTCTCAGGTGGCCGGAGATGTGGCTGTGTCTGGGGGCGTCCAGGACGAGTCGTGCGGAGGCATACTGGATGCGCTGAAGTCTTTTCTGAAGTTTGGCTGTGGTTCCGGCGTAGAGGGTGTTTCCGTAGTCCAGTCCGCTGGTGACGAGTGCCTGGGTAACCGTCTTCCTGGTTTCGGTGGGGATCCATCGGAAGATCTTACGGAGCATGCGCAGGGTGTTGAAGCAGGATGATGAAACAGCGTTGACTTGTCTGGTCATCGAGAGGGAGGAGTCCAAGATGAAGCCCAGGTTGCATGCGTGGTCCGTTGGCTTGGGAGTGGTGCCCAGGGCGGGGGGCCACCAGGAGTCGTCTCAGGCGGAGGGCGATGATCCCAGGATGAGGACTTCCGTCTTGTCTGAGTTCAGTTTCAGGCGGCTGTTCTTCATCCACTCGGCGACGTCTTTCATCCCTTCATGTAGGCTGGTTCTGGCGGTGGCAGGGTCGTTGGTGAGGGATAGGATCAGCTGGGTGTTGTCGGCGTAGGAGATGATGTTGAGGTTGTGTTTGGTACGATGGCTGTGAGAGGGCTCATGTAGACGTTGAAGAGGGTTGGGCTGAGTGATGATCCTTGTGGTACGCCGCAGATGACTTCGGTGGCCTCAGATCTGAACGGGGGGAGGCGGACTCTGTGGGTTCTTCCGGCGAGGAACGAGATGATCCACTCGAGTGCTTTCTCTTGGACTCCAATGTTGCTGAGGCGCTGCACTAGGGTGCGGTGGCAGACAGTGTTGAATGCTGCAGAGAGGTCTAGGAGGATGAGGGCCGCTGTTTCCCTCGTTGTCGAGCAGGGATCTGATGTCATCAGTGGCTGCGATGAGGGCGGTCTCGGTGCTGTGGTTGGCTCGAAAACCGGACTGCGAGGGGTGGAGGGATCCGTTTGTCTCGAGGAAGGTGGCAAGCTATCTGTTGACGGTCTTCTCGATGACCTTGGCAGGAAAAGGGAGGAGCGAGATGGGGCGGTAGTTCTTGAGGTCGGTGGGGTCTGCAGTTGGTTTCTTCAGGAGGGCGCTGACCTCGGCGTGCTTCCAGGTCTCCAGGAAGGTGGCGGTGTTGAAGGAGGTGTTGATGATGTCCCGGAGTTGGGGTGCGATGATGAAGTCGGCCTTGTGGAAGACGTGGTAGGGGCAGGGGTCAGTTGGTGATCCGGAGTGGATGGCGTTTATCGTGCGGGTGGTGTCTTCGGTGCTGACCGGGGTCCAGGCGCAGAGGGTGGTGGTAGGGGGCGTTGGTTTGGTGGTTGGGTGCCTGGTAGATGCACCGAAGCTGTTGTGTATATCGGTGATCTTGCGATTGAAGAACGAGGCGGGTGAGTCACAGAGTTCTTGCGAGGGGGTGATGTTGTTGTTTCCGGCGCTGGGGTTGGAGAACTCTTTGACAATGCTGAAGAGTTCCTTGCTGTTGTGGGCGTTGCTGTCCAGCTGTTCTGTGAATGCTGTCTTCTTGGTGGTGCAGATCAGCTGGTGGTGTTTGCGGGTGGCATGCTTGAGGGCAGTCATGTTGTCTGTGGTCTGGTCGAGGCGCCAGGCTTTCTCGAGGGTGCGGGAGTTCTTCTTGGAGTTCTTGAGTTTGTCGGTGAACCAGGAGGCTTTCTTGCTGCTGGGTCTGCTGGGAGGGTTCTTCAGTGGTGTGAGGTCATTTGCGAAGTTGGTGAGCCACTGTGTGAGGTTGCTGGCTGCTTCGTTGGGGTCCGTTGTGCTGGCGGGAGGGTTCTGGCAGAGGGAGGTGGTAAGATGCTCGGTGGTGATCTTGCTCCAGTTTCTGCGAGGGATCCGTTGCGGGTGGTGGTGGGTCGTTGTTCTTCTGAAGCTGAAGTGGATGCAGCTGTGGTCAGTCCAGTGGAGTCTAGAGGAGTGGCTGAAGGAGATGTGCTTGCTGAAGGAGAAGATGGGGTCAAGCGTGTGGCCGGCGTGGTGGGTGGGGGTGTTCACCAGTTGCTTGAGTCCGAGGTTGGCGAGGTTGTCGACTAGGGTGGTGGTGTTGCCGTCCTTGTTGTTCTCCAGGTGGAAGTTGAGGTCCCCTAGGAGTATGTAGTCGGCGGAGGGGAGTGGGTACGGGCTGAGGATGTCTGCGATGTCTTTGCTGAATTGCGTGTGTGGTCCCGGGGGTCTGTAGACGAGGGTGCCTCTGAGGGTGGTCTTGAGATCGGTGTGTATCTGAAAGTGGAGGAGTTCAGCAGCGGTGAAGGTGTCGTCGGGGTTGGTCGTGATGTGGATGGTGTTCTTGTGTACGATGGCGATGCCTCCTCCAGTCTGGTTGATGCGGTCCTTCCGGGTGATCTTGTATCCGTCCGGGATGGCTATGACGATGTCAGGCACTGAGGAGGCTTTCATCCAGGTTTCTGTGAGGAAGGCGACATCAGGTGACGTTGTGTCGAGCAGGTTCCAGAGTTCGACGGCGTGTCTGTGGACGGAGCGGGTGTTGAGCAGGATGCACTTGAGGTGGTTGCTGCTGGTGCTCGGCTTGTCGGGTGCAGTGCAGGTCTGGATGCAGGTGAACTTGCAGGCTTGGCAGTTGAAGGGTCCGTGGGTGCGTTTCGGGGTTGCCCGGTAGCAGGCGGGGTTCCGGCCATGTTTGAGTATGTTGAGGGTTGCAGCGTCGTAGGTCCGTCACCTGGGCTGGCCTCCTCGGGGGCCAGGGGTCCTGGCGCTGGACGCGGTCCAGGCACGGACGGGCGAGGACGGGCGCAGACGGGCTTGCCTTTAGCATGCCTTCGGCGCACAATCAGCGCGCCCGCTGCACGTGAACGCTTCGCAATCGCGTGGGCTCCATATGAGGCGAAGTGGGAGAGAGGAGCAGCTGGGAGGCGGAAGCGGGCGGCCAATGGGGTGGCGGAGGAGAAAGGGGCGGGGCTGTGAGGGAACGGTGGCGGGAAGCGGCGGCGGCGGGGAGCGGGTAAGGGCACACCAGGGGTCCAAGCTAGCGGGCACAGTCCGGTAAACTAGTTACCAGAGGAGAGAACAAGGGTGAAGGGCAACAGAACGGAACAAGAGTTAGAAGGGCACAAGCAGGAGAATCACGCAGGGCAGCAGCGGGGAGGGCACGAGCAGCAGTGGGGGGCGTCAGGCAGGGCGAGACGCGCTACAGCTGACCAGTTGACGAGCAGACGGGTCGTGCGGTGTGGGGGGGTGTCCTGAGACAGGTTAAAGCTAAAGTACTTTTAAATGTTTTAAAAATAATGTTATATATATTTTTAATGTAATAAAAGTTGTTAAAATATTGTAATGTAAATAAAGTAAAATAAAAATCTATTTTATATATGTTTTTAAAAAAAATGCAGAGCAGGTGGTAAATGTATATACAGGACTGTGGTTGAGTGGTTAGGGAGTGGGTGGGTCTGTAGAGGAGGAAAGGGAAGATTTTTCAAGCAGAGGGTGGAACATTATTTCCGAACTACATTTAAAATAAATGGATTGTGACTTACTGCAGCCAAATTCTCTCGTGATTTTATGATCTAACATTCCTATCTGGAATATTCGGATCAGGTTTTGAGGGGTGGAAAAACCTAACAGCTCATAATCAGGCTGAGCGAAAATACAGCATAAAAACATTTGATAATTTTACTCCGCCTTCTAATCAAGTCCTAACTGAATAACATGGTACATATCACTTCTCATGTATGAAAATGACTCCAATGATAGGCCGGCTTGAGAACTTATTTTTAGTGGTGTATGGTTTTGGCTTCTATGAAATAGTACAGATTAAACTTTGGTTTATATATGAAACTAATATAAGCTGGCTAGATCACTCTTCTGGTGGTGACTAGGAATTCTGGTGACACCTTTGCATCTGCATCAGTTATATTAAGCCTCAACACCATTTATTTAGCTTAATACAAAGTCAAGATACTCACAAATCCCTTATTAAAGATATTAGGGGTGCTGATGGCTCAATGGACTGAAGTATCCATTGTAAGGATCTTTGTTTGATCCCATACTCACAGCTTCCAATCCTGGCAAATTAACTTAGTCTTCAATTCCCAAGACCAATCATTGTGGCATCATTGTGCTGGGTGATAATAGAGGACCTGATATACGAAGCCTTTTTGCTGTCACAAACAGCCCAATTTACAAAATTGGACCATTGGCCACCGTAAATAAGACTCTTTCTGATGTACTAAACCCGAATTTTGAACCAGTAAAACATTATCGAATCACAGTTTGGGTTTGCAACCAAATACTAATTCGATATTTGGAAGGGGAGTGTTTATGGCTTACCTTCCAATTACCGAATCGCTAAGCTATGTATTAATGTTCTGCGACCAAATTGCGGTTGCAAAACATTATTATTATACCACATCCTGAATGGAAGTGGTAAGCAATTCTCAAATGGGATGAGGTCTCCCATGTGAGCCCTTCCCTTTAAAGAATGTGACGAAAAAAAAATATGTCTTAAAAGCAGGCAGTGGTCCCACGGACCACTAACCACTTTAAAAAATATTGAGGTTAAATATGTATTTATTTTTTATTGAAAAGCATCTGGTTTTCCTTTAAGGTAAATGGGATGCGTTTAAAACAAAAGAATGCTTCATTTAAACACAATCACAAACATAGTGGTGTGCTGACCCTAGCAAGCCACCATACTTGTGATAACTATCATTCCTAATGGGTCACAAAGCGAGACCTACCGCATTAATATTCAAGAGGTAGGTCGATTTATGACCCTCCGGGAATTGGAAATTTAAAAATAAAAGTTTATTACATCAGGAACCATGATTTCCTATTTGCGCTTCAGAGATAATCACTATTCCCAATGTTAGTACATCTGACCCATAGTGCTTTATAATTACACTAGCAGCCCGTCCCAACATTGTCCGGGTAGGCTTTGCTGGGTGAAAGGTACTCACCAGCATCGAGCTCCCCTGGGCATGTCGATGTCGACGCTCCTCACCGCGCTCCTGGCCGCTCAGCCTCTGTACTCTAAAATTTGTCCTCTGCATAAATACTATACATCTTTAACACACTCATAATGCCCCATGTATGTTAGAAGGAATTTCAGAAAGTAGCCTAGAAATAGCTGCCGTGCACTTGAATCCCTTTACGGGAAAGAATTAATTGCAGTATGGTCTTTTGATTTCCATGACACCACTCTCTATAAATAGTGTCAGAAACTCCAAAATAAAAATCAGTCTTTCAGACCCTTTTTGTTTTATTTTTCTGCTCCCTGATTTGTGGTTTTAGCTCTTGTTTTTCCCACCCATTTAATCCTGTGACAGCCCCCTCCGAGTCAAGCCCGCGTTCTCACTGGCTATATAGTAAACCAAATTAACCCAGTTTGTGTGGGAGCTGCTCTCTGCTAGATTTATGGCCCTGTGTCTATGTGCGGGCAGTGGTTATCAGCTGCGCATACAGGGCTAGGAATTATCTGGTTCCGGGCACCGTGGACGGTTGATGACTTCAGCCCGTAGAGATATGAACCAGACCCGCTCCCAAATAAAGCCTAATAAGTCCGAATTTTAAACAGTGTTCGTGACAGATGGGGGCAAGGAGGAGAGGGCATCAGCGCTAATGAAGACTGTTGACTGCATGTTCGCTTCAGCTGTGACGGATGGCACTTGGAGTGCTCTGTTAACAGGACGAGGGCTGCTGTTATACAGAGAACTGGAAAGGTTGTGCGGTAATGTACCTTTTAATGTGTGCTCTTGGCTTTCGGGGGTGATGCACTTCTTCCGGCTTCCCCGTCCTCCCCGCGCTCCTGGCCGCCTGCGGTAATGTACCTTTTAATGTGTGCTCGTGTCTTTCGAGGGTGATGCATTTCTTCCGGCTTCCGCGCTCCTGGCCGCTCCTCCCCGCACTCCTGGCCGCCGACCCGTGATGTCAGCACGCACGTCGTTAGCTGGCGCTATTTTGAAGGGACTACTTTTCCTTAAAAATTACTTTGCCCTTCTAACATATATTTTTTTTATTATATAGCCTATGTCCATCTGCTTGTCCTGACGTTTTCAAAGATGTATTGGCTGTTTGGATTGGCGCTGTGGTTCCCGAGTTTACCCGCCTCAAAGGTTCCCAGTTCTCGCTTTATAATAGTAGTATAGATAATGTGTCATGACTATACTAATCTTCAGAAAGATAAATCCCACGCATAGAGAAAGGAAGGCGATATTCTTTGTCAACTCATCTCATTTTGAATGATGCCTTGTTCTCAATGAAAGTCCAAGTGGTCAAGGCGATCTTCAGACCTCAGCAGGACCAAGAAGTTGAATTAGATTTTTTGCAGACCACACAAGAACTTTCATAATAAAAAATGCTTTCAAAATGAATTACTTACCAAGCTTTAAAAAAAAAAACCTTGACATGAATAAGTCCCATAGGGTTGTGATTGAAAAACTTCATTAGCATAACTGCAGTCTGCTTCAGCCATATGTTTCTGCTGATGCTAAGAAATGCTGAAGCGAGTTCCCGTCTCTGATACTCTGAGCCACTCTTTCACACCTCGGCTCTTGAGGTGAGCCTAATTAGCTTACACAGCCATATTTTTTACATTTGTGGTACAATCTAAAAGTTGTCTTCTTCTTTTCTAAATAATTCAGTCTTCAGATACCTATATGCTGTTTTTGTTAAAATCCATCACTTTGCCCATCGGCAACCGGTTTTTACAGCATGATAATTGTGCCTTTGCTTGCTAACCATGCTGATGTTTCATTTAATCTTGCTTGGTGACACTTTGGCTGACTGAATCTGTGATTCAAGATTAGAGTTTTTTCAGTCAGACCAGATACAGAACTTGTTCGGATGGCCGGGAAGTGTCTGCTCCTGGCCAGATGTTGTGACTGAAGTCGGACTGGGCTCCACACTACAGGCCATGCACCAAAGGCAAGACAGAGTGTTGTGATGAATGACTAGTAGCCGAGGAGTAGAGGAGATGGATAAATACATAAGCAAGATATAACACAGAGGGTTCTCTTTGAAGAGCTTTGGTGGAGAATAATCCAGCACTCACTCAATTTAATGATGTCAAACAGAGTGCTTCCAAACTTACGGAATGTAAAGTATGATTGTATTGATCAACTATGCGAAGGATAGTTATAGGTTGAAAGTGAAATATTGTCATCTGGGCAGATGACAATGGGATAAGTCAGCTTAGGTAGGTTTGGGGTCGCTGCAGTGATACTCAGAGATAGATGTGAGCTTGACATCCATGGTACAAGAGCTGAAGCTTTAGATAAGTAAGGAGAGGCAAAGGTTGACTAGGACCATTAGAACACACCCTAGCAGATGAATGTGTGAATGAAATAGGTATGATGATCTAGCCTGCAGAAATCTTCGTGAGCCTCAAACACTGATACCAGAGGTCCCCAGATCAGGGAGGTCAGTGGACAAGCATGAAGGCACTTTCCTATTTCCTGTCACAAGAACAGATGACAAGAACTGTTAAACCTATGCTGCCCCTTCATACCCCTCTGCCATGCCCCTTCCACAGGATGAGCTGTGGCACAAGGTGGGCAGTTTCTTAAGCACATGGCTAGCTATGAATGAGGATGCAGTAAAGAAAAGTGTGTCAGATAAATCACAATTGGATTAAAATGCAGCAAAACAGACACCTGCCCAGTACCAGTATGGTAAAAGAACAAGCAGGTATATTGAGGACTGGGCTAAGTGCACTAGTCACGAGGACAAGAAGCATTTTCCAGAAAAGAGTACCTTTTCTCACATAGCACTTGAATAACCTTAAGAAATGACTGAAAGAGCCTAAGGACCCGATGTACTAACATTGCAATTGCAAACAACTCAGGGCAGTGAGCAAAGTTGCCGTGCTAGGTTGTGTGAAATGGAAACAGCAGAATGGTGGCCTTTCCACTAAGATATGGTGAATTCCTGCTTCCTCCTAGTACTGGTGCACTGTGTGCTGCCTAGAACCAATGTAGGCCCCTTGCACCATGGTGCAAGGGTATCTGTGTTGAAGGACTTGTGTACACAGATGATGGCTGCTACCACAAATAGCTAAGGTCTGTAGAGTGTGATAAGAATGCCTTTCGAATTTTACTTGACCTAATAATATGCACCTTTCATTCCTGGCATTATTGCCGAGAGAGGAAGGGCTTTGATTTGAGTGTGTTACTGCAGAAACATGGTGACACAAATAGTTTGTTTACTCATCCTTTGCTCTTGATGCTGTAGCAGCGGGGCAACCTCTGTGCTTTTGTGTGGTGGCCACTCCTGCTCATCTAGTTAAAGCCACTGAAAACATTTGTTTACCATCAGCATCACCTCTCACTATTGCTTTATCTCATGCTGTGGTGGCACTACAGTTGATCCTAGGAACTCAGCACCTATCTGTGTCTTGGTCACCAAGATGTGAAATACTGTTGTTACCTGCTTCTCATATCACCTTGGTATGATGTCCTGCGCTAAAGCCATCTACCTTTTTCACCAGTGCCCTCTTTGAGAAGCCAAATGATTTCATTCTAACAACTTCCAATTTGACCAAACATCATATTCATTTCACTGATGCACTTTTACTAAATTATGATCTGTTATTTTATCTTATGTTGTTGGTTCATGTCTTCAATATATTATTTTTGAGAGTCATTGTTTACTTCATTAACATTTTGCTCAAGAAGCTGAACTAGTGGCCCTCGCTCTTGTTTTTATCGTCACACACAGAAAACTGTAACCATTTTCGCTGACTCAAAATATGTATTTGGGGTGGCCAGAATTTGGGGTGCCTCTGGGTGTAACAAGTGTTTCTTACCTCTTGATCAATAATGGCTCTTATTTAAATAGTACTCTTGATATTCTTGAGTTACCTTCCAAAGTTAGTATTGTAAAAATGTGCCACACGGCAATCAACTCAAAATCAGGTGACGAAAGACAATACTTTTGCCTAAAAGGATTCCTTATGTCCCGAATCAGAAGTAACTCTGTAGGTACCCCTAGTTGCTGTGCCCCTTAAACCCATCCTAAAGCATCTTGCTGAATCACAAGAATGTGTCCATACGTGAAAAGGATTTATGGATAAACTTTGAATGCAAAAGAGACCCCGTTTGAGAATAGCAGAACAAGCAAGGAAAAATATTATCCCCAGGAGCCCTGGTCTCAAATGTATCCCGATTATATCACATTGTTGCCCATGTTAGCTAAGATGGCATGGTTCATGTCACAAGTACTCATTGGTTTTCTCCCTATTTCCCAATTTACTTCCTTTGCCCAACAAGATTGTCGCCCCTGTGCCAGATTCCAAGCCTTCTATTCTGGTACAATTATCAACTTCAACAACAACAGGGTGATGGATTGAATGTTTCAGTTAATCTCAGCCATTGGCAATCACTCGGGCCATATCTCAATCATCATTTTTCACCCACCATGCCACCTTAGTTTCTACCAAGCTATATATATATACAACTCTTGACCCTTCTCCAATGGGAACAGTCCATTTCGAACTGTCAATCCAGGTACTCCTGTGGAAAATTAGATTTCGATGTGAACATTACCGGCGCCATCTTGTCCAAACCTAGGCCCGTACAAGCACGTAAGCAGCAGCCATCTTAGACACCATGGCCACTTCGTACATTACCGATCGCCTGTACATCTCCCTGACCTCGCTATCATCCCCCGCGTGCTGGCAGCCCCCATGCACACATGCTTGAGTCATAAAACCTCAAACAGCGTGACCCTGCCCCGGAGCCACTTCCCGTGCCAAACCCATGTACCCTTTCATCCCTCGCACACGAACAGGCAACTTGCCTTGCACCTGGTTGTTCGATCCGATCCCAAGCCATCACCCAACCCTGCAGATACAGTTTATTGCCCCCATACAGTATGATCTCGCCTCTCAGCAAAGGAGCCGGGATTAATCAATGTCACGACCCCATGAGATCCGACCGATTGCGCACATTTCAGCTCCTGACGGAATGTCCAGCTGCGCGATAGCCATCACCTACTGTGATTGGGGTGGGGGTCCCTACTATGTTAATATGTGTGGGAACAAGCCTAATGCGGAGATTCCAGAAATACTTAACGTACATCAAAGTAACGTCAGGAATGTGTTACACTGCAATAAAACAATATAATACTGTATATAAGGCCAGGCCACAGAGATGCAAAAGAAGCACCTCGAGACGATACTCTGTTTGTCCGATCTGTCGTGCTTTGCTCTGGAGAAATAAATCAGTTTCCTGCTTTCCAGTTTCCCTTATGTTACCGCAAGGGTCCTAGGCACGAAGTCTCCATTTCTGGTAGACACAGGAGCAACACGTAGTGCATTATCCAAATGACTGATTCCAAGGGCACCCTTGTCTGGCTCACACTTGACATCAATAGGATTTGATGGTACGCCCTCCACCAACCCCTTGTCCAAACCGATCCCTTTTGACCTGGAAAACAATTTCACTGACACGACATTCCTCCTCTCCTCCAATACCCCAGACACCATTATGGGTCTTGACTTACTAAAGCATTTTCGAGCAACTATCAGGTGCTCGCCCGACGGAGTCCGAGTCATCCTATATGACAACTCCAACCTACTCAGATCTTGCCCTTCACGACACAGGTACTCCATTACCAAAGCAGACATATCCCTACTTGATACCCTACCCCCGTACTTATGGGCAAAGGCTGACTCAGATGTAGGACGAATGATGATAGACCCAGTGCATGTGACTGTACGACAGGACGCGACACTACCCAAAGTACCCCAGTACAAAATATCACCAGAAGGCGAGAAAGCATTGATTGAAATAATACAGTCACTAGTAAACGCAGGAGTGGTAGAAGAAGTAGTAAGCAATATCTGCAAGAGCCCAATTCTGCCAATCATAAAAAGACAAGGAGAGGGAGATGAGAAAGAGTACCGCTTCATCATCGACCTGCGAGAGATCAACAAGATAGTTGTGCCACAATACCCTGTAGTCTCCGACATCACCACCATCCTGACCCTGATCCCGTCCACTGCCACCACTTTCTCTTTAATTGACCTCAAGAATGCCTTCTTCTCCATACCCATTCACCCAGACAGCCGCTACCTCTTCGGATTTACCCTAAGATCTCGCTCATATAGATTTTGCAGAGCACCCCAGGGGTACACTGAAAGCCCAAGCATCTATAGCCAGGCACTCAAGAGACAGTTAGATGCAGTTCAGTTACCGGACGGAGTGGTGTTAATACAGTATGTAGACGATATACTTTTAGTGGCCGACACCACTCCACTTGCAGTCAGACACCATCCAGCTCCTACACTTCCTTGCAGAGAATGGTCACAAAGTTTCCCGAAAGAAGTTACAGTTTTGTAAACCTCAAGTGACATACCTAGGTCACATCTTGTCAAAAGAAGGAAGGAAACTCACACCTGACAGAATCCAGACCATTTTAGACAATCCTGTTCCTAAGAACCAGAAGCAAGTCCGCTCTCTGGTAGGCCTCACCTCATTCTGTCGACAGTGGTTGCCGAACTTTAGCCTCATTGTTAAACCCCTACTTTCCCTTCTAGCCAAAGATGTTCCCTTTCCACTCCCTTGGACCCCTGAATGCCAGACCTCTTTCAAGGAATTGAGACGCCCTTTGTTCAGCACCCGTTCTAGGAACCCCAGACTATTTCAAACCATTCTCCCTTTATACGCACGAAAGAGAGGGATGTGCATTATCTGTCCTGACACAATCAATCGGCCCTAAACAACGCCCTTGCGCTTATTTCTCAGCCACTCTTGACCCCGTAGCCAGAGCATTACCAGCTTGCATATGAGCTGTAGCAGCTGCAGCAGTTTCGATACGACAGAGCGAAGGAATTGTGCTCTCTAACCCCCTTACAGTGTTACTACCCCATGCCGTTGACACCCTCCTGAACCAGAACAAGACCCAACACCTGACTAATGCACGACTGACTGGATACGAGTTAACTCTATTGGCACCACACATTACCCTGAAGCGATGCACCACTCTGAACCCGGCTACATTGTTACCACTACTTGAAAACGACCCTAATGTAACTCCTCTGCATGACTGTGTGACCCTCACTGACGAACAGACCAAGAGTAGAGTAGACCTCCGAGACATTGCCTTCCCAGAACCTGACCGAGAACTATGGGTAGATGGCTCATGTATCAAACTGCCCGACGGCACCACCTCAGCTGCATATGCCACAGCCCGAACCATTGTAGAAACAGCCCGCATCAACCAACGTTCCGCGCAGGCGGCAGGACTGATTGCCCTCACACGAGCGTGTATTTTAGCAGCAGGGACGACAGCAAACATATACACAGATAGTCAGTGTGCCTTCGGGGTAGTTCACCATTTTGGGCTCCTATGAAGAGAAAGGGGATTCCTGACCTCACACAGCACACCAATCTTACATGGAGATCTAGTCTCCGCCCTGACTGAAGCAGTCCTCCTCCCCAAGCGGCTAGCAGTAATCAAATGCCAAGCACATAAGAAGGTGACGGACATTGTAGGACAGGGAAATGCACTAGCAGACATCACTGCCTGCGCCACAGCAGAAAACAGACCGACAACATGAATGTATGTGACCAGGTCACAAGCAGAGTAATGGACAGACGCTAGGACAACTATAAGAGATATCCAACTGATGAGAACGCCACATGAACTGACTGAATGGGCTCAGGTGGGTCTAAAAGACGACGAAGGCTGCTGAAGGATGAAAGACAAAGACAAATGGTTGCTACCTGACCCTTATCTGATCCCCATATTGACCATGGCACACTTACCCGCACATATAGGATCCGCTCCCATGACCGAACTGATTACTAGGGTTTGGCATAATGGCAAGATAGCAGATTCAGTGAAACGCCTAGTTCAACAATGTATGGTATGCCTACAACACAACCCGGGGAAGGGGACAGTAGTACCTCGGGGAGGGTTTGGGGTCCCTGACCATCCCTTCGAAATCCTCCAAATGGATTACATTCAGTTAGAAAGGTGCCATGGTCTGAAATACATCCTAGTTATTGTTTGCGCATTCAGCAAATGGGTGGAAGCTTACCCCACTCACGACAATACCGCCATCGCTACTGCAAAGGAGTTGTTAAAAGAGTTTTTCCCACGCTAAAATTTTATGGAGCGCCAATGGCCCCCACTTCGTAGCCGAAGTTATCCAACTCATATTGAAAGGGTTGGGTGTAAAACAAAAATTCCATTCAGTTTTCCACCCCCAATCTGCAGGCCTGGTAGAACGACACAACGCCACACTGAAGCTAAAACTAGCAAAGATAGTTGCCACCACAGGACTGAAATGGCCTGATGCCCTCCCACTGGCATTTCAATTAATGCACTCCACCCCAACCAGATACCCACTTGACTCCGTATGAGGTTGTCTTTGGCCGGCCTATGAACATTTGGGCCGCGCCAAAGCCAACCTCCATCCATGATGTCCCGGACATTCTAATGTCTGATTACCTGCATAATATTACTAAAGAATTAACTGTTATCCACCAACAGGTGCAGCAAGCCATACCAGACGCATCCAGGGGCCCCGGAAACGACATCCAACCTGGGGACTTTGTTTTGATTCGGAACTTTCAGAGATCGAAGAGTTTGGAACCCAGGTGGACGGGCCCCTGGCAAGTCTTGATCACCACCCAAACTGCACTTCGAGTGGATGGACAGAAAAATTGGCTCCATGCGCACCACTGCAAAAGAATATCCCCCACTCTGACAACGGCCGAAAACGTGGACACCCAAGAAGAGCTCCTGACAAAAGACCGACCAGCCCTGAGTTGTTACACAGAAACAGAGACACTCGAACTGGCAAATTTCCCGACCCCACTGTGCCATCCAGAAAAGGGTACAACTTGCGACGAAAGGAGAGTGCTTCGGCCAAGCAGACCACTAACTAAGTCAAAAATCTCAGAGCGGTAGCTAACACTACAAAGGCTACCAGGAGAGACGCCAGACAAAGTATGTGGTCCTGCCAGTCACCGAGCCTCTTGAAGGTGATGGAAGATCCCGGATGACCGAAGATCCACCGCAAAGACCCCAAGACTGCCAAACTGCATAGTTCAAAGACAATCGTACTTTTCATTGCATCCCTCATCTGCCTCTTGCTAATGGTCACAGTTTGGATCATGGAAGAAAGTGCTCCCGCTCACAAGACAATGATACCTACTATGTAGCCCACCACCAAGAAAGAACATTATCTGGTCTCACTGTCACCCCACCTCCGAGAACGACGCAAAGAATTTTGGAATAACTCATTCGTACAGTTGCTACATCAACACAATCTTGCTGCCAATGCCACGAACTGTTGGATCTGTGGGCTGCAACCTCATGCAACTGAACACTCTATTCCCTTCAACCCTTCACCCTTCTCTGCCCATGGATCCTGCCTTGCCTAGTTAATGATCCTACAAGAGAGCTACAAAGACAATACAACATCTGGTGAAACAATCACACAGTTCTACAACAAGTTCTGGCCGAACAAAACTGGAAAAACCTCTGCTCCCTTTTGCCCTCTGACCTCAAACACAACCTTTCAAATGAACATCCCGGAAAAAGAACGAATCGAAATGCAAGTGTTCAACACCCAGCCAGACCCACCTTCTCATATCTACGAAAACGGACTGCTGCAACTCTAACTGTGGCCCTATCTGTGATGAAAGTCTCAGGCCTTGTTTGCATTGAGGGCCTTGGGACGAAAATCGTGGGCCACAGCTCCTGCCCCATAAAAAGGACTTTGAACACTGCCGATCCTCCTTCGTTTGTTGCATCACCAAATATGTACTTTGTCTGTGGTACAAAATCTTACACCTGGCTCCCAAAGGGCTGGGGGGGCACCTGCTACATTGTCCTTTGTCCTTCCACCAACATACGTGGCACCAGCAAATCAGCACAGACAGAAACACTCAAGAGACACGGAGCAAACAGACTCTACCACATCACAGTTCCTCGATGCAGCAAAAGGACTCATTCCACTTTGGGGTCCGATGGCAAACAGTCGAGCCATCCGACATTTGACCCAAGCAGTCGAAACAGCATTGAACATCACAGCTGGCATCCTCACTAACAACACAGCCGAGCTACAGGCGGTCCGCCTGGTGGCTCTACAGGACCGTCTTGTTTTAGACATAGTACTAGCGGATCGTGGAGGAGCATGCTGCATCATCGGAGCCAGCTGCTGCACCTTCGTACCGGATAATTCACCCTCAGTTTACAAAGCAATCGAACACCTTCACAGATTGGCATCAGAGATCCATCAGGAGCAAGAAGGCTGGACACCTGGAAGCTGGTTTTGGAACACTTTGAAAGACTGGGGTTGGAAACTATTGATGATAATATTGGTGTCAGTTTTTATAATATGTGGTTGTTGCCTGGGGATACAATGCATACCGCCTCTGTGCTCACTTTTCATGAACGCCATTTGCCCTAAGACTTTGGACACTACATCTGAACATATGAAAGCCTTATATGACATAGAGATACGAAATATGATGGATATTAACATAAATTGACAAGCTGGCTAAGATATGTTCAAAGGGTACACTGTGGAAAATTAGATTTCAATGTGAACATTACCGGCGCCATCTTGTCCAAACCTAGGCCCGTACGAGCGCGTAAACGGCAGCCATCTTAGACACCATGGCCACTTTGTACATTACCGATCGCCTGCTCGTCTACCTGACCTCGCTATCATCCCCCGCGCGCTGGCAGCCCCCATGCACACAAGCTTGTGTCATAAAATCTCCACAGCGCGACCCTGCCCTGGAGCCACTTCCCGTGCCAAACCCACGTACCCTTTCATCCCTCGCACACGAACAGGCCCCTTTGATAACCCCTTCCCTTGTACCTGGTTGCTCGATCCGATCCCAAGCCATCACCCAACCCTGCGGATACAGTTTATTGCCCCCATACAGTATGATCTTGCCTCTCACCAAAGGAGCTGGGATTAATCAATGTCACGACCCCATGAGATCCGACCGATTGCGCACATTTCAGCTCCTGACGGAATGTCCAGCTGCGCGATAGCAATCACCTACTGTGATTGGGGTGGGGGTCTCTACTATGTGAATATGTGTGGGAACAAGCCTAACGCGGAGATTCCAGAAATACTTAACTTACATCAAAGTAATGTCAGGAATGTGTTACACTGCAATAAAACAATATAATACTGTATATAAGGCCAGGCCACAGAGATGCAAAAGAAGCACCTTGAGACAATACTCTGTTTGTCGGATCTGACGTGCTTTGCTCCGGAGAAATAAATCAGTTTCCTGCTTAACAGTTTCCAACACCCCCCTCTTTATTTGATAACTACCGAATGAATTAGAGGCGACTAACGCCAAGCAGTGCTTGAGGATATCTGGGGAAAATCTGCTTATTCAACACTCCCTGATCCAGAAGCAAGCAACCTAGGACTAGTTCCCCCTGATAAGGGGTCATCAATTAGGTATAGATTGATTCCACTGGGCCAGTGAGCATGGGAACCAGGTTTGGGAATACTCATCACACTTGGGGCATCAACTGCAACAACAACAGGCTGATGGATGGAATCCTCGAATTCATCTCAGCCACGGGAAAGCATTCTGGGGAGAATCCCAATCCATCATTTTTCGCCCACCATGCCACCTCAGTTTGAACCTAGCCATATGCAAATCAGTCTTGACCCTGCTCTAATGAGAACTGTTTAGCTCAAACTTCAACCCCTTTTGAAAAAAACGATGGACTGCAATGCAGCCACATGTTATTACAGGTGACCAAGATGAATTCAAGCATTCAATACATCACTCTTTTGTATATTTTGGCAAAAGTATCAAGGAAATCCCTGCTGCCCATCCACCACTGTTCATGGACAAATAGATTGCCATCAAGTGCATCACTGTTGTTATTTTGCTTATGTTCTAGTCCTGCAGTGCATTACATATGGGTCAATTGTAGGCTGCCCATGTGCTGAAGCTATGCTATTGTTACCTATGAACTGTTCCAATATTTAATCCCAAGGTCTGGAACTTCTCTCCAGATTGCAAGTGACAAAAGAACGTCCTTATCCTCTGCAGTTCAGAATTGAATAAACCTTTAAGGATTAAACAGCTCTTACATTGTGAATCCCACCCGAGTACTCAGGGGAAAGTAGAACATACAATGGGATCTCAAAGAGCCAAATATCTCAAATGGAGCAGAATCCAAGCTCAAGTGACCCAATGTTCCACTTTTGGCACTCTCGTTAGTTCAAGCAACTCATAAACTAGGGCCAGATGTAGTTAAATTCAATTTAGCCAGTCCTTTTTAGAGATTTTTACCGGAGGCCCCTAGGAATGAATGGGAAGTTATTCACTATTTGGGATTCGGTATTAAAGAATCGCAAATAGCGGGAGCTATTTCAAGGGTGTCAGGTTGCCCAAAGGACACCCTGTTGCACCCCTAAAATGTGCACGTGGCACTTTTAAAAAAGCAAAAAAGTGATTTTTTCAAAGGAAGTCGCTACTTACCACCAACTTGAAGTTGGTGGTAATTAGTGATTCCTTAAGGCAGAAGTGCACTTTTTTTAGTGCTACTTACATTGCATTTAAGGAATCGCTATTTCCGATTCCTTAAATGCAAGAACAAAATAAGGAATCACATTTTTGCGATTCCTTATTTTGCAAGTAGGTTTCAACTCACCTACATTGCTCTCAACCAAATACCGGTCGGTAACGCCCAAATTATGTGAATTTCTGCATTACCGCTCAGTATTTGGCCACCTACATCTGGCCCCAAAAGTCTAAGGGCCAGATTTAGAAGCTGGTGGAATTAACATGATGCCATGCCACAAATGTACCCTGTTCACCATATTCTTAGACATCCTGTCCTATTTAGAGCTGGGAAGGCATCGGCGTAAGGACATCAGACTGCCTGCCTTATTTAGAGCTGATGGTCTGAAGTCCTTTTTACATTTAGCACTATTTTCATAGCGCAAAATGCATCTTCAGGTTCATTTTGGATGCAAGGGTGCATTTTGCACGATGACTATAGCTCTAAATTCTGGGATATGCTCCTCATGTAATTCTGTGTAATCTCGCACAACTTTGTTGTAATTTTGTGTATTATGTTACAGCAAATCGCACACATTATGGCCACCCATACTAAAAAACAGAAAAATTATGATTACCTCATCCAAGGACAAAGCTCCCTGGGGCAAGGTTACAAGAAAGTGACGCATGGGCCACCATGGATGCCTCGTATTTACAATACGGCGCACCGTGGCTCAAGGATTGACAGATGCGCCTGAAAATCCCATCTGTCGGCGCAAAAGTCACGCATTGCTGGAGTCGTGTCACAAGCCCGATGCAACTCCAGCACTGCATGGGAAGGCCTATCTTCATTGTGCTGCGTCACTCCTTGCACCTGCTCCAAGCAGGCGTAAGCTTTTGACGCAGTGGTGTCCTAGAAGTGTCATCACTTCTACATAGTTTTTTTGCGTGGGAACGCACACCCTGCATACATTATACCTGACACAGGTGTGATGTGACGCAGGGCATTATAACGTGACGCATCTCCATCAATGAGTGACGTTGTAAATGGGCCGTATTATTATGCATCTGCTGCGTCACAAAAAGTGATGCAACAGCAGTGCAAGAATGATGCAACAGGCTTGTAAATCTGCCCCCCTGTGTATGGGATCATCAGATGTGAAGGCAGCCATCCACCATACTTTATGGTTTTCAAAAAAAAAACTTGTTGTTTTCAAACAACAACCTCCCAATGTAGGAGTTTTCTGTTTGAAAAACAAAAACAGAGAAAACCTCTTGGCCCCGGTGATCTTTAAATTTGGCGGGTTTCTATCCATCATGGTGGTGGACATAATGTTCTCTGCTGCCCTGAAGGACATAGTACAGACTGCCATACTTTAAATCAGGTTCTAAATTAGATAATCTGCAATTGTTTTAGGTCATTCTATGCTGCTTTCTGCTCCTTTGCCAATGGTTCGGCTTTACTTGCTTTGCACTTGAATGATGATAAAGCAGCTTCATTTTGGTTCCACCCTTTTGTGATTGATTAGGCCACATATAAATTTAAGTATGCCCTTATGTATTTGTGTGATTTAACATTAATAAAAGTGTAGTGCACTTGAATTCATATAGAAATAGCATTTACAGTATAATCTTGACATTTCGATGAGTGCGTGAATTAATGTTTTACTTTGCAGTAAGAATGAATTGCAGTTCTCATATATATCTGCATATGTGTGGTTTGACTAATATTTTTAATCATTATGTACTCACATGTTCATTTGAATAACGCTTCGCATTTATTTTATAATGGGAATGTATCCATTTGGATAATATTTTGTATTTATAATGTGAGCGTCGATGTATCTATAATCATGCAGTTAGATGTATATTGAGATGCCTGCTATACTAAAACTGACCAAAGGCCTTAAGCATTTGGATTGTGCAATGTTTTAACCTTCAATGTGAATATTTGCTTTGGGTTTAATGTTTTCCCTTTCTCTGCAGGTGTGGTTGTATGAGCTAATGAATAGAAAAAGGCACATTGTGTGAACGAGATAGGGAAGTTCGAAAGAAATACTCTTGGCAAGGAGGGTAAGCCTAACTAACAAAGGGAGGACCACTGTTTGTGTGGAATTCAAGGACGTTATGAATATGTGGGTCAAAGAAGGGAGTCATGAATGAAGCTGCCAAAAAATATTGTTTTAAGGTGGACAATAATGAGAGACAGGGACGGCTCTAGAGTGGTGCGGCCAGTGAGGCGGCTACACCTGGAGCTGACCTCATGAAAGCACCATGTTAAGAAAGAATAGGGATTTCGAAAGCACCCACTGCACATTTCCTTGTGTATCCAGACGTTTTCAGGCAACAATAAAAATTTCAATATAAATCTAGTAATTAATGTTCCTGCTAGAGAGTGATCAGAGGTTTATCTAGTGGCAGTTTCCACTCATGCTTAAGCAGCATGAGCGTTAAGATGCCTGCTGCAAAGAATATCTGCCAAGAAAATCAACAAACTGTATTTATGTGGATAGCTCAGTGGGGTGTACTGCTTTTGTCACAGATCCTTTTGTTACTTGCATTTCATAAGTTACAGCCCTAACCTAGAAACGTGACCTATGATTGGTCTTTAAAGAGTTGCACAGAAACTGTATGGTATAAGTTAGAACGTTATGCTTTCCCCAGTCCTCTCTTCCTTTTTCCCCTTTTTTCGTTCTTTTTGTTGTTGTCTCTTCATTTCATCTATATCTCTTAGATTGCATGTGTTTATTAGTGCTGTTTATTTTATTATGATGTGTTTTTTACGTCTAACTGACATATGGTGTTTCTTTTCCTTTAGCTGTTTCCTTACAATGCGTCATCTCCTTCCATGTCTCAATCAATAAATCAATCAGGAGTTTGTTAAAGCGCAACTACTCACCCGTAAGGGTCTCAAGGCGCTAGGGGTAGGGGGGCGGGGGGGGGGGGGGTGCAGGTTCCATTCCATCAAGGAGGGGGTCTGTCAAAGAGCCAGATTTTGAGGTTTCTTGCGAAGATGGGGAGCAATGTTGTCTGTCTGAGGTGGAGCGGAAGGGAATTCCATGCTTTGGCCGCGAGGATTGAGAAAGAGCGGCCTCCCGATCTGGTCTTTCTGGTGCGGGGGACCTCGGCGTAGGCGAGCTGGGCTGATCGTAGGGTCCTTTGGGGTGCGTGGAATTTGAGCCGGCTGTTCAGGTATGCTGGTCCGGTGCCGTGGAGGGCCTTGTGTGTGTGGGTGAGCATCTTAAAGGTGATTCTCGCCTCAACGGGGAGCCAGTGGAGTGTGCGCAGGTGCTGGGAGATGTGGCAGTGTTTTGGCAGGTTGAGGACCAGTCTTGCAGCGGCGTTCTGGATGTTCTGTAGCTTGCGGATGAGGTTTTTGTTTATTTCGGTGAAGAGTGCGTTGCCGTAGTCCAGTCTGCTGGTGACCAGGGCGTGAGTGACTGTCTTTTGGTGTTCGAGGGGGATCCATTTGAAGGTCTTACAAAAGAGGCAGAGGGTGTGGAAGCAGGAAGATGAGACAGAGTTGATCTGGTGGTCCATTTTGAGCTCGGAGTCCAGGATGATTCCCAGGTTGCGTGCGTGGTCTGTGGAGGTTGGCGGGTTTCCGAGGGCGGTGGGCCGCCAGGAGTTGCTCCAGGCGTCGGGGTTTGGGCCCATGATGAGTACTTCTGTTTTGTTGGTGTTTAGTTGTAGGCAGCTGTTTTTCATCCATTTGGCGACGGCTTCCATGCCTTCTCGAAAGTTGCATCTGGCAGTGTTGGGCTTGTTGGATAGGGAGAGGATGAGCAGGGTGTCGTCTGCGTATGACACGATGTTGAGTCCGTAGGTTCTGACGATGGGGGCAAGTGGAGCCATGTAGACGTTGAAGAGCATCGGGCTGAGGGAGGAGCCCTTGGGGACTCCGCAGGTGGTAGGTGTGGGGTCTGAGAGGAAAGGGGGGAGTCTGACCCGTTGCGTCCTGCCGGAGAGGAAGGAGCAGATCCAGTTGAGGGCCTTGTCCTGGATTCCTGCGTCATAGAGTTTGCGTATTAGGGTGTGGTGGGAGACTGTGTCGAACGCCGCTGATAGGTCTAGGAGAATGAGGGCTACTGTTTCTCCTTTGTCCAGTAGGGTGCGGATGTCGTCTGTTGTGGCGAGGAGGGCAGTTTCCGTACTGTGGTTTTTTCTGAAGCCGGATTGGGAGGAGTTGAGGATGTTGTGTTCTTCAATGAATGTGGCGAGTTGGCTGTTGATGGCTTTCTCAATGACTTTCGCTGGGAAAGGGAGCAGGGAGATGGGTCTGTAGTTTTTGAGGTCGGTGGCATCCGCTGAGGGTTTTTTCAGGAGGGGGTTGACCTCGGCGTGTTTCCAGTCGTTGGGGAGCGAGGCGGTCGCCAGGGAGCGGTTGATGGTGTGGCAGAGCATGGGTGCGATGGTGTCAGCGGCTCTGTTGAAGATGTGGTGGGGGCAGGGGTCTCACCTTCCCAACCCGCCATTATGTGTAATTTTGTCACATGGAATGTTCGTGGTCTTGGTCATCCCGGCAAAAGGCAAAAGGTACTTTCTCATTTATCAAAATTAAATGCTCAGGTCGCCTTTATTCAAGAAATGCATTGTAATGACACTGAATTGCTCAAATTAAAGCGACAATGGGTGGGTCAAGTGGTGTTTTCTCCTTCAGTTGGTAACAAGGAAAGGGTTGCAGTATTGTTTCATAAATCTCTTCAAGTGCAAATTTTGTCTACTCACAATGATACTGATGAACGATGGGTAATGGCTAAAGTTGTTATACAAGGTAAAGAACTAGTTCTTTTGAACATTTATGGCCCAGTCAGACCTGATCCTGAATTTGGAAATCCATAAAAATGTTACTTGCTTCTATTGACTCTCCGAACATTGTAGTTGCTGGTGATTTTAATCAATGGTTAGATCCCTACTCCGACAGACAATCCAAATGTAAATTTAACCCGGATAAATCCCACAAAGCCTTTCAATCTGCCATTGCCTCTCGTCCATTATTTGATACTTGGAAAACTTGTAATGCTGACTCTCATGTTTTAGGATTGACGATATTTTGATTGGTAAATGCCTACTGCCATTGCTTTTATCATCAGAGATTGGTTCTATTTTCATTTCTGATCATGCACCTGTTATTTCTGTTTTGGACCTTTCTTTAAATTCCCCCAAATTTAGTAGATGGAAGTTAAACACTTTTTTATTATCTAATACACATTTTATTACAGCAGCTACTCAATTTATTAATGAATTTTTCACACTCAATAACCCGTCCGAGACCTCCACTTCTAATACTTGGGATGCGTTCAAGGCATCTTTTCGTGTTTTCACTATTTCTTATGTTGCAAGCAAAAAGAAAATTGCTCGTGAAAAAAATGCAGCGTCATTGCAACAACTGAAACTTTTGGAACATGCATATTTTACCTCTAAATCCCCCTCAACACTGCATGTTCTGATTAAGGCCAAATCTGAGCTTAATAAGTTGGCTACGGTTGATGTTTGTAATGTCCTTCTTAAAATTAAATAGTATCATGGAGGTCAAAATAAAGCTGGTAAGATGTTGGCCAACTACTTAAAAATTAAATCTGAACGTAAACATATTGGTCCTATTCTAAATGAAACTACTATTACTCTTGTTTCATCGGATGAGGATGTTGCTCATATATTTCATGAGTACTATCAGTCACTATATTCCGATGATACGAATCCCTCCCCTCAAAATTTGGATCCCTTCTTTTCTGGCCTTCCCTCTCCCCCTTACTTACCTGATGAATTTGATTTATTAGAGAGAGATGTTATTAAATCCTTGAAGAAGTCAAAAGCTCCAGGTCCTGACGGCCTTTCTGTTGAATTTTATTCTGCCTTTTCCTCCATTTTCATTCCCAAACTTTTGGCACTTTTCAATTCCTGTATTTCTGAATCCAAAGCCTCTGGTTCCTTTATGGAAGCCTTGATTGTTCTTATACCCAAACCCGACAAAGACCACTCTCTTTGTAAAAATTATCGTCCTATATCATTAGCCAATTATGACTGTAAGATATTCGCAAAGATTCTTGCAACCCGCCTGGAGAGTATTATCCCATTGCTGGTAAAACTGATCAATATGGTTTTATTAAGGGCAGATTGGCTGCGGACAATGCTCGAATGTTTTCTAATATCATTTCCTAAGTAAGAAAATTAAGTCCCCTTTAGCTGCTCTATCCCTGGATGCCGAGAAGGCTTTTGACAGAATTAATTGGCAATTCATGTTTAAAACTCTTTAATGGTTTGGATTCGGCACAACTTTAATATCATATATTAAACTGTTATATTCCTACCCCAGAGCTAGTATTTTTGTAAATAACCGTTTTTCTAAATATTTTTCCCTATCTAGAGGTACACGCCAAGGTTGCCCTCTTTCATCCTTATTATTTGTTTTATGCCTTGGACCATTCCTTGAACGAATTTGTGTTCAATCTCACATTTCTGGTATCACCCATAACTCTTTAGAAATTAAAATGTCAGCTGAAGCGGACAATATATTAGTCTATATGTCTAACCCTATCACATTCCTTCCTCCATTTCTAGAAGAGGTTACATTTTATTCCAGTATTTCGGGATATAAATTGAACTTCTCAAAAACAGAAGTACTACCGTTAAATTCCTTATGTTACCAATATGTGTTTAAAGATACTAATTTTACTTGGGGGTCGATTCCGATTTGGGAAAAAACGCTCCGAATAGTCGTTCAGAGCGTTTTTCCCGTACGAATCGTACCCTGCAACGTCCCCCGTACGTACAACGAAGTACGATTCGTACCAGGAGCTGTACTCTGTACGAATTGTACAGAGACCGTATGAACGAAATCCCCTTACGATTCTCCCTCGAAACCCGTTGTACGCGACATCCGTATGGTTCGCAGCTGGTTTTTTCGACCCAGCAAGTATGATTCGTGTCGGGTACGCACCGTACGACCCTTTTCCTATGAGATCTGAAAACAGCCGTAAAAGCAGAGTTCGCCTCGAAACAGGTACGGAACGGCCTACCCTGGGTATGGTGCGTACCACCCATGATCGCAGTGGTACGGTGCGTACCCCTGCGATCATGGGTTGTATGCACCGTACCCCCTGATCATGGGTTGTACGGACCGTACCCCATGTTTGCAGGGTGTATGGTGCGTACACCCTGCGATCGCAGAGTTACGGTGGGTACACCCCATGATCGTAGGGGTACGCACCGTACCCCGTGATCATGGGGCGTACGCACCGTACGGTGTGTATGTGATTGTGTGCTTTTCCGTACGAATCGCCCTTACCCGACGTGGGCCGTATGAATCGCGTCCTCATACCCCGTTCCGGATCGTACTCGTCGGGTCGTACGGCATGTGCACACGTCGTACGGTTCACAGTTTCAGCCTTGCAATACGTACGGATCGCGACGATTTGGACGGATTTACGAAATACGGATCGTACTACGCGACTCGGACGGACAGGTACAATTCGTACGGAGAGGGCTCCGGATACGAATCGTACAGACGGTTTTTTACCAGGATCGGAATCAACCCCTTGGTGTTCCAATAAAATAAAGTACCTTGGTATATGGTTTTCTGCTACTTTGAATGTCACACTTAAACATACGTTTAATGCATTAATCAATAAGATTCAATCTCTGTTACTTTCCTGGTCACCTCTTCATTTAAAACCAAAAAGAGGAGCATAGAGGTACTGATAGAATCACCCTCCAAAACAAGACTTATATAACCACAAGGATTTTATCAAAAAAAGTGAATAGGTGATGATTTTTTAATTTTTAACTATTTTAGAAGTGGTACTAGGCCCTCTCTTAAAAGTGGAAAGATGAGAGCACAATGTGCTTATTAAAATACCCCTCACACACTAAAAAAACGTTAGTGTCATGCTTCATCATAGGGGTCTTCCCGCCCCTATAACGGGACGGGGCGTGCTACGACCAGACGGACTACGCGGGAGCACTTAAGTTGTGACAGAGGCTATGTGTGGGTGCATGGGTATCAGTGAAAGTGTAGGGACCTAACACAAGTGGGTGTGAAAAAAGGTAAAAAAGTTTTAAAATTCCCTGAAAACCTTCCTTTTCCCGCAAATATAATCCCCTAGTTGGCTAAAAACCCCTGGAGAAGCAGATCAGCGCTGGGATGCTCCTCGGAGTTACTACGCGCTTTACAAAACCATTAAATAAATAAATAAATAAATAAAATAAATGAATATATTTTAATATCAACAGCTGTGCAATCTCATTTAAATACTTTTGACCTCTCCAATGTTTCCACCTCAATAATTCCACCTACACCACATTACAATATTTCTCAAGAGCATAAACCTAAAGAGGCTCATATCTATAAATTACTATCTTTTCATATTATTGAACGACCTAAATCTCTTACAGAATTAGCCTGGGAAACCGACTTAGCTCTCTCAATACCTGTTTCTGATCGGGATAAATTATGGTCTAAGTTATTCAAAATTTCAGCTGATGCACGCATTACTCAATCGCTCTACTTTATCTACAATAGAGCAGTACTAACCACTGTTTGTATATCCAAGTTTTCCCCTACCTTGTCTCCCTTATGTTGGTCGTACTCTAATTTTACCGGAACTTTAAGACATCACATTTTTGACTGTACTAATGTTTTGAGCTTTTGGCGTTCTATTTGGTCTACCTGTATGAAAAATTTCAAATGTAATATAACGTTATCATTGCAAAATATTTTTATAGGTTCATCTTCACCTGATTGTGAAAGTTGTACTCCTATATCCCTATTATTTGACCTATTTATTGCATTAGCTTTGAAAGTTATTATGTCATGTTGGAAAGACAGTTCCAAACTATCCTCAGTGACTTGGTGGAATTTCATTTGTGATGGACATCGAATTGCTACTGTCTCCTCTTCCTCTTGACCCCAGAAAATTAAATGGGATCTTCTTTGGTTACCTTTCACAACTTATCTTGATTCACATGCATCTATGTCTTAAATACTTTTCTTTTTTCCCTACCTTTCTCTCTACTTCCATCATCTTTTATAATATACTTTTTTACCTTCCTTTTTTTTCTCTTTTATTTCTCCCCTTTTTTTTTCTAGTAGCATTTAATAATATTGCATTTTTCCATCATTTATTCGTAGACTATTTTTCCTATGTTTTATTGTTCAGATGTATGATGTTACTTCTTTGTTTTCTTATTCTTTTCTCTTATTAATCTGAAAACTCAATAAAAACTCTTAAACAAAAAAAAAGTTTTCCCGTCTTTTATTATCCGAATTGTGCTTAAAAGGGTTCATTGGTGTAACTAATACATTCTTATTAATAAAGTTAACCACTGTGATACGATTTAAATCCTGAGTTTGTGCTTCTCTAGACCAAACACACTTAAAATATGCTGCCTACCAGTAACTTATGAAACATTTCCCATAGACTGGTTTACACACGTATGAATCATTGGCTCTGTATAACGTGTGTATGATGTAAAGTGCTCTGGCACCCTCCACTGGTATGAGTAGTGCTATAAAACACATGAAATGCATGAGAGAGAGAGAGATAGCCTATGAAGATATGAGGGACACTGGTGGAGAGAGAGCCTAAGATGAGATGAGGGGCCCTGGTAGAACTTGTTAGTGAGGGAATTCATGGAGAGGGAGTTTTTTGAGGGGGCATCAACAAAAATTGTCACACTGGGCACCATCAGTGTTAAAGCCGACCCTGATGAGACCTTCAGTATGGGATTCTAGAGGGTTCTTTCTATAGGTGTATTTGAGCATCACACTTTAGCTTTTTTTCAGATTCCTTTCAGATTCCTTTCAGACTTGGAAAGGTAAGACCTCTTTGCAACATGTTTGTTGTGTGGCTTCATGCAATGCAATATTCTTTCCTTTGGAGAACTTATACAGAAGTCCGGTTATGCTGACACCTTTCTACTTTTTTTGATCTAATTAGGGTTTTCACATTTAACACCAATTAGTTTAGGTTAGTTAAAGAGTATTAGAATTCCCTCTTACATCATAGGCAGAAGGACCAAAACCTCTAATCTAATCATCAGACTTTGTTCCTTATCCTTTGCGCTGTGGCTACCTAACTCATTATTTGCTTTCTGTTATTGTGGATAAACGTTGTGCACAGTTTGGCTTTCCTTTGGTGATTCTGTATTTTTATCCTGTTTCTGAGACTGATTTTTAATACTTCGGCTCTGAATTTGTAACAAATCTATGCTTAGTCCTATTAATTGAGCTTCACTGTTTGACCAAATGGTTACACTGTAAATGTCAATTGATATTGGTTGTAACTCCTTTTATTTCTCAGGCACCCAAGAAATTTCCATTTTAGGGTGTGGGTAGAGGGGGACTGCCATATGTGCATTGTCAGATGATAGCAGAGGATGGTTTGGGTCCGGAGATAGGGAGTGAGGAGTTATACATGACAATAGTTAAAGTCCCAGACTTAGTCCCAGAGCCCATGTTTCGATTTGAAGCATCAGCAGGGATCCAGTGGTCTGTGGGGGAGTAGTAACAGTGGGGAAGTGAGTATTAATCTGGTTCTTTGTGTACAGTTTATGCTTAGCTTGCAGTGTAGTAATTTACCCTGGGCATAGTTCGTGTAGTAGAGCTAGGTGTAGCTACGCGAAGTGCACTTCACGCTAAGCGAGCTACGTGTAGCTACGTGAACTGCGTAGTGCACTGTGCAAAATGCTGTTCGCACTGATTGCACTGTGCCAGATGCTTGTCTGCACTGTCCAATTAGTGCAAACCGCATTTTGCACAGTGCAAGCGGTCGTTTTCTGCCGCTCGAGTAGATTTCTACTTGAGCTGCAGCTTTCTCAACACGGACTGGTAGTTTTTCATTGCGAGCGGTCGCGAGCATACGCGACCACTCGCAATGAGAAACCTGACCTCCCAGTGTTGAGAATCTCGCAGGAGGTTTATTTTCCTCGCACGCGATTGGCAACTTGATGTTGCTGATCGCGAACGAGGAAAAAGTCTCGCCGGGATGTCATATTTCTCGCTCGCAGTTGCCAACTTGACGTTGAGGACCGCGATCAAGCAGAAAAAGACCGCTACACTACGCGTGTTTTCACTGTGCCACGTGCAATTCGCGTAGTGCGAAGTAGCCCAAACTTCGCAAACTACGCGAGCGTAGTGTAGTTATTCGCCCAGGGTTAGTTGTAATAGTTGGGTAATGTTTGGCAGAGGTATTTTCAATGGGTAAACAGACAAAATATCGACTAGAAAATATCGAATGGACATAATATCGAGTACAAAATATAGGCTGGACAGAATATCGAATAGAAAGAATATATAAATCAAAAATATTGTTTTGAAGGTAAGTAATGTAATATCGAATTTTAAAATATAGATAGTCAAAATATCGAAGTACATAATATAGGTTACTAAAAATATCGAACATCTAATAATATCGAATTTTTTATAGTGTATTTTATGTGTTAAAAGTGTTTATTTATGTTATAATGTAATTTAATTAATGAATTTAATGTTATTTAAATTTTGCGTAATTTAATTCTGTAGCGGGTTGTGGGTTTATAGGGGAATAGGGTGGGAAGCAATTTAATTATAATTAATTAAATATGCAAAATTATTTATTGGTATTTGTTCATAATTACTTGTTAATTAATTTTTATTTTGTAATTAATGACATTTTAATTGCCAATTAATTTTATTTAATTGATTAATTGATAATTATTTTAATTTAACTAATTTAATTTCTGTAGCGGGTTGTGGGTTTATAGGGGAGTAGGGTGGGAAGTAATTTAATTATAATTAGTTAAATATGTACATTTATTTATTGGTATTTGTTCATAATTAATTGTAAATTAATTTTTATTTTGTAATTATTACATTTTAATTGCCAATTAATTTTATTTAATTGATTCATTGATAATTATGTTAATTTAACTAATTTAATTTCTGTAGCGGGTTGTGGGTTTATAGGGGAGTAGGGTGGGAAGTAATTTAATTATAATTAATTAAATATGTAAATGTATTTATTGGTATTTGTTTATAATTCATTGTTAATTAATTTTTATTTTGTAATTAATTACATTTTAATTGCCAATTAATTTTATTTAATTGATTAATTGATAATTATGTTAATTTAACTAATTTAATTTCTGTAGCAGGTTGTGCGTTTATAGGGGAGTAGGGTGGGAAGTAATTTAATTATAATAATTAAATATGTTTTTTTATGTAGTGTTATTTATTTATAATTAATTGTTAAATACTTTTTATTTGGTAATTAATTACATTTTTAATGAGAATTAATTTTATTAAATTGATTAATTGAGAAATATGTTAATTTTACTAATTTATTTTCTGTAGTGGGTTGTGGGTTTATAGGGGAATAGGATGGGAAGTAATTTAATTATAACTAATTACATATGTTAATTTATTTGGGTATTTATTTGTTTTTAATTGTTAAGTAAGTTTTTAATTACTAAATATTTAATTGTTAATTTGTAATTAATTAGTATTAATAGATAACTAATTGTAATGATTAAATTAAATTAGTAGTTTTAATTACTTAATTTTTGTATTATATTAAATTGGTAATTACTTTTAATAAATTTTTTATAGATATTAATATATATATTTATTTTTATTTAATATATGAAGTATCTACTTTTCCTACTGTTGCACTCACTGGAGTGGGAATAGTAATTTTAACCCCTACCATACCCAATGATTTCCCTACTGTTGCACTCTCTGGAGTGGGAATAGTCATGTTTGCCCCTACGCTATCCAACACTTTCCCTACTGTTGCACTCTCTGGAGTGGGAATAGTAATTTTTACCACTACGCTATCCAACCCTTTCCCTACTGTTGCACTCTCTGGAGTGGGAATAGTAATTTTAACCTCTACGCTATCCAACGCCTTACCTACTGTTGCACTTTCTGGAGTGGGAATAGTAATTTTAACCCCTACGCTATCCAACACTTTCCCTACTGTTGCACTCTTTGGAGTGGGAATAGTAATTTTTATTCCTACGCTATCCAACGCTTTCCCTACTGTTGCACTCTCTGCAGTGGGAATAGTAATTTTTACCCCTACGCTATCCAACCCTTTCCCTACTGTTGCACTCTCTGGAGTGGGAATAGTAATTTTTACCTCTACGCTATCCAACGCCTTACCCACTGTTGCACTTTCTGGAGTGGGAATACTAATTTTAACTCCTATGCTATCCAACGCTTTCCCTACTGTTGCACTCTTTGGAGTGGGAATAGTAATTTTTACCCACACGCTATCCAACGCTTCCCTACTGTTGCACTCTCTGGAGTGGGAATAGTCATTTTTACCCCTACGCTATCCAACGCTTTCTTACTGTTGCACTCTCTGGAGTGGGAATAGTCATTTTTACCCCTACGCTATCCAACACTTTCCCTACTGTTGCACTCTCTGGAGTGGGAATAGTAAGTTTTACCCCTACGCTATCCAACCCTTTCCCTACTGTTGCACTCTCTGGAGTGGGAATAGTAATTTTTACCCCTAGGCTATCCAACGCTTTCCCTACTGTTGCACTCTCTGGAGTGGGAATAGTAATTTTTACCCCTACGCTATCCAACGCTTTCCTAACTGTTGCACTCTCTGGAGTGGGAATAGTAATTTTTACCCCTACGCTATCCAATGCTTTCCCTACTGTTGCACTCTCTGGAGTGGGAATAGTAAGTTTTACCCCTACGCTATCCAACCCTTTCTCTACTGTTGCACTCTCTGGAGTGGGATTAGTAATTTTTACCCCTACGCTATCCAACGTTTCCCTACTGTTGCACTTTCTGGAATGGGAATAGTAATTTTACACTTCCGCTATCCTACGGTAATAATATTTGATATTTGTAAATTATATTATGTTACTATATATATATGTTTTAACAAATATGATTGTAAAAAAGATTTTTTATAACTTAATTAATTATGTATTTATTATATGTTAATTTAAGTATTTTTAAGTATATTTTAGTAAATAATTTTTAATATTAATTTAATTTAACATTGTTTTTAATAAAGTCGATATTTTTACAAACTATATATTTGTAAACGATATTTTTTACTCAATATTTTTGTACTTACCTGTTTGTAGATACAAAGTCGATATTCTGTCTGTTGATATTTTTTCGCCGATATTTCTGGTAGTCGATATTATGTCCCTCGATATTATGTCAGTGATCCTTTCAATGTTGTGGGAATGTGGTGTTTTATGAGAAGTTGAAGTTGTTAACCGGTCCAACGTGACCTGAGATCCAGCGATTATATTAAAGGTGTAGGAAACACTGTATTGTAATGGTCTTCTAAGGTTTTGAGGTGTTTGTCATGAGACATCCTCGACAGCCCAATTGATATGAACCTTTTGTACAGAGAGAAACTGTACGGATCAGAGTGACTCCCCACAGGTCGAGGTTTCATTGGAATATTTGTTTTAATATGTGTTTTTTTGAATACACTGGAAAGTATTGTTCCAAGTTATTTTGTTGTATGATTGAATATGGGGAAGGGGGCCCCATGGTTCAATGAGAACCTCCGGAGACTGAAACAACAGCCCCGCCAAAGCGAAAGAGCCTGGCGGAAAGCCTATGACCCTGTTGTCCTCTCAAAATATCTCGAAGCTTTTGCCACTTACAAAAAAGCAATTAAAACTGGGAAAGCAGTCTTCTATGAAAACAAAATAACATCCGCACACAACACACAAAAAGAAACATTCAAAATCCTGAACAGAAGCCTTCTTTTGGCATAGACAACTGCGATAAATTTCAAACTTTCTTCACCACCAAAGTTGAGGACCTTTTGACCACAATTAAGGACACCCCCCCACTCCCGTGCCCTCTAGAACCAACACCCATATGCCCCCCCCCTTGATCAACCCCTCACCTCGCTCCCCTCGCTTTCGCATGAAGCCCTTGCCCCACTTATAGGACGCATGAAATCTGGCTCACCAGCAGATCCCTGCCCCCCAAGGACCTTTAAGATGGCTCTCCCAGGGATTGAAAACGAGATTTTATCACTCCTGAATTCCTCCCTCGAAACTGGACTAGTTCCCAGAAATTTCAAGGAGGCACGCGTGATTCCACTCCTGAAAAAACCTGGGGCTAACATCAAAAACTTGAAGAATTTCCGGCCACAGCTCCCATTCCTCTCTAAAGTCCTCGAACAGCATGTGCTCGCCTCACTTTCACACCACCTGGAGGCCAACCACCTCTTACAATTCAACCAGGCAGGTTTTCGAGCACACCATAGCACAGAACTAGTCGTGCTATCGGTACTAGACGGACTGAGACTGAGGGCCGACTCCAAGAAACCCTGTGCCCTGATCCTATGAGATTTATCCGCGGCTTTTGATACTGTAAACCACGATCTTCTCCTGTCGCGGATGGCTGATCTTGGGATTCGGCATGGCTCTCACATGGCTCACATCTTTTCTGAAAAACCGCTCCCAGAGAGTGCAGCTGGGCAATGGGGTGTCCAGGCCAGGCACACTTTCATGCGGAGTACCGCAGGGATCGGCATTGTCACCCCTTTTGTTCAATGCATATCTCCAACCTCTGATAGCTGCACTAAATCAGCTGGAGTGCCAAATATATATTTATGCAGACAACACCCAAATTATCATTCAGATTGATAATTCCCCAGTAGCCCATACCAGAGTTCAGAACAGTCTCAAATTTACAATCAATTGGATGTCAGCCAACTCCCTCGAAATCAATCCAGATAAGACAGAGGTGTTGGCTGTCACCACTGCCATCAACCCATGGAGTATATTCCTTCTGGTCAAAAGAGCTGGTAAAAAAATCCCCGAGCCAGCCACGGCAAATAAAAGCCTTGGGCATCAAGATTGACAATAAACTAATCATGGTCCAACAGGTGTCAACAATAGTGGGTGTCTGCTCAAATTTACTAAGGCAGCTGCGAAAACTGGCCCCTCTCCTCCCTTTCGATACCCTCAAACGAGTGGTAGTAGCATTCCTAATATCTAGGTTAGACTACGGAAACTCGCTCTACCTAGGACTCCCAGACCACCAACTGGCCAGACTCCAGATCATTATGAATGATGCGGCCCGACTGATGTTCAAAGTTCCACGTCAGACCCACGCCTCCCCCCTTCTCCGCCAATTCCATTGGCTCCCGATCAGGCAAAGGACAAAGTTCAAAAGTCTCTGTATTGCACACACACTGTGTTTTAAAACTTATTACTTACTGCACTCTTGGCATCTTGAACAGCGGACTCACGCTGCAACGACACCCTTTCCTCTTCCTGCTCGCCATTCCGAGGGCGAGGCGCGTCACGAGACACGCCCCCTCTGCTGGCCACGCCCCCTCACCAGACTATAAATAGTGTGCCCTGTTCCCTGGCGTCGCACTGACGATCGGACTCCTGAGGCGGAAGGCCGGGAGCGCTAGAAACTTTTAAAATACTTGTGATACTGTGTTTTTAAAACTTATTACTTACTGCACTCTTGGCATCTTGAACAGCGGACTCACGCTGCAACGACACCCTTTCCTCTTCCTGCTCGCCATTCCGAGGGCGAGGCGCGTCACGAGACACGCCCCCTCTGCTGGCCACGCCCCCTCCAACGCCCGACTCTCCACCATATAGTATGTGTCTCGGCAGGAAGCGCAGCGGACGAGCGCAGCGGGCGCGACGATTGCGCGCCGAAGGCGCGCCTAAGGCAAGCCCGTCTGCGCCCGTCCGCGACCAGACGGGGCCAAGGGCCACATATCCTGGCCCTCATACTATCCAGGACAGGACATATAACCCAGCGGCCTTACACAGCATAGGTAAGAGAGTCGTTGCCCAGTGCACCCATACCTGTGCTCCTCTGGAGCTCCCCGCCCGTTGTCCGGCCTGCAAACACTCCTTCCGCAACACCCTCATTTCGCCCCCGGCACAAACATACCGTATGTTTGCACTAAACTGTCGCTCACTTCCCAAACATAGCACTCAAATTGCCTTGCTGCTTGAGGAGCAAAAGCCAGACGCGCTGTTCCTGACAGAGACGTGGCTCACAGCTCAATCTGAGCCAGATGTGGTTTCAGCCTTACCCATAGGTTACCATATCCTCAGATTGGACAGACCGGAAGGGAGAGGCGGAGGTCTGGCGATCATACTAAAGACCCAGTACCGATGCCACACCTCAACAGAAACTATCCCTGAGTGTGAGAGTATCGCATTCTGTATAGAGTTTAATGCAAATAGCTCTTTTTCTGGCACCCTGATTTACCGCCCCCCTGAGCCAGCAAAAATGTTCCACAGGTCTCTTCCAGAGATTATAGCAGAAAGAATTTTGGCCTCTGCCAACCACACGGTCCTAGGGGACCTACATTTCCATTTTAACTCCCCCTCAGACCATATTGCTAAGGAGTTAATAGATGACCTCGGAGCTCTTCAACTGTCCCAGCTGGTGTCAGCCCCGACCCATGAAAAGGGCAACCTATTGGACCCTATATTTAGCAACTGCCTCGATCTGACGGTTGACCAACCCATCCCCCTTCCATGGTCGGACCATTTTTTGGTCCCGTTTACCTGGATTACACAAAAAGCTCCCCAGCTTCCGCCCCAAGTTACTACTAGGAGGAACTGGACAAAGCTTCCCTTGGACCCTTGGTTACACAATCTGGATTCTACCTGTCCGCCCCCCTGCCCAGACCCCAATGAGGCAAATGCAAACTATGGAGGTTGGATCATGCACACGCTAGACCCGATTCTCCCTCTTCGCAGATCCTCCTCAAAGAAAATGCAGAAATCTGCCCCCTGGGTCTCCGACGCCCTGAGAGAACTAAAACGCCTCTGCAGGCAACGAGAGAGAGCCTGGCGTGTAGACTTCCTCCAAGAAAAAAAGGCTCTTTACAAAGAGGCGATTAAAGCCTATAAAGAAGGGATTAGGACGGCCCAGGAAACCTATTATTCAGATAAAATTCTTGAAGCTAAATCAAAGCCTAAGGAAATGTTTCATATAATAAAGCAATGTACCAGTGCCATCACTGCACCCCCGCCGAAAAAAACCCAGGACCAATGCAATGAACTTGCGGATTTTTTTCACAGTAAAGTATTAAAAATGTACTCTACATTTCCAACAGGAGCCACAAATCGGGATGCGCCTGTTCCACCCCCCCCCCCCCCCAGACCGCCGCTTCATCCAGAACAGCCTTCCCTTGAGCACTTCCTTCCCTTGGACCTCGACACCCTAGGCATTGTGGCACGCCAAGTTAAGTCGGGCTCTCCATGTGATCCGGCTCCTCCAGATGTCCTGATGCAGGCAAGTAAAGCCACCCTGCCTGTATTGCTGGAACTTTTAAACTCGTCCATATCCGCAAGCTCAGTTCCTACAGCCTGGAAGCAAGCCATGGTGCGGGCATTATTGAAGAAACCCAGCCTAGACCCCGATGATCATTCCAGCTACCGCCCCATCTCACTTCTCCCTTGGGCCAGCAAGGTCTTAGAGAAACATATAAATGCCCAGCTGGTTCAGTTCCTAGAGAACCACTCCCTGTTACACACATCCCAGACAGGCTTCAGACCGAAGCATGGCACTGAAACCGCCTTATTAGCGGTCACCGAAGAGTCTCGAAGGGTACTGGATCAGGGGAGATCAGTGGCAGTGATCCTCCTTGACCTAAGCGCCGCCTTCGATACGGTCAGCTATACCACCTTGCTGGACCGTCTCTACGACATCGGAGTTTCAGGTGACGCATTAAGGTGGTTTGATTCCTTTCTGTCGGAGAGATCCTTTCAGATCTTTGATGGTGAGACAGTGTCCTCTAGGAAACCTCTTAGCTGTGGAGTACCGCAGGGCTCCTCCCTGAGCCCTGTGTTGTTCAACGTGTACATGAGGCCGCTGGCGGGTGTCGTCGAACCGTACGGCATTAAAATCGTGTCGTACGCCGACGACACTCAGCTAGTGGTTTCACTGGCCACTGGGAACAACAGGCAATCCCCGGTAGATCTGTTAAAGTGCCTAGAAGACGTCGAAGGGTGGATAAACAACTCCTCCCTAAAGCTGAATGGAGAAAAGACGGAGCTCATGCTCCTAGGCCCAGCCTCACCAGTGCCTTTCACCTCCTTGTGGCCCTGCGCATTGGGCCCTCCCCCCACCCCCAAGGAGAGCATTAAGAGCCTAGGAGTGTGGCTGGACAACAAACTCTCTTTTTCCACCCAGGCCATTAAGTTGTCCGCAACATGCTTTGGCCTACTCAAAATCTTGAGGAAGATCCTCCCGCTTTTACCTTTAGAGGCCAAAAAGGTGGCGGTTCAAGGCCTCATCCAGTCTCGTCTGGACTCAAACAATGCCCTCTACTTTGGGGCACCCGAGATGACCCTTCGGAAACTGCAGGTTGTACAAAACTGCGCAGCACGTACCCTGCTACAGATCCCACGAACCCAGTCAGCCAGACCTGCCCTGAAGAGTCTCCATTGGCTGCCAGTGAGGCAGAGAGTGGCATTCAAGGCGCTTTGCATGGCGCATCACGCCTTCTGGAAAACGGGCCCAGCCATTAACAACGACCTTGTTATCCCCTACCACCCTAACAGGAACCTTCGGTCAATGGAGGCTTTCCTCGCTGATGTTCTCAGAGTGAAGAGAGCCAGGCCTGGTGGTAGGCTGTTCTCTTTGAATACCGCCAAGCTCTGGAATGCTCTTCCCCTCTCACTCCGGTCCAACCCAGACCTGCTCCTGTTCCGGAAAAATTTGAAGACACTACTGTTTGCCAAATCCTTTGTGCCCTAATCTTCCTCTCCGTCATTTCCGCCTCAACTCAGCCCTTGGACACCCACGGGCAGCAACCGCGCTCAATAAATTTACTTTCATTTCATTTCATTTCATTTCACAAAGCCATCTTTGGCCACGCCCGAGGTCTGCCCCCACTCTCGACTGGTCTCCCTCGGAGGTAGAGCTTTCTCAACCATCATTCCACAGATCTGAAACAAGCTACCAGATAACATTCGGAAAGAACGGTAAACAGTCAAAATATCGAGTTTTTAATTTCGACCTACACTTATATCGAGTTGCTAATATCGATGGGACAGAATATCGATGTCCAGAATATCGATGGCCAGAATATCGACCCTAAGGTAAGTAATATCGAAATCACTAATATCGATAGCATATATATCGATGTAAGTAATTTCGATTTACTAATATGTGTTAGAAATATAAGTTAAGTATTTAAATTAATTGTTATAATATGTGTTTAATATGTTTTTATAATTTAAAAATATATAAGAGTAAATAATATGTTTTACTACCACAGCGGGTTGTGGGTTTATAGGGGAATAGGGTGGGAAGTAATTTATTTGTAATTAAATAATTATTTTTCAATGATTAATTTATTTTGCAATTAAATATTAATTGGCAATTATTTATTTTAATTGATTAATTGATTAATTAATTGACAATTTATGTATATTTTTAACTAAATTATGTTTTACTACCACAGCGGGTTGTGGGTTTATAGGGGAATAGGGTGGGAAGTAATTTATTTGTAATTAAATAATTATTTTTCAATGATTAATTTATTTTGCAATTAAATATTAATTGGCAATGATTTATTTTAATTGATTAATTAATTGATAATTTATGTGTATTTTTAACTAAATTATATGTTTTACTACTGGAGCGGGTTGTGGGTTTATAGGGGAATAGGGTGGGAAGTAATTTATTTGTAAAATTAATTAATTTTGGGTAAAGGGGTATTTTTAGGGTTCAGGGTCAGTTTTCAGTTTTTGGGTAAAGGGGTATTTTTAGGGTTCAGGGTCAGTTTTCAGTTTTTGGGTAAAGGGGTATTTTTAGGGTTCAGGGTCAGTTTTCAGTTTTTGGGTAAAGGCGTATTTTTTGGGTTCAGGGTCAGTTTTCAGTTCTTTGGTAAAGGGGTATTTTTAGGGTTCAGGGTCAGTTTTCAGTTCTTTGGTAAAGGGGTATTTTTAGGGTTCAGGGTCAGTTTTCAGTTTATGGGTAAAGGGGTATTTTTAGGGTTCAGGGTCAGTTTTCAGTTTTTGGGTAAAGGGGTATTTTTAGGGTTCAGGGTCAGTTTTCAGTTTTTGGGTAAAGGGGTATTTTTAGGGTTCAGGGTCAGTTTTCAGTTTTTGGGTAAAGGGGTATTTTTTGGGTTCAGGGTCAGTTTTCAGTTCTTTGGTAAAGGGGTATTTTTAGGGTTCAGGGTCAGTTTTCAGTTTATGGGTAAAGGGGTATTTTTAGGGTTCAGGGTCAGTTTTAGGTTTTTGGGTAAAGGGGTATTTTTAGTGTTCAGGGTCAGTTTTCCCTACTGTTGCACCCACTGGAGTGGGAATAGTAATTATTGTTAAGTAATTATATATTATATATGATTTATTTTTTTATTTTTTTTATTAAATATGTATTATTATTTTTTTAACAATTATTACATATATTTAAATATGTTTAAGTAATTATTATGTATTATTTACAGTTTTTTTATGTTATTTTAAATTAAAAAAAATCTATATATTTAACAACGATATTTTTTACATCGATATTAATTTTTCGATATTTTGGTACTTACCATGTTGTACATAGGGCGTCGATATTTTTGCTATCGATATAATTACGCCGATATTTGTGTAGGTCGAAATTCTGTCTGTCGAAATTCTGTCATAGATCCGGAAAGAACACTCCCTGCTACCATTTAGGAAAAAACTAAAGACCATGCTTTTTCAGGAGGCCTGGGGCACACAGTAAAGCACCCCCTCCCTATCATTAACCAAAAGCAGAATCCCTCTCTCACAGCGCTTAGAAACCGTTGGTGATAACGCACTATACAAATGCAAATTACAAATTACAAATTACAAATACTGTCAATATCTTTCGTGAAGTAGACAATTGGTATATGTTGCTCTTGCATTGCATTTTATTTATGCATATTGTTGAAGAGAGTGCATTTGTGACAATTGTGAAGTATGGTGAACCACTGTAAGGAGCGAGACTGACATCACAGTGTGCCGTGCTGCCCTTGGTCGTTGGTGTAAAGCTGTGTTGTTGTTGGGTGTTTACGTCAAAGGGTGTTGCGCTGGTATTTTTTGCTGATTTTAAACACAAATTGTGTGTACATTGTTATTTAATGTTTGAAACAAATAATTTTGATTGTGATTGTTGACACACTTTTATACGAAAATGAAATGTTTGAAAGACTTTGGGATTTGGTTAGGGGAGATGTGACAATACCTGTTAGAGAGGGAGAAGAGGAGCCACCTGAAGATACTGCAGGTCATTATTTGGCAATAAATGTAGAGCTTCATACCCTTATTTGGCTGAAACAAGGGCGCAAGATCACTTAGAAAGAAGGTTCACTAGCTTTTCCACTCTATGGTACTTTTACTGTACAGATCATTGAGAGCTCGAGAAGGATTCTATATGAAAGGAATCCACCACCTAGCCCTAAACAGTTTGATGCTCTCAGTGCTTGGGAGCAGGCTCTCAGTGCTTGGGAGAGGCCGGCGTGTAGGCAGAATGGCGTTTTTCCTTACCTGAAAAAACTAGGGTTGGGGGGGCCACAGGGAGTTTAAAGACCTTGCAGTGACATATTCCCTGAAAGAACTGTAAAACACAACCAATGTCACTGGGTCTAAACAATAGAAATGTGGTAATACTAGAGAGGTGTTAGTGAGCTTTCATATAAACAATTGAAAACCTTCGTAGGCACCTTGTGATCCCTAACAGGGTACCCATCAGTCACCACTCGGAACCGCCCTTAATCATTTGGGATTCCTGTATTGCCATGTGTTAGGTGCAGCAATGGTTCACAATAGAGGTGAGATGTAAACACCTCTGATGTACCTAATGCTACCCTATATGGTAGGAGTATCACAGGCTATTCATTAGCTGGAAAGAAGAGAGGGTGACTGATATGCAGTGCAAGTGAAAAAAATTTGCTAGGTGAAACTAAAATTGGGTGAGGGAGCAGGAAATACCTTTATTCTGTGCTTTGCTCACTCCTCCAATGTTAAAAAGCAGTGAAGGTAAATTAAACAAACATTTACCCAGATGTAATGGTCAACATGTTTCTGCAAATCTAGGGACTATAGAGTCCATTGCATTCATCAGGACCTTTATAAGAGCTACTGCAAAAAAATTAGTGAGAAGTGTACTAAAAGAAAATGTGACTACATATATCAATCTGCGACATAAAAAAAAGTCACCTGGATCCTTAGGTATCGTCTAATTTCGCAATCGATGCATGTCACATTATAATCAAAGAAGAAGGCTGCACCTCGCCTGGCAACGGCTCAGGATACGAGGGAAGCACCGCTCTCTCCGTCGGTACTTCGCCGCCTTCCTCTGAACCGATGGGGTGACTGATGGGTACCCTGTTAGGGATCACAAGGTGCCTACGAAGGTTTTCAATTGTTTATATGAAAGCTCACTAACACCTCTCGAGTATTACCACATTTCTATTGTTTAGACCCATTGACATTGGTTGTGTTTTACAGTTTTTCCTTACCTGTCACATTAGTGCTTCGGGGAGGTAATTTCCGCCTCCGCTTCCCGTGAAACAAAAAACACTCGCACCACGACTTTCTTTCTTTTTGCCTTCGCCTAATTGGTTTGTAAGGTCACCAACTGTAAGAACGCAGTTAGGCCACAGGGACCGAGGGTTGGATACACCTTAGCAAGTGTATACCGCCCAGGTTCCTTTCACTTGGTCCTGACGAAAACCTGGTACATTCCACTAGAGGTTGAAACATGTAGACCTTTTTTACACTCACATAGATACTGTCAGTCAATTTAACCTACGGAAGTATTGAGCAAACTGTTTTGAACATTGTCCAGTAGTTTCAGAATAAAAAAAAAAAAATTCCTAGAAGTTATACTTGCCCAATTTTTAATCTCACTTTCTTGTACTACACTCACAAAAAATTACCAGCTCCACTGTAGTCAGGTGCCCCAGCACACCCGGATGGAACTCGGCTGTCCAGGTGGGACCTCGATGATGAAGCATGTCACCAACCAGGTTGGTGAGTGAGGGGTCTTCTAACAAAAGAACAATTTTCTTTTGATTTCTCCATCTCCCCACACGCCAATAGGACCTACGCTTTGGTCCGATGGTTATACTCCTTCTTTTGTTTATACAGGTTAGGGTCTAGGGGACCAGGAGTACCGCCAGCCGCGGTCGGTAGTAGGAGTACATGCTGGGCGGTGACGTGGGGAGGGGGCGGGGCAAGGTGGGAGGTAGTAATCTATGGATTTCGGAGTTTTACAGGTAAGTAAACATATAAATAAATAAAACGAATTTCGTTGCATGCACTGCATCCCCAAATGCGATGCAGTGCGCGCAACAAAATTCGTTTTATTTATTTATATGTTTACTTACCTGTAAAACTCCGAAATCCATAGATTGCTACCTCCCACCCTGCCCCTCCCCTCCCCTCCCCACGTCACTGCCCTGCAGGTACACCTACTACCGACCGCGGCTGAGTACCGCCCTCCACTTAGTGGTTAATCCCTTACTCTCCCTTTTTGTTGTTACACAGTATACGGCTCATGCCAGAGAGAAAGAGAGATATTGGGGAAGAGCTAGAAAGTCTATGCATACATATGTAGATGTAAGATGTTACACAGAAAAGAAAAGGTATAAAATCAACATGATAGAGGGAGCTAAGTTATATCTAGCATTGATGGGTGAGGAGTGTGAGAAGGATAGACAAGAGAAGAAAACAAGAGAGAAAGAAGAATCGAAGCAAAGGAATCAGCTGAGGGAGATGACATTGATGATAGTGATACTTGTGATAGTCTCTTAGATGTGTTTTTGTCAGAGCATTTCCCCCCATTTAATGTGACCAAAGCGCTGGAAGAATGAAAGGCTAATGTCAGAGTTCTAATGCAGTGTGGGGTTACCCTATACATTTTAATCACAATAGGATGGTAGGGAGCTTGAGTATCTGCGTCCCAGGTCACTCCACAGTTCTGAATGTTTCTGCATCTTCAAATATTTCTGATGCTCTGGCTTTCCTGGCCGCTATTGGTCCAGCGTTACATGTGACTTGGCTATTTCAACTGAAGCAAGAGCCCAAGAGAAGAATCTTTGTGGTGCACGTGCAGATCCATCCACTAATCAGATCGGTTTTGGAACTTTAAGGTTATTTCCGGGATTTCCAGAATTAGATTAATTTATGTGGGTGTCACCCGTGAATGTGCACAGTAGCACATCTAGGGTGAATACAACACCTAAAGCTTCTGAGGTGCCTCATATACGTCATGATTTGGAATTAGACAAATGGTTGAAAGTTCAAAATGCCAACTTAAATGAAAGTAGAAATACAGAAATAAGTAAAGAGGTGATTAAATCAACATTAAAAGTAAATGTGGTGGATGTGGTCAAATTAAAACTTGAAGTGGACAAGTGCTCGCTGGGGGCACGGAAAGCGGACCCAAACCCACAAAAGACCCGAGGACACTTTGGCATCCAGTCTCGCTCTCCCCCGCCCCCGCTCCACACATCGCGGCTGCCGAGAGGGGGGAACGTCTTCTTCGGGACTACATTTCCCAGCGTCCCCTCCTGGCATCCGGGGACGCTGACAGCTGCGCCTGACTCCCGCGCCCGGAGGCGCATAAGAGGGAGCTGTTTCTGCAAACGAGCGGGGACAAACGCTCGCTGGGGGCACGGAAAGCGGAACCAAACCCACAAAAGATCCGAGGACACTTTGGCATCCAGTCTCGCTCTCCCCCGCCGCCGCTCCACACATCGCGCCCGCCTAGAGGGGGAGCGTCTTCTTCGGGACTACATTTCCCAGCGTCCCCTCCTGACATCCAGGGACGCTGACAGCCGCGCCTGACTCCCGCGCCCGGAGGCGCATAAGAGGGAGCTGTTCCTCCCGCCCCGCGGGACGCGGGCGGGCGACGCCGGGCTGAGCCCGGGCAGAGGGCGGGCCGTCTGTTGCCGTCTGGGGACGACAAGGGACGGGACGGGCCAACCCCCTAAGATCCTACTATGGGTAAGCGCAAACAACCACGCAAAGCAGACACTATAATTTCTTATCTGACCTCCGCCGTGGGCGTGATTTCAAAGGAAATTGCGAATGCCGAAAAAGAACTTGGCTTAACTACGTTAGTAACTGGAGAGGGGGGTGATGTCCCGGATGGGGTGTCGCAAGAGTCTGTAATTGCACAACTGCTTATACATCTTGAATTTGAACAGGGCCCTAGTACTGTATTATTGGGCATAGAGGATCCAATAAATGGCGAACAAGCCCCCTCATTACCCCAGGAGAATACCCTGATCACTTCATCCAAACCGTGTAAGGGGGACAATCCATCGAAGAAGTGTAATAAAAAGACTAAGCACATTGACATTTTAACTGAGACTATGGAGGATAAACTGATTAATAGATTGAACAACAAAATTGAAGGGCTTATTAATCTACACCTAGAACCAGTATTGACTAAAATTGCGAAGGATATCGCTGACGTTTTAAATACGTGTGTAGCAGATCTCTTAAAGAAATGTAAAGCTCTAGATTCTGCCACCCAAGAATATCGCAACCTTTCAAGTAGATATGGGAATTTCATGCAAAGTGCTACCCCAAGGGAGCAACAAGAGCCAACTCAAAAACCCGCAGCAAACAGTGGGAAAACAGGGCTGCTCCCTGAGGGAACTATTGGAAATCAACCTCTGGGAGGTAGTACACAAGCTAATCAGGGCAGCTCTATACTGGCAGACACTAAACAACCCATTAATGAACCAGACGAGCAGCCGTGTAAATTTAACGTTCATCTACCACCTCAAGCTGCTCCTCTAGTGGCCGTGCTGACAGGGGTTTCCCCTCTGAAAAAAAATGAGTATGAAAGCACCACAGACCTAATGGAGCGAACCAAACTTTGGTGTAAAAATTACTGTAGCGGGGATATGGATTGAAGAGTAAGATGGGTAGGCTCCAATAGAAAAACACTTAAAGGGGACTGTGTGGTGATAAATTTTAAAGACTATCACATAGCGGAACGTCTGTTTTGGGATGGTTCTAATTTGTTATTCCCATGCATCAGGCCGCTACCACTTGGCTACTTCTACCCACCACTCCATAATAGGGTATGGCCCCCCCCTGTCCCAGTGGTGAGGGCACATGGCATACCACAAGCTGTGACAAGCCTTGGGCACAGGGGCTTACAACCCGTGAGAGAGGGAAGGGCTGGGAAAAATGCATGGCTCCCACCTGTGACAGCTGGAGGGCATGTGAACAAGGTACGGCCTCCAGCCGTTGTACCTGCCCCACTCGTAGCTGCACAGGTTACACCATCAGTATTGCCAACACTTATGCAGGGGGTCCACAGTCTGTGTCAGAAGAAGGGAATGCATTAGGGGTTGCGAGTTCAACAAATGAGAACTTAAATGTCCTGGGATACACACTGACGAACAGTTTTTTTCCACTCTCAGGAATGGATGAAAAAGGCTGACTAAATACCCACCAAGAACAGGGGGATGTTGAGGGGGCACCATCATTACCCTGTCGTATGTTGAGTTGGAATGTAGCTGGCATAAGAGCTAAAATTGGAGATCCTTTATGGACAGCATATCTAAACACATTCGATATTACATCCCTCCAAGAGACTTGGGACCTTCAAAACTGTTTTTCCCTGGATGGGTATAGTCACTTTTTCATTCCAGCTAGAAAAAGTGTTGCTGGGAGGGCGAAGGGAAGTCTGATTAGCTTATTTTCCTTAGAGATAAAGGGTTCTCTTACACAACTTGAAATAGGAGGGATTAGCAGTCTAGTTGTAGAACTATCAGTATCCAACATAAAAAAAGTACTTTTTATCAATGTCTACAACTCCATGGAAGTGGATAATAACTTAGACTTACTCGAGCAATTCCTTTTTAATTATAGTTTAAAGTCATATTCCTTTGAAATTTTCCTGATGGGAGACCTAAACATCCACCCGTGTGAAAATCAGTGTGGGAGTAGGGATTATGAGGGCCCCCCGTTCTCTGCACTATCTCACTTTGAACACACAAGGCAGGGAGAGGAATTAGAACTCTTCCTGGCGAATTGGAATCTATATGAGTCCGGATGTGTGGAGGCTGAAAATAGGATCCCAACATTTAAGGGCAAAGACAAAGGTACAAACATCGATTATGTATTTTTAACATCGTCTTTGTTGTCTCAAGTTTTTAGATACCTTACAGAGGTTTCGGTTTTTAGTGACCATAATCCCGTGATAATTGAATTAATCCCAGGGGGTCCCCTTTCCTTCAGACCCACATCTCAAAGGGTGGTGAGGGAGGTCATCCTAAAAGATCAGTGGAGAAAACTGAAATGGGCAAAAGTGGTCCCAGAGACTTTTTTATCAGAGCTCTTACCTAGTATAGAGCAGGAGATTAATACTTGCCTAGATGTTGATTCTGGGAGCTCTGACATCATAAGTGCTTTCAATAAAATCTGTGTACAAGTCAATGAAAACTTACAAATTAAAGGAAAGCGTAATCAGCAGACTAGCAGGAGATGGTTCAATAAAAAATGTTCTCAGTCCCACGCTGCCCTCCTGAAAGCCTTAAAGGCAACCCCTAGGGATAGGGGGCTTATAGCCGCTTGTAGAGCAGCTTATAAACAAGTACTATCAGAAAGAAAACAGGAGCTGCAGGAGGAAGCATGGTCAAAACTCCTCTCGATAGAAGTACTGAAAGATAGTGGGAAATTCTGGGCAACAGTAAACCAGCCACTGTTCACAAATGATATAACCCCTCTTTGGATTGTAACATCGTGGATGAGGCATGGATAGCCCATTTTGAAAATATTTATAGTCTACCAGGAAAAGGCCAATGTCCCCCACATAAGCTGTCTGGTAGCGCCCTCTCTCCTTTAATTTTTGAGGTTCATGAAGTTGAAAGGGCTATAGGAGAAATGTCTAAAAACAAGGCTCCTGGGCCAGACGGGGTGCCTGCGGATTTGTTTAAAGCATCCCCGAATTTATGGTAAAATTTTTTAACCCATGTTTTTAACTCTATTGGCCCAGACAGTTTACCAGCCTCGTAGGCCACTTCAGTCATTATTCCAGTCTTTAAAAAGGGTGCTAGGCTGGACCCTGCCTGCTATAGACCCATTTCTTTAATTGACTCCTCGGTAAAAATATTGGGCCGGGTGGTACTGCACAGATTGATTGAGTGGCTGGAAGAGAGGGGGGTTCTGTCAAATGCCCAATACGGTTTTAGATCAAAGCGGAGTACCATTGACCAGTGTCTAAACCTTCATCTTCTAATTAGCAAGTATACAGTGGCCAAGGAGGGTTCACTTGATATGGGGTTTATGGACCTCTCCTCCGCGTTTGACCTCGTAAATAGGACAAAGCTCTGGAATATACTTTTAGATATGGGAATTGATGCTCCTTTGGTGCATTTTTTTAGCAGTCCTCCATTCCGACCTCTCGGCAAAAATTCGAGTCAACACTGAGGGTCGATGCACAAGACACTTTAGGTCTGATAGGGGGGTCGGACAGGGGTGCATTATGGCTCCCCTGCTGTTTACATTATTCATAAACGCCCTTGATTCTCACCTTGGTGTGGTCTCCCCGGACATTCTGCATATAGGGGAACTGGTCATACCAGTTCTCCTATACGCGGATGACACTGTCCTCCTGGCACGTACCGGGGTAGGTCTTCAGAAGTTGCTGGATGCTTTTGGAAGTTTTATGCAGAGCTTGGACTTAAAAATAAATGCAACAAAATCTCAAGTTCTGATTGCTGGGAGGGCAAAGGGGAACACTAGAATAAAGACTTTTTTTGTGGTGGGGAAGAGGTCTCTAGGGTCCCTACTTTCCCCTATTTGGGGGTTGTATTTGATGAAAAGGGAACCTGGCGCCCACAAAATAATAGCCGCAGTGTGGCGTTTGCAAGGACCGTATCAGGACTTACAGGGTTCACAAAAAAGCTGGGGGCTAGACCTGTAGAAGCAATTTTAATGGTATATAAAGCCAAATGCCTGACAGTTGCAACATATGGTTGTGAAATCTGGGGTTACACAGCTCAGAGTAAAATCCAGCTAATAGAGAATAAATTTCTGAGAGGGGTCCTCTCTGTCCCTCAGTCTACCCCTACTTTTTCTACTCATACTGAATTGGGAGTCAGATTTGTTACTGACCAGATCAAAACTGCACCATTGATATATTGGTTAAAGATCTGGTTAAACAAGGAAATTTCACTAAACCATACTATATTTAAAAACTGTCTGGCGCTGGACAAAGCCAATAAAATCCCATGGTTGGCATATATAAAATCTGGTTTTCAAAAAATTGGGCGTGCGGCCCTTTTCTCCTCACCCGAAACTATAACTAAAAAGGACATCGCACTGACAAAAACTGCTATGCTGGACCTGTTATCACTAGAGCGAGAGGAGATTGAACTAGTGAAACCAATGGCAAGAGCCAACTATGCCTTGGTTAGTTGTGTAGGCCCTGAACCCTATCTGATTACAGTGAATATCCCATACCATCGGTACCTCCTGATCAGATTTCGATTCAACCTGATACACTACTCCTTGGGATCCTTTCGTACTTGGTGTTCCCCAGACCAGGCAGACCCCTGCAAATGCGATAATTTTTCTACCCAGGATATATTACACTTTTTTATGTTCTGCGACTTTTACCAGGAATGTAGAAGGAAGTTTTTATTACCAATATTGAGAGAGGCTGGATTTACACAAGTGAGGCCAGCACTTGTGTACTTACAGCAATTAAATTCACCCCGAATAATGTTCCATGTCGCAAATTTCCTGGTTGCTGCTATTCGCATTAGGAAAAAGTACAATATTCCAGCGTCAACCCTAAGTGTCCCTGATTAGAATATCCTAATTTCTCTAGATAAACTGGCTACAGGGTCATGCACAATCATATGGTAGTCCCTTTTTAACAGTTTTAACATTGTATTTATGTATGTATCAAAATGTTGTTATACTGTATAAAATGAAATGTTATCATGTATTTTTAATATTTATATATTCAAGTTTTTAACTGAGTATTTAACTGTTATTTTGATTGCACCATGTCGTTTTTGATATTAAGTTATCGAATAAAGGAATTTTGACTGACTGATAAGTGGAAGTCTTAAACTGGCTGATATAGACACTTATCAACAAAATGAGCTTTTGTTTATGAGTAAGGATGTTACCAGGGGAGCATCTCAAGCTCATGATAAATTGTCTGAAATAGCTCAAAAAGTGGATTTGGAAGGGACCACATTTTTATAGAAAATTCTGTGCCTATGTTTTTGTGATCAGGACTTAGAAAGTAAGAGAATACCAGGGCTGACAATGCAAATTCTGGAATTAATCAAAAGTATTCGGATTTGGGTACCCGGGATAAATGGGAAGTTAAATGGTTGAAAAAGGAAACTCCCAAAAGATCAATAGGGGAACTTTTCCTTCCACAGAGGGTGGGCCGGTTACTACAATTCCACCTTTACAAGAGGTACCCAGTGGAGGTTATGTTCATGTACCTTGGAGTAGGAGTGATCTTGCATCATTCACTATTTTTTTTATTAGTTTAAGAGAGAAACTTATGGAATGGTACAAACTAGTTTATCGGTTTGTGAAAAACCTAAAAGGTTTTGTGGGCATATTTGAATACTATATTGATATTGTGGTTCTAAGTAATTTGTGGACAGCATGTAAGATAGCTACAGAATGGCCCGTGAGAGAACCAGTGAGGGATTATTTGAGAAAGTGCAATGATGTGGTTCAAGTCTAAAGTGTTGCTCCAAGATTTTGACTGGGTCAAGATTAACAACCCAGGAACCGAAAGAGGCGATTCAGGCATCTTATGAGAGATTGCTGCAAGTATTCAAACAGGATGCTACACATGCCATGGGGATGCTACACCTACCATGGGGATGATACACCTTCAAAGGGAATGCTACATCTGCCAAGGGGATGCTACATCTACCATGGGGATGATACACCTACCATGGGAGTGAAACACCTTCCATGAGGATGATACACCTTCTGTGGGGTTGCTACACCTTCCGTGGGGATGCTACACCTTCTGTGAGGATGCCACACCTGCCATGGGGATGATACACTTTAACAGGGGATGTAACACCTGCAGTGAGGATGATACTACTGCCATGGGGATGCTACACCTGACATGGGGACACCTGCCATTGGGTTGCTACACCTTCCGTGGGGATGCTACATCTACCATGAGGGTGCTACACCAACCATGAGGGTGCTACACCTGCCATGGGGATTTTACAACTGCCATGAGAATGATACTTCTACCATGGGAATGATACACCTGCCAAGGGAATGATACACTTGCCATGGGAATGACACACCTACCATGGGGATAATACACCCTCCATGGGGATGCTACACCTGCCATGGGGGTGCTCTCTGGGTAAAAGATTTAGGTGCGGAAATATGCAGGTAGTTATTGATCTGACAGAGATGCAGGGATGCTAACAAAACCAGATGTCCTGGTACCCCTTATGGGATTTGTCGATTACTTCCCCAAGTCGAGTTACAAAGATATAACTGTATTGGCTAAGAGGTGTGTGTGTGTGTTTTCGTTGAGTAGGGGAAGAGGCCACCCCATCCTCGGGTTACAGCTTGGAACAGGGTCTTTAGATACTCAGGGGCAGATTTATGTCGGACTTGCGCCACAATTACGCCACCGTTGCGTCACGCAACGGCGCGGAAACGTGGCGCATCCCTGTGACCTATTTACAGCGTGACGCATCTAGGCAGATGCGTCACGTTGTAAAGCTCTGCGCCACATGGAACCTGCGTCAGGTTTCATGTGGGCGTTCTGTCGCAGGGTGGGCGTTCCCTCGTAGGAAAGCCCCGTAAAACTGACGTAGTGAAATCTACAAGATTTCACTGAGTCAGTTTTACGACGCTGCTGCGTCAAATCCTTACGCCTGCTTGAAGCAGGCGTAAGGAGTGACGCACCACGTTATGTATGGGTGGCCTCTGTACATTGCAGGAGTTGCGTCGCACTTGCGATGCTACTCCAGCAATGCGCCGCCCGTACACCACAAGATGCATCACGCATCTGCCCTTCCTTGCACCATGGTGCGCCGCATTGTAAATGCGGCGCATCTGTGGTGCCGCAAGGAGGGAATTGCGTGACGCATCAGTTCTGGCGCATCCCTGCGGATTTGCAGAGATGCGCCAGGACTCATAAATCTGCCCATCAGTGCCACTGGAATTATGCAGCAGGGGCGGACCAAATTATGCCGCAGGTTTGAGTAAATTATGTGACGAGGAAAGGCAAAATATGTGGCATAAGGTGACACATTTTGTATATTATTAATTGATTGTTTTGACGTTTTTATATTTTGCCTGCACAGCGCTTGTGAAATCTCTTGTAATTAATATAACTTAAAAGGGGACTCATATCAGTTCCCATTGCCTAATTACTATGTTCATTTGGTCTTGTGTGGAACTTTATTTTTTTGTTAACTTCCTCTGGCTGCACACTTTACAATACTTCTACTAAAGCTGTTCACACTGTTTAAGCCTCATTCACTGTCAAGATAAGATCGCTTTCCACGGAAAAGGGAGACAGCTTCTAACAGCATGCTGGAATGCTTGCTTTTTATTACTTAGTTGTGTAAAGTAGATGCTTTAGCCTAAGAATGTTTGTGGCATTTCCTATCTTTGTCTCAGTACCTTTCTTTGCACTTTTTTTTAGCGTAATCTATTTGGTCATTATGATCAAATGCTAAATGTTGTAATAAACATTGCACACTAAAAATAAAGTCAATATACAAGAGCTATGCTAGATTTTATAAACTAAACAGGCAGCCACAAGTGAAGTTATCTTGCAGACTACTAGGTCATGATTTGAATGGTGCAGTGGTGCAGTAGCACCGGCCCAAAAGTTGTCCGAACACCTCTAAACACATAGGGCCTGATTCACAAAGGCAATATGAGACAAAAGTCGAACTTTGCGACTTTTGGCATTCATAGAGGTAATTTGCGAGTCGTATCTTTAGGTCCCCAGTCAGGCCGGAACCTCCGGCTCAAGCCATACTCTCCGGCTCGGGTTGAGCAGGAGATTCCAGCTCGACCTCGGATGTAAAGATATGACTCGTAAATGACTTCTGTGAATACCAAAAGTCGTAAAGTTAGACTTTTGTCTCAGATTGCCTTTGTGAGTTGGGCTTATAAACTTGCTATATTTGACTACTAATTGCAGTTAAAAGAGACTTGATTTTAATGGTGCAGAATGTGCAGCGGTCCTGGGGCCAAATGCTCTATGAACCCCACTAAACGCAGATTTTTGTTAAAATGTAAAACCAAACAGGCAGTCACAAGTGCTGTTACCTTGCAGACAACAGGGTCATGATTTTAATGGTGCAGCAGGTGCAGTAACACTAGTGCTTAATTTGTAAAATAATAAATACCAGGGCCCTGGCCGGGAGGCCACTGCAACTTGCACCACCCATCACTGCTGTCTTCGCTGCCAAAACAACTACTAACAATCTCTCTCACCAGGACCAAAAGCTCTATGCACCCTACTAAATACCTACAATTGCTATATTTTCCTATGAAACAGGCAGCCACAAGCATAGTTACCTTGCAGACAACATGAGTTTCATTAAGCTTTTTCTAATGGGTCGCCAATTGACCTACCTCATGAATATTAATGAGGCAGATTGCAATTTGAGATTTATTAGGAATCGCTATATTCACAGGGATTATCACCTGCTGGAGTCAACAGACCACCATGTCTGTGATTGCTTTAAAATAAAGCAATAGATTTTTTCAAAATGCAGCCCGTTTTCCGTAAAGAAAACGGAAAAAAATTCTATCATTTTCCAAGCGCAGCCAGTGGTCCGTGGGACCACTGTCTTCTCTTAAAAAACATTTTTACAAACATTCTGAACGGGGAAGGGGTCCGTTCCTGTTTGCGAATGGGTTACCACTTAGTTTAAGTAGGTAATAAAATGCTAATGTTTTGAGACCGCATTTTGGTTGCAAAACATTCCTACAAACTGCTGCGATTCTGTATTAGGAAGTGATGCCCCAAACACGCCCCTTCCTAATACACAATCGGTATGTAGTCATAATTCCAAATTGCGATTCTGTAACATGTTACAGAATCGCAAAATGGAATTCAAACATACCGGAATGCATTTTACCAGTCGCAATTGACCCGATTCTATGAATAGGGACGTTTGCGACCTGTGGTCCTTTATCTCTCTCCGTTTCCCCTGAAATAATTTGATTTAAAAGAACTTCCTTTCAAGGGCTTCTGTATATTTTCAGGGGGTGGGCTTGCACACTGGCTGAAGTTCAGTCCCAGAATACTCCCTTCCAGCCAGTTCCTGTAGTTATAAACATGCCTATGTCACAGAATACCGAGCACTGTCTGTGCTTGAACTTTCAAACAAACCTTGGATACTGTGAGGAAACCTGCTTTTCCAAGAATGCATTGGGAAGGGCTGTGACAGACCTGGCATTCCGGGTTCAAATGCTCCCCATTGACGTCTGAATACTGTGCGGACCTTCTAGCTCCATGTTGCCATGTTGTGCATCTGACCAAGATATGTGCAGTATAGGAGTGGTTTCCAGCACTTGTAGTCAGCATGCATAGTTTAGGGCCTGGTTGTCTCTAATTTATCTGCATTTTTCTATCTTAATTTTGGGGTTTGAGACAAAATTAAGCTAAAATTAGAATATTTAGACATTATTTCCAGGATGAATTGACCTTTTACTTGGCTCGCTACACTGTCTGCTTTATTTAGTGAGTGAGCACTATTTTCTTTATTGACACTGTTGGGGACAATGGTGGCTGCTTTTTTGTAGTTGCAGCATGCCCACACAGGACAATGGTGGCTGCTTTTCTCATATAGCACTATGCCACTCTAACTTTCATGCTGAGCGCAGCACCCGCTATAGGGACACCGCGCTAAGTTTCCAATTTCATTTTTAAACTTTCATGTTGAGCACGGCGTCTGCTTCAGGGACACTGCACTCTATTTATTTTTTTTTAAAACTTTCATAATGAGCACAGTGCTTGTTTCAGGGACACAGCGCTCTGTTTCTTTTTTTTTTTACTTTAACACTGAGTGCAGCACCCACTTCAATGACACAGCGGTCTGTTCCCTTGTTTTTTTACTTTAATAGTGAGCACGGAGCCCGCTTAAAGAACACTGCACACTACAATAGGTATCGCTTTTGCAAAAGTTTAATTCTTGTAATTGTAAGTAACAATGCTTTTTAATATTATAAAAGGTATTGCCATTTATAATGCCAATAGCTCAAAATCAAGCTATTGCGAGACCTTTTGCATTACAAATGCTTGTTTTCCATGGGAGCATGTCGCAGTACTAGTGGTTGGCCATGTGTAGTGCTGGACTTGCTCCCACTCTGAGCTGGAGTACATTTATTACTATTATGCATCCTTTTTTGCTTTAGAAGTTCTATTTGTTAATGGGCTTACTCTTTTGTGGGTGGGTGCAAGAGCCCCCAAAACTCCTCCATAACACTCCCTAAATCCTGTCTTACTCCTCACTAAACCCTTCCAATTTACAAGTATGTCCCTTTCTCCAGCAAATTCCTGGGGCCCTCCCACATTTGCTAATATGTAGTAAACTTACATATGTGAGGATCTCTTCCATAGTACTATAGTTACTCTACAGTAGTACTGCTATAGTACTTCAAAATGCATTTTGTGAATAAGCAACAAAATATTTAAAGATTAAATAATATACGTCAGATGGTTTGCTAGTACACTCATTGGTAGTGAGAAACTGGCTCAGTACATGATGTTAACTTATGTAGGTGGACATCTTGCTCTGATCCAGGCACCCCTTATGATGATTTTACTGGTCTCATTGGTAGGGAGAAACTGTGAGAGGCTGGATCAGTACATGATGTTAACTTATGGGGGGGGCGAGGCTTGCGCGCCGGCTAGAGAGGGCGCTTTTCCCGTGAGCTCCGTACAGGACTTTATCGCAGATGCTGTGAGAGCATTTTTCTCCGTTTCCTGAGTCCCTGTCAAGGCTCCAAGGTCAGCGGAAGGCTCCGTGATCCTGAAGATGCGGTTTCCGGAGAAATTCAGCCCGTGTGGAGTCTCTTCTATTTAGCGGTATTTTCTCCTTCTCCTGTGAAACGGGCGACCGCCATTTTGGCCGCTGAGCCCGTTTCGCGGTATTCTCTTACCGCTTTGTCTCCCCGGCTGTTTATTCGGCTAAATCATGGCTCATGGTCACTCTTCCTTCTCCTTTGGCGCTTTCCTGTTGCTTTTGGCAATTTCGTGACTTTTACTCACTATTTGCGCCTCATAATGTTCTGTCAGGTCAGGAGAAGACGCCGCCATGTTGAGCTTGCCGAATTTTGAATAATTTGTCCCTCCTCTTTCATGCTTGCAGTATTATCTTCATTCTGGGTGTGTTGGTTCTGCTGCTCACTGCACTTCATGGCATGCCCCATGTTATTTCATGCTGGGGAGATGAATTCTTCGTTTTTAAAATCATAAGGCGATTTAATGGTCAAGTCTCCTCATAGCTCTGCGCCAACCTCTCATATCTGCTGTGTTTCATCTTTCCTCAACTTCCACCATTCAGCTTGTCTCTTGCAGCCGCTGCCCTTCCTATTTGCGGCATTCTGAAGGAGAGCCTGCTGCTAATATTATCAAGTTTTACTTTGTGCTGTGCTCGTTCTGCATCTCTAACCCTCACCTTACTATTTCATCATGGCCAATGACTCTAAACGTTCTCAAACTGGTGCCAAACAAAAACGGCCCAAGAATGATCCGCCCTCCCCCATTAAATCTTCCTCAAATCCTGTTTTGGATACCATCCTCGAGGTGGTTCGCGGCCTTCAACCGTTCATGGTGGCTACTAATGAGAGGCTCAAACAAATTGAAGACCGATGGGTCCTTATGGAGGGCAACGTTTTAAACTTGGAGCAGAGGGTTAGTGACATTCAGGAAGCTTCCACTAAATTCCACTACTGGAGCAAGAAATCCATAAACTCAAGCTACACACCGAGGATTTGGAAAATCGTAATCGAAGAAACAACCTACGTGTTTATGGTATTCCAGAAAATTTAGAAGGTCCTGATATGGTGTCTTTCATGCAAGAATTTCTACAGGAACTTTTAGATCTCCAACCTGCGTCACACCCTCTCAACATTCAAAGGGCTCACCGTCTTGGTCGTCTAAACTCTAATCCTACCAAACCTCGTGGCATTATCTTACTCTTTCTAGAATTCACGGAATTAATGTCTGTTCTGAAAGCTGCCAGACTTAAGCGACGTCTCCAATGGGCAGGGCACAACATTTTATCTCTCAGGACCTTTCAACTGCGACTAATGCCCGAAGAAAAGAATTCTTGAATCTTCGACCCCTCATGCGTCAACTTAACATACAACATGGTATTCTACATCCGTGCTTTTGCAAGATCACCCATAATGGTCGAACCAGCTCCTTTGATGATCCTCAGAAACTTCATGGATATCTGCAGAGTATCTCTCCCTCAACGATGGACACTGCTATCTGAATATTACTAATTGTTATTTTTCATGATATCCTTCTATATAGTTTTTTATCTTTTCATGGTGGTTCCTTTCCTCCTTTTTTGGCCTTTCCTTGACTCTTCTCTCTAGTTTTTATTCATATTCTACTGTTTTCGCTCTCACACTATTTTCTTTATCACTATTTATGTCCTTTTCTTTCGGTAGCTCGCAGGGTTTGTCCCCTATCTGGTGTAACCTCGCCCCAAATGTTTTTCCTGTTCTTTGCTTCTCAGACCAGGCTTCTTTGCCTTGCTCTGTTTATTTGTTTCTCTCTTTTCTTAATTTGCCTTTTCTTTTTTCTTTTTTTCTTCTTCTTCTTTGTTCTATGTTTCTCTGTTTCTATGCGGTCTTTTCTTCAATTGTTTTCTTCCATGATGTCCTTTTTGAATCGTTGTCAGCCATGTTTTTGTGCAGAGAGTTTTCTGGGAGTTCCCACCTCATGTGTTTTTTGTCTCTGTTATTCCCCTTTCCGTAGATGTTTCTTTACCATATGTTCCATTCACGTGTCGCCCATCTCCTCCTCCCTCCATGGTGTGTAAATTTGTCTCATGGAACGTGCGAGGTCTTGGTCATCCTGTCAAGCGTCAAAAGGTATTGTCTCATTTATCTAAACTTACTTCACAGGTTGCTTTCCTTCAAGAAACGCACTGTTCTGATGTAGAATCTTTAAAGCTGAAGAGACAGTGGGTGGGCCAAGTTGTTTTTTCTCCTGCTGTTCATAAAAAAGGGGGGGTTGCTATCCTATTTCATAAGGCTTTAAATGTACAGATTATCTCTACTCAAAATGATGATGAAGGACGCTGGGCAATGGCTAAGGTGATTATCCATAACAAGACACTGGTGTTGCTAAATATCTACGGTCCGGCACGTCCTGACCCTGGGTTCTGGAGCAACATTAAAACTTTGATTTCATCCATTGATTCCCCTGACTTTATTATTGCCGGTGATTTTAACCAATGGTTAGACCCTTTTTCTGATAGACTCTCTTCTAGTAAATGTCAACCCGATAAATCCCATAAGAGTTTTCAATCAGCCATTGCCTCGCGTCCTTTATTTGACTCATGGAAATTATGTAACCCTGATGTGTTGGAATATACCTTTTTTTCTAATGTTCATCATACCCGTTCTAGGATTGACTATATTATGATTAGTAAATCGTTACTCACCTCAATCCAAAATTCTGAAATTGGCTCCATCTTTATTTCTGACCATGCCCCTGTTTTTACCTCACTTGACCTCTCCCTTACCTCTTCCAAATTTAGTCGTTGGAAATTTAACTCCTTTCTCCTTTCTGACCCTATTTTTATGAAGAAAAGTGTGGAGTTTTTTGAAGAATTCTTTTCCTTTAATAACCCCTCTGACACCTCAATTCCTAACATCTGGAATGCATTTAAGGCTGCCTTCAGGGCATTTACTATTTCCTATGTTGCTAACAAAAAGAAACTCGATAGGAAAAAATATGAGGAGCAACTTCAAAAAATCAAATCCATGGAACATATATATTTTTCTTCTAAATCCCCCTCCTCCCTTCAAGATTTAATTTCTGCCAAAACAGACTTGAATAAGATTATTACGAATGAAGCATGTAACACTCTGCTTAAAATTAAGTCCAAGTTTCATGGCGGCCAAAATAAAGCGGGGAAAATGCTAGCAAACTATTTGAAAGTAAAGTCAGAACGTAAAAATATTGGTCGAATTTTTAATGATTCTCTAAACAAACTAGCTTATACAGATGAGGATGTTGCTGAGGTTTTTCATAATTATTATCAAGCTTTATACACTGATGATACGCATCCCTCCAATGTTAATTTAACATCCTTTTTTGCTGGTCTTCCTTCTCCCCCGTCCATTCCAGACGAGTTTGCTCTCTTGGAAAAAGAAATCACTCTCCAGGAAGTAACTCGGGCCATTAATTCGCTTAAGAAATCCAAGGCACCTGGTCCTGATGGCCTTCCTGTAGAATTTTATTCCTCTTTCCATACTGTTTTTGCTCCAAAACTCTTGCAACTTTTTAATTCGTTTATTTTGGATGCGAAGGCCTCTGGATCCTTTTTGGATGCATTAATTATTATCATTCCCAAACCTGACAAGGATCACTCCCAATGTAAAAATGATCGCCCTATTTCTATAATCAATTATGATTGCAAAATGTTTGCAAAAATTCTGGCTTTACGTCTTGACTCCCTTATCCCTTGTTTAATTAAAACTGATCAGGTTGGATTTGTAAAAGGTAGACTTGCTGCTGATAACGCCCGCATGTTCTCCAATGTCATTTCTAACAGTAAAAAAATTAACATTCCTTTGGCAGCCCTTTCCTTAGACGCGGAAAAGGCGTTTGATCGCATCAACTGGAAATTTCTGTTTCATACCTTACAATGGTTTGGCTTTGGTCCCTCTTTTATTTCATTGGTCAAACTCCTTTATTCCTCACCACGTGCTAGCATTTTTGTTAACAATCAATTTAAATTTTTTTTCCCTATCTAGAGGTACTAGACAAGGATGCCCCTTATCCCCCTTATTATTTATTTTGTGTCTTGAACCTTTCCTAGGAAGAATTCGTTCTAATCCCAAGATTTCTGGGTTTAAATTGTCCTCTAATGAGATTAAATTGTCAGCTTATGCAGACGATGTGTTGGTTTATATGGCAAATCCGGGATTCTCTCTTCCCCCTTTTTTGGAGGAGGTCCATTTGTATTCCTCTATATCGGGTTATAAGTGTTACCCCTCAATGCGTTATGTTATCAGTACATGTTTAATAATACTGACTTTGCGTGGTGTCCCACCAAAATTAAATACCTAGGTATTTGGTTTGCACCTTCCCTGAAAGAAACCCTCAAAATTACATTTGCTTCTCTTACACAGAAACTCCAATCCCTTCTTCAAAGTTGGTCTCCCCTATTTCTCTCATGGTGGGGTCGTTTAGATACGATTAAAATGATGATTGCTCCACATGTCTTATATACTGTCTCTATGCTTCCATTTAAAATTCCTCTTTCCTATTTCACCTGTATAAATTCTCTTTGCTCCAAATTCTTATGGAATAATAAACATCCTTGTATAGCCCTGCATAAGCTGATACGCCCCAAATCGGAAGGTGGAATTAGTTTCCCCAACTTTAAGACATATCATTTAGCCTTCCTGATTAGACAAGCATTTTCGTTGGCTTATGATTTTCAAGACACTCCTGTACCTGCCTGGGTTCTTCTTGAACGCTCTCTTTTGAAGGATTTTTCCTTCCAGCATACTGTTTTTATGTCAAATTGTTCTTTTCTGACTAAATTCCTATGCTAAAGCTTTCCCAAACTGTGTTATCCAATGTATTCTCCTCTCACCTTTCCCCTTTGCAATGTTTTTTGGCATCTGTTGTATGGTATAACAAATTCCTTCGTTACAAAGGTAAATCATTTTACTTCAAACACTGGAAGGAGAAGAATATTGTATTTGTTTATCAGTTTTTTGTTGATGCTCTCTCATTCCCTTTTTGGAATTGCAAACCTTATTTGACTTGCCCTCTTCTTCTATTAATGAATACACTATTATTAAGTCTGCCATTCTATCTCATTTATCCTCCCTTTCACCTCCAGCTACCTTTCCTTCTTTTATACCTACCTCCCCTCTATATCCTTTATTCTCCAGCCATCAACCCAAAGCTGCTCATGTGTATACAATTTTGACTTCAAATGTTGGTGATCGTCCCAAATCTTCTTTTGAGATTGCATGGGAAAATGACCTGGATACTAATTTCCCTGTTTTGTTGTGGGATCGTATCTGGTCTAAACTGTTCAAGACATCTATTGCTGCTCGAATTACTCAATCTTTGTTTTTTATTTATCATAGAGTTGTTATCACACCTGTTACTGTTCATAAGTTTTCCCAAACTTCATCTACACTTTGTTGGTCATGTTCTAAAGAGTCTGGAACACTTAAACACCTATTATATGCATGTCCCTTTGTTTTCTCATTTTGGAAGGAAGTTTGGAAGACTTGTATGCATATATACTCTTGTTCCGCTCCGTTATCCTTACAGAATGTTTTTCTAGGTTCTTTCTCCGATGATGTTGATATTTTATGTTCTTCTGCCAGACTGTTAGACCTGTTCATCTCTATTGCATTCAAAGTCATTCTATCGTGTTGGAAAGATAATTCCAAAATTTCTGTTCATACTTGGTGGAATTTTGTATGTGATGAACATAGGATCTCTATTGCTGCTCTTCTTCTATTCCCCTAAACATTAAATCTGATCTTCCTTGGCTTCCTTTTACATCCTATCTTTCTTCTAATTCTCCTTCTTGAATGCTTCCTATTTAATCCCACATACACTTTTCTCCTTTTCTTTTCTCTTTTTCTTCTTCTTTCCTTTCTTTTCATTCTCTTTCCTATCCTCTTTCTTTCTTGTTCTCTTTCTGCTTTTTTACCTTTTACCTACTTCCTTTTCTCTTCTTCTTTTATATCCCTCTCATCACTCTAGTTAGTTTTTACTGTATATGTTATGTATTCCTTATTTACACGTATTATTTACATATCTTCTGTACATTCATAACATATATACTATTGTTATCTTTAAATACTCAATAAAAATTTCTCAAACTGAAAAATAATGATGTTAACTTATGTAAGTAGACACGTTGCTCTGATCCAGGCAACCCTTATGGTGATTTTACTGGCCTTAGACAACCTTAGAAGTGGTAGCTGTGGAGAGCAGCCTTCAGGCTTAGTCCAGGAGTGCAAAGCAGCGTGTTTTACCAAAACATGATCTTATAGGTATAGATTAAGTAAACAAGAACGACACGGTGTATTTGTAAAAGTATGTATTTATTATAAGACACTCACAAACACATACAGATATCTCCTAGCCGTAGATATGCACAATGCACACAATACTTTTCAATAGAAACAGGTAAGTAGCACAGAATACACAGTGGTCCCCAGGAGGAGACCAAACCATATACTAAAATAGTGGAACCACTACTCGAGCCAGGACAATAGTCAGAGGACATAGAAGTGCTGGGGACCCAAGAAACCACCCAAGGTGAGTATCTAGGAGCCCCACGGAGGTCCTGTGCAGTGTAGGAATATGACTGTGTTCTCTGTACAAATCAATGTGTACGTCTCTGTTGCAATTTTAAGGAAAGAGGATTCTTCCCAGTGGACTGTGAAGAAACCCTGTAGAAGACAAGAGGTTGGAGAAGCACTCCGCCCGTTGATACCTTCGGAACCAGGATACCAGCACCAAGGAAGTCAGGTGCATAGGTGTGAAGTGGTAGAACTCAATGGGAGACTTCAGAAAGATGCTGCTGCTGGAGAAGGTGAAAGTGGTCGATGGAACCCAAGGGTGGATTCTAAGCATGGGCGAAATTTGCGAATTCACGTTCTGCGAATTCGCGGATTTCCCAAAATCGCAAAAAAATCTGCGAATTCGCAAACTTTTCCACAAAATCGCAGATGTTTTTGCGATTGGCCCTGGAGTACTTTCTACTGACTAATCCAGTAAGTGCTCCCTCATTGGGTAAATGTATAGTGCTTTTACTACACTGCAGCTGTGTAAAGGGCCAGGAGATGTGTCTCCAGTGACCATGTGTGCCTGTAACACAGGCACAGGCACACATGGTCACTGGAGACACATCTTGTAGCCCTTTATGCAGCTACAGTGTAGTAAAAGCACTATGGGGCATATTTACCAGCCGCTTGCGCCTCTTTTGCGCCGCAGTTGCATCACTTTTGTGACACAGCGGCAGCACAAAAGATGCGCCATGGTGCTGGGTATTAACAACGTGACGCATCTGAGAGATGCGTCACGTTGTAAAGCCCTATACCATCAGGAGGCGTTCCGGGGCAGGGGAGGGCGTTCCTGCGCAGGAATGCCTCCTAAAAGTGGCTGAGTGAAATCTACAAGATTTCACTTAGTCACTTTTAGGCCAATGCTGCGTCAAAACCCTACACCTGCTTGAAGTAGGCGCAAGGCTTGACGCAGCATTGGGGAGATAGGGCCCCCCATAGCATTGCTGGAGCTGCGTCACGCTGTGACGCAGCTTGTGCCCTTCTGCCCTCTGTTAGACTCGTTTTTCCCTTGTTTTTCTGCCCTTCTGCCCTCTGTTAGTTTCGTTGGTCCCTTGTTTTTCTGCCCTTCTGCCCCTGTTGGACTCGTTTTTTGTGCCCTTCTGCCCTCTGTTAGACTCATTTTTCCATTGTTTTTCTGCCCTGCCCTCTGTTAGACTCGTTTTTTGTGCCCTTCTGCCCTCTGTTATTCCCTTGTTTTTGTGCCCTTCTGCCCTGTTAGACTCGTTTTTTGTGCCCTTCTGCCCTCTGTTAGACTCGTTTTTCCCTTGCTTTTCTGCCCTTCTGTCCTCTGTTAGACTGTTTTTTTGTGCCCTTCTGCCCTCTGTTAGACTCGTTTTTTCCTTGTTTTTCTGCCCTTCTGCCCTTCGGCCCTTCTGCCCTTTGTTAGACTGCTTTTTGTGCCTTTCTGCCCTCTATGGCCGGGATGCCCGTCACCCTCTCCCAACACAATCCCCAAGGGTGGGAAGACGGATGCAGTTTTGAACTTTTGGAAGGCGGGAGGGAGTTACCCTCCCGGCCGTATTTATTAAAAATATGACACAAAATTAAAACATTAAAATAACAGTTTCATATCATGTACAATTTTTCATTTATACATTACGATGTTTATTGGCTAACCTTAACGAATCTCTAATACAAAGGTTCCCCTAGCCGAGTCTAAACATCCTGCAAATGCATACTTTCTAAATAAAAATTGTACATCCTAACATTACGGGCCAACGGCAAGGTCGTAACCGGTGTCAGATCCCAACTACCAGAACTCCCCCCTCACGTGTGAGGGGCAGGCGCACAGAGGACTGTACCTCTTGGCCAACTTCCAATTTCCCTTGTCTTAGCGGGGGCCCCTTACTTAACTCGACGCCATCTTAATGGTCGTCCGAGGACTCGTGTGAGGTGTCTAGAAGGTAGCATGGACCCCCCTCTCACCCCACACTGTTCATCACATCCGCCGTCGCGGATATCCTGGCCCCGGGAAATTCCTAGGAGGGGCATCGAGCGCCTCCTCCCCTGGGAGGGGCCTATGACCGCCTTCCCTTCGGCGACCCCATACTTAGTGGGTGCCGCCTCCCCGTTTGAGGGGCTCATGGCCACCTCCCCCCGGGCGCTCCCATCCATAATGGGTGGCGCCCCTCCTCCAGGGATCTTGAAATTACTGCTCACCGATCATGACCTTACCGCCCGACCAAAAATAAATACAACGTTTTGAACCTAATGAAGAGCGGAAAAACGGTTAACTGGACATTTGCAATATAAACCTTTATCTACACATGTAACACATCTTTAAACTAGACTGTGATACTCCGCTGAATTTGAGTGAGAGAAACATGCTATGAAGCAAATTATTTTATTGCATTCAAAACAATCCAAACTTTATTACACATAAACAAAAAACCCTGGAAAGAGATAATATCACCGCAAATCAACTTAATTGCAATACTAATCGTTGCCATAAGGGGCTGGTGGGTGGGTCAAAAATTGCTCCTTGTTCCGTCGAGGGCTCACGTGCAACGAGAGAGTGCAGCTTCCAAGCACCGGAACAAGAGGATGCTTCTTTGGGTTGTTGCTCCTTTTATTCCTCTTCGGGAGGGCGTGTACCCTCCTCTGGTACGCCTACGGGGCGTGGCCAACGGTGTAGGTGTCTAGGACAACCCCTCTTGGGCGGGAAAAGGCGCGCCCCGGCTACGCCGCTTCGGGCATACCAGCCGAGACACGCCCCCCCGCCCAAAATGGTTTCCCGGGGGGATCTGGGCCCCCAACCATACGTTCGGGGGGACCGAGTGGTCGCCCCTTTCCATATGGCCGGGATGCCCGTCACCCCCTCCCAACACAATCCCCAAGGATGGGAAGACGGATGCAGTTTTGAACTTTTGGAAGGCGGGAGGGAGTTACCCTCCCGGCCGTATTTATTAAAAATATGAAACAAAATTAAAACATTAAAATAACAGTTTCATATCATGTACAATTTTTCATTTATACATTACGATGTTTATTGGCTAACCTTAACGAATCTCTAATACAAAGGTTCTCCTAGCCGAGTCTAAACATCCTGCAAATGCATACTTTCTAAATAAAAATTGTACATCCTAACATTACGGGCCAACGGCAAGGTCGTAACCGGTGTCAGATCCCAACTACCAGAACTCCCCCCTCACGTGTGAGGGGCGGGCGCACAGAGGACTGTACCTCTGTGCCAACTTCCAATTTCCCTTGTCTTAGCGGGGGCCCCTTACTTAACTCGACGCCATCTTAATGGTCGTCCGAGGACTCGTGTGAGGTGTCTAGAAGGTAGCGTGGACCCCCCTCTCACCCCACACTGTTCATCACATCCGCCGTCGCGGATATCCTGGCCCCGGGAAATTTCTAGGAGGGGCATCAAGCCGCCTCCTCCCCTGGGAGGGGCCTATGACCGCCTTCCCTTCGGCGACCCCATACTTAGTGGGTGCCGCCTCCCCGTTTGAGGGGCTCATGGCCACCTCCCCCCGGGCGCTCCCATCCATAATGGGTGGCGCCCCTCCTCCAGGGATCTTGAAATTACTGCTCACCGATCATGACCTTACCGCCACAGGCCGGATAGTTGACCGGCTATCCGGACCCCCCACACTCCTACTAAAGGTCATGATTATACAAACCCTTTAACCATGCTACGAAGTCTCCTATGAGTAAGACATTCCCCTCCCGGGACAAATGAACCCCATCTTCGAGATACATGTTATCGCCCCGAATACATCCATGTGGAATACAGTGCAACTGTGCTGAACGAAACAATCTACCCAGTTTGTTATTGACTTTCTTAACTGAATGATTCAAAGCTGACACAGAGAGGGCCCCCGCCACACCTTCCTTGGAATCATGTGTGACCATGCTATTGTGCACCCCAGAATCCTCTTTGCCAACCAGCAGTGGACAGAACCCGCTCGAGGAGTACTCGCCGACCGAGCGCCACCAAATCATTGCCTCCCAGATACACTATGAGTATAGACCGCGGTGACCTTGTCCGCCCTAACAGTTCCTTGACAAAACATTGAAACTGGTCAATACAGAGCCCGCCCCTTCCGTGGAAGGTCACCCTGTACCCGTATTCCCCAGCTGCGTGAATCATGTCATCTGCTTTGAATACGTCCGCGGAACGCCTCACGTATGAGTGGCCCACGACCCACACCACTCTCTCTTCAGCCGGTGGTCTTTGACCGCTGGTCCCCAGGTGTCGGGTCGACTGCACAGTCCGCCCCGCCTCATAAGCTCGCGAAACTGTAAATCATACAAAACAAGAAGCGTGAGTGCATGACATTAGCTTCACAACATGTGCAACCGCACATACCTTTTATAACAGGTTGAGGACCAACGCCCCAATTGTTTCACCTGTTCCACACTTTGACCCCTGGCTGTAGCCTCTGTAGCAGCCCGATCCTAAAGGAATGGGTCCCAAAATCGCCCGGGTTCAGGCCCGCTGCTGCGATTGCCATTGCAAACACCCGCTGAAACTGAAACCTCGTCAGTGGGGTGGCGTCAGTGTGTCTCAGCAAGCTTCCCCCCCATGTTACAGCCCTTTGCGCTAAATATTCCTCAACGCACTTTACCGGGCACATGGGGGACCCCCGCATGCGCTGGACAACAACACTGTCCCCTATAGCACCTTGATCGGTCTTGGACATGGCTATTGTGATTACCATAGAAACACCCTTGATCAAAACGTGATCCCGACACAGTCCCCCCCCACGTCCTGCTTATTTTTTGCCACCAGCTCGCTCACCCGCATAGCCCCATGGAATGCTAATGCAAAAGCGGCTCGGAATAGCACTGCCTCGGACTGGGAAGAACATGTGGCGGGTAGTACTGACATCAACAAGGACAATCTCTCTAGCCCAATCGGGCACCTCTCGTCAGCTTTATGACCCTCGAGGCGTTGCCACCCACGCAGCGCCTTCTTTACCAGGAAGGACGATGTGGGGTCCTTGATGCCATGCGCCTGCGCCATGAATGCAATGGCGGCCCGGTGCCTATTGGCCGTTGCCGCAGATCGGCCTGCCTTGTGGAGTGCCACTAAAAACTTCAGGACATACTCCTCCTAGCCCCACTTATCCCCACAAGCTGGACCCAAAAAAGCACTATAAGAACGAAACGCCCCTTCGTATGCCTTCCATGTCCTGGGGGCTAAACTTGCTCCCACGAGGTCCTGTAATCCGGGGCACCGAGTAACCAGAGAGCTTCGGGAAATGGTGCTGCCACTAAGTCCGCGGAAGGTAGATAACCCCTGAAGGCCTGCATATGAGAACGAGAGAGTGCATCAGCCGCTTGGTTCAACACACCCGGCACGTGCCTCGCCCTAAACTGTACGTTCAGTCTCATGCAAAGTAGTACAATTTCCTTCAATAATCTCAAAATCAGCTTGCAGCGTGCTGCCTGGTTATTTATGCATTCAACCACGGTCATGTTATCAGACCACAATACCACTGAACGATCACGGAAATTATCCGGCCATGCCTTCAGGGCCACCAAAATGGGAAACAATTCAAGGAACCCAATGTTACCTGTCAGCCCACTGGTGTGCCACCACGACGGCCATGTTTGCGCCGACCATTGATTACCAAAGATGGCGCCAAATCCTACGCTCCCCGCAGAGTCGGTCCACAAACCCAGCTCGTCCGAGGACGCTGGTGGTTTGCTCCATACCACTCGACCGTTGAAATCCGCCAGAAATGCCAACCAAATGCGCATATCCTGGCGAACCTCTGCAGACAGTCTCGTGCGATGATGTCCTTCTTTGAGACCGACCATGGCTTGAGCAATAGAGCGGGGAAAAGGGGCGGGCCATTGGTATCACCCTGAGAGCAAAGTTAAGCTGGCCCACCGCTTGCTGCAACTGATGGAGAGTTACCTTGTCTTTGCTAATGCATAATTCTAGCAAGGCCCTGAATTTCATTACTTTGTCCCTGGGCAAACGGAAGCATCCCTCCTCCGAATCGAGCTCAATTCCAAGAAACTCGAGTGAAGTAGATGGCCCCACCGTTTTCCCCGGTGCCAATGGCACGCCAAACTGTTTCATAAGATTGCAAAATTTCAGCAAAGCCTGTGCACATTTCGTGTCACCGGCTGGCCCCAAGAACAGAAAATCATCTAGGTAGTGCATAACCTGCGTATAGCCCGTAGCTCTGGTGAACGCCCATTGCAAAAAACAGCTGAATTTCTCAAAATAAACACAAGAGATGGAGCAACCCATTGGCATACATCTATCCATGTAATAGCGTCCTTGAAACACAAAACCTAACAGACGCTGATCCTGAGGGTGTACCGGGAGCAACCGGAATGCTGATTTAATATCTGATTTAGCCATCAGCGCTCCGGGCCCCAGGCGATTCAACATGGCGACGGCCTCATCAAAGGATGCGTACCGCACCGAACAGACTCCTGGATCAATCGCATCGTTTACCGAAAGACCCCTAGGAGCCGACAAATTATGGATTAACCTAAACTCACCTGGGTCCTTCTTGGGGACAACTCCCAACGGTGAACAAATGAAATTAGGAACCGGCGGGTGCCTATATGGGCCGGCTACCCTGCCCCGGGCAACCTCCTTTGCAATCTTGCTTTCCACAACCCCTGGGTGCTGCTGAACAGAGAGTTGATTTTTACACAGAGAGTCCCCCCGAAAATCCCCCGCTGGGATGCGGAAACCACACGAAAAGCCGTCCCGTAACACCCCAGCGGAGACATGATCAGGGTATTCGTTTAGCCAGGGGATCATTGCCATGATATCTACGGGGGTAGGTAGAGGTTCCCCTCGGCCGATATTAGACCTGTTTGGCGCCTCCTCTACCCCCAGTATCCCCATTCTTGGCTCTGCACGAACTCTCAGGGTGTGAAGAGTGTCTGCATCCTGAACACTCATGCCTGAACTTACATGTGCCCTGTGGCCTCATACACTTGCCTCTGTTGAAATTCCAACAAACCCCTCTTTTTCCCACATTCCCACCACTCCTAGGTTGGTGATCACCAGCGGGGTTTGCTCGAAAGGGCGCCACCGACTGATGGCGGGAAGGCGCCGATCCATACTCGCCGAGCGAGGACGACTTTGTCGTGCCCGGCAAGAGCTGCTTCTGCCAGGATACGGAGTCGAGACAGTCCCACGTCAGAGACGAATCGTGCTCCTTGGCTTTACGAAATTTACTATCATAACCCCTCCATTGATCGCCCTCATATGTCTCATAGAAATCCATTATGCGTGTCTGATAACAGGCCAATTCACTTAAAATCTCAGGCCTACGTTCCCCCATAATGGCTGTAAACATCCCAAAGGCCTTGGCCCAATTAGAGATCGTCTCATCCACCCTGAAGCCCGCCATTTTTGCGCGCCACGCACTCGGATGCAACAAATCCTTCTGAGCCTTAACATACTCAATCTCGTGATGGTCAGTTAGAAGTGAAAACATATTTACATATTTATCAGCCCAAATCATTTCCTTCGTGGCCAGTGGGATATGCTGAACTACTTTTTCCCTCCTTGAGGGCAAAGACCCCCCCACCTGCCATTGGCAATGGCTGCTTACCGGACTCCTTAGCTGGTCCCGCTGATTTCTCACCGCTTGCCGTTGGTCCTTCGAGGGAATCTGTGAGGGGACAAGAGGGAGATTCGCCTTCGCAGCATCTCGCGATTGCCGCAACTGCTTCATTAGCAACTTAGCCTCATTGGCTGTGTCTCCGGGTGCCGACGCACCCTTGGTATTCTTCCCAAGCCACGCGGCCAACTGGGCGGCCAACTCCGGAGGCATGTCCTCCTCACTGGTGGGCGTAACTACAACCGTAATCGGTTGGCCTGCAACCGGGATCGGAACCGGGGCTTCGACTGGACCAACCGGGCTTGCCGGGGGTGACTCGGGAACCGGAGCTTCCCCCCCTGCCGCCCTATTCCTAGCCCTTTTACCTTTCCCTGCGGGGACTACGCCCGGCGATGCTGGTCCGATGACCTTCTTCGGCCTGCCCGTATTGTTCATTGCCGCCATTTGTTTTTTCATGCTCGCCATCTCTTTCATCAGCATGCGGAGCATCTGTTCCGTCCCTGCCTTCTTTCCGACCTTCTTGCCAGGCATCGTCGTCGGATATTCGACCTTGCTGCGTAGCTGCCCAACGAGATCCTGGATCCAGAGGTCCGAAGAAGAGAAGGCGCCTGAAAGAGAAACACAAAAATTACAAGTTCTCAAAAATTGCTCCTTGTTCCGTCGAGGGCTCACGTGCAACGAGAGAGTGCAGCTTCCAAGCACCGGAACAAGAGGATGCTTCTTTGGGTTGTTGCTCCTTTTATTCCTCTTCGGGAGGGCGTGTACCCTCCTCTGGTACGCCTACGGGGCGTGGCCAACGGTGTAGGTGTCTAGGACAACCCCTCTTGGGCGGCAAAAGGCGCGCCCCGGCTACGCCGCTTCGGGCATACCAGCCGAGACACGCCCCCCCGGCCAAAATGGTTTCCCGGGGGGATCTGGGCCCCCAACCATACGTTCGGGGGGACCGAGTGGTCGCCCCTTTCCATGCATCCCCACATCATCACTCAGCGCTACCCCAGCATCACTCAGCACCACCACATTATCACTCAGCACCACCACATTATCACTCAGCACCACTACAGCACCACTCAGCACCACCACAGCATCACTCAGCACCACCACAGCACCACGCAGCATCACCACAGCACCACTCAGTGCCACCACAGCATCACTCAGCATCACCACAGCACCACTCAGCACCACCACAGCACCACTCAGCACCACCACAGCATCACTGAGCACCACCAAAGCACCACTCAGCACCACCACAGCATCACTCAGCATCACCACATTATCACTCAGCACCACCACATTATCACTCAGCACCACTACAGCACCACTCAGCACCACCACAGCATCACTCAGCACCACCACAGCACCACTCAGCATCACCACAGCACCACTTAGTGCCACCACAGCATCACTCAGCACCACCACAGCATCACTCAGCACCACCACATTATCACTCAGCACCACCACAGCACCACTCAGCACCACCACAGCATCACTCAGCACCACCAAAGCACCACTCAGCACCACCACAGCATCACTGAGCACCACCAAAGCACCACTCAGCACCACCACAGCACAACTCAGCGCCACCACAGCACCACTCAGCACCACCACAGCATCACTCAGCGCCACCACAGCACCACTCAGCACCACCACAGCACCACTCAGCACCACCACAGCATCACTCAGCACCACCACAGTACCACTCAGCGCCACCACAGCACCACTCAGCGCCACCACAGTACCACTCAGCGCCACCACAGCACCACTCAGCGCCACCACAGCATCACTCAGCGCCACCACAGCATCACTCAGCACCACCACAGTACCACTCAGCGCCACCACAGCACCACTCAGCGCCACCACAGCATCACTCAGCGTCACCACAGCATCACTCAGCGCCACCACAGCACCACCACAGCATCACTCAGCACCACTACAGCACCACTCAGCACCACCACAGCACCACTCAGCGCCACCACAGCACCACTCAGCGCCACCACAGCAACACTCAGCGCCACCACAGCATCACTCAGCGCCACCACAGCATCACTCAGCGCCACCACAGTATCACTCAGCGCGACCACAGCATCACTCAGCACCACCACAGAACCACTCAGCACCAGCACAGCACCACTCAGCACCACCACAGCATCACTCAGCACCACCACAGCATCACTCAACACCACCACAGCACCACTCAGCGCCACCACAGCACCACTCAGCGCCATCACAGCATCATCAGCGCCACCACAGCATCACTCAGCACCACCACATTATCACTCAGCACCACCACAGCACCACTTAGCACCAGCACAGCATCCCTCAGCACCACCACATTATCACTCAGCACCACCACAGCACAACTCAGCACCACCACAGCATCACTCAGCATCACCACAGCACCGCTCAGCACCACCACATTATCACTCAGCACCACCACATTACCACTCAGCACCGCCCCAGCACCACTCAGTGCCACCACAGCATCACTCAGCACCACCACAGCATCACTCAGCACCACCACATTATCACTGAGCACCACCAGAGCACGAATCAGCACCACCACAGCATCACTCAGCACCACCACAGCATCACTCAGCACCACCCAGCACCACCACAGCATCACTCAGCACCACCACAGCACCACTCAGCACCACCACAGCACCACTCAGCACAACCACAGCAACACTCAGCACCAGCACCGCACCAGTCAGCACTACCACAGCACCACTCAGCGCCCCCACAGCATCACTCAGCACCACCACAGCACCACTCAGCGCCACTACAGCATCACTCAGCGCCACCCCAGCATCACTCAGCGCCACTCCAGCATCACTCAGCACCATCCCAGTATCACTCAGCACCACCACTGCACCACTCAGCATCACCACAGCACCACTCAGCACCACCACAGTACCACTCAGCGCCACCCCAGGATCAATCTGCGCAACCATTCAACAACAACTGGTTCAAATATGTACTCTCAATGGTTCAAGCTTTATTACAAATGTTACAAAAAGATGTCAAAATTTCACTTCTGTTCTTGTATTTTTGTCACAATTAAATACACTGAACATAATCTTCACAAAAGTTTTTTACAAAAGTTTAAGCTATTGCCATTATAAATTAAAATCACTTTTATTTAAGTATTAATTATTTTAAAAAAATTAAAAGCCATTGTAATTTGTAATATCAATACATCCAAGTCACGTAAATACAAAACATGTTGCATTACAAATGCTATAGGTGTCACATTTGCGAAAGTTTTAACTATTGGCATTGTAAATGACAAAGCTATTAATTTAGCTATTTTCAAAACCAACACATAAATAAAAAAATTGTCATTTACAAGACCAATAGCTCAAACTTTCCTAATGCGAGACCTATTGCATTGCAAATGCTTGTTTTTATATCTGTCAGTCATACCTGTTGAGGTTTAATTTTCGTGACAGGTGCCTCATTGCCTACTTGTAACTATTCTCTGACCCTGCTTCAAGGGTCAAAGCAGGGTCAGAGAATAGTTGCAAGTAGGCAAGGAGGCACCAGGAAGCACTTACAGGCTTACAGCAGCAGGTGCCCAAGTTGAAGTTAATTTCTTTGTAACCCTTTTGCAAAAGGTTACAAAAAATTAGCTTCAACTGTTGCACCTGCTGCTGTAACCCTGTAAGTGCTTGGCTGAAAATTCGTCCCCGCTGATTTGCGGATTTTACAGCGATTTCGCGAGATTCGCGGATCGCGAAATCACGGAAAATCCGCAAATTCCACGAGTCCATGCTTAGTGGATTCAAGACGTGAAGAACCTGCAAGCAGAGGGGACAGAGTCTATGCCACTCAGGTGTGACCAGGATGCATAAAAGCTGAATTTCCACCGATGTCAGGTGTTGCAGGAGAGCTAATGGTGACCTTGAAACTGCAGCTGGGTGGACCAGGCGATCCTGTGGAAGACCAGGAGCCATACAGGAACTGTTCCACATCCTATGTTGAGAGTTGAGGGGTCGGTGTCAGGCGGGAGGACCAACATGCCTTGGCAACTGCAACCAACAAAGGAGTAGAAGAAGGTGCAATGTCGGGACCAGCAAGGTCCAGGAGACCCACCACTAGCAGGGGAGTCAGGACAGTCCCCAAGCAATGAGCGGAGCATGTAAGAATTTAAATTTGACCCTTGACAAGACCCACTGGTCGGATCACTGGAGTTGCGAGAGAATCTCAAGCAGCTACCAAAGAAGCAGGCCCACGGTGCAAGCAATGCGGTATGATCAAATATTCTGGTCACTGGAGATGCTTGAGGTTGGGGCTACTTGGAGCCAATAGATCTTGGTGGGTGGAAGCCAACAAGCCCTTGCAACTGCAAGTCTACGCGGTGCATAGGAGTTCGGTTCCTGCGGCTCTGGCGGGGGGTACTGGTTTCAGACTTGGTAAGAGGATAGGGCAGGCCTCGGGGGATGTGAAGAACCACCACCTGTGTTGTTGGGCCTTTCAGAGTTCGTAGGAGCCCAGGCTCGGCAGACCAGTCAGCTTAGTTGCAATGCCTGCAGATGCAGGGAAGTGACTTCTTCACTTCAAGGGAGATTCCTTCAGGTGTCTTGGATGTCCACAGGCCCTGGATAGGTTCCTGTATGGAGGACAGGCACGGACATTGCAGCAGACAAGCAGGGTGAAGAGATCAGGAGCAGTTGGATTCTTCCTAGTTCCAGCCTTGATGCAGAGAGCGAGGTCCAGCGAAGTCCAAAGTGCCCAGATGGTCAAAGTTGAAGTGGTGTGTGACTTGCGTTGTGCCCCACGACAAATCTAGGGACGCACCCACAGGTAAGCGCTCAAATACCCTAAGGAAAGAGTTGGGACGATATAGGGGTTCCTCCCTAAGAAGGGCTGGACAAGAGGGAGAATACTCCCCTGTTCTTTCTCCAGTTTCACACCAGAGCGGCAGCCAATGGCTCCCTGAACTGCTTTGAGCTGGACTATGCATGGAGGGCACTAAATGTGCCCTGCCAGCAGACAATGTGCAGCTGGCAAGCGCTCCCACCCTGCTCCCACACTAAACCATGTCTGGGAGGTGGTCACTCCTCCCTGTGACAGGATCCCTATTGTTCTGCCCTCCCCTTCTCAAGCTTGGCTCAGCAGCAGGAGGGCAGAATCGTGTCTCTGGTCGGCAGCAGCCATGTTGTGCTGTCCAGGTCTAGAAGACTGGTACCGGGAGCCAGTTCTGAGATGGCAATCATGCAATGATGCGGTGCCCCTATAAGTGTTATATTGCTATCTCCCTTACAACCTGGGAGAATGAACTCCAAAGGCTGTAGGGCTGTCCTGCTCATGCAGGGGCACCCTCACACTTAGAACTAAGCACCCTGCCTTCAGATTTGAAAAGGTCTGCTGTAGGGGTGATAAAGGTTTGAAGTGCAGTGACCTTAGATATAGGGGAAATTATATCTTGTGTAAGTAGTGCTAGCACCAGCTTACACAGGCTGCAATGGCAGGCCTTTAGAGATCGATTAAATGGTCTCCCATAGGTGCCATAATACCTGCTTCAGCCTATGGGGGACCTCTTGGGTATCTATGCCCTGGGTACCTGAGTACCATACAATAGGTACTGATAACAGTACCCCAGTATCAAATCTGGGATGTACCTAAGTACTTGCTATAACAATGTAGGGGAGAAAGCAGAGAGGCTGGGGTCCTGATTAGCAGGATCCCAGTCAGACTAGTCAGAAACAGTATTACATAAAGCAAAAAGTATGGGTAACCATAGAAGTAGATCCTACTTTCCTTTTCATTTGATTTTAAAAGTACAATACAGTAAATAAATAGTCAAATACCACCCTTTAAAAAAAAGCCTTGGATCTGTGTACATTCTTAATATAGGTAGTTATTTACCTTTTAGAGGTCATTAATTCTGTTTTCATAGCCATCGGCCTAAATGGTCTGCTAATTGATTCATCCTAGCTTTCCAATCAATAATCGGACACCAGCTCTTTTTTCCTGGCTTCCTCGACCTGCTGCCCCTACATTCGTAAAAAGGCATCTCTTTTATAAACTGCAAGCAGCCGGGGTAGCCAGGCATAAAACAAGGGAGGCTTCACATCCTACCACCTAGCTGCAATCAATAGACTTGCAACAGCTACTGAGACAAATATAAAATAAGAATACTACTATCACACCCCATATTCACCAGCGTTGGGCTAATTTTAATCCTAATCCAAAATATTCCTTCCCAAAATAATTCTATTCCATTTTTCAGGGGCATTAGCCTAATACATTCATAAAACAAATGGGTCAGGGTAGCTGGGGCATTTATCATCTATTCTTTTTCCCCATTCAAAGAGTTAAGCCAGTGTAAAATCTAAATTAAATACTGTTTTAAAATGTTGCGCTCTCAGGTTTGCTGATAAAAATACTTTTGAAGCTCGCGCCAATGAATTATCCACATCATTAAGCTTCCCCGCCCAAATGACCACAGTGCATTTAAGGTCATGCGGGAATTTTTCTAAGATACCCCTATATATATTTTTAATCTTACAGTCACAGCAATTGATTGTCTCCATCAAAGGTATCTTATCCATACTTATATCTTCCCTGATTTTCTTCATAAATTCTCTAATTTTACATATTTAAAATACTGAATTCCCGGAATGCCATATTTTTGTTGTAGAGTAGTAAATGGAAGTAATAGGCCTAGATGAATTATGTCCCTAATTTTTTTTTAAATCATGGCACTCCCATTGTCTACCAATTTCATCATAGAACTGCAGGGGAAAAACAAGGAGCGCCACAGAGGAGTATATCGGGTATATTTGGGGAAATTCATAACCTTACAAATTTTATTCCAAATCTTCCATGCACAATGTACTACCTTAAGCGCACTTTTTTTTATAATAACTGGACTCTAGTTGTCGCAAAAGTAATCCACTAGCCTTTTTTCCCAGAGCAAGCTTGTATATTGTTGGAAGATTCCTATACCCCTGTTGGTTTATTGTGTCTTCGTTATCTGATAATAACAAAATACGCATCTTTTACACCATAGTCGTCAAGTCACATAGCTTGATATTGGTTATTGTCAGCCCCCCGACTTTGTGGGAGGGAGAGATAGTTTACTGAGCGCCTTATCTTACCATATTGCCACACAAAATTGATGAACAATGCATCTAAAGCCTTCAATATTATTTCATCAATAGCCACTGGTAGAGATTGAAACAGATATAAAACCTTGGGCAGCAAGGTCATTTTTAATACATTAGCCCTACCAATAATTGACAAATGGAGCCCATTTATATGCTTTAGGTCCACTGTAATTTTCTCCATTATAGGATCAAAGTTTATTTTAACTATCATCGTTATTTTAGGGCTAATATGAACACCTAGATACACAGCAGACTCGATACGTATTATATCCTGAAAGAGAAGCCCAATAACTCCAGTGATAGCGGCAGTGAGCTCGAAGAGGGTACAAAGAGCAGTACTGCGACTTCACGTATGTTGGCTAAAAAATTAAACCAGAGAGCCTCAAAGGGTGGAGATCTACCCTGGGACCACTTGCCTACGGAGTGCTTGGCCGGCCCACCCTATCCAAATGCACAGGTAGTAGGTGGCTCGGAATCTCCTACACTAGACGCTATATACCAAGTAGACTCAATGCATTGGAGGAGACTAGACGAGATAGCCAGAAAGCTCAGAAAGTACTGCATAAAGTCCAGTGGGTGGTCAGGAAGCTGACTAAAGTACGTAATACTTTTGGGGATCGCCTCACAGACCTGGAGACAAGAACTCTGGTGAGGGAGCCAGATCCTGCAACCACCAAGGTACAAACTTTGGACCATGAAGCCCGATTAGACGATATTCAGTGGAAACTAGCATAGAAAGAAAATCGACAAAGGCGCAATAATCTTTACTTACTCAGGGTCCCAGAAGGGGCTGAAGGCACGGACATTCGGACATTCACCATAGAACTACTATAGACAGCCCTGCCGGAGCTCACAACTTGGAACTGGTCCCAAGAAATATAGTGAGTCCATAGGCTACCCTTTGTATTGAGGCAGCCACTTAGGGAGGGAGCAAAAGCCGGGCTATTCTCATTTACTTTGTGAAGTTTCTAGTCAGGCAGGCCATTTCTTAGAAAGCAAGACCAAAATCAAAACAATCTAGTGGGAACATATTATTCTTTGTCCAACCCAATTTTTGCCATTCCACAGTTGAAAGGCATTGGCCCCTGAGGGAGATGATAAATCCTTTTCAAGACCTAAATGCACAGGCATATGTGATTAACCCGGCCCGCCTCAAAGTGATCCGGCAAAGCAATACCATGTTTTTTGATTCAGAAATTAAGGCAAAAGAGTTTTTTGATGGAATAAAACTGTAGTAATGTTCTATAGAAAGAAGAAGGGAAGAGGGGAAAGGGGAGAAAAGAGAGACAAAATTAGGAGTTTGTAAGTCTACACTGTGGTGGATTATTAAGAATAGATATTGGTATAATGAGATAAAGGAATTATGTACAGTTTTTTTTGGTTTGTCCTTTTTTATGTTTGTCTTTCTTCTCTCTTTCCTTCTATGGCTTAAAATGATATCTGATTGAAAAAGCTTTATTCGAGTTATACACTCATAAAAGCACACACATATAAAATTACACATTTTAAAAAAAACTCTAAACGTACATTGACACTTAATTTTCAGATTAAAATACACAATATACACACGTAAAATATTCACCAGAAAATTAATATAAGCTTTCCCACAATATACAAGAGCTAAATGCAAGTTAAAAAGCAAAATCGCCCACGTTGTGGACCATAGCCAAAATTGAACAATCAAAACTCATTATGTGCATTTAGCAACATATTATAGCTAAAATTCATAATTCTCTCCATCGGAATATTAACAGTGCAATTCATACAAGCAAGAAAACGAGATTCAAAGCCTATTCTGAGTTAGGGCCCTCCGCCTTATGGACCAGGCCCACCCCAAGTATTTTGCCGTTCCTACTACTATAGGCAATTCGGTTGAGGAACTAATAATTCTCAGCCCCTCGACACCACTTAAGACACCAAGGTTCCTGCAAACAGGTGCCAACCACAATTTTCTTGGGTTTACATAGGCCTCACACAGGAATAAAAAAATGTGCTATACTTTCATTGGGGGCGCCACATGTCGGGCAACATGAACTACTATTAGTTCCCCAATTGGACGTCAATGACCTCAGGGGGAGGGAGCCTGCCCTTAGCTGGAAAAATAATTTCCTGTCTAACGGAACAGTTAAAGTGTCCCAGTACTGTTCTAATGCAGGTCTTGTTTTAATTTCCATAAACCTACCCCCCATAGATTCTGAGGTCGCACTCCTCCAAAACCTCTGGTCAATATAATCCCAATATATAGCTTTTATAGTTGCTTTACTAGGAAACACTTCCCCAGAGGGATTTTCCCAAAGTTTGGAGAGATATCATAATTCATGGGTCATATGCACTACTCTCATCTCCTTCAGACTCTTTAGCTTCTCAGGGTAGGAGGTGAGGTGGGTTCGAGGGGAGGGGGTTCTGCACAAAGTGAGTTTGGGAGGGGGATGCAAGAGAGAGGTGGAAAAAAAACTTAAAAAGCAAACTCAGGACGAAAACTGAAATGGTTAAATGCAATTATTTTTGTACTAATAAAAAAATGAATGATGATATCATTAAGAACAGCAAGTTGTTTCTTGAGTACAGTCTGTATGGCTACACTTACCATATGCTCCATAAATGTAGGAGGGCTTAATGATAGAACCAAATGGGTGAAGGTAGCAGAATTTATGCAAACAATAGCCCCTGAGATTATCTGTCTGCAGGAGACGCATATCCCTTGGTAGAAGAGGGAATTGATGAGAATGAGGGGATATAACTTGTTGGCATTTTCTTCGCAGAGAACTAATATTCGGGGTGGCTGTTTTGCCTAAACCACAGATAGGGGTGGCTAAACGCAAAACCATGGATGCCCGGGTCAGATGGGTCCCAATAGAACTGGAGGTAGGGATTGTGATTTGTGTAATCTATGGATCCAAGTAAGATGACCCCAAGCTATTTGAATAGCTCAAAGTGAAATAAGCATGCTGGCCAGAGCCACTGGTTGTATGTGGAGATTTTAATATACATCAAAACACTGCTCCCCAACCAGGGAAGCAATTTAAGGGAAGGAAGCCGCAGGTATATAGTGCATTGATGTCATTTATGGATAGTCACAGATTGATTGACATGTGGGGTCATCAACAACCTAATGACCCAGGCTGTACCTACTATTCATTCCCCCATTAGAAGTATGTATGACTTGATTACTTTTTGAGCCCAATAATTTATCAAGAAAAAGCAGAATTTAGAAACTGCCGAAAGTTGTATCAGACCTTAACCCGCTAGTTTTGGAAATTGAAATTCATATTTAATGGGAAGCAGCGTAGAAAGTGGACATTTGATAGAAAGCTGTTCACCAAATAAAGTTTGTAGACCATATTAAGATTTGGCTACAGGGGTTCTATGATGTTTACAGATATAGCGCTTCACGGGCAGTAGTGTGGGACTGTTTTAAAGCCACTTTGAGGGGGGAAATTATTCGTTATGTTGCTCAAGAAAGGAGACAATTTCAGATTGAAAGGGAATGATTACGCAAGGAGCTTGCGGACATGGAGAAAGACCACGTTGCATGTATAACACAGGGACAAGGGTAGCTCAAACACAGCTTAAAATCATTACTTTGAAGGCGGACATCAATAGCTGGATAAACCAAAGGATAGCTGAGGAAGATTGAGTACACAGGCCTAAAGTATATGAATTTGGGGAATCTGTCGGCAGGGTGTTAGCACTGCGTACAAGGCAGAGGGAAGCTAGAAGCAGGATAACTTCGATGAAGAAGGATAGAAGACTCTACACAAAGCAAGATGACATCCTCTGGCTATTACAGGAGTATTATCAGGATCTGTATAAAGGGGAGGAGGGACTGCCGTCTGACAGGTCATGCAGTATCTCTGAAGAGGATCTAGGGCCTCCTCTAGATCAATCTATGAGAGCTGCACTGGAGGCAGAGACAACAATGGAGGAGGCTGTGGCTACAATAACACATCTCTCCTTGCGAAAAGCAGCCGGACCAGACAAAATACCTATCGAATTTTATAAAATATTTTTGCCTCAGTTAGCGCCCATCTTATTAGATTTATTTTTGGGGATACAATATACAGGATCTCCTCCGGAAACATGGAGGGGTACCAACATAGTGATATTTCCCAAGAAAGGAAAGAATCAGATAATTCGGCCTCATATAGGCCAATCTCACTGATAAACGTAGATTCAAAAATCTACTCAAAGATCTTGGCAACTCGACTGGGTAGGGTCATAGTCCATCTAGTGTCACCATGGCAGCATGGGTTCATTCCTGGCAGAGGAACATTCTGATCATATTCGGCGGGCGATAACCCTGTTTGACATCACGGTCGGGACAGGGAGAAAGATGGCTATGGCGCTACTCGATGCAGAGAAGACTTCTCATCGCGTGGATTGGAGGTACCTTTGGGAGATTTTAGCATCAACAGGTTTTGGCCAACAAATAATAACTGCTATCAAAGCTATGTACTCTACCCCACATGAACAGCTTCAAATAATGGGAGAAGAATCAGAGGTTATAAGGGTATCGAGGGGCACTAGACAGAGGTGCCCTTGCTCTCCTATCCTATTTGTACTAGATATAAACCCATTGATTGAAAAAATAATAAAAAATCAGAGGATAAAACCCATATTTCATGAGGGATACGAGACTAAGGTCCTCGCGTTCGCCAATGACAAAGCGGTTGTAACTATTGACCCCCAAACATCAATCAGGGAGATAGAAATTATGGCTGAGGACTTTGGTAAAATCTCTCGGTACTCCGTGAAGAAGAGTAAAACACAGATTACCTGTACAGAAAATTATCTCTTTCAGGATAGATTCTACTTTCCTACGGAAACAGAACATACCTTCTAGCCTAAGAGATCAGATAGAGCCTAGTCTCCTGCATTTTTGACCTGCAAACGTTTAATGGGGTGTAAAGTTTGAGAAGATTGCCTTGTAGAAAAATGCAAGGATTTCCAATGCCCTAGGTAAAATAGCTTTTAGTCTGCTAGAGTGCCCTGATACACCAGAACGGGCACTAGGAAAGCCACCTGAGAAGAGCATACTTAAAACTTTATCAGTGTCCAGACGTAGTCATAGTTAAAGCCAAAAGGTCCTGCTTTTATAATGCTAGAGCAATACTATTGGCTTAAAAATACTTGTTTGTAATTCATTATTTAAAAGAAGCAAAAGAACAGAAAATATGTCAAAACACTGGCAGACACTCAAACACATATCTTAATGTATTAAAACTAAACACTGAATTCACTGAGGCAGATTTACAAGCCCCTTGCAACACATTTACAACGTTTTTGAGTCACTTCTGTGATGCAGCGGCAGCTTAAACCATGCACCACGTTGCAACTTATTTACAACGTGACGCATCTAGGGAGATGCGTCACGCTGTAAAGCCCTACGCCACAATAATCCTGCCTGGGATCAGGAAAAAGCCTCGTAAAAGTGACGCAGTGAAATCTACAAAATTTCACTGAGTCACTTTTCAGAGGCCGCTGCGACGAACCATACACCGGCTTGAAGATATGGTAGTTCTGTGTTGATTATGTCCCCCGCTGTGCGGTTTAGTCAATACCATGAAATGTAGATGAAGATTATACAGACCAACAGTGTAAAATATTCGGCCGCTGCAATGTGCGATTTAGGGAAAACCTTGCATCGTAGATGCAGGACTACAATACCTACAGAGTAGAAAATCCGGCCACTGCAATGTTTAGGAAACTCCAATTGCCATGTAAATGGTCAGTGACAATTGAAAGATGGCGTCCGCGGATTCAATGCATCCCAAGTGGACTGGTGTATTAACTACTACACGCCATGCATCCATTTGAGGCACCAGATTGGTTGACAATTGTTTTCCATCCAGGTGAGAGGGAGGGCCTATCAACCTTCTTCCGGGTAGCAGCCCGGTACTTTACTTGACGCACAAGTTTCTTTGGCGTCCATGAACTGTCAAGCTCAGACCATCAGTATATTGGTGAGTGGGGAGATGTTAGTCAAATGGGAGCTGGGTGACTCTCGCTCCCTGTCCAGATGCATAAACGAAGCACAGAGTCCTGATATATAAAAGTGGGCGAGCGGGTTTCCGAGTTTTAATTAAGAAGGTTTTTGACGTGATGTGCACGGGTCATGTTGCTATTCCTTGGCAAAGCTTCCACATGCTTTATAAAAAGTTCTAAAAATTTTAAGAGGGCATTAGGACATTATGTGGCAAATATGAGAAGGATGACTGAATGTTGTTAGTATCAATGCTTCATAATGTCTAAATAATGTGTGTATGTATTCACAGGTACACTGCTGGTGGCTGCGTTTTACTCCATAGGGAAAAGTTGTTAAACTCCCGAGTGAGTTGTTGGTAGGAGTCCACCTGGCAAGCACTTGGTAATTATGGCACAAAATATATAATGTCGACACAGCATAAAAGCTTGTGTGTGTGTTCTATGTCCTTGGCACTATCTTTCTTTTATTTTTGTTCATCAACCACTACAGATTCTTTTAGAAGCATCAGTGAGGTGGAGATGCGTCCCCAAGCCCTGATGAAATTGCCATAAAATGTGCGAGGCAATAAAACATGTCGGCCGTTCCAATTAAAATGGTCTAAACATGCCGTTCCTTTCATCTGAGTGTGGACACTGTGGGAAATAAAGTATGTATGAAATAAGTAGGCCACAACTCATTTTAGCTTTGAAATTTCTTTTTCTCTTTCGCACTTTACGAATTGCCGATAGACCCCATAGGGGCCGAATGTGGCAAGAAACATATTGACTAAGATTTTATAGCACACATGCTCTATTGGACCATTATCTTCGATTAGGGGGTACACAGCTTTTACTTAGGTTAGTGAGCCGTACGAATAAATGTTTAGTAAACAGGGCTTCCCTAAACCTATTTTAAAACACTTCTACCACTCCACTCCACTACTTACCACACACCCTCACTCACCTTACGGCTTTATCCAAAAGAACTCAACTAAAGAACCCCTTCGCTGGTGCCCATCTGGCATTGCAGCGCCGGTCCGACGAGGAGCATGCCCAAATGATGAAGCATGACACCTCTCGGGTGTGTGAGGGCAATTCCTCCATTAGGAGGTTATTCTATTGTCCTGACCATCACTATTTTTCCTTAGGAACAGCACACCTGTATATTTAAACACATAGCTTTACAGCAAGTAAAAATATAGGATCCAGCAAAATGCAAAAAATCTTGGGTTACCACGCAAAAAAGGTAGTTCGCCGAGCAATTACAGGTTAATTACGGTAATCAATGTTGAAGAAAAGTTGCACACATCATGTTTTCTTAAAAACCTGCGAGCCTGGGTTAACGAAAAAAACCTTCTACCAAAAACGTAAACTCGGTTTAGACCAGGCATCGAGATGATTACAAATTTCACAGTAGTTACCATGTTAGGCTAAAAAGCAAAACAGCGCAAAACCCGTCTGTAAGCATGTTTCGTTGACCTCAAATCTACCTTTTACCGAAAGAATGGGGTATCCCTAGAAATCTGTTAAATGCAATTGTAGCAATGTATAATGACTCATGGGCACATGTTAAAGTAGGAGAGAGCAGCAGAGGCACATCAGAATTTCACACAATAAACGTCCTGAAACAGGGAAGCGTCCTAGCCCAAAGTTTGTTTACTTTATATCTCTCCGACTTAGACAGCCACCTCCCTCAAGTGCAAAGCCATCCTCCCAGTTTGGCACCAGGGAAAATCGTATGCTTACAGCATGCCGATGATATTTCAGTGGACCATCAACAGTGCACTAAAAGCCTACATGGACCACTAAAAATCAGAATTGAACCTAAGCAAAACCAAAGTGGTTCACCTGGTCAACACAAAGTACAAGTCATTTACCTGGCGTCAACATTGAGCGTCAAATGTCTTTAAAAATATATCTAGGGCCTCATTTATGAGACTGTGCGTCACTTTTACGCTGCTGGTGCGTCACAAACAGTGGCGTAAAAGTTTTGCTTTGTTGCGCCATATTTACAAAGTGATTCAGAAAAGGGGGTGGTGATGGACAGAGTTTCTGAATTAAGCAGAATACTCCTACCCAGTCAACAGATCAGGGCTTGATCCATCACTGTTTTTTAGCTCACTGCACCATCCCAGCTCAGAACCTGGCTACATGCAAATTAGTCTGTCCCTGTCCCAGTGCATCATGGGAACAGGGCAAACCAAACTACCAAGCCAATTCTTATACTGGGAAGGAAACAAGCTTCCGGGGACCGGTTTCTGGCATTACAGCCGTCTTCGGCCCGGCTTGCTTGAATCCTGATGGTGCAATGAGCAAGGGACTCACATCTGAGTATACCCTTACACGCTTATGGTGGACAAAATGATTCAGAAAAGGGGGTGGTGATGGACAGAGTTTCTGAATTAAGCAGAATACTCCTACCCAGTCAACAGATCAGGGCTTGATCCATCACCGTTTTATAGCTCACTGCACCATCCCAGCTCAGAACCTGGCTACATGCAAATTAGTCTGTCCCTGTCCCAGTGCATCATGGGAACAGGGCAAACCAAACTACCAAGCCAATTCTTATACTGGGAAGGAAACAAGCTTCCGGGGACCGGTTTCTGGCATTACAGCCGTCTTCGGCCCGGTTAATTACGATAATTAATGTTGAAGAAAAGTTGCACACATCATGTTTTCTTAGAAACCTGCGAGCCTGAGTTAACGAAAAAAAACTTCTACCAAAAACGTAAACTCGGTTTAGACCAGGCATCGAGATGATTACAAATTTCACAGTAGTTACCATGTTAGGCTAAAAAGCAAAACAGCGCAAAACCCGTCTGTAAGCATGTTTCGTTGACCTCAAATCTACCTTTTACCGAAAGAATGGGGTATCCCTAGAAATCTGTTAAATGCAATTGTAGCAATGTATAATGACTCATGGGCACAGGTTAAAGTAGGAGAGAGCAGCAGAGGCACATCAGAATTTCACACAATAAACGTCCTGAAACAGGGAAGCGTCCTAGCCCAAAGTTTGTTTAATTTATATCTCTCCGACTTAGACAGCCACCTCCCTCAAGTGCAAAGCCGTCCTCCCAGTTTGGCACCAGGGAAAATCGTATGCTTACAGCATGCCGATGATATTTCAGTGGACCATCAACAGTGCACTAAAAGCCTACATGGACCACTAAAAATCAAATTGAACCTAAGCAAAACCAAAGTTGTTCACCTGGTCAACACAAAGTACAAGTCATTTACCTGGCGTCAACATTGAGCGTCAAATGTCTTTAAAAAAATATCTAGGGCCTCATTTATGAGACTGTGCGTCACTTTTACGCTGCTGGTGCGTCACAAACAGTGGCGTAAAAGTTTCGCTTTGTTGCGCCATATTTACAAAGTGATGCATCTAGGTAGATGCGTCACTTTGTAAACCCCTGCGCCACATTATACCTGTACCAGCTATAATGTATGCAAGGCGTGCGTTCTGACGCAAGAAAGGGTCATGGAAGTGACGCAGTGAAATCTATGAGATTTCACTACGCCACTTCTAGGATGCAAATGCGTCAATATCTTACGCCTGCCTCACAGCAGGCGTAAGACTGACGCAGGCACTTTCACATGGGGCTTGCCCCATGTGAAAGGACGCATTGCTGGAGTTGCGTCACTTTTGCGCCATACAGATACTGTAAATATGACGCATCATTGGTATCACAAGGAGGGCGCAATGAAAAGTGAGGCATCGCTGTTTTCACGCAGCGATGCGTCACTTTTCATAAATGAGGCCCCTAGCTTCTCACCAGGCAAAAGCGCATTCCCTAATATTGACATTCAAGTTGTTGACTAAGAACCTCTGCTGACCCTCATTTGAGCATCTACTAACTATAATGGCAAGGCAATTCATCCCAACAGTGGCATATGGTATGGAAAACATGCATTGCAGGGAAACAAAATGTTAAACCAGCTAGAAACAAAAGTCTACTAAGCTGTGTTTTCCTCACCAAAATCATCTTCACCAGCTCAGGTCTGACTCGAATTTGACTTAAAAAATCAAAATCTACAAAGAAGGAACAGCTTTGTCGGACTATGTTGGAGACTGGGCGCCTCTGAGAGCAGGTCTTTGATGGAAATCGAGGAGCAGGCGAGGAACAAACAAAAGCAATCCTGGAGAGAATACTATGTACAGGCAATTGAAGAATTGGGCAGTCGAGATGCATGGGCCAGTAGCATGGGAAGAACAGCCTGTTGACAAGTAACCAACTCCTCAACAAAGTATCTGTGGCATCTAGATAACAAGAACTTTGTTGCAAAGAGTCGGCATGCTTGGACATTAATTAACTCTTACAGAAGATTGATGCCACAGGCCAACATGACAGCTCCTTTTTGCACCTGCTTTAAAGCGCTTGATCATGTTATACCGCTTTGGGCACTTAGACATGAAAGCCCTCAGTCCACCTTGAAGGGCAGGTCACCCAACCCACGCTACAGTCTGTGCGGAACATACTAGAGACAGCATGGCACATCCTTTGCACTTTCCCAGCACAAAAAAAAAAGCTACTCAAACAAATGTTTTTGAAATTACACATCTGTGCCTGCGGGCAAGGCGTAGCCAACTGGCTGATAGGAGCTTCTATTCCCCTAGCTTGACAGGGAACAACGGGGATATTATAAAGAACCGGTGTTAAAATTATTGCCGCTTTAGCGGCAGGAACCTGCTGCTAAGCGGCCATAATGGGCCTGATAATTAACCCTGGGCGTAGTACTTCGCTACGCCCACGGAGTGGGCGTAGTGTAGCCTACTTCGCCATTTGCAAAGTAGGCGTAGCAGGCAACACTACGCCCACTCTGTGGGCGTAGCGAATTGCACGCCACCCGCCTCCCTCCCGCCCTCCCTAAATACTTAAATAACACTTTTAAAAAGAATAAAAACCACTTACCTTGTCGGCTGCGTCTCCGGGGCTCCCTCTCGTATTTGCGCCGCCGTCTCGGACACTAATGCGCATGTGCGGCCGCCCGCGCATGCGCATTTCTCACGAGAAATGCCCATGCGCGGGCGGCCGCGCATGCGCATTAGTATCCAAGATAGCGGCGCGCTTACGAGAGGGCGCCCCGGAGACGCAGCGGACAAGGTAAGTGGTTTTTATTCTTTATAAGAAGGTTATTTAAGTATTTAGGGAGGGCGGGAGGGAGGCGGGTAGTATTTAGGGAGGGCGGGAGGGAGGCGGGTGGCGCGTAGTGGGGCTACGCGAAGTGCGTAGGTGGACGTAGTTTCTTGCCCACTTCGCGTAGCGCCACTACGCCTACTACGCCCAGGGTTACTGATAATATTCCCTTGAGAATTCCAATAGAAACCCATGTTCTGGTGTTAACATGGGCTTCTATTGGAATTCGCAACGGTATATAATCAAATCCCATTATCGTCGTTTTAGCTGCAGTTTCCTAGCGCTAAAGGGGCGATAATTTTAACGCCATCCTTGATAATATGCTCCAACATTTTTTAAACTGGTGATGAAGAAACTTATGGCCAAATTAGCAAGAAACTGCGAAAAATATTGCAGAGCCCGCTTAGCGTGATCATTTTCATCGCCAGCTATCGCTGGAATATATTGCCACGCTAATGCTGTATTAGCAACAATTAGCGCTGTGGTGATATAAATTCCAGTGATAACAGGAGGGAAGGGCCAACATTGCAACAAAACCAGCAATTTTGCATGGGGAAGGGGGAAAATCTTGCTGATACGACCCTGTGGTCGTATCAGCATGACCCACCCCCCCATGTTAGGTATGGTGTAGTCAGGAAAATAGCAGGTGTAAATAAAACGGCGATGACCCCGGTTAGCGCGACTTTTCACGTCGCTAACCGGGGCCAGGGCCTCCTTGCTAATAGGCGATAGGCCTGTTAGTGGCTGTTTACTAGGTCTGTTGGTCGGGAAGACCTACTTTGCATGTCATGAGCGATGAATATCGCTGACATGCAAAGCGGCACCCAAACCGTCCGCTATCGCCAGAAAGCTGTCGCTAACGTCTGTTAGCGACAGCTTGCTGATAGGGCGACAAAAAAATTGCCAATTTAGCGGCAAAAAGTCCAGCTAAAGCGGCGATAAGGTTCTTTGTAATATGCCCGTAAGTGGCACCGGGACAGAGATCAGACACAAACAGGATGCACTTTAAGTGAGATCAGTGAGCCCCGAAGAAATTAAAAAACTGTTGTACGCCACGAAATCGGGCTCTCCCCATGATCCCTGCCCGGCGTCAGTGGCGAAGCTGGCAGCAGCTCCAATATCTGGCACCTTTGCCAACCTCTTTAATCAGATGTTTGAAACAGGGAATTTCCCAACATGGAAACGGGCATCTATTGCGCCGTTGCTAAAGAAACCCTCGCTGGATATCGCCGATCCTAATAGTTATCGGCCTATTGCCAGACTGCCGCTGCCAGCCAAACTTATGGAGAAGGTCATGAACTTTCAGCTCTGCGCTTTTTTGGGATCCACTCAGGGCTTGGATAAAGCTCAACATGGGTTCAGGGAAGGTCATAGCATCGAGACTGCCCTGATCAAATCAACCGAGGAGATTAGGAAGGTCAATGGATGTGGTGGGCCGAGCGGCTCTGGTCCTCCTTGACCTGTCTGCGGCCTTCAATACAGTCCACCACAGTATTTTGGTGGACCGTTTAGAGGACTGCGGGATTCAGGGGAGGGCCCTGAACATCCTGAAAGCCTTTCTTGTGAACAGGGTCCAGGTAGTGGCCCTGGGAGAATTCGAGTCAAGACCTTTCGAACTCCCTGGGCGGTCCCCCAGGGATCCTCTTTAAGCCCCACCCTTTGCAATATATATGTATCCTCTCTTGCCTTGGTTATCCGGTCATACGGGTTTGAATTAACATCTTACGCAGATGATACTCAGATAGTCGTATCACTGCTCCCGGGGATAGAAGAAGGCGTAGACGCCAAGTTTCAGGAATGCATGACTGCAGTCAGCACTTGGATGGCTAGAAACTGCCTAAAATTGAACTCCTCCAAAACAGAGGTCTTACTCTTCGGCTCCAATGTCAACTTCTGGAGTCCTAAGTGGTGGCCAGAAGAAATGGGACCCCCCCCCCCCACTCCTTTAACGAAGGTTAAGAGCCGCTTTATTAATGATATAAATAAATACATTTAAAACTGCTCCCTGCACGATGCTTAGGCACCTCAAAAACAAGGAATAAAAAATAAAAAGAAGCCCTTTTTAGCCTAAGGAGTCATCCTTACTCTAGTTCAAGGGCTATCGATTCTCCCAGAAATTTTGATATAACACTTGCCTTGCACAATCGGATGATGGACCCATAACAAGCATGGCAAAATCCGTGCCATACAAGGACATCAAAGAAATTACATTTAACGAGTTTATCTTTTCCAAACACTTAAAATTAGACATTTTATCCATACGTAGCAATAAATATTGTGTAACAACAACATGCTTATCTTTTCCAAACACCTGATATTAGACATCTTATCCATAAGTAGCAATAAATATGTTGTAACAATTTTATACTTGAGCGTTGCTTAATATTACTGCATGAAAGATTGCTGATTTTAGCTGTTTACGATGGTTTTAATTACCTATGCAACAAACTTCTATTCACCTTTGAGTGCTTGTTTATTTGGCGATGTATTACTGGCTCCTTCACATCTAATAATAATAATAAAAATGCATGGCACCACCGAAAGGCTTGTTATTGAAATAAACATCATTGGTGAACCAGCCACAGCACTGAGTGTTTCTAAAATAAACATTTTATAGTAACAATAAGGTGACCATGTACAGGTGGTAACTTGATTTCTTTTCAAATTTTTAGTTTTGTTGCATAAGTTTGCAATAAGCAAACTAAAGGAACAAAATGTCAATATTGTGCTGGTTTGCCAAAGTTTACCAGACCATCCTGCCCAACCCTAGTTCGCCTTATCTCACCAAACTATGAGGCCTGCTTTCCTTCAATCTAATTTTGCTTATAAACATTGCAAGATAGTAGAAGGGCTGCCATAAATCAGCTGCTCACGCGGAAGCATAGCTACCATTGGTGCAGCAGGTGCATTGGCACCGGGGGCCATTGAACCCTGTTGCATTTTACTCCCCCACAGCAGTCACAGGCACATTTTCCCTGTTTACACTGAGGCCCATGACATCCTTCATAGCTGAATTCCTTCTAATATCCCCACCGGCTCAAATCCCGAAATTGCAAGACTGGATCAAACATATTACGGCGTTCAACGTGCAACCGACCATTGTGGATTCAGCGAAGTCACTTGGAATAACTTTAGACAGTAACCTCAACATGCAAAAACATATCAGCAATGCTACAAAGGGAGCCAACCTTCAGATATATTCACATTGAGGAAACTAAAACCCTTCCTACCACACAATGACTTTAAGCAGGCAGTACAAGCTCTGGTTATATCCAGAGTGGAATACGGTTATGTCACCCTTTGTGGCCTGCCCAAAGCATCAACTGCACCCCTTAGAGCTTCAATCAATGCTGCAGCAAGACTCATAACCGGATCTAAACGTAGCTCCCACATCCCCCCGGATCTTCAATTCCTGAAGTGGCTACCCCTAGATGCGAAAATTCAACTGAAAATTGCGTGCATGACGCACAGAGCCTTACATCAAAAGACCCCCAGTTACTTGGCACAGAAACTGACGATCTCCGGTGATACTAGATCCTCAAGAAATGCAGAAAAAAACCTATAACAGATCCTTCTCTGGGATGGCACCTAGAATTTGGAATGTCTTACCCCCTGAAATCAGATGTAACCCTTCCACTACTGCTTTTAAAAATAAAGTTAAAACCATCCTCATGGCTAAACACACATGAGAATGGTCTGCTGAATCAATGTGGTGAAAAGCAGCTATATTCTCAACCACAAGACAGTTAACAATGCCAAATATAACTATATTGTTTTTTTTGTTTGTTTTTTTCCCTTTTTTATTTTCTCTGTACTTCTGTGTGAATTTATTACTATTGTTTGTATATGTAACTTTTTACTGTTTGTATAGCGCTCTGATATCCACTAGGATCTTGTTCGCGCTCTATAATACTTTTCAAATAAATAACTAAAATAAATAAATTTACAGCGTGGCTTGTCTGCCTCTACAGTTTGGCCCTTTGTTCAGCTCCTGAATCCTGAGGACCAGCTGAGAAATACCTGCCTTGCCTTTGTGTTGGGCGTGGACTCCAACGAAGCTTTTACCCTTTGATGTTTGCATTGTAGTCATTGAACAGAAAGGTTATGATGCTGCTTTTAGCTGAGTATAACCTGTTTCACATTTTAAAATATTTGCTCTTCAATTTATAACGTCATTACAATGTTTCAAATCACAAAGATTTGTGAGAGGCTGTTTTTTGAGCTACTATTTCCTCTTTTTGCAACTTCATTAAGTATTAACGTTTGAGAATGAATAACATATCAAATCCTTTGATATCTGTACTGCAAAATTGACTCTCAGATAGTTGGCTTAACAGTTTGTACTCCCTAATAGAGAAGGCTTTGGATATGTTGTAATACAAACATTTGTTGAAGAGGTGTGGCGCTGCGGCCAGGGCAGCTGACACTGGACGCTGGACGCTGGGGATCACGGTTCAATCCCTGGCTCAGGGGTCTGCCCAGCACCATGTGACTCTGGGCAATAGCTTGCTTAATCTTCCCAACGGCCCCCAGTGCTGAGATAACCCATTCAGGGGTGATTTGTGCGCTGTAAAAGTACTGGATTTACATTTCCTGCCCTTCTTCTTCGGGTGATGTGGTCTGAGATTTATCAGTGGGAGAGTTGAGATGTTTCTTTCTTGCAGATTGTTCCAATTTGAAATTTACGGATGTCAGAAGCCATCAGCAGGGACCTAACAGAGAATTCTGCCCAAAGAAGATCTCAGGCTGAGAGCATGACAGAAGCAGGAGACAAGCGGCAGACTTCTCAGCAAGCCCCAGAGTTGGCTTTCAGCTGCTGCACTGGCCGTGGTGGCTATTTGCACCGCAGCGTGTCCCTGAAGAAGGCCTAAAACTCAGCCTGTAGAAGCAGAGCCGGGGTATGTAGCACCTCCCCTGCTTCACTAAGAGGGCCCCTCTCCAAATTCACCCAGAGGGCCCCTCTCCTACTTCACCTGGATAATATCTGATCCGTTCATCCTTGTAACTCCCATAACAGCAGGCCCGTCTAGGTTCTCCAGTTTATCTACCAGATTACCACACACATGGCATGGCTGCCAGATTACCATTCACACATGGTGAAGATTCGTCCTCATACGTTTTGCCTTCATTCTCCTGTTTTCTGAACCGGTTCTCGTTTTGCTCTAGGACTCTGCACACTCTACCCCTGCTAACCAGTTTTACAGTGCTTGTGCTCACTTCTTTAAAAATGGAAAAACTGGCTTACACCAAATTTGCACATTTAATTAACCCTTATAAATCCCAAGTAAATGGGTACTACAGGTACCCGGTGCCTATTAATTAAATGCTACTAGTGGGCCTGCAATGTTTAGAAACCCCATATGGCCATCAATATATTACAGTTTTTCAAAACACAACATCCAATTGATCCAGTGTGTTTTACACAAAACCCCAAAAGTGCTTAAGGTTTGTTGGGTGGTAGAGCATCCAAGCACTATTTTTGAAATGCTACAATCAGTGTGTTACCCCTCTGGGGATAGAGATGCTTTCCAATGGTTCCTTTCCAAGTTGACCTAACAGGTTATTTATGTTTAGATCACATGGATGGCTCTCCAGTATAAAAAAATGGTACACATAGTTTATATGTGGAGAAGGTTGTCAGTCTTCACCCCCAGAATAAATGCCAACGCGTTTCGACCTCTATCTTTGTGGGGTATACATTGGCTTGTATTACGAGGTTATCATCAGGATGCTATATTCAATCCAGGTAGCACTAAGCCAGACACTTGAGTGTGCCAAAGACTACTGGGGCCAGGGCAGGTGGAAGCCTCTAGAAACTTCACCTACTCCAAAGCTGGTACCAAGGATAAACAGTGTGATTTTTCTTGTGTTGTGTTTTCACTATATTAATGTTTGTAGTGTTGCATACATACTTTACACATTGCCTCTAAGTTAGGCCTGACTGCTTTCGTTCCAAGGTACATGCCATTTAGGCTACTGTTACCTTTATAGGTACCTATTTCTCAACATGACTCTCCATCCTTATGTGTCTAATGGACAAAATTAACTCTCCTCTTTTGGAACATGGAGCCCATTTCTGGTCCCACGTCCAATGCTGGATGAAGGAATCTTCATGACTGATGGGAGCTATAGTCAAGGCAACTGGAATAATGCAGCAATGAGAACCAAATTATGCTGCAGGACTGAGTTAAGTATCCTACAGGAAAAGACACACTATGCAGTTTAATGTGGCACATTCTATGACAGTGACTATTGATGTGAGCACATGAATACAGTTTGGGCAGAGATTATGCTTCAGATGCATACATATTTACAACAAGGGGTGGTGAGGGACAGAGTCTCTGAATTAATCAGAAAGCTCTCACCCAGTCAAGAGATCAGGGCTAGATCCAACACCGTTTTTTAGCTCACTGCACCATCCCAGTTTCAGAACCTGGCTGTATGCAAATTAGTCTGTTCCTGTCCCAGTGCATGATGGGAACAGGGCAAACCAAACTACAAAAGCCAATTCTTACACTGGGAAGGAAACAAGCTCCCGGGGACCGGTTTCTGGCATTACAGCCGTCTTCGGCCCGGTTTGCTTGAATCCTGATGGTGCAATGAGCAAGGGTCTCACATCTGAGAATACCCTTCCACGCTTAGGGTGGACAAAAATATTTACAACAAGGGGTGGTGAGGGACAGAGTCTCTGAATTAATCAGAAAGCTCTCACCCAGTCAAGAGATCAGGGCTAGATCCAACACCGTTTTTTAGCTCACTGCACCATCCCAGTTTCAGAACCTGGCTGTATGCAAATTAGTCGGTTCCTGTCCCAGTGCATGATGGGAACAGGGCAAACCAAACTACAAAAGCCAATTCTTACACTGGGAAGGAAACAAGCTCCCGGGGACCGGTTTCTGGCATTACAGCCGTCTTCGGCCCGGTTTGCTTGAATCCTGATGGTGCAATGAGCAAGGGTCTCACATCTGAGAATACCCTTCCACGCTTAGGGTGGACAAAAATATTTACAACAAGGGGTGGTGAGGGACAGAGTCTCTGAATTAATCAGAAAGCTCTCACCCAGTCAAGAGATCAGGGCTAGATCCAACACCGTTTTTTAGCTCACTGCACCATCCCAGTTTCAGAACCTGGCTGTATGCAAATTAGTCTGTTCCTGTCCCAGTGCATGATGGGAACAGGGCAAACCAAACTACAAAAGCCAATTCTTACACTGGGAAGGAAACAAGCTCCCGGGGACCGGTTTCTGGCATTACAGCCGTCTTCGGCCCGGTTAGCTTGAATCCTGATGGTGCAATGAGCAAGGGTCTCACATCTGAGAATACCCTTCCACGCTTAGGGTGGACAAAAATATTTACAACAAGGGGTGGTGAGGGACAGAGTCTCTGAATTAATCAGAAAGCTCTCACCCAGTCAAGAGATCAGGGCTAGATCCAACACCGTTTTTTAGCTCACTGCACCATCCCAGTTTCAGAACCTGGCTGTATGCAAATTAGTCTGTTCCTGTCCCAGTGCATGATGGGAACAGGGCAAACCAAACTACAAAAGCCAATTCTTACACTGGGAAGGAAACAATCTCCCGGGGACCGGTTTCTGGCATTACAGCCGTCTTCGGCCCGGTTTGCTTGAATCCTGATGGTGCAATGAGCAAGGGTCTCACATCTGAGAATACCCTTCCACGCTTAGGGTGGACAAAAATATTTACAACAAGGGGTGGTGAGGGACAGAGTCTCTGAATTAATCAGAAAGCTCTCACCCAGTCAAGAGATCAGGGCTAGATCCAACACCGTTTTTTAGCTCACTGCACCATCCCAGTTTCAGAACCTGGCTGTATGCAAATTAGTCTGTTCCTGTCCCAGTGCATGATGGGAACAGGGCAAACCAAACTACAAAAGCCAATTCTTACACTGGGAAGGAAACAAGCTCCCGGGGACCGGTTTCTGGCATTACAGCCGTCTTCGGCCCGGTTTGCTTGAATCCTGATGGTGCAATGAGCAAGGGTCTCACATCTGAGAATACCCTTCCACGCTTAGGGTGGACAAAAATATTTACAACAAGGGGTGGTGAGGGACAGAGTCTCTGAATTAATCAGAAAGCTCTCACCCAGTCAAGAGATCAGGACTAGATCCAACACCGTTTTTTAGCTCACTGCACCATCCCAGTTTCAGAACCAGGCTGTATGCAAATTAGTCTGTTCCTGTCCCAGTGCATGATGGGAACAGGGCAAACCAAACTACAAAAGCCAATTCTTACACTGGGAAGGAAACAAGCTCCCGGGGACCGGTTTCTGGCATTACAGCCATCTTCGGCCCGGTTTGCTTGAATCCTGATGGTGAAATGAGCAAGGGTCTCACATCTGAGAATACCCTTCCACGCTTAGGGTGGACAAAAATATTTACAACAAGGGGTGGTGAGGGACAGAGTCTCTGAATTAATCAGAAAGCTCTCACCCAGTCAAGAGATCAGGGCTAGATCCAACACCGTTTTTTAGCTCACTGCACCATCCCAGTTTCAGAACCTGGCTGTATGCAAATTAGTCTGTTCCTGTCCCAGTGCATGATGGGAACAGGGCAAACCAAACTAAAAAAGCCAATTCTTACACTGGGAAGGAAACAAGCTCCCGGGGACCGGTTTCTGGCATTACAGCCGTCTTCGGCCCGGTTTGCTTGAATCCTGATGGTGCAATGAGCAAGGGTCTCACATCTGAGAATACCCTTCCACGCTTAGGGTGGACAAAAATATTTACAACAAGGGGTGGTGAGGGACAGAGTCTCTGAATTAATCAGAAAGCTCTCACCCAGTCAAGAGATCAGGGCTAGATCCAACACCGTTTTTTAGCTCACTGCACCATCCCAGTTTCAGAACCTGGCTGTATGCAAATTAGTCTGTTCCTGTCCCAGTGCATGATGGGAACAGGGCAAACCAAACTACAAAAGCCAATTCTTACACTGGGAAGGAAACAAGCTCCCGGGGACCGGTTTCTGGCATTACAGCCGTCTTCGGCCCGGTTTGCTTGAATCCTGATGGTGCAATGAGCAAGGGTCTCACATCTGAGAATACCCTTCCACGCTTAGGGTGGACAAAAATATTTACAACAAGGGGTGGTGAGGGACAGAGTCTCTGAATTAATCAGAAAGCTCTCACCCAGTCAAGAGATCAGGACTAGATCCAACACCGTTTTTTAGCTCACTGCACCATCCCAGTTTCAGAACCAGGCTGTATGCAAATTAGTCTGTTCCTGTCCCAGTGCATGATGGGAACAGGGCAAACCAAACTACAAAAGCCAATTCTTACACTGGGAAGGAAACAAGCTCCCGGGGACCGGTTTCTGGCATTACAGCCATCTTCAGCCCGGTTTGCTTGAATCCTGATGGTGAAATGAGCAAGGGTCTCACATCTGAGAATACCCTTCCACGCTTAGGGTGGACAAAAATATTTACAACAAGGGGTGGTGAGGGACAGAGTCTCTGAATTAATCAGAAAGCTCTCACCCAGTCAAGAGATCAGGGCTAGATCCAACACCGTTTTTTAGCTCACTGCACCATCCCAGTTTCAGAACCTGGCTGTATGCAAATTAGTCTGTTCCTGTCCCAGTGCATGATGGGAACAGGGCAAACCAAACTAAAAAAGCCAATTCTTACACTGGGAAGGAAACAAGCTCCCGGGGACCGGTTTCTGGCATTACAGCCGTCTTCGGCCCGGTTTGCTTGAATCCTGATGGTGCAATGAGCAAGGGTCTCACATCTGAGAATACCCTTCCACGCTTAGGGTGGACAAAAATATTTACAACAAGGGGTGGTGAGGGACAGAGTCTCTGAATTAATCAGAAAGCTCTCACCCACTCAAGAGATCAGGGCTAGATCCAACACCGTTTTTTAGCTCACTGCACCATCCCAGTTTCAGAACCTGGCTGTATGCAAATTAGTCTGTTCCTGTCCCAGTGCATGATGGGAACAGCGCAAACCAAACTACAAAAGCCAATTCTTACACTGGGAAGGAAAAAAGCTCCCGGGGACCGGTTTCTGGCATTACAGCCGTCTTCGGCCCGGTTTGCTTGAATCCTGATGGTGCAATGAGCAAGGGTCTCACATCTGAGAATACCCTACGAAGCTTTTACCCTTTGATGTTTGCATTGTAGTCATTGAACAGAAAGGTTATGATGCTGCTTTTAGCTGAGTATAACCTGTTTCACATTTTAAAATATTTGCTCTTCAATTTATAACGTCATTACAATGTTTCAAATCACAAAGATTTGTGAGAGGCTGTTTTTTGAGCTACTATTTCCTCTTTTTGCAACTTCATTAAGTATTAACGTTTGAGAATGAATAACATATCAAATCCTTTGATATCTGTACTGCAAAATTGACTCTCAGATAGTTGGCTTAACAGTTTGTACTCCCTAATAGAGAAGGCTTTGGATATGTTGTAATACAAACATTTGTTGAAGAGGTGTGGCGCTGCGGCCAGGGCAGCTGACACTGGACGCTGGACGCTGGACGCTGGGGATCACGGTTCAATCCCTGGCTCAGGGGTCTGCCCAGCACCATGTGACTCTGGGCAATAGCTTGCTTAATCTTCCCAACGGCCCCCAGTGCTGAGATAACCCATTCAGGGGTGATTTGTGCGCTGTACAAGTACTGGATTTACATTTCCTGCCCTTCTTCTTCTGGTGATGTGGTCTGAGATTTATCAGTGGGAGAGTTGAGATGTTTCTTTCTTGCAGATTGTTCCAATTTGAAATTTACTGATGTCAGAAGCCATCAGCAGGGACCTAACAGAGAATTCTGCCCAAAGAAGATCTCAGGCTGAGAGCATGACAGAAGCAGGAGACAAGTGGCAGACTTTTCAGCAAGCCTCCGAGTTGGCTTTCAGCTGCTGCACTGGCCGTGGTGGCTATTTGCACCGCAGCGTGTCCCTGAAGAAGGCCTAAAACTCAGCCTGTAGAAGCAGAGCCGGGGTATGTAGCACCTCCCCTGCTTCACTAAGAGGGCCCCTCTCCAAATTCACCCAGAGGGCCCCTCTCCTACTTCACCTGGATAATATCTGATCCGTTCATCCTTGTAACTCCCATAACAGCAGGCCCGTCTAGGTTCTCCAGTTTATCTACCAGATTACCACACACATGGCATGGCTGCCAGATTACCATTCACACATGGTGAAGATTCATCCTCATACTTTTTGCCTTCATTCTCCTGTTTTCTGAACCGGTTCTCGTTTTGTTCTAGGATTCTGCACACTCTACCCCTGCTAACCAGTTTTACAGTGCTTGTGCTCACTTCTTTAAAAATGGAAAAACTGGCTTACACCAAATTTGCACATTTAATTAACCCTTATAAATCCCAAGTAAATGGGTACTACAGGTACCCGGTGCCTATTAATTAAATGCTACTAGTGGGCCTGCAATGTTTAGAAACCCCATATGGCCATCAATATATTACAGTTTTTCAAAACACAACATCCAATTGATCCAGTGTGTTTTACACAAAACCCCAAAAGTTCTTAAGGTTTGTTGGGTGGTAGAGCATCCAAGCACTATTTTTGAAATGCTACAATCAGTGTGTTACCCCTCTGGGGATAGAGATGCTTTCCAATGGTTCCTTTCCAAGTTGACCTAACAGGTTATTTATGTTTAGATCACATGGATGGCTCTCTAGTATAAAAAAATGGTACACATAGTTTATATGTGGAGAAGGTTGTCAGTCTTCACCCCCAGAATAAATGCCAACGCGTTTCGACCTCTATCTTTGTGGGGTATACATTGGCTTGTATTACGAGGTTATCATCAGGATGCTATATTCAATCCAGGTAGCACTAAGCCAGACACTTGAGTGTGCCAAAGACTACTGGGGCCAGGGCAGGTGGAAGCCTCTAGAAACTTCACCTACTCCAAAGCTGGTACCAAGGATAAACAGTGTGATTTTTCTTGTGTTGTGTTTTCACTATATTACTGTTTGTAGTGTTGCATACATACTTTACACATTGCCTCTAAGTTAGGCCTGACTGCTTTCGTTCCAAGGTACATGCCATTTAGGCTACTGTTACCTTTATAGGTACCTATTTCTCAACATGACTCTCCATCCTTATGTGTCTAATGGACAAAATTAACTCTCCTCTTTTGGAACATGGAGCCCATTTCTGGTCCCACGTCCAATGCTGGATGAAGGAATCTTCATGACTGATGGGAGCTATAGTCAAGGCAACTGGAATAATGCAGCAATGAGAACCAAATTATGCTGCAGGACTGAGTTAAGTATCCTACAGGAAAAGACACACTATGCAGTTTAATGTGGCACATTCTATGACAGTGACTATTGATGTGAGCACATGAATACAGTTTGGGCAGAGATTATGCTTCAGATGCATACATATTTACAACAAGGGGTGGTGAGGGACAGAGTCTCTGAATTAATCAGAAAGCTCTCACCCAGTCAAGAGATCAGGGCTAGATCCAACACCGTTTTTTAGCTCACTGCACCATCCCAGTTTCAGAACCTGGCTGTATGCAAATTAGTCTGTTCCTGTCCCAGTGCATGATGGGAACAGGGCAAACCAAACTACAAAAGCCAATTCTTACACTGGGAAGGAAACAAGCTCCCGGGGACCGGTTTCTGGCATTACAGCCGTCTTCGGCCCGGTTTGCTTGAATCCTGATGGTGCAATGAGCAAGGGTCTCACATCTGAGAATACCCTTCCACGCTTAGGGTGGACAAAAATATTTACAACAAGGGGTGGTGAGGGACAGAGTCTCTGAATTAATCAGAGAGCTCTCACCCAGTCAAGAGATCAGGGCTAGATCCAACACCGTTTTTTAGCTCACTGCACCATCCCAGTTTCAGAACCTGGCTGTATGCAAATTAGTCGGTTCCTGTCCCAGTGCATGATGGGAACAGGGCAAACCAAACTACAAAAGCCAATTCTTACACTGGGAAGGAAACAAGCTCCCGGGGACCGGTTTCTGGCATTACAGCCGTCTTCGGCCCGGTTTGCTTGAATCCTGATGGTGCAATGAGCAAGGGTCTCACATCTGAGAATACCCTTCCACGCTTAGGGTGGACAAAAATATTTACAACAAGGGGTGGTGAGGGACAGAGTCTCTGAATTAATCAGAAAGCTCTCACCCAGTCAAGAGATCAGGGCTAGATCCAACACCGTTTTTTAGCTCACTGCACCATCCCAGTTTCAGAACCTGGCTGTATGCAAATTAGTCTGTTCCTGTCCCAGTGCATGATGGGAACAGGGCAAACCAAACTACAAAAGCCAATTCTTACACTGGGAAGGAAACAAGCTCCCGGGGACCGGTTTCTGGCATTACAGCCGTCTTCGGCCCGGTTTGATTGAATCCTGATGGTGCAATGAGCAAGGGTCTCACATCTGAGAATACCCTTCCACGCTTAGGGTGGACAAAAATATTTACAACAAGGGGTGGTGAGGGACAGAGTCTCTGAATTAATCAGAAAGCTCTCACCCAGTCAAGAGATCAGGGCTAGATCCAACACCGTTTTTTAGCTCACTGCACCATCCCAGTTTCAGAACCTGGCTGTATGCAAATTAGTCTGTTCCTGTCCCAGTGCATGATGGGAACAGGGCAAACCAAACTGCAAAAGCCAATTCTTACACTGGGAAGGAAACAAGCTCCCGGGGACCGGTTTCTGGCATTACAGCCGTCTTCGGCCCGGTTTGCTTGAATCCTGATGGTGCAATGAGCAAGGGTCTCACATCTGAGAATACCCTTCCACGCTTAGGGTGGACAAAAATATTTACAACAAGGGGTGGTGAGGGACAGAGTCTCTGAATTAATCAGAAAGCTCTCACCCAGTCAAGAGATCAGGGCTAGATCCAACACCGTTTTTTAGCTCACTGCACCATCCCAGTTTCAGAACCTGGCTGTATGCAAATTAGTCTGTTCCTGTCCCAGTGCATGATGGGAACAGGGCAAACCAAACTACAAAAGCCAATTCTTACACTGGGAAGGAAACAAGCTCCCGGGGACCGGTTTCTGGCATTACAGCCGTCTTCGGCCCGGTTTGCTTGAATCCTGATGGTGCAATGAGCAAGGGTCTCACATCTGAGAATACCCTTCCACGCTTAGGGTGGACAAAAATATTTACAACAAGGGGTGGTGAGGGACAGAGTCTCTGAATTAATCAGAAAGCTCTCACCCAGTCAAGAGATCAGGGCTAGATCCAACACCGTTTTTTAGCTCACTGCACCATCCCAGTTTCAGAACCTGGCTGTATGCAAATTAGTCTGTTCCTGTCCCAGTGCATGATGGGAACAGGGCAAACCAAACTACAAAAGCCAATTCTTACACTGGGAAGGAAACAAGCTCCCGGGGACCGGTTTCTGGCATTACAGCCGTCTTCGGCCCGGTTTGCTTGAATCCTGATGGTGCAATGAGCAAGGGTCTCACATCTGAGAATACCCTTCCACGCTTAGGGTGGACAAAAATATTTACAACAAGGGGTGGTGAGGGACAGAGTCTCTGAATTAATCAGAAAGCTCTCACCCAGTCAAGAGATCAGGGCTAGATCCAACACCGTTTTTTAGCTCACTGCACCATCCCAGTTTCAGAACCTGGCTGTATGCAAATTAGTCTGTTCCTGTCCCAGTGCATGATGGGAACAGGGCAAACCAAACTACAAAAGCCAATTCTTACACTGGGAAGGAAACAAGCTCCTGGGGACCGGTTTCTGGCATTACAGCCGTCTTCGGCCCGGTTTGCTTGAATCCTGATGGTGCAATGAGCAAGGGTCTCACATCTGAGAATACCCTTCCACGCTTAGGGTGGACAAAAATATTTACAACAAGGGGCTTGGTAGTTTAGTCTGCCCTGTTCCCATGATGCACTGGGCCAGGGACAGACTGATTTGCATATAGCCAGGTTCTGAGCTGGGATGGTGCAGTGAGATAAATAACGGTGATGGATCAAGCCCTGATCTTTGGACTGGGTAAGAGTGGTCTGCTTAATTCAGACACTCTGTTCATCACCACCCCCTTTTCTGAATCGTTTTTGGCCACTATAGGTGTGGCAGGGTATACTCAGACATGAGTCCCTTTCTCACTGCACCATCAGGATTCAAGCAAGCCGGGCCGAAGACGGCTGAAATGCCAGAAACCGGTCCCCGGTAGCTTGTCTCCTTTCTGGTGAAGAATTGGCTTGGTAGTTTAGTCTGCCCTGTTCCCATGATGCACTGGGCCAGGGACATACTGATTTGCATATAGCCAGGTTCTGAGCTGGGATGGTGCAGTGAGATAAATAACGGTGATGGATCAAGCCCTGATCTTTGGACTGGGTAAGAGTGGTCTGCTTAATTCAGACACTCTGTTCATCACCACCCCCTTTTCTGAATCGTTTTTGGCCACTATAGGTGTGGCAGGGTATGCTCAGACATGAGTCCCTTTCTCACTGCACCATCAGGATTCAAGCAAGCCGGGCCGAAGACGGCTGAAATGCCAGAAACCGGTCCCCGGTAGCTTGTCTCCTTTCAGGTGAAGAATTGGCTTGGTAGTTTAGTCTGCCCTGTTCCCATGATGCACTGGGCCAGGGACAGACTGATTTGCATATAGCTAGGTTCTGAGCTGGGATGGTGCAGTGAGATAAATAACGGTGATGGATCAAGCCCTGATCTTTGGACTGGGTAAGAGTGGTCTGCTTAATTCAGACACTCTGTTCATCTCCACCCCCTTTTCTGAATCAGATGCATACATGACCACACACTTAAGCCATGGACCTTTAGTAATACACAATTAAGTGTTGCCAGAGCCAGCAGGTCTGCTTTTGCCAGCCAGGTATACACTATATTTAGCTAAAGACAGTATAGAATGCAGCTTAAATGTGATTGATGGGGATGGGGTTTATCTATGTGATTGCTTTATAGATAAGGATCTGTATACATTAAAGAAATACATATGCTTTCTTTTGTATACAAGGTTAAATGTTGCCAGAAGGCACTATGGACGTATCCTGTGAAATGCCTCGGGGCAGCATCACTACTGAGGTGAAAACACAGCCAGCTCTGTGGCTGAGATAATTCTCCAAGATGATGCAGGGGGAGAGCTTCAACCTGCTAATAGTTTTGGTGATAGGTTACTTGAAGCCAGTTTTCTAAAATGTTCAAACAGATTTTGAGCCAGATACTGGTATGTTGTAACTTTTCATTTGATCAACATGATTGTACATTTTTCAACGCAGGATGTCCTGTAGAACATATTTTTCCAGTTCTTTTTGGGATGATATTGCATGATGGAGAAATCTTCATTATGTTATCTAGAGCACACTATCACCCTGGATAGCATCTTGGCGATGAGCAGGTGTGAGTTGCCAGGTGTCTCCAACGAGTAGCTTAGTTGTGAGCTACCACCAGTTCTCTAGCTATCCGTGAGTAGCCCTCTAGTGTGCAGCTCAGCCTACAACTATCAAAGCTTTTGCTTGGTTAAATTATTATATGTATACCAAAATTAAAAAGCATGTATTCAAAATGCAAATGTGTGTATTTTCACAGCTCATAAGCTGATGTCTGTAGAAAAATATTTGAATTTTCAAAATGTGTTTAAAGAAATTATTTGATTTGGTGAGATTTATTACTCATATTTATATTTTGGTGCTAGGGGGATTGCAGCTATGGTTTGCATGTCCTACCCATGTAATAGTTCAGCTAAAATTGTCAAAGTCTGTTTGACATTATTGCTGGAAACCCTGCCTAATGTATCAATGCGATCACTGCTGGCACTCCTGGATGGGGTGTTCACTTTTACATCACTGGTATTAGTAGCTCTGGGCTCATTTTCTTTGAACGTAAGTAGCTCTTGTTAAAAAAAAAGGTTGGAGACCCCACTATAGCCAAACCTAAGGCCTAGTGGGAAAACTCGACAAGGCAATTCTTCAGCTTCTTGCAGAATTCAAGAATTGAGGAGGTATCTCTTATGTATTGTGGATGATTTCCACACTTTCGGATTTGATTTTCTGTTTGCGTGGAATGGTGCAAGTAGGAGTCTGGATGAGATCAGGTGACTGGAAGATTTGTGAAGATGTGATTTGTTGAGGTATGACTACAGGGCCAGACTGGGAACAGCAACCAGTCCTGGCAGATTGATGCTCGACCAGCCCTGGGAGCGGGTGGGGGGATTCTAGTAAAAAAGCACTATTGTAAAACTGGGCCCCAGTGAAAAAACTCCCCACCACAGCCACAAAAACAGCACCCACCCCTTCGGCCCACTGGGGAAATGCCCGGTGCCTGCGACGGCCCGTCCGACCCTGTATGACTAGGATCATCTCACTCAGTTATTCATTCAGCCACCCATCTCTGCACTCACCCATTAATTATCTGAGGATTCTGTAGCAATTCCATTCATTTGTGCTTTCACTCAATCATCCACCCATTCACCCACTCACACACAAACATGCCTATCACTAAAGGAACACTTTCACTTACAAAGCAGCAACGCATATTGACTTTGTGGCAGGCAAGCCTGTCCTCTTCATGCCTAATTAAACAATTTACATAGCCTGGCCACTAGATAGCAACAGAGGCAAAGTTTTAGAGTTCCATATTTTTTGTAATATATTAACCCCTTCCATGCTGATGACGGCCACCAGCCGTCATGCACTACGGTGCTCGTGTGCTGATGACGGCTGGGGGCCGTCATAAACCCACCCACTCGCGATTCTGCCGCACAGGCGAAGAATCGCGGCCGCATGGAAGGGGTTAATATATATTAGACACAGACGCTCTGCATCACACTGGCCAAAGCGGAAGCAGCATCCAGTGGGCCCCAGGCCGAGCCCTAACTTCTGACAAGCCTGCTACGGCATTGCCGCCTCATTGATAGGGTTACCAACTGGCATGGGTGCAAATTCAGGACGGTCATTGTAAAAATTCAGGACAAAGGGTCAAAATTCAGGACCAAAATTCAGGACAAAAATTTGGGACAAAAAATAATTTTTACAGACATATCAGAGGAGGTGGCACAATAATATATAAGTAAATAGACAACCGAAATAAATACAAGTCAAAATAAGTTTATATAAGGTTGAGCCAATCATGCACTTCACAGTTTTTCAGTAGGCACGCAGCTCTGCAAAGCGACATCGGGCCCTCTCTGCAAACAAGTTTTGTGCTAGTACCAATAAACTTTAATAAATAGTATTTTTTTATTTGTATATTGAAATCTGTCTTTTAAATGTACAGTCAAAACACTGTTAGTTATTGTAGCGCTCTAGTGTTCTGAGGGCCTTCACGGGGCCCCGGAAGCACTATCACACAATGTAGCACCTTCTGGCCAGGCGTGGCCAGAAGGCTTTAAATAAACGGCCGGGTGTAACACGGTACTTCCGGTCCACTCCAGTAGAGTGAGAGTTTGTGCCTCTGTATGTTATAGTGCTGCGCATGTTAATAACATAGACCCTTATAACTATTAATCTAGGCTGCTGCTGGGCATCATCCTCGCTGGCGTACTTACACTGGCGACGAGAGGTGGGATCATCGTCCACCGCCCTGATCGTGAAACGCTGTGCACACCGAAGTGAAGCCGAAGCCAAACTGCGAGGGAAGAGGGAAGCAGTGTATGCCAGAAGCTGTGTGGAGGCACCCGTAGGCGAAAGCGCCTACCGACTGCGAGGACAGCAACGCCGCCGAAGAGCCGGGTGAGAACAGGCCAACCGGCAAAGGCAGGAGCGCGCGCATGCGCAGAAGCAGCCGAGCCCAGCCCAAAGCGAGGAGGCACACGAGCGAAGCACGCTCCGCTGAGGAAGGCCCCGAAACAGCGCCCCACGACACACAGAAGCCCCGCGAGCAAAGCGGAGGCAGCTCACCCAGAATCCACACGCGGCACCCCAGCAAGAGCACACAGACATACAACAAGCATTAGCAAAGGCAACAAGGCACAGCAAAAGTGAAAGCAACCCACAGACTGTTCCACCATCATACTAGCAAGAACCAAAACACAAGAACTCACATGTGGCAAAGTAAATAAAAGCAACCCATGAGCACCGGCAAAGACAAGGAAAAAAAAAAGGAAAAAGAGAACAGAGCAGTGAAAACAAAGGGGAGTACGTGCGCAACAATGTCAGTCCAGCCAAACAACAATGCCGGAGGGGCACAACAACAAGCAGCACCCCCAGCGCAGCAAGTAGCACCCCCAGCGCAGGTGGCAGTACCCCCAGTACCCCCAGCACAACTCCCAATTATTTCAAATGGCCTGCCTGGAGGGGCTGCACAGTTCGGCGAACAACTCACAGAACTGATAACCCAACCAGCACTTCGGTACAAAAAATTTCTCATCCTAGGCGACCTCAACCTTCACTTCGATGATACGAATTGTGGGGAGTCTCAGGCTGTGACAGAAGCACTAAAATCTCTAGAGCTCAACCTTCAATCCAGATCCCCTCGCACCAATTAGGGCATCTTCTGGACCCCATTAGGCATGAGCGGGAAATCCGTTAAGCCCGCGGATTTTGCGGATTTTTGGGAAATCCGCAATCCGCGAATTTTGCGGATTTCCCGCAAAATCCGCCAAAAAAAATGAGCGGACGTAACGGGTTCAAAAGGTGAACCCCCTCTCATGTAACTATTTTACAATGGCGCCAGCAAGCTGCCAGCGCTGTTGTAAAATAGTTACAAAGTTAGCTTCCACAGGAACCACTAGATAAAACGAAGCAGGTGCTGCTTTATTTGATCTAAGTGCATATTACGGAAGTGGAAAAAGTATAGTTACTTTTTTTATGCATTATGAAAGTAGCAAAAAAATGCATAATATATTTGCTGTTCAAAAAAAATAATTCTTTACAATGGAATATACTTTACCAATTATGGATGGAGGAGGTAACATGGGATGATTTGTTACAATATTCTATAACTATTTTACAATGGCGCCAGCAAGCTGCCAGCGCCGTTGTAAAATAGTAACAAAGTTAGCTTGCACAGGAACCACTAGATAAAACGAAACAGGTGCTGCTTTATTTTATCTAAGTGCTTCCTGTGCAAGCTAACTTTGTAACTATTTTACAACGGCGCTGGCAGCTTGCTGGCGCCATTGTAAAATAGTTACATGAGTAGACTGGGCACATAGAAACAACAAGTTCTCAAAACTGGCGACCCGACAAGTAAGTTCGCAATTTGCGAAATTGTACAAAACCCTCGCGAACTTGCAGAAACCCGTGCGAACACAAAAAAAAATCCGCAAAATCCGCGAGAATTCTCGCGGATTTTGCAGATTTTCGCAATCCGCAAATTCGCAAATTTGCGGATTGCGAATCCGCAAAATCCGCCCATGCCTAGACCCCATCTTTGCTAACTGGGAGGGTGTCAACGTCTCCTCCCCGATCAGAACAATTTGGTCTGATCACTTCATCATTCCGTTTGAAATAGAAGGTATTCCTCCGGATAAAAGAACTAATAATCCATTACCCCAGAAGCGTAGAGACTGGAAAAAGTTCAAGCAGGAGACATTCAAGCTTGCCCTAATTGAGACACCACCACCCCCTAGCAACACCTTGCAGGAGGCGTGGAACAACTATGAAAGCTGGGTGTCCAATGCATTTGATACGGTAGCCTGGACACGCAAACCTCCCGCAAGACTGACCAAAACTGCTCCTTGGTTCTCTCAAGATCTCAAAGGGGCTAAAGCAATATGCAAAAATCTAGAAAGACAATGGAGGAAAAGCTACAATTTTAGAAAGTAAGTCACACTATAGAACAGAACTAAAAAAATATCACAAACTAATAAGAACAGCAAAAGGTGCCTACTTTAAGGGTAGAATAGAATCTGCCGACAACCCCACTAGAGAACTCTTTGCCATCTATAAAGAGTTAACGGTCCCGACCAGACTCGAAGCGCAAGACACCTACTCCAGCGAGCTATGCGACTCCATAGCTGATCATTTTGTCGGCAAGGTCGACAAAATATATGCCACTTTCACAGACGGAGCTGATTCCTTAAGCACACAGATGACAGTCAAAGACAACCCCACCGTTAAACCCCGTCTGACATGCTTTAAAGTACCTGAAAGACAGGAACTGCTGAACATTGCTAAAAGCATATAGTCTGGCTCCCTCAGTGACGTGTGCCCCCCCAACCGTTGTAAGGGAGTCTTAGAGAGCATGATCGATCAGATCACCCATATTATTACTCTCTCTTTCAAAGAATGCCACGTTCTTAATACATGGAAAACAGCCCAGGTTATCCTTTTGAAAAAAAAACCTAATGTCCACATCTCCCAACTTCAAAATCTTCGTCCCATCTCCCTTCTTCCTTTCTGTGCAAAAATAGTGGGAAAAGTGGTTAACGGGCAACTCATGAAATATCTGGAGGAGGAATCCCTCCTCCACCCTACTCAATGGGGGTTTAGAGCCGGCTACTCGACAGAGTCAGCCATCCTCTATTCCACTGAATGCCTCAGACAGATGGCGGACGAAGGACAGACAGCAGCGTTGGTTCTATTAGACCTCAGTGCAGCATTTGACACCGTGCTGCACACAACGCTGCTGTCTCACCTCTCTGACAAGGGAGTGTAGGGATCTGCCCATGCCTGGTTAAAATCCTCTCTGGCCAACAGAAGCTTCCAGATGCACTGTCCCCCTTTCAAATCCTCCCCCCGGAAGCTGAGCCATGGGGTTCCACAGGGCTCCAGCTTAAGCCCTACCCTGTTCAACTTTTATATGGAACCCCTGGCTCACATAGTTGAATCTTTCGGGGTGGATATTGTCACCTATGCTGACGACACCCAACTGATGATCAAGCTGTCGCTCGACCATACGGAAGATGCCATTAACTTTTCCAAATGCTTGTCAACAGTGGCATTATGGATGAATAACAACTGTCTACGCCTAAACGGCGAAAAAAATTAACTTTTAGTTGTTGGTAAATCCCCCTCTGCCTGGTCGCACGTGTGGTGGCCAGCGGAACTGGGCAATTTTCCTTCTCCCGCGGACTCTGTCAGAAATCTTGGAGTAATGCTCGACTCGGATCTCTCTTTCAGGTCTCAGGTCAACAAAGTCACGGGCAGGTGCTTCAGCACACTAAAAACCCTCCGTAAAGTCCTTGACCTTCTCCCCATCAACGCCAGAAAGACACGTGTCCATGCCCTAGTCACACCCCATCTTGAGTACGGCAATGCCCTACTCTTAGGTCTTAGTAAAACAGGCCTACACCAACTGCAGTGCGTGCAAAACGCTGCTGCCCGCCTGGTGCTCAACCTGCCTCGTAGAGCATCTGGGAAGAATGCTCTAGCGAAGCTTCACTGGCTCCCGGTCAAGGAACGCATTAAATTTAAAGCCTTATGCTCTACGCATCGCATCGCCCAGGGCAAAGGCCTAGGATATTTGCAAAAGCTCCTCACAATTCACCGCCCCACCAGAAACCTGAGGTCGGCCGGAGCTATACTGTTTAAACTCCCCCGTACCCGCAGAGCCAAGATGGCTGGCCGTTCTTTCAGGTACCTGGCCCCCAAACACTGGATTGAACTACCACTCGATCTTCGCATGGAACCTTCAGAAACTAGATTCCGTGCTAAACTTAAAACTCATCTGTTTCCCGTCATCTAATTCTAACCTCCCTCTGCCCCCTGCTTCGCTCTCCCTTACTTTCTGTTCTCTTGAGATGTAGTAGCATTCTAGCGCGGGACACACTATTTTTAGTGCAGCCAGGCTCTTTAGAAATGGCTTTATTATTATTATTATTATTCTCAGCTCACTCCCATATTCAGGCCCTACCACCGTTTAGTGAACTTATTGACCCTGGCACAGCAGCGACTCGATGGGCAATCTGGCTAGGACAACTAAACAACTACTTTACCCCCACCAGAGAGAAAGACAACAAGGTAAAACGATCACTACTCCTGCATTTTGGAGGAACAGAACTATACAAACTGTTTAAACACCTGCCAAACAGAGGAGCAGATACAGATTATGACGCCGCTGTTCAAGCATTAAACACACATTTTGATCCTCAATTAAACCCACATTATGAACGCTTCAAGTTCAGACAGTTGAGACAAAGGGAAGGAGAAACAATGGATGCATTCCATGCGCAACTAAGAGACCTCATAAGCTCCTGCGCAGACGATGACCAAACAAAAGAAGTAACTGCGCAACTAATTCAAGGGTGCCGTAACAAACATCTAAGGACCCTGATACTATGCCAGCCCCGAATCACATGAAGAAATACTAATCATTACCCGGTCACACGAGCTGTCGGATGCCCGGGCCACGGCAATGGAAGCCGCCCTCCATCAACAGACAGAGGCTGGAGCTGTGGTAAAGACTGAGAGAGTCGATGCAGCTCGGAATGTCGGCCGAGAAGGACGAGGAAGATGGCCGACCAGAACACCACGCCGGACACCTTGTGGTTACTGCGGACGTGATGAGCACAACCAAGATGGCTGCCCAGCACGAGGCAAGACTTGCTCCAAATGCGGAGTACAGAACCACTTTGCGAGCGTCTGCAGAGGCAGTTTTCGCAGACGATGTTTCTCCGGAAGGAGAACCGTAGCCGGAGCCATCAGGCAGCTGTCCATAGATGACACCCTGAAGCCACGGGGTCCCAAAACACCACAGCATCGCCAAGCGCAGTTCGATGAGTCATCCACCGAAGAGGACGATGAGTGCTACTACGTGTCCTTCATCAGTGAATTAAAAAGAAGGCGAAGACCATAACCCAAGTGTCAGATACAGATCGATGGTTCACCTGTGACCGGAGTTATTGACACTGGAGCCACGGTAAATGTGATGGGCATACAGCACTACAAGTCTCTACAACCCAGACCACGTCTGGTACCCTCCAAAGCTTGAATCCTGACGTATGGCAGTCAAGAGCCACTTCCGTTACGAGGGAAAATGGTAGTACAAGTTAAAGCGGAAGAACAAGAAGTGACGACAACATTTCATGTAATCGACAAGGAAGCTGACCTGCTGGTTGGGAGCAACACCGCAGAAGATCTCCGACTTATTGCGTTTGCTAATGCCTTAAATGGTCTGCAGACAGAAGACATCCTGCAAATGTTCCCCTCACTACTTAAAGGTCTTGGAACAATCAAAAGACCGCCAGTAAAACTCCACATCGATAACGCCATATACCTCGTTGCACTGAGACATCGAAGGGTTCCGTTCCACCTCCGAGCAGCAGTGGAACAAGAGCTAACACAACTAGAGAACCAAGGAGTCATAGAGAGATTGACGGGCCCGACCCCGTGGGTATCTCCCATGGTGATAGCAGAAAAACCCTGACAGCCAGGCAAGATAAGAATATGCATAGACATGAGGATGCCAAACAAGGCCATAAAGAGAGAAAGACATCTCACACTCACGGTTGATGATATCTTGACAGACCTCAATGGAGCCCAGTGGTTCTCCAAGCTGGACCTCAATGCGGGATATCACCAACTAAGGCTGGTAGAAGAGAGCCGATACATAACAATATTTTAGACACATCTGGACCTGCGAAGATACAAGAGGCTAAACCTCGGCATATCATCCGCTGCCGAAATATTCCAAAATACCATCAAGGAGATTCTACCAGGGCTACAAGGGGTACTCAATGTAAGCGATGACATTTTGATACATGCCAAAACGAGCGAAGAGCACCACCACAGACTGAAAGCTACACTCCAAAGGCTGGCCGAGCACGGAGTTACACTACACAGAGAAAAGTGCCAATTCTTCAAGAAGTTCATAGAGTTCTTCGGATACGTATTTGACTCCGAAGGGGTAAAGGTAGACCCCCAAAAATGCCAAGTGATCAAACACGCTCCAGCGCCCCGACAGCGTCGGAAGTAAGGAGTTTTCTTGGAATGGCGCACTACTGTACCAGATTCATCCCGAATTTAGCCACAATTGCTGAACCTCTGAGAAACTTAACAAAAAAGGAGAACCCGTGGAGGTGGACACACTTCGAGGAAGAAGCATTCAACCAAGTCAAGACAGCACTACGAGACGGAACCACCATAGCATATTTTGATACAACCAAACCTACGGAGATATTGGTGGATGCAAGCCCAGTTGGCCTTGGAGCCTTGCTCACACAAGAAACAGAACCTGGAGTATGGACTCCCCTATCGTTTGCGAGCAAGGCATTGACTGCAACGGAGTAGAGATACTCCCAAATAGAAAGAGAGGCTTTGGCAGTAAAGTGGGCGTGCAACCACTTCCATCTATACATCTCCGGACATCCGTTTAGGATGGTAACTGACCATCAGCCATTAATACTGCTATTCAGAGGCACGGCCCATCACCCACCGCCTCGAATCGAACGATGTGCCATCCAGGTACAACAATACCAAATGGACCTCGTGTATAGGCCCGGAGCGAAAAACCCTGCAGATTTCCTATCGCGACATCCCTCAGCTGATGAGAGTGCCGAGACCCACCAAGAAGGGCCGACAGAAGAATTTGTGAACATGTTAGCCAGAGAGGCTTGCCCCCGAGCGCTAACGGCCGACGCCTTCACAGCACAATATGAAAAGGACGGTGTTATCCTGCGAGTTAAGGAAGCAATACAGACAGGATCTTGGGAAAACGTCCTGAGAAACGTCAATGGGTGGAATGAGACAGATCGCCTATGGTTAACCCAATTCTGGAAGATTCACAATGAGCTCAGCAGTGCAGACAATGGCCTCATACTGAGAGGATCCCGAGTGGTGATCCCCATCACCCTGCAGGAGCAAGCGACAACACTGGCACATGAAGGCTACCAAGGAATTTGTCGGATGAAGGCCCGAATGTGAGAAAAGGTGTGGTTCCCCAACCTCGAAACGTGTGTTGATGACCTGGTGCGAAACTGCCGAGCATGTCAGATAACCAGCACATCTGACTCTCCAGCTCCTGTAATAACAGAAGACCCTGCACCATCTCCCTGGTCATGGGTCAGTTTGGACTTTGGCAGCTTCCCTGACGGGAGAGTCACAGTGGTGCTAATTGACAGCTACACCAAGAACCCTATTATAGATGTAGTGCCATCCACCAGTTTCGCACATGTCCAGCCCGTCCTCAACAAACCGTTCGCCATGTTCGGCATTCCCCTAGTGATCAAGATGGACAACGGCCCTCAGTTCCAAGGGAGCGAGTTCAGAGACTTCCTACGCAACGTAGGTGTGAAACACCACCGGATCACACCACAGTGGCCCCTGGCAAACGGAGAGGTGGAGAGATTTATGAGGACCATCAACAAGACTTTACGAATAGCTACAGTAGACGGACGAGACCCCGAGGAAGCAGTCCAACACTTCCTCAGAGAGTATAGGAGCACCCCACATAGCACCACAAAAAGATCCCCCTGGTCTTTAATGCTGGCTGGGCCCCGGAGGGACCTACTACCCATGGCAGAGAACTGGATATCTGCCCCATACGTGCCGGCAGCCTCTCAAGAGAGAAGAAAGAAAACCAACGACAGAGCAAGCCAACACAGGCGAGCTTGTGTAAGAGAACTAAACCCCGGAGACTCTGTGCTCATTTGAACCATGAGACCAGGAGGAAAATGCTGCACGCCATATGAACCAGAACCCTGGGTGATCAAAGAAACCAAAGGCACTGCGATAACAGTGCACAAGAATGGAGAAGAAGTGACCAGAAATGTGTCGTGGTTCAAGCGCATACCATCTACCCAAGGGCACATTGAACCCCCTGTTGAGACTACCGTCAAGGCAGAAATCGATAACAGACCCGAAGACAATACCCTTTTACCGTCAGTGAGCACAACAGTGGCAACACCATCATCTCCACAGGTAGGCAGTCACGGACACACTCCAGTGAGGGGGAAGTGGCCTTACAACCTCTGGCCCAATCCAAAGCCGAATCAAAGACTGGCTGACTTTGCATGTTAACGGTTTGAACATTTTTCAAAAGACCAAGTTGGGAAGGGATGTAGCGCTCTAGTGTTCCGAGGGCCTCCACGGAGCCCCAGAAGCACTATAACACAATGTAGCACCTTCTGGCCAGGCGTGGCCAGAATGCTTTAAATAAACGGACGGGAGTAGCACGGTACTTCCGGTCCACCCCAGCAGAGTGAGAGTGTCTCTGTATGTAATAGTGCTGCGCATGTTAATAACGTAGATCCCTATAACTATTAATCTGCTGTTGGGCATCATCCTCGCTGGCGCACTTACAGTTATTTTTTTTTTTATTTTCTCCAGCATGCCGCCAAGAGAAAAATCAAAATGCTTTGCCCTAGTCCCATGCAGGAGAAGGCACACCGCATGCTGTCACTACAATTGGGCCCATTGTCATTCTAAAGTGCTAATCCGCTGCAGTCTCATAATGACAATGGGCCACACCACAGTCTGTGCGAGTTCCGAGGGGGGGATGCTGCAGGCCGCCTCTAGAGATTAAACGATAAGAGCGAGAGGCCTGAGTGAAATCTTTTAAACTCACAGGGCCTCTCGCATGTGAAACAGCATTCCTTACTGTAATTTCCTATTTTAATTTTAGTATGATGTCTGTAATCCGTCCGTAATTTGAGATCCCCAAATTACGGACGCCTTACAGACATCATACTAAGATGACAGACGGTCCGTGAAATTTAGGGACGGTTGGTCACCTTCACAACCTTTCCACTCCGGCACCGCATGATTGCCCAAAAGGGTTGCAGCCTCAGAAAAGGGGCCTACTGCACGGATAGCTTTCTTTCACCACAGTGTGATGACAAGTTAAAATATTTACAGCCGCAAGCATCGAAAGACTCGGCCCCGACATGAAGAGTCATCATCACAACACAGTCTGATGTTGCGTTTGCGCCTCCATTCCTCAATTGTAAAACAAAACAAGCATTTGCAATGCAATAGGTCTCGCATTAGGAAAGTTTGAGCTATTGGTATTGTAAATGGCAAAGTTTTTATTTATGTTTTTTTTTTAAATACCTAAATTAATAGCTTTGTCATTTACAATGCCAATAGTTATAACTTTCGCAAATGTGATACCTATAGCATTTGTAATGCAATATGTTTTGTATTTACATGACTGAGATGTATTGATATTACAAATAACAATGGCTTTTAATTTTTTTAAATAACTAATACTTAAATAAAAGTTATTGTAATTTATAATGGCAATAGCTTAAACTTTTCTAAAGAACTTTTGTGAAATTATGTTCAGTGTATCAGAGAGTGCAATAATACGAGATCAGTGTGAGATCCTGAACACACCTGCTGCCAAGATGGATACCGCCCAGGCTCTCTGTGACTCCATCCACAAATGTGTGAGGGGGGTCTCAGTGTGGGGAGCTCTAACCAGCTGAGGACAACCAGCAACAAGACTGGGCTAGTACCAGATATTCGGCCTCTCACACCATGTCCTATTCCCACAAAAACCTTACATTTAGATTTAATCTGAGGGTGGGAACGGGGGTGCTCTTTCACTGTGCCTGGGCCAACCCTCAGTCTTTTTGCTGAGAAGAATTTGGGAGGTCTTGTCCTTTTTTAAAACTTTGACAATCTATCTCTTCACTGGGACCCCTTCTGGGGTGCCCCAGCATTTTACATAAAAGTAATGACATAACTTGGGGTTGCAACATCACTCACAGTTGTCAGAGCTTGGAGATTCCCTCCAAGTGGTTATTACAACTGCATTTGTTTATACATAATATACAACATAGCCACATTCTGTTTACACTGCTTAAGTGTCTAAGCTCTCGTTTCTGTAGCAGGATGAGAACTCAAGCTCAAACATGACAGCAAAAAGTAGGTACTTCAAAAGCAGAACATGTGGACTTCTAAAACAAGCATATTGTAGCGCATTAATAAGATACAATCCACAGTCATCTAGAAACATCCTCAAACTGAGTCTCGGCTGTCCATGCATACGAACAATTGATTCTTCCAACTCTCACATTTTGGGGCGCCTCCGGAGAAGCTTCAATAGGTTAAACTACCAACCTGCGGGCACCAATATGTAAATTTCTTAACCTCTATTAATAATTCACAACATTTTCTCCACACGCCCTTAAATATGAGGCTGATACTAACCTCGGGGCCAAGCATGACAGCAGGATCTGTGATTGTTCACATAACTTAAGCGCGTGCTGCAGTCCGCCGCCGGCCTGCGACCAGGAAGTCAGGCAGGCCGGGCGGGACAACCGGAAACAGGAAGTAGGAGGGCGGGAGCCTACCCCGCCTCCCACGGAAGAGCCGCGATTGTTTGGAGCACCGGAGCAGGCAGGAGCCTACCCTGTGCCCCGGTGCCGAAGAAGGGAGGTAGAGTCCTGCTGCCGGTGAGAGCCGCTGCACCAAGGAAGCCGGTGAGTGGGGCTTCGCCTTGTTGCTGGGCTGCGAGGGCGGGGGGCATGTGTGTGCGCGCGTGCGGCGGCGGGCTGTGTATGTGTGTGAGCGTGCGTGTGTGTGTGTGTATGTGTCTTGGAGTCTGTGTGTATGCATGTGTGTGTGTGACTGTGGGGGGGCGGGGGGAGGAGGGGGTTGCCTGCGTATCTGTGTAAGTGCGTGTGCGCGTGTGTGTGCATGCATGCGCGTTAGGCTGACTTGCTGGGAGTATGGAAGGGAAGTGCACGGCGCGGCGCAGGACGGAACGTGCGCGTTCGCGCACCCAAATCTGCTTCAAAAGCTCGTGACAGTTTCTTGTCCTCATTCCCCCGTGTCCGATAACTATAAGTGTCCGACCCTGGACGCATCCTTCGGATGCTTAAACATTGTTTGGTTCTTGCGTTGCTCTGCTGACCTGTTTTATATTGGGCCTGGTTCTGACGCAGTCTGTTGTTGCAGGAAGTGATGGGTCCAAGCAGGATGCGTGAAGTTCGTAACGGAGCTGTTCGCGCGAAGGAAGAGGAAACACAGTGAAGGGACCAATAGAATGTAGGACGGTGAACAGAGTGGAAGGACTCCTGTTGGAACCTTTTTGTTTCCTACTTCCTGCTGTTTATGGGAGTAGTAGTTTGTTATGTTTAAAAAAATGTCTGCTGAAAAATAAAGCGAAGAATGGCATAATCCTCGCCTCTTTGTCCTTAATAGAATTGAAACTTACCTGCACTAAAGCCAGGCACATTTTCATTAGGGGGAAAGAAAGGGCGCAGCCAGTAAGTAAACTTGACCATAAAGTACGACTGAATTGGGTGGAAAAGGAGGGATGCACCGAGACCCTCACCACATGAGAAACAAAACAATAGAGCAGGGTTATTTGGACATAGGACCATGAGTGCCGTGCCGCATCCACGTCAGCTTTTCACATCATCATCATTATATAAATCTCGACACAACGATTGTAAATGGATCTCTTTTTACCTGGCCAAAGGTTACCCGAAAATTTTAATGCTTACAGCAGATCAGTAAAGCAGCAAGTTCTTGGGGATCTTTCTAATGAAAGTCAAGAAGAATCATGGAGTGATGGGAAAGTGGTGGTGAGGGGTTAAAGGGGAGGGTTGAAGCATCGGCAGGGATTATGAAAAGTAAATTAGATTTTGTGAATCCTTAGTAATGAGTGGTTTTGTCCTGGGCCCATGGGATTACATTTTAGGTCTTTGGAGCTCCTAAGCAGGCCACAACGAGACATTTCCTCCCTCAGCAGAAATCAGCAGGCTCTGGAAATAATTAATTCCACTGACAGCTTTCAACAAACCTTAAAGTGTTGAGTCTATGCAATATTCCCAATAGTACATCACCTGCATCTTATCTAGGAAGAGATCGAAAAAAATGAGACTAGTAATTATATACAGATTAGACCAAGCAGTCGAGAGAGTACTGAGAAAATAAAAAAACAACACCACCAGACTGTGAACAGCACTCCCTTGGCCGCCTAATAAGATGCACAAACTAATGCCCTCTGGTCCAGTGCAAATTGCCGAATAAATGAAACAGTGTCAGTCGCAGGAAATCGAGGACACTTTCGTGAGATTGCAGTTTATGTTTGACCTACCGTTTGTTCCTGTTAATGAATGGATGAGTTTTAATATGGGCATTCAGTGGGCTGTTTCATTTTTTTCAATCTAACGCATGAGCGAGAAATTGCATCTTCACCCCTACAGCGAGATTCACTTGCAACTTAAGCGCGTGCTGCAGTCCGCCACCGGCCTGCGACCAGGAAGTCAGGCAGGCCGGGCGGGACAACCGGAAACAGGAAGTAGGAGGGCGGGAGCCTACCCCGCCTCCCACGGAAGAGCCGCGATTGTTTGGAGCACCGGAGCAGGCAGGAGCCTACCCTGCGCCCCGGTGCCGAAGAAGGGAGGAAGAGTCCTGCTGCCGGTGAGAGCCGCTGCACCAAGGAAGCCGGTGAGTGGGGCTTCGCCTTGTTGCTGGGCTGCGAGGGCGGGGGGGGCATGTGTGTGCGCGCGCGTGCGGCGGCGGGCTGTGTATGTGTGTGAGCGTGCGTGTGTGTGTGTATGTGTCTTGGAGTCTGTGTGTATGCGTGTGTGTGTGTGACTGTGGGGGGGGAGGGGGTTGCCTGTCTGGGTGCCTGCATGTCTGTGTAAGTGCGTGTGCGCGTGTGTGTGCATGCATGCGCGTTAGGCTGACTTGCTGGGAGTATGGGAGGGAAGTGCACGGCGCGGCGCAGGATGGAACGTGCGCGTTCGTGCACCCAAATCTGCTTCAAAAGCTCGTGACAGTTTCTTGTCCTCATTCCCCCGTGTCCAATAACTATAAGTCTCCGACCCTGGACGCATCCTTCGGATGCGAATTCCAGGGCGAGACCTAAAAAAGATGCTAGGGCCACCCAGTGGCATAACGGAGTAGGATTAGTGCTAAACCAACTGCGCCGTCACCTGTGCTTATTTAAAGATCGTCTCTAGATGGTCCCACCCAGGACTAAATCATGAATTAAAAGACTATAACATCATCGACGAGAGGTAAGGCTTGCCCTAAACCTAGACGCTGAACAAAAACCCAGCAAGAAACATGAATATACGTTGCATTTGGGCCACCCCACAGGTAATTAAGTCACAGGTAATTAAAACCTTAAATATGTGTCCCATGTCATTGCTGTATTGTTTCTCCACTACATAGCCACCATTTTCTCCTTCTGGAGTCTGACGCTTTCTCTTTATGAGCCCACAGATGACGCAACCTCGCACCCAGCCACTCAATACGCCTGTGTGAACCACAAATTAATTTACAGAAGTTACCAAAATACATTTAGAATGTGGTGTGAAGTACTTCAGCGGAATATGTTTACTCCATCAGTAGTTGTGCTGCATCAGAAGATGTTTATTGTATCAAAAGATGTTTACTGCATCAGAAGACATACAGCATCAGATGATGTACTGCATCAGAATATATTTACTCCACCCGAAGATGTTTACTGCATCAGAAGACATACAGCATCAGATGATGTACTGCATCAGAATATATTTACTTCACCCGAAGATGTTTACTGCATCAGAGGATACACTGCATCAACATATATTTATTGTATCAAAAGATGATTACTGTATCAGAAGACAAACAGCATCAGATGTTGAAATATCGTAAACATTCTACATAATCTTGAAGTTATACAATGCTTTTAGCTGTTGCTCTGCTTATGTTACCTGTATTTTACCTGAATATTTGGCCAGGCAGCAGTGGAGAAGACCTGCAACTCAGAGCACATAGAATGACCATTATATATTATGTATTTTAACTTAAACTGCTCCTATAAGAGCCATTGTTCTGAGCACCTATCACATTCCAGTGCCGAGTGTCTAATGTGAGGCTGGGGCTGCCAATGCTGTGCAGCTCAGACTCAAACCCTGCAGGCGTCTCTCTATGGCAGACCAGGGCAGTAACACATCTCACTGCGGCTCTGCCCTTTGACAGTTTGCAGACCCGCTGCTGGCCTGGAGCTGGCCTTGGGACGCCTGTGCATTAGAAGGAAGGTCAGGTGACCCAGCTGCTGGATTGTAATTAGAGGGGCAGTCATCTATTTACTTACTCTTTGTCGAGCAGACCTTTAACTCTTTTACAGTCCTGCTTGCAGCCGCGCCCTAAGCTGTTCCTCAGTTTCTTTGAGACTCAGAGCAGACAGCTCGTCTCAGTGTGAGTCAGCAGTAATCTAGAGATTACCATCAAACACTGTGTCCCAGGCTACCTGAGAGGTAGGCTGCAAGGTGACTCGGCCTGTGTTGTACTGTAGTAAGCCTAACGACCACCTCTCCTTAACCCTGGCAGAGCATGCAATGTGCGTGTGTGGATGCATTTTGTAAGTAGGCCACCTCCGCCAAATGCCATGGGCTGGTACCAATGCTGATGGACAGCCCTGTTAGCCAATGCCTAAAGCCAATGCCTGAAGTTTGCAGTTCAAAGGCCCTATTCTGTATCTCTATGCATGTATGTGCATGATGTGTGTGTGTGTGGAGATGTGTGCGATCGCCAGAAAGCCATGGGCAGAAGGTGAGAATATAAAGCTGTCTTTTAGTGAGACCTAAAAAGGGTCCCATCAAGTTAGCAGCAAAAGGATAAAAAGCGTCCACTCTGAAATATGTGCGGCAGAAATGCTCCTGGGAAAGACAAACAAAAGAATAGTGTGAAAAGCCATCGACTCGAAAGCAAACACCTGAGATAGGCATGAGCAAGTGACTAACTCAAAGCCCACTCTCAGTATGTGTTAAGGACTGAAAACAAGTGGGCTGCCTGCAGACTGCTAATGCTGTGAGTCCGGCAACACAATGGCCTGGTGTACATCACTGCTTCATTTGTTGTAGATCCAGTAAAGAGTGTGTCAAATAAGCTCTACCTCCTCACTGGTTGCTATTCACCTACGGTAGTCAACCAATGAGGGTGGGGTCACAACAGCCTACACTTGACCATAAACGTTGTTAAAGATTGTTGGCTTGATTGAATAAGCGAAGATAAATAAATATGAAACAGTAATAGAAAGAGTTTGAAATGGCTCCTGCAAACAAGAAGAAGTGAAAAGAGACTCTGGAAAAGAGATTCCTGTATAACTATATTTACTGACCAATAGAGTTTACCATCACCTCAACTTCAATAATGTGCAGGAAAGCATTTTAAAATGTTCCCCTTTTCTCTACTTGCAATACTGTATATAAATGGTACGGTTAAAAGTCATAAGTGCTGGAAGCATGATCAGTCTCTTTTGACCAAACAAAAACTGCTGCCTTATGCAGTAACTTGGTGATGGGTTGAATATGCTCAGAAAAATGATATCTGAATCTCCTATCAATATGGACAAAGCCCAAACAGCTTTCACTGGCCTTGAATGAAGTTGTTTGTTGGCCCCCAAACAATTACTGACACTTTCTGTACATCCCTCTGTATACCCAGGGGTGTGATTATTTTGTTTTCCAAAAACTGTACTGCAGTTGTGTGAGAAATACACTTCTCCATCTTACCAAAAAGATGGGGATCTCTTAATCGCCATAGAATTGTCTTACTAGTTGAATTTCCAAGGAGTCTAAATAAATCAGAATGTCACCCAAATATGCAATACAGATCAGATCCAAAAATCCTCACAATACAACATCACAAAGTCCTGAAACACTGCAGGAGTGTTGCAGAGTCCAAAAGGCATGGTCTGGTGTTCAGACTCCCAAATATAGCACAGAATGCAGTTTTTTATTTGTCACCCTCTTGGACTCTGACTCGATGGTAAGCTCCTATGAGATCTAGTTTGGGGATATTATTCCATTTAAAATGCCTTCTAATAGAATTGATATTAATGCTAATAGTTAAGGGATCATCACTTTGATTCTATAAATGCCTCTGTATCTATATATGTCCGCATGTCACCCCCTTTTAAAAAATAATTTAAATTAGGCACTTTTTAACTTTAAAGACCGCTTAAGATGTTCTGTTTCTGATTCAATGAGTGCATGCTCTTTACTACAAGGTATTGGTGCACCTGGTTCCAGATCGATTTTACGGTCATAACTTCTATGTTGTGGTAACACAATTAGCTTTCCTCTTTTTGAACTCTTCGTTACTGGACGGTAGAGAAGTTGTACATCCAATAACTGGAGATACACCGCTTCCTGCAAGTAATATAGAAGAAAAGCTCTCCCCAGATTTACTGCTTTAAAAAACTAACCTATTTAAACCTACTTAGATTTCAATTGTACTAAAAATACTGAAAACCAAAATATTGAAACCTAACACTTGAACAGTAAAGACAAAAATATTGCAAAAAAATATCACTGAAAGACATTTTGAAAATATAATTTCGAAAACAAAAATAAAGAAATTATAAATATCACCAATGCATCAAAAGAAAGGAAACACCATGAAAACCAAAATATTGAACACCAGAAGATCAACATAATTCAAAATAAATCCAATAAGGCCTGTAGTGGGATGAAATGCGTAATGGTGAGACTCTGCACCCTAACTAAATAAAGAAGCACAAGGCTCATTACCGTGGTCCGTTCCGTTTTTTCTTCCAAAGAGGATGAGTGGCGGTTTCAAAAGGTGTTTTTTCTTTTGATTTGATTTGATTTTACATCTTGTAAAGCGCAGCGTATGACCAAGGGTGTCTTGGCGCTGGTACTACCTAGAAGCTAAAATTCCAAACTGATTTTATTTTATTTGAACTTATTAGTTTTTAAACAGCCAGGTTTTCAGCAGACTTCTGAACAACATCAAGTAGTTACTATTTTTAATCCCCAAGGGTAGGGAATTCCATACCTTAGCAGTTCCAACCATAAAACTCCCCCCCCAGCGAAACTGCTTGTACCTCGGAACTACCAATAAATGTGCCTGTGCTGATCTTAGATTTCTAGAAGGAGAGTATTTCCTGAATGTGTTCTCAGATAAAGAGGCCCTTTCCCCTGTAGTGCCTTAAATGCAAAACACTGAGCCTTAAGTACAATTCTCTTCCCCAATGGCAACCAATGGAGATCCCTCAATCGATTTGTTACTGGTTCATGTTTAGGGATATCCAGGATTAATCTGGCCGCTGCATTCTGCATCCGTTGGAGTCTAAGTAGGAGCTGTGCCTGAAGTCCCACGTATAGAGCGTTTCCGTAGTCCAATCGAGATATGGCCAACGCAGTGACCACTGTTTTAAAGTATCCACAAGGATAAACGGACGTATCTTCCTAATCATTTTTAAGATGCCCAAGAAGGTGGAGGTAAGTTTGTTAATTTGACCTTCAAATGTCAATCTTTGGTCAAATATTACACCCAGGTTTCTAACCTTTGAGACTGGTGCTGGGCAGTCGCCCAGATCAGCCGGCCACCACCTTGGGGACCAGAAGGAAGAGTTAGACCCCAGTAGCAAGACCTCTGTCTTGTCGCCGTTCAGTTTAAGGCAATTATTCTGCATCCACGTGTTAATCTGTAGCATCCAGATATTAAAGCGGTTAGCCGTCTCATCAATGTTGTTTGATACTGAGATCACCACCTGTGTATTATAGGCATATGAAATGACTGAAAAGCCACATTGTCTAATGACTGCTGCCAGCGGGGCCACATAAATGTTAAAGAGAGTGGGACTCAGGGATGAACCATGAGGCCCCCCACATGGCAGCTCAAATGGTTTAGAAGCCATCCCATCCATTTCTACAAAAATGTTCTGTTTGTTCAAAATGATGTCAGAAATTTGGTGAGCTAGAAAACGGTGATGGATCAAGCCCTGATTTGTTGACTGGGTAGGAGTATTCTGCTTTATTCAGAAACTCTGTCCATCACCACCCCCTTTTCTGAATCGTTTTGTCCACCATAAGCGTGGAAGGGTATACGCAGACATGAGTCCCTTGCTCACTGCACCATCAGGATTCAAGCAAGCCGGGCCGAAGACGGCTGTAATGCCAGAAACCGGTCTCCGGAAGCTTGTTTCCTTTCCAGTAAAAGAATTGGCTTGGTAGTTTGGTCTGCCCTGTTCCCATGATGCACTGGGCCAGGGACAGAGTAATTGGCATGTAGCCAGGTTCTGAGCTGGGATGGTGCAGTGAGCTAAAAAACAGTGATGGATCAAGCCCTGATCTGTTGACTGGGTAGGAGAATTCTGCTTTATTCAGAAACTCTGTCCATCACCACCCCCTTTTCTGAATCGTTTCGTCCACATAAGCGTGGAAGGGTATACTCAGACATGAGTCCCTTGCTCACTGCACCATCAGGATTCAAGAAAGACGGGCCGAAGACGGCTGTAATGCCAGAAACCTGTCCCCGGAAGCTTGTTTCCTTTCCAGTAAAAGAATTGGCTTGGTAGTTTGGTCTGCCCTGTTCCCATGATGCACTGGGCCAGGGACAGACTAATTTGCATGTAGCCAGGTCCTGAGCTGGGATGGTGCAGTGAGCTAAAAAACGGTGATGGATCAAGCCCTGATCTGACTGGGTAGCAGTATTCTGCTTTATTCAGAAACTCGGTCCATCACCACCCCCTTTTCTGAATCGTTTTGTCCACCATAAGCGTGGAAGGGTATACTCAGACATGAGTCCCTTGCTCACTGCACCATCAGGATTCAAGCAAGCCGGGCCGAAGACGGCTGTAATGCTAGAAACCAGTCCCCGGAAGCTTGTTTCCTTTCCAGTAAAAGAATTGGCTTGGTAGTTTGGTCTGCCTTGTTCCCATGATGCACTGGGCCAGGGACAGACTAATTTGCATGCAGCCAGGTTCTGAGCTGGGATGGTGCAGTGAGCTAAAAAGTGGTGATGGATGAGGCCCTGATCTGTTGACTGGGTAGGAGTATTCTGCTTTATTCAGAAACTCTGTCCATCAACACCCCCTTTTCTGAATCGTTTTGTCCACCATAAGCGTGGAAGGGTATACTCAGACATGAGTCCCTTGCTCACTGCACCATCAGGATTCAAGCAAGCCGGGCCGAAGACGGCTGTAATGCCAGAAACCGGTCCCCGGAAGCTTGTTTCCTTTCCAGTAAAAGAATTGGCTTGGTAGTTTGGTCTGCCCTGTTCCCATGATGCACGGGGCCAGGGACAGACTAATTTGCATGCAGCCAGGTTCTGAGCTGGGATGGTGCAGTGAGCTAGAAAACGGTGATGGATGAGGCCCTGATCTGTTGACTGGGTAGGAGTATTCTGCTTTATTCAGAAACTCTGTCCATCACCACCCCCTTTTCTGAATCAATTTGTCCACCATAAGCGTGGAAGGGTGTACTCAGACATGAGTCCCTTGCTCACTGCACCATGAGGATTCAAGCAAGCCGGGCCGAAGACGGCTGTAATGCCAGAAACTGGTCCCCGGAAGCTTGTTTCCTTTCCAGTAAAAGAATTGGCTTGGTAGTTTGGTCTGCCCTGTTCCCATGATGCACTGGGCCAGGGACAGACTAATTTGCATGTAGCCAGGTTCTGAGCTGGGATGGTGCAGTGAGCTAAAAATCGGTGATGGATCAAGCCCTGATCTGTTGACTGGGTAGGAGTATTCTGCTTTATTCAGAAACTCTGTCCATCACCACCCCCTTTTCTGAATCGTTTTGTCCACCATAAGCGTGGAAGGGTATACTCAGACATGAGTTCCTTGCTCACTGCACCGTCAGGATTCAAGCAAGCCGGGCCGAAGACGGCTGTAATGCCAGAAACCGGTCCCCGGAAGCTTGTTTCCTTTCCAGTAAAAGAATTGGCATGGTAGTTTGGTCTGCCCTGTTCCCATGATGCACTGGGCCAGGGACAGACTAATTTGCATGTAGCCAGGTTCTGAGCTGGGATGGTGCAGTGAGCTAAAAAACTGTGATGGATCAAGCCCTGATCTGTTGACTGGGTAGGAGTATTCTGCTTTATTCAGAAACTCTGTCCATCACCACCCCCTTTTCTGAATCGTTATGTCCACCATAAGCGTGGAAGGGTATACTCAGACATGAGTCCCTTGCTCACTGCACCATCAGGATTCAAGCAAGCTGGGCCGAAGACGGCTGTAATGCCAGAAACCGGTCCCCGGAAGCTTGTTTCCTTTCCAGTGAAAGAATTGGCTTGGAAGTTTGGTCTGCCCTGTTCCCATGATGCACTGGGCCAGGGACAGACTAATTTGCATGTAGCCAGGTTCTGAGCTGGGATGGTGCAGTGAGCTAAAAAACGGTGATGGATCAAGCCCTGATATGTTGACTGGGTAGGAGTATTCTGCTTTATTCAGAAACTCTGTCCATCACCACCTCCTTTTTTGAATCGTCAGAAATTTGGTGGCACAGTCTTGAAATCCCAGGTCCTCTAATCTACCAATCAGGATTTCACGGTTGACTGCGTCAAAGTCCGCTGATAGATCTAACAAAATCAAGGCTCCCTTCTTTCCTTCATCCAATGTTTTTCTTAATTCTTCTACTGCCATCACCAAGGCGGTCTCGGTTCCATGCCACTCTCCAAAACCATACTGTGAATGATCTAAAAGTTCTCCTTCGGCTATAAAGGATGTGATCTGCCTTTTTATCAGCTTTTCCAACACTTTGGCGTAAAAGGGAATCCTCAATATTGGCCTATAGCTGTTAGGTTTTGTCGGGTCCTTATTAGCTTTCTTTAACAAAGGCCGAACCGAAGCTATTTTCCATGACTCTGGAAAAATGCCTGTCTGTATTATTTCTAGGAAGTTGCTCACTGATCAGCTCTGGACACAAATGAAAGATTTTGGGCGGGCAAGGTTCTGACGGAGCTCCGGCCTTTGTTGTTTTTACTACTTGGATGATCTGATCCTCAGTAGGTGGGAGAAAAGAGAAAGTTGTGTCAGTGGTTGACAAATATATCCCTGGTGTTTTTATCTCCGCGGATCTATTTTTGCTTTCTCTAAAAGTTTTATATACTGCCTCCACTTTGTTGGTGAAAAATTCTCCTAGAATATTGCAAAATTACGGGTTCTCTATCTTCTGTAGATTCCCTGGGAGCTTATCTAGTTTTTTCACTGTGTTAAACAGCTCCTTGCTGGAGTTTTTAGCTTCCAGGATTTTTTGAGTAAAATATTTACTTTTCTCCTCGACAATCATTTTTTTGTAGCGTGATAGAGTACTTGCATATTCTCTTTTCCTTGCCTCGGCGTAGTCAGTTCTCCAGACCCTTTAAAATCTCCTACATACTTTTTTCTGTTTTCTAAGTTTGTTAGTGAACCAGGGTTCAGATGGCCTTTTCCTTTTTGATAGCAGCCTCTTTTTAGGGACTGCTGAGTCTACTGTTGTTTTGATCCCGGGGCCTCATTTATGAGGCCTTGCGTCAGTTTTGCGCTGCTGATGCGTCACTTTTTGTGACGCATCGGCGGCGTAAAACATGCGCCATATTTAAAAAGTGACGCATCTAGGTAGATGCGTCACTTTTTAAACCCCTGCGCCACATTATACCTGCGTCAGGTATAATGTATGCAAAGGGGGCGTTGCCACGCAAAAAGCCTCGTAATAGTGACGCAGTGAAATCTATGAGATTTCACTGCGTCACTTTTAGGACGCTGTTGCGTCAAAATCTTGCGCCTGCCTCACAGCAGGCGTAAGACTGACGCAAGCCCTTTCACATGGGGCTTTCCCCATGTGAAAGGACGCATTGTGACACACTCCAGCAATGCGTCACTTTTGCGCTTACAGATACGTCAGAAATACTGACGTATCTGTAACTCCTTGCGACATGATGCGTCATACATTAAATATGACGCATCATTGGTGTCGCAAGGAGTGCGCAGTGAAAAGTGACGCATCGCTGTTTTCATGCAGCGATGCGTCATTTCTCATAAATGAGGCCCCCGGAGTTTAGTTTATTGACCATATTATTGGTACCTAATTCCAGATTCGGTTTTGTTATTATTTGTTGAGTCTGAAAGTTTGAAGAATTGATTCTACTCCAGTCCTGATATACAACTGTGCCCGGAGTTGTTGTTGGTTTCATTGGTTGCCGGGTATCCCGCATTATAAATGTAATGGCTTGATGATCTGACCAAGTCACCGGGATAACTTCCGACACTTCTATCCTAATATTGGCAGTAAGGATTCCATCCAATGTATGACCTGCATTATGTGTCCCTTGTTTAACAATCTGCCTCAGGGAAAAACTGGCCATTCCATCGATAAATGCTGTAATGTTGTTGTCATCTTCCCTTTCCAGGTGATAGTTAAAATCTCCTAAAACTGTATAATCTGAACTGTTTCTACTATCTTCCAGAAAAGGACTAATATTGTCCATCAACGGAGCTCGCGCTTTTGGAGGGCGATACAAGAGAAGCCCTTTAAATGTGTAATTATTGTTGATTTTTATCTGGAAAGGTCGAGTTTCACAATCATGTGAACCCTTGCTCACACCTCCCGTTACTCTCAAACCTTCTTTGGCGATGATTGCAAGTCCCCCACCCCTCTTGTTCTTTCTATCAGCTCTAATCATGCTGTAGTGAGTAGAAAGCGCTAATATCAGATCCGGGTCTGATGCTGTATCTGCCCAAGTCTCAGTTATAAAGACGATATCTATCTGTTGACTCTCTATCAACTCAGCTAGCTCTACACCGTACTTCACTAGTGAACGTGCGTTAATTAATACTGCTTTGACCCCGGTGTCAGAGTCAATAGCCATCTTGGTCTTTTTAACGTGAGAGCTTAGATTCCTCAGTTTCTCATAGCTAAAATGTATTTTACATTTTTCACAAGTCTTAGGCTCTTTCCTTAAATCAAGAGCTGCATGGCAGAGAATTTTCGACCTTTGCTTCAGCATGAGCAATTCCTCTCGTATGTTATCAAGCTCTGTGCTGTTCTTAAAAAACGACAAGGGGTTATGGCACTAGGCGCGGATCCGGCGCGGACGGACACAGACGGGCTTGCCTTAGGCGGCCTTTGGCGCGCCGGCTGCGCCTGTCCGCTGCACGTTCGTACCATCCCCACCTTTATCCCCCCGGCCAGTGACGACTAGCCCGCTCACCCAACTCCACGCAAGATGGCGGTGCCGCGACTCGGAGCGGACCCCGGAACTGTAGAACCCCCTCTAAGGTGCAGGTTCAAGTAAGTGCAATTTTAGGCAAGATGTTAAAACAATTTAAAAACAGCGAGAGTTAAAATTTATAGCTTCTGGTCTTCCAAATTGGAGGAGATCAGGAGATCCACACACGGGAGCGCGCGGCCCATCTGGTCGCAATTATCGCTCCCGCGAGTGAATCCCTCCCCCCTGCTGCCGCGCAAGCGCTTTTCTTGTTTTGTATGTCGCCAAATGAAATCACTATTTCTTAATAGTTCTCAGCTTGAAATCGTATTTCCAAATGTTGTTGATGCATTATTTTTTCTCTTTTCTTTATAACAGAAATCATCACAACCGCAGTACACTGTCCTACAATAACTACAATCGTTTGCGATTTCAGTGTGTGTTGGTTTTCATCAAACTGCACTCGTTTATATCAAAGTGTTTTGTTGCACTCGCCAGAGACACATTAATTAAAACATTACTTTCAGGCTTCCAAGGATATAATTCAATTTATGCAAATTATGTCTATACTTCAGTGCGATGTGCGAGGCACATTAAAAGTAAGTGGCCACAATTATATTCCTTTATTTTGTTAGTTGTCTTACCATAAAGGTCAGCGCTCGCCATATAAATCCTCCAGCCTTAGATGTTGAGAAGGTGCCGGGAACGGTATCCCAGCAAACCCTGGCTGCCTTCATATTGTGTTCTAAACGAAGCTAAGTCCAAGCCTGGCACTGCAACACAGCACTCGGCGTGGTTCCTTTACCACGCATAAGCCAATTACAATGCTGCCGGTGGGCCTTGCATCCAATATCAATTCCATATGAAGTTTGATGCAAAGACAAGGCCCTTCCAACGAGTCGGGGCTCACCATTACATGTAATATGCGGTGACGCCCGCATTGTGAGCCCCGACCCGTTTTGTGTTTCTTTCTTTTTCTTATGTTTGTTTCCAGTGTATCTTTCTCATGTTACCTCCCTTTTCCTACTTGTTTATCTTTATCATGCTGTTCTTTTTTCTTTTTTTGTCGTTCTTTCTCCTTGATCTAACTTTCTCTTTGCTTCACTGATTTACCAGCCCCTTTTTCTGCCGTTGATTTGCCCTATAGCTTTTTCTTCTCTTTATTTTTAATGTGTCTCATTTATTTGTCTCTTACTCTTTCTACTACCCTCGTCTTTTTTGCCTTTTCCCTCATACATCTGTTTCATTTCTGTGCTGTACCCTTACCTCTCTTCCACCCTTCCCTTTGTATTGTTCTCTAATTCTGTCTTTCGGTCAGTTATTTCTCTATATGTCCATGTCAATTTCTGACCCGTTTCACTGCCATGATATACACCTCGATTACATCTTGCTACTTGTCTCTTCTTTTGTTGGCCCCTCTCCATTTGTTGCTTGCACAGTTCAATTATCTACCCATCTTCACTCTGTTTAAATTTGATCTTACCTTTTTTCATCTACTCTGTCTTGAACGGCTCCTTTTAGAACTCCTTTCAGGTTAGTGTCACTCATTTCTCTTATCTTTTCTCCATACAAATGTGCCGTAGATTTAGTGTAAAGTGCTGCATCGTGATGATGTCACTGTACAGTCTTCATTAGAACCTGCTTACTCATGTTGTGTGGAAGGCCCCAGCGTAAGCAGTTTTTGTTTCAGGTGATGGAGCGAGTTTCAGAAATTATTTTATTCTGGCTCGTGAAATTCATTCTCTGTAACATGAACTAATATATTAATGAATTATCGCATGATTTGATGTACTAAACCAATCTAGATTTAAATACTTCATTGCATTACACGCGGGATTAATGTTAATGTGCTCATGTTGCATTTGCAAGTATGTTTTATAATACATAACTAATGTTGTTTTGTCTGTCCTATTGTCTTTGTCAAACACTAATGCGGCTGATTTAATTGATGGCATGTGCTAAGTCTATGTGTGCTATTGTTTATGTTATGTTGTCATTTGTGTTGTGTTTGTTTATCTTTTTACTCTTTCAGATATATGAAGAATCCTGCTGGACTTTATGAAGAATGGTAGATTTTAAATGTGCTGCTTTATTCGTTTGCTTCTGCTAGGTGACATATATTAACGGGTTAATCGTTAGCAATGGAGGGTGGGTAACAGAAGGGTTTACATTGCTTGAATTAATTACTCTTTTGTGTTTGTTTAAATACTAGCCCGAGTGAAAGGCTTAAGGCCTAGTTCTGGAGAATCTCACTTAGCCTGACTAAAAGGAGCCAAGCACAGCCATGTTGAAGCTTTTACGTGGAACATTTTCTTGAAATGAACTGAAGCTCAAACAAAGACTTTTGTGCTAGGATGCGCTCCGAAAAGTTATTCTTTCAAGGCCGAGGAAGCGACCAGAGGCAGCTTGACCATGTCCTGGAGCAGCAACCAATCAGGTTGCTGGAATTTATTAAAAATATATCGTTTTGTTAGATTAGTGAGTTAGAAAAAGTATAAGAACTGAGCCTTTTGAGGGGAGCGGGGCTGACTGTTCCTGAGGGCGAAGTGCTGTCCGTTTTTCCTTGGACACGTAAGGCAAATGCAAAATTATATGTCTTTTTCTTTGCAGGTCAGAAGCTAACTTAGGGAGATAGGGTTAATGTTTAATTTAAATCATTAAGTTTTGAGCAATTTTGATATGTCAGACCCTTGTGCGAATAAACTAATAGATGATTCTAATTGAATTAAAATGATTATTATTAAAAAAAGAGCTAATAAAGATTTTGAAATTGAAACTTTGAAACTTTAAATAAAAGACTTAAAACGTCAAGCTGGTCTTGATTAATTTAGTCGTTACCATCAGTTAGCTCCATCGGCCAAAGTGGTTTAATTAAATGTTATTTTCATTTTACTTATGAATAAAATGTTATACTGCAGTTGTATATGATGTACATATGGGTTTGATAGTGTGATTAATTAGGCCACATGATTCAGCTCCTCGATTTTCTGTCTCAGTTCTATGGGCCTTGTTAAATATTTAGTAAAGTGAGTATTAGGTAGTGAATGGCGATGCTGTAGAGACAGAATTTCTATAGCCAAGCTAGATCAATTCCTTGGTAGCAGAGTTCGGTTACTATGGTAACATACATGTTACATGGTAATTACATAGGATACATGTCTAAAATATGTTGTTAGGTTTGTTCATTTGTTGTATGTAGTCGAAAGGATTTTTCCAGCAGTGTGAAAAATTCCTGGTTGTTTGCCGGCAAAGAGTAGTGTGACTAGAAGAGTTACACAGTGCACTTGTTCTGTTTCAAAATTGTGGTATAGAAAATATCGCAAGGTGTTGTGGACGTACAACACAAGTTTAGGGACCCTAGATGTGACTGGTTAAATGTGTAGTGAGGATTGTCTATGAAATCGTAGCATTAAGCATAGGGACCTGGTGAGCCCGTTTTAAAACTTTTTGTGAAAAGAGTAATAGATTTATCTGAACTTGAGTGAAGGGTAAGATGGCGTCATCTATTCTTATTAACGTTTGACGATATCTGTGGTTGGTTAAAGTCCTGCCAAAGTTTTCGTGTGTGCGTGATTAGGGTTTTTCTGTTTGAATGTGTGAGTGATTTCGTGGAAATAGCATCGTCTATTTCCTGCGAAAAGAATTCTGAATGTTTGAAAAAGTATCTCTTTATTTAGCGAAACAGGCAAATGGTTTGTTTATTTGTAGTTACTAATTGAAATTCATTGGAAAAGCATTGTTTAAAATGGCGCTGTGAACATTTTCTGTAAAGGAGGGGTGAGTTTACGGAGTAACACACGGTGAAGCTGCAGCGGCAGTATACGTCATTTTTGGTTCGCGCTGTGATTGGCTAACAAACGTCACATCAAGCGCACTGATTGGTTCATGTGACAGTGACGAGCTGACACCAGATTGGTCAGTTCGGAATACTGTATTTCTATTGGTTGAGCAAGGTGGTGACGTGGCTTAACCTGATTGACTTGTTGGTGTCTTTCGCGCACGGATTGGCTAGAATAGCGGAACATCAAGAGAATATTTCGAAGCTTTCGGAATAAGTGATTTTGATTTAAAACATGAGTTATTGGAATGATGAGGAGAAGAAGAAGCCTTCATGGTTTCAGAAAAGTGAAAAATGTATTTAAACCTGCCAAGAAAATTGAAACGCGTGGTGGTAAATTACTTCATAAGTACAAAACACCCGCAGCCTATATGGAAGGTGAATATGGTTACCATACTGTAGTTTGGTTTGATAATTGGATGCATTACACAAAAGGTGATGGTGTATTAGCATGGCCGGTTGATGGGTCATTTAATATGAAAGTTTTGAGAAACCTGAGAGAAAAAATTATGGATCTTGTGCCAAACCTAGACCTACACAATTTGAGGCTTTAGTTGAATGGGAAGTTGAGATGATGGAACTTGAACGTGAGAGTAAATGTTCAGCACCTAAATATTCAAAATACTTTGTAAATAGAGAAACACATGAAGACAAAGTGAGACGTTGGAGAAAAGCAGACATGTATGATGGTCTGTATCCAGTAAGAATAATGATTACTGAGGAGCCAGGTCAAAAGAAAATTCCAAAGAAGAGTAGACTTGATGAGGAATTAGATGATGCAGTTTTAGAAGATATTTATTCTACTAAACGCAAACCGCCACCTTATCAAGCAGATTCACAATCTACCCCGAGAGTTTCTACAGGAACTTCTCCAAGTGCACCTCCTAGGGAAGCTGATGAAGGTTCACCCAGATTTTTTAAATTACCTGAAAGAGTAAGGTCAATAAATAATTCTAGTACACCCAGAGAAAATAGAATTTCGGATCAGAGAAATAATTTTCCAAGAAATCAAGAAAGAGCTCTTGCAGATATGCCAGAAATTTCCAGTTATAATAGAGCAAAGGAAGATTTAATTCAACAATTAACAAAAAGCATGGAAGCAATGACGGTACCAGTAACAATTGGTCCTGTTGTACCGGTTTTTGATCAGGGAGAAAATAGACATTCTGCCTTGACAGTTCCACTGAATGCAGAAATTCAAAAAGTGGCTGAGAAATTTTATTCGGAACTTTCAGAGATTTATAGAGAAAAATCTATGATGCCAAATTTAACTTTAAATCGAAGTTTAACAGGTTCAGAAACATCAGTTGCAGAATCAGATCCGGGTCCTTCAGAAAGAAGCTTAAACAGAATAGATTTAACACAAAACGCATTGTCACCGGAAGCACCTGAATTTAAAAAGCTTGATGTTGCAAAATTAAAGGCTGATCTGGAGGAATTAATTATTGGCACAATTGAAACTGACTGTTTAAAATTGTATCAGGATGATGAACTTCTTTTTATTTGTAAAAGTATCCAATGGAAAACAAAAAATAGGTATGAACAACTGGAAGAAATGGCTGCTGAATTAGAAATTGATTTGAGCAAACAAAAACATTGGCAGAAACATTATAGAGTGGATTTTTCTGAGAAGGATATTGATAATCTCAAAATTGCTGGTAGAATGACCCATATTAAAGAATTGATAGCTTTTCTTAAAAGATTAGGTGAATTAGGCAAATGGAGAATAAAATGATCAAAGAATAAAGAACAGGACAAAAGGGTCAGAGGTGAAACAGTTTCAGAATTTCCAATGAGGGAAATATCAGGTGGAGGGTACGTGCATGTCCCTTGGTCAAGACAAGATATTCTGTTGTTTACCAACGATTTACCTAGGCTTAGAGAAAAGCCAGTTGAATGGTATCGACAGGTATACAGATTCATTAAGGTGTCAAAAGTTCTGTGGATTGATCTGGATGGATTCTTTGACATTGTTGTCCCATCAGATCTTTGGACAGAATGCAAAATTTCTGTGGATTGGCCAAAAGAAGAACCTGCCCGAGACACCATTACAGGTGCCCCGTCAGAAGATGTCATGGATATATATAATAAAGTAATTTATTGGCTGAAAGGAAAAATTCCCCCGAAAGAGGTAGACTGGGTTAAAATTGACAGAACAAATCAAGAGCCAAAAGAATCAGTGCATTCATTCTATGAAAGGTTGCTGTTGGTATTTAAACAGTACAGTGGCTATGAAAAACTAAGTGAAAAGGACATGAGTCACTTTATTTACAGATTTGTCTACGGCCTGAGACCTGAAATTGGTGAAATGATTATAAATGGAATTGTGTGTTGGCAATCACTTTCGGTTGATGACATCCTGAGAAAGGCAAAATATTGCAGTGACGAGATAGATGCCAAACAAAAGAACCTGAAGGAGAAAGCAATGTGGGCACAAGTGAAGGTAGCTGAGCATCAGCAACAGCAGATGGCTTTAGAAAATAAAAATATGCAACAGAATCAAGGCAAATTTAAGAATAATTTTAATAACAAACCTAAATTTAATGTAAATGTTGAAGAGCTTAAACAGAAGCTCCCTTGTTTTAATTGCGGCGAAATTGGACACTTGAAACGCAAGTTTAAAAACCCGCCCAGAAATTTTTAAAATACCTCAATGAATCCACAGATGCAGAGTGAGTTAAATCAGCAGCAACAGCTACAGCAGCAGTTAAACCAGTTAAGTCAGCAGCGACAGCTACAGCGACAGGTAGCAAATCAGCAGAGCCAGTTTCAACAGAGCCAGTTTCAGCAGAACCAAATTCAGCAGAGTCAGATACCACAAGCACCATTTCCTAACAGTGTAAATGCTCCAAGATTTACACCAGAAACAGGTTTCTGTGGAGGTAATCAGGTAAATAATGTGTCAAAAGTGAATATGTCAAATGCTTCTCAGCAGTTTTGGTTGAAAAATAAAGAAGAAAGTAATTCATCAGATGATTACTCATGACGGTGCCTGAGAGAGGAAGAAGAGTGTGTGCTTGGACCCACTCTTGAGGTAGATCAGTCTGGTCCATTTGTTAATGGTAAAGTGAATGATATTGATGTCACTTTTCTTGTGGACACAGGTGCTACCCATTCTACTGTTAGATCAACAGAAATAGAAAACCTTCCTCTCTCTGGTGAGTCTATCCAAGTTGTAGGTGTAGCAAATCAGCAAATTAAAACAAGTCTGACAGAGCCTGTAAGGGTTGAAATTGGAAATTACAAAGATAAGCACAGGTTTCTAGTTTGTGACAGCAGTCCTGTAAATCTGTTGGGTCGTGATATATTGTGCAAAATGAATTGCAGAATATATTGCTCACCAGATGGCATTGAATTGCAAACATCAGAAGTAGATGGTCTTTACAAATTGACAATGTTGATGGTTGAGGAAGAAAAGAAATTATTATGTCCTGTTTTTGATAAAAATAATTTGCCAGAAGAGCTTAAAGAGCCAGTCAAACCAGAAATTTGGGATCTAACTGGAAATGATATGGGTCTTATGAAAAATGTAGATCCAGTTAAAATTACTGTAAAAGAAGGAATACATTTCCCGAATGTTCCCCAATACAAAATGAAAGCTGAAACAATGACAAGCGTGGAGAATCACGACGCGCGCACTTAGGACCCGGCCTCTCCGGACCCCGCCCTGCCCCTGGTCTCTGGTGATTGGTCGGGCGGACGGCCCAATCGGCGTCCGACCGAAGGGTCAGGGGGCGGAGACTTTGGGCCTATTTAGGGTCAACTCCCTGTGTCTGGGGTCTCTGTTCCCGCTATCACTCCTGGATTCCTGACTGCACGCCGGCACCTGGCCATTCTCGAGACCCAGGCCGGCTTTCCGAACTTCTAGAAGCAGAAGGACTGAGCATCGTTCATGTAGCCAGGTAAGGGGTCGAGTGCCTCTGGGGGCCTCGTGGGCAGCCGTGAGTCACGGTGGGTGCAGGGAAGGGATTGGAGTGTCGCTGCCTCACGGGGCTTACGGCTGTGTGCGAGGGTCTTTGTGGTGCGGGCTCCTGCCGGGCGGCGTGAACGGTGCTTAGGAGTGTGGGAACAGGGAACTCAGGGCGCGTCAGGTACTAGAGCGAGGCAGTGCGAAGCACGCAATAGTTAGCATGGCGCCAAAGAAGGGTGGACAAAAGCGAAAGGACTCTGAACCTGAATTAGCACAGATCATGAAATTGCTGCTAAAAAAGTTGAGCAAGGAGACCTGCGATAGCGGGGATGAGAGTGATTCTTCTCGGGGGGGAGCAGCCAGAAGTAGTAGAGAGGCCGCGCAGGGGGGTGCGACCAAAGGCTGCTTGTCCGCCATTGAAGAAGAAGGCCAAGGCGCAGCCAAAAAGGAAAGGGACGAAGAGTAGGCCTAGCCCTGCCGGGGGGAAACAGGACGAGGGATCAGTAGGTCCCGTCCCCACTCCTCCTTTAGATGCAGAGCGGGTTCTTCCTTCTGATCCTGAACCGGGTGTGGTCACACCAGTAGACCCAGTGTGGTCAGTCTTGTCTGAGATTAGGGAGGCGCTGAGGGCATTGGCTCCGGGAGGCACAGTACCATTAGTCACGGTCCCTCCGGCACCACTCCCACCGCAGCCGGTGTCCGCAGTGGCAGCCGCTGGCGATCCGTTGGATAGCTTGCTGGCGTCAGTTTCCACTCTAGTGGGCCAATTATCAGCCCCAGAGAGGGTATTAGAGAGAGGGAGCGCTGGGGCGGCAGCACCGTGGGTGCCCCCGCAGGTCACAGAACAGGGCGCATTGCAAGATATTCAGATGCAGTTGGCGCTGTTAGTCGAGTCGCGCAAAGCGTTGCCCAGCGTAGCGATCGGAGCACAGCCCCCCGCGACAGCGATAGCGGTGCCACCTACAGGAGGTAAGCCTGGTGACACCACGCTAAGGAGCAGCGAGGTGGGAACTAGTCAAGGGAACGTGTTGTCTCAGTCAGGGATGTTAGCTACGCATGTGAGCACAGAAATGTGAGAGAAGATTTGGAGAGGTGCCTACGTAGATATATTCTCCCTTATCAGGCCGAAGAGGCGAGAGGAGGATTACAAAGACAGGGATGGGAAAGATCACTCCTTCCGAGACCGGAGACCTAGGATAGAGGAGACCATAACTGGTTGTTCGGCTTTCACGTCTATGTTACAGTGTTGTTGGAAAAAAGGCCAGAGTTGGTGATTCCGCTGGTGTTTTATACTAATAAGATTGTAAAGGCGCATGCCACTCAAGGCGGTTCTGCCTGGCTGACATACGATAGGGAGTTTCGCTGGGCAAAGGAAGAAAACCCCCCCATTTGTTGGGATCAGGTTGAGGTCAATGCTTGGTTAGAGAGCGTAAGCAATAGGGAACACCCGGCTAGGCAGCCCTTTCGGACTTCCCAGGGAGGGCCGGGCGAGAAGAAAGGTACATGCTGGTCATTTAATGGTAAAGGGTGCACATGGCCCCCTGGGTAGTGTAAGTTCAAGCATGCCTTCGCTTACTGCGGTCACCAGTCCCATCCTGAATCTAAATGCAATACGAAAGCCAAATAACGGGGGGGCAACGCCCCTAAGGATATAAAGCCTCCCCCAGTCTAATCTGCCTACTCCTGTCGACATGGAGAAACTAATCTTTTGGCTGGGTAGGTATCCGGATAGGGCAGCTGCCAGGATGTTGTTTGAAGGTTTTTCCAGCGGTTTTCGTATATCAGCATCGCATGTTCCTCTTATTACTCAGTGTAGGAACCAAGTTTCAGCAAGAACCTATCCCGCAGTAGTGGCCAGAAAGGTAGAGAAAGAGCGGGCTTTAGGCCGAGTAGCTGGCCCGTTCCCGGACCCTCCCTGGGAGAACTTTGTCTGCTCCCCTTTAGGAGTGGTGCCCAAAAAAGAGCCGGGTCAGTTCAGAATGATCCATAACTTATCCGCACCAAAAGGTGCATTGGTAAACGATGCCATCGACCCGGCGGAGTGCTCAGTGAAGTACTCATCCTTTGATGCCGCTGTTCAGAAAGTGAGGAAGCTAGGCCGAGGGGCGTTGCTGGCAAAAACCGACATTGAGCCAGCGTTCCGCTTGTTACCGGTACACCCTGAGGATTACCACTTGTTAGGCTTTCAGGTCCAACAGCAATTTTACTATGACAGATGTATGCCTATGGGTTGTGCGGTCTCCTGCAAAATACTTTGAGACCTTTAGCTCCATGCTTCAATGGGTGTTTTCGCAAAAGTCAGGATGTACGGATGTGGTGCATTACTTAGACGATTTCATGGTGATGGGCCCGCATCGTCGGATGCCTGCGCATTGGCCCTAAGCCAGCTGGTGGCGATGTTAAAGGAATTTGGGATGCCGCTGGCACCGAGCAAGACAGTCGGCCCTGACACGTGCATGTCCTTCCTGGGCATTGAAATTGACACAGTAGCGGGAGAATGTAGTTTGCCAATGGATAAAGTATAGGCTTTTTCCCTAGCCATTGAGGTAGCATTGGCGTGTCAAAAGGTGACATTGCACCAGTTACAAGTGCTTGTGGGGCAGTTGAACTTTGCTTTGCGGATCATTCCCATGGGACGCCCTTTCTCGAGGTCTATAGCCAGAGCGATGGTGGGTCTTACCCAGAAGCATCACCGGGTGAGGTTAAAAGCAGGGGTGAAGGAGGACCTCAAGGTGTGGCGGGATTTCCTGGCAGATTTCAACGGGTGGGTAGTGTGGCCCGCCCCACCAGTGTCCAGTAAGGAGTTAGGATTATACACCGATTCAGCTGGTAGTGTTGGTTTTGGGGCAATCCTGGGCCCTGCCTGGTGTGGGGCGGTCTGGCCAGCGGAGTGGCACTTAGCAGGCTTGACTAAGAACTTAGCCTTTTTAGAGCTCTTTCCCATCTGGGTTGCAGTTACGGTGTGGGCAGAGCTCTTTAGGGACAGGGTCGTGACCTTCTGGTCGGGTAACATGGCAGTGGTGCAGGTTATCAATCGACAAGGGGCGACTTGCCCACACGTGCTGAGGTTGCTGAAGTTGTTGGTGTTGGCATGCTTGAAATTGAATTTGACTTTTAAAGCTGCGCATATACCTGGTGTTGATAACCATGCTGCTGACGCTTTGTCTCGTTCCAAGTTGCAGGACTTCCGGAGGTTCCACCCGCAGGCGGAAGAGCGCATGACGACGTTCCCTACGTCACTGTGGAAAATTGGAGCCCCGCTTTAGCGGGGCTGGTAGGTGCCGCTCTGAGTGATATCACCAAACGCGCATATCAGTCGCAGTTTAATGTTTACAAAGCATTTGTTGAAAAGTCGGGTGGGGAGAGGGTCTTCTCAATTGAAACGATGTACGCCTTTTTACAGGTTCGGCGGGATCAGGATCAGGGCAAAACAGTGTCCTACGCTAGGGCTTCCCTGGCGGCGATAGGCTTCTTTGCTAAATTGGCGGGGGAGCGGGATCCTGGGGCTTCATTCTTGATCAGGAAGGCCGTAGCGGGATGGGCCCGATTAGACGGGACACGGCGGGACTGTCGTAGGCCGTTGGATCTCCTGACCTTGATTGATATTTTGGGGGTACTGCCTGTTATTTGCTTGTCTCCATTCGAGGGAATCATGCTGGGGGCGGCCTTCTGCCTGGCCTTTTACGGGGCCTTACGCCTGGGTGAGATTGTGGGGGCTTCCAGAGTAGATCACGGGGGGGGGCCTGCAGCTCAAGGATATCTCCATTTCCCCGAGGGGCCTAGTGGTGCGGTTGAGACGGTCCAAAACAGACCAAACAGGGAAGGGGGCCAACATCCATTTGCGGCCTGCCCCAGGGATAGCGTATGCAGGCGTACCTAGCCCGACGCCCAGCAGGGGGGGGGATTGACTCTTTTCGTCCACAAAAACGGGGATTGCCTGTCTCAATACCAATTTAAAGCTAAGTTAAAATTACTGTAAAACAAGGAATAGATTTCCTGAATGTTCCCCAATACAAAATGAAAGCTGAAACAATTGAAGGTGTCATTCCAGTGATTGAAAAATTCATAAGTCAAGGTGTGCTAAAAGAAATTGAGAGTAGCCCATGTAATTCACCGATTATGGGTATCAAAAAGCCAAATGGAACGTACAGGATTGTTCAGGATTTAAGGAAAGTTAACCAAATTGTTGTTCCATGTTGCCCAATTGTTCCAAACTCTGCGGTAATTCTTTATCAGATTCCGCATGATGCAGAATGGTACACGGTCATTGACCTGTGCAATGCTTTCTTTACAGTTCCACTCCATCCAGACAGCCAACAAATTTTTGCATTTAGGTTCCAGAATCGCATTTTAGCATGGTGTCGTATTCCACAGGGGTATACTGAGAGTCCATCTATCTTTAATCAGTTATTAAAGAAATTGCAGGAAGATCTGATTTTACCTGGAAACTCAACATTGGTACAGTATATTGATGACTTGCTCGTGGCAGCAAAGACACGAGAAAATTGTGTAACTGACACCATTACTCTTTTAAATCGTTTGGCAGATGAAGGACATAAAGTGTCACCTGCGAAATTACAATTTTGTAAACAAGAGGTAAAGTATCTTGGTCACAGAATCGCAAAGGGAATCAGACAAGTGACTATTGAAAGAATTAAAATGATACGAGCAATACAGCCTCCGACAACACAAAGACAGGTCAGAATGTTTCTGGGAATGGTTGGATACTGTCGTCAGTGGATTAGTGGATTTTCAGTAATTGCGAAACCATTGCAAAGACTAACAAAAGCAAAAGATCCAATTAGATTGTCAAAAATTGAGTTAGAAGCTTTTGAACAGTTAAAAAGCTTATGTGAAGCTCCAGCTTTGGGAATGCCAGATTATGAAAAGGAGTTTGAGCTATACTGCAGTGAAAGAGAAGGTTGTGCACTGTCAGTCCTGATCCAGAGACATGGAATAATGAGAAAGCCAAATGCTTATTTCCCAGCTGTTTTGGACCCTGTTGCAAAAGCTTTGCCAGGTTGCTTAAAAGCAGTGGCTGCAACAAGTGTAAGTCTAGAACAGAGTGAGGGTATCATTATGAGATTTCCTGTAAAAGTATATGTACCTCATTCGGTTGAAATTCTTCTTACCAGAAGTAAAACTCAGCATCTAACCAGTAACAGATTGACAAAATATGAGAAAACAATTCTGGGATCAGATAATGTTTCTATTGCAAGATGTGTGAATTTAAATCCTTCCACATTATTGCCGGATGGTGTTGTTACTGAGGTTAATGAAACTGACATTGATCATGAGTGCTTAGATGTTGTAGATTACTGCACCAAACCTCGTCAGGACATAAAAGATGTTCCTCTACCTGAATCTGATTTGGTTTACTTTGTTGATGGTTCCTATTTAAGAACAGACGAAGGAATTCTGAGTGCAGCATACTCAGTATGCACAGTTTCAGATGTTGTAGAGGGTTCACCTCTTGATGGAATTCGTTCAGCCCAAATTGCAGAATTGGTTGGTTTAATTCGTGCCTGTGAAAAAGCAGTTGGTAAAAAGGTAACCATAGTGACTGATAGTCAGTATGGATATGGCGTAATTCATGACTATGGTCAGCTCTGGTCTCAAAGGGGTTATTTGACCTCTGCGGGAACGCCAATCAGAAATGCAAAATTGATCAAAAGATTGATTGATGGCATTCAGTTACCAGAACAAGTTGCTGTTGTGAAATGGGCAGCTCATAAAAAAGGTGAGGATTACATTACTAAAGGTAACGCTTATGCAGACGAGATTGCAAGATACTGTGCAAAGAACAATTATTCAATCAATCGGGAAAAAGACAAAAGTCACATGTTGAATTCTCTCATGCTAATATCTGTAGTTGAAACATGGCAAGGAGTAAAGGAATTACAAGATGATGAAGAGAAAAACACATGGTTAAAAGCAGAGTGCAGACAGCGAGAGGAAGATGGAGTTTGGGTCTGCAAAGATGGCAGACCAGTAATGCCTAATTGTATGATTGCTGACATGGCACGGATGTACCATGGTCCAGGGCATTTAGGGAGAGATTCGATGATCAGACTATTCAGAGAAACATGGTTCAGTCAAAAATTCAGAATCATAGCAGAGTCACTTTGCCAAAGATGTTTGACCTGTCAACAGATGAATCCGAACAGGAAAACTGTTGTGAGTTTGGGAACCATAGGACGGGGAGGGTGGTCCTTTCACTAGATTGCAAATGGATTTCATTGACATGCCAAAGCATAACAAGCTCAAATATGTGCTTGTATTTGTTTGTCTGTTTGCAAGATGGGTGGAAGCCTTCCCAACTCGTCATAATGACTCAGTCACTGTGGCAAAATTACTTTTGAGGGAGATCATACCTAGATATGGTTTTTTGGTAACTATTGAAAGTGATCGCGGAACGCATTTTGAAAACAGATTGCTAAAACTGATTTGTGAAGCTTTAAATATTGAGCAGAAGTTACATTGTGCATACAGACCAGAAGCATCAGGTGTTGTAGAGCAGATTAATGGAACAATCAAAAACTGAATTTCAAAAATGTGTTTAGCCACAGGAGTAAAGTGGACAGATGCTCTTCCACTTGTTCTGATGTCTTTACGAAGTACTCCAGAGAAAAAGACAGGCCTTAGCCCCCATGATATCTTAATAGGCAGAGTAATGAGGCAAGCCTTTGAGTATTAATGATAGTGCAATCATTGAATACTGTCAGAACCTCTCTGATGTAGTTAATTCTGTATTTCACCAGGTGGGAACAGATGTGATTACAAAAGAGAAAGAACAAGCTCATGATCTGTTGCCTGGAGACTGGGTCAGAACGAAAGTACATCGAAGGAGAAACTGTTTAGAACCTAGATGGCAGAAGGCAAGACAAGTAATTCTTGTCACATCTGATGAACATCAACATCTGGAGAATATAGATGCAGATCAGACCTTGAATGAAGAAGATCTGGACATTGTGTCTGAAGATAAGGATGTTAATGAAACCTGTTAGAAAAAGAATCTCAAAAAGGAAAAGAAGATTCAGAAGCAGAACACTCTGAGCAAGACAAAGATCTATTGCAGGAGAGTATTGAAAAGCAAAAAAGTAGCTCTGTGAGCAGGAGCAAGAATTCTGAAACTGGGAAGCTGAAGGTGATCCCTGAAGAGGAGGAAGAATTGCCAAGTACCAGCTGTAAGGATGATGTTCCTAATGGAGTGAAGCTGCAGAGTAAAGAAGTTCCTAGGTACAGATTTGAAGTCTCAGAGTCAGATGCAGATGCAAGTGATGAAGAATCTGAAGTAAGAAAATTCAGAAAAAGATCTTGGAAGACTGAATCCAATGAAACTGTGCCAAAGAAAAAGATTTTGAAAAAAGGAGGTATTTGGCCAGAAGATAATCTAAAATTCAGATTGGTTAAAAAGTCAAAAGAGCAAATCAATGAAGTTTCTAGTCAGGGAGACTCTGATAAGAAAAATGAGAATAATAAGAAAATTGAAGTAATTACTCGTGAGACAAAAAGAGCGATTAAGCCGAATCAAAAATATAAGTCCCCAGAGTGGACATATATCATAATCCCACCAATTGTTGAGGTGGAGAGTAGCAGTCAAGAGGATTTGGAAGAAGCAAGTGACAATGATTGAAGTTGTTTAATTTTAGATATAAGGTTTAGTTCCTGGCATAAGGCTGAAGAAAGTGTGTTCGGTGACACAAGGTTGAGGAAATTGTGTTAGCTGGATAAACACTCATACATCTGACGTAAGGTCGTAGAAAAGCTGTTTTAGGGTTAATTTTCAAAACAAAAAAAAATTAAAAGGAGGGATATTTTTAGCTTCAGATTTTGATTTAATTTTGTATTACTTACATTATTTTAAATTTTTTATTTTTAACTTACTTCATTCATTTAAAGATGCCTAGCTCTGATACATCAAGGTGTTCAATCCTGAAGAGATGTTGTAAGATGTCTTCAGTTTGTGTGATTCTTTTAATACTGGTTTTGTTAATTTTAGCCGTAGTATACCCTTTTGGTATTGATGAACAGAAACTAAAGACTAATATAACAAGTAAGGCAGAGACTAAACAAGAAAAACATGCTGGCAAATTTAGCAGAATTATTGAGCATGATCCAGAGATCCATCAAGATAGATCTGTTGGAGATTTTTCTAGCAATTCATTTTCTAGGCTTTTATCTGAATATGTTAAGGTAATGAATGTAAAGGATTGCTATGTTTGTGTGAAGCTGCCTGCTTCTGTTTCAGATTATATTCAAAAACAGTTGGTTCATTGGGGAACACAAAATTACTTTTGTTATCTCATAAAGTTATGTAGATATTTAACACACAAACAGAATCCAGAGACCATCTACGTATTTATGCACTATTTTATCAATTATAGTCATTCATAAACACTAGTTTTAGTAAATAATTTGCAAAAGAAGGCTGTACACAAATAGTGAATAGTGAAAAAGTGACTTAAAGTGCTCAGTGATTACGGCGCAAGGTGAATACTGTACAATTGTTTTAAAAATTGGAAGAAAGGAAAAAACGTGTGGTCAATGCGTATTATACAAATATCATAATGTACACAGTATTAATAAGTAATGATACATGATATGTATGCACTTAATCCACTTGATCGTCGACGTTTCGACCCTGAACTAGCAAGCATGTAAAGTCAAAAACGGGTCTTCTTCAGGACTGTGATGGATGGCAAGACAGCCTTCATTAAACCATGCTGGGTTGAGGTGTGAGTAGAACTAGTACTAGTCTGTTCTATCGGGGTGACTTGGAATTCACACACGACCCTCCGTATTAGAATCTGGGATTGGGTATATTGATTATACCCAATGAGACGTACGGTTCTCAACTTCTTATTTATGCAGAGCTGTGTTGTTGTGCTCTGTCGGCGTAATTACTTCTGCCCGACTGTGGTAAACGATATTGGACTTGAATCACAACTGGATACGGAGGGAGTGACCCTCCCCGTGGGGTCCCGAAGGGATGTGCTGCACACACGGGATTGCCAGTAGTGGGATGGGTAATTCCGCACTTGTTTACACGAGAGAAACGAGGATACTAAATGCCGCGGAGAGATTCCTTCCAAACCGGCACTGTCCCAAGGCTTCTGTTTCAGAGGGGGTTACTTATAACATGTTACCTCTCACTTATTATTATTATTATTGGACATTTATTAAGCGCCTGGTTACGCCACTGGCGTGTCCCCGCGCTATGACAAGTGGAGTGACTGTCCCCCCTCCTCCCAACCAAGCTATCTACTGAAAAAGATGCGTTTTAAGTTTTTTCCTAAACTGGATTTCGGAAGGTTCAACCCGAAGTTCCAGTGGAAGATTATTCCAGCACTTAGGAGCAAGGTATCTAAAGGATCTGCCTCCCATACGAGCTTTAGATATTCTTGGAACTTTTAACAGCCCGGTCTGCGAGGACCGGAGACTGCGTGTAGGCTCGTAGTAGGCTACAAGGCTCTGGAGCGGAAGGGGTGCTTTGCCGTGCAGGATACGATGGCAGGTGGCAAGAGCCTTAAACTTCACTCTCCTCTCGATCGGAAGCCAATGGAGCGCTTGCAAGGCTGGCCTGGCGGATGACCTCCTAGGGAGTCTGAGGACCAGCCGCGCTGCCGCGTTTTGAAGAACCTGTAGGCGGCCGATGACCCTGCCTGTGGCCCCCAGATAGAGCAGGTTCCCATAATCGAGTCGGGAGGTGACCAAGGCATGCACCAGCGTCTGACGAGCAGAAATGGGAAGCAGATCTAAAACTTTCCTAAGGGCTCTCAGAACACTGAAGCATACCCCCACCACCCGACCGACATGTGGGCCAAAGGTGAGGTCCTTATCAAGCCACACGCCCAAGTTCCTGGCCTCACGGCAGGGAGCGGGGACTTCCCCCAGACAGGGTGGCCACCATGCCGACGACCACGCCGACGGTACACCCCCCACCACGAGCACCTCGGTCTTGCTCCCGTTCAACTTTAAACAGTTGGCAGACATCCAGGCAGCAAGGTCTTTCATGCAGTTCCTGAAAATGTCTGCCGCAAGACCGGGCGCGCGCGATAGGGAGATGACCAACTGTGTGTCATCGGCATAGGACACCAAGCGGAGGCCATAACCCTCCACAATGGCCGCCAGAGGGGAGACGTAGATGTTGAATAGAGTTTGGCTCAGGGACGAACCCTGAGGTACGCCCTGGCCCAGCTCAATCTCCCTGGAATAGCACTCACCCAATCTGACCTGAAAGCACCTCTCAGAGAGGAAGGACTTGATCCAACCAAGCGCAGCTCCTGTCACCCCTCCTCCATTCAGACACTGTAGCAAGGTGGAATGTGCTACAGTGTCGAATGCTGCGCTTAAGTCAAGAAGGATCAGTGCCATCGTCTGGCCCTCATCTACTCCCTGTCTGAGTGCTTCTACCGCCACGAGGAGAGCAGACTCCGTCGAGTGACGGGGACGGAAGACAAATTGCGAGTCGTGGAGTAGCAAAGCCGTCTCCACGAACTGCATGAGCTGAATGTTGGCTATTTTTTCCGCCACCTTCGCCATATAGGGAAGGAGGGAAATAGGACGGAGGTTATCCAGCTTTTCAAAGCTAATGTTGGCCTTTTTTTGCAGGGGAAGTACCACAGCCTGTTTCCAGGCCTTCGGGACAACCTGAGACTCGAAAGAAATGTCCAGCAGCTGACGCACATAGGGCTCTAGTACTGGCAAGCTTATGGCATCACATGCAGTGTAATTGCTAGCCTGTTCTATGAAACTGGTCGTCTGGAGTATTATTACTCAGACTTTGATGAGGTTTTTGCAAACCTCAAGGTAGTAAATAGTTTAAATAAAGTTAAGTCTGCAAAACAGATGAGGGAATTCTTTTTGGTAACTAATGAACTTAATTATGAATATGCTTATAGAAATAATTTAACATGCAAAATGAGGGCTGAGGAAAAGACTTTCCTGAATATGGTGGAGGAGAGAAGGGCTGTTTACAAAAGAAATGAGGTGCTTAAACATGCTAAATCTAAGTTCTGGCAGATGGAGGATGCTAAACTCAATGGTGTTAACACAAATGCAGCTATTCATATAGATGAACCAGTTAGTGGTAAATTTTGCATTAGAAGAGATAACACATTATATGATAACTTCTTTGTTGGTGCAAGTCAATGTGAAGATACCTATAGTATTATAGGGGGTTGGGGATTTAAAGGTGGGAGAGATCCAATTTTCCCTGGGATTTATTTTATCTGTGGCAACAAGGCGTATTTTAGCCTCCCAGACCATTGCTATGGGACGTGTTACCTTGGATTAGTTTTTCCAAAAATATTTCATGTTGACAGAAATGAGAAGGGTACCTTTGAATTTGGAACTCACCTGAACAGGTTTAAGAGGGAAAGTTTTACAGAAGTCATGGGAGACATTTTTGGTGCAATCATTCCCTTGGTTGGAATTACCATGAATTCGATAAAGATTAGAAAAGTTTCCACAATTGTAGATAGATTGTCAACAGATACTGCAAGTGACTTTCAATTAGTTAACACAGAATTTGTTGCTACTAGAAGCATGGTTATGCAGAATCGTCTTGCATTAGACATTCTGCTTGCAAAGGAGGGAGGAGTCTGTGGGGTTTTACATGTCCAGCATTGTTGTACTTATATTCCTGACAAGAGTCGGAATATTGAGTCACTTATTAAAAATATAACTGAATTTCATGAGGAAATAGAACCCCTGGAGGAAGAAAATTTTACTGAACGAATAGGCAAAAGAATTGAGGCAATTAAAGAATGGTTTTCAGACATTGGTGGCTCAATCATCAGCAAAGTGCTCTGTCCAGTATTTGTCATCATTATGGTGATATTGCTGCTAAAAATTAGTTGCATGATTCACAAGAGAAAGAAGCATCAGAAGGAGAAGAGGAGGATTTATAAACTCAGGAAGGAGCAAGAGAAGGAATATGAGTTGGAGTAAATGCGAAGAGCTCGGTTTGAAAATGTTGAGCAAACAGCAGAGTCAGGGGTTTAGGGAGACTAATATTGAAAGTACTCAAAATGTGACGTCTCTAAATTGGGTTCAAAATGTTCTAAATTTTGGGTGTTGTTTGGTGATTTTGTAATCACCAGATGAGGGAGTTGATGGAGCGAGTTTCAGAAATTATTTTATTCTGGCTCGTCAAATTAATTCTCTGTAACATGAACTAATATATTAATGAATTATCGCATGATTTGATGTACTAAACCAATCTAGATTTAAATACTTCATTGCATTACACGCGGGATTAATGTTAATGTGCTCATGTTGCATTTGCAAGTATGTTTTATAATACATAACTAATGTTGTTTTGTCTGTCCTATTGTCTTTGTCAAACACTAATGCGGCTGATGTAATTGATGGCATGTGCTAAGTTTATGTGTGCTATTGTTTATGTTATGTTGTCATTTGTGTTGTGTTTGTTTATCTTTTTACTCTTTCAGATATATGAAGAATCCTGCTGGACTTTATGAAGAATGGTAGAATTTAAATGTGCTGCTTTATTCGTTTGCTTCTGCTAGGTGACATATATTAACGGGTTAATCGTTAGCAATGGAGGGTGGGTAACAAAAGGGTTTACATTGCTTGAATTAATTACTCTTTTGTGTTTGTTTAAATACTAGCCCGAGTGAAAGGCTTAAGGACTAGTTCTGGAGAATCTCACTTAGCCTGACTAAAAGGAGCCAAGCACAGCCATGTTGAAGCTTTTACATGGAACATTTTCTTGAAATGAACTGAAGCTCAAACAAAGACTTTTGTGCTAGGATGTGCTCCGAAAAGTTATTCTTTCAAGGCCGAGGAAGCGACCAGAGGCAGCTTGACCATGTCCTGGAGGAAATGTGAACTTTTAGTATAATGTTTCTATTCCACGGAAGCCGGTGTCGCTTCATGTCAATGAACAATGATGAAATGACGCTATGATTTTTGGAAGCGGTGGCCTCTGGTGGTCTGACAGGCAGCAACCAATCAGGTTGCTGGAATTTATTAAAAAATATATCGTTTTGTTAGATTAGTGAGTTAGAAAAAGTATAAGAACTGAGCCTTTTGAGGGGAGCGGGGCTGACTGTTCCTGAGGGCGAAGTGCTGTCCCTTTTTCCTTGGACACGTAAGGCAAATGCAAAATTATATGCCTTTTTCTTTGCAGGTCAGAAAGCTAACTTAGGGAGATAGGGTTAATGTTTAATTTAAATCATTAAGTTTTGAGCAATTTTGATATGTCAGACCCTTGTGCCAATAAACTAATAGATGATTCTAATTGAATTAAAATGATTATTATTAAAAAAAAAGCTAATAAAGATTTTGAAATTGAAACTTTGAAACTTTAAATAAAAGACTTAAAACGTCAAGCTGGTCTTGATTAATTTAGTCGTTACCATCAGTTAGCTCCATCGGCCAAAGTGGTTTAATTAAATGTTATTTTTATTTTACTTATGAATAAAATGTTATACTGCAGTTGTATATAATGTACATATGGGTTTGATAGTGTGATTAATTAGGCCACATGATTCAGCTCCTCAATTTTCTGTCCCAGTTCTATGGGCCTTGTTAAATATTTAGTAAGGTGAGGATTAGGTAGTGAATGGCGATGCTGTGGAGACAGAATTTCTATAGCCACGTTAGATCACAGGATATCAAATGTTGCTTGTAATAGAGGTTTCTCACCATTTACGGCCTACTTTAAATTTGTAAAATTAGACTAATTACGATTCTATGAATCATTATTTGATATTTAAAGTATTATTTCACTTCTCAGATCACAGTTTTCACCAGCAGGCTTGCTCCCAACAAATAACAACTGTGACATACATTCAAGCAGATCTCAAATCCACAGCCTTTCAGAATATACAGCATTACATGTCAATTAATGTAGTTGTATATTACTCCAGTACCCTGCTCAAATTTATGTTTCTGATTATTGCTCTTATTAACTATTGCAAATGATCAGACTTTAATTTTGTTTTGCAGTTGAGGACATAATGTCTCTAAAGGGGAGGTTTGTGATCTGGCTGAAACTGCTGCTGAGCAAATCAACAAAGAAGAAAAGGTGTGGATGCAACCTTTCACATGACGTCATGTGTTCTGAATTAAGTATGATACAACCTTCAAAAATCCAATGCTACCGAAGTTCAGAAGATGCTCTTTGACACACTTCCACCACTTTATCTGATGGCTTCTACCTCCGCAAAGGATCGTTGCCTACAGATTGCTTTTCCTGATCACTTTGCCAGTTGGAAATTCTGTTGTGGAACAATGAAGCCTTCACTAAGGCTGAGAATCATAAGGAATGTGACCCCTTGGTAAGGAAATGCTGTATTGTACAATGTAGAAAAAATATTGAGAAAGGATCATCTCTAATGACACCTTGTTTTATATAGTCCAAGTAACCACACTTCTGCGGTTTAATAGTTCTGTGAATAATTCTTAGCCCATTGAAGGGTGTATTACATGTGTGTCATACTCGTAATTTCAAGGTGTTTTTCAAAATAATTTTGCTACTTCCCTTTTTTCTACTGAACGTGCTGTGATGTAGGTAACAGAGCTGTTGAGAAAGACGAATCTGCACAATTCATAACCTGAGGGAATAGAAAAAACGGCACTTTGGGTATTTTAGCCGGGAAACAACTATTACAACACAGTCATTACAACACACTATCTTTACAACACAGCTGTTACAAATCAACTGCCTTTACATTGCATGCCATTAGTACGCATTCCATTACAACACATGTCACTACAGCACATTCCAGTACAAAGCATACTATTACAATGCATGCAATTACAATACATTGTAAGGTAAGTAATGAGGATTTTTTAGTTTTAGGGTGGGTATGGGTTTTAGGGTACATGGGGAAAGTATATTTACCCCTACACTATCCAACACTTACCCTTCTGTTGCACTCACTGGAGTGGAAATAGTAATTTTACCCCTACACTATCTAACACTCACCCCACTGTTGCCTCAAAAGTATTATGCCTTGTAATGGTATGCATTTTATTGGTATGCGTTGTAATGGTAGTTTCTAAAAATGCGTTGTAGTGGTATGCGTGGTAAAATCATGCATTGTCAAGGTAGTTGTGATTTAAAAACTGCATTGTAAAGGCATGTGTTGTAATTGTTTGTGTTTTTTAATTTTTTTTATTGACTGTATAATTAATTAAAATCATTACAGTAAAATCAACAATGAGACAATTTCTTGTATATAAAAAAATAGATACTTAAAAAGCTAAATTTAGAAGCTAGTGCTAAAATCAGGACTGTGATTGGTTACATCATTTACTTGAATTAAATATTTTGTTTAAATTACTGGGTCCCGCATGTTTGTCCATTCCCCAATATATGTGCCTTGGAGTGAATCGGTTGCAGGTGAGCGCATAAGCTACTCTCAATGGTGCATTAAGTATCTTATTAGGTGCATTGCTTTCTTGGAAGGGGACGTGCAAATGGGACACAGTCAATGGAGCTGCGTACATGTTTGTGTTGTAGCGTCATATATTAGTCTCAACCAGTTTCATGGATTGAGTATTGGTATGTAAAACTCCAAATCCGAAGTTAGGTCTCAGAAATTCTCATGGTTTGAGCACTGGTGAATGAGGTTCTCCTTATGAGGTTAAGTCTCATGGGTTGGGGATTGGTATTTGAAACTCTAAATTTCAGGTTATGTCTTAGAAAGTTTTGTTGGTTTGGAGATTGGTGGTTGAAAGCCTAAATCCGTGGTCAAGTTCGAAAAAGTCGCATTGTTTGTGAATTGTTTTTAAAGAACTCTACATCTGATGACAGGTTTCAGAAAGTCTCATTGTTTGAGGATTAGTATTTGAAACTCTACATACGGGGTGAAGTATTGAAAGTCATATGGGTTTAAGACTGCTATTTGAATCTCTCTTTCTGCTGTTAAGTCTCAGTATGTCCTATTATCTGAGGATAGGTATTTGAAATTTCACATCTAAAGCTAAGTGTCAGAACATCTCGTGGGCTGGGGACTGGTATTTGAAACTCTACATCTGATATTAAGTCTTAGGTGGCTTCACAATCAGAAGATCAGACTTTGTACCTCTAAATATGTGGTCAATTCCGAGAGTAGGTGCACTTTTTTCCATTCACACAATTGTGCCAGTAGAACACTATATTGGCAGCAATGTCCACTTCCTTTTGGAGTAGATTGCTTTTCAAAATGAGTAAGGTCAACAAAATAATTGCACAAGTATAAACTATATTAGCACCCTTTGGAATTGTTTCAGAAAATTCAAAACATTTAATGACCATATTGAATACTAAGAAAGTGCATGAAAGGAAATATATTGACATATAAAAACATGTGGACACTTTTCATGTGCTATATTTGTGATACTGATTATCCTTAACTCGGATTTGATGATATCAAAATATCAATACTTCTAAGCATGGGCGGAAAATCCGTTCCGTTCGCGGATTTTACGGATTTTCGGTAAATTCGCAATCCGCGAGATTCGCAAATTTCCCTCAAAATCCACGAGTGGAACGGATTGGGTCAAAAGTTCAAGTTGACTTTTGTAACTCTTTTAGAATGGCGCCGGCAAGCTGCCAGAGCCATTCTAAAATAGTTACAAAAGTCAGCTTCAACAGGAAGCTCTAATAGATAAAGTAAAGCAGGTGCTCCAGTTGAAGCTCAAATTCAGTTACACAATCATTAACTTGGGGTGATTAATGATTGTGTAACTTAATTTGACCTTCAACTCGAGCACCTGCTTTACTTTATCTATTAGTGCTTCCTGTTGAAGCACTTTGTAGCTATTTTAGAATGGCGCTGGCAGCTTGCCGGCGCCATTCTAAGTGGGGCTGAGGGCAGAAGGGCACAAAAGTGGGAATGAGGGCTGAAGGGGACAACAAATGAGTGGGGCAGAGGGCAGAAGGGCACAGAAACGAGTGGTACAGAGGTCAGAAGGGCATAAAAAACGAGAGGGTGGCAGTGAATAAACCAGGCAAAAAAAAAACACCACGAACACGCAAAGCGCCCCGCGAACACCCGCGAACAAGCAAAGCGCCCCGCGAACACGCAAAAATATAAAACTCCGCAAATTCGCACGAATTCACGAATTTTGCGGATTACCAATTCGCAAATCCGCAAATTCGCAGATCGCGAATTCGCAAAATTCGCCCATGCTTAAATACTTCCTTTTACTGAGCTGAGATGGTTTGCCTTGACCTTGATTTTAAAACCAAAAATATCAAACTGTCTACTAAATTAATTCACACAGCATAGGGATCATAGTGTACATTAATTCATAAATTCATTGGAACTCCATAATCCTTCTACAATCTGTCTCTGGAGTTTATTTATTGATAGAAATGCTACTCCTAGTATAGTTCATGTATAAGTTTGTGGGTCAAATTAGTAATACACAAAATGAGGAACCTAATTGGGTTTCTGAGGCTAATAATTAGGGTATTAGTAGCAATACATTCATATACAAATTGGAATATATATACTTAATCAGACCAACATACTACTTTTCCTTTTGAAGCATGCTACAATTGTATATCACAATATTTCAGAGAGGATGTTCTGGTTATTTCAGAATGGGGCCCAAAGGCACAACAAGGAGAAAACACAATTTTGGAACAACGTAGTTTACACACACATACAGTGACTGGATATATATTTTATTTATAAATAGTAATATTTCACCACTACTCTAACACTGTAACTATACAATTCTTAGATTTCTTAAAACACATATTTGAATGACTATTGCATACTAAGTTAACACAATCTGTCATCCACTATTCCTGGAGTCTCCGCAAAATGGATCAATCACTCCACATTATACTAGTATTACACCTTGCATTTAAAATCATGTACAGAAGAGTATTGAAATCCACTTGCACTTCACATATAACAAAAACATTGCCATTAAAAAAAGGATACCCAATTCATGCACAATACATGAAAAACAGAGTACAGCCCAGTAAATATCTGTGCATGATGCAGAAAGATTTAAATTTAACTCCTAAAGGTGTATTGAACTAGTTAGGGGCTAGGAAGAAGGAGGAATATGTAGATTGTAGATTATTCTTTTTGGAGAGATTGTAGGTGAGATATAGAATCTGATAAACTGGTATTGATGAGGAACTATACTACTGTGTTTAAAAATCACTGTAGAAAATAAGTTATTTCAGTGAGTGACGTTATATTAGGAAAATTACTGTACTCTAATCAGCACTCAATCATTCAATCAAATATTATCAAGATAGACATACATTGATTTAGTGAAGGATTTATAGAGAACAAACCTCTCTACAATCATAGCCAATCATTCCACAGAGAGTATTGATGACAATTAAACAACATCATATTGATAGTAGACAAAATGGGAAAAGTAGAGTGATCTAGAGAGTAGTGGAACCTTCAGTCATAAAAACAAGTATTGTGGCCATTTAGAGCTTGGTGAAGTGGAAAGACTGTCATTAATCAGCACTTCTACTGTCCTGTCAACTGTGATGTTTTCCATGATTTACAGAGAGATGGGGTAGCCTATGTTTTGAACGACAGAGCTTAAGCTTGCTCTGCCACTGAAACATCTAGCCTTGCAACCAGTCTTCTAAAGAGCCACCAGGTCACCGTGAGAGTTTCCCTACCCCAGTTAGGTCGAAATAACGTCACTCATTTTCCCTATCCATGTTCATCATGTACTGCATGAAAATAATGAGATATCCACAAGTGGATGTTTTCAAGCTATCTGAAAAAGTTCAGATTTTTTATTAAGTTGTGTGTAAACTACACAGGAATTCAGACAACATTTAGCCGCGTATTATACAATGAATCCGTGGCTTATATGTTAAATAAGCTGAGTCTTATGTTTCGGTTCTAAACTTACACAATTTAAACCTTTGCTGAAAAATAACTAGGAAGGCAGAATCAATTATATTGTTGCTGCACTATGATAGCCACATAACATATTTTGGTTATTGTCTTCAATAATCCACTGTCATGAAAACTGGCAGCCAGCCCAAAAAGCTGTAGTCTGAAATGAAGAGATTAGATACTAACACTGACAGGATCCAATTAAAAATTGACTCTACATGGCAAAAAGGTAAACTATTATGTCTTTCGCAAAGGAAACCAAAAAAGAGGAACTGTAATGTCCAAAAATATGCATGGCTAACGCCCTCTACCCCAGCATCACAAATTGACGTTGAAAGGTGCCCATGCCATTAGATACCCTCATTTGCGATATTCTAGAAAAAAACACTTTTTTGTTTTTTTTAAAGTGCCATTTGTCGCACATACATGCCCCTAGGGAATGAATATGCGCAAAATGTGCACACATGCATATTTCAGGGGTGCAACAGGGTGTCCTTTTGGCACCCTTGCAACCTTGAAATTACATTCTAAATTTGCGATTGTCTATTTGGTAATCGCAAATTGAGAATGTCTTCCTATTCATTCATATGGGCCTCCTAGCCCATAGGAATGAATAGGAAGGTATTCCTTATTTGCAAATCTCAATTTGCGATTCGCAAATAAAAAAAATGTAGGATTCACAAAATGTTAAGCAAATCCTAGATACATTGCATTTTGCGATTCTCTAATTGCGATTTTCTATAAATCGCAATTTGAGAATCGCAAAACTCTTTTTTTTAATACACATGCCCTAAGTCACCAAATGGTTTAAGCGTTGAAGGGGAGCTGTATATATTTCTATAAAACATATGATATTGGAATCCCAATGTGTTTGGGGAAATTGGGACCTTTATGGTATTTTCCATATTATTTTTTGAATTGGGGGTCATGTAGAAAAAAAAGATTAGCAACACAGATTACGCATTTAGGATTGATCCAGTGGTGTAAACTCCTGAGTTGGAAATTCAAATAGAATTTGGTGTTCAAACTGATTATAATGAATCGCAATGTTACTGGAAAGAATTCAGAGATTTTATGCAATGCAATGGTTTGAAAGTATCCCACACACGATTTAGTGTTTTTCCACAATATAAAACAAGGACACTGATTGCTGTGAATTTTGAGCCCTCCATTTGTTTTCAATTCTAATTTTAATTTCAATTTTGTACACTTTATTTTTTGGATTTATAAATTAATAAGATTTCATGTTTTGTTGAAAACACAAAAAGAGCACATTATGTACAATGTTGTCACTGACAAATTCACCTATGTATAACATTACTTTAATGTATGTTTTTTTCAGTGAATTTCTAGTGTTTTTTTGATGTAAATTAATAATGAATTACCAAATGTAAATCCATCGCCCCTGTGAACTGACGAACAAGGGAGATGCCTGACCTGGCCCTGGAGACCCCATTACCCAGGGCTATTTTTCTTTTTAATTATAAGGGTGGGGGACGTGCCGCTCCCACTACTGATCAATTATCAGCCCTAGGTGCCACAACATTTAATGAATCAGAGGGGGTCTTTGTAAACCCCCACCTAAATCCATGTTAGGACCTGGGGACCCCACCTCCAAGCCCACTCTTAAATAAAGGGGGGGGAGTATGTGGCCAACTTACTTGGACCAATTTTGGCGCCAGGGACTCCATCCTTGGGTTCCGGTTTACAGACTGATTTCAGGCCCGTGGACCCCATCCCTGGAGCCTACCACATTTTACAGGCGATGGGGACATGAGGGCCTCCTTGTGGGCTGATTCCATCCCTGGCTTTCCTATCAGTGTGAGGTGGAATAGAGCACCCTTCCCTTGGTCAATTTTATGTCCCAGGGACCTCATCCCCTGGGGCCCGGAGTGTTCGTTTGGGGACTGGAGCTAGCAGCCCTCCAAAGTGATTTTGTCCCTGGAAGCCCCATCCCCCAAGGGCCAGATGATAGTTGTAGGAGGATGGGGGCATGCCGCCCCCCTTCCCTTGCCCATTTTGACCATGGGGACCATCTAAATATTTATGGGGCAGCATGTGGCTCCCCTGCTTGTCAATTTTGGCCCTGGAAACCCTACCACCCCAGAACGGTCTGTAATTTATATGTGGAGGGGGCACGTAGCCCTCCTCCTCAGGCTGATTTTGTCAGTAGGGACCCCAACCCCCAGGGCCTGGCACCATTTTGAAGGGGAAGGGAGACACAAAGCTCCCTCCCCGGATTGATTTTGCCCCTGGCACTCCATCTCTGCAGCCCAGCCGCCATTCTTTTTTTCAGATCCCGCAAAAGTCTTGCAGTAATGCAATATCTTTTGCCAATTCTTTTTATACCTACAGGACAGGGTACTAAGGCATAGATGCATCAAGCTAAAAACTGGTCGCAAACGGGCAGATTCTCAGAATCAGCTCCTTTGCGACCAGTATTTTTGCATTTGGGATGCATCATCGAAAATGCAAAAATCGCAATTTAAGAAATTACAAAATTGCGATGACTCAAATTGCGATTGCATTTAAGGAATCTCACATTGAGATTCCTTAAATGCAATGCATTAAAGTAAAAAAAAATGTGATTTCGCTAATAGGGGGAGCAAATTACCATGAAGTTAAACTTCATGGTAATTTGCAAAAACTTTGAAAAATGCACTAAAGTGCATTTTCAAAGTTCCATTTTACACACAAACATGCCCTTAGGGCATGTGTGTGTGCAGGATGTACCCATATGCCGATTTCAGGGGTGCAACAGGGTGTCCTTTTGACACCCTGGCACCCTTGAAATTGCAATCACAATTTGCCATTCTCTAATTGAGAATCGCAAATTGAGAATGTCTTCCCATTCTTTCCTATGGGTCTCTAGGCCCATAGGAATGAATGGGGAGGTATTCCTTAATTGCGACTCGCAATTTGCGAGTCGCGATTAAGGAATGTTAAGAAATTACTATTTTTTGCGAGTTCTTCATACATTGCCTTTTGCTATTCCTTATGAGCGAATCCTTATTTTTCGCTAATAAGGAATCGCAGAATGGATGCTTGATGAATCTATAGGCAAGTCCCCAAGACATGCAATGGCTGCCAGCAACATTTTTCTCATGTTCCTGGCAGCCAATCAGAGTGCTCACCCTTTTGGTAGTCTGAATCCGACAGAAGGGAGATAGCACAAGGGAAATAATGCTGCCTGGGCCATCAGAACACTCTAAATTGGTTCTCCCGCGAGTGTCTCTTAGCCCAACTGCCAAAATACACAATTATGTTTGACTCTTAAGTTCTCAAAAATTACTGAACAGATTTACACCAAATCACAAAAAGACACAATCTACTAACGAAAATCTGGCTTCCCGACAAACTTGGTGTAATTACGTTCAGCAGTTTTTGCTGTAGCCTGTCTTAAATAAGTCCATGGAGAATGCATGGGGATTTTGCATTTTGAAACCACCCTTCTTTCTCAAACCCACTTGACGGATCACCCCATAAAATAGATAAGAAGTTGTTTGAATTGTTATTGTTGAGAAAAAAGGTGGGTTCCTAAAATGCAAAATCCCCATGCATTTTCCACAGACTTATTTAAGATAGAATTTGCAGTGAAATGAATGTACATTAAATATAAACTAACACCAATAATTAGTCCAAAAACAATTCAAACTACTTTTCATCGATTTTACTGCTCGAATTAGATTTAAAGGCACAATAAAATGCTTCTTGGACAACAGTTACAGCAGATCGTCACTCTGCCAAATTACAACTCTAAAAAAAGACAGTTTCTACACTTATAATAATCACTAAATACTACAAACCAAATCAATTTGACACAAAAAACTGTCTAACAAAAATTATAAAACTTTACATCTATTTTAATACAACAGATAAATAAAAAACGCTATATATTTATTAGCCCAACATACAAGCACATCCATTAGAAGAAGAAAAAAAAGAAAAGTACATAAAATCAGGGACACTGAAATAACAGAAATACAAAAAGGCCACATTCAAAATAAGTATTGTAACTTCAGCAGAAAAACAACGTTGGAAGTAAAGATAATGCTTATACAAAATTTAAAAATAACTAAAAACTAACAACCTCCAAACTAAAAATAAAAAATTTCAAAAACACAACACAAGTAATACATCTCTGTCTCGCAACAAGCAAAAACTGTACCCAAAACATAACAAAATGCCAACAAAACAAATATCTACAAATAAAATTAAATAAAGGCAACATCCAAATTGTACGTAAAAATGTACAGCTGTAATGTAACATTTTCAAAATAAGCATAATAACACGTATTATATTTTGAAATTTTTAATCTTTTTATATTCTAAAACCCACAGATAAAATCTCAGAAACAGCAAGCTATACCATATCCTAAAAATGGAAGCTGTTATAAAGTTATAGATGATATACTTATAGTACGGAGTATACTACAAGTGAAAAAACACCATAAGGGGGATATTTTTCAAGTGTTTTGTGTTGCCCTTGTGCCCTGCAAGTAGGCACAGGGTGAAGCAAAGCCTATAGTGAGAATTACCAAGCCTTGTGTAGCCTTGCATGGCCCTGCAAGGCTAAGTAAATCTAGAGTAATGCAAGGCAGAGCAACTCACAGCCTTTCATTACTCTGCCCCAAGGAGGCATTCCATGGGTGGAGTTTGGGTGTTCCAGTAAAGTGTTTTAACAAAAAACTATCCCACCTAAGACCACAGTGGTGGTCCTTTCCAAAACAGAGGGACAAAGGATAGAGGGGTAGGTCACCCCATGTGAGTACAGTAGCTTCGTGTGACTAGTGCGGGGAAGGAACAAAGTTCCTTTCGATTATATATAACCCTCACACACTCTAGCGAAGGAGGTGGGGAAAGTAAAAACAATATCTAGTGGGTAGTGTGGACTGCTATGGTCCTATGACCTTGTATCAAACCGACATGTTTCAGCCCTACGCTAAGGTCCAAAAAGGTCCGGCCTTTCATCAGAGTTACGAAGTGGTACATCCCTGGGTTATTGGTGAATTTGACAAGTGGCTAGTGTGTGCCAAAGAGGTGAAAGGGGGCAGTGATAATACTTGGACATGGCCGCTGTCTTTGTGAAGAATTGCCCATAATTGTTGGGTGTCATGTATCTCAGGAGTTTAGGGAACTTTAAGGGGCTATTTACATGGAGGGACATACTAAAACAAATAGCCACCTACAAAAGAGCAAGTAAGTATTCGCAAACTGTAATTCTGAAATTACTACAGTGTAGGACAGCATAGAAAAGTGGGTTAGCAATAGGTCAGGGTATTCACCTTTCACTGGTAATAATACCACAATCACTAATAGGTCCAGCGAAGTCCCAGTAGATTAATCTTTGCTCGACCCCGTGTAGCTTGCCAAATGAGCAGTCAGGCCTAAAATACACAACAAAAATCCAAAATTAATATATAAAAGTAGGAAATATGCTTATCTTTAAAATGACACCAAAATGACAAACATCCAATGTAGAGAACCCGAAATTAGATTTCTTAAATATTAAAACAAAAATTGTACTCTATAGCGCCAACAAGCCAAAATCAACAAGGGTGACCACTAAAGGGCACAGTACCTGGGCAAAGTCAAGGCCCCTCCTTCATCTATGACCATCAGCATGGTCATGTATGCCCTGTCTGGTGGGGTTTCAATCTGTTGACACAGGGTACCCAGTGGGGACTCTTGGGGATGCCAAGGTTCAGCAAATAGGTGACCTCACACCTTTCCCATCAGTAACGGGTAGGTGCCAATTCATTTGTCCTGCCGGGCCATGGTTGCCACAGGCTCCAACACCAATACCAACAATCTTAGAAGGTACTCAGGCATAGTAGCCTTCTAGTCATACCAGAGCTGAGAAGCTCTTAACTGGCCTCCACGTCGATGCGTGCCTTCTTTATGTACTCTGCTGTGTGGGATCATAGGACTAGCACATCTTGTTTGGGTTCTTTGAGAGTCTTCTCCTAAGCTTCCCTAACTAAATTCAATGGCCCTTTTACAGGATGGTCAAACAGTAACTCAAAGGGGCTAAAATCATCCCCTTTTTGTGGCATCTATCTGCAAGCAAACAGCAGGCATAGGAGTAGAACATAGCAAACCCAAAAAGATGATGGACGTAGTGCTGAAACTTTTTAACCACTCACCCACTATCAAGAGATCTGTGTTTATTCCATTGTTCTTTTGCTCACTATGCCACCCCAGTTTTGACACAGAAATATGCAAATCAGTCTTCACCCTGCTCCTCATGGGAACAGTCCTGCCCGAATTGCTAGGCCAGGTCCTCCCTGGACTGGAAACAAGCATCCAGGGACCGGTTTCAGGATATAAGGATAAAACCCTTCAACAGCCAGGCCAGCTTGAATCTAGAGGCAGAGGTGAACATCCCATCTCCTTCTGAGCCTGTCATTTAAGCCCATTAGCATGCCCTTCAGTGTCTTCTTGAATATTTCCACCAGACCATTGGTCTGGAGATGATATGGGGTGGTCAACTTGTAGGTAACACCACTTTCATCTCACATCGCCTACAGGCAGGTAGGCATAACATTAGTGCCCCTATCTGAGACCACCTCTTTGGGCAATCCCACTCTGGTGAAGATGCCAAGTAGGGCTCCGGCCACTGTGGGAGCAGTGACCGTCTTGAGAGGTGTTGCTTCTGGGTATCTGGTGGCAAAGTCCACTAACATTAAGATATATATTTTCCACGACTCAGTTGGTGGGTCAAGGTGATCAGTAATGTCAATTCTCACCCTCATAAAGGGAATTTCAACCACAGACAGCTGTATCAAGAGAGCCCTTGGCTTAACCCCCCTTTCTTGGCCCTGGGTTAACAGGCAACACAATAGCTACAAAAATCCCTTAAATTGTCAGATATACGGGCCAATAGAATTGACTGACTAGCCTCTCTCAGGTTATGGTCTGTCCCAGATGCTCTGCTAAGGAAATGTCAAGAGCCAATGTGAGGAGGCACTCTATACTTTTACCGTTCTCCTTGTCTTCCCTTGTTTGGGGTCCCTGGCCTCAGTATAGAGGACTCCACCCTCACCAAAGACTCTGTGGAAACCACTAGCATCACCCTTCTCTTGTCTGGAGACGATCTGCCTCAGTATCTCAAAAGTGAGACAATCCCTTTGTCCCTAGTACAGCTCAGCTCTGGAGGGTCTACTGCTGTAATTATGCAGTCGGAAAAATCTTGCAGGAGTGGAGAGCCAGCTTTTGCTACCAGAGCCTCCCCTTCAGGGTTGGATTCCTTCTGGACCTTTTGAGCTACTTGGGCTAGCTCACCAGACCCTTTGACCTTTCTCTTGCTCTTGAAGGCTTGGCCCATTGTACCAGGTTCCAAGATTCCATTACTTCCTAGATGTGCAGTCTGTACCCTTGTTAGAGCACAAACGTACGCAGGGAGGTCCAGGATTTGAGCATGGTCCTGCCTTTTTACCCCTGACCACTCAGAAGCTTCAAAATAATTTCCCAATAGACACTGGGAGGGCAAGAGGCACAACTACCTTCTTAGGGCCAGTCACACCTCCCCATTCCAAGTTCACTATTGCCATGGGATGAATCTTGGCTCCTCTGTCTGCAAATGTGACCTGGTGACATACACCAGGTAGGATCAGCTATGGGGAAACCAGTTGGTACAACACCATTGTCACACTAGCTCCTTTATCCAAGAGAGCCTCAACGTCAGTTCATTTGATCTTAAACCCATGTTTACCCAATAGCAGATGTTATTCACTCACAGTCGCAGCCATGCAGTCTGAAGAATGTGGCTTAGTGGTGGATTTCAAGGTTAGTGACGAGTTTCACGAGGAGCTCAGGAAACAAGCTGAAAAGCCAGTCCATCAAATTCAGGTTATTTAATTTTATGTACCTTTTGGGGTACACCTTTAACCCATGCCAGGAACTAGTGGCACCTGCTCCTAATTGACAAGATTACCATAGTGAGGCACAGGGCTCTCTGCAAGATTCTGTGCCTTTGTAAAGCTGCATCACTCGCAGAATCGGTAAGAAAGTTCAAGAGAGAGACCGCTTGGCTGCAGGTGACGTGCAGCTCACTCCCATCAGTGAACTGTGACATGGCAGTGTTTTTTCATGCAGGGCAAAGCAGATAAAAGAAAGGGAATGAGGGAGTTTGCCTGTCTGATGGATCTCTTACCGAAGTCGAATAATACCTTTAGTGGTTAACCTGTCTTTTTATAGCCTTCGAAGACTATTTTATACCATTTTTAGTATTCAATAGTGTTCTTTTTGGGAAGGCTAGTGCATGAAGACTACTGATATGTGAATGGTACTTCTTGAATACTAACAGAATACTAAGCACATACTTATTTGTAGCATAATCTTCATTTACAATGCAGAACATTTAGTGAATACAAACAATTTGAATACTACTGGACTTTACCCAGACTACTATTAACATTCTATTCAAGTTGCATGCTGAATGGTAGATCGGTGCCTTATTTATTATACCATTTTAATGCCTTATTTATTATACTATTGTGGTGTTTGTGTAGTGTCGGGTAGTATTTTAGTGTGTAGGGTAGTGCTGGAGGGTCGTGCAGGGTAGTGTTTGAGTGTGGGGACCGGACTGGGGGTCGGGGAGGGTTGTGCTGGGGGTAGTGTTTTGAGTGTAGGGGCCGGACTGGGGGTCGGGTGAGGGTCGTGCTGAGGGTAGCATTTTACGGTTTAGTGTTGTGGTGTTTGTGTAGTGTAAGGTAGTGCTTTAGGTTTGAGGGTAGTGCCGGGGGGTCATGCAGGGTAATATTTAAGTGTTGGGACCTGACTTGGGATCGTGGGGTCGTGCTGGGGGTAATATTTTAATGTTTAGAGTAGTGTTGTGGTGTTTGTGTAGTGTAGGGTAGTGTTTTAGGGTTTAGGGTAGTGCTGGAGGGTCGTGTAGGGTAGTGTTTAAGTGTGGGGACCTAACTGGAGGTCGGGGTCATGATGGGGGTAGTGTTTTAATGTTTAGGGTAGTGTTGTGGTGTTTGTGTAGTGTAGGGTAGTGTTTTAGGGTAGTGCTGGAGGATCGTGCAGGGTAATGTTTGAGTGTGGGGACCGGACTGGGGGTCGGGGGAGGGTCGTGCTGGGGGTAGTGTTTTAGGTTTAGGATAGTGTTGTGGTAATTGTGTAGTGTAGCGTAGTGTTTTAGGGTAGTGCTGGTGGGTCATGCAGGATAGTGTTTGAGTGTAGGGACCGCACTGGGGGTCAGGGGAGGGTCCTTCTAGGGGTCGTGTTTTAGGGTTTAGGGTAGTGTTGTGGTGTTTGTGTAGTGTAGGGTAGTGTTTTAGGGTTTAGTGTAGTGCTGGAGGTCGTGCAGGGTAGTGTTGGAGGACCAGACTGGGAGTTGGGGGAGTGTTGTGCTGGGATAGTGTTTTAGGGTTTAGGGTAGTGTTGCGGTGTTTGTGTAGTGTATGGTAGTGTTTTAGGGTTTAGGGTAGTGCTGGGGGGTCGTGCAGGGTAGTGTTTGAGTGTGGGGACCGGACTGGGTGTCGGGGAGGGTCGTGCTGGCAACACTACTTTATATTCATTTTGATGAAATGTCTCACACTATGGCAGTAAATCTATAATACAGAACTACACATTATTTCACTGCACAGTAGAGCACAGATGTCCGTTTCCACAAATCTGCTGCACTAAAGCATATTTTGTACTGTCTGCACACAGAGATGCAGCAATGCAGTTAACTCGTTTTCAGAATCCTAGACTACTGCACATATTCACGCAGTCTCCACAGTGCTGCACTAATCCACGTTTTACCCAGTTTGATTGTGATACAAGAATGCACCCAGTTTTTAGGCTCCTGAAGTACGCGGATGGGTTTGCACAAACTGCAGAAATGCGCGTTTGCCTAATCTCCACAGTGCTGCAGTTGTATAGTCATCCTAGCCACACATAATACACATTTTTCCAGGTTCTGCAATGCTTCAGATGCTTTGCAACTGCATAAAAATGCAATAAAACCCACATTTTTCACAATGCTTCTGTAATCTACATTACGCGATTTTCACAATGCCACACTGATCCACATGGTACTCTAAATTCTACAGTGCTGAACTAGCAGAAATGTCTGTCCCTTTGCTAAAATGCCACTGCACGCTTCCCGATCAATACAATTATGCAGTAGCAAACGTATCTGTCCTACTTATGCAGTGCTGTAGTAATGCCCATGTGTGCTTGGTTATCGTAATGCACAGTGATGCACATATGTACCACAACAAATACATCATGATTTCATTAACACACACTGACAAACACTAACTAGTTTGCATATGGCTGAAGTACAGGCAGGCTGTATGATGTTGTCGAAATCTGTAAAGAACAAGCATTGGCATAGCCAATGGCAGCCGCGGCAGATGGTGGGAGTACCCGCGGCCGGTGACATGGGGATGGGGAGGGGCAGGGTGGGGGGTAGTAATGTATGGATTACGGATTTTAACAGGTAAGTAAACATATAAATAAATAAAACGAATTTCATTGCGCGCACTGCATCGCATTTGGTGATGCAGTGCACGCACAGAAATTCGAAGGAAGCCGACCCTCCAGCAGACGCACTGAGAGAGACGCTGTCTTTTCTCTTGCCGAGAAATCCAGCTCCAGTGTTTCCAAGCTCCCCTTGCGGGGTGTTGGGAAATAGAGTCTGGAGACATCTTTCATTCTAAACTATGGTACGGAGCTGATTAGACCCTAAGAGAAATCTTGGATAGATTCTTGGCAAAAGAATACTAAGCTTATGCTACACCACACTTACTTCTTCCCTCGTACTAGACTTAGGTTAGGTACATTGGAGTAGGCGTATTTTAGAAGCACCAGTTGAGTACTTTTAGTCTTTATTTATTTATGTATGTATTTTATGGCTTAGAAACCATACCATGCTATTACAGCATTATTTTCTAATACTCTTCTTGCTGTATGCAGTTCATTTCTTCTGCATGAGAAAGAAGACTGTTAAATAAATACTTTTATTGAACATGCCCGTCTCCATTTTCTCTGCACCTCTGATGAAATGAAGCATGCACGATTGACTGAGTAAAATATCTATCTATTGTTTCCACAACTCTGAAGATATGGTTTATTCTTGGGGAAACAAAGTTGTCATGTTTATGTGGTTGTCAGAAACAAATCCCTTCTTGTTCATTCAAGAAAGTTTCTAGTGACCGCTGAGCTAGATGACACTCACAATTAAGTTTAGTATATTCGTTAGAGACATAGTCGACCTAAGTCCTACATCACATCTATAGGATATATTATTTCAATGACCAGAGCCTATTGGGAATATAGGAACTACACTACAAAACACTTATAAGGTCCCAAAGGCGAGACATATTGGCTATGCCAATACTTGTTTTATTATGGGGTTTGCTATGCTGCCTGTGTGGCTCTTTGTTGCAACCCTATACCAAGGGAGGCGGTACTGGAAGAAGAGGAGGTTCGCCAGGAGAACCTACCTGAAAACATCTCCCTGTTAAAAGTAAGAACTGGAACAAGCATTTACAATGCAATGGTTTTGCCTTTGTTAAAGTTAGAGCTATTGGCATTGCTCTTGACATTATTTTTATTTATGTTTTTTTTTAACATAAATAAATGGCATTGTCATTTACAATGCCACTAGCTGTATCTCTCGCAAATGACACACACAAACACACACAGAGCCCCCCCACACAGAGCCCCCCCCACACACAGCCACACAGAGCCCCCCACACACACAGCCACACAGAGCCCCCCACACACACAGCCACACAGAGCCCTCCACACACCCACACAGAGCCTTCCACACACACCCACACAGCACAAGCAGGCAACAGGGGCACACGGAGGCACAAGCAAGCAACAGGGGCACACTGAGGCACAAGCAGGCAACAGGGGCACAAGCAGGCAACAGGGGCACACGGAGGCACAAGCAGGCAACAGGGGCACACGGAGGCACAAGCAGGCAACAGGGGCACACGGAGGCACAAGCAGGCAACAGGAGCACACGGAGGCACAAGCAGGCAACAGGGGCACGAAAACGGAGGCACAAGCAGGCAACAGGGGCACACGGAGGCACAAGCAGGCAACAGGGGCACACGGAGGCACAAGCAGGCGACAGGGGCACACGGAGGCACAAGCAGGCGACAGGGGCACGAAAACTGAGGCACAAGCAGGCGACAGGGGCACGAAAACTGAGGCACAAGCAGGCGACAGGGGCACGAAAAAGGAGGCGCAAGCAGGCAACAGGGGCACACAGAGGCGCAGGCAACAGGGTCACGAAAACAAGCACAAGCAGGCAAAAGGGTCACAAGCAGGAATTGTAATTTAGACGGGGCTGAAGTGGAGAACGGTCAGTAGGGAAGTAGTGCGGCTGGTGCAGTAGTACCAGGCCGAAAGGTGAGAGGGGCTGTCTGCACCCCAGTTTGGACAGTTTCCACTACCTAACAGGGATTGGTGGGAGGGGGGCATACTTCTTGCTTGCTTTAGGGCTGTTACTTCGGGGACGCAGTGCACGCTCTTGCCTGCTGCCTGCTGCCGCCGGGACACGACAACAGGCAGGGAGAGGACAGGCTTGGAGAGGGCAGGGAGGGGACAGGCTGGGAGAGGGCAGGCTGGGAGAGGGCAGGGAGGGGACAGGCTGGGAGAGGGCAGGCTGGAAGTGGACAAGCTGGGAGAGGACAGGCTGGGAAAGGTCATGGAGGGGACAGGCTGGGAGAGGGCAGGCTGGAAGTGGACAGGCTGGAAGAGGACAGGCTGGGAAAGGGCAGGGAGGGGACAGGCTGGGACAGGGCAGGCTGGGAGTGGGCAGGCTGCGAGAGGACAGGCTGCGAGAGGACAGGCTGCGAGAGGACAGGCTGCGAGAGGACAGGCTGCAAGAGGACAGGCTGCGAGAGGGCAGGCTACGAGAGGGCAGGCTGGAAGAGGACAGGCTGGGAGAGGACAGGCTGGGAGAGGACAGGCTGGGAGAGGGCAGGCTGCGAGAGGGCAGGCTGCGAGAAGACAGGCTGCGAGAGGACAGGCTGCGAGAGGACAGGCTGCGAGAGGACAGGCTGCGAGAGGGCAGGTTGGGAGAGGACAGGCTGCGAGAGGACAGGCTGCGAGAGGACAGGCTGCGAGAGGGCAGGCTGGGAGAGGGCAGGCTGCGAGAGGACAGGGCAGTAAGGGGGAAGGACTGGGGGTGGGCAGTAAGATAAGATTGGGACAGGGGAAACAAGGTAGTGGGGGTGGGGCAGTAGGACTGGGAGTGGCGGCAGCCGGGACAGAATGGGGGTGGCTTGGTGCTGCATAGGTAGGGACCTGTGGCAGTCGGTATTAGCGTCCACCCCACCCCTCCCCCCAGAATAGGCCTTGGGTGTGAGACAGGCTCCCAGCCTGCCCGCGGGAGACGAGTCACTGCGGCTGTAATGTGAGCCACACACCTGGCAGGCAAACAAACACCAGGCCAGACCTGCAGAGCTATCAGAGGGCGGGGAGGGGTCACTACATCAACCCCCTCCCCACCCAACCCCGACATGCCAGGCTGCCTGGGTTATCAGAGGGGGCGGGAGGTACCTCTACCTCTACATCTCCCCCCACCCCCCCGCCAAGTTTACACCACGCATGCCACAGCAAGTTATCTTGCACCACATTATCAGACTATGATGTTAGCCATTATACACTGAGAGTCTTTGAAATTTTTTAACCAAAGGACAACCACCATTTCTTCTCAGACGTACCGGGCAATTGTGAACAGTTTCAAAGGGTTTTCACCCTCATTCATCTAATCTGCAATGGCATCGCCAGCAACTTATTCACACACACAGAATGTGTCCTGGGATAGTGCACTCCTCTCGGGGCACGACGGCGTCACGTGCCCGCCCCACTGCACGCACATTTTTTCACACTCAGGCAGACACACACACACAATACACACTCTCACACTGATACTCAACACGTAGACACATATGCAGAGACTGAGAGACATGCAGACGGACGAGCTGACACGCACAGGCACACTCACTCAGCCACACAATGCGCAGACAGACATACACACATGAAGAAACCCTCACAAACACACAGGCGCATACACATAGTACATACACACATAAGTATGTACACACAGAAGTATAGTAGTCCTTTATTGTTTTGACTTTGCGCAACTAATACGTGGGACCAGATGGGTCAGGCCGTCACATACGCACATTGGATTTCCTGCCAGCAAGCTTACCTGGTCACATGGAAGGGCGTGTGACCCAGAGCCCCGTGGGAGGCAACACCACAACACCCGGTCCCGCTTCTTGGGGCCGGGTGCTCTCACGGGCGGCGGCGGGGCTCCTCTTCGACCATGGAGCCCTGCCGGTGGGTGCATCTGCTTCTCCTTGTACACGCTGGGGGGGGGGGGGTGGGAATTTGCTGCAGCTCTTCCTCACCCGGTCCCGCTTCTTGGGGCCGGGTGCTCTCACGGGCGGCGGCGGGGCTCCTCTTTGACCATGGAGCCCTGCCGGTGGGTGCAGCTGCTTCTCCTTGTCCGCGCTGGGGGGCGGGACCTACGCAACACAGGGCGGCCAGGGGCTGGAGGACTCCCGCTCCTCCCTCGAGACTGGCAAGAACTCCGGGGCTCCCCCTTCACTTGGGAGCCCAGGGAAGGACACGGCGGGCGGCAGCTTCTCCTTGCGCTGGAGCTCTTCTTCTCCGGCACTTCCGCTTGTCCCGCCCCCGGCCTGCCTGACTTTCGGGTCGCGGCCAATCGCAGCGCGGCCCTGGGGTCGGGAGGCCGGACAGCGGCGGTGTAAACACGGGACAATGCCGGGTGGGCACCGGCTTCAATTAAATTAAAATATAAAGCGAGATGGCACTCGCTCAAAGGCGGCAATGTCCCTGGCAGGGTGGGCACCTACCAGGGGGCTCAAAAAAATCGGCAAGGGATGGGGGGCGGGTGCCGTCAATGCTGGAACAGATTTGGGGGCGTTCCAGAGAACTGGCTTTCGGCTGACGTCGCCAAAAGCCAAAAATTCTCGGGAACGCCCCCGAATCTGGTCCTGCATTGACAGACAGACGTGTCTTCCAATGGCTAGCCTCCATTTATGGAGCTAGCAAATCGAAGACGGGGCGGATTCCAAGCTCCATATACTATTCTCATTAGGTTTTTTCTAGCGAATGCTTACTTCGTAAGCATTTGCTAGTCAAAACCTAAAAAGGAGTGGTTAAAAGGTAGGGGGGAGGGTGCGATGTAGAGAGTGCAGCGATGTGGGAGTGCTGATGCCTTAGTTTGAGGGTTTCTCTCCTCACCAGCCGTAATCCTAGCCATTCTCTTTTGCAATTCCATCCACTCGCCCCTAGTTCTGATTCTGATCTCAGACCCTCTGTATTTTAGGGACATACGGCCTGCTCCTCCATGCTGCTTCGCACTCCCAGGTCAAACAGGATTACTTTAGAAGCCATCCCAGAGTCATTGGATGATCAGCGAACTACTTTAGAAGTCATTTTCTCAGCTTTGAACATCATCAAGCTCTTGAAGTCATCAGCAAGTTTCCATGATGGTTTGAGGAAGACTTGAAAATGACCATCTGATTACTTCAGAAGCTGCGATCTTTCTGATGATTTTAGGATGACTTTGAAATGAGTATTTAATGACTTCACTTGACTAGTTCATTTCTGAGGATTTTAAGTTTATTTGAAAATGAGTCTCAGATTACTTTTCAAGCACTAACAAAGAAAATGTGTTCCCGATTTAAACATGATGCGCTGTTTATTTTATGACTGTAACGTTTTCTTTTGTTTTATTAAAAATGTTCAACCATTCTAATTATTTCAGAATTATGTATCAATTACTGCACATCCAACTCTATTTAGATATTGGATTAATTATACATTACTTATTATAATAAGGTTCAATTAAGTAAAGAAATGAAAGAAAAGTCGTTTCAGCAAAGCAGAGTGGGTTTAATAAAACCTCATCCATAAACAGCCACAGGTAACTGACAAACAGAGAATCATGTTAACAGGTACATTCTCAGAACTTAGAATGCAAAGAAGAATGGCACAACTTAAAGGGGAAGGAAGGGAAAACAGGGAAAAGAGGAAACATCACACATCTCCCTTCTTTACAAAAAAGGAAGCAAACTAAATTAGGCAATACAAGCAAAAAGTAATGTAGGCTAAACATAATCTTTCAAGTGGTACGGAGCACTACGAACTCTTTGACTTCTTGTAGGAGGAGAGGGTAACCTGTCTGATTGGGAATTAGAAGGAGAAAGGAAATTATTGCACAAACCAGTATCACAACTAGAAGAATCAACAAATGAATTAGGATTAACAAGCACAACACGACTCTTGTTCCAGATTCTTCCGTCTTCAGTCTTTACAGCAGTTCTGAATACCTTGATAACAGCTCTAACATCGGTATATTTGGACCATGGTTTGCGCCCAACAGGAGTCTTTATTTTTACAAGATCACCGATGTTGATCTCCTGAGAACACACACTTTTCTTCTTGTCAAAATATATTTTACGTGCATCCTGCTTGGACAGTTCTCTTGCCCTCCACTCACCTATGTCATTATCCACTAGACCTTTGTTTAGACACATCCACCCAGGACACAACAAAGTATTGGGAATTCTACCTTTAAATAGTTCGAAAGGAGACCTCCCAGTAGAAGAATGGGGAACAAAGCGATAGGTATTTACCCTGTCTTGGAGAGTGGATTTCCAATTCAGACCAGAGGCACGGGCAAGTTGAATTGACTCCTTCAGAGTTTTATTGACCCTCTCTACAGCACCGTTAGTCTCTGGGTGATATAGTGAACATTTCTTATGGGCAACCCCACATTTTTTAAGAAAATCAACAAAGACTGAGGAACAGAACTGGGGGCCATTGTCGGACAGAAGACTATTTGGAAAACCTTCTTTACAAAACAGAGGTTCCAAGAACTTAATGATGGAATCAGAGGTAATTTCTCTGACAGCGGAAACTTCAATCCATCTCGAGTAAAGATCAATTAAAACAATGAGATAGGGAGTATCGGCAATACCAGATAAAGGACCCACAATGTCAATAGCCACCTCATCCCAAGGATGACCAGGTAAGGCCCTCTTAACCATTGGCATTTGTTTGGTCTTCAGGATCTTATCGCTTGAACAACACTCAGGACACTCTCTAACCATTCTTTCGATTTCGAGATCCATGCCTGGCCACCAAAATTGCATACGTAGAAACTCTTTGGTTTTAACTATACCCAAATGACCACAATGGGCAAGAGCTAACAACTTATTTCTAAGAGAAGAGGGAGGAACAAGTTTAGTACCTCGAGTCAACAGACCATCATATACAGAGAGTTCATCCGAAACTAACAACCAAGGTTTGGACAAACGAGATTTATTCATTAAAGACAGCATAACTTGAGAAATCTCATCATATTTTCCCAACTCCAACCTCCATTCATTTTCATCAATTGCGCCATCAGTTATTTCACAGACATTGGTACCCTCATCAAGTTCACAAAAATCATCAAGATCAACATTCTCACTGTCAACCAATCTAGATAAACAATCAGCCGACCTGTTGGCAACTCCAGGAATATACTCTACTTCAAACTCAAATTCCTGCAAAGAAACAATCCACTTCCTGATTCTTGAGGAAATGGCATCAAGACCCTTCTTTGAAAACACCTCTCTCAAAGGCTTATGATCAGATAGCACACATACTTTCGTTCCCCAAACAAGATTCCTAAACTTTCTCAAGGCCCAGAAAATTGCAAGAGATTCCTTCTCTATTACGGAGTAATTAGACTCCGACCCTTTAAGGCAACGGGAAGAACAACAAATGAGGTAATCCTTACCATCTCTCTTCTGGACCAACACGGCACCTAGGCCTTTGTCACTAGCATCGGTGAACATCACCGTGGGAAGGCCCGGAACAAACGCATGAAGAGAAGGGGCCTTGCTCAACTCTTTCTTAATACACTCAAATTCACTCTTACATTCAGGAGACCAATTATATACAACATTCTTTGCAGTTAACTTCCTCAAATTGTGTGTTTTGTCAGCAAAATTGGGAATGAACTTCCCATAAAATTCTACCATGCCTAAGAATGAGAGAAGTTCTTCCTTACTGGTCGGTTCTTTAACCTTGCCTATAGACTCAACAAGTTCTTTCTTTGGAAAGACACCAACACCAGTGATACAATGACCTAGATAGTTAACTTCTTGAACTCTAAATTTGCATTTGGTTCTTTTCAAAGTCATACCAGCACCATCTAACCGTTTCAAAACATCAGACACACGACTATCATGTTCAAGAACGCTACTCCCATAGATTAACAAATCATCTTGATAACACTTGACACCTGACAACCCTCTTAAGATCTTGGCCATGATTCGTTGGAAAACTGAGGCAGCTGAGACGAGGCCAAAGGGCATTCTCTTAAATTTAAACGTGCCCATCGGTGTAATAAAGGCAGTAAGGTCTTGTGAACAAGTATCTAGCTCAACCTGGTGGTAAGCGGAGGCTAAATCGAGAGTGGTGAAATACTTTGCACCTTCTAAAGTGCTGACTATCTCATCTATGTTGGGAAGGGGAAACCTATCAACAACTACTTCCCTATTTAGAGCTCTTAGATCAATGCAAAGGCGAATTTCGCCAGTAGGTTTCTTTGCAATAACTACGGGAGCAAGCCACTCAGTTGCCTCCACAGGTTCAATAATATTATTTTTCACAAGTTTGTCAAGTTCCTCTTGTACTTTTGCTTGTTCAACCAGAGGAATCCTCCTTACTTTAGCCACCACAGGAAAAGCATTTGCTTTTAATTTAATATGGTGTTTGTAACCACGCAGACACCCTAACTCTTCTTTAAAAACACCTGGAAATTGTTTAGCCAAAGACAAAGACAACCCTTCATCACTCTTGTTGTCTCGTACAGGGTTAGATATTTCTTGAATTCTGACTTGGGGAGTGGCATTTGGATCAAGTGTCACACCTAAATGGCGTTGATCTAACCAACCTAAAAGTGCATCACCTTTCTTTGACACGTAGACTTTACCTACAGTGATTCTTGAACCGAGTTCAATCTCTGCCATGAAATAACCCACCATCCCAATGGGTTTCTCGCTATACCCCAACGGTAAAATATCACATTTAAACAGTTTGACTTTGTCTTTAAATAGCTCATTATACAATTTTTCATCAATTATAGTTATTCTTGAGCAGGAATCAAATTTTAAATTTATCATTGAGCCTTCCACACTAACTAAATGAGAGGGATGATCAGATTTGTCATCTTTAACCTCAAAACAAATTGACCTTACTTGAGGTTGAGGCCACCGCCTTCTTGAGTTGTCACCATTATACGTTTTGCTCCTGCACAACTTTGCAAAATGACCCTTCTTATTACATACATTACATGTTACTTTCAATGCAGGACAGATAGGTGAGTTAGCCAAATGATTAATTTGACCGCATCTAAAACAAGAAAATCTGTTATTAGAGGAAGAAAGAGAAGGATTAGTTGGCCTAACATTCCTCTCATCATTAGTGACATTCTCTACTTTCTTCACTTGACAGACAGTTTCATCAATTTTTACTTCGTCTTTAGACTCAGAAGTGGATGGCTTTTCTTTTTCTTTTTTTAGTTCTCCGACACATCTTGTCATATGCTCTACTTGCTTAGCAATAGTCAAAACTTCTTCTAAAGGAGGCTCATCCTTCAGCCACAGTTCTTTTCTTATGTCGTCATGTGCGCATCTCAAGACGAACTGGTCACGTATTCGTTCATCAAGTGTCTGACCAAAGTTGCAAGAGGAAGCAAGTTTTCTCAAAGAAGATACGTACTCTTCTACAGTTTCATCTTTTTTTTGTTCACGTAGACCAAAATGGTACCTTTCCATGATGGTGCTAAGTCTAGGTAGATAATGCCTATCAAGTTGTACAATGGCAATTTCGTATTCATTTAGATTTCTTTGTTCCGCAGCTGATAAGTCTGGCAAATGTTCAAGGACAACTTGACCTTCACCTCCTAGACAATGAAGAAGAAGTGAGTGTTTTCTTTCAGCACTCAAGTTGGTTCCGCAAACCCTAGCATAATTTGCGAATATTTTTTTCCATTTTTTCCATTTCACATTAGGCTCCCCTGGACTTGTAAGAAAGAATGCAGGTTGTGTTACATTTTGCATTTTTTCTTTTTTTTTTTTTTGCTATCCCCTTTTTTTAAAAAAAAAAAAATATGTAAGAATAAGTTTATATCTTGTTATTAAGGTTAATTTTCCTTTAAAAGAATTATGACTTCTTTTGTACCAAAATATTTTTTTAATTGTAGAGCAAAAATAAGTGTCAATTGTATTGTGCTTATTTTCTTCTCATAGCAATTGGAGAAATAAGGTAGTAAAAATTGAATGTTCCACTTTCCAATGCTTGTTTAAATGAATAAAACGTGTTACAACAAAGGACAATCCTCCTGAATGTAGAATAATCCCTTTGAGGTGCAGCGTTAGACACTAACAATGTATATTCTGTTGGAACGCTTTTTTTTTTTTTACTGAGGAACAATGTCCATTGTATTTAACACTGCTCTCCTTTTAGCTCTTTGTGCCGTCAGAGCGTTCAGCGCGTTCTATTTAAATGAATTGCAGCTCTCATTCAGCGCTTTCAGCGCGTTCTATTTCAGTGCGTTCAGCGCGTTCTATTTTAGTGGAAATACAGCTCTCTATCAGCGCGTTCTAATGAACCGCAGCGCGGCTCTCCTGAAACGCAGAGTGGCGTCAGCGCGTCTGGAACGCATGCGCTTGAAACGCAGGCTGACGTCACTGGATTGAAGAGCTTAGCACGAGAGCAAAGCGCGAGCAGTTACCGTTTTTCTATTAAACGCGCAAAGTCTTTAGTAATAAATCTTCAAGTCCCCTATTTTATAAAGGAAACCTCCCGCTCTCCTCACCATCATGTCACTTTCAGAGCTGCCGCTGGGAAGTCTTCGCTTCACTTGTGATCTTGAAAAAAAACAGCCGCTGGAGGAGGGGGCAGGTCAGGAACTTCGATGTGTTGTTATGTTGAGGTTGCTTCGTTTCCGATCGTCGCCAGTATAATAAGGTTCAATTAAGTAAAGAAATGAAAGAAAAGTCGTTTCAGCAAAGCAGAGTGGGTTTAATAAAACCTCATCCATAAACAGCCACAGGTAACTGACAAACAGAGAATCATGTTAACAGGTACATTCTCAGAACTTAGAATGCAAAGAAGAATGGCACAACTTAAAGGGGAAGGAAGGGAAAACAGGGAAAAGAGGAAACATCACACTTATGGTATCAAGTACCTGCGGAAGTACATTATGTGCATATCGCTGCGTCTAAATAGAGGACCTAGGTTGGAGGCCGACTCCCTGTTAATTCTGCACTCCTGAAGCTAAAGGAAACCTGAGGTATCATTAACCCTGGCAGTGCATAATTAACCCTCCCTATACCAGGCATTCATAATGAGAAGCATAATGACAAAGAGGTTTCAAAACATAGAATTACCTCCTTAAACTGTGCAACAGTCCACACCTCAGCAGATCATTGAACACACTCATCCCCCACACACAATACCCCACACACCTGGAGGAAATTGCGCATCATAAACAGAGTGCATCACAATTTTCATGAAACCATAGTTTTTAGATTTGGGACCCACATAGTTTGCACCTGATTTGAAACTCATAGCAGCACTTAAAATTAGCCTGTGTTTTCTAGAAGACAGCGTTGTAGTATTCGAAGGAAAATAACAGGCTGTTCTGAGCACCTGACCGGCATTCGAATATTTCCATGGTGTTGGCATTCTTTTTTTTTTTTTATATAGCACAAACTTGACCCGAAGGTTTCAGAGCGATTGAGCACTAGCTGCATTACAGGCGTACACATTAATTTAAGACATGGGTAGATTAAGTGATTTGCGCAGAGTCACGGGATGTTTGAGCGTCCCTGCCGAGACTTGCACATTCCGAGGTTTCAAGGTCAGCTTCCCTAGCCGTTAAGCCACACTCTCTCCCTCTAGGACAGCTAAGTGAACTGAATGTCTACCTTAAGGAAACATGTTACAGTGTTTGAAAAAGCTAGTGTATGATCTTGTGTGTAAATTTGTCTGGTTTCAAGCACCATTTAATTGTTTCCTCAAATGCTTGTTGCATTGGGTGGGGTGGGGGTGGGGAGGGGTTGGGGTTTAAAGGTCCCTGACACATTCATGCAACTCAGAGCATATATCGAGCAGAAATGCTCCTTTGTTAAAACGTGACTCACCCCTGCATTGCTTTACATCGCTATGAAGTAACTCCAAAGGGACGGGTGCGAGTAGGGCCTTTGCCTGGCCTCCAGAGAAGCTAAAGTTGACAGGTTTGTTTATGGTCTGGAAACAAACTGAGGGGTTTAAATGGAAATGTGTTTATATTTATATAGAGCCTTCTAACCAGAGGTCTCGTAGCGTTGTATTCATACCGCTGTGGAACCCTTCCTGGCTTTCCTGTGAGATGTCCACTCCTGGGCACCCCCAAGGTGAAGCCAGGCATCCAAGCGCTGCTGGGGCCGTTGTGCAGATTAAGCAAGCTATTGCCCAGAGTCACAGAGTGGGACCCATGATTAGACTAGGCACCGAGGCGAGAATTATCAGGTCCTGGGAGATTGAGTCCAAGAGCCGCTGAGGTGGGAATTGAACCCTGGTCCCAGGCCATAACTCTGTATTAGGGTCTGCCGCTCTAACCATTGAGCCACGCTTCTCCAGACGCAGCTTAATATGGGTTTAAAACCTCGGAAGTTATTTTTTGCAGGGTTGCACGTCACTGCGTGGAGAGCATTTGGTTTAAAGACGTGAGTCTACTCCTCAATGCACTCATTTTTTAATTGGTTCGGTGCCTCTTTCGTGATATGCAGTATGCACTATGACGCATGTGGAGAACTGATCAACCAAGTTTATGTAAGGTCACACCAAGAACATGGTAATATTGGTTTTAGAGTTAATCTTCCCCATTCATGACAGGTTGAATGCTTGTTGCATTATGGGTGCTTGAGGCCATAACAGTAAGCTCCGGATTGGAATGTATTGTAGGCAAACGGCCAGGCATGGACACTGATCAGATCATATTGCTGCATCGCTCGCCAGTCACTCAGATTTCCTTTTTTTTTACCCAATTAGACTATTCTTGTGTACCCCACGCATGGCACAAAACAATAGAAATAGCGTAGACATCAGGGGCCTCCTGGGCAGTGATGCTGCTTATGCTACTCCTTGCATTTTGGTGAGTGGACATCCATGGCATAGTGGTAATTGGCAAGCACGGTGTGTACAGGTATACATGGGAAGTACAGGAGGCATGGAATTCACAAGAGGGCAAGGAGAGGAAATGAAGAACTGAAGAAACAACCAGGCCAGGCAGAGTGCCCACAGGAGGAACTTAGGACTTGGTTCAATTAAAATATTAATTTTCTTTCCTCATGAATATTGATGCACCTAGTATCAAGGTTGGGGTGCCATGGGCTTGGGTGTGTATTGTGCCTACATGTTATGCTTCCAAACACACAGGTTCTAGTGATCTGTAGACTTCTTCAAAAAGTAAAATGCCCTTTCGGTATTTGGAAGGGATGCCCTTAAAATGTCCCTTCCAAATAGCGATTCATTAATGTTTACCTAACCCATTTATAGGGGTGGGTGAAATATTCTGTCCCACTGGCATAATTGATGTCATTTTAGGGACTCAGTGTTACTGGTGTAACAGAGTCTGGCCAACTTCCGCCAATTGCAGCGTGGTGGGATTTTATTCTCACTTGGCTCCAGAACAGTAAGTTGGTGAGCAAGATTTGGTGCCCCCAAATGTGATTTCCAGTCGCTAGGGATACATGCGGTGACAATTTCTTAACACTGGTAGTCGCAGGCAGTTGCAACCAATTGTAATCCATAGGCTGCCACCCGAGAAGAAAATTGTCTCGAACAGCAGTAAAATCAACTTAAACAGCTGCACCCTCTGGTGCACTGCGTGGTGCCGTTTGCACTATTGTTTTTGCACTGGGAGCGTGTTCCCTGCACTAAATAACAGTACAGCATGTTTATTTACGTCCATTGCAGAAACTCAGTGGAATTTCACAGTTTATTTATGTTCCACTATCCTTTTCAATCAAAATAACAGACTAACATGTCCACTCCTCAAATTTCATATTTCACTATACTAATTCACCACTAATCCTTTATGGGTTCCAGAGTAGCATGCTACTCGCCGATAAAGCACTTTAACACCTCATCAGGGATAGCAAGCACTCCATAAATACAAACCTTTTTCCCTCTTCTACACCTCCGCTACCCTTCTCTATCCAAATAACTGAATAAGATATCCACCACTCAAATTACTTCCTTATTTCACTATACTAATTCAACACTAATCCTTTATGGGTTCCAGAGTAGCATGCTACTCGCCGATAAAGCACTTTAACACCTCCCCCTCCAATCTCCATATATGACAGTAGTTCCCACGCGCAGCGTTTACGCGCAGCGACCGCGCCCCATTTGCGCCGAAGGTGCGCCAAAGGTAAGCCCGTCTACGCCCGTCCGCGCCTGGACCGCGCCCAGCGCCAGACCCCCTGTCCCTCGCGCTGCCCAGCCCTCCCGCATTACCTATGATGCCGCCACCCTCCTAGCCCTTAACCCCGGTCGCGCCCCCAACTGCGTCCAAGCCGCTCCTGGACACACCCATGGACCTTTCTCTTGCTACTCCTGCAAATACATCGGCACCGACAACACCTCCGCTACGACCACACCACAGATCCACGACCCCAATCACCTACAATGCATCCTTCTCAACACCCGATCGGTCCACAGGCACGCCATTAACCTATGGAATCTACTAGACACCATCTCTCCAGACGTCGCCTTCCTAACGGAAACATGGATGAACGCTTCCTCCGCCCCAGACATCACCATTGCCATCCCAGAAGATTATAAGATCACACGCAAGGACCGTACCGGCCACACAGGAGGAGGAATCGCTATCGTCCATAAAAAATCAATCCGCATCTCAACCAGCTCTGACGCCAACCTCGCCAACTCTGAACACCTTCACTTCCAGATCCACATCGACCCCAAGACCACACTCAGAGGCACCCTCCTCTACAGACCACCAGGACCCCGCACAAAATTCAGTGAAGACATCACGGACTTCATCACTCCACACGCGCTCCCCTCCAAAGACTACATCCTACTGGGAGACCTCAACTTTCACCTTGAAAAGATCAACGACCGCAACACCACCACCCTCTTGGACAACCTCGCCAACCTCGGACTTAAACAACTGGTCACTTCCCCCACCCACATCGCAGGTCACACACTCGACCCCATCTTCACCTCCAGCAATCATGTCTCCTTCAGCCACACTACGGATCTCCTCTGGACTGACCACAGCTGCGTTCACTTCACCTACAACAAGCCAAAACACATCAACCACCCCCAACCAACTCTGCAAAGAAACTGGAACAAAATCACCATCGACCAGATCTCCTCATCGCTCCTTCTAAACACCCCAGCCCACTCTTCCAACCCAGACCAAGCCGCCGCCAACTTCACCCTATGGTTATCCAACACCGCCGACACCTTAGCACCACTGAAAAAACGTCAAAGCAAACCCGGCAGCAAGAAGGCCTCATGGTTCAACGATGATCTTAAGAAGTCCAAGAAACTCTGCCGCTCCCTTGAAAAGGCCTGGAAAAAAGACCCAACCACTAGCACCAAGGACGCCTTCAAAAACGCCACCCGCACACACCACCAACTAATCCGAAAGGCCAAGAAAACAGCATTCAAGGATCGACTTGACAACAACTCCCACAACAGCAAGGAACTTTTCAACATCATCAAGGAATTCACCAATCCCTCGGCCAACTCCAACGACATCACCCCCTCTCAAGCCCTCTGCGACTCCCTAGCTTCCTTCTTCCACAACAAAATTGCAGACATCCACAACAGCTTCGACAACCAACCCGGAGACCAACCCACCCGACCATATGCTGAACATTCTCCCCCCTTGAACACCCTCAACGGCTGGAACCCAATCTCCACTGAGGACACCATCCGCCTGATGAACTCCATCCACTCAGGATCCCCCACAGACCCATGCCCTCACCACATCTTCAACAAAGCAGACTCCGTCATAGCACCGCACCTCCGAGACGTCATCAACTGCTCCTTCAACTCCGCCGCCTTCCCGGAAAACTGGAAACACGCTGAACTCACCGCCCTTCTGAAAAAACCCACAGCTGACCCCACCGAACTCAAAAACTACCGCCCCATCTCGCTCCTTCCATTCCCGGCCAAAGTAATCGAGAAAGCTGTAAACAACCAGCTCGCCGCTTTCCTCGAAGCCAACAATTCCCTCGACTCCTCACAATCCGGCTTCCGAGCAAAACACAGCACTGAGACCGCCCTCATCGCAGCAACAGACGACATTCGAACTCTACTGGACAATGGAGACACAGTCGCCCTCATCCTCCTCGACCTCTCTGCAGCATTCGACACAGTCTGCCACAGCACCCTTTTACAACGCCTCAGAAACATCGGAATACAAGGAAAAGCACTTGAATGGATCACCTCGTTCCTCACCGGAAAAACCCAGAGAGTCCGCCTCCCACCATTCAAGTCCGAGGCCACTGAAGTCATCTGTGGCGTACCACAAGGATCCTCACTCAGTCCCACCCTCTTAAACGTATACATGAGCCCCCTCGCGGCCATCGCACACCAACACAACCTCAACATCATCTCTTACGCGGATGACACTCAACTAATCCTTTCTCTCACCAATGACCCCAGCACCGCCAAGACTAACCTACACGAAGGAATGAAAGAAGTTGCCGAATGGATGAAACACAGCCGTCTGAAACTGAACTCGGATAAAACAGAAGTCCTCATCTTAGGTACATCCCCCTCTGCATGGGACGACTCCTGGTGGCCGGAAGCCCTTGGAAAAGCACCCATCCCGACAGACCACGCACGGAACCTAGGCGTTATCCTGGATTCTTCACTCTCAATGAACAGACAAGTCAGCGCCGTATCCTCATCCTGCTTCAACATTCTTCGCATGCTCAAAAAACCATTTCGCTGGATCCCCACCGAAACCAGAAAAACTGTCACCCATGCTCTGGTCACGAGCCGATTGGACTACGGAAACACCCTCTACGCAGGTATTACCGCTAAACTCCAGAAGAAACTACAACGAATCCAAAAGGCCTCAGCCAGGATCATATTAGACATCCCGCGCAACAAACACATCTCTGGTCACCTGAAAGACCTCCACTGGCTACCCGTCAATAAGAGGATCACTTTCCGACTGCTAACCCACGCACACAAATCACTCTACGACATCGGACCAGAATGCCTCAACTCACGACTGTCCTTCTACACCCCCCCCGCCAACTACGTTCTTCCAGTCAAGCCCTCGCCACTGTTCCTCGCATCAACAAGACCACCATGGGAGGCAGATCCTTCTCACACCTGGCTGCTAAAATATGGAACTCACTCCCCACTTACCTTCACCTTACCCAGAACCACCTAGCATTCAGAAAGCAACTTAAAACGTGGATATTTGACAAGTAATCCTCTACCCTTCCCTAAGCGCCTTGAGACCCTCTGGTTATGTAGTGCGCTATATAAATTCTTTGACTTGACTGACTTGACATAAATACAAACCTTTTTCCCTCTTCTATACCTCCGCTACCCTTCTCTATCCAAATAACTGAATAAGATATCCACCACTCAAATTACTTCCTTATTTCACTATACTAATTCAACACTAATCCTTTATGGGTTCCAGAGTAGCATGCTACTCACCAAAAAAGCACTTCAACACCCTATCAGGGGTCGCAAGCACTAAATAAATGGAAACCTCTTACCCTCTTGCCCATATTGCACTATACCAATACAACACTAATCCTTTATAGGTTCCGGAGTAGCATGCTACTCGCCGAAAAAACGCTTCAACCCCTCATCAGGGGTAGTAGGCACTATATAAATGCAATTAAAATACCTCAGTGTATTCAAATTCTGCTACTTTGGCCCACCACTACCCACTTATTAGATCGAAAAACATTTTCGGGTTGTTACTTTGATTTAGTAATTTAAAAAAAGTGTTTTAGCCATTACAAACCCTCAGATTTCCAGATTCTGAGGGTTTGCAACTAAATTTCTATGTTTCCCTCATCTTCATTGCTTTATTTTGCTCGCGAGAAAGGGTCACTCAAAGTCACTGAAATGTCACTCATAATTGCACTGAAATTCAGAAAACGTCACACATAAGCAATCCAAAACTTTGGCAGCTATGTTGGATCCTAATATTTGTGGGCTTTTAGGACGCTGCAGGGTGTTCAATGTGGGACTTACAATTGAGGCCGGGTGTCTGAGATCCCCTCTCAACATTGGCGCTTCAGACTCAAATGAATTACATGCTCTTAATAAAAAGCATGTGTGATAGCGATCGAATGTGAGAATTTGTATCGCCATACCATCAATGGTATGGTCTTACAGTCACAACTGCTGACTTTGAAGCTGGGTGCCAGGGTTCGAGTTCCAGGGTCGAATCCCCATCCTCTGATTCTAGGCTCATCACTTAATAGCTGGATATCGGGTTATGCTTTAGATACTTATGCAGGAAAGTTGCGATGATAGGATGATCTGTTTGGTCTTAGTCGCCTACTAAAACCTTGCTTTGCATGACTACGCCTCTTTTTCTGCCTGCCCCGTGTGCAGTGGCGCAGATTGGGTCACTGATAAAGTGTGCTTGGATGGCAACTGTTGTCCAACATTAAAAGCCCAAATTTAACACATTTCATGTGCAGCACTACTGCCAATATAAACCTATAAAGTAACTCCCGTTCTCTGAAATCTGCTGAATTTTTGTGAAGGGCACGAAATTTGGGAAATTTTGAAAAAACTTCACAAAATTTCAGAGGAAAACTCTGTCATGCTGAACACCCCTAAAAAGAATTGATTTGGTTATGACATGATGTTTGCTGAATTATATTTTGGTTTGATGCAGATCAAAACATAACCCCCAGTCATAACAAAATTGTAAAAGTTGCTGATTGAGAAAATCATGGACTGCATTTTTTTTAATTTAAATATAGAAAATGCTCTGTTACTCTAAATCATTTGCCTCTTTTGGCACGCACTGTACTCGGAGGAGCAGCATCTGTATCCACGCACTGAGCTTGTGTCATCAAAGGCGGGGCTCACAGGGTCCAAGGCTGCGACAGTCACCATAACCGAACCACTCTTGTGGCGACCCCCCCGCCCCTGCGCGACCCCCCCAGTGCACGACCCCCCAGCGTGTGACCCCCAGCGCACGACCCCCCAGTGCAAAAACCCCCAACCCATGACCCCCCTAGCGCGTGACCCCCACAGCACGCGACCCCCCAGCGCACGACCCCCCGGCGCGTCCACCCAAGCGCACAACCCCCCCAAGCGCGTGACCCCCCAGCGCGCAACCCCCCCAGCCAGCGAGAACCGAACCCCCCCACCACCTCCCCCGCAGAAAAATCCCCCTACACAATCCCCCTTCACAATCATTGCCATTAGTATTCAGATACTGCTCACAAAGAATACCACTAGTCTTCAAACAGTTGTCACAATCAATGAGACATGCCTTCATTTTGCTCTTGAAATAGCACAAGAGCTGCAAATAAACCCTAACAGAATACTACTAAGCTTCAAATACAATTCTTCTAGAATACTACTAGTCTTCTTTTAGCAATCAATTGAAGTGTTCACTATGTATTTGAAGGGTAGTTGAGTAGAACTAGTATTCCCTCATTTGCATATTTCAGGCTTGTGGGCATACTACTTAGTCTTCATGCATACTAAATAAATACTATATTTTAATAGTAAATAATTAGTAAATAAATACTGCTGTAACCACTGGAATCACACTAAGTGAAGATCTTCCATATTTAGTGAAGGGTAGCTGAGAGGCACAATCATTACACAAGTAGTATTTGCTTGGATACTTTTTTGGCAGGTTCAAATGTCAGCATTACTTCAGTTCTGGCATTTTGACTTGTTGGTTATATGGGAAGTAGCATTTGGTTGTGTGACCTGAATTCACAGAACAGAGGAATGCAATTTTTTCCGGGTAATGTTTAAAACAAGCAGCTTGGTTCCTGGCTCTCCTACATCTCATGTTTTAGAAATGTTACATAGATATCTTGCTCTTCTTTATTGTTAGTTAGTGCTTGCAGAACAAATTACTGCATTACAGTGTCTTTCCTTGCACAGATTCAATGAAAATGGAAGCATATGTTTTCTTTGAAACATATAGTGTCTTTCTTGGAACACACTTTCCAAGACGATGTATGTTTTGTAGATCGATGTCAAATCAATAATTGACGTTGGGTTAAGAAACACTTAAAAGTTATTGCATCACAAGTTTTCAATTTAATCAATAAAAAGGGATGTATGTCCAGGGTAATACTGCCACCTTGTGGAGTTTTGAAGTAACTGCTACTCTTCATTTGCAACTTCATTTGTGTTTAATGTAAATACCAACATTCAATACTCTTCCCACTCACAGAAGTCTGTGGCATTCAGCAGAGTTTTTCAGGTAACTCTGTAGAATTCCACGGAGTGAAACTCAGCGAGCTTCACCCAAGCCTAGGCAAGAGATTATCTCTCCCTACTACTAAAAATCAACTCCAACAGGAGTGAACCCCGGTATTTAAAACTTACCCTCCTCATATTGAGGGCCCTCTCAAAAGCTGTCAGCCATTTATCAATGTCTTCCCTGGTACTTTGGTACAATCCCCCTGGGTAGTCTGGGGTTAAAGCCACCACCCTTGGACACGTCTGCTTCCTCTTTACTGCCAGCATCCTCTTGTGGTTCTCCTCTCCTCACAGGCCCACTTCTTTTTGGACAGGGCCAACTTGTCTACTTCTAGGGATATATAAGCCCCAAGCTCACTTTACCTCATGATAAATCTGGCTCACTTTTTGTGGATTCTCTTCCCCCACTAGCTCTACACAAGGCTCGGGTTTCGAGTGTTTGTGGAAGTGTTCAACTTCCTCATCACTGAGGCATAGGGGGTCTTCCTCCCGCTGTCCTTCTATCTCTGAAGCCTCCTCTGTGGTAAAGTGTTGATCGTCGAGCTGGACTTCTGCCCAGGCCATAAAGGCCTTTATCAACTTCATGGAATTGGAGGGTGCTTGTAAACAAAACACCTAGCCCTGCACAGGTCTCTAAGCTCTGCGATTTAGAGCGTGGGTAGGCTAGCTAGACCAAGCTTCATAGTATCTCTTGGATTTAAAACAAAAACTTTGCAAAAATTAAGGTCAGAGTAATTGAAAAAAAGATAAAATGTTAATCAATTCATATTCGTTTTTAAAAAAAGCAAAACAATTCCTGCATTAGGTCAATTTTGAGGATTTTTAATTGCCGAACCTAGATACTGAATTGTGTTACCAAGTTCTGGCTCCCACCACTGCGCACCAAATGTAGGAAAGTGGGTTATTAGTAGGTGGAGGTATTGACCTTTAGCTAGTAATCATACCACAATCAACTAATAGGTCCATTCAAGTCTCAGTAAACTAATATTTGCTCAACTCTCAGTATCTTGAGAAACAAGCAGACAGGCTTTACTTAAGAGATTGCATGTGTAAAGCATGTAATACCTCCAAACAGTACATAAGTAATAGAGCTTTAAAATGACACCAAAACGACAAACATCCACAGTGGGGAACTGGAGATATGAATTTCTAAAGATTAAGTCAAAAATTGTACTTTACAGTGACAAAAAGCCTAAAGCACCACTAATGACCATCAGGCGAGCACAGGCTGGCTAACCTGGGGGCTAGGTCTGGGTCAAAGTTCTACTTTCTGACTTGGGGCCTGATTATGAGTTTGATGGTGTGGCAGTGGGCCGCCATGCCAGCGCCACGCTGCCACATCGCCAAACTCATCCGCACACTGCCCATTAGATTACGAGTTCATTTGTGGTCTAGCGGGCACTGCTTTGGCGGTCCCTCAATGGTGCTTTTCTTGCTGTGCAGGAAACAAACTTTCCTGCACAGCATGGACTGTGCAGTCCATGCTGTGTGGAGAAAGGGGGCACATGCTGACAATGCTGTGCCTCCCTGAATGCACCCACAGTCCCTGAGGCAACAAGGGGGCCTGTAGGGCCCACTTAGTTTCCTCACTGCTGCACTTTTCATGTCAGGTTCACTGCGGGGAGGAAACTCATAATATGCTTGCAGCACTGCCAGCACATTGCAGCCTCAGACCGCTGCAAGACTGCAGAAAGTTCACAGATCCTCGGCGGTAGCATCGGTCCTATGGCAGTCAGACTGACAAACTCATAATACTGCGATCGGACCATCACCCCGTGTTTGGCGATACATCAGACCGCAAAACTCTTAATTAGCTCCTTTGTCTTTTTCTTGGTTCTTTTGTATCATCTACCGGCTCGGCAGCGGGTCCTCTGGCTGGCTGGATTCAGAGCTTTAGCCAACAACAGAGTCTTGCTGCAGCTCTGTGGCTCAGTGAAAAGACAAGTGTTGGATCCTCGCCGTCGACTGTGAGGAGGATCTCAAAGCGGTTGTCAACATCTTCCCTCACTATGACGGGTCCCGGATTACGTGGCGGCCATCTTTGGTTGGGCTGTAGTTGCCACTATAAAAGGGGAGGCGGGAGCCTAAACGCGAGAGATCGCTTTACTACACCCCCGAGACTGAAATCGGGCGGATCGCTTATTTTATCTGTGCTACTTTTAAATATTGTATTCTCCCTTGTGTCCGACCCCTTTTTAGAAACCCCTCGCTGCTTTGCACAATTGCACTTTCTCCCACTCGTATTTCTGGGGAAACCATATTTCTACCTGGGGATCTGGCGCTATAGTTTGAGGATTATCACTTTCCTCTTCCCACGATCCTAAGGTGCTCGGCAGGGCTGGTGAAGCCCCGGGTCCCGGATTACGTGGCGGCCATCTTTGGTTGGGCTGTAGTTGCCACTATAAAAACGGTCGGCCATGTCTCCGCGCAGCGGACGCGGTCAGCGGACGCGCCGGATCTGTGCCGGAGTCGTGCCATGGGCGCAGGGGCAGGGACCCTCACCAAACGGATTACTTACTCTGGGGATGAAATCCGTCAACTGAATGGGGGCATAACATCTCTAGACCTAGCTACACTCACTCGTGTAGAGGAACTGTCCATCCAGGCACCGCAGATAGGTAGGCCCCCAGCCCCCCCGCATACTCTAAAGCTGGTTAGCCTAAACACTAGGTCACTATGTTGTCATAGTCTTGAGATTTACACTCTATTGCAAGGCGAAGACATTGACATCCTGACCTTGACCGAGACCTGGATGGGGGACAACTCCCTACCAGACATCATAGCCGCTGTCCCTGTAAACTATGACATCCATTGGCAGAATCGCACAGGGAACACCCGAGGGGGAGGAGTGGCAATAATATTTAAGAGACATCTAGTAGTGACTAAAATACTGGCTGAGTCAGTGGATCTAGCCGACTTGCTGGCGATAAAAATCATGTTTGATAACATGTGTGTTACAGTTCTCACAGTCTATCGCCCCCCCAACGCCACCCCAGGCTTTATTGACTCCTTTATGACCTATGTCTCTGACATGTGTTCCAGATATAGAAATGTCATAGTTACAGGAGACTTTAATTTTCACTGGGACAAAGAAAAGAAACAGCCAGCAGCTAGCTCCCTAGAGATAACCATGTCCTCCCTGGGATTCAGGCAGCTCGTAAACGCCCCTACTCATACAAAAGGCCACACCCTAGATCTGATATGGACTACAGATCCCAGGGTGGTATTAGTTGGAATCCTCCCTTGTATCTGGTCAGACCATCATTTGATCTACTGTGACATCCCCCTGGATACCATACCCTCACGCCCAGCACCTAAACCCAGACTGACCCGCCAGTGGAAAAATGTGGACCAACACACACTGAACACGTCACTCAGGGGAACTGTCCAGCCGATAACACCTAATAAAGATGTAGATCAAGACTGTAAGGACATGATGGACTATTTGGCAAAAGCCATCGACCAGATAGCACCCGAGAAACTCCAAACAAAAAATTGTGGAAAAAATGTAGCTCCATGGTTCACACCCGCTTTGAGGGATCAAAGGAAGGCTCTGCGTAATATGGAGAGAAAATGGAGAAAAAATAAGGATACAGATACCTGTGAACAATACAAGAAGGTGTTTCGCAGCTATAAAAAATCCACCCGGGAAACTAAAGCTTAATTTTATGAGATCCGAATAAATAGGGCGACCAATGTTCAAAAGGAAACGTTCAAAATCCTGAAGGAACTAACTAAAAGAGCTCAGGATGCAGAAAGGAGCATAAACTGTGATACTTTCCAGAAATACTTTCTGGATAAAGTTGACACCATTATGCTCGAAATAAAAAGTATGGGGTACGGCCCAATCGAGCAGCAGACCACTCTAAACCCAGCTGCCAGCTGCCTATCATCATTTCCCCCTATGGACCCACTAATCCTCAAATTACTGATGAGGAAGACAAAATCTGGCTCCCCAGCAGATCCATGCCCCCCAAGTATTTTCTGCTTGGCACGTCCTATTCTAGAGGACCATATCCTAGCCACACTAAATAAATCCTTGAGCACTGGCAGGCTCCCCACTAGCTTTAAAGAAGCTCGTGTAAGACCGCTTCTAAAGAAAGTGGGGGCAGATCCCAACGCCTTAAAAAACTATAGACCCATATCCCAGCTGCCTTTCCTGTCCAAAGTACTCGAGCAACATGTGCTAAAATCTCTGTCAAGCTTCCTGGAGTCTAACCATCTACTCCATGAGAGGCAGGCAGGTTTCCGCGCACATCACAGCACCGAGCTTGTCATGCTCTCGGTGCTGGACGAACTCAGAAGGTTGGCTGACAGTAAGAGACCGAGCGCCCTGATTCTGTTAGACCTATCAGCGGCGTTCGATACTGTCAGCCACACCCTTCTGCTGGACAGGCTGGCTGGGGTTGGGATTCAGGGCTTACAGCCTGATTCATGATCGGGCCGTTTTGCGAGGCTCAAATAGCGAATCATAAGGAATCGCTATTTGAGACTCGCAAAACGGTAATCATGAAGGAATCGCAATATTAATTGCGATTCCCACTGATTCCTTATTTGCGATTAGCTAATTGCTAATCGCAAATAAGGAATAACTCCCCATGCATTCCTATGGGCCAAAAGGCCCATAGGAATGCATGGGGAGTATTCCTTATTTGCGATTAGCAATTTGCTACTCGCAAATAAGATAGCGATTTAAAGGGTGCCAGGGGTGTCCAAAGGACACCCTGTAGCACCCCTTAAATGCAAATTGAAACAGGTGTTGCGCACACACATGTCCAAAGGACATGTGTGTGTGCAACATGCAACTTAGAAAAATGCTTTTAAAAGCATTTTTCTAAGTTTTTGCTATTTACCGAGAGGTCTGACCTCTCGGTAAATAGCGGCCCAAAATTGCATTTTCGCAATTTTCAAATGCTTCATGAATTGCATTTAAGGAATCTCAAATAGAGATTCCTTAAATGTAATTCCTCGCAATTTAGCGATTTAGCAATTACCGATTTTTGCATTTGGGATGCTGAATCCCAAATGCAAAAATCGCACTCGCAAAGGGCCGGATTCTCAGAATCCGGCCCTTTGCGAGCCGCTTTAGCCTTCATGAATAAGGCTGCTAGCTCTTCGGTGGCTGGAATCATTCCTATCTGGGAGTACCCAGAGAATCCAGATGGGAGACAGCATATCAGGAGTGGGAGGTCTGACTTGTGGTGTCCCCCAGGGCTCAGCACTATCCCCACTCCTGTTTAACCTATATCTGCAGCCTCTGATTAACACACTAGCGGGGATGGGCTGTTGGGTGTTTAACTATGCCGACGACACACAGCTGTTGCTGGGCATAGATGACACCGTACAAGCCCAGTCACACGCCCAGGACATACTCAGATACACAGTCCACTGGATGGCCACTAACCAGTTAAAAATCAACCCGGAAAAAACAGAGGTGCTGATAGTACCATCCAAATGCTCCTCCTGGAGTGACATGTACTGGCCCAAGGAGCTGGGCCCAACTCCACAGCCAGCTGCCACAGTCAAAAGTCTTGGCATTAAGTTAGACAGTGCCCTTTCAATGACCAACCAGGTTTCCACCGTGGTTGGTACCTGCACTGGTCTTTTAAGACAGTTGCGCAAACTAGTTCCTCTCCTCTCCCAGTCGATGCTTCGCACAGTGGTTTCTGCCACCATAGTGTCAAGACTCGACTATGGAAATGCGCTCTACTTAGGCCTGCCAAAAATGCTAATAAACAGACTTCAGGTAGTCCTAAACGACGCCGCCAGACTCATTTTTAATCTCCCGAGGAGAGCGCATGCCTCTCCATTATTAAAGAGTCTACACTGGCTGCCAATTGGGCAGAGGTCCGTCTTTAAAAGCCTCTGTATAGCCCATAAAGCCATCTATGGGAAGGCCCCGGCTTACATCAAGGAACGGATTGAGACATATAGACCGGAAAGAAACCTCAGGTCTTCAGACGCCCAACTCCTTGTATGCCCACGTTTCAAACTGGCCACAATGGGAGGGAGATCCTTCTCGGTCCTACTACCGAACCTTTGGAACGCCCTGCCTGAGGCACTCCGTAAGGAGGGTAACCTACTCCGCTTCAGGAAAGCCCTGAAAACCAACCTTTTCAGAACAGCACTCAGCTTAGCTTAAGTCCTGCCCCTTCCCTCCACCCTTTTTTTCAGTATCCCGGCTGTTATGTTCTGTGGTCAAAAGCACCCTGAGACCTGCAGGTGACCCGGCGCTATATAAACCCGCTATAACAATAACAATAACAAGCTAGGCTTCATCTGGAGCTTTTCAGCTAGATGAACCAGCAAAGGTAATACAATCGGTGAGTTGACATCAGAGGCTTGACTCTCGAGTTGAGCTTTTCTACAAACCCTTGCAGAAAGTTTCCAAACTTTGAGTTCTTGCAGTTTCTTGGATCCTTTGGGGAAAGCATGGGTCCAGTAGCACCATCCAAGGGGTTAGAGACTCTGGATTGCTTCTTGCGTGCTGGGACTCAATTTCTCACAATGCACCTGTGCAGTTGCAACTGGTCATCTGGGGTTCTCCTCTTTGCCTTTGAAGGCAACTGCTTCCAGCTCTGTTGTACTGTTTGCCGATCAGGGAGTCCACACCTTTTCTTTTGAATTAGGCACAAATCTTTCTTTGTGGAGCCCTGTGACTGTAGCAGGTGTGGTCTTTCTGAGTGCAAACCTTCTGTGGTGCAGTCCAAGGGTCCAGCAGGGTAGTCCTTCTTCTTTCCAGGCTAGTTATATTTGACTATTTTTTTGTGATTTTGTATTTGAATGCTTAAATCTTCAAATATTATTTAAATGTGATTTTGCTATTGAATGAATAAGAGTAAATTTGATATATTTTTTATTAATTTTTTAAAACTTGATATTTTTATATTATTATTATGTTTTTGACGGACGGAGCTCCTGAACCCAGCAAAGCAAGGGGAGGCTCCCCGGGCACAACGGAACCCTGTCCCGGGCTTTGGCAGTCTGGCAGGCCGGGGGACGGGGACCCGACCCGGGGCCCGCCGGGCCCCTGGCCCCAGCCAGGAGCCCGGAGGCGCAGGGGACACCTCCCCAGGCCCTCCCAGACCCCATCCAGGGCTTCCTGCCATGCGGCAGGCCCAGGGTCGGACCCGGGGCTGGGGCGGCATCCTGGCCCGTCCAGCTGCCGGCTGAGGACCGCTAGGCTGAGAGGGGTCCCAGAGTACCTTGTCCCTAGTAATCCGGAGGAAGGCTACCCCTCTTTCTGGGAACAAGTGCACACCGCAAGGCTCAGGGGACCCTAGGTGCGAACGTGCCCGACCCGAGGCCCGGCCGGGCCCCTGGCCCAAGCCGGGAGCCTGGAGGCGCAGGGGACGCCTCCGCGGGCCCTCCCGGTCCCCATCCAGGGCTTCCTGCCACGCGGCAGGCCCAGGGACGGACCCGGGGCTGGGGCGGCATCCTGGTCCAGCCAGCTGCTGACTGAGGACTGCTAAGCCGTGAGGGGTCCCAGAGTACATTGTCCCTAGTAATCCGGAGGAAGGCTACCCCTCTTTCTGGGAACAAGTGCGCACCGCGAGGCTCAGGGGACCCTAGGCGCAAACGTGCCCGACCTCCTGGAGCCCTGGCCGGGATCCGGGAGGCGAATGGCACCTCATCGGGACTTCCAGGGAAGCCCGGACATCTGAAAGCATTGCGGGCGACTAGATGGCCGAGGGGAGAGGGGCTACCAGATGGCCTGGACCGAAAGGGCTCCCCATCTGCCCATCCCGAGGCCTTTGTGGTAGGGCTCCCGCCTCCCCACGCTCCGGGGCTGCAGGGCTCCGGGGCTGCAGGGCTGCGGGGCTGCAGGGCTGCGGGGCTCCGGGGCTCCGGGGCTCCAGGGACTGCAGGGCTCCAAGGCTGCAGGGCTCCGGGGCTCCGGGGTTGCAGGGCTCCGGGGCTCTGGGGCTGCAGGGCCCTGGGGCTGCAGGGCCCTGGGGCTGCGGGGCTCCGGGGTTGCAGGGCCCGGGACCCATGGAGCCCGTCCCGGGTACTTTGCCACGCTGCGGGCTGTAGGAGGGAGCTCCGGACGCCTGGGAGGTGTTGCCTGGGAACACAGCCCATCTGGTCCCCGGCAGGGAACCACCATCCCCGGGAGGGTGTCCGGGCATACCCTTGCCCCTAGTAATCCGGAGGAAAATTACCCCCCTTTCTTGTAATCCGTGCACTCGAGGTGATAGAGGGGACCCAGGGAGCAAACGTGCCCGACCTCCTGGAGCCCTGCCTGGGATCCGGGAGGCAAATGGCACCTCATCGGGACTTCCAGGGATGCCCGGCCATCTGGTTGCCCCATAGGAAAGCATTGGGCGCGACCAGATGGCCGAGGCGAGAGGGGCGCAGGGCTCCGGGCTCGGGGATTGCAGGGCTCAGGGGCTGCAGGGCTGAAGGGCTCCGGGGATGCAGGGCTTTAGGGGTCCCGTACTCTGGGGCTGCGGGGCTGCAGGGCCCTGGGGCTGCAGGGCTCCGGGGCTCCGGGGCTCGGGGACTGCAGGGCCACGGGGCTCCAGGGCTGCAGGGCTCCCGGGCTGCAAGCCTCCTGGGCTGCAGGGCTCCCGGGCTGCAGGGCTTCGGGGCTGCAGGGCTCAGGGGCTGCAGGGCTCGGGGACTGCAGTGCTCCGGGGCTCCAGGGCAGCAGGGCTCCCGGGCTGCAAGCCTCCTGGGCTGCAGGGCTCCCGGGCTGCAGGGCTCCGGGGCTGCAGGGCTCAGGGGCTGCAGGGCTCCGGGGCTCCAGGGCTCACGGGCTCCAGGGCTCACGGGCTCCAGGGCTCATGGGCTCCAGGGCTGCAGGGCTCCTGGGCCCCGGGGCTCCAGGGCTCCGGGGCCGCAGGGCTCAGGGGGGCTCTGAAACCCCACGCTTGGCCTCAGGCATGGGGAGGATGGCCCGGCACCCATGGAGCCAGTCCCGGGTACTTTGCAACGCCGCAGGCTGGAGGAGGGAGCCCCGGACCCCTGGGAGGTGTTGCCCGGTCATCGCCCATCTGGTCCCCGGCAGGGAACTACCAGCCCCGGAAGGGTGTCCAGGCATACCCTTGCCCCTAGTAATCCGGAGGAAGGCTACCCCTCTTTCTGGGAACCCGTGCGTGCCTAGTGCCGGAAGGGACCCAGGGCGCCAATGTGCCCGACGTCCTGGAGCCCTGGCTGGGATCCGGGAGGTGAATGTCACCTAATCGGAACTTCCAGGGAAGCCCGGACATCTGGTCGCCCCATTGGGAAGCATTGGGTGCGAACAGATGTCCGAGTGGAAAGATGCGACCAGATGGCCGGGACCGACATGACGCCAATCTGCCTGCCCTGAGCCTCCGTGAGAGGGCTCCCGCCTGCCCTTCCAGGGCTCTGGGGCCGCAGGGCTCCGAGGCTCCAGGGCTCCAGGGCTCTGGGGCTCCAGGGCTCCGGGGCTTCAGGGCTCCAAGGCTCCAGGGCTGCAGGGCTCTGGGGCTGCAGGGCTCCGGGACTCCAGGGCTCAAGGGCTCGGGGGCTGCAGGGCTCTGGGGTTTGCAGGGCTCCAGGGGCTGCAGGGCTCCAGGGGCTGCAGGGCTCCGGGGCTCCGGGGCTCCAGGGCTACAGGGCTCCCGGGCTGCAGAGCTCCAGGGCTGCAGGGCTCGGGGACTGAAGGGCTCCGGGGCTCCTGGGCTCCAGGGCTCGGGACTGCAGGGTTCCGGGGCTGCAGGGCTGCGGGGCTCCGGGGTTGCAGGGCCCGGGACCCATGGAGCCCGTCCCGGGTACTTTGCCATGCCGCGGGCCGGAGGAGGGAGCCCCGGATGCCTGGGAGGTGTTGCTTGGGAACACAGCCCATCTGGTCCCCGGCAGGGAGGGTGTCCGGGCATACCCTTGCCCCTAGTAATCCGGAGGAAAATTACCCCCCTTTCTTGTAATCCGTGCACTCAAGGTGACAGAGGGGACCCAGGGAGCAAACGTGCCCGACCTCCTGGAGCCCTGCCTGGGATCCGGGAGGCGAATGGCACCTCATCAGGACTTCCAGGGTAGCCCGGCCCTCTGGTCGCCCCATAAGAAAGCATTGGGCGCAGCCAGATGGCCGCGGCCGAAATGAAGCCAATCTGCTTGCCCCGAGCCTCCGCGGGAGGGCTCCCGCCTGCCCTTGCAGGGCTCCGGGGCTGCAGTGCTCCGGGGCTCTGGGGCTCGTGGACTGCAGGGCTCTGGGGCTGCAGGGCTCTGGGGCTGCAGGGCTCGGGGGCAGCAGGGCTCTGGGGGCTCCAGGGCTCGGGGACTGTAGGGCTCCAGGGCTGCAGGGCTCCGGGGGCTGCAGGGCTCCAGGGCTCCGGGGCTCCAGGGCTCGGGGACTGCAGGGCTCCGGGGCTGCAGGGCTGCAGGGCTCCAGGGCTCGGGGACTGCAGGGCTCTGGGGCTGCAGGGCTCCGGGGCTGCAGGGCTCCGGGGTCGCAGGGCTCCGGGGACTCCAGGGCTCGGGGACTGCAGGGCTCTGGGGCTCTGGGGCTGCAGGGCTTCGGGGCTGCAGGGCTCCCGGGCTCCAACCGGCCCGGGGAGATCAGGGAGTCTGCCCAGGAATGAGGGACCCCTGTCCCGGGCACATGGACCCTCAGGACGTGCCCCCGTTTTCCTTTATTTTTTTTTCTCCAAAATTCTGCGTAGTGCACATAGTGGCACTACGCCCAGCCCTAATATTAACACTTGTTTTCTTTTCTTTATTGTATCAATTCCTGAAATTTCATATCTTGACCAGGCCAATATGGTCGCCAGCTTTTCGGATTAAAGTAATATGTAGTCCTTTGTTAATATTGGCAACTCTAGGCATTTGTACATTTAAATAAGGATGCTACAATGATGTCTTTTATCGTTATCAAGTTTCGGACGAGCCGAAACGCGTGGATCACGTCCTTTGCAGATTAAATACTACAACCTGAGTGCTGATTCCTTCCTTGTAAGAGTGAGAGGAGATTAAATACATATATATAAAATTCACGGAAAAAAACTGAAAAGTTTCAGTGACATTATAGTTAGAAATTAGCATTTAAAAAACCTCAGAAAGTCCCTGAAAAACTCACAGGTTTCATAGTTAGTTGGACATTTCACTCGTAAAAAACAAGAGAAATTCGGCCGTTATAGTTAATTGTGCTAACTATAACTCGCGCACCCGCAATGCACTGCTGATGGCGTCACATATTACATCACTCATGACATGGTCAGTGACATCACTGATGACATCTCAAATGACATCATCCACGTGATTATCTGATGCACCTCCTCACACCCCTAAAATATGGACTACCATTCTTTGAAACAGAGCAATACTAGTACAGCTACAATATTCTGTGCACTATGCATGCAGACCTCTAACCAGCTACATACTATTGATATGCTCTTCTAAATACCCAGTTAGTACCTATGCAGTCTAGTAATCCTTCTGTCTATCCCATGCACTTCTCCAATCACCCATCCAGCACTATCTATGTATCCTATCACTCCACCAATACCTAAGCACCTATAAATTCAGCACGCACTATCTTTAAAACAGTGAAATTATTCCAGTTATTAGTCGTATGCTTAAGGAATGGTGTAGTCACTAACACAAGGGCAGGTAAATATTGTGTACACTATGCATGCACACCTCTAACCAGCTGCAAACTATTGATACGCTCTTATAAATACCCCGTACCTATGCAGTGTAGGAATCCTCCTGTCTATGCCATGCATTTCTCCAATCACCCATCCAGCACTATCTACTTATCCTATTACTCAACCACTACCCAAGCACTTATAAATTCACTATACACTCTGTTTGTAATACTGTCATTATTCTAGTTACTAGTCTTGAACTTATTGAATGGCCTAGCAGTAACACAAGTACAGCTATAATATTTTGTGCACTATTCAAGCAGACCTCAAACTAGCTACATACTATTGATACACTCTTCTAAATACCCAGTTAGTACTCACGCAGTGTAGGAATCGTCCGTCTGTCCAATGCACTTCTTTATCCGCATCGCTGCGGCGCGAATTCCCCGCCCATGCTGACTCCGCCTTGCGCGGGCGGAGTCATGACGGAACGGTTCCGTCATCCGCACAGCTCACCCGACGTGCATGACGGAACCGTTCCGTCAACAGCATCGAAGGGGTTAATCACTTATCTACCACTATCTACTTATCCTATCACTCCACCAATATGTAAGCACTTATAAATTAAGTGTTCACTCTGTTTGCAGCACTGTCATCATTCCAGTTACTAGTGCTATTCTTATAAAATGACATAGGCACCAACACAAGTACACATAAAATATTCTGTGCATAATCCCAACAAATCTCTAAGCAGATACATATTATTGGTCCACTGCATTAAATACTGAAGTAGTACCCATGCAGCGTAGGATACCTCTTGTCAGTCTCATGCAATTTTTCAATCACCCATCCAGAACTATGGGGCCCATTAGGATGGCTGGCGGATTGCCCCCGCCAGGCTGGTGGTAGCCACCGCCGGCCTGGCGGGGGCAATCCGTCCGACATCCGCACAGAAATGACCCCCTGCCACATTAGGATGGCTGGGGGGTCCGCGGCGGACGGAAAGACCGTCCGCCGCTTTTCTGCCTCAGTCGCCTTGCGACCGGGGTGGTAGAGGTCTAATATGGTGGCAGTGTCTATCAGACACCACCAGCCATATTAGGATGGGCTTTGGGGAATGTCTTTCCGTGGCAGCAATGCCGCCACCGAAAGGCATGCCCGCTACGGAAAGGCATGCAGAGACTCCCTGCGGGGGCCCATTACGGGCCCCCTGGGACTCTGTGGGGGTGGGGGTGCACATGGGGGTACCTATGGTACCCCCCACATTTCAAAGTGCAACATGGCAGGCATCGCGCGGTGCCTGTCATGTTGTGCTTTGAAACGCACAACATGCTTTTTTAGCATTGCGGCAGGCGCTGCTTTCAGCACCGCCCGCCGCAATGTTTAAAATGCGGGATGCACCCACCACTGTGGCGGGTGCATCCTAATTCCAAAGACAGGACCCCCGCCCTTATGGCAGGCGGTCCCGTTGTATGACAGGATGGCGGGCAGGCAAAGTCCGCCCGTCATCCTAATAGGCCCCTATGTTCTTATTGTATCAGTCTGCCAATACCTAAGCACTTATGGAGCAGATTTACAAGCACCCTGCGCCACCAGTACGTCACTTTTTGTAACATAGTGATGGCGCCAGGCACTCCTTCATATTTACAAGGAGAGGAAAAGCCACCCTGCATAGTTTTTCCTCTCCTTGTAAATACGACCCCTTCATACGCAGAACTTTGCGTTGAAGGGGCGTTCAATAGGTGTTGCTGTGGGTGTTCCCACGCAACACCCATAGAACAAGACACATCTCCTGATTTATGAGAAATCGTAAATCTGGAGATGTGTGTGAATGTTGCGCCATCCTAGAGTTGGTGTAGCAAGGTGCACAAGGATAATTGTTTTCATTTCTCCTCATTTTTTCCTCTTTCATTGCATGCTGCATTCCACAGCATACATTGAAAGAGGAAAATGCCTTTTCAGTCAATCATGCCGTACACATATATTCGACCAAACTTTCACACATTACACATTACCTTGCAATTATAGTTCTTTATTTATTTATTTTGAACAATTTTGTATTTTTTTGGTGTTTTTTCAAAAAATGGATAAAAAAGAAGGAATAAAACAGGAAACTTTTGGAATTACTTATCATTCCAAAAACAACAAAAATGTAACAATGATGGTTGCATTGCGCAGCACAAACGGTATCCACCGACTGCTCACCGAAGCATATACGTTTCTTACTCTTCATGCAGTGTTGCTCGAGAAAGTCGAATTCTGGCCTAATGTCCATTGCAGGTGTTCCTGAGGACGCTCCAGACGTACTTGCCACAGCAGGTAAGGCGTTCAAAGCAGCTCGCCTCATTTCCTCCCGAGCAAGATTGAGAGGATGTGTGGTCCGGAGATGCTTGTACATAGAAGCAGTGCCACAAGAGTATTTTTTTTCACTGCCTCTTGACAGGACTCGGTCACAAATTTTGCACGTCACATTTCTCGCATTTACTTTCTTCTCTCCAGATGGAAAAGTGAAGAATTTCCACACAACAGATTCCAGACTCTGTGGACGTGGTGCCTCCTGCAAGAATTCTTCTTCAGAAGATACTTCCTCCTGCTGCTGCTGCTGTCCAGATGCTATTTTATTTGATATTTTTTTTAAAACACCAAAAAAACAAGCAACAAGGGTTCTTGTAGGAAAAGAGATGTCTCTCTAAAGATGCTCCAACAATAATGATTAAAATGGGTGGGGTCCTTCAATAGTTACAGTGGGAAATGTTATGAACCAATGAAATCTTTTTTTTGAGGTCACATGGGATCCGCGCACTCTGCGCTCACGAAGCACACACCTGACGCGACTTTGCGAAAATATATTTAAAAATAATATAAGTCTATTATAAGTACAAATATATTATTTTTATGAATATCTTAGATAATCTCTTGCCCTAATATGTATATTAAAGACACATACACATCACTTTAGAACATAAATATTTTTTGCTGGAGTCGCGCACCCAGCGCGCCCCAGCACGTATATGACAACACGCGGGACCCGCCAGTGCTAGGTTATACTAGTGTATGATGAGATATTTCAGATTGTCACGTGGATGATGTCATCAGTGATGTCATTTGAGATGTCATCAGTGATGTCACTGACCATGTCATGAATGATGTAATATGTGACATCATCAGCAGTGCATTGCGGGTGTGCAAGTTATAGTTAGCAGAACTAACTATAACAGAGGATTTTCTATGGTTTTGTACGAGTGAAATGTCCAGCTAACTATAACACCCCTGAAACATATGTTTTTTTTCTGCGAATATATATATATCGATACATTCACTGAAGTAACTAAAGGTTAGGGGACATTATAGTTAGGCTCAGGTTTCACTCATATAAAACCTGTGAAATTCAACAGTTTTAGTTATCAGAGCTAACTATGACTTACGCCTCTGCAATGCACTACTTATGACCTCACATATTACATCACTAATTACATCATCAAGTGAGTGTAAGTGTTTGTAAGAGATTAGGGGTGTTAAACATATATACTAACTCACTACAAAATTTAAATTAGTATACTAAGTTCACTACTACTGTATGCTGCTTTTTTATCATATATTATGTGAGTCACTGTGTGACTATGTATCTTTGTGTTTATGGGTCTATGGGTGTCTCCTTCCTCGCCGCCAAGACCTGGAACACCCTCCCTTCCCACCTGCGACAAACCCAAGACCTACTCACCTTCAGAAGACTCCTCAAGACCTGGCTCTTCGAGCAGTAGCAGCACCCCTTCCCCTCAGCGCCTTGAGACCCTCACGGGTGAGTAGTGAGCTCTACAAATTCACTGATTGATTGATTGATTGAGCTGCTGTATGGGTGAGTGAGATTGTGTGTGAGTAGCTGTATTGGTGAGTGAGTAAGTGGATGTGTCAGTGGCTGTATGGGTGAGTGAGTCTCTGTGTGAGTGGCTCTATGGGTGGATAACTGGGTGTGTAGTGACAGAATGAGTGAGGGGTGGGTGTCTGAATGGCTTTGTGAGTGAGTGACTAAGTGTATAAGTGGATGCATGGGTGAGTAGGTAGCTGTTTGAGTGGGTTTATTTTTAATTATTTGTGAATTTTATACAGCCCAAACTTGACCCGAAGTAATCAGAGCTCTTTACAGAGTGATCACAGCAATAATAACATAAGTTACATAGAAGATGCATAGAACTATACATAGTGACAGTAAAAAATAAGCACAATGATAATAACATGAGGTACAAAAGAGTACCTAAAAATATTATAGAGTAGTGGTGGAAATGTAAGATAAATATAATAATGGTAAAACATATGCACAACAGTAACAACATGAGGTATAAAATATGCAACAACAATAACATGGGATACATAAAGATATATATAGTAGGGGTAAAAATGCAAATGAGGAACAGCCAGGAAAAGGAACAAGATTGCAGCATATTCCGGAGTTACATAAAAGGTAGATATGGAAAGGGAGTAGCCAAGGAGAGGGACAGTAGATGCATAAATTAGTCCGAGGTAGTGAAGGCACAAGGCATCTTAGCGCTGGAGTTCACGGCAGCTTGGCACTTTATGAGGTAGGAATGAAAACAGTAACACAAGTTACTGAGAGAGAAGGTAAAAAAAAGTAGCACTCCAGGAATGGTGGGAGTATATAAGCAGAAAAGCAGCACTCTAGTAACATAAAAGTGTAAAAATGGTGGCACAAATGGGCAGTACACAGAGAGAAGTGTGACCAGCAGTGTACACTAAAGTATTGAGGTTGTAAAGGAGGAAGGAAGAAGAGTGGGGGGCCAGGGGGAGGGGGGATTAGTGGCACAATAATCGCACAGTAGCGATTCATAGAATAATGATGAAGGAAGTGAAGCATAGGTTCAAGATGAGGGAAGGTTGCTGAGTGTCGGAGGCAGACAGCAAGTATAGGGTAAAGGGAACCAGGGAGTGGGGGCGAGGCTCAGTCATCAGTCAAAGAGGAATTTCTTAGATAGAAACTTTTTAGCTTCTTTCTTGAAGATGTATGTGGAGGGGTTACGTCTGATCTCGGTGGAGAGAGAGTTCCAGATATTACGGGCCACACCAGATAAGGAACGGTAGTATGTTCCTTTTCTTGAATTTTTGTGGCTTGAGCAGTAAGGAGCCTGTGCTACTGGAGAGTAGGTTGCCACACGAAAGGGTAAGTCTCTTGGCCAGGTAGGAAGGGGTGTCGTGGTGCAACACTTTATGGGTCATGCAAGCAATTTTGAGATGCATCTTGGCCTCAAGTGGCAGCCACTGCAGCATGCATAGGTCATGGGTGATTTGACCACTTTTTTAGACCCCTTGATGAGCCCGGCTGCAGAATTAAGAGTAGCCTTAAGAGGTGCAAGTGAGGTTTTTGGGAGACCCATAAGAGTGGCCTACCATAGTCCAGTTTCGGAATCACAAGTGCCTGGGCTGCAGTTTTTAGGTCCGCTGCACAGAGAAGACGTTTTAGTTTTCTAAGGACATGCAACTGATAGTTGGCTCCTGTGGTGATGGTGCTGATGTGCTCATTCATGGGGAGGTCTTGAACTAGGGTGATACCCAGGGATTTGACGGAGTTGACGATGTGTGGTGTGCAGTTTAAGACAGAGAGAATGACAACCAATCTTTGGCACTAAAGGTGGCGGTGTGTGGAGCGATCAGTATGAATTAAATTTTTAGCGCCTTGAGTTTGAAGTGACTGCAAGTCAGCCATTGTTGTGTTGATGTTAGTGTGGTGTTGAGGGAGGGGATGTCCTCAACGGAGGTTATTTTCATGTAGAGTTGAGTGTAATCAGCATACCTATTTATTCCAAAAACGAGCCAAGAGGTAAAGGAGAAGGAATCAAGGTTGCCCCCTACTCATAAACTCACTATATCACAAAAACCTTGACCCCAGGGCATTCAATATCAAAACTCCTATCAATGCAATGGAGAGACAAGCTGTCTCGTTGAAGTTTACTAGGAATTTCCCTTATTTTTATACTGAGAATTTTGGGCGAAATACATTCAAAACACCAACCCAAAAAATATTTCTATAAGCTGGTGGTTTAGCATTGGAATTTGACCGCTTGTCTCTCCATTGCATTGATAGGTGTTTTGATATTGAACGCCCTGGGGACAAGGTTTTTGTCATCAGCATACATCTGGTACTTGAAAGTATTGGTTAGGGGCTTCATGTAGTGGTTGAACAGAGACATGGAGAGGATAGAGCCTGGGGGATGCCCAGCAAAAGAGGGACCAGCTCGGATAAGCTGTGATTAATTAGGAAGCAATGCAACCTGTTGTGCAGAATGTAGGAGAATCAATTCAGCACAGTGCCGGAGAGGACCATCTTTTGTTCTAATATGTCGAGCAGGTTGAGGGTGTCAAAGGCTACTGACAGATCCAATAGGATCAAGAGGTAAAATTAATTCTGGTCCAGTGAGCAGGGGGTATCGTCAGCAATATGGACCATGGCCATTTCAGTGCTGTGACCTGATCGGAAACTAGATTGGCATTAGTCAAGTAGTTGGAATTGTTCTATGTGGTTGAGGAGCTGTAAGTGCACACATTTCTCTAGGAGTTTGGCCAGAGTAGGGATGTTGGAGATGGGGGGTAGTTGTTGGGGTCGGACTGGTCAGAGTTAGTTTTTTTTAGGATGGAGGTAACCTGATCAATTTTGAGGCAGTCAGGCAGGATGCCCTGGGAGAGAGTCCTTGATTATCTTCGTCCACAGTGGGAGTAGGAGCTGAATGGACTCATTTATACATTTAGAAGGGAGGAGATCAACAAAGTGGTTAGAAAATTCCAAGGAGATAAGAAGATTTAGAGTGCCAGTCTTATCAACTGTTGTGAAACTTGACCAGGAGGCTTTCTTTTTGGGCTAGAAGCGGTGGTTAAACAGGCGAGCTTCCAGGTCCATTGTGGGAGAGGAGGGGGAGAGGTTGGGGCAGAAGGAGACTGAGAGCGGTCTGGATGCTGTTGGTGATTAACAATGTTTTCTGAGCAAAAAAGGAGGCAAATGTTTCACAGTGAGGGGGTGCTTTGTTGTTTGAGGAAGCAGATTCGCTTTTGCAGGAGGATTGATTTCTGATACTTTCTAACAGTTTTTTAAGTGTATTTGTAGCTGTGTCAAGTTGATTTTGAAAGAACGCTGCTTTGAAGTGCTTAATGTGCCTGTTGTAGGCATATGGCCTTTGATGCCTTTGACGCAGGAGTGTGAGGTTGGTCAAGGAGGGTGTGTATTTCCCGGCTCTTTCAGCAATCCAAAGGAGACATTGTTCTTCATTAAGATCACAATTGAACCAGGGGTTGAATCATTTGAACAGGATTCTTTTTTAGTTGTTTGGGGGTAAAGGTGTCCATAATGACTGACATAGAGTAGTGATCAATGAGGTCTTGGGCATCTATCATAGAGGTGGGAGTAAGGTTTTACTGCTCTCAGTGGATATACACAGAAAGAAAAAATTTACGGGTGTCACAGGTCCAGTGTTTGGCTTTCTTGGGTTGTCCCTTGGAGGTAATTGCTTTTATGTTTACGGAGAAGGTGGTTCAGTGGTGGTAAGACCAATCGCAAGGGAGAATAGTGTCTACATGCAAGGTATTCTCTTCATCTATGATTAGGCCAAGGGTAGCATCTTTCTCATGGGTCAGGCCTTTGCAGACTTGAATGAGGTTGAGGTCCTGTAGGAAGGATCTGAAGCTATGCATGAGCGGGTTATCAATGTTGTTCCAATGGATGTTAAAGTCATCAAGGAAGATCTGGTTGGTGTGATCGTGATTGTTAGAGGCAATAACCTCCATGATCTTTTCAATGAAAGAGCAATTACCCCCCAGGGGATGATTGAATGTGTGGAGGAAGCAATTGGAATTGCAGCTGGGGAAGATGTTGATCTTAAAGTATTCACATGAGGTCAGAGAAGAGGTGGGAGATTTTTTCACAGAGAGCAAAGCTCTGAAAATATAGGCTAGGCCACCCCCATTGTGTCAGGGGCGATATAACCTGATGATGACATAATTGGGAGGGACCAAGATGTCTATGGAGTGGTTGGAGGACTCATTTATCCAGGATTCCGTGAGCATGAGGATGTCAAGGTCCTGATCAAGGATAAGGTCAGCTATATCAGTTGCATGTTTTACCTCTGAGTGGCAGTTTAGTAGTGCACGTTTCAGGGGTGAGTTAGAGGGAGCCCTAGTAGTGGATGTGAGAGACAGGAGAGCTGGGGTGAGGTTTGATTCATTTATAGACCTAAACGTAGGACAGGATGACCTTGGGAAGTGGTAGATTATAGTCTCGATTTTGGAGGCTGAGGGGCAAGAGATGCGAGACTCCATTGTGGGGGCGGGATGGGAGGGAACAGTGGGAGAAGCATTCTGTAGAAACCATTATGTCTGATGCTAACAGAAACATGGCTGGGGGATCTGTCCAATCCCGACATCATGGCGGCTATCCCACCGGAATATAATATTTTTCGGCAAGATAGAGTGAAGGGAAGGGGAGGAGGGGTGGCTTTGGTGGTGAATAAGCTTGCTGCTTGTTCTATTATCCCTATGGAAACTATTACAGGTTCTGAATCCCTGGCCTTTTCTATTACTCTGGCCCCTCATCAAGCTCTTAAAGGGTTGCTGGTATATAGACCCCCTGGACCGGCGGGATCCTTTTTTGATGAACTACAGGCAGCTATTTCTGGGTTAGCTTTGAGAGCTGAGCACTGTGTGCTGGCGGGAGATTTCAACTTCCAGATGGATGAGGGTGAGGATCCGGATGCAAATAAATTATTCGATATTACGGCTCCCCTTGGTCTTGTGCCTTTTCTTTCTGGCACCACACACGACAAGGGACACACTCTGGATCAGGTTTTTTCCATGGCCCCTTTAGTTGACATAGAGCTTGTTCCGGTGCTCTGGTCCGACCACAGGCTGGCCAGGTTCTTTGTACCGGGCAGGAAGAAACTGCCTAGCAATGCCCCTAGACAGCATGGACCTGTCTCTAGGGCATTCCACCGGGTGACTCCTGAGATGCTAGCTCAGGCATCTCTTGACCATCTGTGTCCCCTTTCAGGCAACCTAGAGCAGGATGTAGAGTCTTTGCAGGTGTGGCTGACGAACAGGTTGAATGACTTAGCCCCTGCAATGGCTCCCCGGGTTACATCAAAGCGGGTTTCTGCTCCGTGGTTCACGGAAGCACTGTCTGCCTCTCGTCGCCAGTGTAAGGTGGCTGAGAGGGACTGGCGCTCCCAGTACGACCCGGCGGCCAGACTTGCATGCAGAACTGCGGTCAAAGCTTATCATCGTGATATCCTCCGTGAGAAAAAGGACTACCTGGCTAGGAGGATAGAGGCAGCCTCCAATTCATGTAAGGAGATCTTTACTGTTGTGAGGGAGTTCACGGACCCTAGATCTAATCTTTCTCAAACCGCTCCCTCTGAGTCATGGGTTTGTGATCTTGCAAAGTTTTTTACGGACAAGATTAAATCTATTCAGGACTCTTTTCCTGAGAGGATGGGTGAAGTACATCCCAGCAGTGAGGTCGGGTTAGTTCCATCGCCTACTCTGGATTCCGCCTTGGCTGTTTTTCCACCTATCTCTATTTCTGCGTCATTGGCACTTTTGGCCAACCTTAAATCGGGGTCGCCGTTAGACCCCTGCCAGGCCAAATTCCTGGCGAAGATGGTGGCTGTGGTAAACCCATTGGTTAACCCACTTTTGAACCTCTCTTTGAGGGAGGGGGTGGTCCCGCAGACTTGGAAGCAGGCAATGGTGATCCCCCTCCTTAAAAAGCATGGCCTAGACCCCGAGGTGTTGGCCAATTATAGGCCTATCTCTCTCCTTCCGGCATTGGCCAAAATTACGGAGAAGCACGTGCATAGAGTGCTCTCTGGCTTCTTAGAAACCAATGACCTGTTGCACTCAACTCAATCTGGCTTCCGCCCCAATCTAAGTACCGAGACGGCGCTTTTGGAGGTGTCTGAGGCCATCAAGGAGGCTCTGGATTCAGGAGGCAAGGCCATGCTTGTCATGCTTGATCTGTCGGCGGCCTTCGACACCGTCCCCCATGAGGGGCTCCTCGCCAGTCTTCATAACATCGGTCTGAGGGGGACGGTGCTCAGCTGGTTTACATCTTTTTTAGCTGGCCGTCGACAAACGGTCTGGGCCTCCCCTAGCTCCGCTGAGATGCCCCCATTGGGAGTCGGAGTTCCGCAGGGCTCTGTGTTGAGCCTGACTCTTTTTAACATCTTTATGACCCCTTTGGCGGCACTGGTGGAGTCCTTTGGGGCCCATATCGTTTCCTATGCTGATGATACCCAGCTTCTCTTTACGTGTAGGAAAGATCAGGATTTCGACGGAGAGAGCATTCGGGAATGTCTCGGGCTGTTTTCAATTAGTTTCAGGAGAACAGCCTCAAATGTAACTCTGACAAGTCAGAGGTGCTGTTCTTTGGTTGCTCCTTAGACCCTGACTGGCAGGCATGGTGGCCGATGGATATGTTCCCCCCAGCACAGGCGTCCCAGCTGGCAAAAAACCTGGGAGTCAAGATCGATAATGGTCTGACGCTGAGATCTCAGATCCTCGGTCTGATGGGCACATGTTTTGGCATTCTCAAGATGCTCCGGAAGTTCCTTCCTCTGCTCACAGAAGAGCACAGGAAGATTACGGTGCAAGCCTTAATTGGCTCCAGATTGGACTATGCCAACGTCCTCTATCTTGGTCTTCCGGAATATCTTGTACAGCGGCTGTAGGTTGTGCAGAACTCTGCTGCACGCGCCATTTTTGGCCTTCACAGGCGAGCCAGAGTGTCCGGCCTTGTGCAGTCGCTCCATTGGCTGCCTATCCGGAAGCGGATAATTTTTAAGGCGTTGACCCTGGCTCATAAGGCGCTTTTTGGCTCGTGAGCAAAATATCTTCAGCGTAGGCTTGTCTTCTACCGCCCGGCCCGATCTTTGCGATCTGAATCTTTGTTTCTTGCGGCGGTTCCCCGAGTAAAGAGGGCCCGTATTGGGGGGCGTTCCTTCAGACTGAGGGCACCACAGTTCTGGAACACTCTGCCATTGGCCTTACGTGGTACCTCCAATCTGCTGTCTTTCAGGAAGGGCCTTAAAACCTGGCTTTTTACCCTCTAGTGTGTCTCCTTTTTGCTGTTCATGAATGTTTTATCTGTTGTTATGTTTCTTTTTATGAGCTGCCAAAATAAAGCGCCGGGACACTCCAATGGAGTAGCCGTGCGCTTTAGAAATTAAATTTAACATAACATAACATAGATAGCTGTCTATAGTGATTGTGGAAGGGAGTGGTCTTATAGGAAGGCTGAGAACTCTCACTGCAAGCAAGGGTATAGTCTGAGTAGTAATTGGGGACAGTAGGGTTGTTGTTAGGTAGGTGGTGGTTTGGTGGAGGGGACTTTTGTGTTTGAAGCAGGAGGTGATGCAAAAGAGTTTGAGAATGTCAGATCAGATCAGATGCAGTTTAGAATTTATAGTGTCGAGCATAGAGTAATGGGATGTATAACTGAGAGGGTCTAGTGTGAAGAGAGCTCTGGAGTATAGGGGAGTCTCCAAGCAAGTTGGATGGCTGCTGTCTGTGAGGTTTACCATTGGAGCCTAGATGGTGATTGAGTGAAAGGAAGTGGAGGCTGAGAGTGTGGATATGTGGGGCTGTGAGGGGGTCGGAAGTGATGATGTTAGACGGGTGAGGAGAGTACGGAGTGTGCATGGAAGTGACATCCTGGAGTTGGAGAAGATTGAAGTAGGAGTTCTCTGCAGTGGGAATGAGTGAAGGGCACCAGGCGAGACCAAAGACTGATAGGTGGTCAACCGGAGAGAGATGAATGTGAGGGGGGGTGGTAGGTAGGGGGTGGTAAAGGGGAACTGGTTTTCAAAAGGAGATGAGTAAGAGGGGGTGGGCAGGTGGGTAGGAGAGGGAATGGTTGTGTAAAAATTGTGTTTAAGATAGGGGGAAAGCCTGTAGAAGAGTTTTAGGTTGTGATGTGGGGCTTTCATGAGTACTGTGCCATTGTTGTAGATGTAGATTGTGCCATTGCTTCGGAACAGTACTGAGGAAAGAAAAGTACATTTATGGCCTTGAGGGGTTTGTTTGGTGATAGTGTTGTTGAGCGAGGAAGAGAGACTGTAGGAAGAGAGACGCTGATTAGGGTGACCTTGTTGTTGCAAAAGTAGGGGTCAATGAAAAGAGTTTCTTTCCTAAGGTGGAGAATTTTATGTTTGATTTTTTTCTTGGTGTTTTTTGGTAGGTTGGAAGGATAGTTATTTTCCAACGAGTAATTTCCTGAGGGAACTAGCACAGTGTTCCGCAAAATGGTGACATCTAGGTCCATGATGGGATTGGGTACAGAAGATGTGTAGGGAGTATGACAGGCCTAACAAGGAGGGGGAGGTGAGTGAGCAGGGGCACATGAAGTAGCTGTATTAGTAGAGGAGGTAAAGTATTGAAGTTTTTGCACAATCTAATTAGAGAGGGCGGAGGGTTCTATGGCATGGAAGCATGGTGCATATTAGGGAAATTGCTAAGAGGACTTAATAAAAAGAAGAAGTAGGAGATTAGAGAGAGAATAGAGGGAAATCACCGACAATGAGCTGGGAGAACATGATAAGTTTGTTTGACAACATACCATATCATGATAGCAGAATGGGCAATAAGTAACAGCACCAACATCAGGTTACGGTGCATGTATAGTTAAGGTCATACTGTGGCGATGGATGACAGCGTCGACGGGAGATCACCTTTTGTGCACTGGGAAACAGTGTAGGGATACGTGGCAGAATCAACAAGAGGGCAGTAGATAAGAGCAGTGACAAAAAGAGCACAGTGTGAGCAACAGGGGGCAAAGTGTGCAACATATGCCTGCAAGATCTGGTAAACATGTTTAACAGTAAGCACAGAGAAACACAAACAAATCAAGATAATGCGTAGGTATACTATACCAGGTTTTCTTTTAGCGTGGGAAAGATCAGACCTTAAACCCTTATTATATTAGTGTTAACAGGAACCACAGAGTAGGCAATAGATAATAGCAACAGCATGAGGGAAAAAAACTCAGGAGAGTAGGCCAATTTTGAACTGAGAAAGGTAGCCCAATGGAATGAATCTCTTCCTACTAAGTATGAAGCCCAAGGTAGAGTCAAGATGGAGTAGTAGCCCATTGGACCTACTGAGGAGGTAGCCCACGATAAAATGGGGGAAGAACAGAGAAAAACCAGCCCTGGGCATCCTTGATGGTGGGGGAATCGACTTCCACAACAGCGAGAATCGTGATCAGCAATTAGCAGGGCAATCGTTGTTCAGAGGCAGGCATTTGAGGACAGCGAAGGTCTGATTTCAGGAAATCAGAGCAGGTAATGTAATACCCTCATAGGGACTCACTCCAGAAAAAAAAGTACCTCCTGGGAGCAAAAGCAGACTCCGCCAGCTAAGCAGAGCTGGAAGATACAGGGCAATACCGAAGGAGTCAGGTAGGGACTTTGTGGGATGGAGATGGTCTCTGATTGAAGGAAGCAACCTAAGCCCGACAACAAACAGGCTTTGTACAGCAGCAGGGCTTGCAATCGAACCGGACAACCATCATGGGCCCACAAAAAGGACTGGTGGTCCAGACAAATGCAATGCACTGAGGCCACAGACACGCGCTGTGTGCAGCGGTTGTGTAAGGAAGGGGGCAGAATCCTGGAACGGGTAGGCAGCTGCTTGATGACCACCTTCCCAGCAAGAGTATCTGTGGCAGTTGCGGCAGCTGTCTGGTAGATCCGTGGCAGCCAGGGCAGTAGCTGGCAGAGGTTGAAAGGGCGAAGCACCGAGAAAACCAGAGGCCACCCACCTCACTCCAATATGCTCCCGAGTCAGTGATGGGAGCTGTGGGGCAAACTGCACGAAAGACCTCCAGAGCCCCTCCTTGGCTCAGGACCCAGCTCTGAGATTGGGCGGGGCACACCAGCAGTTTAGGAGCAGTCGGATCACCCCAACCTTGGCGGCCAAGATGGTAGACTCGGTGCAAAACACTTCAGCAAACACCCCAGATCTCAGGTGCGCAAGCCAGATTGAATAGGAGGCCCGCACCTCCAGGATGGTCTCGGGCAACTGTGACACCCCACTTCCCTGTGGATCACCTGTGGGAAGGAATGGGTAAGGGGAATTAGTGGAGAGGTCACCCCAGGGGCACAGGCGCCAACCATGGCTCAAGCCCGGATGCAGATGGTGGCCACAGGGTCATCTACTGTTATGATTTGATCCAGGCACCTTCGCTCTAACCAACAAAATCTCCTCATAACACCCAGGACCAACAAAGTCCGATCTGGGGACCGCCTTTTCTCCCGAAATGCAGCAAAGCTGTGGAATGCCCTTCTGCTATCACTTCGCTTAGAACCCAGCTTGCTGGTGTTCCGAAAACAGCTAAAAACAGCATTGTTTCCTAGGCCATAAAATCAGCCTTCCCCATTTTTTAATTTCTGTATCACCCTTCCACTTAGTTTTCAAGCGCTGGGATGCTTCCGAGTAGCCATGCGCTATATAAGAGCCTTTCAATTTCAATTTCAATAGGCCTGGGTATGTAAGTGATTTGTGGGTGTGTGAGTGAGTGTATGAGTGCTTGTATGGGTGAGCGGGTGGACGTGTTGAGAGTCTGCATAAGTGAGTGAGTGGATGTGTGAGTGACTGTGTAGGTGAATAAGTGGGTGTGTGAGTAGCTGTATAGCTCAGTGTGTGGCTGTGTGAGTGGCTGTATGTTTGACTGGTTGTATCAGTAGCTGTATCGATGAGGGAATGGTTATATGAGTGACTGTACCAGTGAGTGAGTGGGTGTGTGAGTGACTCTATGGATGAGTGAGTGGGTGTGTGAGTACTGGTATGGGTCTGTGAATGGGTATGTGAGTGGTTGTATTGGTATGTGGTTGGGCATATGAGGGGTTTTATGGGGTATGAGTGGGTATGTGAGTGATTCTGTGGATGATGTAATCTTTGATGGCATCAGTGATGTCACTGACCATGTCAGGAGTGATGTAATATGTGAGGTCACAAGCAGTGCATTGCGGAGGTAAGTTGTAGTTAGCTCAGGTAAATATACCCGCTGAATTGCACTGGTTTTGTATGAATGAAATCTAAGCCTAACTATAAGGTCCCAGTAACCATTGTTTTTTTCAGTGAATTTGAAAGGATTATTTAATTCTATTTCCTAACTATAACGACCCTGTAACCTTTGGATTTTTAAGTGAATTTGTAATGATTTTCAAATTTTATTTCCTAACTATAACGTCTGTGTAACCTTTTTTCAAGTGAATTTCTATGTTTTTTACAACTAGTAGTCGTGTTTGCAGAGTAGTGGAAAAAGGAGGCGGGCCTTTGACCAGCTCCCAGGAATCCTGCTGTGTCAGACTTACTCGGAGGTACTCCAGGAGGGACGTTTCCAGAGTGCTGGAGTAGGGGACGTACCCCTGATTTCCTCTCAGCAATCACGCTGTGAGGGACTTACTGGCATGACCAGAATGGCCATAGCAGGCACTGGGCATTTTCCCACTGGGCCAGAAAGGTGGGGGCGGTTTTTGGCCCTTGGCGCCAGTTTATGTTACTGAGAGCTGGTTTTGCAGCAGTGCTGCAATATAGGCCCCCTGTAACAAAAAGGGCAGTGGTTCCAAGGAGGGCCGGAGGTTCCCCAAACACTTCCCCCTCCGTCTGGGCTGATCGGGTAGAGTTACCAGGGCTGGTTTCCGTTCCCGGTCCGGCCACAGTTACTGAAGGTATCAGAAGGACTTGTTGGCCCTCAAGGACCCTCGGAGCCATAGGGACTGGATCCCTCAACCAACAGTGCACCATGAAGTGCATTTTTCGGAGTGGTAGAGGAAGGGGCCATGGCCGACCTAGACCTCTAAGCACTCCCACTGTGAGGGACTTGCTGGAGGTTACAGGGGCTTGTTGGACCCCAAGGAGCCTCAGCAACCAAAGGGACTTCATCCCCAAACCAGCCTTTTTTGAATGGGGTAGGGTAACGCTTCGGCCCCTCTCCCTGGGCCGATTTCAGCCCTAGAAACCCTATCTCCCCGACCTGGCCTTTTTGGCCCCTTGATCCTATTCCCATGGTCTAGCCTCTCCATTGGGGACCACGAGGAGTCTCAAGGCCCATCTGTCCCTGCCAGCTCCCTGCCTCCTTCCTACCACCATGGGTGTGTCTGGTTCAGAGGAATGTAACGGTCTATATATTTATATATATTGCATACTCCTGCTCTGCGTTGCCTAACCTAGATGCCTTGGGTGTATGTAGGTGTTCTGCCAAGAATACCCTATTGAATGATCCAACCCCTATTACTTAAAGGGAAAGAATGTAGGTCCCAATCTTGATCACAATTTGGACATCCTTCCTCAACAAGCAGCTGGGCTATGGCTTCAGTGTGTAGTGACTTCACAATGACAGTAAGTGCTCCTCTACCTAAGCCAGGAAATGCTTGTTTATATATAACAAAAAGCAACCTTGCTCTCGAGCCGAGTCCTTAGTTAGGCTGACATTATCATTATCTATTGATAGGTGCGTCGCCTTATGGATGAAAACCAATAACAACATTTGCACAATGTGGCTCAAGGCCTTGTTCGTGATGTTTAAAGTGTCATGATAGTGTTCTTACTAAGTGGAATTTGTAAATGATGTAGTTTCAGGAAAACTAATCCTGCATTGTCTTGTATTTGTGTCAAAAGTCATTGTGTGATAGAGAAGGCAACTTAGGAAATGTATACATGGTAAAAATGAAGTCTTTCTCCTCAAGCCTAACTAAGACACATGACACCCACTCCTCAGACATAAGTCGACTAATAAGCTATCTAATAGTATGAAAACTATGGTCTATAGTGTCACACTATATGTATATAAACTTGAGTATAAAATCCATCCAAAAATCAATTCAAAAAGGCAATCATACAGTTTGAGAGCCAAAGCACACAGAAAGCCATTATTCAAAATATTTAAAAATATAAAAGCTAATAAAAACCACATTTAAAAATAATGTAAAATGTTAAAAACAGGCCAAATTATAAGTTCACACCAAACGGAATAGCCAATTGTTAATGTGTTCTGAGTGGTAGACAAAAAAGTTCTGTTCCCAGCAAAAGTAGACGATGATCCCAGCGGTGCACCTTGAAGCAGATTTATGGAGCACACGTGTTCCCATTCAGCACCCAAGGCAGCCGCTGATGGAGTGACTATGGCCAGTGGAAGATTCACCAATCCAAAGCCAAGATCCAATTCACCATGAGCAGAAGCATCCGAGGATGGCTTGTAAAATGCTTTCAGAAGCAATGGAATACACAGTAGACAGCAATACAAATGGGCCTTTAAGGTGTCCATCAGTACATTTATGTCTGAAGGCTCAACAAATTGCATTCCTAGGCAAACATCCAAAGCACCCTCAAAAGTGCACAGCAGACAGCGAAAAATGGGCTGCGCTCAGTGTAGCCAAACAGACTGAAATGCTAAGAACTAATGCTCATTCAATTCCAGTACAACAGCCAAATGTTCAGTGATGTCAAACAATGTTTTCACCGTCACTATCCTGGGATTGTCGTGGTCTTGGACCCACATCTTTACCCCAAACAGGATTTTGTAGGGAGTACGATCACCCAGGACTTTTCTAGGCAGGTTGTTGAGTGCCCTCTGGATCTCATATTGGTGATGAACCCAACTGTAGCCCGACACTATTACCCCGAGTACTTTAGGTCACGGATTGTCCTCTCCACAACCGAATTTCCCTCAGGGTGGTATGGACAGGAGAAAGGCTGGGTCACACCCACATGTCTCATGGGCTATTTGTAAGCCCTAGAGCTAAACTCTGGGCCCAGGTCACAATGTAATGTGCCTACTATGTAGGTCCTGATGAAGACTCTCAGATTCTTTCCAACAGTTCAGGCATCAGCCAACCAATGTGGCCAGACCCATAGAAATCGAGAGCAGGAATCCACTGCTACCAAGATGTACTTGTGAGCTCCATATGATGACAAAGGGCCACAGTGGTGCAGGTAAGCACAAGCCAAAGGCTTGTTTCAAATCAGTAGAGAATACGGATCCCAGATTCCCCACACTGATAGTATGCGATTTGTATTACTGTGTCCACTCTTATAATTAATACCAACATTATTAGAGTCAGAATGGAGTAAAAAACTCTAAGGATTGCACAATTAACTACAACATGCTTTGGGAAAGGTAGCAAAGCTGAAAGATTGCTTGCTACAGACTCATGTAATACACACATCGAGTCATCAACGTTTTGGCATTCATATTGCAGGGAATTCCATCGCTGATGAAGTCGCAAAAGCAACAGGTGGCACTGCCACAGTCACTGCAAACACTCAACCAAGGGTGAAGATAGACAGAGACATCATGGTGGCTGTCATTGCTGAACGCGATGGCATCCACCTGCCTAAAGGCTTTCCACTCAAGTACTCCTACAAGTTAGATGCACAAAACATAACATTTGCTCATATTTCTGGAGTGGGGGATAGAGTACTACCAAACACAGATCGCAGACTCGGATTGATACTAGCTGTACACAAAGGTCTGGCTTCTGCATATGCAGGGGTGGCTGCTGCAATTTCATTATTGCAGCATCGCTATTAGTGGCCTGGTCTTTACAAACAGACCAAGGACTTTGTCCTTAAATATGACATCTGCCAGCAGATGAAGGGTTCCACCATAGCGCATCCATCATAGACACCACTACTGATTTCAAGCCATTGGCTTGTGTCTATTTAGACCAGTACAGCCCTTTAAAATCAGATGGGGTTACGAGTAAAACTTGGTAGCAGTGGATTCCTGCTCTCTATTTCTGTGGGTATGGCCACAGTGTGCAGGTGATGCTCGAACTGTTATAAAGGAACTACAAGTCTTTATCAGGACATGGCACATTACACTATATAATTAGGGTCCAGCGTTTAGCTTTCGCGCTTACAAATAAGCCATAGGAAGTTTGAGTGGGACCTTGTGTTACTCTTACCGCTATCATCCTGGGGGAATTTTGGTAGTGGAGAGGAAACACTGTGACTTAAAGCAGGTTTTCACAACAAGGGTTCTAGGCTTTGGTCACAGTTGGGGCCCTCACCTACATGGGGCCCAGAGGGCCCTCAATAACATGCTGAGAAAATCCCTGGGCGGTCCGACTCCCTATGAAATCTTGTGTGGGGTAAAAATGTGGGTCCCAGACCTTAACAATCCCAGCACAGTGGTGGCAGAAACACATTTTGACATCAATGAACATTTGCTTGTTTAATAGGAACTGACTGATTTCCAGGACAGACAAAGCAACGTCAAACACATGGCAACTGGAGAAGTGAAGGTAGAGCGGCCAAGCATTGTTTTTTGGCACTGCTTCAGATTTAAAAAGATCTGTAAATCTGAGGCAGTGCCAAAAATGCACTCCTCCCCTTAGGAGGTATAATTCTGGCACAAGGAGGAAAAATATGTTTTATTTCTATTCGTTTTTTGCTCTTACTTAGTGTGCTGCATTCTGCAACACTCATGCAAGCATCAAAACATCATTGATGATTGTTTTTTGTGCAGGAAGGTGACCCTTCCTGCACAACAACCATCATCCCTGCAATGCAGGCACTCTTGCAGCATGGTGAGTGCAGGAATGTGATTTATTGTTGCAAATACTTTGCATTCCTACACTTAGAAAATGCCGCAGCTCAGCTCAGAAAAATGTCTTGCAGCACCGGGATGCGCCATTAAATATGCCCCACAGTCTCCAGTAAGTGATTATGACTAAGTGCCTATGTGTGAATGTGTTGAGTTGGATAAAAGTGTTAGCTGGATGAATGTCTCTGATGCAGGTGAGGTGTAGTGTACCTAGTCATTTGCATTGGCCTGTGTCACACATTGGCAGGAGACCCAGATTGTGGACTAGCGTTGCCAATGTGTCGATCCCGCACATCGGAGGAGTTTGCAGCAGGCCCTGACTGTGCAACCCATTGAATCAATTTCCATAGTCAGCTTTTATGATCAGCCCAGAGCTCTGTGTTCAGTTGTGAAGGTGCAGCAGCGTCAGCCTCGACAGCCGAGTGGGGTTGAAATTGTGGTGGGTACACCGAACAATGTAGGTACAGTGCCTGTGTGCTCAAGTAGTATAGTTTGAAGTGGGGTGCCGCCATATCGTCTCATTCACAGGGCAGTACCAGTTTCCCCCAGTTTTGGTGGGGCTGCTTTCCTGCCCATACCAGTCTGATCAGGGCTGAGCGCAATGTGTGGAATGGCGGCCGCTGCAGGGGAGCACGGGTGAGTCCACAAACCTCGTTCCTAGGAGCTCACTCTCCCTGGCAGCTCCGCTGTGCCCTGCATCGTCTCTCAAGCCTGACACTCCGCTTTCAGGGTTCGAGTAAACCCTGACTCCAATTCTCGCTGTTTTGCACATTTATGCCTAATTTCTGTGCCCAATTTACTTTATTGTGCCTGCCTAATTTGTGGGCTTATTATACTTTATTGTGCCTGCCACTGTATTTTTCTCGCTAGTTTCCTCTTTGTTCCTGGTGCCCCCCTCTGTTTTTTTCCCACCGCGGCCGACCCATGACTCCACCCCTACCGCCCGCTCCCACCTCCAAGCTGCACGTCCCTCCCCCTCCCCTTCGTAATGGCGGCCGCTGCGTAGTCGCGCAGCAGGTGCGCCGCTGGCGCGCCTAAGTCAAACCCATATGCACCCATTCGCGACCCAACAGCGACCAACGCCAGGACCCCTGGTCCTCCTGGACCCTACTGCTATGACCCAACCACCCTCCACGCATTCAACCCTGAAAGACACGCCGACTGCGCAAGATCCTCGCCCATCACCACCCATGGGCAGTTCTCGTGCGGACCCTGCCACTGATCCTTCACCATCGACAAAGTTCCCATGACCACGAAGGCACACCCAATGCATGCACCACACATACCCTGACTTGCATCCTTCTCAACGTGCGCTCCCTACACTGACATGCCATAGAGACCTTGGACCTGATCGACACCCTCTCACCCGACATCGCCACTGCCATCCCAACGGCTACAAGATCCAGAGCAAAGATTGACCACACCGCTCAGGAGGTGGACTCTCTATCGGACAAAAGACCCCCCTCTGACTCCCAACATCCAGCAAGAGCGACCCCACTCCAACACAAAACATCTCCACTTCCAGATTTAGACTAGACTGGACCCCGCACTCACCACGCAACCACCATCGCCAAACTCGCTGCATCCCATGCCATCACCTCTACGGACTACATTCTACTTGGAGACCTGAATTTCCACCTGGACAACAGCAACGACCCAACTCAATCACTTTCCTCGACAACCTTGGACTGAAGCAGCTCGTCAACATGCCCACCCACAGAGCGGGCCACACCCTCAACCCCATCATCGCAGGAGGGACTAACTTCCACTTCAGTCACACTACCAGACCCCCCCTGGACTGACCAAGACTGCGTCCATTTCCCGTTGAATACCACCACCACACCCAAACCCGCCACGAACGAACTAGAGCAAGGTTACAGAGGAACTCCTCAACAGCACCCTCCTCCAGGAGCCCCCCAGCGCCACGACCGGCACCAACTCCACAGCAAAAGAACTTCACCGCTGGATCTCCCACTGCGCCGACAAGCTCGCACCCCTCCACCCCGCTGCCAAACAACGCCCTCTATAAGCCGCCTGGTTCACCGCAGTACTTCAAGAAGCCAGACGATCCTACAGATGCCTGGAGAAAACCTGGTGAAACCTGCGAACCACAGAATCGCGGAACAACCACAAGAGCGCCCTGAAGGATTATCACCAGCGCATAAGAGACACCAAACATATCTTCATAAGAGATAAAGTCCAGACCAACGCATCCAACTCCAAGGTACTGTTCGATGTCATACAGCAGTTTACAAAACCCAACTGCGAATCCACGGACATCACACCCACCCAGGAACTCTGCGACAAGCTCAGCTCCTACTTCCATCTGAAGATCAAGGCACTCTACAACAACTTCAGCAAACCTACGACGATCACCACCCACCCCTGCCGACAAACCCATCATCACATCCAGGGAGCCCGCGACCATCAAACTCATCACCACAACCATGCAGAAAACCCACTCAGGCGCCCCAATGTAGTCCTACCCACTGCAGATATTCCACAGAGCCACTGCCGCCATCGCACCCCAACTAGGTCAAACCATCAATGCCATCAATGCCTCCCTCAGGTCAGGCATCTGCCAGATGTAAACCCCTACTCAAGAAAGCAACGGCCGACCCTACGGACATGAAAAACTACTGGCCCATCTCTCTCCTCCCCTTTGTGGCCAAAGTCACTGAGAGAATCGTAAACACCCAGCTGACTGCCTTCATAGAAGAGAACTCCATCCTGGACGCCTCTCAGTCTGGATTCCGCAGCAACCACAGCACCGAGACCTCTCTACTCGCAGTCAACGACGACTTCTGCATGCTACTGAACCAGGGACACACCGCGTCCTCATCCTTCTAGACCTCTCCGAAGCTTTCAACACCGTTTCACATTGCACACTCGCAGCCAGACTGCACGACACGGAAATACAAGGAGCCGCCCTCGACTGGATCCGATCCTTCCTCTCCGACAGGACCCAGAGGATCCGACTCCCACCCTTCCTCTCCAAACCCATGGAAATAAGCTGTGGAGCACCCCAGGGATCATCTCTCAGCCCCACGCTCTTCAATGTCTACATGGACCCCCTTGCCTCCATCGTCAGACAGCATGGACTCAATATTGTATCCTATGCCAATGGCACCCAACTCATCCTCTTGTTCATGAAGAATCCCGAAGACACCAGACTCTGCTTTCAGGAAGGAATGAAGAACGTGGCAGCCTGGATGAAGGAAAGCTGCCTGAAGCTAAACTTAGAGAAAACAGGGATCCTCATCCTCGGACCTCTCACCACCACCTGGGACAACACCTGGTGGCCACCCACCCTCGGGAGCCCACCCACCCCTACAGACCATGCTTGGAACCTCAGCATCATCCTGCACTCCTCCCTCTCCATGAACCGCCAGATCAACGCTGTCATCTCCACCAGCTTCAACTGCCTCTGCATTCTCCGCAAAGTCTTCAAATGGATCCCCCACGACTGCAGAAGAACTGTCACCCACTCACTCATAACCAGCAGACTGGACGAAGGAAACTCCCTCTATGCCAGAATCAACAAAACTCTTCTACGCAGACTACAAACTATCCAGAACGCCACTGCCAGACTCGTCCTCGGGGCTCCGCGCCATGAGCACATAATGCAACACATATGAGGCCTCCACTGGCTCCCCGTCGAAAAGAGGGTCACCTTCAAACTCCTCACCTACGCCTACAAATCCCTCAACAACATCAGACCCAATTACCTCAACGACAGACTGTCCTTCCACATACCCAAGAGAAACCTCCGCTCCACCGACCTCGCCCTGGCAGAGGTTCCCCGCATCCGCAGAAATAGAAGCGGCGGGAGAGCTTTCTCTTACATTGCAGCGAAAACCTGGAACGAGCTCCCCGTGAACATCAGACGCTCCACCACCGTGCACACGTTCAGGAAGGAATGTCTGACAAAATGTCGATATACAAAATATCGACCTACAAAAATATCGCAACAAAAATATCGACATCCTATCTCCAACAAGGTAAGTACAAAAATATCGAAAAAAAATATTGATGTAAAAAATATCATAATAAAAAAATATCGTTTTTTTTAAATAAATAAAAAATATATAAATAAATTAAATAATACTTATAAATGTGATAAACATAGTTAAAAATATGTTATAATATTTAAAATGTATAATTAATATACATAATTTAATACAAAAATTAATTAAACATATACATATAATACATTACATATACTTCCTTAATAATAACTTTTAAAAATTATTTTAATAACTTATAGCAATCCATGAGGGCCATGGGGGTGGAGGCTGGCCTGGTGGACTTCTTGGGGAACCTGTACAGGGATACCAAGGCCAATGTTAGATTTGCCCAAGATCTTCGGGTTTCGAAGGATTTTAAAATTGAAAGTGGAGTACGGCAGGGATGTATCCTGGCCCCATTTCTGTTTAATCTATACATTAATGACCTGGAAAAGGTTTTGGTAGAAACAGGGGTCGACTTTCCTTATGCAGGGCGAAGAGGACTGCCCTTCCTGCTATATGCGGATGACGCGATCCTCATAGCAAGGACGCCAAGGGGTCTCCAGATGCTACTTGACACTTTCAGGAATTTTATGGTGGCCCGTGACCTAGCTGTTAATAACTCCAAGTCCTATATTATGCAGGTCGGGATCCGCCCTAAGAAGCAGTACCCTTTTAAAGTGGCTGATGAGAAAGTGCCTCTGACCCTGACTTTTTCATATCTGGGTATTTTATTAGATGACCACTTGAACTGGGGGGCCCTTATTTAGAAGAAAAAGGGGGAAGTCATAAGGGCAAATGCAGCTATTTTCAACTTTGCCGCAAAAATGGGTAAGCGCCCTATTGCAGCCTTGTTGAAATTAGATCAAGCCGAAAGTGTTGCTATTGCCAGTTATGGGAGCGAGCTATGGGGCTATGCTGTAATTGATGTACTCCAGGTGGTGGAGAATAACTTTTTAAAACAACTTCTTCGGGTGCCTAGAGGGTGTTCAAATTTGGTGGCACACGCAGAAATGGGGTTACTTATTTCTGATATTCTGGCCTTGCGCCCTCTGCTGTTTTGGCTTAAAACTTGGCCAGATTTTGCGAGAAGTTCTGAGTCTTGAACAGATGCTACGCAGTCCAAGGTTAAAGTATTTAAAGGGAAGCTTTGAACAGCTGAGGCGCCCAGACCTTTTTTAAAGCCTGATATTATTACCGTTGTGGATGTAGAATTTGTAAGGAAGTCTTTTTCCTCCCTTAAAAGGCTCAATAGAGATAGGGTAGAACTGTGCAAACCGAGCGTCCGAAAATTTGTGATGCTAAAAACTACACCATCCATTGAACCATATCTTTTGTGACCTTTGTCGTCCCACAAGCGCTTTTTATTAATCAGGTTTCGTTTGGATTATTTCGATTTTTTACTTGCTGTCCCAAAAAGGAGTCGTAGAGGCTAAGTGCTAGCATCCTGTGGCTACGACGGTGAGTCTCCACAGGATTTGCTGCACTTTATGTTTTTCTGTAGATTTTATGAAGTGCCCCGTAGGTTTTTTTTAACCCCTTTGTTAAAAAGGCTGAATTTTATACAGGTAAGCCCAGCTCTCTTTTACCTACAAATGTTGAAACCTGAATGTATTCCACTTGTAGTAGGCTTCTTGAAATCCTCGCTGAGATCTAGAAACTGTATGGAAAAGTAATAATTTCCCAACACCAGTATGCAGCCTCTTATTTACTAGCTATAAATGTGTACGTTCAATTACTGACAGCCCATTATTTCCCCCTTTTTTTAATATTGATCCTGATGTTTATATTTTTGTGTATTTTATTGGAGTGTCTATTCCAATTTATACCATGAATTGTATGTTTTTATATTTTTAATGGTGCTGTATAACTTTAATGGTTTTTGTTTTTAAACAGAATAAAATCTTTTGAAATTGAATTGAACTTATAAATAATTCAAAATGTTATAAATTACAAAAAAAACTATATAGTTAAAATGATAATATAAATACAAATTTATAAAAATGTAAAACAAATTTAAACAGTAAGTAAATGTTGGATAGTGTAGGGGTAAAAATTACTATTCCCACTCCAAAGAGTGCAACAGTAGGGAAAGTGTTGGATAGCGTAGGGGTAAAAATTACTATTCCAACTCCAGAGAGTGCAACAGTAGGGGAAGTGTTGGATAGCGTAGGGGTAGAAATTTCTATACAAACTCCAGAGAGTGCAACAGTAGGGAAAGTGTTGGATAGCGTAGGGGTGAAAATTACTATTTCAACTCCAGAGAGTGCAACAGTAGGGAAAGTGTTGGATAGCGTAGAAGTTAAAAATAACATACTTATAAATAAATTAATATTTAAAAATATGTAAATAATGAATTATTTAATAAATCTAAACTATTTACAAATACCAATACATAATTAATAAAAACATAATTAAAAATGAATAAATAAGTAAAAATAAATTAATAATAAATACCAATTAGGAATAATTAATTACCAATACATAATTAATTAACAATAATATAATTAACAAAAACAATTAATTAAAATAAATGATTACTTAATTACATTTAAATTACTTCCCACACTACTTCCCTATAAACTCCTAACCCACTATGGAACATAATTATCAATTAATCAATTAATATAAATTAATTACCAATTAATAATTAATTAACAATAATATAATTAACAAAAACAATTACTTGAAATAAAATATTAGTTAATTACATTTAAATTACTTTCCACCCTACTCCCCTATAAACCCATAACCCACTACAGAACATAATTACCATAAAATTAATTACCAAATAATAAAAATTAATTATCAATTAATAATTAATTAACAATAATATAATTAACAAAAACTATTAATTCAAATAATTGATTACTTAATTACATTTAAATTACTTCCCACCCAATTCCCCTATAAACCCATAACCCGCTACGAAACATAATTATCAATTAATCAATTAAATAAAATTAATTACCAATTAATAAAAATGAATTACCAATTAATTGCAATTAATTTATAATTCCTAAAAATGTATAATTAATTTAGTATAATTAAATTACTTCCCACCCTATTCCCCTAATAAACCACAGCCCGCTACGGTACTAAAATACTAAATTTACTTAAATTACATCAAAATAAAAAAAATACATATTAAATACATCATAATATACATAAAAAATCATATAAAATCGATATTAGTAACATCGATATTACTAACATCGATATTAGTAACATTGATATTACTAACATCGATATTAACAAAATCGATATTACTTACCTTTGAAATTCTGTCCCATCGATATTAAAAATATCGATATTACTTACCTTATATATTCTGTCACTTCGATATTTAAACATCGACATTATTGTATGTCAATATTTAAAAATCAATATTTTGTCTGCCTACCGTTCAGGAAGGACCTCAAGACCTCGCTCTTCGACTGACCCGGAGCTGCCGCTCCCCCCCCCCCCTGCCAGCGCCTTGAGACCCTCACGGGTGAGTAGCGCGATATATAAACCCATGAATGATTGATTGATTGAGTGTATTAAAAAACTTTTCTGTGAGGGAGATGGTTACCTTGTTGAAAATATAGAGTACCGTTTTTGCAAGTGAATGGGCCCAGCAAACAACCATGTCAGTTTAAACAATTTGCCGTCCGTTTGAACACAACAGTTCAGATTTCAAAAACGTTGCCCACTTTTGCTCTTGAGCACCCACGTGAGAATAAATTCAACATGTCTTTTGAATCAATAGCATCATTAACAGAAAACAGAGCAACAACAAGAGGCTACACATCGGAACAAGCTGCTGAAGTATATGGTTTAATCAGTGAAGTCACCAATTTACAGGCGCATAGTGCATCTATAGGACATCAATTGAAATAATTGGAATTTGCATCTAAACGTGAATTGAACCAGAGACTACATGCATCCACATTGGTTCAATACCATAAGGTCAAACGAATCCCGAGGGGGCTCAGATTATCAATCAAACCCATGCTCTATCGCTTAAAAAATAATCCACAATTCATGGAGAAATGGTACCAAATATTGAATAAATGCTCATTGGACTTAATCCTTCTTATTATTGAAGAATTAGCGAAAACCATTGATGAACTTAAAACTGAAATTTCCAGTATACGATCTGATCTGGCTGAACGAATGACTGAAGATGAACTTGGTAGTTTTCTGCGTGACCTCAACATTAAACTAAACGAATATGGCAAAGAATTACAGGAGACTAAATTAAGAAAGTTTAAACGAGACACAATAGATTATAAGTTGAACGAGGCATACACCTGGGCAGAGGTGTATGCCCAGAGACGCTTCACTCGACGACCAACAACAACCTCCTCTGAGGAAAGTTTAGCCACAGATAAAGATATTGACTCATCTCGAGCACCTATAAGAACAACTCATCCACCGAGCACAACCCAAACAGAGAAAGCAAGTACCTCAGGACCACAGGTGTCTTTTTTAACCGAGGTCGTGGAAATAGATCGTCCACCAGAACAAGAACCAACAAAAAACAAGGAGAGGACAAAGAAAAAGAGAAAGAGAAACAACTGAAAAAAGGATTACGGAGCCAGGGGAAACCCTCGTCATAAATATCTCTAAGCACCCTTTGACTAGTCATGAAGAGAGAATCCTAAATAAAGGCATTACATTCGTCCCCACTAACACTGGATCTAAATTTGAAGATGAAATAGCTTTCTATAAGTTTATGAGAAATTTGAGACTGAGGAATTTTTTTGATAATGTTGTACCAAAAGATGACAATCAAGGAGAAAAGAAGGTAGACATTTTTCGACCTAAAAGCACATTTGAAGCGCCTACTTCCCATAAAACGCTGGATCTTTTCGAAACTCTGGTAACCAAGGATTTAAAGAAAGTGAATTACAGATACAACAGGAAAACACCTAATAATTTGAACAGATTGGAAAAAGGCATACTAGTTCAATTATCGAAAAAAACAGAGTTAACATTTCAGAAAGCTGATAAAGGGGGAGCACTAGTACTAATGGATACTGAGTTTTATCAAAGAAAAGTGGAAGAACACGTGAATGACACCAATACTTATTTATTGTTACAACAAGACCGGACAAATGAAATAAAAAATATACTGCAATCTTTGATAGATAAAGCCATAGATGAAGATTGGATTACACCTAACATGGCAAAATTCCTTATGATACAAAATCCGAGTAGACCAAAAATTTATATGTTGCCTAAAGTGCCTAAATCTCTGGAAAACCCACCCTTTCGACCTATTGTGGCGGGTTGCAACTCTATCTTTGAACCGGCTGGGCAAATAATTGACTATTTTTTGCAACCATTCATCCAGAAATGGCATACATATATACAAGACACAACGGATTTTTTATTGAAGCTGGCATCAGTAAAACTGGAAGCAGGAAGGGAATTCACTTTGTGTACCATAGATGTTGTGTCTTTGTACACTTCGATTGGACATACCGATGGGCTTGAAGCTGAAGAATGGATGTTGTTACAACATCCAGAAATGGAAATCAACCCAGTATTTTTGCTTGAGTTAGCACAGTTCTGTTTAAAAAACAGTTACTTTCAGTGGTCAGAAAGATTCTACATGCAACTGAACGGAACATCAATGGGCTTTACTGGGGCTCCAGTATTTGCCAACACCTACATGGCGAAATTCGAGCATGAGCATGTTTTCGCACACAAAGAATGGACAGAAAATCTTGAATTTTTTTGTCGCTTCATTGACGACATTTTTGTAATATGGTCTGGTACAGAATCTCAACTAAATCAAAACATAGAGATATTGAATTCAAGGAATCCTCGTATTCAAGTTACACATACTGTCAGTAGATCAAAGATTGCGTATTTAGATGTGATGGTAGAACTGGATGGAGTGAATATCAATACTTCTTTGTATCGCAAACCTACTGACAAGAACAGCATATTGCATTTTCAAAGTTTTCATCCCCAGAATTTGCTGAAAAACCTTCCATACTCTCAATTCTTGAGAATCAAGAGAATAGTGACTAAACAAGATGAATGCCTGGATTTTATCAACGAATATAAGGAAAACTACAAGAAGAGAGGTTACCCAATGGAGATATTAGATACAGCGCAAAGTAAAGCAATTGAGAAGAACCGCACTGACCTACTATTGAAAACTCAAAAAGAAGTTCAGAGACGCAATGTTTTTGTCTCAAAATATTCAGTAAATTCACAAAAAATCAAGAATATCATTCATAAAAGATGGGAGCTTCTACAGCAAGAAAGTGACTTTCATACAAGTTTCAAGGATAAACTCCTCTTTGCTTATACCCGTTCAAAAAACTTGAAAGAACTGTTGAAACATTCAGAGATCCCAAAAAAGAAGGAGTATAAAGGAATGAGGAGATGTGCAAACTGTGTACATTGTAATAATGTAATCGTAGGGAATGTAATCACCCACCCTCACTCTGGGAGAACTATTCAACTAAAGTTTGAAGGAGACTGTAACAACAATCAAGTTATATATACAATCAAATGTCCCTGCGGACTTCTATATGTGGGCAAAACTGAGCGAAAACTCAAATTTCGCATTTCAGAACATAAAAGCAGAATACGAAATAAATCCATGACATCACCTTTAGCCACACATTGGCTTGAGAAAAATCATTCCATAGCTCAACTGAGGTTTACTATTCTAGAAACAGTGCTATTAACAGAGGGAATTGACAAGAATAAAAAATTACTACAGAGAGAATCTTTTTGGATAAAAATGCTTGGTACCCTGACCCCAGGGGGATTGAATGACCGTATTGAATTGAGTAGCTACTTGTAAATATTACCTTAAATGTGTCAGTAACCGTAATATTTGAATTTGTTGTTTAGATAGCAAATAACTGGATGTTGTTCATCACAAGGTTGCAATTTTTTTTTTAAATGTGTATGATTGCTGTCTCTTTTTTTGATCACTCTTGGTTTATTTTTGTATTTGTTTTTGTTTTATTTTCACTCCTTCTTTTGTGCACTTATGTGGATGAGTTGCCGAGTGTTTTGACTCTGGCGAACGTTTGGTGTACCAGACTAGTGTGGACCTAGTGCTGGACTTTGTCTGTTGTTCTTGTGATGTGTCGATTAAAGTTTTGAGGTTGATTTGAACACATGGTGTTGTTGACATTGGCTGGCAGTCGAGGTGTTTGTTAGGCGGGGTGGACACGCGCCGTACGTTTTTTCATTTCGAGTGAAACGCGGAGGTGGTCTGATAGTGATGTCGGTATGTTGTAGTGCACAGACCCAGTGTGTTGGTTTTCGATTGCGCCTTTTAATTTACTGACGTTTGCTAAAATATGAAGCATACACAGAGATGTGTTGTCCGTAGCAACTAGTGACGTAAACGCCAACGGTAGTCACATCGGTCCTGATTGGTAGGCACGTGAGCAGTTTTGTCCAATAGGAAGAGCCGATATACTAGTTAAACCAGGAAATGTTGTCGTTTTAGACAAACGCGAGTTACTTCATTCGGTTGAGGAACACCTTGTGGATTTGTTTTCGAGTCGCGCCCTTTAGGAAACGGTAAGAGCGGGCAATGGAAAGATGCGAGAATTTTGTAAACCTTGGTCGGTTACGCATATGGGCAACATTACAGTGTTCCGTTTTTTGAATAGGCACCTGAAATAGAAGCGTGTTTGAGCGGGAGATTGTCTTCGTGCAGCTTACACCTGTAATTATAAAAGGTATGCACCTGAGTTGTTTAAAGACACTGTAGCGCCTTTTCTGTTTAATGTTTGGTTGTTAGTTTGATTTTCTATGCCTCACTTTTGTAGGAGTTTTCTTCCTAGAGGAGCCTAGAAGAGAGAGAAGAATTATTCATCGTGTGCATATGTGAGTGGAACTTAGATGGTTCTAAGTGGTTTTGGTCGTTTCACGGTCTTTGCACTTAGGGTGTTATTTATATATTTTCTGGTGGAGGTGCTTGATAATTTTTTTTTGAATCTTGTGACCCTGTAATTTTTATAACCAAACTTATGCGCCTGTATATGTTATTTTTCAGCATTGCCCCTGACGAAGGGACCCCACTTCAGTCCCGAAATGCATTGGGCGTACTACAACACACTAAAGAGAATTTAATGTTTTCTTGTTTGTATAAAATGTTTTATACCGTTGCACAAATGGAAGAATCATATGTACATAAATCAACATAGAATGTTTTGTTGAAAAAAGTTTGATTTGATGTCAAGATAATTATGAATAAATAATATGTACAAAAAAGTATAAAACAAGTTTGATCGATAAATTTCAGTTAAGTAGTGCGCAGCTAAGCCTGTGTTAACAGTGGTTGACCAGCCATATGTTCATGTCCGTTTGTTTTGGTCACATGTGTGTTGCAGTTTGCCCGGATACCTTCCTGCCTGTTCCTGCTTACCATGATGCCTAGATAAACGTAAGAACACAGCAGCAGACCCAGGTCAAGCACATTCACTGTCCTTAGTTTCAAGAATAAAACTTTGAGTGCAGCAACTTCCAGCACCTGCTGCTGAGAGATGCCTATTAACAATAAGAATTAAAGAAAAAAGTAAAATGCACTACATGGACAAATCAAGACGATATAAGTTCTTTGAAGGTTCTTCTTTTTTATTTAATTTCTTTGAAAACAACAACAGCATGATTTGTTATGACAAATTCCTGGGTGAAGTAACACAGAAAAAGTATGGCCGTGATCGGAAATCATCTACCTCGCTCAGTTATACTGCCTAAGAAATTTTCTTCTATCTATCAGGATCTTCTATGCTCTTACTGTGCGACGCTTACTGGACATTGACTTTCGGATACACAGTGTATTTGGGTTCGATTTCGGAAGCCCCAGTTATATCCTATTAGCCCTGACGAAGTTCCCTTGGCACGAAGGAACGAAACGCGTTGGCTGTGTGCCGCTGTTGCTTTCATGTAGTGCACCTTCCTTTTTTCTTTAATTCATGATGCCTAGATATTTGAAGGCGTGGTTTCGCATTGGGAGGGGCATTCCATCTCACTAGTTACTGAGCATTTTGTCAAAATGGCATTATGAATGATTTGCCCCACTTTGGGGCCTATTCCGATGTTGGATGGACCTGAGTCCGTCCGACATCGGCCAGGAGCCGTAACCGACCGACCTGCTGTCGTCAGTTACAGCCCTGCTAGTACAATGCGACGAAGAGGGTTCGGTCGCATTGTATACTTCCGAGTGGAATGCATGCCTGCATTGTAGAAAGCAGTGTTGCAGTTCATCCCTGCACCCTGTGGCCGGCACCCCAAGGTGCCTGCATCCGGGTGCAGGGATCAACAGAGGGGCACCGTAGGTGCCCCCAGGCCACCATCTGGCGGCCTCACACCCATAGGGGGCCTGCTGGGGGCCCCCAGAGACAGACTGGCACGAAAGGCAGTGAAAAACTGCCATCGTACTCCTTGGTCGTAAAGAGGTGGAGTACTGTGGAATTTCCGGACTGCGGACAGGCTCTCCGAGCCTGTCATCCGCAATCCGGAAATCCAAGTCGGATTCCTTTCTGACCGAGCCCATCGGAATGGCTCAGTCAGAAAGGAATCCAACCGGCAGTGACCGATTCGGTCAGAAGGGCTCCGAACATGGTTCAGAGCCCTTCCGGCGGAAATCGGAATCGGCACCCTAATGGTAATACCTGATAGGCCTGTGAAGTGTATGAACTCACTGATTATCGGCGTAACGTTGACCTCTGGATTTTTCACATACAGTCCATCATAAAGTGATATTATTAGGACTCAAGAGGTAAAACTAAGCCCTCTTTTCCTGTGATTTTGCTGTCACCAGGCTGCAAGGGTTTACATTGCCAAGGCACACAGGATTGGGGACAGTTCAAAGCCTGACTGGTGCCTCAGGCTATGAGCAGTGTCAGAAATCATGCTGTTTTCCTGTGGAATTTAGGCTATTGGTTCTTAGTACAGAAGGCTAATCCACCAAAGCCATGTTATGACAAATTCCTGGGTGAAGTAACACAGAAAAAGTATGGCCGTTACCGGAACTCAAACATCTTGGTGGCATCAAGAAAGACCTCCACCTAGCAATTCCGCTGTGCTTTGTGTAATAATGCTAATAGAGTTCTAAGACTGTGTGAGGTGGATCTGCCCTGGACAAACCCTCACTGAGTGGGGCAGAACAATAGAGGAATTAGCAGATGCATTTTGTTCACTATCAGTTTTGCTACAATTTTATTATTATCTCTATAAATTTAAAGAGAGGTGCCTGTAGCAGTCCATCTCTGTTAGAATCGGGGGTCTCTAGTTGGCAATGGTATACACCTTTGACCAAATAGGGACCCTTGCTTCTAAGTCAGGGAAAGGGGATTACACTACTGGATCACCTCTGCTCACCCCCTTGGTAGCTTGGCACGAGCAGACAGGTTTATCTCAGAGGCAGTGTGTTAAGCATTTGTGAACACACACAGTAATACAGTGAAAACACTACAAATGGACACAACACAGGTTTTATAAAAATAAGTATTCTTTATATAGACTAAACACAAGACAACAAACGACAAAAATCCACAATACTGTACAAAAAAAAGATGTTAAAAATGGTAGAAGTAACTTAGATCAAGTTGTCACAAAAGTACCTGTATGCGTAACACAAAACAAACAAAAGGTTCGCAGGGAGGGAGATGCGTCGGTTCCTTACTTCGGGGAGGCGATGAGTTGCTCCTCAATGCTTGCGCAGAGGAGGGGATGCGTCTTGTTCCTTACAGGAGAGGAGGTGATGCGTTGATTCATGTAATGCGTTCGGTTACGATGCGGCAAGATGGCGCCTCGATGCGATGCGATACTCCGGTGCAATGCGATAAGATGGCCCCCTTGATGCGACGGTGTGAAGATGATGCATGCACGCCCGGCGGCCATGCCGCGAACTCTGTAACTTTGGAGCCGCGACAGGCCCTGCGACACTCTTCTCCGGTGGTGTGACGGCATCCTCTGCGGTGGCGACAGGCTTCTCCGGTGATGCGTCGGGTAACAGCTTTGATGAAGGCACGCTTCTCTGGTGATGAGTTGGCAACCTCTGCAGCGGCGACACGCTTCTCCGGCGATGCAACGGCAACAGCTGCGACTGTGACACGCTTCTTCTCGTTGAGGCGCGCTTGCAGCTCCCAGCGACACTCACTCTTCCACAGACAGAATTCCCAGAAAGGAAATTCAGAGAGGAGCTGGTGGTGAAGTCTTTTGTCCCTGAGACTTCAGCAGGAGGCAAGCACAAGTTCAAAACCTTGGAGAAATATTTTGCAAGATGATGAAAGTTCTCTGAAAGTTCCTTCTCCTTTCCTTGGCAATAAAGAAACCACCGCAGGCCAACTCAGCAACACAGCACAGTGGCAGGGGGTAGTCCAAACTCCTGCAGCTTCCTTGGTTCTTCTCCTTGGCAAAGGTTTGTCTTGTTGTTCCAGAAGTGATCTAAAGTCTTGGGGTCTGGGTCACCATATTTATGCTGCAAAATCCTTTGTCCTCTGAAGGCAGAGGGTCCTGTACCTAGTCCAAACCAGTTCTGTGCAGTCCTGGAGCACTTTGTTTACATGACTCCTTCTTCCCTTTGGCATGGTGGGCCAGGGTAATCAGACATACCACAGGAGGTGGAGCCAGCATTGTGGAAGGCAGGCACAGTCCTATTCAGGCCCAGGTGCTACTCCTCCCACCCATCTACATGCAGATAGGTCTATTCAGCCTTGTGCTGACTCACCCTGTCTCCTGGAGGTCCCCAGCCCCTGTCACTCACAAAACCAGACACACAATACATAAGCTAGCAGAGGCAGGCTGGATGGTTAGGCAAGAAAATACATACTTTCTAAAAGTGGTATTTTCAAACACAGAATGTTAAAGCCAACTTTACTAAAAGATGTATTTTATCATTCTGAGTTCAGCCATACTAAATCAGAATTTCTACCATGTTCCCTGGGTCAGTGAGGATTATAAGATGTTATAATCAAACTGCCCATTCTGGCCTATGGGGACAGGTAGCCTTGCAATAGTGAAAATCAAAATAGGCTGTAATTTACTATCAAGTCATGCCACATGCATCAGGGCATGGCCTACCTTTTACATTCAATGCACCCTGCCCTAGGGTCTACCTTAGGGGGGACTAAAATGTAGAAAAGGGAAGGTTTATGGACTGGCAAGTGGGTGCCCCTGCCAAGTCGACATGGTAGTCACAGACTGCACAAAGGCTCTGCAATGGCAGGCCTGAGACACACTTTACAAGCTGCTTTTGTGGTTGGCACAATCAGTGCTGCAAGCCCACCAGCAGCATTTGATTTACAGGCCCTGTACTAGGATCTGACAAGTAAATCAAATAACTCAATCATGGAGTCACTAATCAATAAATTAATTTAACATAGGGAGCACTTGCACTGTGGCACTGACTAGCAGTGGCACAGTCCCCAAAGCATCTAACCAGCAAAATATATCAAAAACAGAGGAGGCAATCAGTGAGAAATGGATGGGAGACTCACACCAATGGTACCAGGTCTAACAATCTCTATCAAGGGTTTCCTGCCTTGGGTAGTACGCTCATGAGGGCTTCCTGCATAGAGGAGGGGCAATTTCCCCTGTGTAAAGGCCTGCTCATAAACTGACAGTAGTCTAGGAGCTAGGAAGCATGCATATTTTTTATTAAACTGGTCTGAGAGCCCACTTGGGGTGCATAGGAGGGATTTCTAATGGCCGCAATTTCCTCGACTGTTAAGGGTCTATGTAGATATTGCTCGTTGCCCTCCTCCAGCCACGAAGGTGCTATTTTGTCAGAGTATTGGTCTACCCTTGATCTGTCACAGAAATATTTTGGGGTGTATATATCTGCATAGTGCTCTTGATAAGCTACCCAAAATGTTCTTCGTTTCGGTGACATTGTGCCCCTACGGTAGGGTGAGCTGTGAAATTACCAAGCTGGCCCTATATTGACGAATGACATCCACCAGAGTTCGGCCTGGCCGGAGGTTGTCTCTGGGTAGTGAGTGATGATTTAATTTCTAGTGGAGAAATTGATCGGCTTGGTGGGGTTTATAAACTGGTCCAGCTTGCTACCCAGCAGTTTATGCAGTTTTGCTGGATAGTGTAAGCTGTATTGTATACAAGCTTTCTGCGTTTTATTGGGAGAAAGTCTCTACGGTCTTTTTGCATTGCTATTGTGAAATTGGGCAAGTAGCACACCGTTTTGCCCTTGTACTGCACCTCCTGTTGTTTTCTCATCATTTTGAGAACAAGATCTCTATCTGTAATGTTGAACAGGCAGGCATATAGTGGGTGAGGTGGTACTCCAGAAGGCGGCCACGGGCCAAGCAATCCGTGGGAGTGTTCCACTGAGAACACTGGAGTGAATGTTGATTCTCCAAAGAGATATTTTAGCATTTTTTCCATGTAGTCTTTCATTGTACCACAGTTTGTTGATTCCACGACACCTAGGATATGCAGGTTATCCTGGCAAGAGCGTGCCTCCAAATCTTCAATTTTCTCCTGAATTACCACAATTATTTTTTCCATCTGGAGCAGTTTTTCCTTATGAGTGTTTGTGGCATCTTCTGAATCCTACACCCTTTGCTTTAAATGTCCATTGGTCTCCATGTGCATCTACTCTCTCTTTCAAGTGGTCTAGGCCGTTTGCAATAGTCTTGATTTTAAAGTCACTTTTTTCAATGCTAGGCTTCATGCTCTGAAGCCAGTGTTTGAGGTCCGGTTCCGAGTCTACATTGGGGAGTTATTGGTCGCCAATGGCATCCCCGTGGCTATCTGTTGGCTAGCACCACGGCAGGTCTCAACCGCAGCTTGGCTTGTCATCGGTTATAGTTCTCCATGTCGATGCATCAGGGAGACGACAGGTGGCGCCTCGGCTCTTGGGACCTGGGTAGATCCATAGATTTACATGCAGCTAGGCCTCTTTAATGGTGTAGTGCAGCCTGGTGCACTGCTTGTCAGCAGCTCCTGTGGCTGTGCTTTGAGGGGCTCTCTCCCCAAAATGGGCAAGTAAACCTATCCAGCCACGTCCAAGAGTGTGCCGCTCCAGCTCCTCAGGAACACGACCGCAAAGGTATTGTTGCAGACTTCGGAGAAAATCATATGCATCACTGATGTTTTCTAAGAACTGTACATAACATTTGGGACTATCATCCAGTGTAATGGTTCTGATTGAGCCAGCATTGTTCTTTTGGTGAACCAGGGTAGTCTAGAGGTCCAAGGGCCGGAATACATAGATTTCACTAATGCAGGTGCCCATTTGCACCAATATCTGTGCTGACTGGCAACTGCAAAAACAATGTGCCGTATTTACAAGGTCTTAATGCCACCAGAACGTCACTTTTAATGACGCTCTAATGGCGTTAAGTCCTTAACCGTATTTACAAGGCGGCATTAAACCATTTAATGTGGCTTAACGCCGCCCAGTAAATAAAGCCTCTATTCACCCAACACTTGGTGTGAAAGGGCCGTGGAATGGGTGTTGCAATGGGCTTTCCACCTTAACACCCATATTTACAAGGTTTGGGGTGTGGTGTTCTGTACGTCTGATCGACTCCTCGCTCTTGGTTTCCAGTTCAGCAGTGCGCCTGTGACATCATGCGCATGCTATGCACGTTAAGTGATATGGGGCAGCACCAAAAGTAAAACCACAATATACCTGGTCCTAAACAGGTGACATGAGGAGAAATGTTTTATGCCTTCTCAAATGTTGCTCTTTCCACGTGTTCTGAATTCTGCACCACAAATAGAAACAGCAAAACGCCTGAAAGATTGTTTAAGTACAGCACAGGCACCCTTTTACATGGTGCTAGGGTGCTTTTTAGCATCAGCAGTAGGGGAAATGCAAGGGTGTGCCATATTTTTGCATTTTAGAACTGTTGGTGAGCAACGTTACTAATTTTTGAGTAACACCGTGCTCCGCGGACGTAAATATGCCCCAATATTTTCAATGCCTAACCAATAGAGCCAATCCACATAGGCATTTATGAGTAGGTAAAGTAGTACTCCCGTAGTATTACTTAACCTACTCTTAAATGCCTTCGAGACTTGACCCCAAACACATAAAACGGGAACATAATTATTGGAATATCCAGAGAATATTCAGACACAGTAGAGTTGAAGGGACTGTGTCTTTATATTAACAAGAAGGTAAGCATTTTGGGGACAATTCACAAAGGCGTCTATGAGTATGTGAAGCAGTGCTGTACTATTACTTTATTACCACTTCACAAAGTCATGAAGCCTTCATGATTCTGCCTCGATATGTGTTACAGGTCAGTCTCTGCACCTGTAAGTACAGTTGCCAAACTGCACCTGCGCAAAGTATGTATGTGATCTTTCTCTCTTACGTGAAACTGACCTGGGGAGTTTAAAGGACTGTGCCCTTCCCAGGCCTGTTTGGAATAAACTCTGTATATGGTCATCCAGAAAAGTTACTGTTTCATTTCACAAGAAAACAACCTGCAGTGCCCATGAGGCGCATCTGCTGCTTTTCACAACTTCTTGAGAGTGGTATTTCTTGACACATCATGTCCACACATTTCCTGCCTGCTGGCCTCAGAGAGAGCTTCCCCATTCTCAGCTTCCTCTTTGAAGGAGGGGAGGCTCATCGCAGCCAGCGACCTTCCTGTTCCTGGCACAGCTGCCCCCCGCTGGAGGCTGGCGGGGTCCTGTCCCTCAGACCCAGCTCCTGAAGGAGATGGCACCTGCCCCTGAGAGAATGAGCACCGGTGAGCAGTCTGGGGGCGCGCGACAGCCGGAAGAGAGAGGCCCGCGTTGGAACACCGGTGAGCAGTCCGGAGGCGCGCGGCAGCCGGAAGAGAGGCCCCTGCGCGTGGGAACACCGGTGAGCAGTCCGGAGGCGCGTGGCAGCCGGAAGAGAGGCCCCTGCGCGTGCGAGCACCGGTGAGCAGTCCGGAGGCGCGTGGCAGCCGGAAGAGAGTCCCTGCACGTGGGAGCACCGGTGAGCAGTCCGGAAGCGCACAGCAACCGGAAAAGAGTCCCTGCGCGTGGAAGCACGGGAGGAGCAGTGCTCATAAACATTAGGCACTGTGAGTTCATGGGATGGGGCGCGGGAAAAAGGCAGCAATGTGCTGAATGTGATGTGTGTCTGGCGGGCCATTGCACCCTAATACCGACTGCATTTTTGGGTTACATTCAGGGCCCCTGGCATACATTACTGCCCCTCAACTGCAGGGACGGACAAAAAAAAGGTGAGTTCACCGAAAACGACGTCGAGGACCCCAGGAACAGGATTGTTAGCGCACTTCCCAAATTAAAATACATAAAAAAATAAACCTTGAAGTATGAATTTTGAAAACCATAAAACTGCATAAACAGCCTTTATATCAATTGAAAATGCATTTTCAAGTCACAGGCAAGGTCTTGGCCAGACCTTTTGTTTCCAATGTACATAGAGTGTGCTTTGGGTCAGCCTTTTGCTCATGACTGAATTAGTTATTTATTTATTTCAGTTGTCTGTTCTTGATCCAAATACTTTTCCTCCTATCCACGTGCACTTTGGTCTCACACTATTCTGATTGGTTGACTTGTATCCTTCCACCGGCAATATTAGTTGTATTCAGGGGACTACATTTCATTTTGAGACTCCATGAGATTGCATGTGTTTTCTTGCTTTCTCCCCTGCGCCTGCTTCCCCCTTCACTTTCCGTTGCACTACCTTGTTCTCGATGTTCCCACCACACTCTCCACATTCTCAGGCTCATTCATTGCTTTCCCCATCCCGCCTCATCTTACTTTTTAATAATACCAATCCAGCCACCAGTCTTTCTTTGCTCTCCCAACCCTCTCTCACTTGCCATAAAAAAAAAATATATATTTATATATATTTTTGTACTTTTAGGCATACCTGACCCATCGGTGCATGTCAATCCTCTAATGTGTTTAACTGATCTAACCCATTTAGGGGGGCCATGCAGCCGCCACAGCATCCTTTTCTAATGCTTTAAGCAACACACTGAAACATGGCTGCTGTGGATGCATCCACATTTGGAGCTGCGGTGTATCCCAAAAAGCATTGGCAAAGTCAATAGGTTTTGCTTCTGAGACTGGTTTTGCCAATGTTAGTTTTAAGTAAATACATGACACCCAAATTTTGCTAATGAATTCTTCTGTATGCAAGTTTTGAAGACCACGCAAATCTCTTACACATTGCTCTACATTTAGAGACCCTTCAACAATATAGTGCTGCGCACACGTGTGAATAATGATTCACTGCCTCATTCATTTAATCTCTCACTTGCCCACGCACTAACTTATTCATACAACTTTAATGAGCATGGCACAAAATATGGCAAATACTATCACATTTTTGGTGTTCATTCATTACTGCATTCGGTTTTATGGTTCATTATAATCACCCAGAGATGTGTTTGCTTTTTCTCATTTTAATTTCTTCTCTTATTTGACTTTATTTATCATGCACCCCTGATTTGAGATGGACTCTCTCCCAGCCCCAGTGGCAAAGACTTATGTACTGTTCTGCTTTGCTTGATTTTGATTTTGTAAAACTCATCCGAGGGAGTGCAATGCCAATTTACAAATTTTTGACCCAAAACACCCCTAGAATAGCGACTGTGGCATGGGCCTGTCTCGAATTCTTCTGTCCCCAAACCTCTCGCTTTGTCTCCAAGTCCGTTCACTTCAACTGAAGAATCCCCAACTTAGGAAAATATAATTGTATAAGGCATTGTATTTTGTTCTCCTATTAAAACAACTAGCAGCCCGTCCCGACCTTGTCCGGGAGCATTCAGGCTTCCCCTACCCCCGCCTGCCCCGACATTGCCCAGCAGCCCGTGCCCCGCCCGCCCCGTCCCCCACCTGCCCCGACCTCCGGCTGCCCCAGTGTAAGGTTCGTTCACCTGTCTTCGTGGTGGGGTCTGCTACCAAGTAGATTCTGACAGTGAATGGGAAGACAGATGAGGTGGTGATTGTTATGCCCCCGAGACTCTGACTTTCGCCTCTGTGCTCCATAAAGGCACACATGCATCTATTCATTATTAAAGCGTGTTGCAGTAACCCCAAATGGTAGCAGGAGTATCTGTGCATCCCAACATCTCGTCCTCCGCCTGGCCCGACATACTACAGCGTGCTGCATTAACCCCAAATGGTAGCAGGAGTATCTGTGCATCTTGTGAACTTTCCTCAGCCGATCCCCATCCCCCGCCTGGCCTGACACCCGCCTGCCCCGACATTGTCCCCGGAGGCTTACCTGATCCGCCGCTCCTCAGTTTACCGCTCCTCGCCTCTCTGCTCCTCGAGCACCCCCCGGACCCTCTTCCACATAGGATTTGGAAGGAGTTTTGGCAAGAATTATTCCCCTGGTTTCGGCAGATCTGCTACCAGCCACTAGAAGAAGGAATGGTTCCAGAAGTCTGGAAGCAGGCAGTGGTGACTCCGTTGCTTAAAAAAAGCCTCTTGACCCTACAAGTCCAATGAACTTTAGACCAATTTCTCTCCTACCATACCCGGTATAAATTCTGTAGAAGGCCGTTAGCACATCACTGTCCCTATATCTAGAAGAAAATCATCTGCTAGACAAGGATCAGTTTGGGTTCCGACCAGGACATGAAACTGAAACAGTATTAGTGTCCGTACTGGACAATCTAAGAATGTGAGCCGACAATGGCAATCCATCTGTACTAGTGCTACTAGACATGTCGGCCGCATTCGATACGGTGAACCACACTATACTGCTGAAAAGACTGGAGAATATAGGTGTGAAAGGACGGGTACTGAAGTGGCAGCAATCCTATCACATCCACTAAGCCATGGAGTGCCACAGGGCTCCACAATAAGCCACATTTTATTTAATGTATACTTGATCCCTAATATGAAGTCCTTCAGAATTGACAGCGTTAGTGACGTACTGGACAATCTAAGATTGCAAGCTGACAATGGCAATCCATCTGTACTAGTGCTATTAGACATGTCGGCCGCATTCGATACCGTGAGCCACACTATACTGCTGAAAAGACTGGAGAATATAGGTGTGAAAGGACGGGCACTGAAGTGGCTGCAATCCTATTTGATGGGTAGAAAACAGGCTGTGACCATTACACCGTTCACATCCACTAAGACCCTGGTGCGCCATGGGGTGCCGCAGGGCTCCGCAATAAGCCCCATTTTATTTAATGTATACTTGCACCCTTTGATCCCTATTATCAAGTTCTTTGGAATTGACCTAGTTAACTACGTGGACGACACCCAATTGATGTTCTCCCTGGAAGGGAATCAGGCAGTAACTATGGACACATTACAGGAGTGTATGCAGCAGACTGCCAACTGGCTCAGGACAAACTCCCTACAATTTAATGGAGGAAAAACTGAGGTTGTGTACTGCTCCTCGGCCAAAATGTCTCAGCACCTGCCGCTGGAGTTTAGACTCACCCCTAAGGACAAACCACTGGCTCCAGTTAAAACAGTGCACAACCTAGGGGTTTTAGTAGATGACAACCTCCAGATGGAGTCACAAGATAATAAAACGGTCAGTATCTGTTTCTCTTTGATTAGAGCACTTCGCCAGATTCTCTCACTACTGCATAGCGCATTAGATCTCTTGTAGTGAGGAGCATTATTCTGAGCAGACTGGATTACTGCAATTCTCTGTACTTGGAAGCACCACAATCAGTATTGTTGAAATTGCAGAGAGTCCAGTCTATAGCAGCAAAATTAGTGCTAAATAGGCAGCGTAGATCCTCAACGACGCTGGCTCTAAGAGACCTTCATTGGCTTCCCATTAAGGAGAGAATTCAATTTAAGTCTCTCTGTGTTGTATTCAGAGCAGCACATGTTTTGGGCCCAGTACCTCTGCAGGAAAAACTTACCTGGTATAACCCTCGGAGAAACCTTTGTTCTTCCAGTGCAAATCTGGTAACTGTTACGAGATTTAAGAAATCCAGGATGGGAGGCAGAGCTTTTGGAGTAGCAGCTTTATACCTCTGAAATGGTCTGCCCCAGAGCATTAGACAATCTAATTCCCTAGCTCTCTTCAGAAAAAGCCTAAAGACCTGGCTCTTCCCAAGGAATGAGTAATACAAGCTTTTTTACTTTGCAAATAGGATTACTGTTTTGCTGGTGTCACCTGATAAGTCGAAGCGTGTACGCGCTATACAAGAACACAATACAATACAATATACCACTACATCGCATGCGTTTACAATGCATGCGATTACAACGCGGTCGTTACAAAGAACGCTTTGTTACATCGCAGTACTTTTACAATGCCAGTTGTTACAACAACTTGCTGTAGGGGGTGCTCTAAGCTAAGGAATAGTATAATTTACTATTCTAACTCCAGTGTGTGCAACAGTAGGGAAGTTGTTGGAATAGTAAATTATACTATTCCTTAGCTTAGAGCACCCCCTATTGCAAGTCTTTGTAACGACTTGCGTTGTAATGCTATCAATCATATTTTCATGAATTGAAAGATCTGATTCCAAATACTGACGGGCATATTAACAAGGGGAGTGGCGGAGTGAGGCGTTAGTCTTCCTGGCTTGACGCCACACTCTACCACTTTAGAAATGCAAGGCTGCACCATATTTACAAGAATATGGTGCAGCCCTATGTTTACCCCTGCGATGGAGCTACACATAGCAGCTTAGCGCCAATGCAGGCATCCTTGCACCCTAGTGCAAGCATGTCTGCATGCAGGGGAAAATTGTATATGAGCAGGAAGGTCCCCCTTCTTGCACATAAATAATCTTTAAAGGCCATTTTATAACTTCTATGTGTGCTGTTTATGCAGCATATCTGGATGTTGCAAAACTGCCTATTAACCGGTTAACCGCGGTGCAAAATATGCCACGTGCGGGCGTTCTATTGCACGGGCAGGGACACGTCGGCCAACGGACGAACACAGCACTACGGAGGTAGTGCTCGTGACGGCCATTGGCCGACGCGTGCAGCGTACTGGTTAAAAAATTATTGTTTATGTGCAGGAAGGGTGAGCTTCCTGCACATAAACAATCACTGCCATTTTGCTGTTTTCATCTGTGCTGCATATGCAGCACACATGAAAACAGCAAAAACGAGGAGGAGTGAAACATTTCTCCTCCTTGCTCCAGAGTAAGACCAGGTTTTCCCTTGTTCTCATTCTGGTGCTGCCTCCTATTTACGCCTCCCTTGTAAATAGGGGGCAGCATCAGAATCAATGGGTGTTACAGAGGAACGTCCACCACAAGACCCATTGCCTGCCCCTTTCACATTAAGCATAGCGTGAAAGGGGGCCTTATTTACAAGGCAGCGTTAAGCCACATTAAGTGACAACGCTGGCTTGTAAATAAGGCGAAGTCCCTATCGCTACAAGAACGTTGGAAAAAGTTATGTTTCCGTGGTGATAGGGGCTTGTAAATATGCCCCTCAATTTCTAAGCGTTATGAAGGAAATCCCCACTCCCTTTGAAGTCGTCTGTTGAAGTGTCAATCATATGATTACTCAAACCCGTCAATCGTTTAGATCTTATTACCAAGTTTGCCATGGGAAGGAAGGGTGCTGGTGGAATTTTCCAAACAACCAACAAACACTATAGATCTATGAGATCAGAAGTACCTGATGGATGACCCATATTGCATATGTAAATTGGCCATCAGGGCAAAGAACTACAGATGGAAACGCCTGCTATTTCTATTTTTTTCCTATTTTAGGTTAATTTCTTTTTTTTTTTCAACAACATGTTTCTTTAGAGAAACGATTAGCTATCTAGAAAAATCACACCTTGCGAAATGAAGAATTGTGTCTAAATGTAAAAAAATGTAGAACTACAAGAAGTAGGAAAAATGGACTTCCACTTTGAAAAATGCAAAAATTACTCCAAACATCAAGAAAGGGCTTAGAACTGGGGAGACAAAAGCCACAGCAGCTAATGGGTTAAATGTCATCGCAGACCTACTGGCTTTCTTACAGCTTGTTTGTCTTGGAAGAGGGTCTAGCGCATGGAATTGTGAGACCACATGTGCATGAGCATCCGTGCAGGCATATGGGTGAACAGCTTACAATTTTTTTTTTAAATATAAAAATCATTCCAAGATTGTTGTCTGTGCACGTGCATTGACGTGCATGCATCAGAGACCCTTTTGGAATATTGTCTCTAAAAGTATAGCAGAATTAATTCTAAGAAGTCCTCCAGTGCTTGTACAATCATGCGCTTGCATGCTCAATCTCGGAAATGATAAACTTGCATTGGCAGACAGTCATTTTGGACAAAAAAATTACGAAAATAAAATATGCACAGGGATGCCATGCTAAAAGAGATAGGAGAGGGGCCTGGCAGCAGTATTCAGCTGATGAGCTCTCACAAAAAAAGGAAAAAGAAAAAGAAAATGAGTGTCAGAAGGGTAGTAGAAAGGGAGCCAAGGACAAGTGTGGGGAGTGGCGGTCATACGCAGAAGGAAGATAGGAGTTATAAAGAGCGATTTGCTCCCATGGAGTGATGAAACAGTACCAAGCATTGGCAACTGGTAAGGCCTATAGCCAGAGCTGCACAGCATTAAGGAAAAATAGAAGCAAAAAGGGAGCCATGATGCGTGTGCTGTTCTCGGTTGCGTCATTCTCAAGCCGCGCATGCACCACCTCAAACACTTGCTCCTGCAGAATGACTTGGGTGCCATTTTACTTTTTTCATTTACCGATCCAGTATGGTAGACGCCACTTGGATCAGAAAATAATAAAAGTAAAATTTAGTGTGGAAGCTCAAACTAGAAATAAAAAAGGACTGCGGAGGGGAGGGGTCAAAGGAGGAGTGGTTGAGGGAGCGACCCATTGCTGACCCCTTTCATGATAAGTATAGTGTGAAAGAGGGCCTTATTTACACGGCAGCATTAAGCCACGTTAAGTGTCTTAACGCTGCATTGTAAATATGGCGAAGCCCGCATCGCCACCACGTCACTAAGAGTGACCTTGTGGTGGCAATAGGGGCTTGTAAATATGCCCCTTACTTCCCTAAAAGAGAGCAGTGGAAATATATAGGTCAGCCAATCTAAGCTATGGTAGAGAGGATATGCTCTAGACACATGGGGGGATATGTACTAGGAAGTGGTGTAGTGTGTCGTTAGCCTCCTTGGTTTAACGACACGCTCCACCACTTCCGAAACTCAAGGCTGCACCATATTTACAAGAATGTGGTGCAGCCTTGCATTTCCCCCTGCGATGGCGGTAGGTTTAACAACTTAGCATCAACGCAGGCACCCTTGAACCAGAGTGCAAGGGTATCTGTGTGATGGGGAGGGTTGGTTGTGTGTAGGAAGGTGTTCCTTCCTGCTTATAAACAATCCTAAAATGCCATTTTGTAACTTTCATGTGTCCTGCTTCATGCAGCACACATGAAAGTTACAATTTTTTTTAATAGGTTTGTTTATGTACAGGAAGGGACACCTTCCTGTACATAAAGAATCCATGGCATTTTGCTCTTTCCATGTGTGCTGCACAAGGCAGCACACATGCAAAAAGTAAAAACGAGAAGAAATAATGCATTTCTTCTCGTTTTGCCAACTTAAGACCAGGATTTTCCTGGTCTTAATTTTGGAGCTGCCTCCGATGTACGACATAGGGGACAGTGTCCAATACAATGCGTGTTGCAGTGGAATGCCCACCACAACACCCACTGCACGGCCCTTTCACGCTAAACATAAGGTGAAAGGGGCCTTATGTCAAGGCAGCATTAACGTGGCTTAATGGTGCCTTGTACATAAGGCGCCGCCCCTATCGCCACCACAACGTCACTATGGGTGACGGTATGGTGGCGCAAGGGGCTTGTACCTATGCCCCATTGTTTTTTAATAAAGCAGACATCGTTTCAAGATTAATCTGTTTCTTATTAGTTTAATGTATTCATTGAAGGTCTGTAAGGTAAAAATGTTCACTAAAACCTCAAAGCGCCAGGTGGGTTAATGAAGGTGCAGTCAGGCTTCACAGTTTTTCACTCTGTTGGCTCGATTTACAAAGTTTTGTGCTGAGAGCCCTGGCGTCCTCCTGCCATTGGGTGGTAAGCCAGGAGGACTACAAGAATAAGTCACAACAAAACCTTTTCTGACTCCCTGCTACAGGCTTGGAGTGCAGGGAGGGCAAGGTTTAGACACTGAGGCCATCAGCCTGCCTGTGTTTCCAGCCTGTCTTTGAGAGCGCATCTAATAAGGGTGGACACAGAAGGCTGGACTGGGGCTCCTGACTACATGACTGGTATCAACATGCAATGTCAGGTTATGAAATGCCAGTGTATCATGTGTATGTACCTTGTGAGCTATGGCCTCTTTCTTTTAATATATTTCTGTTGTTTACCAGTATACTAAAAATATCGTCAAAAGCGGAACGCGTCCAAAATGTAAAAATCTTTTTTGATGCAATTAAAAAAAAGAAAAGTAGTTGTCAGAAACACCCCCCAGGAGTCTTCCTGTCTATCTACCTACGTTGAGAGACAGTACTGCTTTTCTCTTTATGTAAATTGGTGGGAAAATACTATTTCAGTAGCTGAAATTAAAAAAACATGATAGAGATAACAGCAAGTTAATTCGCAAAACTTAATTAAGTTAAAGCAACGCCATGGCAATGTCAATAGGTCTGACTTTCATGTGCTAACACATGGAAACTGTATTTATTTTTGCATATGTATATTTTCACGTGTTAGCTCATGAAAGCCAGACCAATTTGCTCTGTCAAAGATTTTGTGTAAAATGCAGGCTAGGGAAGATCAGTGGATAAAGGCTGCTTGAGAAAACAGCAGTGAAATTAAGGAAACATTTATGCAGGTAAAAATGACGGAAGTTAAGTATAAATGGCAAGACAATAACAAGCATTTGCAATGCAATTGGTCTCGCCTTTAGGACCTTACATGTATTTAGCTATGCAGCACATTAGCCTGGGTGCTGAAACATCTACTGCTCTTTAAAATGGAGGGAAAGTAAGCACCAAACTGCGTGACACGACAGGTATGGGAACACATGGAGAGACATATTGCCTTTCAGCGGGAAATGGTATACTCCAAAGCACTGTTTTTAATATAAAAGCTGCAGAGGCAAAGCCAATAGCAGCATCCACTATATGATGTGGGAAAGAGGCTGTAGCCGCTGGAGATAATATGGGGGTCAGGAGCTCCAAGACACATACAGAATTGCTGTAGGATAACATCTAGGGCATCACAAAGCCAGCCATCCAATGCCTGGCAGGAGATGTGAGGCAGAGCTGAGCTGCAGAACATCCTGAGCAACATCAAGCTCGTTGTTCGGTGCATGGAGCACCGCATAGGAGTACAAGGAGCGAGGGTGGATAGAGGAGACAACGAGCTGGAGAAGATTAAAAGAAGGATTCAATGAGCACAAGCATTGTGTCACTGCAGAAAAAGAAGAGCAAGGACTAGGACACGTGCTCCTAAGGAGTGCAAGTTAGAAATAAACATAAAAGCAATTGAGTTCCTTGATGTCACCAATGGAAAGATGCATCATATCAAACCAAAAGCAACAGTAAAATATACGTATATATTAAAGTATATACTAAAGTATATATACTAAAGTATTTTCTAAATTATATACAGGAGGTCTCGAATTCTCGACCTAAGAAAATACACACAGGGGAAAGGACAGCAGTGAAGACAGACAGGAGAAATCCTTCAGTAGACCAAACATAAGAAAAGGAAGGGAAACCATCTAATAAAGAGAAGCAAACTGAGAAAGAACATTTAAACTTGAGCCAGGAGCTTACCCACTCCCTTCTCTGTGTAGTCTGTAGACAGCAGGTCTTTGACAACAGACAGCTAAAGATCTCAGCTGGTCAAGAACACTGGGCATCGATAGGATACCCTGTAGCTCCCCTTAAACTTCCCTTGCTAACTCTGCTCTGACTTTCAGAGAGCTGCCTAACAATTCAGTTGAAGTGCCAGGAGGTCGACAGGGTACTCAAGAGCCAGTGTAACCAATTGGGGTCATAAAGTGCCACACCCACAAGCAAACTCACACTCACGAGCAAAAGTCGTGTTTTTAGAACTATTTTTTAAAATTTACGAATTATAGGAATTTTAGGATTCCTGGCTTAATAATGTATAATGTAATTTCCATTTGTTTTAACTTCAGTAAAATTTGGAGTGAAGTCACCAGCTCGCAATGGCGACCATAATTTACTGTTAGCAATAGACACACTATGCAAACTGTATAAGAATCTTTGCTACATAAAGAAATGTAATTTGCAACATCAAAATATGTATATCGGTGTAGATGATGGATGGATAGTTAATGCCAGCCTTGAAATACCTGCTTTTATTCAGATGTGGCTAATGAACCTGGGCGTAACCCTCTTCTCTCTCTTGTCTTTCAGGCCTCACATAGTAGCTGGTGTTCTGGGAGATCCGCTGAAGGTTTGCAGTGCCGCGCTCCGTGTATTTGACAAGCTGAGTTTGACACTCACATTGGTAGAGTGTCAGTTTGTCAAATACACCAAGTGAGGCATTGCTGAGCAACAATAGATCAGTGGAGAGAATACAGACCTCTTTCTACTCTCCCATCAACCTACTCTAAGCACTATACATCGTAAAGCAGAGAGTAAAGACTAACTTTTGTAAAGATTGAATGAAACTATGCACTGTATCAAAGGAAGACCTCACCTCTGCCCGGTGGAACACATTTTTGGACATGGCCTATCTTAATGTAATGTGCCTTTCCATATGTATTAATGTGACATGCCTTTCCATATGTATTAATATAACATGCCTTTCCATGTGTATTAATGTAACATGCCTATTCATGTAACATGCCTTTTTATGTGTATTAATGTAACATGACTTTTTATGTGTATTGGTGTAACATGCCTTTCTATGCGTATTCATGCTATATGTTTTCCTTGTGTTTTAATGTAATATGCCTTCCAGTTGAAGTTGAATTCCATGGTAATTTGCAAAAACTTTTAAAAATGCACTTTTGTTCATGTTTCATGTTGCGCACACACAGGCCCTTAGGGTATGTGTGTGCGCAACATATGTGCACAGATCAATTTTAGTGGTGCAACAGGGTGTCCTTTTGACACCCTTGCACCCTGTAACTGCATGCCCATAGGAATGAATGATAAGCCATTCCTTATTTGCGACTCGCACGTGAGTCGCAAATAAGGAATGTGTAGGGATCGCTATTTTTACAGCGATTCCTACATGCATAGGCTTTTGCGAGTCCTTAATTGCGATTCCTTAATTATCGCAATTAGGGACTCACAAAATCCTACCTTGATGCATCTGCCTGAAAGAGTTATTACCATTTACTCTTATGTAAATGGACTCTAGAAAGGAGCTTTGTAATGCTTATGTAATTACCAGTAGGCATGTTGAATGTTCATGCATATTTTTGGAATGTGAAAAGCATTACTTATTAACCGCATCGCTGCTGCGGTTATTTTTGCGCTGTGCGGCTGTTTTCAAATAACCGCGTTACATGACGAGCTCAGCTCGTCATCCGCACACGTCACCCGTGACTGATGACGAGCTGAGCTCGTCATCAGCATCGAAGGGGTTAAGAGAAAAGTTCTGGACTGGGTAAGAACACATTTCTGTTAATGGAATGGTGAAGGACTGTTTTTTTAACCCAAAATGAATCTAGGAAAGGATATTTGAACTAATATAAAGAATGTGCTTTGGAAGAATGGATGAAACATTAAAGAAAAACTTGTTGTCTGTAAAGTAAAAATAATTAAAACACATAAGAAATTAAAGGCCTAATTTAGGTTTCGGCGGACGGGTTATTCCTTCAGAACGTGACGGATATCCCGTCCACTGAAATATAAATCCAATTATATTCTATAGGATTTATATTTTGGCGAATGTGATATCAATAGCTGTTGTGACTGAGTAACCCGTCCGCCAAAATGTAATTTAGGCGCTAAATCTTAAATTTGAAAACAATATGTAAAAGCTTGCCATTATGCTTTGTATAAGTGAATGCTCTTTTGACCTATGGCGAGAATCCCCCTAGAAAAGAATTGCATCTGACAGTAGCTGGATGCCAGCTGTGTGAGGCAGCATCAGGTGAGAGTGATAGGCAGAAATTACTTCTGAACTTGCATCCCAGCTCCAGGACTGCTCCTTCTCTGCCCTGGGATGACAGGTCAGAAGATAACTAAATGGATTAATGCCAATGATGAAGGGTGTACAAACAGCAGGACACAGACTTAAAATTCCCAACTGATGGTCTCTTCTTATCATACTTCTGAAGTCGATGAAATTAGGACCGCTGAAGTGGGTGAGAATCACTCTTTTATTTTCTTTAAAGCTCTGCCAAACTGTACTATTGTTGCTGCAACAACTTCACGAAAACAGGTAAACATTATGGGGCTCATTAGGATGACGGGTGGACTGCCCGCCACAATCCTAAAAATGCACGTATGCTGCTTTGTTTATGCAAATGCAGGTGGTTATCACAGGTACACCCCGTGTGCACCCCCATCTCTCCTTCATTCTGGGGGCCCACAGGGGGCCCACAAAGTGAAGACCGCATGCATTACGTAAAAGCATCTGACAAAGCCCATGCTATTATAGCTGGCGGTGTATATTAGACACCGCCACAATATTGGACCTTTTCCTCCCCGGTCTCAAGGCGACCGGGGCGAAAAAGCGGCAGATGGTCTTTCCGTCCGCCGCGGTCCCCCCGCTATACTAATATGGTGGGGGTCATTTAGGTGAGGATGGTGGGCGGATTGCCCCCGCCAGGCCGGCGGTGGCTACCGCCAGCCTGGCGGAGGCAATCCGCCCGCTATCTTAATGGGCCCCTATGTATTGTGACAAGATCCAGTTTAAATGTAGAGCCGGAGTGAAGTCTTTGCCCTTGGAGGGCTCCGATGTTGAGACTTCCTGTGTGCTCTTTCAAAGCCTTACAGCACTGCTTGCTGTGTTCGTTTTTCTTCAGGAGTGGATCCGTATAGTGAGGGTCCCACAGAATTCTAACTCCCAAAGGCTGCCCAATGAGTTCCCTGTTCACCTTTGGCCATTACTCTCGAATCTTTGCTAACTCTTGTGGCCCATTGATGGTTTCCGCCAAACGCCAGGCTCATCTCTCGGTGGGTACGAAGAACTTCACCCTTTTAAGATAGGGAATGGGGGGAGGGTCTCTTGACCATAGCACCCTCAAAGCCTTTAACTGTTTGTTAGTGTATTTTCTACGCTAAGAAATGCAAACGTTCAGAGCTGTAGAGCCTGCCAGTGTTAAGTTATTCCACCTTAGGTTACATTAGGTTACGTCGTATTATGTGTGCTTTGTAGAATGTGCTCATTCAGCCCTGGGGTGTTGTCTATGACTGCATATGGAAGATACACTCTCTGCAGAGTGAGTGATTGCAGGCATGGAGTGAGCAAGTCACATGTATATACATCATTATTAGGAAGGGTGAGTCTGGCATGGAGGCATGTCCCCTGTTTCCATTTATTGACCACAACACTTGGGTGTTGGTTATTGTTAGGAAGGGTGAGTGCAGAGTGAGATTGATTGAGTGAGAATGAGTGGGGCTAGGTTAGGATGATTGAGAATGAGGGAGACTGAGAAAGAGTGAGGCTGAGTGAGTCAGAGTCGGAATGAGGCTGAGTCAGTCAGAGTCATATGCAGTGAGTCAACCTGATATTGAATGAGTATGAAGGAGTGAATGATTGTTACTGAGTATGAGTGAGAGATACTGAGTGAATTGTAATGACCGGGACTAAGTTTACCAGAGTGGAACTAGGAAAATCAGAGTGCGACTGAGTGAATGGGGCTGAGGGAATCATAATGAGTGGGCATGAGTGATTCAGAATGAGTGGGACTGAGTGAGAAAGAGTGAGACTGAGTGGGCCAAAATGAGACTGAGTGAGCCTGTGATGGTAGAGCCTGTCAAAGTAAGTAAAAGTGAGTGAAAGTATGGGACTGTTTTAGAATGAGTGTCATTGAACCTCAGCCCCACAACCAGAACCATCTGAACAGGTATGAGGCGTGGTTACTGGAATTCAAGCCAAAGATTACGCCAAACCACTTGTAAAGGCCACCAGCCGCCACTTTGAAGACGCACCTTTTTAAAGAGCACTACACCACAATGCATTAACCATCCACAAACCAGCTATCGCTCCTATCACTCATTTACTTCATACTTGGCTTTTGCCCTGTACATGTCTCTTCTGCCTTGTCATAAGGTTCATGCTATAAAAACAGCACATACATACATGCAAGTTACATATAAGTGGACTTAAGTATAGTAAACCTACAAATATTTTGGTCATACATATTTTGGCCAAGATTTTGTGCTATCTTGATATTCCCTACTTGATATTTCGTACCATCTACACCCTTTCTTTCAACGTCTGCACTCTGTACTCTTCTCCTCAATAATCAGAAGGCATGTTTCAAGATACAGGATGTACAAATGATGCAGCTGCTGCCTGCCTCTCTCTTTGTTTACTTCAATGGTCACAGATGTGCATGTAGCATGGAGTACTGTATTTTTTAGTCTTTTGTGTCATGTTATACCATGGTCATCTTAAGAAGAAATGCTCAAGAGAGGTCCCATGACTTTCCAAACGAAGGTTGGATAGCAGGCTCCATCTATACCGAGGGATTGCTTGTCTTGAACAAGACACAGTGCATTAACTAACGGCGGCAGACGAAAGGAGACGCCCTGAATCAGAGTGAGCCCAGGACAAGCAAGGCCCTCGCCAATATCAGGCACCCCAAGCAAACCGTAAGGCTTGGCAGATTACAACACCCACATCAACACGTGCGATACTCTCCACTGGAATTTTAAGAAATCTTGTTGATCCTGAAGAGAACCCCGCAATAGAGGGTTCGAAACGCGTCGGTTCTCAGTGGTCATTTGTCAACAATTTAAAAAGATTAAAAGGACATAATTGGGACATGACTTAATATGACCCTAATAGTTTAAATTGTTTGAAAATATAAAATGTAGGATTCCACCTTGTTGAAAAACGAAACTTTTTGTTGACATTCGACATATACCTCATTGGTATTTTCCTTGTTTGAGTGTGAATGTCTTTTGAATGCATGCAGTGAGAAAGGTTGGTATGGATGTGGTGTTCAGTCATGATGTTTCTGTAAATTTTGTATATATTTGTATAGTTTTTGTATAATTGTATATGCACAAGAAATATCCCTTGAAAAAATGAAAAAGTTCTCTAACCTAGAAAAAAATGACTAAAATAAAATAGTGACGAAATTGAAAATAGACTGTTATGCTTTATTCATAACAGCTTCTTGACTAAAAATAAAAGAATTCAGCTCAGTATTGGCAGTTGTGTTGTTGCTATAGCAAGAGAGGTCCCTGGCATGAGGCATCTGACAATAAACAGCTCACAAGGGCTCTTTAGAGTGGCTGGTGGACATTGAAGCATACTCAGCAGTTACATCAAATAAAATATGTGAGGGTGCGCGGGGATAAATTCCATAACATACTCTGTAGAAGTGTTTTGGGTATTCGAAGCACCATAGCGTGTTTGAGGGTTAAATCGGAAGGTATTCATGGTGGTGGCACCTCCGAGGTAGGCTGACGAAGATCAGACATTTCACACTTCACTCTGTTTCAAACGTTTAACCAATTTACCAACTCTGCCCACCTTGATTTGTAGGAGATTATTGAAGCATAAACAATCTTGCGAGAGATCTTATTCTTGCAAAAGCTACGATAATTCTTCTTTTCAAATTGGGCTTTGGTTGAGTTTCTATCCGTCATGTGTTCTTTTTTTTCAAAGCTTACAAATTGTGAGAAAAAGCACTTCACAGGGCTGTACCAATTGAACATTTGTAACATTCCACACCCCCAACTTTTGAAAAACTGGAAAACACTCCTGTGGAGGGATTACAGGAGGGAACATGGATCTAGGGCCTGATTTAGAGATTGTAGGACGGGTTTATCCATCACAGCGTGGTAGATATCCCATCTCCTTATTACAAATGACATAGGATATAGTGCACTTCTAATAAGTTTGGCGATAGCTCCCATTCACTAAACTCTTAATCAGAGCATAAACCTTGGGAAGCTGCAGGGAGGTTTGAATGGTGAAGCACCGTTGTGTCTGTGGCAGAAAATAGTCCCATGGAATATTCACGAAAAACTGCTTAGTTCAAGATAAGAGGATGACCACGGATTTATTTAAAAACTAGTGTGTAGAAATTGAGCTGTACACCTAAAGCCTATAATCCAGCAGCCATAATGTCTGCAGGTGCAGGTGAAGATGGAACAATATCATGGAAATTTGAACTGCACTGATGTGCAAAATTCTAATGGAGAAGGCTTTTAGTATTGCAGCATGCCGAGCTCTGCAGTCAAAAAAGGAAAGTCGAGGCACCATGTAAGATGACTAGATGGGTTTATGTGGTAGCTGTACAATGTCACAGGTTTAAGCTAGTCCTGGTAGGACATGTTGGCCTTTCATCTTCTGAGAATATTAAAATGAGTATTATAGCTTATTAATATCTAGTTTATTAATAGCGTTTCTTATTTATGGAGATGCAGCACTCTTAACGAGATAGTGAAAAAAAGTGCTATGACTCGCCCACCACTGGCCACATCATAGCACTTTTGGGAGGATTTAGAAGAAAAAATAGTACCTCAATCAAAGTGACACCAATGGAAAGATTCTAAGCAATCAGTACTTGGTCCATGCTCCACTCGAAAGAAAAGGCAGTGAAGCTAGCATGTGCTTGCCAATTGCAATGCAGCAAATAACAGTGACAATGACAACAAACGAATGATAAGCAATGCCCAGATTCCAAGGGCCTCATTTATGAAAACTGTGGCATTGCTGCGATGAAACAGCAATGCAACAGTTTTCACTGTACCCTCCTTGCAACACGATGTATGTGCTGTATTTAATTTACGACGCACCATGTTGCAAGGAATGACAGATATGTCAGGAATCCTGACATATCTGTTGGCCCAAAAGTCACGCATTGCTGGAGTTCTGTTGCAAGCATGACAACTCCAGCAATGCATGGGGTAGGCCAGTGCCTATGGCATGGCGTCACCCTTACACCTTTTGATGCAGTGGTGTCCTCGAAATGTCACAGTAAAAGCTCATAGATTTCACTGTGACATTTCTATGACATTTTTTGTATGTGGAACGCCCACCATGCATACACTCCTGGGTCATCAACACTTCAGTTACCAAAGTAACACTTCTCTCTTCCTCAATAGATAGGTTCTTTCTGACAATTTAGAAATAATCTCACTGTCTAAATGGGCAGCAGTCTCAGCATGACAGGCCAGATCCACACAGTGACCAACAGCATTCTTCTAAATCTGATACCTGAAAGAACTCCCCCTAAAGAAAACCAGTAAATAAGGTACCCACCATTAGGATTAGGATTGGGTGATATTTTTATTATGTGAGCGAAGTCTTGCACATTTCCAGATTAATGGATATTTTTTTTTTAAATCCATTACAATATCGAGTATGTTAACCAAAGCATAAAAACATAGAAACACAACAAAGTCGTTTAAAATAAATAGGCGCACAATGATCGACTCATTAAGAAAAATACTAGAATTGATAATAGATGCCCTTTCACACTTCAGAGCAAAAAAAATAATCCATTGCCTTTACATACTCAGGGCCTCATTGATGGGGATTTGGCGTAGGGCAACGCAGCAAGTTCTCTTGCTACGCTGGCCAACATCAGAGTGCGAGGACAGGAATGCACTGCATTTATCTAATCTGCGCATTCCTGTCCTATTCCCTAGCGCTGGCGCAATTTTAGCAGTCTAGCACCAACGCAGGCATACTTACACCATGGTGCAAGGGTGCCTGTGTTGCGGCAAGATTGTATTTGTGCAGGAAAAGGCACATTCCTGCACAAAAGCAATCTTGAGAGGCTTTTTTTCTTTTTCCATTTGGGCTGCATTAAAGTTATTTATCCTCATTGCTCCTCCCCTGGGGAGGCATAAGGTTTTGGCGCATCCAAAGCGTTACATGGTTTTGTAAATCTGGGGAAGCATCAAAATCCTTGGGTGTTGCAAGGGAAAACCTACCACAACACCTCCCTAATGCAGAATAACGCAAAGTTTGCCTTAGTCCATATCTATGAGGCCATTGAAAGCCACTCAAAGTGGCTTTGTGTGACCTCATAAATATGAATTTGGGATTTATGCTTCTGGAGCATCACAAAAAGTGACGCTGTGGTGGCACAAGCTGCAGTGGCCTCCTTTCCAGTCTGCAGTGATAGCTTCCTGAAGGAGGGTTATCTTTGAGTTCTTTGTCAGTTCTCAATATATTAAGCCGCTCAAGGAGTCAGATTTTGTGGAAGCACAATCACAGAAACAATTAGTTCTCCTAATTAATTGGCCACCTCGATTGATGGAAGACTCAGTTCAAGTCTGATCATTGGATAATGAGTAGAACTTCCTAAATTAAATAAGAGTTGATCATTTTGCATGAAACACATTTCTAATTTATTTACTTTTTTTTCATTTAATACTATTGAAGCATTAGTCAAAAGTGTAATCAGTGTTGCTTTAAAAGCTGTCATGGTGGGCCTGATCGCATATGCCCCTTGTATGTTTGGGCAAACATTTTTAGAGCTTTTTTTGCTATGGTGGCCTTTGTTTTTAACATGTTTGAGTGTTGTGCAGAGGTTGAATGCCTATCCAGGTAAAAGCATAGGACTATTCAAATTTCTGTGGGTTCTTCCTGGTTATATTCGTTGCGAACAGTTAGTTGATGCTCTAACCCAATTAGAGCCGGCGAAAAAATCACAAGGTTGTCTACAAATGCTAAATAGCTGACTGGACAATTTCCTACTTTTGATGGCAGGAAATCTGTTTTTTGGATATAATTATCTATATAAAAGGTATATAATGAAAAGAGAGAGGGAGCTAAAAACGTAACCTAGCTTAAGCCTGTGGTCATTTTTTAAGAGATGTGCGACCTATCAGATAACTTAATTTGCATTGGTTACGATTTACCTTGTCAAAGGTGGATGAATAATCCACAAAACAGACACATAATACTCTTCTGAAATGTTGTGCCTTCTCTATAAGACGTGTCAGGCCTACAATGTTATCTGAGTCCGCACATCCTGCTCTGACCCCTGCTTGGTAAACCAGCAGCAAGTTGTTGCATCCTATCCAACCTGTTAGATGTGACCGGAATTATTTAGCAAAGAGTTTGCCCTCTGCATCTAAGAGAGTTATCAAGTGGAATTTGCCTGGGTCTTTTTGGCTTCCTTTCTTTGTGAAGTGGTTGTAGTCATGTCAAGTTTAATTTATTTGATTTAGTTCTCTACTGGGAACATCAAATTTCGAGGGAGGCATTTTTTATAAAAATATACATAAAAACATTCAATACAAGTTTAGAAAAGTTTTTAAAAATGTAAACAAGTTATAACACATACATTCGTCTGGGGGAAATTTAAAAAGCGAGATCAGACTCTGCACAGATGCACTGTTATATTTAAATTTGATTATTATTAAAACGCGCCTTCTGGCCTCAATATGCTTCAGATCTTGCATTCCTCCACTGCAAAGATCGCATATACTGTTAGCATTTTCTTTATGGGTCCATTTAAAAGTTAATGATTTAAAAAGGAGTATCGCGAGCTGCAATAAAAGTATACATTGCCGGATTCCGTGCCTTAAAGAGAAACGGATATAATGTTGGACCTGTTTATATACAATTGATTTTGCATAGGGTTCATAATGATGCCATTTGGAACAGTGCATAATTTCCAATTCAAAACTAATCATTGGCGTTAGATGTTTTAAGAAGAGCCTCAGTTGGGCTGGAGTCCATGATTTCACTTGTACATTTTTAATAATTTAAAAGCGATAATCAGGTTTTGACTAAGGTGCCTAGATCTGCTTTTAAAAGATTATGAGCCCATCTTAAAATCCATCTTAGAATATTGGTGATAGCTCTGTCGAAGGAGCTGACTAAAGAGAATTCCAAACGCAGTGCTTGTGCAGGGGCAGCTTGTTGGACCTTGATCAATTTACAAAGAATTTTCCCTTCTTTAGTTTTAATTTGTTGCCACTGGCTAATTGGAATGTATTCCAGAGCATATGATAAGATAGGGGGAATCTTAGTACTGTAGACATTTAGGGGGTCATTACGATTGCGGTTTTTCCGCATCCTCGGGGCCGGCGGAAGCCACCGCCGGCCCCGAGGATGCGGAAAAACCGCAGCGGACGGACCAAAGACCCACCGCCACATTAGGATGGCTGGTGGGTCCTGGTTTCCGTCCGCAGCTTTTCCGCCGCGGTCGGATTACAACCGCGGCGGAAAAGCTCTAATATGGTGACGGTGTCTTCCAGACACCGTCCACCATATTAGGATGGCCAGTGAGTTATGCTTTTCCGCGGCGGGTTTTCCGCCGTGGAAAAGCATACGGAACTTCACTGCGGGGGCCCGTTGCGGGCCCCCTAGGTGAAGGGGGGGTGGGGGGTGCACATGGGGGGTACCTATGGTACCCCCTTGCATTTGCATGCAGAAAGCGGCAGGCACCGCACGGTGCCTGCCTCTTTCTGCATACAAATGCAATGCGTGCATTTCTAACATTGCCGCGGGTGCAGCTTAAAGCTGCACCCGCGGCAATGTTAAAAATAGAGGATGTGACCGCCAGGGTGGCAGTCACATCCTAATTGCACAGGAGGGAACTCCGCATGCCATGCGGAGGTTCCCTCCTGCTCTGGGGTCGCGGATGGACGCAAGTCCGTCCGCGATCCTAATCGACCCCTAAATAAGGAAAAGAAGTGCCTTTGCCCGGAATAGGAATATAAACTTTGAAGAGCCCCCACATGAACATCTGCTTTATAACTCAAGTGCTACAGGTGAGGGGAGTTTTGTAATGATTGAGTAAATATTCGCCCCAAATACGTATATTCTTTTACCACTTCTCATTCCATGTCCAATAAAATTTTGTATAATGGTTTTTTCCTCTGAATGGTCCTACTTTCGGTTTTGTTGTGTTTGGAACCAAAACATTTACTTTTGTATATCTTGTAAGCACTTCTAAATTCCTTTGTAATCCGAATGGGGTGAGATCGAGTATTACCACATCATCGGCATACATCATTATGTGAATTTTACACGAAGAAATCTTAGGAGGGAAATTGACTACCTGCAAAAATATAACCGTGAAGTCACTGAGGTATAATGAGAAGAAGAGGGGAGCCAACTCCCTGAGACCATTTGGTGTGGCTATTGGGCGAGTAAGTCCTTTTTCATTTCCAATTTGTACTTGGCACCAAGTTTCTGAATGTAATGAAATAATTAAATGTAGAAGAGTTTCCGGAATTCCCTGACTTCTGAGCTTGTTCCAGAGTGCGTTCACTATATCGAACGCCGTCGTGAAATCAATGAAGACGGCATAAACGACCCACGATTTTTAAACTATGTATTTGATGATATTTGTCTGTAACACTGCTAGGTTATCCATTACAGAGTGTTCTGTTGGAACCTGGCCTGATTAGAAGGGATCACTCCTGTGGAAAAGGCCCAGCCTTTAAGGTGGCCCAGGACACTTGCCACAAAGATCTTCTCTATTGCGTCCAGCAATGCGATCTGTTGATAGTTACCTGGATGCAACAGAGAGCCCTTCTTGTAGATTGGGATCACAATGCTCCCCTTCCATGATTTTGGGATTTTCCCGATAAAGTAGCAATGAAAGTAAAGTGGTACTAGAAACTCCATTCCTCAGGATTACTTTGAAGTACCTTCATCGAGATTCTCGTCTGGGCCCTTTGCAGCAGACGATCTTGCTTTCTTTATATGATGCTCTATTTGGTGAACTGCAGGAGGAAAATTATTTTTAATATTTTTCCTGTGAATACTTGGTGCTTGACTCCATTTTTCATGATTTGAATTAAGTTTATATAAATTACATAGATGTATTTCTCATTCATTTGGGGGAACTGGTGAAGCTTGCAGAGATTTCGTAGTACCTGTTTGTTTAGCTATTAAGCTCCAATATGCCTGAGTGCTATTTTGTTTTTGCTGCAGTTTGAATTTCGACCCAATTTTCGATCCTGTTGCATTCCTTCCGCTGGCATTTTTTTTTATGTTTAATTTCTTGATCTCTTGTCTCTGATTTTTATATCCGGAAGAGTAAAGTCTGTTTTGGAGATTTGACAAATCCTGCGGTCGATTTGACTAGGAGATGGATCAGAACATCCTTGATGATCACCATCTCTCACAGATGTTAAAGTTGTGATATCATTTATCAGATCTCCATCATAGACGTTGTTATTTTGTATTGGAGTACTGCCTTCCTCTGCTCTGTCTATTTCTTTGTCCTGTGCTTTTCCCTGTTCAGTTTGTTAAATTTTTGATAACCCTTGGTCAGGTTTAAATGATTTTGTGAACATTTTTGAGATTTCAGCATTCCCTGACAGGAATCAAATATGGACCACCTTACCTGGGCATTTTCATGTTGTTTGCTGCAAGCCGAGTCTTTTTATATGGATCGTACGTGATCATAATTTTTTATAAGCCATTATGAAGGGGAATGACAGATGACAAGTAGTAGTAGCTGCTGGTTAGACTGTATTTTAACTTCAATTTTTACTTAACACCAAATTACCTGATGATTAATGCCTGTTGTAAACCGTTGTGTTCCATTCTTTCTTAGCTAAGGATAGTTGGTAGAGCTTTAAAGAAAGATTGGTCAATTCTATTGAAGGAGTTCCAGACGAAAATTCAAGGCATTTGAAAAAGGGTACTGTTCACCCCTGACCCCTGCGATGCTAGCCCAGGCCGCCCTGGATCACCCTTGCCCCCTCTCAGGCGACCTGGAGAAGGACTTGGAGTCTCTGCAAGCATGGCTTTTAGATAGGCTGAACGATCTTGCCCCGGTGCTGGCCCCCCGCCTAACATCAAAACGGGTTTCGGCTCCCTGGTTCACTGCGGCACTGTCAGCTGCTCGGCAGCAGTGTAAGGCAGCCGAAAGAGCCTGGTGTTCACAATACGACTCTGTGGCTAGGCTGACCTATAAGATGGCGGTTAAGGCCTATCACCGGGACATTCGCCTTGGAAAAAAAGCCTATCTTGCAGGGAGGATAGAAGCCGCCTCCAACTCCTGTAAGGAGATTTTCACCATAGTGAGAGAATTTATGGCTCCGAGGTCCAATACATCTCAAGATATGCCCTCCAAATCCTGGGCTTCGGATCTTGCTAACTTTTTCACCAGCAAGATTAAACTTATCCAGGACTCCTTTCCACCGGTGGCGCCCACGAGGCCGACCAATCCCGAGGATGACCTGCACCTTTCGGCCCCGCTAGGTCCTATGTTGGCCGTTTTTCCACCTATCTCAGCCCCTGCTTCCTTAGCGCTTATGGGCAATCTCAAATCTGGGTCGCCTTTGGACCCTTGCCCGGCCAAATTCTTGGCAAAAATGGCGGAAGTGATGAATCCGCTGGCGAATCCACTCCTGAATCTCTCGCTGAGCCAGGGAGTGTTTCCGCAGGCCTGGAAGCAGGCAATGGTCATCCCTTTGCTGAAGAAGCCTGGTCTCGACCCTAAGGCTCCGGTCAATTATAGGCCTATCTCTCTGTTGCCTGCTCTTACGAAAATTTTGGAGAAGCATGTACACACGGTGCTCTCCAATTTTCTGGAAACACACGAGATTCTGCATGCCACCCAATCCGGCGTCCGCCCAAATCTCAGTACAGAGACCGCGCTCCTAGAGGTCTCAGAATCCATCAAAGGGGTTCTGGACACTGGGGGCAAAGCCATGCTGGTGATGTTGGATTTGTCGGCGGCTTTCGACACCGTCCCCCATGACGGCCTTCTCGCAAGACTCTATGAGACTGGCCTACGGGAGACGGTGCTTAGCTGGTTTTCATCCTTCCTAGCTGGCCGCCGGCAAACGGTCTGGGCCTCCCCAGATTCCGCCGTGATGCCGCCTTTGGGAGTCGGGGTTCCACAGGGCTCCATACTGAGCCCGACCCTTTTTAACATCTTCATGACCCCTTTGGCGGCGCTGGCGGAGTCGTTCGGGGCCCAGTAAAAAAGCCTCTTTTTAATTTACAGCGCTGTTGACGCTGTCGTGCTATTATCTTCACAAAGCGGCCGCCATTGCACCTGGCGCGCTCGCCGACCACGCCCACTAGAGGCCACGCCCCCTTTTTAAGCTTATATAAACGCTGACCTTCAGCGCAACGTTTCTACTCCTGACCCAGTCCTGAGGCGGAAGCCGGGAGCTGGAGGTACTAAACAAACTCTGTTTGCATCGTCTTTTAACTTGTGTGGTGTCACTGAATAACCTGCTTCACCCTTATTACTGTTCCAGACACATACAGTAAAAAAGCCTCTTTTTAATTTACAGCGCTGTTGATGCTGTCGCGCTATTATCTTCACAAAGCGGCCGCCATTGCACCTGGCGCGCTCGCCGACCACGCCCACTAGAGGCCACGCCCCCTTTTTAAGCTTATATAAACGCTGACCTTCAGCGCAACGTTTCTACTCCTGACCCAGTCCTGAGGCGGAAGCCGGGAGCTGGAGGTACTAAACAAACTCTGTTTGCATCGTCTTTTAACTTGTGTGGTGTCACTGAATAACCTGCTTCACCCTTATTACTAATCCAGACACAAACAGTAAAAAAGCCTCTTTTTAATTTACAGCGCTGTTGACGCTGTCGCGCTATTATCTTCACAAAGCGGCCGCCATTGCACCTGGCGCGCTCGCCGACCACGCCCACTAGAGGCCACGCCCACTCCCCCTAGAAATGTGCATGCATAGGAAGCGCAGCGGACGAGCGCAGCGGGAGCGCCGTTTGCGCGCCGAAGGCGCACCTAAGGCAAGCCCGTCTGCGCCCGTCCGCGCTAAGACCGCGCCAGGCGCCGGAACCCCTGCCCAAATTCCTTCAGTCCTCAGGTACGCCTCCAACGACCTCCACCAACTCCGAGGTGAGCTCGACTGCCCCTGCAAATTTGATCTATCCACAGTACTTGTCTCCTCCAGTTGCTCCAAATGTCACTGGGCCCTCAACCTAGAAGCCGAACGGCCAACATCCCCCAAAATCTTGCGACCTCTCTTTACCGGTGCCCTGATAAACGCCAGGTCAATGTGTAAACACAGTCAGGACATCCACGATCTCATCATTGACCACGATCTGGACTGTCTCATGATCACCGAGACCTGGCTCACTGAAGACAGTAACCCAGACATTGCCATTGCCCTCCCCCCGGGCTACTCCTTCCATAGACAGGACAGACAGAAAGGCAGAGGAGGAGGTGTTGCAATTATCCTTAGGAACACCTTTAACTGTCACACCTTCTGCCTTGATCCTCTCACCGACGCAGAAGGCATAGGTTTTTGCATAAAGCTCAGCCAAATGCTCTCCTTCACCCGTGGCCTGATCTATCGTCCACCTGGTAACGCAGCGAAATTTTTGGACTCGCTAGACGACGCTCTTGGAAGCTTCCTTCTCCGCTACCCACACTTTACCCTTCTGGGAGACTTCAACCTACATCTTGAATCCACAGCCGACCCGCACACCAGAAACTTTCTGCAGTCGTTGGACATCTTCAATCTACAACAAAGCGTCAAACTTTCCACACACTCCCTTGGTCATACCTTGGACGGTATCTGTTCAAACTTCCCGTCCCTCTCCTCCCTATCCCCCATACCTCAAATCTGGACTGATCATTGTCTAATCCCCTTTCACATTTCCAGCTGCCACCCCCCTACCTGCAACAAACGTACGCGCCATCTCGCCCACCCCATCAACTGGAATATTGTCCAGAAAAACCTCATCCTTCAGCCTCTTTCCCCATCTAATGCCCCTTCCCCCTCGGGTGACATCGACAGAGACGCAACGTGTCTCAATAATTGGCTTTCTCATGAAATTTCGAGTCGATGCCCTCCCCACAAACAGGACAGGGCCTCGAAGACAGCCAAAAACAAGGCCCCCTGGTATACGCCGGACCTAACTACCGCTCACCTCCTTTGTAGAAAAGCGGAACGGAGATGGCGTAGAACCTATGATAACGGCGACCGCAGGAATTACATCCTACAGAGGAAAAACTATCTCTCATCCATTAAATCAGCTAAAAAAACCTACTACGTCAACGCCATTAAGGATGCTAGCCAAAAGCAAAAAACCCTCTTTGCAATAGTAAAATCCTTTACCAAACCAAAAGCTCTTCAACCGGAAATCCCCCCATCTCAAGAACTTTGTGACAAAATCTCCGACTACTTTGATGACAAAATCACCTCCATCCATAAAAACTTTCCCCCCCCTCCCTCTGTTCTTTCACCCCCGGACCCGGACCAATCTAACCCGCCTGCCAATAGTCTCAAAAGCTTTACTCCAGTCTCCTTGTCTCAGACCAGAGAAGCGATCCTCTCCTGCAAATCTGGCTCCCCCTCTGACCCCTGTCCACCTAAGATTCTTCACCTCATCATTGATGATGTCAATCCCTCCATCAATGCTATAATCAACCAATCCCTCTCATCCGGTTCTGTTCCCCGCTCTTGGAAAAAAGGGGTGGTCAAGCCACTCATGAAAAAGTCGAACAAACCCCCCTCTGACCTGACTAACCTCCGCCCGATTACCCTGCTACCCGCACTAGGTAAAATAACAGAACAGTTGGTCCACAAGGAGCTCAAGACCTTCCTGGATTCACATAACTTACTTCATCCCCAGCAATCCGGTTTCCGGTCGAAACATTCCACTGAGACGGCACTGATCGAACTGACCGATACCATCAAAATCCTTCAAGATCAAAGGAAGAAGGCTATTTTGATCCTTCTCGACCTCACGGCAGCTTTCGACACCATTTCCCACTCCATTTTGATCAATAGACTCTTGGATATCGGTGTCACCAACTCTGCCCTATCCTGGATTAGTTCTTTCCTCAGTGACAGGTACCAAACCGTCACCCTTGGCCCCTATCATTCCAATGAGAAAAAGGTGTCCTGTGGAGTCCCTCAGGGTTCCATTCTGAGTCCCCTCCTCTTCAATATCTACCTTATCCCTCTCCTTACCCTCATAGAATCGTTCGGCATAACCGTCACCTCCTATGCCGACGATACTCAGTTGATCATCCCCCTAGACGACAATTCTAACACGGCAGAGCTCAATCTGAAACACTGCCTTACAGCAGTCTTCCAATGGATGGACACCAATCATCTGCGCTGCAACTCGAATAAAACCGAGATTCTTCCCATCGGAAAAAATGCTTCTTTCTGCCCTGCCCTGTGGTGGCCGGACAACTCTGCAGCCCCACCACAAACTGTTTCATCAGCCAGGAACCTCGGGGTTCTCTTCGACTCCGAGCTCTCCTTCGATCTCCATGCCTCGACCACAGCGGGAAAATGCTTCGGCATAATAAAGTCCTTAAGGAAATTCTTTGATTTCCTCCCGCTTGACTCAAGAAAAACGGTGGCGGTAGCCCTCATACTCTCCCGTGTGGACTACTGCAATGGACTCATGGCAGGGACCAAAAAGTCTACTCTCGCCAAACTACAAAGTGTCTTGCACACTGCCGCCCGGCTTGTCTTAAAACTTCCACGAAAATCTTCAAGCTCCGCAGCCCTCAAAGCCTTACATTGGCTCCCCTTGCACAAAAGAATCCTCTTCAAGATTCTCATTGTAGCCTTCCGAGCCTTCAATAAATCCGGTCCTTCCTACTTGATTAGACGCTTCCCCCATTATACTCCGTGCCGCTCCCTCAGATCTTCAAAAGATAACCTCATGACCCCCTCTAAATTCAACCTGAAATCTAAAGGCGGCAAAACTCTAAGCACCTTAGCTATTAAAGCCTGGAATAGTATGCCAAGGCATCTCAGGCTTCAAACAGTCGAAAAGCCATTCCGGAAGCTCCTCAAAACCTGGATTTTCAAGCTTCCCGACGACTGGTCCAAATCAGCCATCTAGCCTCCCTCACTTCACTCTGTGACTTGGAAACAGGACTCATAGCGCCATCATGCTCCTTCCGGAGCGACCGTCTGCGCTTTAGAAATACCATTCCAAATTCCAAATTCCAAATTCCAGATCGTATCCTACGCCGACGACACCCAGCTCCTCTTCTCTTGTAAGAGAGGAGGAGACTTTGATGGAGAGAGTATCCGGGATTGCCTTGGGGCTGTTTTTAAATGGTTCCAGCTGAACAGCCTCAAGTGCAATTCCGATAAGTCCGAGGTACTCTTCTTCGGGTGTGCTACGGAGCCAGACTGGCAAGCTTTGTGGCCCATTAACATGTTCCCTCCGTCTTGCTCATCCCAAATTGCTAAGAACTTGGGGGTCAAGATGGACAAGGGTCTGACGTTAAGATCCCAGATCCTTGGTGTGACGAGCACATGCTTCGGCCTCCTGAAGATGCTGCGGAGGTTTCTACCTCTTCTGTCTGAGGAACATAGGAAGCTGACTGTGCAGGCTCTGATCGGCTCTAGGTTAGATTATTCCAATGCTCTCTACCTGGGCCTGCCAGAGTACCTGCTGCAGCGGCTTCAAGTTTTGCAGAACGCGGCAGAGAGGGCCATTTTTGGCCTTAACAGGCGAGCCAGTGCTGCTGGCTTGTTGCAGACTTTACATTGGCTGCCCATCCGTAAACGGATTGTTTTCAAGGCATTAACTTTGGCCTACAAAGCTCTTCATGCGGTGGGAGCGAAGTACCTCCAAAGGAGACTTGCCTTTTACCATCCGGCTCGCTCTCTCAGGTCAGAATCTCTGTTCCTGGCGTCTGTGCCGCGAGTGAAGAGAGCCCGTATTGGAGGCCGCTCCTTCGGACTGCTGGCGCCACAGTTGTGGAACACCTTGCCGCCAACACTCCGGGGAGCCACCAGCCTACTTGCATTTAGGAAAGGCCTCAAAACCTGGCTGTTTACCCTTTAGGCTGTTCTGCTGTTCTCTCTGTTTTCTTTCTGCATTTCACCTTTTTTTATTACTGTGTTGTGTTATTTTGCTGTAGGTCTCCTTATTTAAAGTGCCGGGACACTCTTTTTGAGTAGCCGTGCGCTATACAAAAACAAATATAACATAACATAACATAACATAACACCGACTCTTGTTGCCATCTCCCTTCCTTTAGAATTTCCTTTAGAATTTCAGTACCTTGCCCCCCCCCCCTTGCCCTCTCCCCTGCCATTGAATGTGCCGGTAGGGAAAGGAACGAGGGTCAGGTTCAAAGAAAGGAGGATGGGGTAAAGATGCTGGGTGGCTAAAGAGCCAATCCGACCTACCCCTGCTGTTGCTGTGAGTCCTCCATTGTTGGCTCCTGCTGTTGCTGTTTACACTGCCGCATGTAACTCTCTTTCCTGCTCCTGCTGCGGCAGTTTGGTGGAGTGTGACAGGAAGCGAGTAGGGCTCGACAGGTTGGCGCACCTGTGTAAGAGTTGCACAAGCGCGATTCCTGTTGTGCGCAGCCTTTGAGCAGGTGCAGATAGAATGGTGTGGCAGGAATTATGCAGAGTGACATGGAATAGGCTTTATAATGTGGGGAGACACATATAAGGGAAAGTCAGTGTGCTTTACTGTTTCACGTTAGGAACACTCCATTACTTTCCTATGTAGACAGAAACCACTTGGAGGTAGTTTTAGTTCCCTAGGGCCTACAAATTCCAGACATGCACCAAAGTGCACTTTAAGTTGTGTAAAGAAGTATTCTGCTGAGTCCAAAGCCATATCTGTACTGCTGAAATGTCATATTTCTGTGACTCTGCTCATAACCAGACCCTGGCCGGGGTGTGACCCTGCCAGGCTGGATTAATTACTTTCCTCCCCAAGCTGTAGCATCAGAGGCGTAGCCCTTCTCTGCAAGCATTCCCAAGGGTGAAGTTCTTCTCTACATGAGGGAGAGATGGGGGTGAATCTGCAGGTTATCCATCAGTAGCCTGGTACCAGGCACCAGGCCTGCTGTGGGCCTGGGCCTTGAAGTCAGCAAGAGGGGAAGGGGGCTTTTCAGAGACCATGTGGCGTGAGACCCCTGGACGACACTGTCACGCTCCCCGTGAAGCAAGTACCGCCGCACTTCCCCGTGGCAAGAAGAAAGAGGGGGGATGCCGTTACACTCCTCCAAGGCCACGCCTGACCGGCAGCATCATAAGTGTCTGCCCAGGCAGACCAGAATGAAGAGCTGGCTCCTGTGGCAGAACGTTACGGTGCTGGGCAATCAGGGAGCTGGCGATAGCAGCCAGGGGTGGGCTCTCTGAGCTGCTCTCCGGACCGGGCCCGAGAAAGAGGAAAGGCGGTATGAGGCCACCAAAGCAGACAGCGGGGTCTCCCCAGAGCAGCGGGGAGACGCTGATATAAAATTCACGCAAAGTGTGGAAAGTGGCCCATAATGCCTTGCAAGGCATAGTGAAGCCTGCAGGGAAATCTGTTTGTTTCGGCATGTGGTTGCCCCAGAAGGATGGGGCCACTGCAATTTGTGTGTAAAGGTGCAGGGGGAGCTGCAGGAGCAACACAGACTCCCCCAGCACAAGAGAGGACAGTCTCCCACGAAGTCTCTGGGCACTTAAAGGAAACAACCCCTCAAGGGTTCAGCCATGTTTCAAAGCCAACCTATGGCTGGAACTTTTGTTTTGCAGTTGAGTGCTGATGTTTAAGACTGTACTGAGATGTGAGAGGCTGCACTTGGGATTTCTTTGGAGGGACATCCCCTAGAGTTGAACGGGTGCAATTGCACAAGTGGTGCACTTACATGATGTTCTTTCTAATGGGGACTGGAAGTCACATTTAATATGTGAAAAGATAAGTAAATTGGAAATGTGTTGCTAGGCATTCTTGGCAAGGTGCCTATTTGCATTTGCATAATCATGTGATTTTAAAAGTAAGCCTTTTAGGGGCTTGGATTGACTTGCATTATACCTGTTATCACATATGATAAGTACCCGTCATTCTAAGTGCAGCTTAAACATGTATTCTTGCTACTGCATTAGTTGAACCACCCAACTGTCAGCCACTGTCATTTTAGTGTGTAGACTGTATGGTCTGTATGAGATGCTCAGTCAGGGTTATGTGTCAGTATGACAGGTGTTCCTTTTATTAAAGCTTGTTGAGATAAGGGGGAGGGCCGTCACTGGGATGGTGCCAGTGGGAAGGGCCTCGCTCCAGGTTCTGGTCAACCCACTGAATTTGGGGGCAAAATAATGTGCATACATGTGAGTGGTGGTACGAGACCTCCCTGCAGGAGGTGTGGAAATGTTATGCAATGTTAAGAAGTATTTCCAACAGCTTATGTATATTTGTAAATTGATGCATAGTATTGAGTAGAGTGTGTGTAATAAATGTACTCTTCCTTTTTATAAAGCAAAGTACAGACTGGGCAAACAATTATTGAGTGTTATTTCTGTGTACCTGTAAATGGCGACTACTAGCCCACACCAGCTCCCTTGAGTAAGCTCTGCAAATCTACCCTCTGAGAGTCAAGCACTACAATGGGATGTTTGGTTCCTGGTAAAGGACAAGTGTAGCATATTGTTTGTGCTGGCCTCACAGATAATGCCTAATTTTCCAACAGGTACACTTTCATATTTCAAATGGTATATCATAATCTGTTGCCGGTCTATGTGAGGATGAGACTATTAAATCAGGAAAACAACTTCCATTAGGGTCTATTTATCAAATCACTCACACCTTATACAATCTTATTCAACTCACAATCCACACTATGCATTCATCACCGGTTTTAATGGAGTTTGAGCTCCACAAATATATGAGCTATTAATATCACTTTATTTGTGAATTGTCAGATCTCCTTAAAACAGCATTTCATATAGACATTGCAAATGGGCAAACATTTTTTTCCCTATAAAAAACACTATCATGTAACTTAGCCTACCTTACATTACTGATCTTATTCAAATAGAGCCAGTTCTACTATGGCACAAAGTCTGGACTCAAGAAGCGACGCATTTAAATAGAGATGTCCTGACAGATATACTGAAATTGGATAGTGCCATAAAAATCCCATGGGTTAAGTATGTATACAACTTTCTTAAAGATATCGGGAGAGAAGAATACCTACAGAATCCCCCTGATATCTCAGCAATTTCTCGAAAAAACTTGAAGAAAGAGTGTTTAGCACTTTTGGATTCCAATAGGACTGCTGCGGAGGTCCTAAAATCCTCTACTCAGCAGCATCAACTGGTTTTAGCAACTTTTAAGATTCAGCCCTATTTAATATATGTGACAAGCATTTACGAGCGATTTTTGCTCACACTTTTCAGATTTAACATCTTCCATAGATTGGTTAGCTTTCCCACGATCAACAACTGGACACATGAGCTACCATTCTGTCCCTGCGAGAACACCTCTCCTCAGAGCACGATCCATGTATTTCTTTTTTGTAAATTTTATGACGAAATGAGGAAAATTGTTCTATTACCTTTATTAGGAGAGCTAGGATTCCGCCATTGTCGTGTGGCGATGATTAGCATTCAAGCTCTAGATAATCATGTATCTGTATCAAGAACAACTTTGTTCCTAAAAAATGTTATAACTATCAGAAAACGTCGGGACACTTAATTTGCACTTTATAAATGAAACTGTTTTTAACTTTTTAATCAATTGGTTTTAAATGAATATAATGAAATTCTGTATTTATATGTAACTATGTATTCACGATTTTTTATCTGTACTTTTATGATTGCATCAAACAATCGAATAAAGATATTTTGAATTGAATTGACACTATCATGTTATACTGAAAGAGGCTCCTTAATAAAAAACCATTGTAATATGCTGTTCTTCCATGTACTAGTTCACAGTTACAAAAAATTCATTACATAAAAGTATGAACATAAAACTGAGAACAGAGACAAAAACCAACTGGGGGAATACACTCTACAATCACTGTTTATTGCTCATTGAACAGGGTATTATCAAACATATAAAATCCACTGTGTTTTTCGCAGCACATCAGATTTAGTGTTAGAAGTGCATCAACGTGTTTCGGTGAATTCCAGTGATCAAAACCACTTTCTTCAGGATCAATTATTATCTCCCATAATATTTAAAAACAAAATTAAACCTATATGGAAAGAGACATAAAAACAATACAACCCAAAATATTTTTTTCATAACAGGGATTTCCGTCTCTTTTCTCTTACCCTTCTTCTGTCACATTCCCATATATTTCTATAATATCTATACCCCACAGTTGTCTCTATAGTTAGCAAATTTAATAATTTATTAACCTTCAGATCTTCTAAATGTGGTGACTCTTTCATTTTATATACTGGGATTCTCATGTGGTACATATTCCAAATATTCATTCTCTGCTTACCAACAACAATCCTGCTTTGGTATCTAGCTCACTTCTTGCACCAGATCGCAGTCTAGTTATCTTATCCATCATCCCTATTTCTGTACTCCCATCTCGAAGAGTTCTTGGGTATATCCAATCATTATCACATTAATTTCAGGATGTCTATCTCACTTTATATCCCAATATGGTGATTGACTTCTTTGTGGGTCAATTCGTTATTTGTTAGTCCCAATAATGTCGATCTCCCAAAGGTTTTTCTCCCCTTTCTTCTCGAACAATCTAGTCAGGGAGGGAGAACCATAATTATCCTTTTGTTGTTTGTTATTATCTCCTCACATCCCACCCATATTCATCATCGTACCTTTTTAATTTCTATGAGTTGGATCCATTCAGGATTCCTCTTCTAAAACCAAGGTCGCTTTATCATCCGGTTATATTTCCTTTAATTAAAATTCGTAGCTTGTCGTTTTGCCACAAGCAGGTATTTATCATTCTTATATATGAAGCCCAATGGAATAGAGAATACATTTATCTATTTAAGAAGTTTTATATAGCGATGGCCTGACCCGAGTGTATCGGAGGACTTTACAACAGATACATTGCAGAGAATCATAACAGCAAAAAACAATTAGAAGTGCAGGTCGATGGTGGGGTGAACTGATTCGAGGCCTGAGGTAATACATCGTATGTACGCCCTTTTAAATGAACAAACAGGGGAGAGGATAAATATATTTATTGAGTTCTACTTTTTTGTCCTTTATCATCAAAATGATGAAATATTCTCCTATATATAGTCTATTCCTCTATTTGTTTGTTTCAGAGGAGAAAGAAGCAGCATATTATTTTTTTGTAAAAGTTTGTTGTTCAGTTATTTACACCCCATGAGTCCACATTATTACTCCCATATTTATCCTTTGTAGTCGCATTTAGATAGGGAATTAAACCTCCCCGTAGAGATGTTACTTTACGGGCTGCTAAAGAACCCTTACCTTCCATATGCCGGGACACGTCTTGTTGTCCTCTTTACTCCCAAAAGACCATGCTGCTATTCAAACCAGAATTTTCCTACTTTCTCCTAAAGGGGTGTATGCCCCTCCCACACCCTGGCCACAGTCTGATAACAGATTCCACCATCTTGTTGGTGATAAATTTCTTTCATCTTTGGCATGCTATACGGTCTCTTTCATCTTTTGCATGCCATGTCATGCCAACTAGATTAATCCCTTATCCTTAAACCCTACTGGATTGGGTCCTAGTTATTTTTATGTGACCATAACCCCCATATGTTCCAATTACTCACTAAGGATCCTCATGTGTATACAAAGGTGATATAATGAGTCTTCATAATAGACCATTATAATGCTAACTTGGTGACTTCTTTGTTAACAAAGTCTCATCAGTATACAACTCCTTTAAAAATCAGAACAGTGAAACTCTGGAAAAAGATATATCCCACTCAATTAATTCAGAAACTCAACAAGACCTAATACCAGCCTTTAGTTTCACACCCCCTACAGCTGAGCAGATACAGAAAGAAATCCTTACCTGCAACTCAGGTAGCCCAACAGACCCCTGCCCACCCCGAATAATGCAGGCTTGCTCCATTGAACTAAGCCTGGTGTTGGAAAAACTATTCTCCAAAATTATCATTACCAACACCTTCCCTGACGAATGGAAAATGATATCCATTAGGCCACTGCTAAAAAAAAACAATCTGGACGGCGAAAATCCCAACAACTACAGACCAATAGCCAGGATCCCTTTTGCCGCTAAAATTCTGGAGAAACTGCTAAATAAACAACTATCCCAACATCTGATGGACGGAGAATGGCTGGACCATTCACAATTTGGTTTTAGGGCGGAGCATGGAACGGAGACAGCCTTGATCACAGCAGTGGAGGAACTCAGGACAATAATGGATAACGGATCGAAGGCCGCATTGATATTACTTGACCTATCGGCGGCCTTCGATACGGTTAGCCACGAAATCCTCATAACACGGCTAAAAACAGCAAATATTCATGAGTCAACCTGTGCTCTTATAGCCTCATATCTGGAAAATAGAACATTCTCAGTTGAATCAGGAGAAGCAAAGTCTAATCTGTTCAGCTTGCCATGCGGAGTTCCGCAGGGATCATCGATGAGCCCCACGCTTTTTAATTTATATGTAGCCCCACTCGCGCAAATAATAAGAAGTGAGGGATTCACCCCTATATCCTACGCCGACGACACCCAAATTGTGGTATCAATAAATAAAGAGGTTCAAGACACAGCAGCAAAATTCCAATGCTGCATGACAAAAATCAGCCAATGGATGCAAATGAATTGCTTGAAATTAAACGGCGATAAGAGTGAAGTACTGATACTAGGTGGTGACACAAACATATGGTCACCTTTATGGTGGCCCACAGATATGGGAAGATGCCCAGATTCGTCGGAAAAGGTAAAAAACCTAGGAATAATGCTAGATACTAACCTCTCATTTGACGCTCAAGCAAGCAAACTAGCATCATCACTCTGGTACATCCTGAAAATGATAAGAAAAATACTACCTTATATACCGCATGACTCTCGGAAAACAGTGGTGACGGCATTGGCCTTGTCCAGATTGGATTATGGAAATGGTCTATATGTCGGAGCAAGGAAGAAAATTCTTCTTAAATTACAACGCCTGCAGAATGCAGCAGCGAGGCTGATATTGGAAATTCCAAAGTTTGATAGAGTAAGCCACAAACTTAAAAGTTTGCATTGGCTCCCAATTGCAAGTAGGATAGAATTTAAGTCATTATGCTTGGCATACATAGCAATAAATGGAACGGGATCAAAATTTCTAAAAACACACCTACAACTGTATGAGCCAAATAGACTTCTGAGATCCGGACAAAGGAAACTCATAAAAGTACCCAGATACAGAAGAACAAACTGGGGAGGCAGAAGCTTCCTAGAGCAGACGGCAAAAATGTGGAACCAATTACCGCTGGAATTGAAAAACAGTCCATCCCTGAAAACCTTCAGAAAGGGAGTCAAAACATGGCTTTTTGCTAAACAGCCCTAACTACATACTTAGGAGTCAGTGGGAATCTCAGCGCCAAGACGCCTTTTGGCATTCGCGCGCTATACAAATTGAAAAATCAAATCAAATTAACTACTCCATTGTAAAATACATTTTGTTAAATTATTCTATATCTTTACACCTATTTTAATTGTTACTCGTAAAATAAAATGTGAGGATGAGCCAATCCCAACTAGATACCATAATACCATGATGTTTTTGTCTCTCATGTCAGAAATTACCACTGAAACACATATCAGGGTACCCCTAATGCATTCCTATGAGAGGGCTGCCTCACAGTAGTGAGAAACCAAAATGGCTGTTCGTCACTACCACACAGTAAAGGCACATGTCCTACCTTTTTACCTACAGCGTACCCTGACCGTAGCGCCAGCTATGACCTACCTTAGGGGTGACTGGCACGTCTTAAAAGGGGAGTCACAGACGTGGCACCCACTTTATGTACCACATTACAGCGGCAGTAAACTGTTCACGCAGGCCCTGCAATGGCAGAGGCCTGAGATAGGTTTGAAAGGCTACTTTGGTGGGTGGCGCAAGCAGTGCTGCAAGCCCACCAGTAGCATTTAATTTACTGGACCTGGGCACCTGAGATACCACTTTATACAGGACTGACAGGTAAATCAAATACGCCAAACTGGTGTAGGCCAATCTTACCATGTTTTACCACATGCACTTTACACTGGACAGCAGTGATAAATTGCCCAGAGTCCTAAAACCACCAACACCAGGTCAAAAAAAAATACCAGGAGGAAGGACAAAAGTTCAGGATGGCCCTGCAAAAATGGCTAAGTCCAACAGGTAGAGTTAATAGATGTCTTTTGGATCTCCTAAAGTTTCTCTGTGTACACAGTATTTCCCTTGGATATTTGGTGAGCTGCCCTCCTCGAGACACAGTGAGCTGGATCTAACGTCTTATGATAAGTGGGCAGTGATGTTTTTTGTGATACCATCGCATATTTCTGTCCAAGTGCTATCATTTCCATCGAGTTTACTGAATTCATTCAATGCTTCTCCAAACATTGGATTAGCGGTTAGTAATCCCAGTTTATCTGATAGTTTTGAATTCCACACAACCTTTTTAGTATTTATCGCAGTTGCAGAGGCTGGCAGAGAGCATTGTGTTTGGAAGTGTGAGAGTGTGTATTTCAGAAAAATAATCTGAGGATCGTGATCACTTTACTCCCTTGAAATAATGTTATAGTTTTCACGCATGTGATAGTATGATAAATAGATCATGGTGAAATCTATGGTCGAACTTCTATTTGTTGTAAGAGATGCATTTCTTGCTGGTTGATTGTTCGAAAAGCGCCCATTAAGATAATGAAATCCTGTTTCTACCTGAAGGGTTCTGAGAAGTTTGAATTTCTGAGAGTGACTTTACGCTTTACTGGAAAACATGGGAGGGAGAAATAAAAAAGGTTTGTCAGGCCCATCTCAGGTCTATAAATACTCCTAAGAGATCGACATTGAAGAACCCAGTATCAATGCATGGAAAATCCCTGTGGTGCTCAATTAGTTGCTCCAGCTCGTCCAAAGTTCTAATAAGGTCTGCCATATCAGTCTTAGAAGATGGTAAATAGATATCTATAATTGTTATAAACTGGGTTTCTGGTTGGAAGAGGTATGCACCCTGTCCAAGCAGGAACCTCAATTAAATTATTTATTGATTTTTATTTACTTGAATTTTATATAGCGCTGGCTAGACCAGGAGGTATCAGAACGCTTTACATGAGGAGAGTTACATAGGTTACAAGTTACACATTGTTACAGAAGGTACGTCAATTACGAGTTACATCCATTGGTTCTTGGCGAGTAGAAGAATAAGGGGGTAATGTAAAAGGGTGACGGGGAGGAAGATTAAGTGGAGAATTAGCACAAGGAAAAACAAGGCAGGCAGAGGGAGAGAGGAAAGGAATGGGGTAGGCAACCAAAGAATGAAGGAGGGAATAGGTGGGGGAGGGGGTAGGAGACACAGCAAGGAGATGAGGAAGTAACTTGTCTGATGTCTGGCTGGGAGGGAGAAGGCTCCCCACGGTAAAGAGATCATTCCAAGTCTTCCATTTTGTGTGATTCCCTTATCACGGTGGACTCTCTCAGCAGGGTCGCTGAGACACCAGGGCACAGATGCTGGATCCCTCCCCAACGCGGGGAGAGGAGTGCGTTGGTCATGGGCACACTTAGAAGAATGAAGCAGGGAGGAGGAGGGCGAGGGGTAGAAAACCCAGCGTGATCACAGTGTACGACTTCCGGCAGGTTAGGAGACGGTTCCCAATGGTAAGGGGATCAATCAATCCCAGTCCTCCACTATGTGAGACTCCCGTGTCTCTGTGGACTCTCTCAGAAGGGTCTCTGAGACTCCAGGGCAAAATTGCTGGATCCATGGGGAGTAGGAGTGCTTTGGACAAGGGCATAGTAGAGGGGGCCATTTTAGAGAGTCAAGCTGGTAGGGTTACATAGGTTACAAGTTACACCTTATTACAGAAGGTGCATCAATCACGAGTTACATCCGTTGATTTGTGGCATGTAGAAGGGTAAGGAAATAATGTAAAAGGGCGACAGGGAGGGTGATTTAGCAGAGCATAGGCACAAGGATAAACAAAGCAGGCAGGGGGAAAGTGATTCAGGGGAGAGAGGAATGGAATAGGGGGAGGCAGGCAAAGAATGAAGGAGGGAAGAGGTGGGGAGGGGGTAGGAGACACAGCAAGGAGACGAGGAAGACCAGGCTAGACCCGGAGGTATCAGAGTGCTTTACATGAGAATTAAGACGTGTTACAGCGTTATATCAATTACAGTTGGATCCTTTGCTAGTGAAGAAAAACAAGATTGATGGAGGGAGGAATTGGAACATAATGGGGAGATGAGGAAGAAAACAATGTCTGCTGTCCAGATGGCCCCACTGCTCACCTTTGGGGACCACACAGGTCGCATTCCTGAAATCGCCTGACCGACGCCATTTTGAAGATAGGCAACATCACCTACTATGTGATATTGGGAAACATAGCAGGGACCAGGAGTGTGAGTATAGGTCAAATGAATGAACCCTCCAAGATGGCAAGGGAGCAGGCCCATTTATATTTCCATGCTCAGCAGATCCTCTAGATCAGGGAAGGGGGCGCCATCTTCGGGATCAGAGGTAGGAGGATGACATGGCAGTCTAATTATAGCAAAAGGCCATAAACATACAAAATGAGCGCTCACAAATGCACACTTCAGCGCAAAAGGAGTCCCAACGACATACTCGGCTTGTGTGGCAGCCACAAATCAGATACTTGTAACACCCATAAAGCCGGCATCACCTTCAAGCAGGGCAGAGCCGTCACGGCTCATTAATCTGTGTTACTTCAAGCATCGTGAAAGGACGTGGCAGCGTTTGGAGCTGATCCGACTTGTCAGCTCTTCTGGTAGGGCAGTTGTGCTTATAATGATGCCTTGGTGCTGGGCTTGTGCTGCGGGGGCGTGCCGCTCTCTCCAACTGAGGGCTGCCTCCTTTCTGATCCTTGTGGAGCAGTCCCGGGCCCCTCGCCAAGGAGACAGCAAATTTCCACCCAAAGTTCCCAAGCCGGAGGGTCTGCTCGTGCGCCCAGCATTCATAGCACGCTGTAGCATAACTACTCCCTGTCCAAGCTCAAAGAAGTGTGGCTTACCTCCCTGTCTCAGTGATGCCTACCAGCCCGATGCCACCTCAGTACTCAGGATAAGGAGGTCTTTCTGGCTCCTCTGGATGCAGTCTCCATGCAGTTTTCATGTTGATGGTGATTTTCCTCTCTCGGCACAGCCCACAGTAGATAGACGGCTCGCTGGCGCCATTTTGGGAGACGGGCTGCGGAGTATCCAAAAGCTGATTTCGGGCTTTTAAGATCGTTTCAAACCTCGGCTGATGCCGCCAGTATTCCGATTCTGGAAACTTTACTCTGAGAGGGTCCAGGACATGTTTATGTATTGTTCTGGGCAGTGGTGTGTGGGTTCTGCACGGAGCTGCAGCTCTGAGCGGGCAGACAGGGTAAGCTAGATACACACTAATAGGTAACCTGTGCTCATCCTCTGGTAAGTTGGCACAGAGCAGTCAGGCTTATCTAAAGAGGCAATGTGTAAAGTATTTGTGAAATACACACACTCACACAGTAACACAGCGAAAACACCACAAAAAGACTCCAAACTGGATGAGAAAAAATGACAATGATTTTATGAATAACAAAAGATCAAAACCACAAACATCCAATAAGTAGAACTGGAGTTATTCATTTTTAAAGAGTATTTGAAAATATAGTGCTTAGAGCCTTAAAGCACCAACCGCAAATATCTAGTTGCGCTTGATTGGGGTAAATCCAAATAGGCCACCACGATGGAAAGTGGATCGGCTACAAGGACCAGCCTTGGCCCACTGAAACAGTACCTTGTGATGGAGGATGCGTAGACGTCTAAAACCCGATCGAAGGAACAGAGGAGGCATTGCATTGTTGTATTTCTGGTTAGATGTAGGCGATGTGTTGGTTCCGATACGTGCAGTCGGAGATGCGTTGGTGGTGAACCATTTCCGATGCATTGTCGTTGAGCCGTGCCTCTGGCAATGCAATGCCTTTGTTCTCAGCGGCAGTGCCGATGTGTCAAGGAAAGATGCATCGGTTCTGACCAGCTCAATGATGCCAATGCATGGATTTTGAAGGAAAACAGGCAGAAAACCCACTTCCATGGGCCCAGGACTGGACTGGCAGCATTTGGCAGGGCAGGTCTTACAGTTAGCAGAGTCCACAGGCTGCAGAAGGGTTATTGGAAGTCTTTGAAGTCCCTGAGACTACAGAACAAAAGGCAACACAGCAAGCCCAACTCCAAGGGCTCAGCACTGGACTGGCACCACTTGGAAAGACAGGACTCACAGTTAGCAGAGTCCAGTGGCTGCATGAGGGTTGTTGGAAGTCTTTGATGTCCCTGAGTCTTCAGAACAAAAGGCAAGCCAGCAAGCCCTGAGAGTCACTTTGGTTCTGGGGATGTAGAAATGCAGGTCCAGTCCTTCTAACTCCCAGGCAGCAGGGCAGGCACAGCAAAGCAGGAGTCCAGCAAAGTCAAGCAGAGTCCAGCAAAGTGTCAGCCTTTTCAGCAGCACAGCAGTTCTTCTTCCGGGCAGAATGTTGTCAGGTCCAGACGTGTACTAAGTTGTTGTTGTCAGTGGTCCAGTATTTATACCCAGTTGTGCTTTGAAGTGGGGGGTTTTCAAAGAGAGGCCTTTGAAGTGCACAAGGTCCCTGCTCTTCATGCCCTGGCTCCAGACTTACTAGGAGGGGTATGTAGCTCTTTGTGTGGGGACACACAGAGCCCATTCAGGTGCAAGTGTCAGCTCATCACTCATTCTTCCCAGAATCGCCCATCAGCTCGGTGATGGTCCATCAGGAAATGATTAATCCATCAGGCACACCTTAACTCCCTATGTGTGTGGCTGTGAAGAGGGAATGCACAAAGTCCATCTGTCACCCATCTCAGACATGTAGTCAGAGAGAGGCAAAGGCACAGAATGGTTAACCCCTTCCATGCTCATGACAAGGCCAGCTCGTCATGGGTGTTACCTGTGCTGTGGTTATGACGAGCTGGCCTTGCCATGAACAATGGGGATCATGCATCTTCAGCACAGGAGGGGAAAACCCCCTATCAGCCACGGTATTAAAGTAACGAAATGCCAACTTTACAAAAGTGGCTTTTTTCAGACTTACAACTTAAAATCCAAGTAAATAACTCCTCTATCTTGGGGCTAGGTGATTTTAATTTTTGGCCCTCTGACCCGGCTGAATGTTCTACATCAAAAGAGTTTTCGGAAACACTGCACTCCCTCAACTTCCTCCCCCTCGTTCACTCCCCCACCCATACTCAGGGCCACATCCTTGACCAGATCTGGTCCCTTAACTGTTCAGTCACTTCTCTGGTTATCTCCCCTTCGACTTGGTCCGACCACTCTCTGATCTCTTTTTCCCTACTTTCCAGCCCAGCCCTCAAGTCCTCTCTTCCCAAAAACATCTGGGCGCGCTCCTGGAACCATGTGGATGTGGCCTTACTGTCTGCCACACTTTCCGCATCCAGCCTGGACCTCCACGGGCTGTCGTCTTCTGCGCAAGCCGACTCCATCAACTCATGGCTTCGATCAGGCTGTGACTCGGTCGCTCCCTTAAGGCGGGTGTCATCCAGGCGCACCAACGAGGCAAATCGCTGGTTTAACAAAGAACGGAAGGCTCTAAAACTCAACGTCCGGCGCGCGGAACGGACCTGGAGGCGTGACTACTGTCCGAACCTCAAAAATCAGTATATCTCCCTCTTGGCCTTGTACAAAAAATCGATCTTGACAACCAAGACCGCTTATTTCTCTTCAAAAATTCTTACGGCCGAAAATCAGCCCAGGGAAATCTTCTCCATTGTGCATGATCTTGCCTACTCTGATCGGGCTACCCTTAAACCCTCTCCTTCCCAGCACTTATGTGACTCCCTTAACTCCTTTTTTCTAGACAAAATCACCAACATTAAAGCAAATACCCCCCCTCCTCCTTTGTCGACCCCCAGTGTCCATCAGTCGAAGCACGCCTTGACTCCATCCCCCCTCTTACAGAACAATCTTTTCTCTCTCTTTTGCCCTTGGTTAAATCAGGTTCCCCTATAGATCCTTGTCCTGCACACATCTTGAAACACATCTATTCATCCTGTGTGCTCCCCCCTCTCACTTTCCTCAATAGTTCTCTGTCACAGGGCAATGTGATTCCACCCCTCAAATTGACTGTCATCTTGCCCATTCTCAAAAAACCTGGCGCTGACCCCTCAGTTCTTGTCAACTTTTGCCCCATTTCACTCCTGCCCTTTTTGGCGAAGGTACTGGAGCGCCATGTGGCCAGAGCACTCAGCACCTTTATGGAGTAGAATAGGGTACTTTCCCCCCGTCAGGCTGGGTTCCGCCCGGCACACTCCACGGAGTCCGTAGTGCTATCGGTCCTTGACAACCTCAGAGAGGGTATGGACACCAACCATCCCCAGGCCTTGGTCCTCCTCGACCTCTCCGCCGCCTTTGACACGGTTAACCATACCATCTTACTTTCCCGTGTCAGGGCGGCGGGATTGGAGGTTCGGCCTTGGTCTGGTTGTCCTCCTTCCTGAGAGACCGCACCCAGGCTGTGCGCCTGGGTGACTTTTCTGCGAACTTCCACGCAGTCCAATGCGGGGTCCCCCAGGGTTCCTCCCTTTCCCCTCTTTTATTTAATTTGTACATTGTCCCTCTTATTTTTGCCCTTCAACAATTGGAGGTCTCCGTCTACAATGATGCGGATGACCTCCAGCTTATTTTTTCTTTATCCTCATCCCCCGAGTCCATATCCAATTTTCAGACTGTTATGATTTTTATCCGGGACTGGATGAACTACAACCACCTGAAGCTAAACCCCGACAAAACGGAGCTGGTGTTGACAGGTGGTTGCTCCAGTCCCTGGTCCTCTCTCTTCTGGCCCCCCTCCCTAGGTCCTTCTCCCCCTCCTTCCTCCTCTGTAAAAACTCTCGGGTTCAAACTGAATGATCAACTCACACTGCACTCCCAAGTCTGTGGTGTCCTCTTCTTTTCTCTCACTCCGCACTATTCGCAAAGTCTCTCGTTTTTTTTCTTTTCCTGCTCTTAAGCTCATAGTCCTGGCAATGGTTATCTCCCGCCTGGACTATGGCAATGCCCTTTATTGTAGCATGCCCGCGTATAGCGTGAGGCGACTCCAGCTGGTTCAAAACCAGGCGGCCCGCCTGGTTTTCAACTTGCCCAAATCTTATCACGTCACTCCCCTCCTCCAGTCCCTACACTGGTTTCCCATCCGAGAACGAGCTCAGTTCAAGATGGGCTGCATCACCTTTCAAGCCCGGATCGGCACAGCCCCTGCTTTTATCTCTGCAGAAATCAATCCCTACGTCCCTGCTAGGGAACTACGCTCCTCAACTCAACATCTGCTCATAGTCCCCCGCTTTAAACGCAAAAAGTGGGGAGGCATGACATTTTCTACTCTTGCCCCTGCGTTTTGGAACTCTCTGCCGGCTCACCTCAGATCCTGCGCCCATTACACACCCTTCCGTAAGGCCCTAAAAACCTTTCTTTTTACACAAGCCTTTTCTTCATAACTGCTTCTCTCTATTCTCCTTGTTCTCCCGCCCTCTGGAGCTAGTACTTTACAGCGCCATGAAACCGCCAGGTGTACGCGCGCTTTAGAAGTATTTTAAACTCAAACTCAAACTCAAACTTTACCATAAGTTGTGATTCTAAATTATTAGACCAGAGACACCAAACTCGACATATGGATCTTTTCCAAATTGGAAATGACACTTATAAAATGTAATAAGGTAATCTCAATGTAAACCGATGAAAGAAGTATTCCGCATAGTAGTAAAAAATTAATTTAGGTGTTTTCCACTATCAGGACTTGCAAAATGTAAAAGTACATGTCCTACCTTTTACTTTCAAAGCACCCTGCCTTGTGCACTACCTAGAGCTTACATTAGGTGTGACTTATGTGTAATAAAAGAGGGGTTTAAGGCTTGGCAAGAGGTTTTAAATGCCGGCATGACAGTAAAGCTGCACACAAAGGCTCTGCAGTGAGAGGCCTGAAGATGTTTTAAACTCCTACGCGTGTTGCAGGTCCACTAGTAGCATTTAATTACAGTCCTTTGACACAGGTAGTGCACTCTACTAAGGACTTACAAATACATTGGGTATACAAATTGAGGTTAAGTCAATGAAACCAAGTTTAGAGGAGTGAGCACATGCATGTTAGCACTGGTAAGCATAGGTAAAGTGCTCAGAGTTCTAAAGCCAACAAAAGCAAGGTCAGAAAAAAGAGGAGGAAGAAGGCAAAATATTTGGGGTTACCCTTCAGAGAAGGCCATTTCCAACACTAATATATAACCGTTCGTTCCTGAAATTGCTTGCCTTGATGGCCAAGATTTGAATAGAGAGAGTTGGAATCTCTTTGCATGGTAGTTGGAATTGGATGTTAATTAATGTCAGTAATCCACCCAACAAATGGCCAAATCTGTCCTCGGTGGCATTTTCGTCAGAGGTTGTAAAACTGGGTAAGCTAAAGGTGTCCTTTTCTCACGACTCTTGTAAACATACCAGTTTAAAGCCTTGGACTAGGTTAGAAATAAAAGTGTTCCACAACTTTTGCTGGCATGTTTTCATTGTATTTCAAATTTTGAATGTCTCAGCATGTTGTTAAAATGGTGCCAGTGATGTAAAAGCAAAAACAAAGAAACAGAATTTCACCCTTTAGCAAACGCGGACTGAGAGAGATAAATAAGATATTCACATTCACTATTAATGGTGGATACCCAGTATCCAGAATATCCATTGATTTGCTATAGTTTCACTGGGACTGTATCTGTTGTTAATTGCGGTTTAGACAACCTCAACTTTACGTGGTAAAAGCGCAACTCAACTCCTGGCTCCATCAGGGCCGCTTTCTCGCATGCCCCTCACTGGTCCTCTATTGCGGTAACCCATTAATGATAAAACCGTCACAGCCCTAAATGGTGAGCACCACACATGCACTGGAACTCAATAGGAATTCTCTGTAATTGATGGTGCTATCTCCACATGGTGGAAGCGTCATGATGCTTAGAAGTATAGCCGATGAACAGGTGACGGAGGGAGGGGACGGGGGCAGCAGGGCCATCTACTGTGGGAAAGTTACACTGGAGAGGTGGAAGAGCTGTTGGGAGTGGAAAGCATGTAGCACTGGCCGGGTCGAGGCATATGTGCCGTGGGGCACAAGCATTCTTGGCCCGTTCCGGAATCATTTGCCAAAATAAGCATGAAGAGCATAGGGGGGCAGATGTGCAACAGTTTTTAGCATGCACAAACGGGTTTTGGGTTCCCAATCTGCTTTTGTATATATGGAAAAGCAATTTGGTGTTTCTTAACAAACCGAAATTGTGATTTGGTCCGTTGAGACCTGCTAAATCCTTTCGTACATATGGCCCTAAAGTTCTTTGGAAAGCCCCAGTGTGAGTCAGGGTGAAAATGGACTGGGCTCAGAGTGTGGCCACAACTTGCACCCAACACATCATAACTAGGGGTGGGCGATCAATTACGCTCTGCTGGAGGAGTTGGCTGAGTTTTGGTTACTTCACTTAGGCATGTAATGCAAAGTTCTGACCAAATTCCACCAATCCTGAGTTTTTTCTTGCATGCGTCTTGCCAATGGTAAGGTGGCGAGTGTGAATGATGATTTGGGATCCACCAGTGCAATTTCCGGTCGCTAGAGGGCACCCAGTAAACTTTCCCCAATGCAGGTGAGCGCTTGGCGGGCATGATCGTTTGCTGTTAGAAAGCTGCTGCTCAAGAATAAAATCTACTCAAGTGGCAGCAAAATCCACTTGAGAAGCAGCACCCCTGGTGCACTTTGTGGTGCTGTTCTCACTGATTTAGCAGAATGGAACGTGCCCCTGGCGCTAAAAATTAGTGCTAGCAGAGCGATGCGCCTAATTCTGCAGAGTGAAACTCCTCGAGTTCCAACCACCCCTTATCATAACCTTATTTGAAGTGAAGACACATCTGATTGTCAAGTAAGCTGTTTTTCCCCTTCCCTGTTTCCCAGGGGATATCTTTTCCCAGGGGATATCTCAAAAGGGTGGAAAATCAAATCAGCATACAGGACTCGAGGATAAAAAGTCTCACACTATTTGGAGAGCCATTTGTACACCAGTTCAGTGACTGTTATCGACCAGAAAAACAATAAAGTGAATATTTCAAGGTCTCTGAATTTGAAGGCCTTGTGGTAATGGTTGCTGTTAGAGGCAAAATCTTTTTGCGCCTGATGGTTTGAGTATGGTGTTTGAGCTGAATTCCCCCTGCAAATGGCTGAAGGTTGGGCTCATTGGGCACAGGGCACAGTGGAACTAGGCAGAGTATTTGAATCCAGAGCTCATCATGCACCCATATCTTGCTACAGTCCACATCAAAGATTCCCCTGCGCTTAGAAAAATAATATCCATACTAATCCCTGCCTCATGCCTTTTTTGCAACAAGGAAAATGGGATTTGAATTGACATTGTTGCCTGTTGGCAGCTCCATGTCAGTGGGAAACTAACCTGCTTTAACCCCAGCAAGCGCTTCAGATGATAATCGCCTGCTCAACAATCTTAAAGGTCACGGTACAGGTAAAGGCCATTGGCCAAGAGCCATACCCTTTGCATAGAGTTCCATATACAATGGCCAAAGTGGGCTTTTAATATAGGGGCCGGCAGTGGCAGAGTTTGGACAAAGGTATTTTACCTGTATCCAGTGACTCTTGTACGTCGGCAATAGGTCAGCTTAGAATGTGCTCCAAATGAGTCAACATTGTATATATATTTGATAAAGAGTATCATATTTATTTATTAGAGTATTTATTTAAAGTTTTTTAGAGAATTCAAGTGCCATATCAGAGATGTGGCGGGGGGAATGACACAGTAAACACAACAATGTAATAACCTGAGATAATTCTATAATTTGACATACCCTTGAGGGTCTCATTTTGTTTTTGAATGTCTGAGCTTTTTCAAGGGTTTGGACACAGGAAATGTAGGCGTTAAGGATTTTAGAGATAATGGGAGCAAGAGCTGGAAAGCCTGGATTTACAACTTTGGCACTACAGATGGCAGTGAGTGAAGTAGATGTGTTGATGGTTGGCAATAGCCTTCTAATGTTGTACTACAGAACTAAGAAACACCAGGGGCATATTAACAAGCCTGGGCGATAAAATTATTGCTGCTTTATCGGTAGAAAACTGCTGATAAAGCGGCGATAATGGGCTTGATAATATGCTCTATGGAAATCCAATCGAAGCCCATGTTAGATGTCTTCACATCTAACATGGGCTTCGATTGGAATTCCATAGAGCATATTATCAAGCCCATTATCGCCGCTTTATTCCAATCGAAGGCCATGTTAGATGTCTTCACATCTAACATGGGCTTCGATTGGAATTCCATAGAGCATATTATCAAGTCCATTATCGCCGCTTTATCAGCAGTTTTCTGCCGATAAAGCAGCGATAATATTATCGCCCAGGCTTGTTAATATGCCCCCTGATGAGCGAAATGGGGAGGGGTAGATTTCAATTTGAGGGTTGGTTGAGGTAGATGCTAGAGTCGTAATGTACTGTTTTTGAATGTGAAAAGTGTAAATGAATCAAAATGTAATTTGGAGGTTTTTTTTTAGTTTAGAATGCTTTGTTGAGGTAATATTCAAAGTAAAACATAAGTCTAAGTAATATATAATGTTCAAACATTTCTACAACTTCTGGTTAAGTACAGTGAATGAAAACGAAAGATGTGAACAATATTAATAGGCACAGTATCAAAAGCAATTTGAACAATTTAAACAATTTACATAGGTATATGCAATTTAGCATTTTAAAATAAGGGTCAAAACAAAAGGGGAGGAAGGGGAAGGGGGAGAGAAACAATGAAAAACATGTAGTAAACAAAACAGCATTGCAAAAATAGCATTAATCACTTGTTAAAGTCAATAACCATTAAGCGGGTTCATGTCTGGTTACCATAGAAATAAGGTCAATCAGCTGTCTTAAAGAGATATGTCGAGAATGGTGACCAAAGTAAATCTTTTTAATCATTAAGGGTATAGAGGTGGCATTGGCACAGTCTAGCCTCTGATGATGGCATGAAAGGTTCCACTAGGAAGTGTAAGAGATTTTGGTAGTATCCTTCCAATTTGTGGTAATAATCTGTAGAGCAATAGCTATGAATAATTCAATACATTTACCCACACTCCCTTGAGCAGTCCAAATAGAGGAACAACCACCCAGAAAATTTTGAAAAATGTCAAAATAAATATTTGTGGACAATATTTCATTCAATTTCTTCCAAATAAGCAACCAAAATCTATTTCAATTTCTTCCAAATAAGCAACCAAAATCTATTAAGTAAAGGGCAGAAAAAGAACATATGTAGTAAATCACTATTTTCCTGGGGACAAGACCAGCATTTTGTCTCATCCATCAACTTGAAGTTATGTCCTTCAGTGCTCATGAGGGCTCCCGGCCGACATGAGTCCAGTAGGGAAGGTATTGGTATATTCCTTATGTTGGAGCACCATCTACAGCAAGTCCAGAAGGGAAGGTGTTGGTATATTCCTAATGTTGGAGCGCCATCTAGAGCAGGTCCAATAGGGAAGGTCTTGATATATTCCTTATGTTGGAGCACTCTCTAGAGCAACTCCAGTATGGAATTTTGTTGGAATAGGAGCGCGCAATGCTTTCCAATGGGGCAACCAGATGTCCGGCAGCCTGGAAGTCACGATGAGGGCTCATTCGCCTCCCGGATCCCAGCCAGGGCTCCCAGAGGTCTGACACGTCCAGCCTAGGGTCCCCTCTGTCACTCGGTGCGCACGCGTTCCCAGAAAGAGGGGTAGCCTTCCTCTGGATTACTAGGGGCATGGTACTCCTGAACACCCCTCCAGGGCTGGCGTTTTTTTGCCGGGGACCAGATGGTCTATGTCCAGACAACACCTCCCCTCTGTCCGCGGCTCCCTCTTCCGGCCTGCGGTGTGGCAAAGTGCTCGGAACGGGCTCCATGGTTCCCGGGCAGTCCTCCCCCGGGTGTCCGGGCCCGAGAGCTCCGGTGGACCTTCCCTGGGCTTGAGGTCCAGCCGGAGTCCCCCAGCCCCTGGGAAGCGGAGCCCCATGCCCTGCTTGGGCAGGCGGGAACCCTACTGTGAAGGCTCGGGTGGGCAGATGGGAGTCCTTTCGGTCCCGGCCATCTGGTCGCACCTCTCCCCTCGGCCATCTGGTCGCATGCAATGCTTTCCAATGGGGCGACCAGATGGCCGGGCTCGCCTGGAAGTCCTGATGAGGTCTCATTTGCCTCCCGGATCCCAGCCAGGGCTCCAGGAGGTCAACCCCGTCTGGGCCTACGGTCCTCTCCGGTCACTCGGTGTACAGTGGTTCTCAAAAAGAGGGGTAGCCTTCCTCCGGATTACTAGGGGCATCATATGCCTGAACACCCCTCCCGGGCTGGCGATTCTTTCCCGGGGACCAGATAGCCTCCATCCGGGGGCTTCCTCCTCTGGCCACCGGCATGGCAAAGTGGCCGGGACGGGCTCCACGGGTCCCGGGCAGTCCTCCCCCGGGCATCTGGGCCCGAGAGCACCGGTGGTCCTCCCAATGCCTGAGGCCCAGGCGGGGTCCCCTAGCTCCTGGAAAGTGGAGCCCTCAAGCCCTGTGTGGGTAGGCGGGAGCCCTACCACGAAGGCTCGGGGCAGGCAGACGGGATTACTTTCGGTCCCGGCCATCTGGTCGCACCTCTACCCTCAGCTATCTGGTTGCACGCAATGCTTTCCAATGGGGTGACCTGGAAGTCCCGATGAGGGCACATTTGCCTCCCGGATCCCAGCCAGGGCTCCAGGAGGTTGGACACGTCCAGGCCTAGGCTCCCCTCCGTCACTCTGTGCACACGGGCTACCAGAAAGAGGGGTGGCTTTCCTCCGGATTAGTAGGGGAAGGGTATGCCAGAACACCTCTCCTGTGCTGGCGGTTCTTTGCCGGGGACCAGATGAGCTATGCCCAGGCAGCACATCCCAGGGGTCAGGGGCTCCCTCCTCCAGCCCGCGGCATGGCAAAGTGCCCGGGACGCGCTCCATGGGTCCCAGGCAGTCCTCCCCGGGCGTGCGGACCCCGAGAGCTCCTGCAGGCCTCCCCATCCCTGAGGCCCAGCTCAGGTCTCCGAGTCCCTGGGAAGCCGAGCCCCCGTGCCCTGCTAGGGCAGCCGGGAGCCCTACCAGGAAGGCTCGGCTTGGGGCATGCAGATGGGAGTACTTTCGGTCCCAGCCATCTGGTCACACCTCTCCCCTCGGCCATCTGGTCGCACGCAATGCTTTTCAATGGGGCGACCAGATGGACGGCTTCCCTGGAAGTCACGATGAGGGCTCAATTGCCTCCCGGATCCAAGCCAGGTCTCCAGGAGGTCGGGCACATTCGCGCCTAGGGTCCCCTGAGTCTCACGGTGTGCATGGGTTCCCAGAAAGAGGGGTAGCCTTCCTCCGAATTACTAGGGGCATGGTATGCCGGAACACCCCTCCTGGGCTGGCCTTTCTTTGCCGGGGACCAGATCGGCTATGTCCAGACAACACCTCCCTGGGGGTCCGGGGCTCCCTCCTCTGGCCCACGGCGTGGCAAGTGCCCGGGATGGCCTCCATGGGTCCCGGGCAGTTCTCCCTGGGCGTGCGGGCCCGAGAGCTCCTGTGTGCCTCCCCGTGCCTGGGGCCTAGCCATGGTCTCCGAGCCCCGGTAAGCTGAGTCCCCGAGCCACGTGGCAGGGTGCCTGGGATGGTGTCCGGTGGGCCCGAGGAGGCTTCCCCTGTGACTCTGGGCCTGGGAGCCCCGGCTTGGTCCAGGGGCCCCGCCGGGCCCCGGGCCGGGTGCTCTGGCCCTGGGACCCATTCCCCAGCATGCCGCACCACCAAAGGCCAGGAACAGGGTTCAGTTGTACCCTGGAAGCCTCCCCTTGCTTGGCTGGGTTCAGGAGCTCCGTCCTGGGCCCCTGAGGGCCCTGGAGAGGGCAGCCTTCCCCACCCCGGGCTCCGCCCATGGTCTTGCCACGTGGCAGGGGGCCCGGGATGGGGTCCGGAGGGGCCGGGGAGCCCTGGCTGGGTCCAGGGGCCCCTCGGCCATTTGTTCGCCCCAAATGCTTCCCTGGAAGTCCCAATGAGGGTCCATTTGCCTCCCTGATCCCAGCGAGGGTTCCAGGAGGTAGGGTACTTTCGCGCCTTGGGTCCCCTCTGTCTCCTGTCACAGATTACTAGGGAGAGGGTCAGTCAGACCTCCGTGAGGTCTGGCGATTCTGAAACAGGGGAAAGCAGAACCCGGCCCTGCATGCCAAGGGCCCCCAGTGGCCCGGGTATGCACCTGCCTCTCAGCCCTTTGCCGATGGTCCTTTTTCTCTGAGTTTGCTCAGGCAGACATCCATGAGGTCCGGCGATGCTGAGACGGGGAAGGCAGCAGCCGGGCTTGTCTGCTGGGGCCCCCAGGGGCCTGGGTACGCACCTGCCTTTCAGCCCCTTCCCGATGGTCCATTTTCTTTGAGTTTTTTTCCTCAGTCAGACCTCGTGAGGTTTAGCGATGCTGAGACGGGAGAAGGTGGCACCCGGGCCCGCCCGTCGGGCCCCCCGGGGCCCGGGTCGCACCTGCCTTTTAGCCCCTTCCAGATGGTCCTTTTTCTCCGAGTTTTCTCAGGCAGACCTCTGTGAGGTTCGGTGATGCTGAGACGGGGAAGGTGGCACCCGGGCCCACCTGCCAGGATCCCAAGGCCCCGAGGATATGCACCTGCCTCTCAGCCCCTCACCTGTTGTGTTTGCATATTCCGCCCTAAGTGCGCTGGGGATGCCCAGACGTGGGTCCCAGGCACTCCACACCACTGGAGTCAAGCTAGTCGGGCTGATGAGAGGTGTTACCTCGAAGCCGGTCCGGTCCTCGGATGCTTGATTCCGTTCTGGGAAGGACATGGCTTTTGTAGTTCGGACTGGACAGTTCCCATGGGGCACAGGGTCAGAGCTGATTTGCATATCGCCATTATCTAACCCGGGGTGGTGTGGAGTGCAAAATAACGATGGATTTGGGCCCAGATCTTTGGACTGGGGTGAGTGTGTGACATTGATCCACATTCGGTCCATCACCTGTTGTGTTTGCATATTCCGCCCTAAGTGCGCTGGGGATGTCCAGACGTGGGTCCCAGGCACTCCACACCACTGGAGTCAAGCTAGCCGGGCTGATGAGAGGTGTTACCTCGAAACCGGTCCGGTCCTCGGATGCTTGATTCCGTTCTGGGAAGGACATGGCTTTTGTAGTTCGGACTGGACAGTTCCCATGGGGCACAGGGTCAGAGCTGATTTGCATATCGCCATTGTCTAACCCGGGGTGGTGTGGAGTGCAAAATAACGATGGATTTGGGCCCAGACCTTTGGACTGGGGTGAGTGTGTGACATTGATCCACATTCGGTCCAACACCTGTTGTGTTTGCATATTCCGCCCTAAGTGCGCTAGGGATGCCCAGACGTGGGTCCCAGGCACTCCACACCACTGGAGTCAAGCTAGCCGGGCTGATGAGAGGTGTTACCTCGAAACCGGTCCAGTCCTCGGATGCTTGATTCCGTTCTGGGAAGGACATGGCTTTTGTAGTTCGGACTGGACAGTTCCCATGGGGCACAGGGTCAGAGCTGATTTGCATATCACCATTGTCTAACCCAGGGTGGTGTGGAGTGCAAATAACGATGGATTTGGGCCCAGATCTTTGGACTGGGGTGAGTGTGTGACATTGATCCACATTCGGTCCATCACCTGTTGTGTTTGCATATTCCGCCCTAAGTGCGCTGGGGATGCCCAGACGTGGGTCCCAGGCACTCCACACCACTGGAGTCAAGCTAGCCGGGCTGATGAGAGGTGTTACCTCGAAACCGGTCCGGTCCTCGGATGCTTGATTCCGTTCTGGGAAGGACATGGCTTTTGTAGTTCGGACTGGACAGTTCCCATGGGGCACAGGGTCAGAGCTGATTTGCATATCGCCATTGTCTAATTCGGGGTGGTGTGGAGTGCAAAATAACGATGGATTTGGGCCCAGATCTTTGGACTGGGGTGAGTGTGTGACATTGATCCACATTCGGTCCATCACCTGTTGTGTTTGCATATTCCGCCCTAAGTGCGCTGGGGATGCCCAGACGTGGGTCCCAGGCACTCCACACCACTGGAGTCAAGCTAGCCGGGCTGATGAGAGGTGTTACCTCGAAACCGGTCCGGTCCTCGGATGTTTGATTCCGTTCTGGGAAGGACATGGCTTTTGTAGTTCGGACTGGACAGTTCCCATGGGGCACAGGGTCAGAGCTGATTTGCATATCGCCATTGTCTAACCCGGGGTGGTGTGGAGTGCAAAATAACGATGGATTTGGGCCCAGATCTTTGGACTGGGGTGAGTGTGTGACATTGATCCACATTCGGTCCATCACCTGTTGTGTTTGAGACAGGGGAAGGCAGCACCCGGGGCCTGCCTGCCAGGGCACCCAGGGGCCCGGGTACGCACCTACCTCTCAGCCCCTACCTGATGGCCATTTTTCTCTGAGTTTTTCCTCAGTCAGACCTCCGTGAGGTCCGGCGATGCTGAGACGGGGAAGGTGGCACCCGGGCCCTCCTGCCAGGATCCCAAGGCTCCGAGGATATGCACCTGCCTCTCAGCCCCTTCCCGATGGTCCTTTTTCTCCGCGTATGCTTGCCCCGGGAGCAGGCAGGAAGGGGGTACTAAGCCAGCATACCCCTGCACAGGGTGGCCTACCAGGGGATGCCCCAGCTGTACTCTGATCGATTGGGCATTCTTGGTCCTTTTAGGGATGGACTGCTTGGCCAGCCTCCGCTAGCAAAGAGCTTCCACCTTGCATGGACCATCCAACTCGAGGGCTTACCGCAGGAGGCCCTTTACCCGGCAGATCGAAGGCCGAGTGGCCCCGGCAGCTCATGCCCCCAGTGGTCTGATTGAGCGGAACGGGTCAGGTGGCGCCAGGCCCTTGGATGCTGCTGCCCAGCAGGTCTGTAGGCCCCGTGCACCAGGCCGTGACCCCTCTCTGGCCAGCACATTTCCACAGCACCAGAGAACTACCGTTCCGAGGGGTGCCGCCGCCACAAGGCCCCTGCACTCCTGCATTTCGCTCAGGCTGCACCTCTGCCCGCCTCTCCCTCCCGGGGAGACGGCTGGGCCTGCTGGTGCCCATGCGACCGCACCTCTTCACACCCCTCCAGCGAGCCCTCCCACCCAGGCGGGTGGACTCTTTCCCCTAGCAGGCTCCCGAGAGATGGAGGTGTGCGCGAAGGTTGCCGGTTATGGAGATGGGCATGCAGCCCCCACCCCATCAGCAGGTGCGGCTAACTGGTTGATCCTGCCAGTAGCATATGCTTGTCTCAAAGATTAAGCCATGCACGTGTAAGTTCACACGGCCGGTACAGTGAAACTACGAATGGCTCATTAAATCAGTTATGGTTCTTTTGATCGCTCCATCTATTACTTGGATAACTGTGGTAATTCTAGAGCTAATACATGCTGACGAGTGCTGACCTCCCGAGATGCGCGCATTTATCAGACCAAGACCAATCCGGGCTTTCCCGGCCACTTTCGTGACTTTGGAGCTGCTAGAGGTGAAATTCTTGGACCGGCGCAAGATGAACCAAAGCAAAAGCATTTGCCAAGAATGTTTTCATTAATCAAGAACCAAAGTCGGAGGTTCAAAGACGATCAGACACCGTCGTAGTTCCGGCCATAAACAATGCCGACTAGCGATCCGGCTGCATTATTCCCATGACCCGCCAAGCAGCTTCCGGGAAACCAAAGTCTTTGGGTTCCGGGGGGATTATGGTAGCAGAGCTGAAATTTAAAGGAATTGACGGAAGGGCACCACCAGAAGTGGAGCCTGCGGCCTAATTTGACTCAACACAGGAAACCTCACCCGGCCTGGACATGGAAAGTATTGATGGATTGATAGCTCTTTCTCAATTCTGTGGGTGGTGGTGCATGGCCATTCTTATTTGGTGGAGAAATTTGTCTGGTTAATTCCGATAACGAACAAGACTCCTCTACGCGACCCCCCATCGGTCAGTGCCCAACTTCTTAGAGGGACAAGTGGCGTTCAGCCACACAAGATTGAGCATTAACAGGTCTGTGAAGCCCTCTGATGTCCAGGGCTGCACGCGCGCTACTCTGAATGGATCAGCGTGTGTCTACCCTTCGCTGACAGGTGCGGGTAACCCACTGAACCCTGTTCATGATAGGGATTGGGGATTGCAAATATCTCCCATGAACAAGGAATTCCCAGTAAGCTCATGTTGATTAAGTCTCTTCCTTAGTACACACCGCCCGTCTGATTGGATGGTTTAGTGAAGTCCTCGGATTGGCCCCGCCGGGGTTGGCAACGGCCCTGGCAGAGCACCAAGAAGATGATAAAACTTGACTATCTAGAGGAAGCAAAAGTCGTAACAATGTTTACATAGGTGAACCTGCGGAAGGATCATTAACGGCTGAGCGGCCCGTGCGACCAACTGCGCCAGCCCGAAGCCCTCGGCCGCCTACTGCAAGCACGCACCTTAGGCACAGGGCCCGGCGCTGGTGCGCCCCGGCCGGCGGAGCGGTCCGCGGCCCCATGGGATGCTCGGGTGAGGACTGGGATTTCAGCGGGACTCTTCACCCTGGGGAAGGCCTGACTGACGTGCAAGGGACCGGGGATTGGGGGAAGCCCACATCCCCTGTCCCTCTCCAAGACAGAACCCAAGCTCACCCATCATGTCCCTCCCAGCGTTGGGGGGAAACCGAATGGCAGTGCATCCCCGAGCTGGTACGACCCCTCCCTCGAAAAGGACCTGGTGCCGGCTGGGCACTCCCACGCCTGAGTCCCAGCCCGAACGGGTTCCGGGCAACTGAGGAGCAGCCCTTCTCGCATGGCAGGGTAACCTGGAAGAGAAGGGGCCGAGGGCCTGCGAGGGGACCCCGACTCCTCTCGATGGGAGGCATGAGGGATGGGGAGCCACCTGGCTCTTCCCTTCTGGGCACCTCCGACCCGGGCGAGGGTGGTGGTGGGCTGATTGCTTGCCCGCTGGCACGGCTCGGGCCCCCGTTGATGGATGGCTGACGTGCACGTGAGGCGACCCACCCTCGTTGCCAGGTACCCGATTTGACCTGGTCCCGTGCTGGCAGGCCGAGGGGTTTGAAGACTCTTGCAGTCCCTCCCGGGTACTTCCCAGGAGGGACCGGTGGCTGTGGGGCTGCCTGTTCCCATCGCTCCAGGACCCCCCTCCCTCACCACCCTGGTGGACTCCTGGGCCGAGCACCTGGCAATGTTATTTTTCTCTCTACGGTACAGTCTGACTCCCAAGTGGGGAAGCCTTGAACGGGGCGCCCGGGCCGTTTTGCCGCGCGGGCGGCGGACGGATGGCATCGCCTTCCTCCCACCTCTCCTGCGCCTGCAGGTGAGTGAACTTTTTCAAAATGTTGCCTGTGACTCTTGGCGGTGGATCACTCAACTCGAGCGTCGATGAAGAACGCAGCTAGCTGCGAGATTTAGTGTGAATTGCAGGACACATTGATCTTCGACACTTTGAACGGACCTTGCGGACCCGGGTTCCTCCCAGGGCTATGCCTGTCTGAGGGTAACTCGATCATCAATCGCCCCGGGGCTTCCCCGGGACACGTCTGGGCCTGTAGCAGGGTTAGCTCTGCTTCCCCCACAAGTTCAGAGCAGCCGATCGCCCATGGCAGGGTCCCTCGCTGAGTCCTGCCGCGGAGGTACGCCACCAGAGCGCCTGGCCCTGAAAAGGGGTTTGGTGACTGAACCGCCCCGGGCCCATCTCGGGGCGGCTGGCTGCGTGCCACAGTTGACTGTCTGTGGTGTCCCACCGGCTGCCTGCGCGCACGCGCCTGGGGCGCACACCCCTTCCCCCCATGATGGGAAAGAGGGCGCACTCTGCTTGGACGCCAGGCCCATGCTCCAGCAGGGGTCTAGCCTTCCCCGGCTACCACCTTGACGCTCCGACGTTATTCTTCCGACTACGACCTCAGATCAGATGTGGTGACCCACTGAATTTAAGCATATTACTAAGCGGAGGGAAAGAAACTAACCAGGATTCCCCCCGTAACGGCGAGTGAAGTGGGAAGATCCCAGCGCTAAATTCCTGCCCGGCGGTGGGCGTGGGAAATGCGGCGTACAGAAGACCGACTCCCCAGCCTTGCTCTGGGGGCCCAAGTCCTTCTGATCGAGGCTCACCCGGTGGACGGTGTTAGGCCGGTAGCGGCCCCTGGTGCACCGGGATAGGGTCTTCTCGGAGTTGGGTTGCTTGGGAATGCAGCCCAAAGCGGGTGGTAAACTCCATCTAAGGCTAAATACGGGCACGAGACTGATAGCCAACAAGAACCGTAAGGGAAAGTTGAAAAGTACTTTGAAGAGAGAGTTCAAGATGCGGTCGAGCCAGGGACTAAGCAGGTTGAATCGCCGGAGGGCTGCCGAGACAAATTCTACAGGCCCCTCCACCCTGGTGGACCATGGGGCATAACATTGCTAACCAAAAAATACTGTGGGTACAGCGTTAACTGTATGTATAATTGAGAGACACACACATTAGGTGTGTTCTATACTTATCCTACCTTAATTTTGGTTTATTCACAAGAGTGGCATACATGGGGCTGGCCCTCATGTTGTCCTGAAGAAGAGGTGTAGGGGACACCTTGAAACATGTTGACAGGATATTAGGGACTATGACCACATATAACAGTTATATTTCCTTTATCTACCCCTTTTTACTATACCAACTAGGAGCAGGAATACAAAATTTAGCCCACTAGCTAGGTAATTTTAATTTAGCACCAATCACAACTCCACCATACACTGCACCACACCTAATGTCTGTGTCTTATTCAACCTGCTTAGTCCCTGGCTCGACCACAGATGTGGTCGAGCCAGGGACTAAGCAGGTTGAATCGCCGGAAGGGCTGCCGAGACAAATCCTACAGGCCCCTCCACCCTGGCGGACCATGGGGCATAACATTGCTAACTAAAAAATGCTACGGGTACAGCGTTAACCGTATGTATAATTGAAAGACACACACATTAGGTGTGTTCTATACTTATCCTACCTTAATTTTGGTTTTCACAGGAGTGGCATACATGGGGTAAGCATGAGCGGATTTTGCGGATTGGCAATCCGCGAATTTGCGGATTTGCAAACTCGCAATCCGCAAAATCCGCGAATTCCCGCGAATTTGCGGATTTTTTTTTTTTTTTGTGTTCGCCCGTGTTTCTGCCAGTTCGCGAGGGTTTTTACAATTTCGCAATTTGCGAACTTACCTGTCGGGTCGCAAGTTTTGCGAACTTGTTGTTTCTACGTGTCCAACCTGTTTGGGACACTCTTCTTCATCACTGCCACTCTCTGTCACCACTGCCACTCTGACTACTCATGCCACCCTCTGGCCCACCCATGCCACCCTCTGTTTCATCACCACACCCTCTGGTTGTCCAGTGTACATTATTTTTGGCAAAGCAAAGCACACCTTCCCTGCCTCAAGTGACCTGAATTAATTTGGGGCTGATTAATGTGTCACAGAATATTTTTTTAGCTGGCACCTGCTTCCTTAGTGCGCCCTGATTAGTGATCTTTTGCACTTGCTAAGTGCTTTCATTGTTGCAAAATTAGTTACAACACCTGCCCTGCCCCAACTGACAATAATGAATTAGGGGCTGATTAATGGATTTTAACTTCCAGCCTGGCTCCTGCTTGTCTCCCTTAGCTGTAAGTCAGGACCTTTGTGGCATATGTGTAACTATTCTGAGGTTCAGAGCAGGGTCACATAATAGTTGCAACTGGCAACTGAACTCTGGAGGGGCCCCTCAGGAAGCACTACAGGAAATGGCTACTAATGATGAGCCTGAACTTTTGAACCTGGTAAGTAGTTACTTTCAGTTTTGCTAAAATCGTATTTCTGCAATTTCGCACTTATTCGCGGGGCGCGAACTCACGCGAACAGTGCGAGCAGTGCGAGCAAAATCCGCTGCTCGCGGATTTGCGGATTTTTCAGGAAATTCGCAAATCTCGCGGATTGCGGATTTCCCGAAAATCCGCAAAATCCGCGAGCGGAACGGATTTTCCGCCCATGCCTAACATGGGGTTGGCCCTCATGCTGTCCTGAAGAACAGGTGTAGGGGACACCTTGAAACATGTCGACTGGATATTAGGGACTATGACCACATAACAGTTATATTTCCTTTATCTACCCCTTTTTAGGTCTTGGCTAGCGAAAGGCTGAGACTTTATGTCTTAGAGAGTGGGGCTTGAACCCGCCCCTCTTCTCCATTGGCTGGCTTCTTAAATGGAGGCCAGCCATCGGAGGAGAGGGGCGTCACTCCATTCAAGCCCCGTGTTTTTGGGATTGAGGGGCGTGTTTTTTCAGGTTCTTTCTCTCCTCTTCCCATTGGCTGGAATTTTACATTCCAGCCAATGGGAATTGGAGAGAATGAAAAACACGCTTCCCCCCTAGTCCGAAAATGACGCTGCCTTTCTCCGAGGCATTTCTGCATGACCTCGGAGAAAGATGGTGTTGTTGGACTGCCCTCCTGACGGCTTGTTTTTATTCTGAACTGACGACACCCTCTCTTTTCTGTTAATGAACGTCATATCTAAAAAGTTCAAAAGAGCTAATCATTAAATCATTGAGGGCCAGTATTATCGTGCTCTTACTTGGTTTCCAAGCCACTAGGCAAAATTATACCTGGGGTTTAGTGATAAGAATAATTTTATGTTTTGACTGGGGAATTCGGGAAAAATCGATGCTATATATACAATTACGAGCTGTGTTGACTACATTTTAACCCTATCTTATTCGGACTTTAACAATCCAACATGGCGTCCACACAGTCCATAGAACGGAATAGTGATCCTCACAGTTTTAGCCTTTGGTAATTGCCGCATTTTTACGTTCTTAACAATGCCCAGGGCGGGAAACATGCATGTGGCGCATACCATTGTGTTTAGGGGGGGTAAATAGTATTGCCCAATAAATTACGTGCTTTTAATCGAAACCATCAAAAGTTTGTTTTGCTTATAATATTCAGAGCGTTTCTCTGGCTACCGGTGTGTGACGAGAGTTTCTTTGACTGTTGCTAAATATCTTGAATCTAATCTGTGCCCCCTGCTTTGCGCTTGCATTGGGCTTACTCTCCTGCTCTGTGGTCCTGCTTCTGCCTATTGCGCACAGTGCCTTGGAAAGTATGGCGGCAGAACAGGCTGGGCAGAAGCGGGCACTGGACCTGGAGGATGAAGTGCTGTCCCTGGAGAATGTGCTGGAAGAGCACGATGCCATGAAAGAAGACGCGTGCACAGTGCTGGGTTGCAGCGACCCGGAGCGGTGCTCTTACCCCCAGGTAAGAAAAATTTGAGCCCTGAAGAAACTCCAATCTTTCTCAAATGCTGGTGATGTAGGTAAAAGGCTAGTAAATTGTCATTATGTCTTCTAGAAATGCTGTATCGATGGATGTATCTCAAGGCAGATGCTCAATTGAGTTACACCAAAAATACTGTGAATAGAGACCCCAAAGTATGACCATAGTACGCTGGACACAGAGACTCCAAAGGAAACTGGAAACCCAGGGATAGTAGGGGAGGAGAGTCCTGCTGTATATTTCTAGGATTGTCGTTGGGAACACCTAGGCATGTTGTATTTCTAAGGGTACAGTTGGAAGAGAGGCTGTTACTATGGCTTTCATGGGAACAGAGTAACAGAGTTAACTGATAAGATTTGTTTTTGTTTGGGGGTTTTTTTGTGCAGGTTTTTGAATCGCGCAAACCTAGCCCAATGCGTTATACCACTTTACAACGGAACAATTTAGTGGTGCTTTTTTTTAGGTGCACACCGATTACGTAATTTGCCCCAAATGAAACGCTGTTGAGCCAAAATTCAAACCTGGTTCCTTCCTCACGTCCCAAAGGTCGGCAGTTCTAGCCACAAGGCTCACCTGCTCCCATTTGCAGCATGGGCTCCTGGACAGTCTTTAGGGTGTCTGGCGCTAAGATTCCAATGAGGGAGAACAGCACGAGCTTCCTTGAATATTCACAATATATTGTACAAATTGTTCTTGAGAGGTGTGCAGTAAGTGGTACTCTGGACCACTTGTTTTGAGGTTCTGTTTACTTGGGGATAAAAGGGAACCAGGACTCTCATGCGGGTTAATATGTAGGTTGCCGTGGTGGACAAGTTATTAGACTTTGTGTTTACAAAACGTGTTATATTGTATTCGATGGTGAACTGAGCAAGATTGTAACAGGGATTAATTTCCCATTCAACATTTTCTAATTCCCATGATTTATAAATTCTACAGGGACGAGCTCGTCAACTTTACCAGGCTGCACTAGAGAGGGTTTCTTTTGTTAATGGTATCCTTGATCGTATCTGTTGGCATGATACATTTTATGGTGGGTAACGTTTTATGTAAAGTAGGCCACTGTTGAAACCTGTAGATTGTTCTGACTTCTAGTTGCTGTCTGCTTTAGGGTCGATGGAAGCGTGTGTGTGTATATGCGTATCTACCTGGGGGCCAAGGAGGTCTTGCCTTACTTGGTAAGGCGATTCATTGAGTATTGAGGGTGGTACACTTCGGAAATGCAGATAAATCATACTAAAGGTGTAATTTAAAAATACCAAAAATGTCCAGCGAGGAAGTTTTCTAGCTTGTTCTTGTTTATGTCTTCAGAGCAATAACGTAATTAACATCTCATTTCTTGTTTGGTTCAACCATTTTCCACTTTGCGGGTTTCGTTATCATAGTGCATTGTAAACGGAAAGTTGGGCGGCTGCCCGTGTTTCAATTATCTTCATATCCCTTATGATATTCCTACACCAACTTCTGCGTTTTTAATTTTTTTTTACTCACGCAGTTATTAATGCTGGTATTTGGCTAGAGTCTATCACGCTGTATGTTAGCTAATGAGGGCTTTGAGGCTCATGGATATGGTGATCCATTATAATGTATTGTGGAGTACAGATTTGATTTGTCAATCCCTATTCTTTTCAAGCCTTTAGTCTGTTCCTCTATTAGTTCAGTTTTTGGGTGTTGCCACAAACCATTCTCCGAAATGTATTTGTAGGGTTATATAAAGCGTCAAGCTTTGTATGCCTGCAGTACTTGCACACCAAAGGGAGGAGAAGCGGCTGGAATTTGTTTGGCTTGCAGTTACAAGTATCACGAAGGGCATGACCTGGTTGAGCTGTACACACAAAGGTAAGCGCTCTATAATTGGGATGGATTGTACTTGTTTTGTTGACTAGCTTCTCGTTCGTGTTTGAGCAGGAACGACTACACTGTCATTTTCTGCCCCCTGTTCCCTCGTTGTGCTTGCTTTTCTGCCCCCTGTTCCCTCATTGTGCTTGCTTTTTCTGGACTCTGTTCCCTCGTTGTGATAGTTTTTTCTGGACTCTGTTCCCTGTGTGTGATCCTCCTTGTGCGTGTATGGCTCTGTGTGTGTGTGTGGCTCTGTGTGTGTGTGTGTGTGTGTGTGGCTCTGTGTGTGTGTGTGGCTCTCTGTGTGCATGTGGCTCTGTGTGTGTGTGTGTGTGTGGCTCTGTGTGTGTGTGTGGCTCTCTGTGTGTGTGTGTGGCTCTCTGAGTGTGTATGGCTCTGTGTGTGTGGCTCTGTGTGTGTGTGTGGCGCTGTGTGTGTGTGTGTGTGTGGCTCTCTGTGTGTGGCTCTGTGTGTGTGTGTGGCTCTGTGTGTGTATGGCTCTCTGTGTGTATGTGAGGCTCTGTGTGTGTGTGTGGGGCTCTGTGTGTGTGGGGGGCTCTGTGTGTGTGTGTGGCTCTGTGTGTGTGTGTGGATATGTGTGTGTGTGGCTCTGTGTGTGTTGGGCTCTGTGTGTGTTGGGCTCTGTGTGTGTTGGGCTCTGTGTGTGTTGGGCTCTGTCTGTCTGTGTGTGTGGCTCTGTTTGTCTATGTGGCTCTGTCTGTGTGTGTGTGGCTCTGTGTGTGTGTAGGTGGCTCTGTGTGGGTGCAAATGCAATAGGTCTCGCATTTCAGAGCAATTAAGCTATTGGCATTGTAAATGACAATGCCATTTATTTATATGTTTTAAAAACCAAAACATACATAAAAACTAACTTTAACAATGCCGAGACCATTGCATTGTAAATGCTTGTTACTATACCAACTAGGAGCAGGAATAAAACATTTTGCCCACTAGCTAGGTATTTTTAATTTAGCACCAATCACCACTCCACCATACACTGCACCACACATAGTTTCACAAAATCACTGCTCCTACGTATCCTTTGCAAGTCGCAGCACGCCTCAAGCAGTAGATGCTTGGGATGGCCCCAATGATGAAGCATGTCACCTAGGGGCAACCCTGGGTGAGTGAGGGGACTCAAGAAAAGAAATTTTCTTTTCTGGTACGGCAAACCCAAAACTTGGGGATAACCTTAAATGTTCTCACTGGCTAGGTTCCCATGATCCATCATGTATGGATTTTTATTCTATTCTGGCATATAGTGAACCTCATGTTAAGAATAATCAAGTAGAACTGCGAAAACCAGATGTAGTGTTTACAAAAAATGGCACAGCTGTAGTGATTGATGTTTCAATTTGTTATGAAAATTCTCAGAATTCCCTTGAATTAGCGTTTGAGAGTAAAGTGAAATACTATCAGGATCTGTCACAGCAAAACAAAGATCTCACAAATTGCAACAATGTAACATTTCATGGTTTTATCGTTGGATGTCGTGGTATTTGGCCTCAATGTAATGATGTTGTTCTAGCTGATTTAGGTTTGCAAATGTCATTCCCATTCAAGAAAAATGTTTGCCTAACTATTTTTAATGGACACTCTTAAAATGTGCCAAGTATTCATGGACAATTGAGTATCAAGCTAATAATGAGATGTACACTTTCTTGCAGCACACATGTCACCCTTATAAAGCATATTATTTTAATACATAAGTTTATAGTTGACACAAGATTTAGTATAGATGTGAATTTTTTTTAGATGTGCTTTTTTCTAGTTAGATGTGCAATTTGTAGATGTGTATTTTTTTATGAATGTGTGCTTATAACAATTTATATATAGTTGTATACATCATACTTATTGAAATGTCTTGAATGATGAATAGGTCTCAAATAATCGCATACACATAATTATCACAGATTGATTATTGATTTCCTGCTAATCATATTTTAATTTTTCAGGACTGTTCGTAGACAATTTTAAAATTGTTGGAATAGTACTGCAGGGTGTACTATCTCTGGCCTATACGTGATCCCAGCTCCAGTGAGGACAGAGTTCAGTGTGGCTGTACTCCGGAGCGAAAGAATGTTGTATTGTTGGAAGCAAAACCGAATTGACGCTGATATTCAGCAGCATAATAACCCAGAATGAGCCCTCGCAAGGTGGTACAGATAGCCAAATGCCTTGTCATCTAATTAGTGATGTGCATAAAAGGATGAATGAGATTCTCACTGTCCCTACCTACTATCTAGCGAAACCACAGCCAAGGGAACGGGCTTGGCAGAACTAGTGGGGAAAGAAGTCCCTGTTGAGCTTGACTCTAGTCTGGCACTGTGAAGAGACATGTGAGGTGTAGGATAAGTGGGTGGCCCTTGGGCCGCCAGTGAAATACCACTACTTTTATAATTTTTTCACTTACCCGGTGAGGCAGGGGGGCGAGACCCATGGGGCTCTTGCTTCTGGCTCACGATCCTTCTGACTCTTTGGGTTTCAAGCAGGAGATGTCAGAAAAGTTACCACAGGGATAACTGGCTTGTGGCGGCCAAGCATTCATAGTGACGTTGCTTTTTGATCCTTCGATGTCTGCTCTTCCTATCATTGTGAAGCAGAATTCACCAAGCGTTGGATTGTTCACCCACTAATAGGGAACGTGAGCTGGGTTTAGACAGTCGTGAGACAGGTTATTTTTACCCTACTGATGATGTGTTGTTGCAACAGTTATCCTGCTCAGTACAAGAGCAACCACAGATTCAGACATTTGGTGTATGTGCTTGGCTGAGGGGCCATTGGGGCGAAGCTACCATCTGTGGGATTATGACTGAACGCCTCTAAGTCAGAATCCCTCCTAAACCGTAATGATACAGCAGTGCCGTGGAGCCTTGGTTGGCTTGGGATAGCCGGCCTCTCTCGGGGAGCCGGTGCGTAGACCCATTCACTTGGGGACCGGAGTGCTGATGGAAGGGGCCACCTCTATCGCCCTTAGTGCACCGCATGTACGTGGGGCACCCGGTGCTAAACCATTCGTAGACAACCTGATTCTGGGTCAGGGTTTCGTAAGTAGCAGAGGAGCTACCTCACTGCGATAAATTAAAAATCATCCTCTGAGCCAAGCTTTAGTCTCACCGTGGGTGGGCAACCGTGGACGCCTCCCTCTACCACAACCTGGGGTGGGTTCGTCTGCTGCCGGGCTGGCAGGAGGGTTGCAGAGGGGGTAACGCCGGCCCATGGGAGGCCGCCTCCACCATGTGTCCTCCGGCAAGGGCCCCTCCCATCCCTGCCCCACCTGGGTGCGGGGACGGGGGCCACCATTCCTTGCGGGTCAGCAGGGTGACCAGATGGCCCGGGCGGGCCAGGCCCCCCCTTCCCGCTGCTCCTGGGCAAGTCGAGCAGGGAGGCTAGCAGCGGCAGCCCCAGGGAAGGGGCATCCCGAGTGGCTGCCTTGGTGCACCTGGCCACCCTCTCTGGACTGCAAGGGCGACTGGGTTTGGCACCCTCCCAGGCCATCCGGGCGCTGGGTCGTCCTGGGTCATCTGGTCACCTGGCTGCGTGACCAGATGGCCCTGTGGGCTGGGCGCCCAGATGGCCCTGCGGGCCGGGTTGATCAGATGGCCCATCGGGCCCGGGTCCAGGAGCTCCGTCATGAGCACCGCAGCGCCACACCCACTCCCTAGCCCCCCGCACCGCAGCAGAATTTGCACCATAGTGAAGGGGTTATGGAGATCTTTGGGGGCAAGAAACAGCCTGTTATGGAAATAATACAATGTCTGCATTGTACTAGCTGAACGTGAGGAGGTGTGAATTTTTGCCCATATGGAACCCCTAGTATGAAAGGAGAGTTCTTGTTGAAAATCTTTTTCCCATAACATTTCTATCTTAGATTTATTTACAGAGTCAGTAGGGTAAGACAAAATCCTGAAAATAGCAGATGCTTTAAGCTGAGTGGAAAAGTCCAAAGAGAGAGATGGGATCTGATCATGTGGAATCAGAGAGGAGTTCTGAGAAAGGAGAGGAAGAATAGACGTTCTAAGATGAAGATATCGAGAGGCATGGTGTTCTGACCCGGTTTTCTGCCCCTTTTTGAGTGAATAGGAGGATTAGAACCTCAGACCTGGGCTATTTACCAGGTGTTTGACGTAAATCCCTACCCTTTTCTGTATCTTAGGGTCTTTAAACTTATGTTAATGGATAGATTCCTTAGTATTAGTATTAATCCGTCCTTTTGTAAGGTTGCTAGTATATTTCTAATGGAGTTATGCTTATTTCGGGCCTTGTAGGCCTCGAACGGGAGAGACTCCATCTTTCTTTCTGCCTCGGCTGCTTGAGATGCTTTTAGGTCAAATGTAATGTTTTAGTTATAAGGTGTTGTTCGCATGGAGAGAACCGACTCAGGCTGGCCCTTATCGAAGGATTGTATTTTTCTTCGTGTCGAAGACATAACATCAGGCCGGCTGGCTGAGAACGTGTCCTTGGCACAGGTGGTACAAGAATTTGGTGGGCGGCAGGTTACTGGCCATAAATTTCCATGCATGAACACGGTTCCATATTAGCGAAAGCACGGAGAGTTCAGGAGTCAGTTAGTAGACGGCAGCTAGTCGTTAGCATTATTGCAGTTAATCAACTTAAGGCAGACAGTCGCCATTTTGAAGTCCGAAAAAGACCGAGGGCTGATACTCTCTCAGAAAGATTGAAGTTATTTTAGTTGGAGCAGCTTGCGAGCTTTGATATTAAGATCAGGGCATACAGAGTGAAGAAGTTAGCGGAGCGAACGAATGCCAGAGCGGCAGAAACTGATTTATAAGATTGAAGTTGGAAGGTGAAGATAGTCCGTGGTCGAGAGGAGAGAGGAGTAGTGCAGAACAGCGAGAGTACAGCAGACGACACAGAGAATAAGAGGAAGGTTCCAGTGACTTGGAGGGGAGTAGAGGAGACGGAGCATAGCGGTGCAGACGTGTATCCGTGACTGCAGGGGTGATCCTAAGATGAGCCAAGGCACAGACGAGAAGGGAACCCAGATGACAACTGAGTCCAGACTTCGTACTCATAAGGTGACGTTGACCCTTTGTTATTAGTGTGCACACACACACATTCTAATCCTTTCCTTTTGCTTTTCAGGCTATATGTTATATTGCAGTATTATATTGTTGTTATATTTTACTATTGTCGAATAAAGGTACCTCAGTTCTTAGTGAACTATTGTGTAACTGTTGTTTTCTTATGATAAAGTTAACCTTTCTTCTAGTCAGATGCTGTTATGTGAACGGATGCATCTCCTGTCTAGGTAAATGGTAACTGAGCAAGGGAGTAGAGGAGCACTTAAATTAGGAAATAACCTTTGCACATTGTGATTTGGCCATTCTTGTGTGAGAGGATCGACCTGTCTATCCATCACCTAACCTATAATATTATATTCCCAGTAGATAGAGAAACTTCCCAATATAGAGAGAGAGAGAGCTGAAGGTATTCATAGGAAAGTGATTGTCGTTGTGTAGCGGCGTTAATGAGAGCATTGACCGTGGTCAATGTGTATACCCACAAGATTGTGGCTTGCGAGAACACCGGAGGAACCCGGTGTGTAATGAGATCGCCGCTAGGGAAAGCGGCGTTAATGAGAGCATTGACTGTGGTCAATGTGTATACCCACCGGATTGTGGCTTGTGTATGTATGAAATAGTGAGAGCACTGGGGGGATACAGTGCCTATACACACCGGATTGTGGCTTGCGTGAGCACTGATTGTGATCAGTGTGTAATGGTAAGTAATCGGAACTGCCTCAGGGTAGTCTAGTCTGGGCCTATGTTGCCGCAAGACTATAAGGTATGAGTGTGGTATTTTAGAAGATCTAAGCTTGTATATTGCTAATTCCCCATCCTCAGGTAGGTATCCAGGTGCCTTGGTAAATAGGTTCTGAGGAGGGAGGTGGTTACGTTTCGGCTGGATTGGTGGTGTCTTAGTGAGCTGATTCTATCTGGTCCGAAAATATGGTCGTTACACATGGTGGTAGGAAATATCGTGTTTTTTCAGGATCTCGGAAAAATCAATAAGTGACCGATCGGCCAATAAGTGCTCAATAGTAATAATGCCCTTGTTGATCCAATCTTTCCAAAAAATGTCTGTATTATTAAGTTTTAGGTGTTTGGTATACCAAATAGGAGTCTGTGCAAAAATATGTGGCTGAGAGATATGGATAGTAATCAAAGAATTAGAAACAGCTGTAGAATGGGTGACAATAGGAGATAAAAAGCACCTAGGAGGCTGAGATAAATGAATAGCCGCATTTAACGAGAATGGTGTGTATTGGGTCAGTTCTAATAGACTCCATGCAGTTAATGGTGCATGTTGGTTGTCTGAAAGGAAAGTACAGATTTGTTTCAATGTAAATGCAGAATGGTAACGCCTGAGATTAGGAAAATTGACTCCTCCTAATTCTTTGGGTTGTTGAAGTCGACTTAATGAGATCCTAGTCTTGCGATTATTCTATAAGAATTTGTTCAAGGAGCGGTAGATGGTTTTAAAGAGAGAGAGTGGAAAAGTAATTCGGAGCATGGACAGATAATCATTTATAATCGAAAGCAACATCATTTTAATTGTTGCTAATCTACCGCACAATGACAAAAATAAGGGGGACCAGCTATCTATTAATGCCGAGAGTTTTGTAACTATATCTGCCAGGATGGTTTGAAAGGTTTCTTTAATAATATTTGTATATAAGATACCTAAACATTTAATACTTTTTGAATTCCTTTTGAACCCCGATTCTTTATACATGTCAGGGAGACAATGTTTATTTAAGGGCAAAACCTCGGATTTGTCAATGTTGAGTTCATATCCAGAAACTCTGAAGAACTCCTTTAATACTGAGGGAAATGCCGGCAACGAGGTAGTAGGGTTAGATAGATACAGGACTATGTCATCCGCATATGCAGTAAATTTTATGTCAACATTTTTTATTGTGAACCCGTAAACTGTGGAGAGCGACAAATTGTTTCCAAAAAAGGTTGTAGGGCAAGAATAAATAAAAGTGGAGCTAAAGGGCAAACTTGTCTGGTTCCTCTGTCAAGTGAAATATAATTGGATTAACGTCTGTTAACCCAAATGGAGGTGACTGGTGCAGAATATAACAATTTAATATATCGAATGATATGAGGACTAGAGCCATGCAATTTTATTGCACCAAAGATAAATTCCCAATTTACTCTGTCAAAACCCTTTTCGGCGTCGAATGTTATTGCAGCAACTAGTAAATCAGCTTTAGAGGCCAAATGAATGATGTTATGGAAGGCTCTGGAATTATCTGTTGCTGAATGTCCGTTTATAAACCCTGTTTAATATATATTGATTACATCCGGAATAATCTGGTTAATGTGAAGGGCTAATAATTTGGTAAAAATCTTACAATTAGTGTTAATCAGAGAAATGGGTCTATACTTACTACAATAAGAGGGATCTTTTTCCTTTTTGGGAATCAAGCAGAGCATAGCTTGGATGAAGAAACCATGCATCTTTCCAGTGGCAAAAAATCCATTAATGAGAACTAGCAAACGAGGAACAAGTAATTTTTTTAAATTGAGAAAGAAATGCACAGTGAAACCATCCGGTCCAGGGGATTTATGCTTTGGAAGTTGATTACTAGAGTTTGTAATTTCTTGTTCGATGATTGGACTATCAAGAGATGTTAGATAAACAAAGGTTTCTGAGGATTAAGGAATGGCTTGAAAATATGAGTCTATCCGATCAGAAGGGGAGAACTCAGGAGTATACCGAGTGGTATAGTAGTCGGTAAAGATTTCTAATATCTTAGAGTCACTGATATGTATAACCCCTTTGCTATCCGTAATAGAAACAATTTTGGATTTCTGCTTTTTAAATTTTAAGGTAGTTGGCTAGGGACTTGTGGTTTGAGGTAAAATATTCAGGCACTAAGGCCTAGATGTGTTTTCAAATTAATGTTGCTTCTATAAATGCCTTCATTTTTTGGGGGCTAAAAAATCAATTATAAATCTCCTAGCATTTGCCTTATAGGCGTCCCAGATAAAGTGTATCTGTAAGTCCGAGAGAAGGTAATTCTAGAAAAATTCTTGTGACAACAATGAGAATTGATCTATAAATTGAGTGTCTTACAATAGGGCATTATTAAATCATCATCTACATGAGGTAGGTGTGGAAGTGGGATAGTCAAGATCTACAATGAAGGGGGTGTGATCACAGATAAGGATTGAGCCTATCTCCAATTGTGTAAGGAATTGAAGAGATGATTGAGTGAAAAATATGTAATCTATTCGGGAATGAGACCTATGAACAGGTAAAAAGAAGGAGAACTCTTAGACATCAGGGTGGGAGATACTCCAAACATCTATCAAAGCTCTGAAAGTAATATCTTTATGGAATGTCTTTTGCATTTTATTTGGGATAAATTTGGTTTGGTACTTCTGATCTAAGAAAGGATCCATAAGTCGATTGCAATCACCACCCCCTATCAGATTTTCTGAAGCGTCAGAAGAAAGAAGAGTAGAAAAGTAATTCCAAAATACTAACTCTATACCCTTAGGGCCTTAGACATTAAATATAGAGTATTGAGTATTGTTTACTTTAATGTTCAGTAAAAGCCATCTACCGTTGTTATCCTCAACTTCATTTAGCAAAAGAATATTTAAAGATTTGTGAAATAGTATTACTACACCATTCTTATTATTAAATGCTGGAAAATAAAAAACATTTCCAACCAATTGTCTACTTAAGGAAAGTGTACCTTGCTCCTTAAGATGAGTTTCTTGTAATTACGCTACATGGCATTTCAATTTAGCAAGGTGAGATAACACACGTTCTTTTTAAACAGGGTTACGAATGCCCTTTAGTAAGGTAATCAAAGAAGAGAGAATGGAACTCGAGTAGCTAGTTCGTTTCCCCTAGGGATTAATGAAGTAAACAAGAAAAACTAGCTACTAGGAAAATACATGTGTCTGGGTAGGGAAACCAATAGGTTTTTTATGAAGGCCCTCACCCACCAACCAAGTTGGTGGCATGCTCATCATCGGGCCCCGCCCGAGTTACCGAGTGTACCTCAGGTGTGCTGCGACGCCTGGTTACAGCGGAGCGGGTTTTGTTACGTGAGTGTGAGTGCTGGTGTGTTTGAGTGAGGTTTTAAAATTCTGTCCTAGGGGTCCTGAACGGCTTGGACGTGTAGGGATGGACTTATGGTCTCCCACGTCCAGTGTGGTCTACTAGTTTCAGCCAGGCCTTTTTTCTAAACTGGCTTTCTTCAGCACCTTTTATGTGTAGGGGTGATACAGGGGACCTAATGAGTTTGTCGGTTCCCTGTATGTGTAGCACGCTCTAAGGTGCTGTAACTGTGAGAGGTGTTTCCTCCCAGTTTGTACTCCTAATATCAAAAGACAAACTCCCAGGGTCTCTGCGGGGGTCCGAGACTCCTGTGCACTTGGGCGTAGTCTGCAGTCCCGCTGTTAAACCTATGATCTGGTCAGGAGCTCCGTCGGCTACCATTATGCAAAGGCTTTTATTGCCACTTCCAACTGCAGCCCCTTTAAAGAATGTTAACACATCCCAAAGATACGAAAGTTCATGAGAGAGTATAAGTATCTGGTGCACAATGTCATCATCCTCTTTTATTAACTTCTTCCAGCAAGATAAGTATACTCTCTTTTACTTGTACAGTATGGGTTTCTAAGAATGTGTCTTTTACAGTTTTTAAATACTTAAATATGTTTTTTCAATTATCCTAATTCTCGGCGATGGAGACTTACCCACTCTTTTTTGTTTATGCTATTTATGCTGATTTAGTTCTTGTCTTACACGCTTTTTTCTACATTATAGTTGTAATACTTTAAGGCCACATTCCAGCCAATTTACGTTTGGTTTAGGTAGGTTGTTTAACGGCAATGCCTTTAATTTTTGGCAATGCCTTCATTTCTGTTTGATAACGTTTAAAAAGAAAAAGAAAGAAAATAGTAACTTACCACTTTCTCCATGTTTTAAATCGTTCTGCCGACACTGCCGACTTCCCTGTAGCCTGTGCCTGTAGCCACATGAAGGAGCTCAGAGGAGCGACTTCTCCCTAGCGCATCCTTTGAATCGCCTGCATTCTTTCCAAAACTGAGGCGCATAGCAGCTCGTCTCCTCGCCTCACGACCAGACGCCTGACCCGCCTTGGACTTCACCACAGGATCAATGATCAACCTCCCTGTTGGAAGTCTCAGGCTTGACAACTATGTTTCTATGCGACTCCTTCCGATAAGCTGTAACGGCCAGATCACATGGGACACTTGGCAAAATTGGTTGAAGGGATATAATATTAATTAAGTGCACTGTTGTCACCTGGTGGTCGTTTAGCAAAAACACATCAAGGATACGATTTCCTCCTTGACAATTTAAAATTATAACGAGCAGTGGTCTCCATGACTCGTTCATCATAGAGGACCATATTTCTGGCTTTTAAAACAGCGCCTAAGCAAACTGTGAGTAAACTACTCAAACTGTTATAGATACTTATGGGCCCAATCCACAGAACTAACTTAATACAAAATCGTAAACTTACTACCATTTTAGTATTCACAGAAGACACTTACTCATTTTGGTATTCACAGAAGGCACTTACTCATTTTGGTATTCACAGAAGTTAGGAGTCCTAACTTTAGGACTCTTAAATGCCTTCTGTGAATACCGAAAGTCTTAAAGTTAGGATTTTTCTCAGTTTAGGAGCAGGGCCGGGATGAGAACAGAAACCGACCGTGGCAAACTGCTCAGCTGCCCCACCCTGTCAGAGGGAGTGCAGGTGAACAGTTTGCGATGGCCGGTTTCGGACGATTTTGTTACCGGGGGCTGACATTGCCGACCCCGGTAACAAAAACGGCCCCTAGGTGCCCAAAACCGGCCCCCACCCTAGCGGCCTGTTTAGGAGTAGTAAAGTTAGGACTCCTAACTTTAGGACTCCTAAATGCCTTCTGTGAATACCGAAAGTCTTAAAGTTAGGATTTTTCTCAGTTTAGCAGTAGTAAAGTTAGGAGTCCTAACTTTAGGACTCCTAAATGCCTTCTGTAAATACCGAAAGTCTTAAAGTTAGGGGTTTTCCCAGTTTAGGAGTCCTAAAGTTACTTTAGGACTCCAAAACTGAGAAAAAATCCAAACTTTAGGACTCCTAACTTCTGTGAATACCAAAATGAGTAAGTGCCTTCTGTGAATAACCAAAATGAGTAAGTGCCTTCTGTGAATAACCAAAATGAGTAAGTGCCTTCTGTGAAAACCAAAATGGTAGTAAGTTTAGGATTTTGTCTTAAGTTAGTTCTGTGAATCGGGCCCTATGTCTTTTAGGTATATATTTAAATACTAAAAATAAGAGAATGGTAGAAAAGAACTCCACAGCTCAAGGTACTCCGGATCTAATGGGAGATAGCATTAAGAAATTCCTAGAAGAGGAGCTTAGATCCTCTGTTAGAGAGGCAGTGAATGCCGCATTGTCTAAGAGGAAGAGGGATTCCTCTGTAGAAGAAAACAATTTCTCTCTTTAAGATGGTGAATCCCCTACTACCTCTGAACGCCAAGGAGGGCGAAAGGTTTCTCAGAAGAGGAAACAGCTTGACAAGGCATCTAACTATGCGTTCAGCAATGGCAGCCCTCGTGCTGCAATGGAAGTTGGTGCTCGTAGCAGCACGAGAGAGTTTGGCCACATGGACGGGGCACAAGGAAGAGGTGCCCTCAGCGGCACAACAAGAAAGAGTGACCTTCTTGGCACAAAAAAACCATAGAGAAAGCCTCACGGTGGGAGATTTATATCCTATGATGAAATGGATGAATTCATTATTCGATCCCCAGGATAACTATGTAACCCTTGAAAGCTTAGAAGAGGACGTAGAACAACCCTCTTTATTACAGGGAATAAGAGATCCCTTTGGGGGGAGAGATATTTAATCTTATTAACATAAGACATCTGAGAAGTGCGGAGTGGTGTTCAGTGGCCCATGTCTCCAAGTATTTCTCGCATTGGGTTAAAAAAAAACCTGGACAGGGAAACCCATAACCTCCTTAGGAATGAATGTCCTAGACCCTCAACACTGGACAAGGTTTGCAACACACCTAATTTAGATCCAGAATTGATAACTTTTCTGTTTAAATTTGGATAGGATCCTAGGAAGGGAATTGAGAAATGTCTAAAGCAATGCCAGGATAAACTCCTGGACATTTTAGTTCCCCTTACTCGCTTCCTCGACATGGCTGAGGACGCAAGACCCCTATTGATGTTGACCTTTAAGAGGCTGGGCCCAATGAGCTATATGCATTCTAGGTAATGCTAATGCAAACTTTATTATGGAAAGACAGATGGCCATCTTAATGCGAATGAACCCAAAGCTTACAGACTTGTCTATCAAGGAGAACATGGGCGACACCAAGGGTCTCTTCTTCGGAGATGACTTTGTCAAAACCCTGGGAAAATATCTGTACACCTTTACAGCATTCAGCAAGGCACAGAGCAATATGCGGAGGGTCTTTGGCTCTTGCCCCCTTTTTGGAAGGGCTGACAGGAGGGGGCTGGCTGTCAGCCATGGATCTTTACGGTCCCAATTCAACCCTCAGGTACAACGAGGCTTCTCCAATTATGCTAGAGGCTACCGACAAGGCACACATTTTTACCCCCTCATGGGAGGAACCAGAGGACGCGAGGTGGAAGATCAAGGTCTTCAAACCAGGGATGTCAAGTTGAGCAATACTCTTCTTTCTTCCTCCAAGTAAGTAGGGGGAAGGCTAGAATTATTTTTCATTCAAAATTGGAGAGTTTTATCAAGAGACCCATGGGTACTGCAAACTGTTGTTGGTTTCAAAATAGACTTTTGGAAATACCCTGTACAGTTGATAAAACCAAGAGAGGTGTCCTTAGACACGGAAAAGATGAGTCTAATTGACAAATGTTAGAAAAGGGTGCTTTAATTAAAGTACTAACAGAACATGAACAAATAAAGGGTTTTGTCAGCAATATTTTTCTGGTGAAGAAGAAGGACAAGGGTTGGCGACCTGTAAGAAATCTGAAGGAACTAAACAAGCTCTTGATCTACAGACACTTCAAAATGGAAGCAATCCACCTCTTGAGGGACATTTTCCAAGCCAAAGATTGGCTGGGAAAATGAAACCTCAAAGATTCCTACGACGACAGCCATAAGTACCAACGTTTTACATGGAGAGGCATGACTTACCAATTCCTCTGCCCTCTCTTCGGTCTGTCCTTGGCCCCATGGTGCTTCACTAAGGTACTTCGTCCAGTAGTCAGTCATCTCAGGGAAAGGGGCAAGGGGGTTCACCTTATTATATATCTAGACAATATTCTCATCATGCCACAGGACAGAGCAGAGCTTTTAAAACATCTATCATGGACAACAGAACTCGTAGAGGGCCTAGGTTTCATGGTAAATACGGAGAACTCGGTCATGGTCCAGACTAAGAAGTTATAATTTCTAGGTTTCCAATTGGATTCCATTCTATACTAGTTAGTGCTTCCTCAGAATAAAGTACAAAACATACAAACATTGGTAAGAACAGTCCTTACCAGAGATTCAGTCCTGCTGAGGGACCTTGCAATGGTCGTGGGTCACCTATCATCTTCTATCCAAGCAATCTTTCCAGGTCTACTTTACTACAGGGGGCTATAGAGACTAAACACTCTGAGTCTATGGAAAGGTCCGTGGTACAGAGACACTGTTCCCTTATCTCAGAGGTTCAGGAAGACTTAATATGGTGGCTGAGTAATCTGGAAGCTTGGAATAGCAAAGCCAACTTCGGATATTCCCTAGAATCAGATAAAAGCAACCAGGGTTGGGGAGCCCAAATAGGCAATCAGGAAACAGGAGGGAGATGGTCCGTAGGGGAACAATCATTCCACATACACTCTTTGAAAATGTTAGCTGGCCTGAATGAGCTTCAGGTCCATACCCAAATCTTTCATCAGAAGCTAAAAGCCTTCTTGGGCATCAGGAACAAGAAAAAGGTATAAAGGGGTATGGTGTAGATGGTGCAGTTGGTGCATAGAACGGGATTTGGATCCCATGGAAGCCCCTGTGCAATTTATAGCTAATTTCCTAGCACATCTTTTTGAATCTGGACTTGCCCAAAGAACGATCAACTGCTATAGATCTGCTATATGCTTTAATGAATATTTTGGTGATTGACAGTAATGGATTAATTAAAAGGGTTATGAAGGATGTGAGACTGAAAAGACCACCAAAGACACGCTATGAATCCATGTGGGATGTCAACTTGATTTTTAAAGTTTTTAGTTCCCGGCCAAACAACACATATCTCTCCCTTAAACAACTTTCTATGAACCTTGCTACCATAGTCTGTTTGACATAATTTATAAGAGTATCCGACGTCAAAGCTTTGGAAATATCCAACAGATTCTATTTGAATGTCTGATTCTATTTTCTACCCTTTCTTCCATGATTGTGAAAAACTATGTGTGGGAAGATGTATGAAAGTATATGAAAGGAAAGTTTTTGAATTTAGAGCGCACAGAGTTAACCAACTTCTTTTGTCTTATGTGAAACCTCATAAACCTGTTTCCACAGCAACACTCACCAGATGAGTATGTATGATTATGAGTGAGGCGGGTGTTGACCTTTCAAGGTTTGGGGCTCCTTCTTCAAGAGGAGCAATGTCTAGCAAAATGATTTTGTCAGGTGGTTCTCTGCCAGAAATCCTCATGGCAGCTGATTGGTCAAACGCAAGCACCTTTGTTAAATTCTATCTGAAACCTATAGAACAGGTTAGTAATGTTGCCTTGAGGGGCTTTGAACATGTATAATGTTAGCCTGTAGTCTTGTAATGAAATGTTGATTCTCCAATTGATAAGCAGAGAGAATCTTGATTTCATTAAAGACAACAGAGGCTAACATTATCCCACCCTCCTCTCTCTTGAGCAGTGGTATATGTATATGTTGAGATTTATACTGAGTAGAATAAATTGTCGTAAAAAAAGTTTAAGTTTCAGGTTATTTCAGATTATGTTTATTACATTTACTTTGGCAATCTCTCGTTCCTTTTCTTTAGAGAACAACTCCTAGGATGGTATCACATCTTTCAAGATGGATTGTCGTCTTCTTGTGTAGCAGTCAAAAGAGGAAGATGACATTGTGCACCAGATACTTATACTCTCTCATGAACATTCTTATCTTTGTGATATGTTAATGTTCTTTAAAGGGGCTGCAGTTGGAAGCAGCGATAAAAGCCTTTGCATAATGTTAGCCTCCGTTGTCTTTAATGAAATCAAGATTCTCTCTGCATATCAATTGGAGAATTGACATTCTCTCTAAGAGGTTGATGCTTTGTGTTTTAGGTATAGGAGGTCCTTAGTGAAACACACATTTCATTTTTTGTAGTTTTTGTTTGAGTTTGAGATTCCTTTTCAGCACCATGGTGACTCTGGTCCAAAGTTGATCTATGATGTTCGACACCATGTTTGTTGTGGAGGGACTGCATGACGGCATCAGGGTTCAGAAATTTCAAATAGTACATTTATGGAGGCTGTGGACAATACTATTGTGGAGTATAATTAGTACAAAGCTAGCCCAATATTGAAAAATGGAGGTTGGGGTGATCGGTCTATACATGCAGCATGCATTGCAGGATCGAGATACCTGGGAATAATGAGAGTATTAAGTACAATGTGTGCCCATGTGAGTGGCTAGGTTGCTGTCTAAGTTCGAGAAATCCAGTATTGCCAAAGTCTTTCTTTATACGTTGGGCTATTTTGTTTGATGGACCTCTTCCTCAGATGATACAATTACCTAAACTAATTGAGTAGGCAAGCAAGCGATACTCAACTCAATACAGCTTCAACCATGCCTCTTTCTGCTCTTCACAACCATGTCCACCACCTTCCATCACACTTGCAGGGCTTCAGGATGGAAAATGTACTTGATTGGTGAACTCTCTGATGTCCTCATCACTTAATAGAACCTTCCAGGTGACTTCAAATTCCAAGAAAATACGAGAAAGAAACACACTGCAAAGGTTACCTCCTTGACCTCATCTTTTCAACACACCAGCTCTCCAATACAGACTTCTCCAATCCCATCACCTTGCTCAGTGTCCAACCAATAAACCAAGGTTAGTTCAAAAGAGAGCAACAAACTTTTCAATCCTTTAATAAATTCTCCATTGACCACCTAACGGAGCCCCACCTACTCCATGTCTGAAATCGAAATCCTTCTAAATTATCTAAAAGCATTTCTGGAAAATCTTTTGAACACCCATGCTCCAACTAAGCCATGCATGTGGCAGTTGAAACCACAGTCCACTCAAAAGACAGAAAACTCATCACATGTGCCAGGCCAAGCATCCTCAATGAAGTTGCCAGAAGAAGCAGAACACTCTTCAAGACAATCATGCACTGCATCAACTACCTGAACCACTTATTCCTCACTCCACAGACAAGTGCAGTGCCATTAATAACAGTAACAATAGTATTATTAATAGTATTATTATTATTATCAGCTATATTAATACTAACAACAACACAATAATAATAAAAGCAGCAACCACAAGCTCTATCAGGGTGAAACACAATCCTCCCCAAATTACCATGTGCTCAACCCTGTCATAGCTTTGTTCAAAAACAGTCATTCATAATTTGGAGACAATGTGTAAAGTGTTTATGCAGCATTTTAAAACAGTAATAAAGTGAAACACGACACAGGAAGAATCCTACATCAATTTAGACAAATAGAGTGCATGTCAATAAACAATGTGACGCCAGAACCCCAAAAACCCAATAAGTAGAACCGGAAATATGCAATTTTAAAGATTTCAGGTAAGTATAGTGCTTAAAAGCACAAAGCGCCACTCAAACTTATCTGGTTTTGCAAGACCGGATGAAGGTCACAAGTTCAGGTTGATCGCCATGGAGCATGGGCAGGATACATTGAGCCCTCTTGAGCTTGTTATGTCCCTGTAGCTCAGAACAAGAGGCGAGTCAGCTGACCTTTAGAGTCACTTCAGGTCCTGTATTCCTTCTCGGCACGTCAGTGGCGTCACTAAGTGGGTGCGGGGGGTGCGGACCGCACCGGGTGACACCATCCAAAGGGGTGACACCATGGTCCGTGCCAACAATAATCTTGGCCGGCGGCCGGGTAAAGGTTTGACAGACAGTAATATTATTTTGCATTTTGGTTTCACGGAGTCCGTGACACCAAAATGCAAAATAATATTTCTGTCTGTTGAACCTTACCCGGCCGCCGGCCAAAATTATTGTCCCAATTAGCATCAGGACGTCAATGACGTTCGAAACGTCACTCACGTCGTGACGTGACTCCCGGGCCTGACTTTTAAAAATCCAAATGCTACGAGTAACAGCGCGGGCTGCTAATGCTCTCCAGAAGCCTGGTCTCCTTGCTCATTGTGCAAATCGTGCCAGGTAACGAGGGCTCCTGTTTCCTGCCCTTGGCAGTCGGAGCACAGAGCAGCATAATGGAGACTCTTAGGAAGCTATCAAAGGCCCTTGCTATAATGGCAGCTCGCTGATCAGGCTGGCCTCCCAGAGAAATAGCCTGTCACGTGGCACCTTTTCCCATTTACCCCCGAGTGCCTCTTAAATGCCGGATGAGCGCAGAAAGGTCTCGAGTCACCCTCGTTACGAAACATATGGGAATGTGATAGAGCTCCAATTTGTGACGACCAACAGTATTACAGGACCTGCTGAACTGCTCTTCATTCGTGTTTTTTTTTTACTTTCCAATAGTTTTCATTTTTCGATTTCTTGGCAATTAAGCACAGGTATGCACTGTCAACACATTAAAAACTACATTACAAACATAAACGGGAGTATATGGTCCCTGTTTCGTAACCCATCTTCACTTTTTTGGTTGCACCGCAACATTCACTTTGAAAGGTGTTCATTTATTTGTTTACTGGCTCGATATAGCGCTTTCCATTGCTGGTGGTCGTTGGAGCGCTTACAGATCAAGAAACACAAACCACAGTGTGGACGCGACTGTCAGAATAAACAATTGGGGACAGCAAAGCAGAGCAAAACCATAGGGGCATATCAAAAAGAGCAGCAAATACAACATGATAATAATGGAAGCAAAAAACAGAGAAAACCCACATGAGCAAAACGTGCAATTTTCCAGACTCCAATGCTCCCACAAGCTCATGTTTTTACTTTTAGTATACTTGACTGTGCCACACATACAGCAATTATTATAAAATCCGCTTCATGGGTCCCACGGCCCTATTGACTATGTATGCCGAGCCAGCATATTATTCTGGGAGGCGGAATGCTGAAGCAGAGGCAGCGCTGCCCATGCCTGTCTCCACAGTGACGAATGGCTTTCTCCGAGTCCTGCCTGCCTCTCCTAACGCTCCAGGGTGAGAGAACCCCTCCCCCAACCCTTCCTGCAGTAGCGATCCTCGAGCCCCAAAAAGTTTATTTATTGTTTTTTATATAGCACGGACTTGACCCGAAGGCGTCAGAGCGATTCACAATAGGAACTCTGTTACATGATGATTAGAAAATAACAAGTGAACAAATTACAAACGCAAACGTTAAGTTACATGTGGCAAAAGTGACAATTGTGAGCAAACAAAATACATGAGGTTGGTAGCAAACGGTGCAATACATAAGGAAAAAGTGACATGTGTACAGGTTACAAGAGAATACAGTACAATTAGAGGTATAATACTGCATAAGCTGGCAGACACTCAAGCAAAAGAACAAACGTTACGTAGGCAATGGTGGCACTTGTGCAAGTATCTAAAGCAAACAAAATGTGAGAGGTAGCAAACAGTGTGCTACAAGAGAAAAGTGGCGTGCTAAACACTCCAAGGCCTCAAAAATCTTACCCAACCCAACACCAAGAAAGGGGAGGATGGATTCCGCCCCTGAGATTCATCTTGCGATGCGGGCAAGAGGAATCATTTCAGGAAAACCAAAAGGAAAAAGAAGTCCCTGTAGGCTGAACTCTGGCTAACCGACCCAGGGAAGTGAACCAGGGTTTTGCAGCGCCAGGTGCACGCTTGTCTTCCTCTGCAGCTGGTAAGTGGCACCCCCATTCTTCCCTTCGCTGTGTTTGAAAGTATGCCCTTTGAGAATTACAACCTGTGCTCCTTGTGTCTGAGCGTGCGATATACCCAGTAAACTGCTTTGGTCTGTAGTTGCGCTATTGTGTGCAAGTGTAACGTACTGCCCACTGGCTATGAGTTGCACATAGGTGTCATGTTTCCATAAGTTACTGTGCGCATCTTTCTGAGTCCGTGCAGATGTAACATGCTATGCCCGGAAACAGTGTAGCCCTGAACGGGCATGTAGGGTTCTTGTGCTGCCAGTAAACCTGTGTCTAACTGGGCATGGGTAGACTGGTGCCATGCGTAGTGTGTGTGTCCTGTACTGTCCAGGACATGTGTGTAGCTGCACATGACACGCGGGTGCAATGTGCATTTTAGTCCCTTTGTAAAGCTGTGTAAGGGTATCTGGGGGGCATCATGGATTCATGATGTAAGTCATGAGGGGGTGACACCATGAGTTACCCGCACTGGGTGACACCAACCCTAGTGACGCCACTGCGGCACGTGACTAGGGCCCCAAGTAGCAGGGCAGTGGGGCAGCAGGGCAGCCTGGCAGCAGGGCGTCCTTCTTGTGTAGTATCCAGAGATCTAGGAGTGTACAGAAGATTGCAGTCTGAGGGGCCAATATTTATACATGGTGCCAGCTTTGAAATAGGAGAAGCTTCTAAAGGTTTCTACCCCCAGAGGTGCTTGGAATTTCCTCCCTCCCTGCCCTGGCCCCAGTTTATCTGGGGACACAATAGACTAGTGCCAAACCCTTTGTGAGTGTTTTGCGGCAGAGGCTTTATGATGTGCAAGTGTGGTAGGCGAATGCTCCTCCCCTCCATCAAGTCAGACATCGCCCGTCCTGCGAACGATTTGCAGACAGTATATTGAGTAAAAACTATTGAGTTACACAAATATCGAGTAATAAATATCGTGGTTCAGAAATATCGACGGCAAGAATATTGTGGTCAAGAATATCGATTTAAGGCAAGTAATATCGATTTTAAAAATATCAAAGTGTTTAATATCATTTGCAAAAATATAGTTGTTAAAAATATTGTTTTTTAATGAATGTTATGCATTTTTGTATATATTTTATTTGTATATGATATGTTTTATTATAGGAATTGTTTGTATTTTTAATATGTGTTTAATTTTTTGCAGTTATTATTTTTTTTTTTTTTTGAATTTTTGATTTTTTCTTTTGTAGCGGGTTGTGGGTTTATAGGGGAATAGAATGGGAAGTAATTTAATTATATTAAATGAATTGATTATTCTTAATTTATTAATATTTGTTTAATTGAGATTTTATAGCTTTAAATGTCTAAAGTAATTTATTACTAATTAAATAATGATTGGTTGCTAATTAATTTTAATTAATTCATTGGTAATGAATTATGGTAATTGTGTAATTAATTGTAGGTGTGTGTGTTGTGCTGTTTATAGGTGTAAAGGGTGGGAAGTAATTTATTTTTAATTTATGAGTTAATAATTGGTTGTTTATTAATTTAACTAATTAATTGGTAATTAATTATGGTAATTGTGTAATTAATTTTATGTGTGTGTTTTGGTGTTTATAGGTGTAAAGGTTGGGAAGTATTTTATTTATAATTGATGAATTATGAAATGGTTGTTAATTACTTTCAAATCATTTGTAATCAATTATGGTATTTGTGTAATTAATTTTAGGTGTGTGTTTTGGGGGTTGTTGTGTTGTTTATTCATGTTTTATTATTAAGTCTGTTAATTTCATTAAATACATTAATTAAAATTGTATTAGTTTTAGGTGTGTGTTGTGGTGTTTATAGGAGTAGGGGGTGGGAAGTAATTTGTATTTAATTAATTAATGTATAGTTGTTAATTAATGATAATTATTTGATATTTATTTTGGGCAATTGTTTATTTTTGTGTGTTTTTACTTTTAAAGGGGTAAAGGGTGGGTATTAAATACATTTTAATTACTTTATTATTAGTTGTTAATAGTAATAGTTTTTAATTTAAAAATAAGTTTTAATTGTGTTTATTATTTTATAGTTTATTTAGGTTTGTGTTGTTGATATTATAGTGTTAAATGTGTGTGTAGTTAATTAATGCTTATTAGCTTTTTTATTAATAATATTTTTCTAATTGATTATTTATTTAAAATGTTGAAGTGTTTTGTTTTTGGTGTGGTGTTAGAGGGTAGAAAATAAAATAAATACATTTATGCATTAATTAACGTTTTTGTTAGTCAATATTTTCTAGTTACTTTTTTTTAATGTTCTCATTACTTTGTATTATATAATATTTGTAGGTTTTGCTATGTGTAATTAATATTATAATGTTTTCTTTTTATATATTTAATATATTTGATTCTTCATTTAATACATTTTGTATATTTATTTTTATGATTTGTTTTAATATATATATATATATATATATATATATATATATATATATATATATATATATATATATATATATATATATATATATATATATTTATAACTGTTTGAGTGTGAATAGTAGTTTTTGTCTCTCCACTCTCCAACACTTTCCCTAATGTTGCACTCACTGGAGTGGGAATAAGTAAGTAAGTAAATGTTTATTGTTTAGTTAATTAAAACCATAACAATATAAAAGCATTATGTTATACAAAACAGATTAAAAAAATAGAATTAAACAATATCCATTTTGTCGCTACTTGACACTCATAAAATGCCATTGTTAAAATTCAATAGCCATGGGTTTGACCATTTTCATTTTTCCTGGATTATGACCTTTTTAACCAAAGCTTTGAGAAAACTTTGAGGAATTTGATCAGTCTACCGTTCAGTCGGAATAGTAACTTTTACCTCTCCGCTATCCAGCACTTTCCCTTCTGTTGCACTCACTGGAGTGGGAATAGTAATTTTTACCCTTCCGCTATCCAACACTTTCCCCACTGTTGCACTTTTTGGAGTGCTTATGATCATTTTTATCCCTCCGCTATCCAACACATCCTAACTTTCTCAGTTGCCTGATGATATTCGTGCAGCTTCCAACAACGGAAGATATTTGGCTGCACATTGACAGATCACAGTCTAGTTTAATCCCCAAGCTCTTTACGTTCACACTTGGCTTTGGGGCTAGTCCTAGCTCTGAAGGCCAGTACAGATCACTCCAGGGTGAGGTGGTAGATGGAATTACCAATACCTCGGTCTTATCCGGGTTGATCTTTAACAGGTTTTTCGTCATCCATCTTACGGTATACCTCAAGATGTTCTGGGCTAGAATTTGTGCTGCCCCTGTATTATCGACACTCAGCACAAGCTGAGTGTCGTCAGCATAATTAAAGACTCTGCAGCCCATATTGGCCAAGGATGCAATCAGTTGTTGTAGGTAGAGATTGAACAGAAGTGGGGACAGTGCGGAGCCCTGTGGTACCCCGCACTCTAAGGTCGCCACCTCTGAAATCAAGTCCCCCAGTTGTACCCTCTGTGTCCTTCCCAAAAGGAAGGATTGCAGCCATTTAAAGGCCAGGCCTCTGATCCCAAAGGCCTCCAGTCTTCCCAGGAGCAAGTCATGGCTGACAGTATTGAACGCCGCTGACAGATCTAATAAAATCAGGGCACTCGGTTTCTTGCTGTCAGCCATGCCTCTTAATTCATCCAGCACCGAGAGCATCACTAACTCTGTGCTGTGATGCGCTCGGAACCCCGCCTGTCACTCATGTAATAGACCATGGGATTCCAGGTACAGGGACAAGGACTTCAGCACGTGTTGTTCTAAGATCTTTGAGAGGAAAGGCAGCTGGGAAATAGGCCTGTAGTTCTTCAGAACAGCCGGGTCTGCGCCCGGTTTCTTTAACAGGGGCCTAACTCGAGCCTCCTTGAGATCGTCCGGTAGATACCCTGTTTCTAGGGACCTATTAAGGAGAGAGATGATCCGATCTTCCAATAGAGGACGTGCCACACGAAAAACACTCGGGGGACACGGGTCCGCTGGGGAACCGGATTTGGTTTTACCCATCAGCTGCTCTAGGCTCAACTCGTCCAGCTCAGGGAACTGTACTATAGAGCAGTGGACAGGATTACGAGCATCAGAGTGTATAGTAGCACTATTCACCACACTACTCTTTATTTCCAGGATGATGGTCTTTACTTTTTCTAAGAAGTAACCCTGGAAGGTGTTACAATGTATGGGGGACTCAAAATTCTCCTGTTTTTTACTCAACTCCGACAGAATTTTGAAGGTCTCCTTCTGGGTATTCCCGGCCTTCTTTAGGCGCGACTCATAGTACTCCGCCTTAGCTTGTGAAATGAGTTTTTTATACAGATGGAGAGAGCCTTTATAGTGGTTCCTCACTGTATCCTGCTTAGTTTTCCTCCAGGATCTCTCCCGAGCTCGGAGTTTTCTTTTTTGTTCCCTCAATAGTGGGGTAACCCAGGGAGCCTCTTTACCAGGTCCTTTTATTAGCTGAGTTCTTTCCGGCGCTATCTGATCAATAGCTTCACCCAGACTCCGAGTTAGGTCCGCATATTCTAGGTCCAGGCTTTTATCTGTATTCGACAGACAAGCCGCTTTCGGGAACACCAAGGTCAGAGTTTTTAAGTCAACCTCAGCCCATTTACGGGTTCTTCTAATACCCCGGGGTATTTTTTGCCCCTCCGCTATCTAACACTTTCCCTACTGTTGCTATCACTGGAGTGGGAATAGTAATTTGTACCCCTCCGCTATCCAACACTTTCCCTACTGTTGCAGTCACTGGAGTTGGAATAGTAAATTTAATTTCTCCTCTATCCAACAAGTACCCTATTGTTGCAGTAACTGGAGTGCAAATAGTTATTTTTACCCCTTTGCTATCCAACACTTTCTCTACTATTGCACTGATTAAATTATGAATTTTAAGTTTAGGTATTTTTAATAGTTTAATGTATATATTTATTTTATTTTATATTTATATAAAAGTCGATATTTTATACATTTATATTTTTTACATTGATATGTGTTTTAGTCCATATTTTTGTTCTCACCTGTTTAAGTATAGGAGTCAATATTTTTGTTGTCTATATTTTGTACTCAATATTTTTAACATCAACATTTTTTACATCGATGTTGTGTTAGTGAACACCCACCAACACCTATTCCCCCTTTTTGTCACTGTCAGGGGGCAATACACAAAGACCGGCTGCCGGTTACATCTACTCATGTGACCCAGGATACAGGCATCGCGCACCAAATGGTTTGGGCAAGAAAATGCCAACCTTATAAAGTGGCATTTCCAGAATTGGGACTTATATTCCTACTACCATTAAAGAGGGTTTAAAATTACAATTCTTCAGACACCAGACTTGACTTTCTCACATGCCCCCATTTGTAAGGTATTACTTTTTAAATTTAAGAAGCTATCCCAATGTTTACCTTTTGTGAGAGGTAGGCCTTGCAGTAGTGGAAAATGAATTTAAGAGTTTTTTACTATCAGGACATGTAAATCTTAAAAGTACATGTACCACTATTAAATACATTGCACCCTCTGCCTCAGCCATCTGCGCTGTCCAGGGCCTGACGTAGGGGTGTCTTATATTATTAAAAAGGGCAGTATGGGCCTGGCATAAGTGGTATTTTGCCATGTTGAAATGGCAATTATGAGCTGCATACACAGGCAGCAATGGCAGGTCTGAGACGGGTTTAAAGGGCTACTTAAGTGGGTGGCACAATCTGTTCTGTAGGCCACTAGTTGCTTTTAATTTATAGGCCTTTGGTACATGCAGGGCCATTTTACTAGGGACTTACAGGTAAATTAAATGTGCCAATTGGGTGTAAGCCAATCCTACCATGTTTAAGGGAGAGAGCACAGGTGTGCAGAGTCCTAAAGAACTACAAGAACTGGTTAAAAAAAACAGGAGAATGAAGGCATAACGTTTGGTGATGACCCTGCAGAGAGGGCAAAGCCCAACAATTATCAACAGGCTTATTATTATGATTATCATCATTATCTTCATTATAGTTAATAGCAACAGCAACAACAACAAAAAGTAATGACAGCAACGAAAAAAAACAAGGAAAGTGTCGGCGTTCGGTGGTTCCAATGTAAATAGACATTAACATCTGGGTAAACGGTTGACTGTATTGAGTTTGGTCATCCAGAAAATGTGCTTTAATTTCCACAGTACACATACAAAGATTCGAAAAAGAAATGCTTGAATTGAGCTGTGTAATTCGTTCTCTTTTGCTGCTCAGGCGGAAAACAGTTTCGAGAACTACTGAGTGGGAATCCTTGCGCAATGGGCTTGAATAAAGCAAACACATCAAGAACACTCTTCTAAAACGATGCCTGGTTTTGCTTACTGTGCCTATTACAACTGTGGCAACAAAAACAAACTGACTCTGGTGACTTCCCCTTCACAGAAGTGCTTGAGCAACAGCGGATGCCTGGCTGCTGGTCAGCGATCCGAGGGCTATATTTGCACAGTCTTAACATGCACCAAACCAGGAAGCAAAAACAGGCAACATCCACAAATAGAGCAACAGAAAACGAGCAAAAAAAGACAACAAAAGTGCGCAATACGGCAACAAGCAGCAAAAAGTGCAGAAACGTGACAAGTGCCATTTCAACCCCTACTACCAGTTAGGCGTAGAAGGTGGGATTAATGATGCCAGACAGCACCCCTGCATAGAACTGTTATGAGTTAGTGCTAATGGACTGGTAAACACAAGAGCAGACAAGGTTTTTCTGGGCATAATGTCACACACAATTCCTAATTCCATGGAATTACTAGTGCAATATGTACAAAGAGCCGGCTCTCTGCGCAAGCGCTGGAGCACCATTAGGTTGCCTAAAGCTATACACACACCTTTGCACCCTAGTTCGTAGGCACGCGTGACATCCTGCACAGTTGTGTCCTGGAAAGCTATACTTCCAGTACAAAATACTCCTCTCAGACATACTTCAACATGTTCCCACTTTGCATGAGTACTGAACAGTGCAGCAGAAATGCAAAGTTTGGAGAAAAAAACATTTCACCTGGTTGGTGCCTGCCTCAAGGAGGTGCATTTGGTTCAAAACCGTTTACGAATGTTGGCAGATAGAGTGCTTTGATTCACAAACCCTTGGTGGTTTCATGGGAATGCTTGTGCACATTCCATGGAATGCCTCATGGTGCAAAGTGATATCTGTGCTCCTTTTAGACAACTTTCCAGCGCAAAAAAAGGTTTTGCACTAGAAAGTAACTAGATTATTAGCTCTTTGTGGCAGTAATTTTACGCACCGTCACTATGCCTTCAAAAATCTGGCCATAATGTTACACTGTTTAAAAAAAAAATTAAAGGGCAAGATTCCTTAAAGGCAGAAAGAAAACTTAGAAATGTGTTCGTTCTGCAATATTATTGATGATGCTTGTTGAATTTCCACTCCTGGAAATTTCTGCCATTTTTGTATGATTTATCAATGGTTAAAATATCTTTTTCCCTTTGCTCCTTCCTCACCTCCATCTTGCAAATGCATTTACTGCTATTGACACATATAAATGTATGAGCATTTCCAGAGATGAACACTATATGCAAATCTTTGGTGAATATCCACAAACTGGGCCTAAAGAAAGTAACAAGAATTACTTTCAGAAAAAGGTGCCAAATGATGATCAAACAACTTTCTTTAATATTTTTCAGGATATTTTTTTATGTGAAAATGATCAATATGAGTTAAATGAGACAGGGAGAGAATATGTTCTAAAATGTTTTAGAGAAAGAGAAAGTCTGACCCTCGAGGGTGAGATTGTCCAAGGTTTTGAGGTGTGCATCGATAAGGCAGTGTCTGCCATATAATGCCAATATTCATGGCTGGCAGTTTCTCTCATGACAGGTCTCTTTGTGCTAATTCATCCGGCCTCAAAGAAGGCCATGAGCAGCATAAAATGAATTCAGAGGGAAATACACTATATAACGGGCATCCGCCCAGGGGGCCACTTGCTAGGATTCTCAGATGCAACATAGAAGTACCACAAATCCTCCCATTGATAACAGTATAGGTTTCAAAATTCACTACGCCTAGTGTTGCCCAGATCTGAGCGTCAACCATGGGGGCTTGTTATTATATGAGTGGCCTATGTTAACATTAAAACAGCATTACAGAAGAACAGCACATGCTACTTTGCGCATGTTTATCCAAACTGAACGCTGGACATATATCCATTGTTTGACAATGTTCAGCATTTACTCCATCATCTTTTTGTGTTGCTATAGTCAACCTGGGTGGGAAGGGTATGCCCAGACTTGGGTCCCACGCTTGCTGTGCCGCTGGATCCAAGCGAGCCTAGGTGATGAGGGGCGATACCCCAAAACCGGTCCCAGTATGCTTGTTTTAGGTCCAGTAAGGACCTGGCCTGACAGTTTGGGATGGACTGTTCCCATGAGGCACAGGGTCAAGTCTGATTTTCATATGGCTAGGTCCAAACTGGGGTGGTGTGGTGAGCAAAAAAACAACGGATTTAACCCAGATCTGTGTCTGGAAGTGAATGTTTGACAATGTTCAGCATGTCGTCCATCATCTTTTTGTGTTACTTCCGAATAAGAGCCGTTCACATTGTGTCAAATAAAAAAACTGTACTTGATTCTCATGTCTTGTGAGGCTACCCTTAACAAGCCAGAGAAAGTCTTCCTTGAAGCTTTTTAATTAACACGGCAGCGGAAATGTGGATATGAAAGTTCTGTCTTGAACTGAGCGTATGAGCTCACCCGGATGAAAACTGTGCCCTCAAACCACATGCAGTGCAAGCAAGCCAGAAAAGATCCTTTCTAAGAAACCTTCTTCTACCTTCTTCTTCCTTCCAATTTCAGCAGAATGACTAACCCTCACACAGTCCAGCAATATGAGAGCTTAGGCCCCTGATCAACCAATCATCTTTATGCATGTGTTTGAGCCCCAGAAGGGACAGGAGCCATCTTCATGTTTGTTGACTGCGTGCTGGGCATTTAAAGCCAGTCTGTGGTAGTGGAAGCCCCATGTTAATTGTTTTTATATGCCTATTGATTTCTTGTCAGAGTATATGGTATTAACTCCACCAAAGGCCAATTGTGCTGAGGCTGGATATGCAACACCCGGGCATAAGGGGCTTTGTATGGGTGCAACAGAGGTTGTGGTGCTAGAGCGGGAGCTGCAGGTTTAGTCAATCACTTTGTGGTCCTACTGAGCCACCATAGTCAAAGCACCTTTGCTCTTTCCTCCTCTATAAGACCCTTTCTTCAGGTTCAGAACAACAATGCGGAGAATATGAGGGTCATTGTTTGCCACCAGAGGACTTACACTGCCATTCATTGGGCAGTAGGGAGCATACAAGGGAACCAATCCGGGCCTCTCACTTCCTTATAAAAGATGCACGGTTTCTCTTAATGTTGCTCCTCTTTCGCAGTCCTTCACATTCAATCACATCAGTGCTTCTTAGCACTAGGCGGTGAACCATCAGACTCTGACAGGGAGTTATCACCTCATTCAAACCTCCTTTGAAGGGACAATCAGACTTACAGCACCAGTCTTCCGGCAAAACAACCATCTGGTTGCCTGCATGGCAAACCTTGGGCAAATGAGGCCACTTGGGTTGGCTGGTGTGGCAGATTCACTTTCTTTCATAGCCGCGTGCCATTAGAGCTGCCATGTTGAAGCAGCTTGTTCAGCATTTCTTTTTGCTTTTCAGAAGCAACAGAAACAAGTGCGAGATGGTCCATCTAAATAGGGTAGTTAATGCGCCTCTGTCACTGCTCAGCCCTTCAATGAAAGGGCTGTTGCTTTAAGAGTTTCAGCTGGCAGGGCAGGCAGTGGATTTGCCATAAGTGTTCTGGTGGTTTCCCCACTCTAATTTGGTGAATCAGGAGGTCAGCTAATTTTGGCAGACCTCTGCTCCACTGAACCTTAAAGGACACATTTTGACACCAACATGCATCATGTTACACACACAAAGGAAGCACAGAGACACAGACAACTCAAAATTAGAGGGAACATGCAAAAACTGGAAATGTTTGCACGCAAATGTCATAATCTGATGGAATTTGCAATATTTACAAAAGTTTTAAGTCTACCACCAACAGCCCTAAAGTTTTCTTTTTCACAACAGAAAGTAATACATTGAGGACCACTCTTCAAGTTCTCAATCACATACTGCATTTTTGTTTGCCAGGGAAGGGCCTTTCCAAGGCTTTTGTAGTACTTATGCTTGGCGTCTTGGATGGACTTCAGACTGGTGCGAAAATGGTTCAAGCTTTTTCTGCTCTCCCAGGTCCAAAGTTGTCAAGATGAATCATACAAATATTTGGTCGTTTATGTCTACGATGTTTTTCAAACTCAGTATTTAACCAATAGGGTATATGATCCAAGCTAGTGGTGTATTCATCCCACAATACGTAGACAGCATGCAGTAAGTGATCATGCCTGGTGACATCTCGGATTTGAAATTTCCTTCAACAATCTGCTAATCTAATCTATTCTCATCTAATCTAATCTACTTTACCTTAATATAATCTAACCTGACTCTTCACCCTTGAATTAACCATGATTAGACAGCATGGTTCCCCCTTAAAATGAAATGAAATGAAAATAAAATTTATAAAGCGCTACAGCTGCCCTCAGGCGTCCAGGCGCTAAGACTAAAAAAGGTGCCATCAGACAGAAACAAAGGGTTCTAATTACTGGAACAGAAACGTTTTAAGCTGTTTACGAAAGCTAGATAAATTAGAGTTAATTCTCATGTACAAAGGGAGGGTGTTCCATAACTTTGATACATTATAAGAAAAGGAACAGCCTCCTGCTCTAAAAATTCTGGGAATCTTGGCCAGAGATGCAGATGAAGAACGAAATACTTTATTGGGCAGATAAGGGGAGATCAAAGAGCGATTGATTTCTGGGCCCATTTTCCAGAATGCTTGATGAGCAATGCACAGAGATTTAAACTTTACTCTGTCCCTGATTGGCAACCAGTGTAACATTCTTAGCCCAGCTTTTATTGACGTTCTTCGTGGGACTCCAAGTAGTGCGCGAGCTGCACAATTTTGGGTGCACTGAAGTTTTTGTAGGCTATATTCTGGTGCCCCAAGATACAGGGCGTTGCTAAAATCCAGACGGGATTGAACAAGGCCCTGTATAATTATCTGCTTGGCCTCAAACGGAAGGAGGGGAAGGATTTTTTTTATCACCCTGAGTAGGCCAAAGCAGGTGGCCGCCACCTTGGTAGCCTGTGTATTGAGGCTCAACGACTTATCTAACCATACCCCCAGACTTTTGATGTTATCTCTGGGGGCAGGGACCGCACCCATGCTCACGGGCCATAACAGCTCCAAAGTAGAAGGGGCTGCCGGGCCCAAGAGAAGGAGCTCGGTCTTATCGTCATTGAGCTTCAAACAGGAGCTCATCATCCAGCTCTTCACCTCCTCAAAACACACTGCTAAGTTAGGCAGTGATTGGAGACCACTCTTCTGCACAAGGGAAACCACCAGCTGGGTGTCATCCGCATAGGAAATGATGTTAATACCATGCGGACGAACAATCCCAGCCAGTGGTCTCATATATGCATTGAAGAGCGTAGGGCTCAATGACGAACCCTGAGATACTCCACACCCCAGAGGCCTGCTTGACGAGACGGATGTGCCGTCAAAGACCTGGAAGGCTCTATCAGTTAAAAAAGACTTGAACCAGGCCAGGGCTTCTCCGGACACACCCAGGTCAGCGAGACGGTTTACCAGGATTTTATGATGAACCGTATCAAAAGCGGCACTCAGATCGAGGAGGATCACTGCCACTGACCGCCCCCGATCCAAGATCCGCCTCGCCTCCTCTGTCACAGCTAACAGAGCAGTCTCTGTCCCATGTTTAGGGCGAAAGCCCGTCTGGGAAGCATCTAGGAGATGGTTTTCCTCGAGAAACTTCATCAAAATGGTGTTAATGTGCTTCTCCCTAATCTTGGTTGCCCATGGGAGCAGAGAGATCGGGCGATAGTTACTAGGGTTGGCTGGGTCAAGGGCAGGTTTTTTCAGCAAGGCCCATACAATTGCATGCTTCCATGCCACAGGTACCATCCCACTCAGAATGGAGGAGTTCAACAACTCCATGAGAGTAGGGAGAAGGGTTTTGCTGGCCAGCACCAGCGAGCCTGGAGGAGCGGGGTCACACGGAGAGCCAGATTTTATTTGCTGTGCTAGAGACTCTAATGTTTCCAAATTTAACAGAGGGAAAGAGTCTAGTTTATTTTGAAAAGCAGTTACAGTATCCAGGGCCGGATCGGTGCATTGGGTGGGTAGTTCAGTGACTGGGTCTGGAAAGGAAAGGTACATTTTAGTGACTTTATGAAAGAAAAAATCAACCAACTCGTTGCATCTGGAGATAGAGTTACTGTTATCTGCCGCGGGTTTGTAAGAGATTTAACTATTCGATATATTTCTTTCGGCTTAGATTTAGCCAATGTTATCTTCTCATTATAATAGGCTGCTTGTGAGGTTTTTATGGCACATTTATAGTTCCTAATGGCGTCCCTGTAAGTAGCTAAGAATTATCTTTGATAAATAATGCTAAATCCTCAGGTTTTACTCTGCAGTGTCAGCTATTAACGCATCCCTCCCTAGTATGATTGACTATCTTGTATCAAATGCCCTTGTTTCTCAACGTCATTTATTCTCCATGAAAAATTTAGAAAAAGGCAAGCTTTGCTATTTCCCCTATCAATGTAGGCAATGCAAGTCTGGAAAGACTGCATAGATCTTTTGAAGCTCTAATTGAAGCATTCCCCTTTCACCAACTTGGTAAAAATCATTATCACATAATTGGATTTGTTCACCCAGGCATCAACTTTTGCAGACTTTACTCTGCACCTCGAAGATAGAGACTGAGGGAAGAGCAAGCTCGCAAAAGGTTTCAAGTAGAGGGACCAGCTGTATACCCCCTTTTCCCTGAATCCCTATGTGGATATGTCCATTTGATAACACATACACACAGGAGGAACTCAGGGGGAAAGGGTAAGAGAGAAATCTCAGACTGGAATCAACCTTTAATGGATTTCTCTCAGATACAGGCATAACAGATCTTTAGGGACCCAGGTATATGTAGGGATGTACTTCAAAGATCAGATGTATACATACAATGAATACCATGCATTCAATTTAATCACAACAGTTTTAGAGAGTTTGAATCTGTCTCACTCATCTTATCAGCAGACGTGGCTATCATGAGAATTTGCCCAACCTGGATTTCAGACAGAGACCACCAGTTAACAAAAAGACCAGCTGGACTTGAGCTAAGAAGACAAGTAAATAACCAGAGATACCTTGACAAAACAAACACAGCAACAGAGAATGGACAAATGGGGAAAGCCCTAATCAAAAGTGTACTGAAAAGGGCACACAAACAAATTTGACTGAACGCAATAATAGGGTGGCAACTGAATGAAGCAAAGAGCTTCAACAACCACATGACACATGGCCAGGTGCCTGCAGCATATTCTTTTGGTCTAATACTAGCTGTGCCTAATCTCACCATAGATGTACCCATAAGTAGGAAATGACTCTATGAAGGCAAAACTCTATTGTATGGTCTAGAGTTTGTGAGCTTGCTGTTTCCGTAACCTCTTCTCCAGTTTCCAAGCCCTTTCAGCCCTACATGTAATCATGTTTCTACAATGTGTGTACATCCTGGCACTTTTGTCCTCATAAATAGCCCCTTTTTCTGTATCATTATGCTATCAAGCCAAGCGTCTACTTGGTCCAAAACAGTAGAATGATCTACCACTACATACCCATAACCATTGCCCCATATCACCCACACACAAGAGATTTAGGTTGTTACATCCATCCAGTCGATTCTTGGGATCTCATGTTAACCTTTAGGCATTACATTTACAATGGAAATATAGCTGGCAGTGGCAAAAACCTTCTGGCCTATCAAGTCAGAGGACTCGAGCAACAGCTGCCCATTTCCACATCTTCCATTTCCCTTCAAAAAATCTCATCACTCATAGAGGATCAAGTAACATAGCATTAATCTTATTCTTAGTCCTTCATGACCGGTGCACCACAGATAATCAGAAGTACAATGGATCCCTGATGGTTACTGAAGTCTTAGCAGCTGTTGATGCAAGATGAATCATCTCTACCATCTACCTGAAATTGAAATAATTGGTTTAGCCATCATTTTAGATGAAACTGCTTTTGGAAGGCTTTATTTTATCCGTTATAGGTCTATTTCACTGGTCAGCATTTCAACTTCAAGCCCAATTTCGCCGAATCGCTCCAAGATCCTTTTTTATTGTACATGTTTACAGTCTATTTACTTTCTTTTATGTTTATGATACATTTCGACAAATCCTTATTTTATTAGTGTATTGGTAATGCTCAGGGTAGGATCAACATCTCCTCAATGTAGATCTGTCAACCCAGCTTTACTGGCTGCATTCTTGCGATCAATAACAGATTACTCTTAAAGTTACTGAAAATGAAACCAGACAAAACTTAGATTCTGGCAATATATTACTATAGCCGGCACTGCCTCTCACACCCTTTGGGTTCCGGGTGGCAATCTACTACGATTATGTAGGCCTCTGGGTCCCTACGAATGCTGAGTTGGTCAGATGAATATCTAGACTGTTGATAGCAAAGCAGAGGATGGGGACCATGACAGGAATCAAGTACGCCAGTGGGCGAAAACGAACAGAATAATTGGTAACTGAAACAAGCATTGGCATAGCCAATAGGTCTCGCCTTTGGTAGCCTATAAGTTGATGTTGTTGTACCAATGATATTGTGCTGGATAACTAATCCCTTATAAGTTCCCAAAGGCGAGACCTATTGGCTATGCCAATGCTTGTTAATACACTGTATTCACAGTCCCGGCTGACCATGGGCTGTGGTCATGCACACATGGAGCACTTTGGAGTTTGCTCCAGTGTGGTAATAAACTGCAGTTTGATCTTTGCACTATACTAATTCATGTGTAAATGTGCACTGATTAGTACATTTGCACTACCGGGCTATTGGGCCACATTTATTTTCACTGCCATGGTGCACCTACATAAAATCTGAGTTCACCTTTGGTTTCCAGCAATGACACCAACACACGCCACATCCACTACACTCACTGCTTCTGAAGACAGTGCATGTCACCCTACAGTAGGCCTTGTCCAGCTCCGTTCTCTACTCTACATCTTTAAACACCTCCTCTGCTTCCGAGGTCAGGCGTCTGAGGATGGGCAATATGTGACTGTGATTGGTGGATCTGGTGAAGTTGGAAAGATACAGAAGACGTGTGGTTGGGGTTTGGCTTTACCTAAAGCCAGATAGAAGGAGGTTGTATAATGTGTAGAGTGGTTGTGTGTGAACTGTGTGAGTGTGTTGATGTCAAGTCCTTAAAATGCACACTTCTGATGACATTAGCATAGAAAGGGCACTGGTGCGTGTCTGCTCACCTGAAGGACATAGCACCAGGGTAGGCTACTCTCTATCTAGATCACAGAACAAAAAGGGGCTCCATTCTCTGCGTGTGACATGTCCCTTCCCTATAACATCACACATGTTAGGTGCTCGGAGTATGGTTCATGGAGCGTGGCTGTCACAAGTATGATTCTTATCGCATCTCGTGACTCCCTAGATTTGCTCTCTGTGTTATTGCGTTCTGCATCCTGGGGCATTTTTCAAATGTAGAGTGGGCATTGTTCAAACTTAGAGTTGACACAAGAAAAATTCTGATTCTCACCCATGTTTTTTTTAACCACCAAGGATCTAATTTGGTGCTTGGTTTACGTGCCCTTAAAAGTTCGAAAGGACTAACTAAAGTAACAGAAATGGGTGATGTCTTGTAAGCTAGCAGCTTGAATTGTAAAGCATTGCACCAATTTAACTTTTCCTTTACTGATAACTGAATAACCTCCTTCACAACACGATTAAAACGCTCCACTTGACAATTTGCTTCCAGATAAAAAACCGCTATCTTCCTATGGGAAATCCCACACTTCTCAAAAAACAAACCCATCTCCTTACTCACAAACTGGGGACCATTATCAGTAACAATTTCTTGGGGAATTCCCTCTCTGCAAAAAAAATCATCAAGAAACTCAATAACACTTCGTGAAGTTACCTCCATGACCATTTAAACCTCTGGCCATTTTGAGTAATAGTCTATCAAACAATGACAAATTTCTCTTGTTTGGGTAGGACATGAAATGGACCAATAATGTCCAATCCTAACTTTAACCACGGACCAGCAGGAAAATCTACAGGATGGGGTTCAGCTCGCAACACAACTGCTGATTTGTCACTATTTGCACATTTGTCACAAGCACGTACGTAGTGTTCAACGGACAAGTCAATGCCTGGCCACCAAAACATTTCTTTGATGCATTTTCTGGTAAAGAATATACCTAAATGCCCTTCATGAGCAATCTCTACCATCTTGGCTCTCAAAGTAAAAGGAGGTACAACGTTGTCACCTCTCATAATAAGACCATTCTCAATGGCCAACTCATTCTGAATTTTGGAATAACTCATCATATCTCCTGATACTCTTCTTTGTCTTTGATCAGGCCATCAATGAATGATGCAACTTCTGAATGTTTTTAATTCAGCATCCTTTTCCATTTCTAAGACCCAACTATCCTCACTCAAGTTAGATTGTTCGCCATATAGTAAATCCATGTCACAGGTAGTAAAAGCAATATTACACTCATCTTCATAGGTGTCTATTTAACTTGCAATGGGTAACCTGGACATGCAATCGGCATGCATATTGGCTTTACCTTGTACATACTTTGTCTTACCCTGGAATGACTGCAGCCTTGAAGCCAATCTAGCTAAAAGTGCTGACATAGAACGTCCTTCTCCTGTAGCCATAAGGAAAACAAGTAGCTTGTGATTGGTTTTAAGATTGGTTTTAAGAGTCAATTTTTTACCCCATAAGAAGGTTCTAAAGTGTTCAGCACCCCACACACACGCTAGTAGTTCTCTCTCTGTAACAGAGTATTTTTTCTCCAAGTCTTTTAGCACTGTGGACGCATATGCAACAACCCATTCCTTTCCAGTATCTCTCTGTAATAATACACCTTTAAGACCTGTATTGCTGGCATCGACCATGACAATACAACTTTTCCCAGAAACAAATGGTTTGAGACATGGAACATTAACAATAACACTTTTCAATTTCTCAAAGGCTTGGGACATATCATTAGACCAACAAAACTTAGCATTATTTTTCAGAAGACATCTAAAAGGAGCTATTTTTGAAGAGAAATTTTGTATGAATTTTGCATAAAACTCAGTCAAACCAAGGACAGCGACAAGCTGTTCTTTAGAAGCAGGGACAGGAGCATTAACAATGCTTTCAACATGGTTGCGTTTAGGTTTGATTCCCATTCCACTGATAGTATGTCCTAGATATTCCACCTCCAATGCTTTGATTTTGCATTTATCCAGACGGAGAGTGAGACCCTTCTCAGACAAGGCGGCTATGACTTTCCTTAGGTTATGGTCATGTTCATCATTGTCTTTGCCATATACTAGAATGTCATCTTGGAAGGCAATGGCGCCTGTTAGGCCTTCTAAAGTGTCTTTCATTAATCTCTGGAAGACAGAAGCTGCACTGGCAAGCCCAAAGGGCATGTGGCATAACCTAAAGCGACCTTCAGGAGTGATGAAGGCTGTTAAATTCTTTGATTCTTCAGCTAGTACAACCTGGTGGTATGCGCTGGCCAAATTAATGCACGAGAATACCTGAGCACCTGCTAAGGTAGATACCAGTTCGTCTAAGTTGGGTAGGGGATGAGCATCCACCCAAATAGCATTGTTTAGACTGTGCAAGTCCACACAGAGTCTTAATTCGCCTGATGATTTAACTGAAATAACAATGGGAGAAACCCATGGGGATGACTCAATGGTTTCAATTATGTTTTTCTCACATAAATATTTAAACATGTCTTTTAACTTGTCTCTATATGATAAGGGTACATTCCTTACTTTACGGCGAACTGGTGTTGCATCTTTGTTAAGTTTATTAGTATGCTCAAATCCTTGATATTTCCCAAGTTTCCCACTGAATACATTAGGAAATAGTTCAATTAATTATTTAATGTAGCTTGAGTTCGGTTGGTGAGTTACTTTTTCAGAAGAGATAGAATAAACAGGAGGGTTGGCATTGGGATCCAGTTTGATCCCTAATTTTTCTTGATGAGGCCATCCTAATAAAGACTGTCCAGACTTGGCAACATAAATCTTACAAAATGCATGGTGTCCTGCAAAAACTAAATGAGCTCTAAAGAAACCCATCAAGTCAATTTTATGTCCTGTGTAACCACTAGGTGAAACATCAGGTGTAAATAGAGTTCTATTTGGCCAGCTATTATTGAAAATATCAAGAGATATAATAGTGAATCATGCACATGAATCTACCAAGAATTAACATTTTACATCATCCACAGAAATGGAGCAGGAAGGAAATTTAGAAGTGCCTGTATCCCACAAACATTAATGACAGTGTTAATTTCATTCTCCACATCATCGTATAAATCATCGCAATCTTCTCAATAGCACATTTTCTCAATAGCAGGACACATTTTGAATTTAACTAGGTGTCTATTACTTCCACACCTGTAACAAAGCAATTGTAGATTATTTTTCTCATTAATAGGATTCCTGGATTTATAGTCATGTTTTGTAGCAAATTCATTTTTACGTGAAAAGGTTTTTTTTTGTTTGTCAGATTCCTTATTATCCTTATTGACATTAAAAACATCTCCTTTATCATTTCCCCTTATTTCCTTGACAAATTTATCAATAGATTTAGCTATGTCAATTGCTGAATTGAGGGATAAATCGGATGTAGTCCATAGCCTTTCTTGGACTTTTTTGTTATTAGTCCTCATCTAGATCTGATCTCTTAGGACTTGTTCATAAGATATATGCTCAAAGTCTCAAGAAACAGCTAAAGATCTAAGTGTGTAAACAAAATCTTCAATTGATTCATCAGCATGTTGTTTACGTGAATAAAAGATCAATCTCTCCATAACAATATTTTTCTTCTTGCCAAAACGAATGTTGAGTTGTGAAGAAGCCTATTTATAAACATTGATATTAGCGGGGTTTAGTAACACCGGTAATGTGGCAAATTTTTTTAAACCAATGCCTCCTAAACAATGTTTTAACAGGGAAAGTTTTCTTTCCGGTTCACAATCATCACCCTCTAACATTTCGACATAAGCTAAAAGCACTGGTTCCCATATTTCCCATGCCATAGGAGGTTCACCTGGAGCAAAGAGAAAGGAGGAGGTAATATGCCTGACATGATAGACTCAAATTACAATAGCATCAATTAAATAAATGAAAAGTGACAGTGAAAATGGCAATAATCCAATCAAGGATAATGGAGACGCGCGGTGTGAGTATCACCGTAGGATTGCTTTAGGAAAAAAAATATATATGTGAGTATAAATTTACTGTGCCTCAAATGGTGTATATACTATAAAAATATGGAGTTAAAATCTTCCTTCAGACAATAGTTTAAAGGTGTGCTTGTCACCGATGTGCAAGCAAAACTAGTGGAGTGAAAAAAAACAGTACCTTGAATTTTAATGGTGTGCTTGTCACCGATGTGTAAGCAGCAGAAAGCAGAATAAATAGTACCTTGAATTTTAAAGGGTGTGCTTGTCACCGATGTGCAAGCAACAGAAAGTAGGATAAAATAGTACCTTGAATTTATATGGTGTGCTTGTCACCAGTGAATAAACGCCAATGTGATGAGTATTTTCCGATCCGGTTGATGTGAACTAAAAAAAAATAAAAAGATTTGAAACAAAATGGTTGTCTTGACGTTGCACGCAACAGCGTGTTATGACGTGATGGCGTGATAAGCAGAAGCAAAGGAAATGCTTATAACGCTGCGCAGGAACGAGGAGTCGGTGACGGAAGCAGCTAGATGAAGGCTCGCGTTCAGGATCTCAGAATGGATGATGATCAACACAGGTACGAGAATTCAAATCAGAACAAAGACTGATGCTTCTCGAGGTTGATAATTCAAAGTCCAGATTTTCCTTGGAAATTGAAGAACGCATCTGCCAGATCCGCTGAATAACTAACAGAGTATACTCCGCCACATCCGTTTAATCGCTAAAAAAGTATCCTCTCCAATAAGTTTTAAGAAATTAAACAAATAAAAAAAATAAGAAAATCCTTTTCAAAAATAGAGTGGTTTAAGGGCAATAGGTCAGTGCCCGCTCGTCGCCAGTGTGGGGAAGGAAGCTCCGCAGTAACATAATCCAAGGAGGCACTTGAATGCACAAAGGTTTATTGCATGTTGTTAAGTCCAAGAGAAATACGGCCTCACAGACTTAACTTCCACTGATTATAAATTAATCCGAAACAGAGTTGAAGTTTACAAAAAGAGTATGAAAGAAGTCATGGTGAGAAAACTAGGTTTTGTGAGTGAACAAAGAGTTGTCATTGGGGATTTGATACATATAAAAAAAGGAGGGAGTTTGTAAAGGTTCTCCCATTTGGTCGGCTCCAAAAAGGGTCATAGAAGTTTTTAGAAATGCTGTCAGAGTTGAAGGCGGGAGTGTTTGGAATCTCAATAGAATAGCCTTGTTTAAGGGTGCTATAACCACACATGAAGATTCCAATAGTAATGTGTTTTTAGATTTCAGGTCCAGTGATGACATGAGGAACCACAATTGTGGACTTAATAACCACAAACGTGTTCCCACCAGAGTTACGCGTGATCATCGCCTTCCTGCCAGGTTCAAAGATTTTATTATGAAGTAATTTGGTTTTTTTTCTGTTAGTTTTTTTGGGGGGGGGTTTCTAAAGGGGGGGAGGTGTGTTAGGTGCTCGGAGTATGATTCCTGGAATGTGGCTGTCACGAGTGTGATTCTTCCCGTCTGCGCCTGTCCGCGATCAGGCCGCGGCTGTGGCCAGAAACTCTGGTAGGACCCACAGCGGACCCTCAACTAACATCTTATACAGTAAGGAGACGCTGCTTAATCTACAACTGAGCCGCTGCACCCTTGAGGATTCACCACAACTAGACTTAATTACATCTCCCTACCCGTGTCTCCCATGTTCCTTGGGAAAAGATATAGGAAACCCGGGCACTCATTGCCCCCTCCTTAAGGCATCCGTCCAGGACGCTTCAGCTCACAGAAACCTCAGGCTAAAAGCAGGATTGATCAATTGCCGCTCCCTGGTCAAACACTCTCTTGACATTGCTCAGACTTTGATGGACAACAAGTGGGATCTTCTCTTTTTGACGGAAACCTCGCTCGAAGAGGAATCCAACCCAGCCTTGTGTTTGGCCATTCCTCCGGATTATAACATCCTCTGTGGCAATAGGCAGAGCCATAGCCATGGTGGAGGGGTAGCCGTCATTTACAGGACATAGTGGACTATCTCTTCCTTTCCCTACATTCCAATTGAATCCATAGAAGCTCTTCCCTTCTGTATTAAACTGGCCCCTAACGTTACTTATTCCGGCCTGCTAGTATACCGTCCCCCAAAATCCAAGCCTTCTTTCCTCCCAGTTCTCCTGGACTGTGTGCTCCAAGCAAGCTCTCGCTATGCTAATTTCACCTTGCTTGGTGACTTTAATATTCACGCGGAGGACGCCTCTGATCCGATTAGTTACAACTTTTTAGCCACCTTAAATGATGGTGATTTAACCCAACTGGTCTCTCACCCTATTCATAAGGCCAGACATACACTTGATCTTATTTGTTCCAACATTCCCGATACCCTCACTAGTGAACCCTACCCAGTAATTTGGTCTGACCATTTTTTTATCCCCTTTGCCATTTCCCTCAGAACAGACCTATACTTCCGGCCAAGACGGTTGGCCGAAACTGGAGTAAGATCTCTCTGGACAAGATCGCTACCCAACTTTCTGCCTCCCCACCCATGGAAGGCCTTGACCTAGACACTAGGCCCTTCAATTTTAATAGTTGGATATCTAACGCCATTGACGGCATTGCCCCCATCAAACCTATAAAAACCTTCCGAGCAGCCCCATCGGCACCATGGTATTCTGCTGAACTACGTCAGATTAAATCCTCCTGCAAATAGTTGGAGCGCCAATGGAGACTTTCCTATGCCCTAGATAGCAAAAACAAATATAAACAAGCTTTAAAAAACTACCGGAAGAAAATAATTGATCACAAAAGAAATTACTTGGAGGACAAAATAAATAAAGCACAAGGCTCTACAAGAGAAACCTTTAGTACGGTAAGAGCCTTTACTGATCCCATGGCCCTTAAACGCCATTCTCCGGTATCCCAATCCCTTTGCACCCGGCTCTCTGACTACTTTGAGGAGAAAATTGCCTCTATTTTTAACACTTTCCCCAATAAGAATCATCCACGCACCACTGACAATCTTGATGTCCCTTCTGATTCCCATCTGGTATTTTCTGATTTTGCAGAGATCACCCTTGATCTCTCCTTGACGAACTCCTGAAATGCAGATCTGGTTCTCCAGACGACCCATGGCCGGCCAAGCAGTACAAAGCTTTGGCTCTGCTCCTCAATCCCACACTAAAACGGCATCTGGAATGATTCTCTAAAGACAGGCATCTATCCTGATGCTTGGAAACATGCCAAGTTGGTCCCTATTTTAAAAAAGGCCAACGCAGACCTGGAGGGACCAGCAAATTATAGACCCATCTCCTTACTGCCCGCCCCGGCTAAGGTCCTTGAAAAGCTGGTGCAGCAGCAGCTAGCATGCTTCCTTGAAACCCATGACCTTTTCCATGACTCTCAACACGGGTTCAGACCAGGCCACAGCACAGAGTCCGCCTTGATTGAGATGGCTGACTCTGTGCGATGGAGGCTGGACGTGGATAGAGGGCGGTGTTGGTGCTGCTGGACTTGTCGGCAGCATTTGACACCGTCTCTCACCCAGTCCTGCTCGATCGTCTCCGGTCTAAAGGTATCCAAGGCAAGGCACTGGATTGGTTGTCCTCCTTCCTTTCAAATCGGACACAGGGGGTTTTCACCCCCCCTACACCTCTGATAGTCGCCCTCTCAAGTGGGGAGTCCCTCAAGGTTCCTCACTGAGCCCCCTATTATTTAATTTGTACTTTTCCCCTCTTGCTGAATTGATACCCCAGTCAGGAATAAAGGCCACCTCTTACTCTGACGATATTCAGCTTTTATTTTCCTACTATACCCCCATTCACTCCACGTTTGACCCACTAAAAAAATGCCTAAGAAATATCGCTCCCTGGATGGACAGTAACTTCCTGCACCTAAACGCCGGGAAAACAGAGGTCCTTTTCTTCCACCAACCCTCCCCGTTAGACTCAAACCTCTGGTGGCCCCTCGATCTGAGCCTTCCCTCCTCCCTAAGGAATCAGTGAAAAACCTGGGGGTGAGATGGGATTCCCATCTTTCATTCTACAATCAAGTGCAGACCGTGTCCGCTGCTTGTTTCTCAAAAATCCAGATGATAAAGAAATTCATTAATTTCCTTCCATGCTACACCAGGAAAACCATAGTGCAGGCATTAATTACTTCACACCTGGACTATGCTAATGGCCTGTACTTAGGGCTCGCCTCGGGACTGTGTCACCGTCTGCTGACAGTCCAGAATGCGGCAGTTCGACTGGTCTGTGGATTCTCTCTCCGAGAACACATTTCTCCTCACTGTCGTAGACTCCACTGGCTCCCCATCCATCAAAGGGCCGAGTTCAAGGCCCTCACCCTGGCCCATCGTGCTATCAAGGGGAAAGGGTCTGCCTACCTTTCTTCTTGTCTCCGCCCCTATAGCAACGCCAGACACCTCCGGTCCAACTCAAAAAACCTGATTGCCACCCGAGGTTTAGAAAGGCGCGCTCAGGAGGAAAAACATTTCAGGTATGCGCCTCCTCTCAATGGAATAAACTTCCACTCTTCCTTCGGATGATTCATGAAGAGATGCCCTTCCGGAAAGCACTGAAGACTTTCCTCTTTTGTTAAGAATCTCTGTTGTTCGAGACAGCACACCTGCAGAAGCGCCGGGACACCCTGTTGGGGTAGCTGTGCTCTATATAAAACACATTAAATAAATAAATAAATAAATAAATAAATACATTCTTATCGCATCTCGTGACTGCCTTGTTCCGCTCTCTGTGTTATTGCGTTCTGCATCCTGGGGCATTGTTCAAATGTAGAGTGGGCATTGTTCAAACATAGAGTTGTTGTGGAAGTTAAGTCTGTGAGGCCATTTGGTCATTCCTGTATTTCTCTTGGACTTAACAACATGCAATAAACCTTTGTGCATTCAAGTGCCTCTTTGGATTATGTTACTGCGGAGCTTCCTTCCCTACAACACACTTGTGCAACTCTCTGCCTGTGACTTCCCACGAAGATGTCTTTCTCTTCTCTGTCTCTGACATCAAACGCATGCATCCCATTCTGTGTCCTGGCGCCACGCGTCCTCTTCCTACCACACCTCACACGTTAAGTGACAATAAAACAGACTGGTTCAAGCCTAGAGAGTCGTCATAAGGAGGTATGTGTGCCTACAATGTGCAGCACTTACATTCAGGTAGAGGGGTCTTTAAACCAAACAGATCGTTTTCAGGTTTAACCCTGATTGTGTCTTAATTTTTTTTAAACCTTATCACATTTTTTATGGCATATCTGGGATGATGTATTGTTGTCGCGTTCAGAACCATCACATTGTTGTCGGGCACTACGTAGAGAATCACACTTAACATTTAAAAGGACACTGGTAACTTCGAAACATGTCCTGGGCCCCATTCACTATTTTTGTATTTTCTAAAGACTTATCTACACACCACCACGTGATTAGATTGAACAATTTGTATAGTGCCCACTACAGAGACAGATCTGTCTCTCGGCCCCTGAAACAACAGGAATGTTTAGAACCAAACGCAGTGGTGTCACAAGGATGAAAATCCGGGTTGACCCTGCCGAGATTTGAACTTGTCATATGCAGGATAAACACAGATCTTTACAGAAGCAGCTAAATGGTCCATGCTGTCTGCCATTCCAAGTAGGCATGCCATCCCAGATGTACTCTTTTTAAAGGTGACCTGGACTATTGCAGGGTATTTCATGATTAGGTCTGGCTACAGTCACCTTTAGATGCGACCTGACCGTAGATCAATACAACACACTGGGGAAACAACACACTAAATTTAGAAAGGGGCTTTGGCTTGGCCCTTTCCAACCACTGGATTGTTAAGGTGCAGTGCCAGACGCGCAATGCCCACTGGGCTCTATTGCTGTAGAGTGGAGACCATATGGACACTCACAATACAGTTTCTTGGTTTAAATGACAGACGTTTGTTATCTGATTTAATGGTGCTTGTTGTATAGACCTTGAAAGGATAAACAGCTGAGTCGAACCTGCAACCATGGACTCAATCACGCACCCGTAATGTAAGGATCGGTCAACGGAGCCACCAAAGCTGGCGACTGACTACCTTTCTCAACCTGCTTGCACAGGGTTATGTGGGCTGTTGTGACCATACAATAAAGGCTCATGGGTGCACCAATAAACCGCTTCTGTGCAATGAATCCTGATACATTGTTCGGCAGGGAAAGGAAGGATACTCATGGAGTGGACATTCTCATCAGCAGTGTTGGGTCGTGTACTCAATACACCAGCACTTAATGATCAACACCAGATCTAGTGATAGGTGCCACCTTGTTTGCTGTTTGTATAAGCTAGAGTTGTGCAGTACCAGTTAATACATTTAATATTGATTGAAACTGCCTTGATATGCATTGAAACGACTGATGCCTGTCACCCAAGCCATTCTTATCGCTTTCGGGGCTTTTGAACAGTCAAAATTGCCACTCTTGTAACAAGCAGAGTGATGTTAATAGTTGTGTGGGTCGGTTCAATGATTTTACTACGCATTCCGTTGCAACGCATGCCTTTTCCACGCATGCGTTACAACGAGAATGCCACTGCCACGAATATGCTTTACAACGAAAATGCCTTTACCACGCATAGTTATACTTCGTTTTTCGTTGTATAACTATGCTTGTTAATGGCATTTTCATTGTAAATGCTTTTTTCGATCCCTTCCCCCATTCCTTATATATTTCCGAAAATCATTAAAAGTTAATATCATTAAAAAAAATACTCACTGTTTGTCATAGACGGACTTCTCCTTCAATGTAAATTGGTCTCTTTTCTATTTTTTTTGTTTTGGAAGTACGTGGACACACCTACGTTATTACGTCGTTAGGGAGGCTGGCTTTTTGCATGAAGGACGAAAGGCACAAATCATTCTCTTTATGGTAAGTGTGATTTCTTTTTTTAAACTCAATCTTTTTGTTGGGGGGGGGATCCCCCCCCAAACCCCCCTAGCCCCCCTTTTTTTTATTCTACCTTTACCACACATTCCTGTACTACGTATTTCGTAGTAAGGAAATGCGTGGTAAAGGCTGAGGAAATATAAATTATTGGTCAAGTTGTGTTCCCTGACGCGTACCCCACCGTCTCCATGTACCAGCCTAAAGTGCATGTAACTTCCCTCCTGTGCCAGTTATGAAGACGCAAATACATTTGCGTCCAACGTTAACATGTCCTCTTTCAGACCCACCCTGAATGGGTTAGTTAGTCCGTTCCTAAGTATGCTATGCCAACGTCTTTTTGTAGTGCACCTTCCACGTTTTTCTGCTATGGCAAAGTAGGACCTGAATTCCTGCCATCGAGCCTCTTTTCTGGCTTCTGACTCTGACAGCCTCAGCCCAGGCTGCCTCTGTACCCGTGAACTCTGACTTACTTCCAGCGCGGCCCACCGCGCTCAGCTCAGCCTGCTGCCTGCCAAGACTGACTATAACCTTCGAGTTATCTGTTCCGCTCCTCGAAAATACATTCCTGCCTACTAGCTTCAGTAAACATCTCCCTCAGCTACAGGGCCAAAGGGCCGACCTGTCTCTGTGCAAGTACTTCATAGCCTCCGTTACCATGCTCCCAGGGAAGGCCCCATGCCCCACGCTTCTCATGCAGACACTTAGGCGCTTACACACGCATTCATAAGTCAGTATAGAATAGCTTCTGCCCCAGAGACCTTTCCGTCCAGATAATATGGTTCCCAAACATCATATATCAGATATGATAGAAGTACAAGTTGATCTGACATGCCAGACTTCTGTCTCTTTCCGTCAGTGCAAATGTCAAGCTCCCTGCACCCTCCAGTTTCACGTCAATCACACGTCATGCAGCTGCGCGCGCATCCAAGCTTCCGATTTCTGCTGACATTGCAACATTTCTGTTTAGTGCCACCCTTTTGTGACACCTACCTGTGACGTTTCTAGCACACACCTCCAGTTCCCGCCTAGTCCACGCCTTCTGATTACGTACTAGTAACACGTGGATACTGTTATCTTGTCTTCTCTCAGCTGTTACGCCTACTGTACTGTTTTCCATGACATGAATTAAGTATATAAGCTATGTACTGTCAATAAAATGCAGCGCGTGCTCTCTATCCCTTCTTCCACCCCTGTGGTGGGAAGAACATGATATATTGGTCTTGACCATTCCTTTTTAAGGAATAAAACCCCTAAAAACTCTAACACCACGGACTCTGGTTCTTTCTTTCCGATTTGAGTTATTATTGATTAAGTACTTACCTGCATAGAAATTAAGACGGTAAATTATATATTTACATCATTTTGGCGCCCGAACAGGGACCCCTCCCCCACCTCACGCGCCGGTTGGTGCGTTGCAAGCTCAGTCCCCTGCCATCAGTTAGACGGAAACTACGCGTACCGGCAGGATTTCCTGCATCTCCCTCTGGCCCACGGAGGTGACGAAGACTGCGATCAGTACCCAGACGAGGCGGTGAGGAGTGCGGAGGATCCCGACCAGAGCCTAGCCGAAAGAAGCAAGGTCCGAGGTGTCAAGAGGCCCACCAGTTTTCCGAAGTTTTCCGAAGTCTTCCGAAGTCGAACCGAGTCGAGTCCAGTCCAGTCGAGTTTTCCGAGGCCTTCTGTTTCCGTGCTTCCCGGTGAGTACCATTGCTGGGACGTATCTAGACGGGTTTGGGGACACAAGTCCGGTCTGCACTGTTTTTAGACAGTGTATCTGTACTGTTTAGCAGTATATCTAGTATTCTGAAGTTCTGCACTGTTTACCAGTGTATCTGTACTGTTTAGCAGTACATCCGGTATAGGGGTTAGTCATATATGTTTCAAAAATGTCTTTTCATGTGATTAATGTCGTGGTATGAATGTGACCGTTTTTTTATGTGCATTATTGTGTTCTTGTATAGCTAGCTGTATTCAGTATTAAGTAGTAAGGATTGAGCACTCAGTATTAAGTAAACAAGATGCCGTTTTTCGACAAATTAAAGCAGATAGGAACTAGGAAAGGGATACTAGAGGAAGCAATTCCTATCCCCCCTAGGGACACTCCAGGAAACTTCATGTACCACAAACATGGCATAGACGCCATATTATTTCTAGAGTTATGGGCCGACTATACCAAGCACCTAGACGAAAGACACAGATGGCCAGTTAACGGAACATGGGATGCCGAGTGCATCATGAAGGTGGAGGAAGTACTATGGAAAAAGAAAGCCAGACAATCTCAGAAAGACGCCATAGAGTTTTGGCGTAAGGAATCGCACAAGCGTGCTGAAAAAGCACTACGTTGAGAAGACAGACTTAAAGAATCAGACAAGGCCCAAGAAAACGAGTTAGTTATCGAGGGGATCCGAGTAAAAACAGAGCAAGTAGACCGCGCACGAAATAACCTCGTGAACGGTATGTATCTCGTGGCTGAGGGTTCGCCTGAGGCCATTTCTGAAATACCGAAAAATCTACCGCCACCATTAGTTCCAACTAAAGTAATGCATAAGACTACTAAAGACATATTCCTGAATTCCTATCTAGAGGATGTAGCACCTGCTTACACCAATCTGCCTGTCCGAGCCCTGCCTAACGACAGGGACGGGGGTGGTAACCCGCCCCAAGATCAGATTCCGCCAGTACCACAACAGAATCCTTCTGTTCCACCACCTCCACCACTTCCCGCACTTAAAGTTGATCTACCGAAACCACTTCCACCTGATACTACTAAAAGACAAGTTCAAGTGCAGATACAGACTCCGCCGAGAGATGATGCCCAAGCTTCCGCCTCAGGGGGTGCGACCGGGGGCCTACACACCCCGCCATTGACACGTAGGTTACAGCTCAGGGACTTTCGGAGTCCTCTTACGTTCAAGTCTCCCAGCCTTGATGTATTCAAGGAAAACCTCTCAGTTTGCAGATATGATCCAGTACCCGGTAAAGACAATATAATGATGATGGCATCACTACGGTTAAGATCTGCTGCTGATTCCCTGCTCTGCTATGCAGGAATGAAGGAGCGTCTAGACAGAATATATGAGTTTGTTCAGACTGGGAAGGACCCTGACAGTATTAAGGAAGCCATGGAGCGTCAGAAAGTTGACGTTCAAGCCCAGATACTACGTTTTTTCATAAATTGCCTAATAAGAGAACGAGACAGGCCTGGGACAGATCAGAGTGAATTAGATGCACTAAACAAGTGGGGTCAAAATATATCTGAAGGAAAACACGATAGGGGGACTTGCATAGCCAGTATGTACAAGAAAATTAGAAAAGCAGTAATAGATATACACCAAAAGGAGAAAGAAAAGGCTTCCTCCGAGGAGGAAGAAGAACTTGAAGAATCAGAAAAGACTACAGATACTATAGCATATGTAGGTAAGGGAACTCACCTTAGGAAAGGTATCCGTCCGGAAAGCAAGAGAGTTTTCCTCTCTGCCTTAACAAACCCGAATTCTTCTGAACACCAGTTCCAGGAGACTGATAAAAGACTCCGAGACCGAGTGGGGTACCACATACTTAATTCAATGGATGAACAAGAACTAGCCCGGTCAGCCATATTATGGGCTGAAAATCCGGATATATATAATGATGATACATTAGCGCAGACATTCCTGAACCTCTCCCCAGACGAACAGAAACTAGCAGGTGTATACATGATTCAGCACCTCCTCACGAAATACAGAAACCAACATTCTGATCCAGGTCCCTTACATGAAACATTAGAAGCACTACTCATGGATAGATGGAGAGGTTTAAGTACCAAGTTAATACAAATAATTCTAGAACAGCGACATAGATATAACACTTTAAACTCTGAATATGTTCCCGCCCCGCCCCCAGAAAGGATAAAGTATTACATGCAACGCCTGAGTGGCATTGAAAGTCAGAATCCCTTACGAGAAGTGCACCCAGTTATGGGTGAGGACCATCTCTTGAAACGTGTATATGTACACACGCCACTGACCAAGTTAGAACTGTTAGAAATGAAGAAACTAGTCCCGAGCCACGATAAAGACCCTGCGGGTTTCCACAGAGAGCTTAAAGACATGTTACTGATGGGGGATTACACATATGATGATATCATGAAAATGTTAAAGGTACTGCTGCCCACGGGCATCTACGAGAAGCTAAAGGAAAAGGAATGGGAGGTGGGAGAGAAAAAGATTGTATGGGCAGAAATAGAAGACGAAGAGAACAAACGAATCCCAGGGGTAGGCCTTGGGGACAAAACTAAAGCATTACCAGGTTTAATAGTACAGGTTCTGCCAAGATTATTGGCAACTAGAAAAGAAGACTGGGATGCAATCTCAGCATGTAAACAGAAACCCGACGAAGATACGAGTGACTTTTATTCAAGATTCGAGAAATGTTTTATTATTAATAGTGGTCTTAAACCAAGTAGCGAATCGTACCCGCATCTTTTTGTGTCAAAGTTAGTTGAGAATTCCCTGTTAGCAGTCAAGAATCGTGTATACAAGGTTGAGAGTACATGGCAAGCAAATACGCCATCCCAGATGTTACAAATGTTACAATACCATCAGAACAGAATTAGAGAAGAACAGGATCAAGAACAGAAACGTATGAAAGACACGAAAATGAAAATGTTAGTAGCCCAGTCGGTCCATACCGACGGAAACAGAAAGGGTACGAACCAGACAGGTCACGTCGCAAGTCCCGTTAAAGGGACGTGCAACTATTGCAAACAGCCAGGTCACTACGTACATGAATGTCCAGTCCTGAAACATAACATAGCAACAGGTAAAACTAAAGAGAGACCGCATCCACCTAGACAAGATCAGGTTCAGCAACAGACTTCACAGACTGTACAGCCCATGCAGAATACACAGCCTATGCATACTTCATCACATACAGCACAGACAGTAGCGGTATCACAACCACAGCCCATTGCCTCGACTCAACAAGTTTCCCAACAGATGTACCAGTATGCCCAATCTGCTTACCCTGAGTATCAACGATACACATGAAACAGCCTAGAGAGGGAATTTGGCTTGCCTCTTATTGAAATTCCTGTAGATCAAGAAGGTCCTTATGTACACAGTCAAGTATTGGGAAAAGACAGAAAGTTTTTAATTGACACAGGGGCAAGCCGCACAACGATAAGTCATAATGAAGTCCCAGGGGCACCCCTCTCAGGCTCACAAAATGTTTCCCTTGGTTTTTCAGGACAGCCCATTGTAAATGAAGTATCCGAACCAGTACCCCTGGCTGTAGGTCCATTATCACGAGTTACAGACTTGTTACTTACGAAATCATGTCCAGAAAATCTGTTAGGAATTAAAACATTGAAGGCTCTAGGAGCTATAATCTGCTGTTCCCCGGAGGGAGTTAGACTCTTTTTACGGGATTTCAAGGGTCATTATGTGTTGCGAGAATTCGATGTCAGATTGAAAAATGTACCAGATCACCTGTGGGCCAAAGGCCCAACTGATGTAGGTTGTATGCATATCACACCATACCGTGTTACACTCAAGACAGGAGTTGTACTACCACGAATCAGACAATACAAGTTGCCGCCCGATGCTGTAGTGGCTTTACTGGAAATCATTGAAGAGCTCATAGCACAAGGAGTGGTCGTAGAGACCGACTCCAATATCTGTAATTCTCCTATCATTCCGATTCTTAAACGTACTGACCCCAATGCACCGCCAGTATATCGGCTGGTGATTGATCTTCGAGAACTGAATAAATGTATTGTACCACAGTACCCTGTGGTCCCCGATATCTCTTCCCTATTGACTGCTATTGATTCAGAAGCAACGTTCTTTACTGTAATTGATCTCAAGAACGCTTTCTTCAGTATACCTATTGATCCGGAAAGCCAATATCTCTTCGGATTCAGTTTAAATGGACGAAGTTTCAAATTTTCCCGCGCACCTCAAGGATTCACAGAAAGCCCCAGCATCTATAGTCAAGCACTGAAAAGACAACTAGATTGTATTCAAATGCCAGTTAACACCGCGTTACTCCAATACGTCGATGATCTGCTGATCACCGCACGAAGTGAGCCCGAATGTGAGCAAGCATCACTGACAGTTTTACACTTTCTGGCAGACAAGGGACACAAGGTGTCTCCTTCGAAGCTACAATTCTGTGTTCAGCAAGTTGTGTACTTGGGTCACTTGCTGTCCAAAGTGGGGAGACAGCTCACTCCCGATCGCATTCAGTTAATTGTAAATATGCCACGACCCCAGACACAAAAGGAAGTGCGGGCCTTTATAGGCCTCACCTCGTACTGCAGACAGTGGATTCCTCAATATGCATTTCTAGCTAAACCACTCATCCAGTTAACGACGCAGGAGGCAGCGACTTCGACTGTCCTCCCTTGGACTCAGGAACATACACAAGCCTTTGAGGAATTAAAGAAAGCATTATGTCAAGCACCAGTTTTAGCGACACCATGCTACAGCAAACCGTTTACACTTTTTGTTACAGAACGTGATGGTACAGCATTGTCTGTCCTCACTCAAGATCAAGCAGGTTCACATAAGCCTTGCGCTTATTTTTCAAGTACATTGGACTCAGTAGCCCAAGCACTCCCTGCGTGCTTAAAGTCAGTAGCAGCGACAGCATTAGCAATAAGACAGAGCGATTCAATTGTTTTAGGTCATCAGTTAACAGTACAAGTCCCACACTCTGTAGAAGTTCTGTTAAACAGAACCCAGACTCAACACTTGACTATAGCACGACTGACAGGTTACGAATTAACGCTATTCCAGCCACACATAGAAATCAGACGCTGCAGCATCCTGAACCCCGCAACACTGTTACCTACAAATATGACAGATTCAGCCCCGCATGATTGTATAGAAATCATTAATGCAGTAACAAAGCCCAGACGAGACTTAACAGATGTTCCATTGACAAATCCAGACCTGACACTTTATGTGGATGGTTCATGCATGCGAACAAGTACAGGAGAATTAGTGGCCGCATATGCCGTGACCACTGAAACCGAAGTAAAGGAAACACATCGTATTGACACACTGTCCGCTCAAGCAGCAGAGCTTATTGCTCTGACCCGAGCCTGTATACTAGCCAAGAACAGAAATGTCAACATATACACTGATTCCCGTTATGCGTTCGGAGTTGTACACGACTTCGGCATGTTATGGCAAGAACGAGGTTTTCTGACCTCTCATGGTGCCAAGATCCAACATGGTCCCCTCATTCAAGCACTGTTAGAAGCAATACATCTGCCTTCAGGAATATCGGTCATGAAATGTAAAGCACATACTAAAGTTACAGATTCTGTTTCCCAGGGTAACGACCTGGCAGACCAGACAGCAAAACATACAGCATTGACTCACACTCAGACAACTGACAGGACAAAGACAATAGGACCGACAAATTGTCTGACAGTTAGGGATCCCACACTAGATGTTATTGATATTCAGACACATGCTACCCCAGAGGAAATAAAGAAATGGATTGAACTAGGAGGGATCCAGACAGATCAAGGTTGGGTGACGAAGGGAAAATCTACATGGTTTCTCCCTGACTCTATGGTTCAAGTCATGATTAATACAGCACATAGTCCAGCACATCTAGGAGAAAAAGCGATGTTAGACAGTCTACAGAATCTTTGGAACAATAAACACTTACGAGCAGCAGCAAAACAGAAAGTGCGTACTTGCATGATCTGTTGTCAGTTCAATCCAGGTAAAAGTGTCCCTGTAGAGCAAGGTGGATTTCATCCTCCCGATCACCCTTTTGAAGTCCTCCAGATGGATTATATCCAGATGGACCGTTGTCGAGGATTTAAATATGTTCTCGTAATTGTTTGTGCTCTGTCCCGTTGGACCGAAGCATACCCAGTCCAAGATTACACTGCTCCGACCACTGCCAGGCAGTTGGTTCGTGAATTCTTCCCACGGTACGGCTTGCCTCGTGTCGTGTACTCAGATAACGGTCAGCCATTCTCATCCGAATTAATGAAAGAAGTTTCTTTATTGCTAGGGTACCAGTGGAAATTCCATTGTGTCCGACATCCCGAAGCCGCAGGCCTTGTAGAAAGGCATAATCAGACATTAAAGACCCGTCTTGCTAAAATATGTAAAGAGAAAGGGGTCGACTGGATAGTCGCCCTGCCAGTGGCACTGTTCTATATGAGGATGGTTGCCCATTCGAGATCAGGACTATCCCCGTACGAAGTGGTCTTTGGTAGACCACCGAATATGTGGGGGACGCCCATTCCGAAGAAAATCACTGATGTTGATTGCAATATGTTGACAGATTACCTTGCCTCCTTGATGTCTGCACTCCAATCATGTCGTTCACAGGTTGCCGCAGCCTTCCCTGACAACACTGATGTAAAGCCACATGATGTCCGTCCAGGTGATCTGATCCTTATAAGGAACTTCGACCGGAAAAGTCCGTTGGAGCCCCGCTGGAAATCGCCGAAGACCGTTCTACTTACCACGAGGACAGCGGTGAAGGTTGAGGGCAGGAAGGGGTGGGTCCACATGAGCCATGTTAAGCTGTGTAATGAACTGAAATCCGATCCAGGCTCATCCACCCCTTCCAAAGACTGTATCGAGCCCAGTGACTTTAAAACTTCCGAACGAGAGAAAACTCCCCAAGAGGAGTACAAACTTAAGCTCCGATCTAGCAAGTCAGACAGTTTAATTGTTTAAGTCCTCCCCTAGGTGAATCGGTTTAATAGTTTCTGACATGTATCCCCTAGATCGAGATAGAGAGAGAGAGAGAGAATTCAAGAAACGTACATACTGCAAATCACTGCGTAGTCACTGTATAGTGACATTGTTAATAATGTTTTTTCTAAGTTTTCTGATAATAGTTGCAAGTATACTTCTCCCCATCTACTACCCTATTTTCAAGCGTGAACAATCTGCTTACAATGTCTCTGCTGAACACACTTTTAGTGAGTTACCTCCCCATGAACTTTCCTACAGACTTGCGCTGCGCAACAACACATTCATTAATATGCTACATCATTCCCATCAAACTAACAATGCTACAGACTGCTGGATATGTGGCCGACTCCCTCCCTACCAGAATTACAAGGGAGCTCTGCCCCTCTTTCCGTACCCGTTCACTCACAATGGCTCCTGTGGTGCATGGTTTAAAATAATTAATTCCTTAGATCCTGATATTGCTGTTTTCGATGGGGGCTGGGTTTGGGGAAACCTGAACTTGGTCCTGCTCGATGTCTGTTACCCTGACAAGGAGGGACTCCCCACTAGAATAGGAACTGATCTAGAAAATGAAGTATATGGATTAGGTAATTACACAATTAACCTTATGATTCTTACTGTTGAATCCGAAGCCGCACCAGTCCTGCCCGTTATGTCAGTATTACCAGTCACTGGTGAATTATGTATCAGAAAGAAAGGTTCAGTACACTTAGGTCATAGTAAATGCACTACTGTGGTCAAATTCAGTGATCATGGTAAATCGTCTTTTAAAGCTATCAGCCATTCCTATTTTGTTTGTGGTCATACCGCATACATACGCCTACCTCCAGATTGGGATGGTACCTGTTACATTGCATTCCTTTTGCCACCTGTTTTCCTAGCTCCTCCTGATTACCACAGAAATACAAATCTAGTAAAGAATAGACTCAGAAGAGATATATCACTTGTCGACTACACAGAAACGGCATGGGAACAGTACACCGATTTTAATAAAGGATTCTTTTTCTTTTTAGGACCCGTTCTGAATAGTAAACTAATATGCAGACTAACTAGAACACTTGAAGCAGTAGTAAATGAAACTGCCTCCGCCCTAGGTAACTTAACAGAAGAGCAGTCCGCCATGCAGGTTGTTGTCCTTCAGAATCGTCTTGTTATTGACGTCATCTTGGCAGATAGGGGTGGAGCTTGTAAGGTCATCGGGTCAAGTTGCTGTGTTTTCATTCCACAAAATTACCAACAACAAGAGAGTGTTAATTACAAACATCCAACACAGTATGCCAATAATGATTTAAACAGGCACTACTGAACTTTCAAGAAAGGGAATTAGTCACAGTAGGAAAAATTAGGGTGCACGTGCTCAAAGTTTTAGCTAGAAAGAACCCTCAGGCCCCAGTGAACCACTGGTAGCCAGTTGTCTTCATTGGGCTCTCTTTGTTAGCTAAGAAAAGTGACAGTGAATTAAAAAGAGTGTGGGCTACTCCTCGACATTATTTTAATAAGAGGGTAGCTCTAACTCTGTTAAAAAACAGTGTTTAGGAAAATATAATGGTTTTCCTGGACTAGTGAGAGATTATGCAAATTGAAACCAATCAGTCCCTTAACATAGTGCAAAAAGTAAAACTAAAAAAGGTCAACATGTTTCTGCTTTACGAGCGCTACTCTGCTCAGCATTCGTCAGGACCAAAGGATTGATACCACTCACTGGTCAGAGCACGCTAAAGCGCTCGAAATCAGTGGTGGTTATATGAAACAATACGACCTGTGAGTGTCGATGCTCTGTGAGGCTAGTCTTCCTCAGATTGAAATTCACTCCTTATTGTAGGAGCTACTGAAGTAATCTGTAGGGATGGATAGAGAGAAGTCTCAGTTATAAGCCCTTAGAGAATACATATATGTTGATACAATCTGAGCATGTGCACACCACTACCTCAAACAATATGCATGCAAAATTAAGTACTTCTTCTCGGTATTGCCATTCTAGACCCGAATTTATTGATTATTTCTCAGTCTAAACCACAATGTTTCATTGTCTGTGGTGTTCTCAAATAAAAAGAGAAATTAATTAACAGGAGTAATAAATGGCAAACAAAAAGTGCTCGTGTTCATATAGGTGGAAACCGAATTAGGAGTAGTAGCTCCTTAGTACACCTCTACATGAAGCACACCGGGCGCAGTACACTGGTAGAGAGGGGGAGTCCGTTAAAAAACTTACTTGGGATTTTTAGATAAAGTGCCCCATGGGCATAGCGGCAGGGGAAAATCTTCACGTTCGGAGTTCTGTCAAGAAAGCAACAGAAACGAGCGTTTAAGTGAGAATGCAACCCTCCCGCTATTTTTAGCCCAGACACGTTGCCAAAGAAGCGTTACTTACGTTTCACCGAACGCCTCTCCGCCGGTCTACCTACAGACGGCCACGTCCGCCGCCCGAAATAACAAACGCAGAAGCCAAAGCCTTTGTCAAATCCTTAAAGGCGCCCGTCTGTTTACAGAAGTGCTGGGGCGCATTAAAAGCGAGCAAGTGTTTGCATCCGTTTTCCTTTATAACATTAACTTTGCCACTGCCCATGTTTGTACCTTAACCTTGGGGTCCTTTGAAGTATTCCCGTAATCATGTTCCGTTTGTTATTGAACACTTGCTCGCTTTTAATGCGCCCCAGCACTTCTGTAAACAGACGGGCGCCTTTAAGGATTTGACGCGATCACTTTGAACACGTGATCAAGACGTGCCGCGTCACACGCGATCCTCTCCCGGTTGCTTTGTTTTTAATAACGAAGGCTTTGGCTTCTGCGTTTGTTATTTCGGGCGGCGGACGTGGCCGTCTGTAGGTAGACCGGCGGAGAGGCGTTCGGTGAAACGTAAGTAACGCTTCTTTGGCAACGTGTCTGGGCTAAAAATAGCGGGAGGGTTGCATTCTCACTTAAACGCTCGTTTCTGTTGCTTTCTTGACAGAACTCCGAACGTGAAGATTTTCCCCTGCCGCTATGCCCATGGGGCACTTTATCTAAAAATCCCAAGTAAGTTTTTTAACGGACTCCCCCTCTCTACCAGTGTACTGCGCCCGGTGTGCTTCATGTAGAGGTGTACTAAGGAGCTACTACTCCTAATTCGGTTTCCACCTATATGAACACGAGCACTTTTTGTTTGCCATTTATTACTCCTGTTAATTAATTTCTCTTTTTATTTGAGAACACCACAGACAATGAAACATTGTGGTTTAGACTGAGAAATAATCAATAAATTCGGGTCTAGAATGGCAATACCGAGAAGAAGTACTTAATTTTGCATGCATATTGTTTGAGGTAGTGGTGTGCACATGCTCAGATTGTATCAACATATATGTATTCTCTAAGGGCTTATAACTGAGACTTCTCTCTATCCATCCCTACAGATTACTTCAGTAGCTCCTACAATAAGGAGTGAATTTCAATCTGAGGAAGACTAGCCTCACAGAGCATCGACACTCACAGGTCGTATTGTTTCATATAACCACCACTGATTTCGAGCGCTTTAGCGTGCTCTGACCAGTGAGTGGTATCAATCCTTTGGTCCTGACGAATGCTGAGCAGAGTAGCGCTCGTAAAGCAGAAACATGTTGACCTTTTTTAGTTTTACTTTTTGCACTATGTTAAGGGACTGATTGGTTTCAATTTGCATAATCTCTCACTAGTCCTGGAAAACCATTATATTTTCCAAAACACTGTTTTTTAACAGAGTTAGAGCTACCCTCTTATTAAAATAATGTCGAGGAGTAGCCCACACTCTTTTTAATTCACTGTCACTTTTCTTAGCTAACAAAGAGAGCCCAATGAAGACAACTGGCTACCAGTGGTTCACTGGGGCCTGAGGGTTCTTTCTAGCTAAAACTTTGAGCACGTGCACCCTAATTTTTCCTACTGTGACTAATTCCCTTTCTTGAAAGTTCAGTAGTGCCTGTTTAAATCATTATTGGCATACTGTGTTGGATGTTTGTAATTAACACTCTCTTGTTGTTGGTAATATTGATTGGATGAGGGGCATGGGAGTGTTTATTCCGACCCTTACTCTCTTGTTGATCGAAATATTCATTCCACAAAATGCACCGTCTGTATATCAAGCTATTACACGTCTCCATAACATTGCAAATCAGATACATCAGAATCCAGGCACCTGGACTTGGTCCGGTTGGTTCTGGACAACGTTAACCGCTTGGGGATGGAAGATCCTATCCTTCCTAGGCATTGGCCTAGTCCTAGTATTCAGTTGCTGCCTGTGCCTGCAGTGCGGGCCAGCGATTTGTGGACTGTGTGCCACGTCATGTATTGAACATTCCAGTTTTCTCTCACAACGTAAAAGAAAGAAAGAAGAGCAAATGATGTTACAAGAACAAACTGATCGATTCATGAGGATCGACATATCATGAAGGGTCCGTAGGGAACAAGGAGGGAATGAGGAAATATAAATTATTGGTCAAGTTGTGTTCCCTGACGCGTACCCCACCGTCTCCATGTACCAGCCTAAAGTGCATGTAACTTCCCTCCTGTGCCAGTTATGAAGACGCAAATACATTTGCGTCCAACGGTAACATGTCCTCTTTCAGACCCACCCTGAATGGGTTAGTTAGTCCGTCCCTAAGTATGCTATGCCAACGTCTTTTTGTAGTGCACCTTCCACGTTTTTCTGCTATGGCAAAGTAGGCCCTGAATTCCTGCCATCGAGCCTCTTTTCTGGCTTCTGACTCTGACAGCCTCAGCCCAGGCTGCCTCTGTACCCGTGAACTCTGACTTACTTCCAGCGCGGCCCACCGCGCTCAGCTCAGCCTGCTGCCTGCCAAGACTGACTATAACCTTCGAGTTATCTGTTCCGCTCCTCGAAAATACATTCCTGCCTACTAGCTTCAGTAAACATCTCCCTCAGCTACAGGGCCAAAGGGCCGACCTGTCTCTGTGCAAGTACTTCATAGCCTCCGTTACCATGCTCCCAGGGAAGGCCCCATGCCCCACGCTTCTCATGCAGACACTTAGGCGCTTACACACGCATTCATAAGTCAGTATAGAATAGCTTCTGCCCCAGAGACCTTTCCGTCCAGATAATATGGTTCCCAAACATCAGATATCAGATATGATAGAAGTACAAGTTGATCTGACATGCCAGACTTCTGTCTCTTTCCGTCAGTGCAAATGTCAAGCTCCCTGCACCCTCCAGTTTCACGTCAATCACACGTCATGCAGCTGCGCGCGCATCCAAGCTTCCGATTTCTGCTGACATTGCAACATTTCTGTTTAGTGCCACCCTTTTGTGACACCTACCTGTGACGTTTCTAGCACACACCTCCAGTTCACGCCTAGTCCACGCCTTCTGATTACGTACTAGTAACACGTGGATACTGTTATCTTGTCTTCTCTCAGCTGTTACGCCTACTGTACTGTTTTCCATGACATGAATTAAGTATATAAGCTATGTACTGTCAATAAAATGCAGCGCGTGCTCTCTATCCCTTCTTCCACCCCTGTGGTGGGAAGAACATGATATATTGGTCTTGACCATTCCTTTTTAAGGAATAAAACCCCTAAAAACTCTAACACCACGGACTCTGGTTCTTTCTTTCCGATTTGAGTTATTATTGATTAAGTACTTACCTGCATAGAAATTAAGACGGTAAATTATATATTTACATCAAGGCTTTACGCGGTAACCACGCATGCGTTGTAAAGCATGCGTGGTTAAGTACAGCGTGGAAACGGCTTCGTTGTAGTGGCTGTTTCCCCCCCAACCCCCCCCCCCCCCCCCCGGATACCTGTGCACGGTGTCAGATCTCTTTATGTAACACAGAGTTTATTATGCGTCTGATCACCAGTGAACCGGACAGGATTTAGTAGTTATATGTCATCTATACTGAATTGGCAATACCGTTAACATTGATTCACAATAGATACATTGTGTGCAGCGTTCGGATGTCCTCACTTCATTATATGTAAATTTGCATTTGTTTAATACATCTACACTACATCAACTAATAACAAATCAACGCTTTGGCAAGATGCAATTACACAAACGACTTCATTTGAAATGACTATGGGCCATATGTAGGTAGCCCCATTGCGATCGCAAATGCTGAAATTCTCAGAATTTCAGCGTTTGCGATCGCAATTTGGGCAATAAAAATTGATACTTGTATAGCGCACTACTCACCCGCAAGGGTCTCAAGGCACTTGTACAAATAATGCTGTGGAACCCATCCTGGCTTTCCCTGTGAGGCGTCCACTCCTGGGCACCCCCAAGGTGGAGGCCAGGCAACCTTAGCGTTTTGGGGGCCGTTGTGGAGATTAAGCATGCTATTGCCCAGAGTTGCAGAGTGGGACTCCATGATTGGAATAGGCACTGAGGCGAGAATTATCAGGTCCCTGGAATTTTTGAGCCCAAGACCCGCTGAGGCGGGGAATTGAACCCTGGTCACGGGCTAGACCTCTGCATCAGGGTATGACGCTCTAACCATTGAGCCACACTTTTCCACCAGTGTACTGTGTAGCAGTGTGCTGTGTAGCACACAAAAAGCCACACGCAAAATAAGGAATCGCAAAATTTGCGATTCCTTATTTTGCAATTGCATTTAAGGAATTGCGAATTGCGATTCCTTAAATGCAATGCAGGAAGCACCCAATGTGTGCGAATTGTGGCTTAAGGAATCCCAAAATACCACCAACTTCAGGTTGGTGGTAAATTGCGATTTCTTTGAAAGATGCACTTTTTGGCATTTTTCAAAGTGCCATGTGGGTCACATACATGCCCTTAGGGCATGTATGTGGGCCACATGTGCACACATGTTAATATCAGGGGTGCAACAAGGTGTCCTATTGACACCCTTCCATCCCTGAAATTGCATTCTCAATTTGCGATAGGAATGAATGGAAAGGTATTCCTTATTTGCGAATCTCAATTTGCGATTCGCAAATAAGGAATAATTGGGATTCGCAAAAAAATTGCTAATCCTACCTACATTTTGTTTTGTGATTCTCTAATTGCGATTCCCAAAATAATTACCTACATATGGCCCCAAGTCACATCAAAGTATTTTACTGTCAGAAAGGTAAGTTAACACACATTTGATAACCAGTGAGCGCTCCAATTACCCGTCGGCACGTTTCTATAAAAAAAAAACAGACACAGGTAAATACTTCGGCATTCTACCTAACCCGTCTCCCTTAAATATACCATGTAGATTTTAATAAGACTTCGAAAAAAAGTCTCACTTTTCAAAAGGTTTTTTCTTATGTTAAACACATATATATATATATAGCGTCTGTAACCATCAGTAAGGCACCGTTGGGCTTCTCAGCATTTCATGTTGCCACTGAAGCGAAGGTACGTGGCCTCACAAAAAGTAAAAGGGACGTTTTGGTAAAAAAACATGGCGCCGCCCAAACAGTTTCGATTCAACTTTCAGACAATGTTCTCCTCAAATTCTTCCCAATTAAAGACGCCAAAACAGTCCTTCTGACTGTGACGCAAGGCTGCTCCGCAGAATGACATACATCATGCCGCAGCTTTAAAACCCGGAGTAGGGAGACCCCACTATATACAACTCCCCCAACATTTACCCAAATTGAAAACAGATGCAGTGGGCCATGAATTAAAATACTGGTCAATTACGCTGGGCAAAGAAGTCGGGCAGGGCAAGATGAAAAGGATGAGTGGCGAATAACCGCGCAGACACAGTAGCCATATAAACTAAGAAAGGCAGGGCTTGGTATTACAGGTAATAAGTCATGTCACTGAGGCGCTTCGATCAACAAAGCCACAACCCGAGTTAATTATCCCAGTAATGCTTAACCAGCAGAACAATAAGCCTCGGAATAAAAAAAAACAAGCACAGCCCCGCGGCCGCTGCTGATTCCCGAGAGCAAAACGCTCTGGGAGTAAACCTATCCTGAAAAGCTGGGACCTCCACATGCTTTTGGCCAATTGCATACTGAAGCCAGACGCAAAGGCCAATCGCGTGTGAGCACCACAAGCATGAGCTTCTCCCGAAGCTGACGCGATTGCAAGAGGCGAATTTCCTATAGCAACGCATGCGCCCTGCCATAGGCTCGACCTAAAAATGACTTGCTCAATTTTAAGGCAATCGGGAGTAAAATAAGACCAACACACTATGAAAAGTAAGTAGCGATTAGTGAACTAAACTAAGGACAAAGCCAGAATGCAAATGTCCTGAAGTGCAAACAAACAATGTTTTTTAAAAATATGTAATAAAATGCAAGCAGCAGTCTTAATTTGAGCCGGTGGTTTTCGTTGCTCCACACCAGCACTCAAGTATCTTAACTACCACTTATGACAGTCTGTCACATGATGGTGCTATCTGTCTAATTTCGAAATTAGCTCAACAGTTGTTTTATAATTCAATACACTATGCAAATGACTAATACCTACCACGCACATCATTAGGTGTTCTGGAATAGTCCGAATTGTCATACCTGTAGGAGGAGTGTGGTGGTTAGTACCAGTGCTGGTACTATTATTGGCAGTGCTGGCAGGGGCAATGGGTGGTGCAAGCTGCAGTGACCATCTGAGAAGGGCCCTGGCACTTTTCCTTTCACAAATTAAGCACTGGCAACTGGCAAGCAGAATACAGGTTTACACCACCGCAGTTGTTAAGTCACTATGTCTAATACTGTGCATTTAAAGCATTTTTGTTGACAATCCTCCATTCGAATTGGTAGATATCAGGTAGTTAACAGTAAGCATGTTATGTTTTTATTATTTGCTGGACAGCCACCTAGGGAAATTACCTTTGGGAAACATTTGAAGACACAGTCATTTTCTTTCTAAGAAGATGTGGGTTCCATATGGTATGGTATATCTCTCTTTTGCAGAAGTTAGCACCGAGACACCCTTGGGCAAATTCCGAGCTATATAAAAACAAATGTAAAATAGCATATCAGGTGAAATAGAGACGTATATGAATTAAAGAGTTTCTTAAAGCGGAAAAGCAGTGGCTGAACTGTGTTTATTAAGGCACTGTAAGAGGTCTGAGCTAGGAGTGGTTGATCCCCATGTTGGAAACAGCATCATGTGAATGAGTAATATAGAAAAACAATTTTATCAGAAACGTTATTGATTTTTTCATAACAAAGATATCCATACCACATTCAGCCATTTCTGGTCACCATCATATGAACTCGCATTAAAGCATAACGTACCGTCAACAGCTTTAAATCTACCATAGTAATATTACAAGGTGGCAACCCTCAAGCAGTTAAATGTAAATGTAAATGTAACGGGACACTTCTATAGCGCACTATCACTCCAAGGAGCATCTTGGCGCTTAGGACCAGAGTAGATGACACACTGATCCGCAACTGCAGTTATCCGTGGGAGCTAACACTCATACCAGTGCTTTACTCGCTGTGTCCGTGAGACTGTATATCCAGGTCTTAAGAGATTTCCTGAAACATTTTCGGTGGAAGTTTGGCGTAGGTGAGAAGGAAGTTTGTTCCATGCCCTGGAACCAATCACTGCCAGGGATTTCCCTCACTTACAGTAACGATCCAAGCCCTAAATGGTCCCACCATTTGCTCAACACTTTCGTATGCATTTTAGAGCATCCCAGGGCTTAATATACCAGTTTTTCCTGCTGAGCAGACCAGTCAACTTTGCCGGGCCACTGAGACAGCAAGGGCAGGGTGGGAGATTTCCACCTGCACGGTATGTCCCGTTTGGCAACCATGGTGGCCACTCCAAGCAGTGCCCCGTCAGCTGTCGTGCCTTCCATCACCTCAAAAATTCCCAGAAGGAGGAGGAATGTCAGTGAAAGGTCTACTTCCCACTTCATTACCTCTGATAGTGTTTTAGTCACTTCACACCAGTAGTTCACAATAAGAAGACATGTCTAAACGATATGGTAGAGGTCCGCAGGAGCACATGGACATCTAAAGCATGTAAGGCCAAAGAGGAGGTGTGCCTTGTGGAGATGGTTGGAGGTGAGGTAAGCACTGTGGAGGTAGTACATCTGTACCAGCCACAGTTTAGAGGAGATTGTGATGTTACGGGGGCCATCTTGGCATCTCGACAATCGTCTTCTTCTAGTTGTCCCATACATTTCTCCTATTGGGACAGCAGTTGTGGCAGTGTATTTTGTTATATGAATATGTTTTTTTTTTGGATTGTCATACCCAGCTTGCTGCAGAGGAGACCTTATGTTGTTTTTATATTTAAACACAAAAAGGGTTCAGTGAGTCACAGGACAAATGTTTGTATTTAAGCTAAGTGAGGCTCTTGAAAATGTTCACAATGTCTCACAAAGGATGCTTCATTATAGGATGATTTATCTCGTCCAAGAACAATCTTGACTGGATCAGCCTCAACCAAACTTGAGAGCTGGGATGAGATCATATCACACACATATTTCTGAAATTGCCTTGAGCCTAACTCTGAATTAATTTGGATTCAGAGCACCCAAAGCAATGCTATGTAACTTGTGTGGTGTGTCAACTTTGAATGGTAGCTGTTGGGGTTTGGAAGCTCTCAAGAGATTCTTGTTCTCGCACCAGCACGTTGCTATGTCTTTGAAGACAAAGTCATTGTTAGCCTTATATAACTCTTCCCCGGATGGTGACTTTTCCTGTGATTGTTGCCATAGATTCACAATCCAAGATGCACCTGTGATGTCATTTCATCTTTAGACCTTATATATGGAGGCACTGATGCCAGATGGGTGCATCATAACAGTCCCATCTTGTTTGTAATGTTCATCGCCTACTTGCTACCCTTTTTATCCCTGACCTTTGCTCTGCTTTGTCGCTGGATTTTTTCCTGAATTTCTCAGTCTTGAAGATGCATGTTGTATTCTTTCCCAATCCTGGTTCAGGGTAGTTTGTCACCTTGATTTCCTTCACTTACAATAATTCATCATCTTCAATCAAGAACTACCAAGACTGTCAAGGAGGTTTATCTGCCCTTTTTACCATTTTTTCCTATGTGATACCAACTTAAGGTGAAACTTATTTTCCTTCAGATTTATATAAAGTGAATGGTGGCCCAGTCAGTCCTTGGAGGAGTTACCCTTTCCTCGGGCAATTAAGAAGGAAGGTTGATAGACGTTCACATCATCCTGTTGATGGAGCAGGGTTTTCACGTAAAATAAAACCTGCTCAGATTGAACCCTCAGAATAATTTACTAACAGCCAGATTCATCAAGCTATATTGCACTCGCAAAGGGCCAGATTCTCAGAATCTGGCCCTTTGCGAGTGCAATTTTTGCATTTGGGATTCATCATCCCAAATGCAAAAATCGCTATTTGCGAAATCGCATATTTGCGAGGAATTGGATTTAAGGAATCTCTATTAGAGATTCCTTAAATGCAATTCATTAACCAATTTGAAATTGCGAATTCGCAATATTTGGTCGCTATTTACCACGAAGTCTGACTTCGTGGTAAATAGCGAAAAAATAGAACAAAGCACTTTAGTGCAATTTTCTCTGTTGCATGTTACACACACACATGTCCTTTGGACATGTGTGTGCGCAACACCTGTGTAAATTTGCATTTCATGGGGTGCTACAGGGTGTCCTTTGGACACCCCTGGCACCCTTGAAATCGCTATCTTATTTGCGATTAGCTAATTGCTAATACTCCCCATTCATTCCGGGAGTTATTCCTTATTTGCGATTAGCAATTTGCCAATCGCAAATAAGGAAGATGTAGGAATCGCAATATTTTTTGCGATTCCTACATGAATCCCGTTTTGCAAGCCCTTAATATCGATTCCTTATGAATCGCTATTAAAGACTCGCAAAACGGGTCTTTGATGAATCTAGCTGTAACTGTGTGCAGTGAAAAAATAAACAAGAAAAAGTTTATCATGGGAAAATTCTTCTGCGCAAGCGTGAAACTAAACTACTGAAGTAGGCCGCAAAATTCTTCTGACTAATGAAAAACAAAGGACTAATGCTGCTTTAGTGAGCGTTCATAATAACTGCTGTAATGCGAACATATTAACATGAATTGCACAGGGATAAATGCAGCATTCAAGTTGGTGCGTAGAGAAAGGCATTTCAAATAAGAATACATGTTTGTGTTTAATTCATTGTAGAAACAAGCATGGGTTTCGTACTGCATGACCGATAAGGGCTTAAAAAGTCAGTGCGCCGAAAATTAAATCCTAGAAAATTGAAATGTGAGCAAGAGCAAAAGATGAACCTGACTTATCCCTCGAATCCTGAGTGCCTGCCAAGATCCGATTGAAAAGAAAAATGTTATGAACATGGAAGGAAGCTTGCTCTGCAGCGAGGCGCTCAGCGAGAAAAATAATACAATGTAAAAGATGACTGCCGGAGAAGAGGAAACAAGCGGTAGAGACTTGGGGGCATATTACCAACAACTAGCGATAATTATCGCTATGTTGGTTTAGCGGCGATATTTTTATCGCCGAGCTGCGGTGATTTTTATCGTTTAGGAACCTTGCTATTATCAAGGTTTATCTCCTAAGCGATAAAAATCGGCCGAAATGCATGAATATCGCTGAAAAGTCAGCGATATTCATGCATTACCGAGCTAATGCTCTTAGCCATGTTATCCACCTACCATTGGATAACATGGCTAAGAACTGCTCAGCCATTATAATAATGGGGTAACCCTAAAGGTACTGGACCTGGGTAATTGCTAATGTAAACAAACAATGGTCCAAGACCCAATTTTTTGAAAACGAAAAATCAAGGATTAAACAGCTCAAGGTGTGCATAAAATTCACAACCCAAACACAATTAAATGAAAAACAAGAGAAATAGGCAACAGTAACAAACTCAAGCTTTTTTTGCATTTAATCCATTCTTGGAGTTCAAAATATTATCTACAGTTTTTTATACATTTTAATATACAGTGCCCCGTATCAAGAGCGTGCAGTAAAAGAAAAGAAAGTGTCAAAGGGCGTGATCGTGATGTAGGTGAAAAGAGAAAAGAAATCACACAGAGTGTATAAAAAATTATTCTGTATTATTCAGAAAAAACAGTCAACAAAGGACTGGAGCAATAAAACCTGGCCACATTAGTAAGTCAAATGTACAGTCCTTAATGATATTCATGAGACATAAGATGTATGAATGTCTGCACTAAAGGGAAGATAACATTAGTGGTCCAGGTATTTTTGAATTAGGTGTCGACGTTTCGACTCGTCTTGCGGCCTTGCGGTTAGTTATTCCTGGGCCATGCGAGTCTTCTTCAGGACAGGACAGATATGACGGGGCAAGGGATCAAGACGAGTCAAAACGTCGACACCTAATTCAAAAATACCTGGACCACTAATGTTATCTTCCCTTTAGTGCAGACATTCATACATCTTATGTCTCATGAATATCATTAAGGACAGTACATTTGACTTACTAATGTGGCCAGGTTTTATTGCTCCAGTCCTTTGTTGACTGTTTTTTCTGAATAATACAGAATAATTTTTTATACACTCTGTGTGATTTCTTTTCTCTTTTCACCTACATCACGATCACGCCCTTTGACACTTTCTTTTCTTTTACTGCACGCTCTTGATACGGGGCATTGTATATTAAAATGTATAAAAAACTGTAGATAATATTTTGAACTCCAAGAATGGAATAAATGCAAAAAAAGCTTGAGTTTGTTACTGTTGCCTATTTCTCTTGTTTTTCATTTAATTGTGTTTGGGTTGTGAATTTTATGCACACCTTGAGCTGTTTAATCCTTGATTTTTCGTTTTCAAAAAATTGGGTCTTGGACCATTGTTTGTTTACATTAAGAACTGCTCAGGGCAGGTGTTAGCTTTTGGAGATATTCGCGCTTAGCGCGAATATCTCCAAAAGTTGGTAATAGGACATAGCAATGTTAGCGACTGTTTCCAGTCGTTAACATCTTGGCACGCCCACTTTGCATGTCATTAGTGATAAATATCACTGACATGCAAAGCGGGGCCCAAGATGGTCGCTATCTCCTACTAGCTGTCGCTAACTGGTGTTAGCGACAGCTAGGTAATAGGGAGATAATTTTATCTCCGCTTTCTTGGCTTTCAAAGCCAAAAAAGTGGAGATAAACCCCCTTGATAATATGCCCCCTTGACTTTATTTCCTGAGGAGAAAGTTGATGTCATTATGGATGACTAAAACAAAGAAGTCTTTAAAACCTATGTGTGAGTAGAGTGCTGTGATAGTACACCCCCTTCCTAAACCAATCAAATGTGGAGCATGACCTAAGTTAGATACTCCTGTGGGTTGGTCTTTGGGTTTTAGGGTATAATTGAGGTGCCCGGAGGGAGGGGTTTTTGACAGAAATTTTGCTGACTTTTGGGGTGAGATTGTCGCATATCGTTAGTTTGCTGTTTCTTGATTTATTCTTTGCCTCTTCAAATCTTCTTGAATGGCCTTTGCTGTTACCCTGGCCAGGTGATAGTGTTTTACTATTTGGGTTACTATAGCCTGATATCTGAATTTACATAACTTTTGCAAATGTATTTTATTTCTGAAACTTTTGTCTCTTCTCCTATCCACTCCTAAATGCATTGTCATTGAATATAAATTCGTCATTCTCTCTTCTGATGTTGTTTGCTTTGTGACGGTCCATGATTGGTGCTGAATTTATGTACTTTATGAGCATTATTTTACATTTATTTAGAAAAATTATATAGATATACAAATTAGTCTGTGTTTATTTCAGTATTTTTATTATGAGTACTGATTTGTCTACATGATCAACAACACAAAGATTACATTGCCATATTTGGTGAATTAGGAAGAGCATAATAATGGAGATTAGTAAATTCTAGAAACACACTGATTTATTCAACACCGCAAAGGAGCTTTGCTGGGTAATGGAAATTGGGCCCAGTCTTTAGAAAAATTATAAGTTCCTGAGCGCTGCGTCAGTTTTGGTAGCGGAATATTGATGGTTGTTTTGGTTATTTAGTCAAATCAATAATCGATTTAATGATTTTGATTACTAATATGAAAAGTTAGTGTTTTGTTTTTATGTAGATTGGAAGAAATATGGGTATGAAGTTGCCTAAGATCCCGGGATGTTATATTAAGCCTAATTGGTAATCATAGTGTGGAGTAGAAGTATAACCACGCTGAAAGTCATAGTGTAGAGAAATACTACACTGGAAGTTATTTGTCTGCTGGGAGACACAGCCTTCTGCACAGCGCCCATAGCCCTACCTGAGTGTGCCTGAGCTGGGAAAAGCACACGGAGAGAGTCACGCTCGGCAGACCGGACAACAGCGCCAGAATCCCGCCACCTGTCGCGCCGCCGCCTTGGGACTACGTTTCCCATCAGGCTTAGCGGCGGCGCGTTCCCCGACGCGGCAGAAGCGCCGGGAGGGGCATTACAAAATCGAGAGCCCTCGGTGGAGCGGAGGGGAGACACAGCCTTCTGCACAGCGCCCATAGCCCTACCTGAGTGTGCCTGAGCTGGGAAAAGCACACGGAGAGAGTCACGCTCGGCAGACCGGACAACAGCGCCAGAATCCCACCACCAGTCGCGCCACCGCCTTGGGACTACGTTTCCCATCAGGCTTAGCGGCGGCGCGTTCCCCGACGCGGCAGAAGCGCCGGGAGGGGCATTACAAAATCGAGAGCCCTCAGCGTCGCGGGACGCGAGCGGGACGCCCGGGGCTAAGCCCGGGCAAAGGGCGGGCCCTCTGTGGCCCTCAGAGGCACGAAAAGGCCAGGCTAGGCCATTCCCCTAATATTTCGGCGGATCACCAAGGTACTGTTCCTACTCTACTACTGTGTTTACCAAGCTGTATGTCTGTGATTGGTCCGTATTCAACCAGACATCGATCGATTGTCAGCCATAATTATTCTTTCCTATTGGCTCTTCTTCTGATCAAATCTGTGGGCAAGCTTTCTGTAGGTTGTTCAATCAACAGCTTCGAATATGGTGAAAAAACGGGCACCTGTGCCGGACGAGTCTGTGAATACCTTAGACTCTTATTTGGTACAAGTGGTTAATGACATTAATAACAAGCGTAGGCAATCCTTAGGCTTAAGTCAATCACCCATCATGCCTTCGGAAAGTCCTTCCACAAGTACATTTAGCACTGAGACATCTGATCCACCGCTAGTAAACCCCACAATACAGCCTACAGACCAGAACCTACACCCCAATGGAGCCGTGGTAAATACCGATGTTGACTCTGATCCTCGATTTGATGGATCAGTTTCGATAGACCTATCAGTAAATACCAACAACGACTCTAACCATCAGATCTCCATCACGGAAGTAGCATCACAATCCCCGCGGCCCTTTACACGGGCGGTCAGAGCCTGCCGTAAATCCGTAGCCAAACGGGGGGGGAAACATCTAGGCAAAAAAAAGGCCACCACTTCATCTTCCAGACGGCCAGAGAAATTGGCGGATCTTGACACTGAGAGCGAGCCTAGTAGTAATAACAATGACGACCTCTTCAATAGGATCCAAGAAATGATAGACATTAAAATCAAGACCATAATCAAACCCATGATCGGGAAGTTGGATAAATTAACATCGGAGGTCAAAAAGCTGGGCGCGGCCCATAGCAAGCTGGCCGAAGAGGTCGAAAACCTGTCCTCTCTTGTCACAAATCTAATTCCTACTAATGGGGAGGACACTCCTACCGTAAGTAACTCGCAACTCACTCAGCAGGGGCCTCCGCTTCCGCCGCCATTACCACCAATCTTATTGCCTGTCCCTGGGCAGGTTGCTGAAGCAGCAGATCACAGTGTTAGCATAACTGCCGCCCCTGGGGGAACACAGCAGGAGGATCTTTCAGCTCAATTTATTCTGGAAGCCTCACCGGTAGTTCTGGTGCTGGCAAATGTCCCTGTCCTAGCACAAGGCAAAGTAGAGTCCAATCAGGATCTAAAAGATAAAGCGCTGTATTGGCTCACTAACAACATGCTTATGACAGATCAAGGATACGATAAGCTGGCAGGGGACATCGTTATGTCTAGGAGGGTATCTTGGATAGGAAGCAAGCCCAAAAAGTTCCAAGGGGATTGCGTTATTTTAAACTTCGCAAACGCGGAGGTCCTTCCAGATATTCTGAACAATGTCTTCCCACCTCAACGCCGTAGAGGCTCCATTGTCCCTCTCACCCTTAAGTTCTTTTTCGATGAGTCTAAGTTTCGTACCTTACCAAATCCCAGCGGCTACAACAGACACACCAATAAGAGTAACTGGAGAGCTGCCACCCGACCTCGACATCCAAATGACTGGCTTCAGCCTATAGCTCATCAGGACCCAGGAAGATTTTATCGTCCGATTGATTTGAACATCAGGCCTGTCCAGGCACAAGAGCCAAGAGGTAATGTCTGGGGTGGGGGCTTGCCGGGTGAGGATCGCTACGCCCGGGGCGTCAGGACAGTACAATGGCCGAGAAACGACCAGTTTCCGCATTTTCCAAACACACCTCAATTTATGTGGAACCCAGCACCATATGGCCACGGGCAAGTAGCCACTCCGTTTGAGTGGGGCTTTAGTACAGGCAATAGGTTTGCCCCTCTATCTGACCTAAATACCTGTGATTGACTTGAACCAGGAATCACGCACGCTAGGGAGGAGCCGAATGACCCATCATTAGCAAGTGGCGCTTTGGTAACACAACAAACAGCCAAAATAGCACCAGCATGCGCTAACAACTTAAAGCCACCACCCTCCGACTCATGTAAGATCATTAGCTGGAACGTAGCAGGTACAAATGCAAAACGCCAGGATAAAGCATGGTTGAGCTTTGTTTCAGAATATCACATCATTGCCCTGCAAGAAACTTGGGATACATCTAACAGTTTCTGGCTGGACGGGTTCACTAGCTTCACTAAACCTGCAAGATCCAGCAGAGCGGGCAGAGCCAAAGGCGGCTTGGTGTTTCTGTTTTCATTAGCCCTAAAAGGCACCTATAGGCTGATCAGCGTTGACTCTGACAACATCCTTATAGTCGAGAGGGTGATTAACAAAGATAGCAGGACATTGTTTGTCAATTTCTACAACTCTGGGAACAGCGATTACAGTGGGCGTAATATCACTAACCTGGAAAACATTTTAAACATAGTATCACAGGATATCAATTTTGCTTTTGAGTTTATTTTATTAGGCGATTTTAATATCCATCCATGTGGTTTAGCCTGTAAGGGCAGAGAAGTCGACGTGGCTGATGACGCAGCCACACGGGGACCTCACTTTGAACATTCCGCAGAGGGGCAGGAACTAGAAGAGCTATTGGCCTATTACGACTTGCACGAACCTGACTGCGGGCAGAGAAGTCCAACCTTTACTGGGGCCCAACATGGTACAGTGATTGACTATATTTTTGTCTCTTTAGGCATCTTAAATCGGACTATGGCCTATCGCACAGTCCCCACGCATTACAGTGATCACAATCCGGTCCTACTTGAAGCAGCCTGGGGAGCTCACTTGGGGCCACCACCAGCAACGCCTAAACCTGCCCATCCCCTGAGGATCTCTGATCAAGACAGACGCGTAAAGTGGGCTAAAGTTATCCCTGAAAACTGTTATGGAAAATGCTACCCAAAAATCAAAGCCCAGGTGGAGTTATGTAGAGATCCGGGCACCCAAAGGACCAAAATTATAGCTGCTTATGAGGCAATTTGCGACCAGGTCTCGAAGGATCTACTCGCCAAACCTATCCGGGGAGCCCATGGCCACAAGCGATGGTTTGACCCTGCATGCTCTAAAGCCCACAGAGAACTATTGGCGGCACTCAAATCTGTGCCCAGGGTCAAAGAGGACATCTCGAGATTAAGAAAAGCCTATAAAGCAGCTATAAAGAACCGTAAAGACAACATCAAACGAGAAACATGGGACAATCTCCTTTCAGCGGCTGTACTGAAGGACAGTAGGAGATTTTGGGAAATCATCAAACAGCCCTTATTTCTTGACGACAGCAATGATCCCATGGACTGCGTGATTACTGACGAGTCTTGGTTGTCTTTCTTTGAAAAAGTATACGGGGGCGATGCTGAAGGATCAAAGATAGGTAAACTGCATAACATAGATGCCCACCATATCACCTTTAACGCCCAAGAAGTGGAAAAAGCCTTGTTGGAAACCACTAGACATAAGGCACCTGGGCCAGACGGAGTACCCGCTGACTTTTTCATGTTTTCACCCAAACTTTGGGCCGAGGTCTTGTCAAACGTATTTAATGCAGTTACTGGAAACCCTGCTCCTGCTTCATGGGCCAAATCTATCATCGTCCCTATTTTTAAAAACAAAGGTCGGCGGGACGACCCTGCATTTTACAGGCCAATATCCCTCCTGGACTCAACTGTAAAAATCTTGGGCAGAGTCCTCTTATCTAGACTGAGGGAAAACGTCGATGGCTGCGGTGGGCTGTCCGAACTGCAATACGGCTTCAGAGAGAGGAAAGGTACCATCGAACAATGTAGTAATTTACACCTACTCATCTCTAAGTACACGGTCGCCAAGGAGGGTTCCGTGTTTCTTGCTTTCATGGACCTTTCGTCGGCGTTTGACCTCGTTAATAGGTCAAAATTGTGGGCGATTCTGTTAGAGATGGGCATTGACAAAGCACTGGTTACATTCATGGCAGCGTTGCACCAGGAACTTTTTGCGGCTGTACGTGTGACAAATAATGGCAGATGTACCCCTCCGTTCAAATCACTAAAGGGGGTACGGCAAGGGTGTATTTTAGCCCCTACGCTTTTCACCATTTATATCAACGGCCTAGGGGAACACCTGCGCAGTCAGGCCGCGGACGTCCCGCGTGCAGGAGATGTGCTTATCCCGGCACTCCTGTACGCGGACGACGCGGTGCTGATAGCCCGCACTGGTGTTGGACTGCAGCTCCTATTGGATGCCTTTGGCTCTTTTATGGAAAACTTGGACCTAAAGGTGAATGTATCAAAATCACATACGATGGTCATGGGGCGCGAGTGCATCAAAAAAAGTCATAAGTCATTCTTTTGTAGTGGGGTTCCTGTTTCGAATGTAACCACATTCCCCTATTTGGGCATTTTGTTCGACCCGAAGGGAACTTGGGGGCCACAGATAACAGCAAAAAGGTTGGCAGTAACCAGGTCTTCCTCAGCGATCCTAGGCTTCGCGGGCAAGTTGGGGGCAAGGCCTATGGAAGCACTTCTAAAGATCTACAAGTGTAAGCCTGTGGCCATCGCACTGTATGGATCTTCAGTATGGGGTTATGTAAATCTTGATCCTATCCAGAGAGCAGAAAACAAATTTATTAGATCTCTCCTCTCTCTACCTCAGTCAGCCCCAACTTATTCGATTCACCAGGAGGTGGGTTTACCCTACCTGTCGGATTCACTAAGCTTAGCGCCATTGATCCTATGGCTGAAAATATGGCTGAACGAAGACCTACCACTGAACCACATAATATTAAAAGATGTTCTTTCCTTAGACAAACATAGGAGCATTCCATGGTTGGCCTATTTAAATAAATCATTTACTGACTTAAGCCGACCAGAACTCTTTCTAAACCCAGAAAAAATCAAGGCCTCGGATATAGCCTATACAAAAAAGGCGTTCATGGGAAAAAAGGCAGCGCGTCGCGAGTACGTTGAACTATTGAAGCCCTCAGTTAGGGCACATAACCTGTTGGTCAGCGCTCCCTCCCTTGCCCCTTATCTCAGCTTTGTTACATACCCCTATCACAGGTTTTTATTGACTAAGTTCAGGTTTAACCTGATACATTTTTATCTAGGCTCTTTTAAGCAATGGCAGAAGCCAGAGCTAGCCCCACCCTGCAGGTGTGATGACTTTTCGGTACAGGACACAATGCACTGTGTTATGTTCTGTAGCTTATATCACGAGCAGAGGAAAAAATATTTGCTCCCCATCCTGAAAGAAGCAGGTTTCACACAGGTACGCCCGGCGCTGCTCTACTTACAGCTTGCGTCAAATCCACGTACAACCTTCTGTATCGCTAATTTCTTAGTGGCCGCAGCAAGGGCGAAAGCTGTTGGTTAAATTTTGCCTTCTTAATATCAATATTGTATATAGCATTTTTAAGGTGTATGTAGATTGTTTTTTTAAACACGCAATGTCATATATGTTTTTTATGCTATGTTTTATTGTTTAAGTTTCTTTGTATGACTTGGAATAAGTCGAATAAAGATATCCTGACTGACTGACTATTTGTCTGCTGTTATAATAGCAAGTGGCGAAAGGAAATTGATGTTAGTTAGGGACTAACTCTGTTGTAAGGAGAGGTTATGAAATAGTGGAAAGTCTGCTTCCGAAACTCTGGCCTTATCCCCAGAGGAGTACCTAGCCCTCTTTTAATAAAAAGTCCTCCTGCAAAACGTTGGCCTTATGCCTAGGGGAGTACCAAGACCTCTATTCATTTTTTAGAGGGTAGAGTGGCGCTAGTCGTTATTTGACTGGAAGCAAAAGAGAATCCTATTGAGTAATTGAACTATACCTTTACTGGGGGAGCAGACAAAGGCGCTGTTTTGTGTTGTTTCTAATAAAAATTTTGATACAAATATTTTGTTTTACATTGTCATATTATTATTGTGAAGGAAGAGTCAGTAGCAGGAGTATTACTGACATCAGAAAAAGCCACGCTGGCATTGGTCAGATTAGCGGGTGTGTATTGTGCTCTGTTTGGTTGGTTGGTGTGTGACGCGCTGGAATTGGATGAGCGTGAGCCAATAGAGTGAGCAGGTTTCCTGATTTTCCCTAGAGTATTTAGCAAACTAAAAGCGAGTTTGAAAAATGAAGTTGTTAAATGTGTTTTAGGATTTCTTTAAAAAGGATAAACCGATTGTGACTAGAGAGGGACTTCCAGTGCATCCTCCAAGAACCTCTGCTTCGTTTATGATGTTAGACCGTGGGTATCATACGTGTACATGGTTGGAGAACTGGGTGAGGTATACTGAATACGATGGAGTGTTAACTTTTCCAGAACATGGTACTTTTAATGTAAAGATTTTAGAGAATTTAGAAGGCAATTAAATTCCTTGAAACCAAATCCTAGACCTATGCAGTATGAGGCATTGGAAGAATGGGAGCATGACGGGTATAGGAGAGAGAGAGACAGGAATGGATTAAAATATGAGACTACAATGAGATGGTTCTCAGAGGCTAAGTGCGATGCTCAAATGAAGAGATGGAGGAGAGATGTGATCCTAGATGGATTATATCAAGTATTGGTTGCCGAAGATCAGGTTGGTGGAATGTGTAAGGAGAACAAGAATAATGTAGAGACTTCAGAATTAGATATGGATCCAAATGAAATCAATGATAAGTTATTAGAAGAGATGTTATTGAAAAGACCTCCACCATATCAGGAGAAGCCAGATGGGGTTACTCCAAGTGCACCTTTAATTGAAATAGAAGCTCCCAAAACTCCTTAAGTTTCACAGATTACACAGGTTTCTCGAAATTCACAGGAAAAATAGATTGAAATGCTAAATAGAGCGAAGGAAGAATTGACTCAGAAAATCAATCAGATGAGTTTAAATGCAGAAGCGTTGTCAGTTCCAGTGACGCTTGGTCCTACAGTTCCATTGTATAGTGAGGGTCAAAATATTTCAAGAGTAATCGGGTGAATAGTGCTAGGAATGTTAGCGCATCAGAGTCAGGTGAGATGTCATTGATTTTAGTAAATGGAAATGTGACTGAAACACAAAAAAGGAGTGTACAGATAGATCCGAAGGAAAATGTTGTCCAATGTGAGGGAAACAACTCCACTGTCAGGGTGTACTGGTTCAGCGGGACCTGCGCCGGAGTAGTTAGATGAATGGATAAAATGAATGGCATCTACTAAGTCCAAACCAAGAATGGATATAGGTAGATTGAGGGTAGATCTGGAAGAAAAGATTATTTGTATAATTAGTCCAAAGAGATTGAGTACAGGATGAAGAGTTGTTATTCTTGCTCAAGAATATTACATGGGAAGCGACAAATTTGCATGAGAAGTTAGCAGAAGCTGCACTAGAATATGGCATTGAAATTGAGAAGCCAAAAGCTTAGCAAAAGACATATAGATTGGATTTCAGTGATAAGGACTTAGAGAGTCTGAATGAAATGAAAATAATTTTTGTATAGTGCGATAGCTACCCTGAGGCGTCCTAGCGCTATGGACTGGCGTATGTAAGTGAATAGTGGGGCCTAGTCAGATTTATTGAATCACATGGTTTTTAGCTTTTTACGGAAGGACAGCAGGTTGGGCTCTGATCGCAGGTGGAGAGGGAGAGAGTTCCAGAGCCCTGCCGAATTGTAGGAAAACAATCAGCCGCCTCATCTGACTCTCCGAATCTTGGGTACTGTGACGCGGAAGGAGGAAGCAGATCTAAGCTGTCTGTTGGGATGGTAGGGGAAGATCATAGAATGATTAATGGTGGCCCCATTTTTTCCAGAAGGCCTGATGGGCGATGCACAGGCCCTTAAAGTCAATTCTTTTCTTGACTGGGAGCCAGTGGAGATCTCCTAGTTCTGATTTTACGGGGAGGCGACAAGGAATCTGGAGGAGGGTTCGTGCAGCACAGTTCTGGGTGACTTGAAGCTTGTTCAGAGTAGCCTGGGGGGCCCCTAGGTAGAGGGCATTCCCAAAGTCTAAGTGGGATAGAAGTAGGCCCTGGATCATAACCTGCCTCGCCTTAAAGGGTAGAAGGAGAAGGATTTTACGGTTGAGCCTGAGTATACCAAAGCAGGTGCCTGAAAGTTTGACTGCTTGGTAATTGAAGTTCAGTGACTTATCCAGCCAGACACCCAAGCTCTTGATTGTATCCTTGGATGTAGGGGCAGGTCCAAGACAGGGCGTCCACATGGAGTCAATAGAAGGATGCGGGGAGTTACCAAGAACCATCAGCACAGTCTTGTCTCCATTCAGTTTGAGACAAGACGATGTCACCCATGAAGTAACTCATGTTACTGGGCCCGGATTGGGGTTGGTTCAGAGCCACCACTAGCTGAGTGTCGTCCGCGTAAGAGATGATTTTAACCCAAAGGGACGGACGATCTTAGCCAGGGGGCTCATATAAACGTTAAAGAGCGTAGGGCTCAGGGAGGAGCCCTGCGGGACACCGCAGCTGAGAGGTTTGCTGGGGGAAGTGATTTCACCCTCAAAGACTTGGAAGGAGCGGTAGGACAGGAAGGACTCAAACCATGTGATAGCTTTTGTTGAGATTCCTAGATTGGTAAGTCTGCGCAGAAGGATGTCATGGTTTACAGTGTCGAAGGTGACACTGAGGTCCAGGATAATCATAGCAGTAATACCTCCTTGATCCATAATCTTCCTGGCCTCCTCTGTCACAGCGAGGAGAGCGGTCTCCGTCCCATGCATGGGTCGGAACTCTGCCTGGGAGGGGTCCAGCAGGTGGTTAGTTTCGAGGAACTCAGTCAAAGATTTATTGACATGTTTCTCAATGATTTTGCTTAGCCAGGGCAATAGGGAAATAGGTTGTTAGTTCCCTGGGTTCTTTGGGTCTAGGTTGTGAAGGAATCGAAATTTTACAAGGCTGGACTATACTTACCAATAGCCCATATATAACATAAATGAATAATAAGGCAGTCGGCAATGGAGAAGGTCGAATCGTTTATTCAATCAAATACAAGCCCTGTCAGGGGAGCCTCGGTCTACACGACCCATGGAGGTGCGCAGAGGAGACTGACGAAATACAAGTGATACAAAGCATATATACGTTTTCACACATTCAGGTTAACACCCTACAAGGAAGAATACAAGTTGTCAGGGAGCCAGCAGGAAGACCCATATAAGGCACCATTGATTGCTAGTAGCTAAGACGGAGCTATTCCGTGGGCAGGTCGGTGAGGTGCCCTCTTGTCTATCTAGAGCCCGGGGAGTACAGGAACGGGCTCTGCTAGAATGCACGCATCCCACAAGAGGGGCAGGTGCGACCATGGGTTTCCCTGAGCTACACACAAAAGATCAGAGAAGCAGGCTGAGTAATTCAACATGGTTTCGTACCAAGAACTAACCCTTGGAGAAGTGTGGCTCACTGGTTAGAGGAGGCAGACTCTGGTGCAGAGGTCAGACCCGGGACCAGGGTTCAATTCCCGACGTGGCAGGGTCTTGAGCTCAAAATGTCCACGGACTTGATAATTCTCGCCTCGGTGCCTACTCGAATATTGGGTTCACACTCTGCAACTCTGGGCAATAGCTTGCTTAATCTCCACTATGGCCCTACCGCGATGGGATGCCTGGTCTTCAACTTGGGGATGCCCAGTAGGGCTTATCTCGCAGGGAAAGCCAGGACGGGTTCCCAAAGCAAGCGCTAAGAGACCTGACTGTGATTTGGCGCTATATAAATCAAAATTAACATAACATAACATGTGACTTCTGGGAAACAGTACATGAACACGGGGAAACGAAACAAGATGGCCCTAGTTATATCAATAGGTCTAAATGGGCCTACATGAATCTTTCCTTCCTAAAGCTTACATATATAGCATGATACTATGTGATTATTTATATGCATATACAGTTATATGGTACATAGTGGGCCAATCATGAATATATTTAATTTTATATCCCAACAGACGGCCCTTTTGGCCTACTACGGCAAATATAACTATTTCACTCCACAAATACCCCTTCATCAATCTGCATGAGGTCTGTTACCTCCTTCTGAATCATTTGTTTCTCTATCTTTTCCTGCCGGGAAAGGGTCAGAGCCGACGTTATCCTTTTTGCACAAAAAGTACAACATGCTGGGCCGCATTGGAGGCATAAACAACACCTGAAAATAACCCCAAATGCTCCTGCTAGGATCATGAATATCTTCCAACCCCAAGTAGCCAGGAGGCCCCAGAATCATCCACTGAGGGACCAAGTGCCATTCTCTTCATGAATCTCGCTAGCTAATCGATGTAATTTCTTGATCGCAAGATGTATGGTAGGGGCCGAGTCAGCAATAAATACGCAACAAGAGCAGCCAATCACGCGGCAAGCTCCACCCCTGTCTGCCAGGATGACGTCTAACACCATCCGATTTTGAAGAGAAACAAGCCTCGTAGCCTGAAGTTCAACGGTAAGGTTGGTCAATATCTCGGTCGTGGTTTGAACCACATTTTCCACTATTCTAGACAAGCATCTTATGTTTTGACTGTTAAAGATCGGACCCCAGAATGGAACTAGGCCCTTTGAAATATCTTCAAACTGCTGCAGTGAGGTATCTGTCTGATCAGTACTATCGGTATCATAGCTCCTAATAGTCCGAATAGATTCCATCTCTCTTTTTACTAGCCGATGGGTCCTATGGTAATCAGAAGGGGCAATATACACAGTGGGAAAAAGAAAGGACAGATAACACCGTCCTGCCCATCCTCGAGGGAGCCAAGTATAAGCATTTTCCCCACATACAAAATATACATTAGGGGGAGTGATCATCGGGGGAGTACTGTCGGTCTGCAATGTATAGGTGTAGTTACAGGTGATACTCCCTACCTTAACGTGACCTCTCCCCCTAATACAGAATAGGGAGGTGGCATTGATTATGAGGATCTACAGGGCTTTATCCTTTGTAACACTGCGTTCCTTAAAATGCTGGAAATACAGAGTAGAATTAAAAAGTTCAAAATCCTGCATTTCTTCCTGCAACCAGGTATCATTTTTGGAATCAGTATATACATTCATACAAGCATTTGGATCTAAGGAACCCTGACCTTCATCCCCTTCAGCATCGAATCCTTGGTGTCGCTCTATATTCTTTAAAATGGCTTCATAATCCTTTTCAGAATATATTCTGGGATTTGCAACATAGTGCGAATACATTAACAATAACAGTTGCCACCATGCTTCACAGCTAGCTAAATAGGACAAAGGGAGGGAAATGAATAACTCATGCTGATGCATGACTGACGGTAACAAACCACTGACCCAACAGTTCATTTTGTTTGTGGTACTGTGGGTCTGATGCAACAATTCAATAAAAACATTCTTTGAATAAGTTTCCCTATGCCTAGCCTTATGCGGAAGCAAAGAATAAAAGAGATGTTCTTCTGGGGCAGGAGTAGTTTTTTAATAATTTCTGCACGGGATGCTGAAATTCCAAGTATACAAACACACACACCATTATTACAGTAATTATAACAATAAAAGAAACAAATGCCACCTTCACTCTGGTGGGCCATCCGGAAAACAGTTGCATATTATGAATATGACGCCGAGGGGCTAGTGGTCGTTCATCTTCCATCATAAATCGATCAAAAGGAAACATACTCTCTAAAAGTCCAAATCTATCTCGGTCCCTTGCTAAAAGTTCAAAACTAATCTCCGTATCCACAAAGCACGCACACCACCAGAGTGTTTCTTCTTCTCACCAAGGGATCTTCTCCCTGTGTCCGTTTTTTTAGAGCCTCACAGGCAGACCCTTATCGTTCATCCAAGAAAAAGCAAACTTTCAAATTCCAAAGGTACGATCGCGGCCCTTAACTCAGTCTTTCTTTCTGAACAGAGCCTTATTACACAATGTTCCAAACTCTCTGCGAGTCCAGTCCAGTGTCTCGCTCAGTACCCCAATCAATTTACTCAAGGTTTTTCAACACAAAGTCTTGGTCTAATTTCTTCCATCAGAGAGTGGGGTGCTGCGCTGTTTTCGGGGCCGCAGAACGTATCCACAACGGCCAGTTTGCCCCTGGTCAGAAAACAATTCGGTAGCATGAGCAACAGACTCGGTCACCCCTTGTGGCGCTTTGGGACTGGCAGTTTGCTTCTGACTGAGCTGTCACACCTTCCCCTTCAGGCAACACTTCCGAAAAGGGCACAAAGCTTTTGATCAACTCTTCTTCCAGACTCAGCACTCCGTCTTTGTTTTGCCGATCAGAGGGCAAGGGCAGCGGCAGGCGCTTCACATGGCTTACGTGGATCCAGTGCTTTCAGCCATGCGCCTTCACCGCCGTCCTTGTGACCAAGATGATCTGGTAGGGCTCGGACTCGATGTCCGTTGATAATTCTTCACCAGTACCCACTGGCCAGGCTCCAAACGATGTCCAGGACCCTCCGGTAGTGGCTGCAATGTGTCCGATACCTGTTGATGAATAGAACGCAGATCTTTAGTCAATGCATAAAGGTAATCTGTCATCAATGGATAATCGATATCCCTTAAAGATCTGGGCCTGGGGACTCCCCACACATTTGCGGGACGGCCAAATATCACCTCATACGGAGACAGACCGGTTCTAGTATGAGGAGTCGTTCTAAGGGACAATAATGCCAATGGGAGGGCATCAGGCCACTTTAATCTAGTGTCTGCACAGATTTTGGCCATTTTGAGCTTTAGGATAACATTATATTTTTCTACCAAGCCCGCTGACTGTGGATGTCTAGCAGCATGGAACTTTTGCCTTATTTTTAATCCATCACAAACACTTTGTACAAGTAAGGCATTAAAATGGGGCCCGTTGTGCGACCAGATAATTCGGGGCAAACAATATCTAGGGAAATATTAATTGATTAGGACTTTAGCAGTGGCAATTGCAGTGGCATCTTTGGTGGGGTAGGCCTCTACCCATTTACTAAAAGCACATACCACCACCAATACATACTTGAAATTATTCACACGTTCCATTTGTATGTAATCTATCTGTATGACTTCAAAAGGCAAGGATGGCGGAGCAAAATTGCCACTCAAAACAGATTCTCTACCTCCGGGATTATGCCGTAAACACACCGGGCAATATTTAACAATGTGGGCTGCTGTTTTGGAAATGTTTGGATTATTCCATACTGGGTCTAATACTGCACTAACTCCTTTTGCACTTATGTGAGCCGGTCCATGCGCCATGGTGACTACTGCATTAGGGAGCAACCTTTGCTGCTTGTCAGATCGGTCTATCCAACATTCATTCTCGTCTAGTTTCCCAATCTCCCGCTCCTACCTCTGCATCTCTTCCATAGTCGCTTCCTTCTGTAACTCTTTCACACTTTCAATGGTATTATCAAAAAGGAATGTTTCGGTGGTCCATCGGGCAGATGTACTAGGAAACATGGGACTTCCTTTAGCCTGAGCCGTTTCCTTTGCTACTGAATCGGCAAAGGCGTTCCCTTTTCCAGTAGAATCTACAACTTTCTTGTGAGCACTGCATTTAATAATAGCCAACTCCTTTGGTAATGTCAAAGCAAATAGTAATCGATCTATCAAGGGACCATGTTGAATTTTCTGGCCATACGTTGTAAAAAAAACCCTCTCCCTCCACAGCCTCCCAAAACTATGGGCAACGCCGAAGGCGTACTGGCTGTGTGTAAAAATATTCACCCTCAGACCTTCACTCAATTCACAGGCTCTTAACAAAGCTATTAGTTCAGCTGCTTGGGCTGAGTAGTGTGAAATCCGTGCAGTTTCCACTACTGTCTTCAAAGTTGTAATGGCATATGCAGCTGTTGCAGTGCCATCGGGTAACTTAAAACAAGAGCCATCCACATACAATTCCCCTTCTGATTCAAGTAAAGGGGTGTCAGTTAAATCTACACGCCCCTTTGTTTCTTCTTCCGTTCTAAATACACAATCATGGACATCAACTCTTTCATCTTTCTCCGGGAGAGGCAATAGTGTGGCGGAGTTCAAGGTAGTACATCTTTTAATCGTAATGTGAGGGGCAAATAATGTCAATTCATATCCTGTCAATTTGGCACTCGTCAGGTGCTGGGTCTTAGTTCTATTTAAAAGGATATCCACAGCATGAGGTACCATGACTGTGAGGTCAATGTTCAGGACTATTCCCTCTGATTGTCGAATGGCCAGTGCCATTTCAGCAGTAGCCCTCAGACAGCTTGGGAGGGCTCGAGCAACAATGTCTAAAGCTGAAGAGAAAAATGCATAAGGTCTCTGTTTTCCACCAAAAGTCTGTGTTAACACTGATAATGAACAACCGTCCACCTCATGCACATAAAGTGAAAAAGGTTTTCGGTAATCTGGAGTTTCCAACACAGGTGCAGAACAAAGAGCAGACTTTAAAGTTTCAAAGGCTTCTTGACATTCATCCGTCTAGGGCAGGGGTTCATGCACATCTTTGGTTGTCAAATGCAACAAGGGTTTAGAGAGAAGTGAATAGTTAGGAATCCATTGACGACAGTAAGAGGTTATTCCAAGAAAAGCACGAACATCACGTTGAGTACGAGGTACAGACATGTTAGTTACAACAGATATTTGTTCAGGACTTAATCGCCTCCCCGCTTTCGACAGGAAATGGCCTAAGTAGGTCACTTCCTGTCGACAATATTGAAATTTAGAAAGGGACACTTTATTTCCTTTCTCAGCCAAATGGTGTAACAATTTCACCGTAGCCTCTTTGCATCCCTCCTTAGTATCAGAGGCCACCAATATATCATCTACGTCCTGAATAATTGTATTCCCGGCTGGCAAAATTAATTCATCAAGAACTGCTTTTAAGGCTTGGCTATAAATGCTAGGACTTTCAGTATAGACTTGGGGGGCGCGTGTAAATCTAAAACTTCGACCAGCCAATGAGAATCCGAAGATATGCCTGCTATCAGGATGTATCGGGATGCTAAAGAAGGCATTCTTCAGATCTATTACAGAGAAGTACTGAGCTGTGGGAGGAATCATAGTCAAAATAGCAGTTATATCGGGTACCACTGGATACTGTGGAACCACTATTTTATTTACCTCGTGAAGGTCGATCACAAAACGATATGTGTCCTTATAATCTGGGGCCCCATCAACTGGGGCTTTCTTCAAAATCGGTAAAATCGGGCTATTACAAGTATTCGCCGCTGTTTCTTCCACTACACCCTTTTTAATAAGGTCGCGAATAATGTGTAACATAGCCCGTTCACCTTCTGGTGAAATTTTATACTGTGGAATGCGAGGCAGCTGAGCATTAGGTTTCAGGGTAATGGACACGGGCTATCTTTAACAGACCAACACCAGTGTCTCCTGTAGCCCACAGTGTCTGAGGAATTGTAGAGAATTCAGGGGGAAGACGTTCACTTTTTGCAAAATATTGAGCGTCCATCAAAGAAGGTTTCTGCATTGTCAAATATACGCCATCCGGTGAACAATACATTCGAGCATGTAATTTCTTTAAGATATCCAAACCAAAGAGATTCTCACCACAATTTGATGTCAACAGAAAGGGTGACTGTATAGAAATAGGACCTACAGTGAAAGGCAGAGGCTTAGAAACGGGGCTTACCACAGGTATTCCAGAGAAACCTACCGATACATTATTCTGGCCAGACAGAGCAGCCCCTGGGACCATTGTATGAGCAACTGAACTATTCATTGCTCCAGTATCCAATAGGAATTTTCCTGATGCGCCCAACAGTTCCCCTTGTACATAAGGTCCCTCTTGGTCAACTGGTACTGTAATGTGGCCCCCTCTCTGCCCTTGGCTGTCTCATGCATAGTCTTGCCCGTCGTACCCGTCCTCCCTATAATTCTCGTTATAGTACTGCGGGCTATCAAAATAGTTTTTTCGAGAATCCTCCTCTCTTCGCATACTATTTCGATCCATATTTCCCCAGCCCCGTCCTCGTCCCCTACTGGGGCCATTTCTTTCCAACAACAAAGGACAGTCCGCTCTCCAGTGTCCCTCCTGTTTACAATATGATCACTGATTAATACCAATATTCAGGGGACCTCCTCTTCCTTTACCAACAGCTACACCCAATTGGGAGGAACCACGCCCACCTCGTCCTGCATTCTGTCCTCTACTAACTTGCTGCAACAAAACTCTGGTCTTTAAATCTTTTGTCTTCTTTTCAGTTTTTTCCTTGCTTTCATTTTCTCGATGCTCATAATATTGAGCCATACTGAGGATCACGGACGGGGTGGCCGTGGTCCACGTACTCTCAGCTGCCTGGAGGCGAGACATAATCTCTGGTAGCAAATTTGTCACAAACCGGTTTACAAACAGTCGTATCCCCCCATCTGTGGATAGATCCTGCGCACTAAAATCTATGAAAGTTTTCTCAAACCTGGTGAAGAAATCCGACACACTCTCATCTTTCTTCTGTTTACAAGCGGTTAATTTATCCCAATCTATTTTCTTAGGAGGGAGGAGGGTCTCCATAAATGTAATAATTTTATCTGGTACTGCTAAAATTTCATCTCGGGGTTTCTCTCCAGGTTTTCGTTCCTTATCCCAAGTCTTCAGTTGATCCCATGTTCCCCCTAGCTCGGGAACATGATCCGTATCATGTATCTGCCTCCAGATATCAACCGGGATCAAAAGGCCAAAAAATAACTCAATGTCAGCTATAGTCATAATAGCGGAATTGGCAGCCTCTGCCAATTCCTTATAATAAGCTGTGGGATTCTTGCGGGGGTCAGGGAGCTGGGCTTTTAACCCCTTTGATGCTGATGACGAGCTCAGCTCGTCATCAGCCACGGGTGGCGTGTGCTGATGACGAGCTGAGCTCGTCATGTAACGCGGTATTTTAAAAAATGCCGCACAGGGGAAAAATCACCGCAGCAGCGATGAGGTTAATGTAAGAACCTCGCTTCGTTTCCAAGGGGTATAAACCTATTGTTCCTGAAGCCTTGCATCTACCCTTGCTCTGGTAACATTGCCCCCGGCGTCCTTTATTTCAGGTAATTCCGGAAAGAAAAGAGGATGTACCTCTCTCATAGGGTGCTGGGCTCCCCAATCGGCACATTTCCGATGCATTCACTCTCGATACTGTAAGAGAGTCGCTACATTCTGATATACTTCATCAGACTGTAATTGAAACTTATGGGCTCGATCTCTTATATCCCTCAGTATTTGAGGAGCGAACCCTTCCTCAAAACACTGTTCCCATAGCGAAATTAATCGGATCGCCATATTTTCTAAAGCCAGTTGCTGTGCAGCGGGTTCAAAATCTTTCATGGTGCTCCAAATGTCTTCCATCGTATAAATGGCATTCCGCATCCATTGGGACGCCTGATTTACTATAGTCCTTCTTTCCTCCATACCTAGCGAGGATCTAGTAAAAATCCGTTGTTCACCCAAATCAGACCCAATACGCTTAGGCGTGGTATCTAAGGTAGCCAAAGCTCGAGGATCTATAGCGCTTCGAGCCGGGGGAGAGAGAAATACTGGATGAAAAGGGGAAGAAACAACTGTGTCCGGTTGTAACAAAATCAAGGGTGAGGTAGTTGGTCGGAGTGAGGGAGGGGGGAGTAACGCACTCCGTACAGACCCATCAGACGGGGCCGTAGCCACTGCTCCCGTCCTTAATGACTAACGCAGCCCTGGGGTGCTATATTCGAGCCAAAGGCACTGCTGGATATAAACCCTGCAGAGCATAAGAAGGAGGCGGACGAGCTTCTAATAAGTCCTCCAGCTCATCTCCGGTATCGGGTCGGGCCACGTAACTTTTATCAGTTTCCAAATGGAACTGTCTGTCCATTTGGGCAATATTTTCCTCTACCTTTCCTTTATCGTAAGCTATGGATTTCTGTGTTACAGTCTGCCCAGATTTAATCTTTCCCAATTTCTCCTCCCTTATCCGTCGCAGTTTAGCCTCCTTTAACCATAGGTTCAAGAAGTCAAAAATCGACTGGCGGCTTTTCTTCATAAACATTTCATTTTGGAGATAATTAATCTTTTTCTCACCGAACGACCCTGTTAGAGGCCATTGCAAGTCAGTATTATCATTCGTGTATTTATGCCATAGGGTGTTAAACAAAATTGGTGTAAGACCATGTTTAACATACATATCAAAACTGGGGCTTCCCTCGGGAAGGGCAGGCTGTCTTTTTTCCAGTCGAGCACCTCTCCGACAGCAGCACCCAAAACATATTTTGCTGAAACAAGGCATGACAATAATGATATCACAATTCTTATTTACAAATTTCAATCATTTCTCTCATGCAGGCGCGCCCTCTTCACCATTCACTCTCTCATACTCCTCCTATTTTCCAACCACGTAAAGTGCTGTAAAGCGCGTCAGGGTAACAATGAGCTCAATACAAATGCAATGCAAATGACATGTCTTCTGAAACTAACAGAGCCCGTCGACTCTTGTTCGGGGAATCAATTCAAAAAGAATTACAGACCAATCCGAAATTCAACCACAAATGAACTGAGGCCACTTGGTAGGAAAACCACAAATCCACTCCCTGGTAATCCACTGGTCATATTCTGGTTGGGCCGGACTTCGGGGCACGAAGCTCCAGAACCCTAGCTTACCCAGTTGCTCCCAGGGCTTCCCCGGAGTGTGTTTGGCCGAGTGAGCACTCCGTGCTCCACGAGGCACCAAGTATTATCTCCAATATTTACCAAACAAATCCGTGAGGTGTCTACTCGTGCAGCCCCTGCGCCGCAACGTCAGACCCCTCTGATTCCCTTGTGGACCCGCTTCCGCGACCACCAACAAAAAGCAGACTGCTATTACCAAGCGAACACTTCTTTCAAGCGTCCGTTTCCTAATATAATCAAAAGGCTCACTCACCTGGTGCACTCAGGCCAATCCCGACTTCTCCACTGCCGATTTCTAGACAGGCCGATACAGCCTGTTCTTCTCTCGGGTTAAGCCCGTAGGACTCCGGGGAAGGGTCTTCAGCAGCTGGGAGGGATACTGGGCTCGAGGGCGGAATCTCTCGTTGTCTTACCAGAAGCGGGTGTTTCGGATCAAGATACTGCTTGTCCACCCACTCGGCCAGAACTCCTCCCTGTCCCTTCTGCTCCTGTTTACAGGAGGGGACGACCCTATCGCGGAGTCCCGGCGGAGTCGCCAACTGAAGGAATCGAAATTTTACAAGGCCGGACTATACTTACCAATAGCCCATATATAACATAAATGAATAATAAGGCAGTCGACAATGGAGAAGGTCGAATCGTTTATTCAATCAAATACAAGTCCTGTCAGGGGAGCCTCGGTCTACATGACCCATGGAGGTGCGCAGAGGAGACTGACGAAATACAAGTGATACAAAGCATATATACGTTTTCATACATTCAGGTGAACACCCTACAAGGAAGAATACAAGTTGTCAGGGAGCCAGCAGGAAGACCCATATAAGGCACCATTGATTGCTAGTAGCTAAGCCGGAGCTATTCCGGGGGCAGGTCGGTGAGGTGCCCTCTTGTCTATCTGGAGCCCGGGGAGTACAGGAACGGGCTCTGCTAGAATGCACGCTCCCACAAGAGGGGCAGGTGAGACCTTGGGTTTCCCTGAGCTACACACAAAAGATCAGAGAAGCAGGCTGAGTAATTCAACATGGTTTCGTACCAAGAACTAACCCATGTGACTTCTGGGAAACAGTACATGAACACGGGGAAACTAAACAAGATGGCCCTAGTTATATCAATAGGTCTAAGTGGGCCTACATGAATCTTTCCTTCCTAAAGCTTACATATATAGCATGATACTATGTGATTATTTATATGCATATACAGTTATATGGTACATAGTGGGCCAATCATGAATATATTTAATTTTATATCCCAACAGTTGTTTTTTTTAAGGAGGGCTTTGACCATGGCCCTTTTCCAGAGGAACGGGACAATACCCGTGGCTAGAGAGGCATTAATCAAGTCAAGGATGGTGGGGAGAATGTGCATGGAGACAATCCGCAGGGAATGCGGGGGGGCTGGATCGTTAGGGGAGCCAGATTTAACTTGAAGCATGATGGATTGTAGTGTGATGGAGTCCAGCGGGGGGAGGTTTCCAAGAGAGGCTGAGGATTGGATCCTTGGCTCAGAGGGCTCAGTGTGTGAAGAGGGGAGTTGAGTATGGGGGAAAGAGGAGTAGATCGTATGAATTTTATCATAGAAAAACTCCGCCAGATCGTTATAGCGTGATTGGGCATTGTGGGGGTTTTTAAGTTTTTTGGGGAGTTTAAGAAGGGTTTTTGCAATTTGGTATATTTCCTTGGGCCTGGAGGCTGTTGCACTCATTTTATTTTCAAAAAAAGTAGCTTGCACACTTCTGATTTCATTTTTATAGGTTTTTATGGCAGTTCTGTGTGCAATTTTTCTGGTAGGTGTATAGTCTAAATGCCATTTCCTTTCCAGTTTTTTACATTGACATTTCTGTTCTCAAACATCCTGGGAGTACCAGGGGGCCATCCTGGTGCTGCACTTGGATTCAGTGTGGTTTATTGGGAGTATTGAGTCTAATGATTGTGTTATCCATCTATTATAGTTTCCATTGCCTAGGATGGGGTCGGGTTTGCAGAGTGGTCTAGAGGTTTTGAGGGTCGCTGCCCATTCGGTCCTGGGGAGTTTTGACCAATTGCGTTCCCTCCGAGAAGCTGTAGAGGAAGAGGGGTGGGTGATTGGGATGACCAAGAAATGGGGATCAGGAAGTGGTCCGTCCACGGTAGGGGAAAGGGGTTCTTACTAGGAGGTCTGCACAATTGCTAAAAATATGATCGAGAAATTACCCTTGGAGTGGGTAGGTTTAAGCACTCATGGTTTGAGTTGTTTTGTCGCAAGACTGGTGGTCAATTCTAGGGCAGTGTGATCGGTGGAGTCATCAAAATGGATATTAAGATCCCCTGGAAGGGTATAGTTAGGTAGGCTGCATGCTCCATTGGCTATAGAAGAGGGCAGCCAGTTGAGAAATTGTCCAATGGTCCTGGGTGGGTGATATATGAGTGTCCCTGAGAGAATGCTGGTGGGGGGAGAAGTCTAGGAAGAAGGAGAGGCTTTCGCAGTTGGGTATTGGGTTGGGGAAACTGCGGCAGTCATAGTGTACCTCTTCCTGTAGGTTGGTCTTTGCGTAAGATTTGAGATCCTCTCGGTAGAGTTTGGATGATATCGGGATCTGACTTGGAATGGAGCCAGGTTTCTGTCAGAAACAGAACGTCGGGGTTCAGTTCATCTAAAAGTAGAGAGATCTCTATAGAGTGTTTAGGAAGTGATCTGCTGTTCAAAAGAAACATGTGTCGCTGTGTGGTTTTGAATGGAGGGTCAGGATGAGGCTGAAAACCGCAATATAAGTAGGTTGAGCCTTGTTCAGCTGGGTTCCATGAGGAGAGGCAGGGGGCTGTAATCTTTCCCCTAAGTTTGAGTAGGGAACTAGGGCTATAACTTCTAATTTGGGTTGGAGAAGGACCAGGGGTCGTGGCCCCTGGCCCGGCCGGCCGCGGACGGGAACAGACGGGCTTGCCTTTGGCGCACCCGCTGCACTCATCCGCAGCGCGTAGCGTGTGACATTCAGCTTTAATGCAATGTAGTAGGTGGTCCAATAGGCTACGCCCTCCTCCCCTCTAGCCCGGTGGTGACTGTACCGTGCCTCCCTCCACAACAATCGGGAATAATTCCAGTGGTGGACCGGAATGCTTCTGGAAAACCGGAATGCTTCTGGAAAACAATTGCAGATTAAGGAGTTGATAAATACTCTGAAGAGATGGGGTGATGTAGAACGATGTTAGGGTAGATGAATGAGAAAGAAAGAAGAGGTTCTTGCAAACAAGGGAGTTGGTGCTTTTCCTCTGCTTCCATTAAAGGAGACAGAGCCTGCTGAAATGATATATCTGATGAGGGAAGTTCCGGGTGGTAGATATATTCATATCCCATGGACAAGGCAGGATACATTGTCTTTTACAAATGAGTTGCCCAGATTGAGAGAGAAACCAATTGAGTGGTACAAGCAAGTAGAAAGATTTGTAAAGGTTTTGAAAGTTTTGTTAAAAGATTTGGATGGCTTGTTTGATATTGTAGTTCCAGCTGATTTGTGGGCTGAGTGTAAGATTGAGTGTAAGATCGCAGTTGATTGGCCAAAAGAAGAATATCCTAGAGATATTAAAACTGGAGCACCTTCAGAAGAAGTGATGAGAAAATACAATCAGGTGATTAATTATTTGAAAGGTAACATTTCCCCAAAAGAAACTGTTTGGGTTAAGATTGACAGGACTGCCAAAAAGTCAAAAGAGTCAGTAGATGCTCATTATGAAAGGCTTTTATAAGTGTTCAATCAGTATAGTTGTTTTGAAAGCATTACAGAGAAGGATATGGGACATTTTGTCGATAAATGTGTGTTTAGATTGAGACCGGAAATTCGTAATATGATTCAACAGCATTAGATTTTATGGCAAAATAAGACAATAGATGAGATTCTGAGGTATGCAAATTATTCTAGTGATGATATTGAATCTAGGCATAAGAAATTGAAGGAGAAAGTGATTTGGGCACAGGTGAAGGTGGCAAATCAGAAAAAATGGGAATTCTGTTGATGGTTCACAAGGAAGTTTTTAGGTGAAAGGGTAGAATCAGAATTTCCAAAATGGTCAAGTCCCTATCAATATTGTACCAAATGGTTCAAGTGCAGTTACCAGGAAGAGGTAGAGGCATGGGTAACAAAGAAGAGATGAAAAAGAAATTTCCATGTAATGGATGCGGTCAGTTAGGACGTTGAAGGAATAAGTGTAAGGCTTTGCAGGAAGGTAATGGAATGATTCCAAATGGTAATCCACAGATGCAGAATGAAGTGGTTTTGAATCAATTGCAGCAGCAGTTAGTTACACCACAGGTACCACAGGTACAACAGGTACAACAGGTACAGGTGCCTCAAGCACCTATGCCAAATAATGTGAATGCTCAGGTACAGAGATGTAGTGTGAATGCTGGATTTCACATGAGTGAACAAGTTGGTAAGAATCAAAATGTACAAATGGTTCAGCAATATTGGTTGCATTGTTCTGAGAGTGATTCAGTTTCATCTCAATGACGGTGCCTGAGGGGGAGAAAGAGTGTGTGCTTGGTGCATCACTAGAGATTGATCAGCCTGTTCCTTTTGTTAATGGGAAGTTGGAAGGTAATGATATTACATTCCCTTTGGACACTGGTGCTACCCGTTCTTATGTGAGACCAGCAGAAATTCCAAACCTACCCCTCTCGGGAGAGACTATCCAAGTTGTGAGAGTTTCAAATAAGCATATTAAGACTTCAGTAACGAAACAAATGGAGGTTCATTTTGGAAGGTTCAAAGATTTGCATAGGTTTGTGGTGTGTGACTCGAGTCAAGTGAACCTTTTAGGTAGAGATTTGTTGTGTAAGATGAATTGTACCATCTAGGGATGTTGCTTTTAAAATGATGATGACAAAGCAAGGGACAGAAATGAATGATTTATATCCTTTGTTTACAGCAAATGACTTGCCTATTGAATTGAGTTGAGAATTGAGAGATGCAGTACCAGCTGATGTTTGGGATTTTTCAGGAAAGCACATCGGATTGATGAGAGGTGTTGATCCTATATAGATTTTGGTCAAACAGGTTGCAGAGCTTCTAAAAACACCACAGTATAAGGTAAGTCCTGAGACTATAGAGGGAGTTAATCCTGTGATTGAACAGATGATTGTACAGGGAATTTTGACAGAAATACTTGGAAGTCTGTGTAATTCTCCTATGATGCGAATGAAAAAAATTAGTGGGAAGTATAGGATTATGCAAGATTTGGGAAAGGTGAATAAGATTGTAGTGCCTTGTTGTCCGATAGTGCCGATTCCAGCAGTGATTCTTTATCAAATTCCTTGGGACGCGGAGTGGTTCATGGTGATTGATTTGTGTCAAGCGTTTTTCTCAATAGCCAGTATTTGTTTGCGTTCCGGTTCTGAAACCGTGTCTTGGCATGGTGCCGAGTTCCTCAAGGGTATGCAGACAGTCCTTAAATTTCTAATTAGATTCTGGAAAAATGTCTGGAGTCATTGGTAATGCCAGAAGACTCAGTTTTGGTACAGTATATTGCAGTATATTGATGACCTACTAGTGGCATCAAAATCACGAGAGGCATGTGTGACGGATAGAATTGCTTTACTGAATCATTTGGCAGAAGTTGCTGGTGACACTTTATGCCCACTGTAGGAACTGGGCATAAAGTGTCACCAGCAAAATTACAGTTTTGTCAGAAATAGGTTCAATATTTGAGACACAAAATTGAAAAAGGAGACAGGAAAATATCACAAGATCGGATTGCTATGATTTTGCAAATGAGACCTCCCCAAACGCAGAAAGAGGTTTGAATGTTTTTGGATATGGTTGGATATTTTAGGCAATGGAGAAATGGGCTCTCATTATCAGCTAAGCCATTACAGAGGTTGACTCACAAGGATGTGGTTGATCCGATCCAGTTAGATGAGGAGAGTATGAACGCATTCATGGAATTACAAGATAGTTTGTGTCGAGCACCTGCATCGGGAATGCCTAAATATGGTAAAGAATTTGCATTGTTCTGCTTTGAGAAAGATGGGCGTGCGCTTTCGGTCTTGACACAGACACATGGAATAGCACATTGTCTAGTGGCATATTTCTCTGCTACTTTGGATTCAGTGGCTGCTGCATTGCCAGGTTGTTTGAAAGCAGTGGCTGCTACTTGTGTGAGTTTGGAGCAGAGTGAATCAATTGTGATGGGACATCCAGTGAAAGTATATGTGCCACATTCTGTTGAGATTCTATTAACACATACTAGGACCCACCATATGACAATTAGTCATTTGACTAGATATAAAAGAGTGATTTTGGGTGCTGAAAATGTGACAGTGACAAGGTGTACTTCATTGAACCCAGCGACATTGCTGCTGAGTTCAAGTTGTGAAGAAGTGAAAGATAAAGCAGATCATGATTGTATGGATGTGACAGAGTTGTGCACAAAACTAAGGCCTGATAAAAAGGATTGACCTTTGTCAGAATCGGAATTATGTGATATTTGTGGATAGTTCCTGTCTGAGGGACAAAAGAGGTGCTTTACGTGGTGCATATGCAGTATGCACAGAGGCCATGGTCTTGAAGCGTCTTGTATAGGAGGGATAAATTCGCCTAAATTTCTGAGTTGGTCGCTTTGACCAGGGCCTGTTTAATTGGCAAATATTTTAAAATAACCATATTTATGGACAGTCAATACGGTTTCAGGGTGGTGCATGATTTTGGTCAATTGTGGATACAACAGGGATTTCTGACTTCTTCAGGATCACCTATAAGAAATAGCAAAGATCTTAGGGCTAGATGTAGGTAGTTGTAATTTACCGATTCGAAAATACCGAATTTTACCGATTCAGTATTTTCGAATCTGTAATTGCTATGTAGATACAAAATCGGTCAAAATTAGCGAATCGTTAAGATTAGGTAATTACCGAATCAGTATTTACCGTTTCGGTAATTGCCATTCATTCCTATGGGCCTGGAGGTCCATAGGAATGAATGTCAATTACCGAATAGGTGAATACCGATTCAGTAAAAAAGGGAAAGCCTCAAGGGTGGCAGGGTGTCACATTGACACCCTGTGCACCCCTGAATAGTGCTTGTGTGCACATGTGGCACTGATACATGTCCTAAGGGCATGTATGTCTGCCACATGGCACAGTTGAAAATGCATTGATTTGCATTTTCAAAGGTATTCCTTATTTACCACAAACTAATAGTTGGTGGTGAATAAAGAATCCTTTAAGCACATGAGCACTGTTTAAAGTGCTTCCTACATGTCATTTACCGATTCGGTAAATACCGAATCAGTAAATGATGATTCGGTAAATACCGAATCGGTAAATGATGATTCGGTAAATACCGAATTGGTAAATACCGATTCGTTATTTATCGAATCCTCCCCTACATCACAATTGGCTCAATACCGGTTGGTAAACCTGAAATTTACCGAATTCCGGGTTTACTGACCGGTAAAGGGCCACCTACATCTGGCCCTAAATGATTTATTGAATGCACTACAATTGCCCACGGAGATTTCAGTGGTCAAATGTCCAGCACATAAATCAGGAAATGATTATGTGACTAGTGGAAACAAATACGCAGACTAAGTGGCTCGTTTCTGTCCGCAAAATTCAGTTTCAATTAACAAAGGATCAGAAAAGAAAAACACAGATGTCATTTTGATAGCGCGCGCAGGTAACCCAACTCTTTATTTTGCCAAACATATAAACTTGGGCCCATGACGTGTTTACTATTTTTATGAATCAGGTAACCTACACGCTGCTAATCAGCAATTCGAGTTTTCCTTTCTATTTATTTTTGTGTACCCGATTTACCAATCCTTACCACAGGTACCTATGATCACGATAGATCAGGAGCTAGCAGGGCTAAGCAGATAATTCTAAACATGATATCTTGTACATTAGAATAATGATGTATATCTTTCAATAACCACAAACACAGGAAGTTTTAAAAGTTTTATCTGATTATTAGAATAAATGTCCATATGCCATGAGACTGAGATTTACACAGATTAGACTATCAATGATTAAGATCAGAAGCAAGGTATAGCTATGAATCAAGGTAAGTAGCATCTGAGACTTTCAAGAATTCGAAGTTGTGAAATAAGGAACATGCTATTATTTACTCTAGACTTCTCAATGTTACTAAAGGCGGGTAAAGAAAGGGAACATACTGATCAAGGTGATTTCTAATATACTATAGGTCTAAGGGACAAAGTCACTCCTAAAAGTTTCTATATCAACAAGTACTTATTTTCTAAAGGAGGGGAAAAAATGGAACATACTAGTAAACACTTTGCATGAAAGCAACTTTATATGAAGACAGGAAATAACATCGGCAAGATTGCTTTATTTGGAAAATAGGAGAGGAAAGATTTAGAATAGACGAACACCCACACAAATTTATATTTACCTAGAACAAGTCAGAGACTAACCCTGGCCACGGGTCAGTTGGGAAAGGCGGGAAAGGACCCTCAAGGACTTAGGAAGCCAATAGGCGAGCAGGTACAGCTCATGGACAGTCAGGACAGGATAACCCCAGGATTTTGGATCAGGACCGGGCTCATCAAAGGGCACGACCAACACCTGCAGCTTCGGATGCAACGCCTGCACAACGCCCTCTCTGCAAGGAATCTGCCAATAACCCCGATTGGGTTCTCGAATCTCCCAGCAAAAGTGCTTCGCCCGCACTTAAAGTTTCTCCACCCCAGACTGAGTTTGTGGAAATTACGGACAGAGTGCTCCGCAGCTCTCTGTATCAATCACCTATAGAGTTCGTAGGGTCGGTGACAGGTCAGCTATTCGGACAAGTCGGACAAATTCTCTAGCTAAAACTAGACTAGTTAGTTTTCGGGTCAGTGGACCACCCACAAATGTTGCAAATGAAAGGATCCCCAACTTCGGATTGGACAAGAGAGGTGGTTAGGTCATTATCACCACCTAGAATAGGTGTTCTCATAATTAATATGTAATATTTTGAACCCACCCCTTACATTCCAGTTCCCATGGCATTTGAAAGGTATCGCACAATAGGACACACGTGTGTTAAGATTAGAAAACACATAGGCAAGCGTCTTTGGGACACCCACGTGTTATGTAGAAGTGCAATGTTAATACACAAAACAAAGTTGATTACAACATTAGTGATTATTTGAGGTTCATGAGTCCAGCAAGTCGCGTAACGAAAGAATCCTTCCACATTCTCCAACAGATCCTGTCATGGAGAACTATTCGTTTTGAGGTCAGAAAAACAGGGACTTTTGACTTAATGTATTTTTGTAATTGCATCCTAAGAGTACATGCCCTTACTGCTTGGCTGTATTTTTTTTATAAACTGTAGCTGAGTAAATGTCTTTAAATGTGTTTACTTTTTCCTTGCTCTATCAATCCCCTCTTTGATGATATTTACTATCATCACTATTAATGGAACCAGATGCCAACTTCTCTCTTTCACATCTCATTCATCTCAATTTCAACAAATGTATTGTTTATCCTTTTTCTGCATCCTTATTAGGATGGAAATTCTTTGCTCTTCTAATTCAAGTTCATCAACATTCCTTTTCATTCCTCTCTTATTCCCAGCATACTTCTCTCTGCATTTTTGACATTTGCAGCAGATCATTATGATCAGCACAATTAAACTTATTCCAGCTATTGGCATCAGTATTTTACTCACAAGACTTTTACCTATGTTAGAAAACCAACTACCTCCAGAGGAGAGACCATCAGTTAGTCTCTTCCAGGCACTATCAACCTCCAGTGGTTTGAGTTCCTTATCCAAATTAGTAATGTTTCTCACATATTTCTTAATTTCAACACTCTTATCAGGAATGTAAGTCCAACAATGTTGCGCTTTCAACATCCTGCAGACTCCGCCCTCTTTTGCCAATAAGGTGTCAAGAGCAAGTCGATTTTGTAAAACCGTTGATCTGATCGCAACCATTTCAGTATTGACCAGTAGGAAACCAGCAGCAGTGTCAGTAGATAACCGGTCCACTACTGTAGACAATTTGCAAATTCGGTGAGTATTCAGAACCACTCCCACTCCAGGTATCAGTGCACTAAAAATATCACCTATCATTTCTCCTACACTTTCTCTTCTATTACGTACTAAACCATTAGTATTTTCATTGCTTCCAGCGGCGTCATTCACATGGTATATTTTCGGGAAGACAATGCCAAAATAGCAGCTTCCATACCAGTGATCCGGCAATTTGAAATAAGCCTTGTTCCCACATATACAATAAGTTCCGGGAAACACAGGTTCTGACCCATTTTTGAAACCCCACCCTCCAATTACCTTGTAATTGTGTTCGCATTCACTGGAACCGATGAATATATTACTATAATAACTAGTCTTTTCTCTATGAAGACAGAGTTTCCCTTTCCTTTCGAACTCCAGCAACAGAGCAGCATTAGCTTCCCCATTTGAGGTGTTTTCCATGTTTTCAGCCCTTTTGGGGTTTTCTGTCTTTTATCATTTGCCTTTCTCTGGAAACTCTCCCTTCTTTTCTCTGCCATGTTTAAAAACATTTTCTCTTCTTCATGTAATGAACAGGTTAAATTATCTCTGTGTGCTTCACCTAAATCTATTTCACCTATTGTTAGAAAGTATTCTCCCATATAACGGGTCACATCACTCTTGGTGTGAACAGTGTTCAGATTTCCCCGAATAGGAAGTTCTGAGAAAATTACGTTGGTGTTAGAATAGTAATATTGTAGGGTGCTTCTGTAAAATAAGCTGGCTAAAATACTACAGGAAATTCCATAGGTTTGGGGTAAATGGTGATAGGTCACACCTTCAGCTACAGAAGTGGGTAGCTTCATGCATACATAACAGTCCTCTATTTCCATAGCTTCTACATATTTTACTAGAAGGTTTGCAAATACATTTAAGTGTGTTTTGTTTTTGATTCTGTGATAATGTAGTCTTCCCTCATCTGATGCATCTAAGTCCATTTTTGTCTGTTTAAGGCTAAGAGTTCTCTCGTGTCTTCCTACACTTCGTAGTGTTTCTTCAGTTTGTATAACTTCTGTGTCTTGGGTCACTTGTTTAGTAGGTTACAGGTTAGTGTCTTTACTTATCATAAACGGAATGGTAATTGTTAGTTCTATCCATAATATCAGTACGATTTCTACACTACATAGTCCTATCCATAATATCAGTACTATTGCTACACTACACAAACATACTTTGCAGCATGTTTTACAACAGTTTCCTCTAGGTCTTCCATTCACATTTGAATCAGACATTTTTGGCTCAAAAGAAGCTTTCCAACCCCTCTTTGTAACTTTACACAAGAGGCTTACGCAGTTTCACTTTTTCAGGTTGGGTCTTCTTCTTCGGAACCCTGATCAGCAATCGATTCTTTGTCACTTTTGTCGCTTATTTTGAGATCTTCAAATTCTTCTAACACTAGGTAAGTCCACTCGGGACCCTTATAATTTTCGTTCTGTCTCTTTATCCTGCTACTTCTTCTTTTGTGGCTGAGCTTTCCTATCGCCTGAAGTTGCTTGCTGCACTGTATCTTCACTTTAGCCTGCATAGCGCTGCTGGCCTCATTTAAGCGCTTGAACGTGCCTGCCTGCTTGTGCGCTCGACTGTGCCTGCATTTGTTCACTGTTTTGAATTACTTTTGCCAATAACGTCTGCATTTCCCCCCAACCCGGTCTGCACTCGCGTTGCAGCCGCCATTTGCTGTGTTGTTGTTGTCTTGCCCTGAGCCCGCCCCCTCCACCACGCACCCGCCTCCCATCTGATCCTCACTCGCCCCTCCCCACCCACTTATGACTGATGCTGTCGCGCGCAGAGTTCACGCGCAGCGACCGCGCCCCATTCGCGCCGAAGGTGCGCCAAAGGTAAGCCCGTCTACGCCCGTCCGCGCCTGGACCGCGCCCAGCGCCAGACCCCCTGGCTCCCGTCCCACCCTCCCCACCCGCCTCACATACGACGCCTCCACCCTCCTAGCCCTAAACCCCGGCCGTCTCCCCAACTGCGTCCAAGCCGCTCCTGGACACATCCATGGACCCTTCTCTTGCAACTCCTGCAAGTTCGACGGCACCAAGAACAACTCCTCATCCTCGGACACAAAACTGTTCTCTGACACAAACCACCTAAAATGCATCCTGCTCAACACCCGGTCGGTCCACAGGCACACCATCGACCTCTGGTATCTACTTGACACCATCTCTCCAGACGTTGCCTTCCTAACAGAAACATGGATGAATGCCACATCAGCCCCAGACATCAGCATTGCCATCCCGGAAGGCTACAAGATCATCCGTAAGGACCGCATCATCCAAACAGGAGGAGGCATCGCTATCGTCCATAAGAAATCCATCCGCATCTCAACCAGCTCAGACGTCAATCTCGCTAACGCTGAACACCTTCACTTCCAGATCCACATCGACCCCAAGACCACACTCAGAGGCACCCTCCTCTACAGGCCACCAGGACCCCGTGCACAATTCAGTGAGGACATCACGGACTTTATCACCCCACACGCCCTCCCCTCCGAGGATTACATTCTTTTGGGAGACCTCAACTTTCACCTGGAAAATAACAACGACCGCAACGCCACCACCCTTCTGGACAATCTCGCCAACCTCGGACTCAAACAACTTGTCACTACCCCCACCCACACCACAGGTCACACACTCGACCCTATCTTCACCTCCAGCAAACATGTCTCCTTCAGCCACACCACTACTCTCCATTGGACGGACCACAGCTGCGTTCACTTTACCTACAATAAGACCACAACCCACAACCATCCTCAACCCACTCTGCGAAGAAACTGGAACAAAATCACCATCGACCAGATCTCCTCATCGCTTCTTCAAAACCCCCCCGCCCACTCCTCAAACCCCGACCAAGCAGCCATTAACCTCACCCAATGGCTATCCAACAGCGCCGACATCCTAGCACCGTTGAAAAAACGTCAAATCAAACTAGTCAGCAAGAAGGTCTCCTGGTTCAACGATGATCTTAAGAAATCTAAGAAACTCTGTCGCTCCCTCGAGAAGGCCTGGAAAAAAGACCCAAACAACAGCTCCAAGGACGCCTTCAAAAACGCCACCCGTATACACCACCAACTGATCCGGAATGCCAAGAAAGCCGCTTTCAAGGACCGACTAGATAACAACGCCCACAACAGCAAGGAATTATTCAACATCGTCAAGGAATTTACCAACCCCTCAGCCACCTCCAACGACATCACCCCCTCTCAAGCCCTCTGCGACTCCCTAGCCTCATTCTTCCACAACAAGATCGCAGACATCCACAACAGCTTCGACAACCGACCCGAAGACCAATCCACTCAACCCGCTGCAGGACCCCCACCCCCCTTGAACATCCTCAATGACTGGAACACAATCTCCACTGAGGACACCATCTGCTTGATGAACTCTATCCACTCAGGATCCCCCACAGACCCATGCCCTCACCACATCTTCAACAAAGCAGACTCCATTATAGCACCGCACCTCCGAGACGTCATCAACTGCTCCCTCAACTCCGCCACCTTCCCGGAAAGTTGGAAACATGCCGAACTCAGCGCACTTCTGAAGAAACCCACAGCTGACCCCACTGAACTCAAAAACTACCGCCCCATCTCGCTCCTTCCATTCCCGGCCAAAGTCATCGAGAAAGCTGTCAAAAACCAGCTCGCCGCCTTCCTCGAAACCAACAAATCCCTCGACTCCTCACAGTCCGGCTTCCGTGCTAAACACAGCACTGAGACCGCACTCGTCGCAGCTACAGACGACATTCGAACTCTGCTAGACAATGGAGACACAGTCGCCCTCATCCTCCTCGACCTCTCCGCAGCCTTTGACACAGTTTGTCATAGCACCTTAATACAACGCCTCAGAAACATCGGAATACAAGGAAAAGCACTGGAATGGATCACCTCGTTCCTTGCGGGAAGAACTCAGAGAGTCCGCCTCCCACCATTCAAATCAGAAGCTACCGAAGTCATCTGCGGCGTGCCACAAGGATCTTCACTCAGCCCCACCCTCTTCAACGTATGCATGAGCCCCCTTGCGGCCATCGCACGCCAACACAACCTCAACATCATCTCCTACGGTGATGACACTCAACTGATATTATCACTCACCAAAGACCCTAACACCGCCAAAACCAACTTACATGAAGGAATGAAAGAAGTAGCCGAGTGGATGAAGTACAGCCGTCTAAAACTGAACTCAGACAAAACTGAAGTCCTTATCCTAGGTACCTTCCCCTCCGCCTGGGATGACTCTTGGTGGCCAGAGGCCCTTGGAAAAGCACCCATCCCGACGGACCACGCACGGAACTTAGGTGTCATCCTGGACTCCTCACTCTCTATGAACAGACAAGTCAACGCCGTCTCATCATCTTGCTTCAATATTCTTCGCATGCTCAAAAAAACATTTCGCTGGATCCCCACCGAAACTAGAAAAACGGTCACCCACGCACTGGTCACGAGTCGCCTGGACTACGGAAACACCCTATACGCCGGTACCACCGCAAAACTCCAGAAAAAACTCCAACGCATCCAGAACGCCTCAGCCAGACTCATACTAGACATCCCGCGTAAAGACCACATCTCTGAACACCTGAAAAACCTCCACTGGCTCCCCGTTAACAAAAGGATTACTTTCTGCCTCCTAACCCACGCACACAAAGCACTCTACGAACTTGGACCCGAATGCCTCAACTCACGACTTTCCTTCTACACCCCCTCCCGCCAGCTACGATCCTCCAACCAAGCCCTTGCAACTGTACCTCGCATCAACAAAACCACCATGGGAGGCAGATCCTTCTCCTACCTAGCTGCTAAAACCTGGAACTCACTTCCCACTCACCTTCTCCTCACTCAGAACCACCTAACATTCAGAAAGCAACTTAAAACCTGGATATTCGACAAGTAATTCCCCACCCTTCCTCAAGCGCCTTGAGACCCTCTGGGTATGTAGCGCGCTATATAAATCACTTGACTTGAATTGACTTGACTTCCTGTCTCCTAGCTTTTCCTCTACAGTTTTCAATCTTATTTTCAGTCTTTTTATGAATCTGGGTTCACTCTTTTTCTTTTTGAGTCTTTTAACTGGCACTGTGGTCTGGCTTTCTTCACGTGCTCTTTTGTTTTCGTTCAGTTGTGGCACATTTATTTCAACCCTTTCTTCTTCCCTTCCTGTCTGACTAGTCCCAGGTCTTACTTCAGTTTCTTCCGCCTGGTTTCTAAGCTGGCCTGGTTCAGGTGTATGCTCAGTTTGACTTTTGCTTGTTTCAAATTCTGTTTCCTGAACACATTCGTCTATTTCTATCTGACCCTGCCCATGCACTTCGAACTCTTGATTTTATTCCGCATGAACTCCAACTTTTATTTCTAACTGTCCCTTCTCAGTTTCTGGAGTTGTTGGAGGTGTGTCAATAACCTGTCCTGTCCCTATCTGACCTTCCTCTTCAGAGTTGTCGTGGATTTCGATTATCTGATTTTCTCCTCCTAGTCCTGTCTTATCCTCACTATTCCACTCTCTATCTAAGTACGAGTATCTCCTGGTTCTTATTGGATCAAAGGTCAGATCATCTGCAGGGAACCACTCGTCTTGACTGGTGCTCGGTTGTTCGTCATCAGCTATTTCAGGACCCACGTCTGGAGACCCCTCAGCTGCACAACCTTCAGCCTCAGTTGCTTCTTCTTCTGTCACCCTCTTGGTATGACTGGCATGTATCCACTTGGGTACGCCGGCACACTTCACCGCAGTCTTCTCCAATCTGGTGAGAGATAGAACGCACTTGGTCACCCAGCTGCTTGCAGTATTCTAGTACCAAATCATCAGAAATACTTAGCAGTTTGTGTCCTGGTACCCATGCCTGCCGCATCACTCTTCCCATTAGTATCTCATGGGGGCTCAGGCCTGTCTTTCGATCTGGGATGCTTCTCAGTCCCATCAGGACAAGGGGTTAAGCGTCTATCCAATTCAATCCAGTAGAGTTACACATTTTTCCCAGTCTCGATTTTATAGTGCCATTCACTTGTTCGACTACTCCAGAAGCCTCTGGATGATATGCACAATGTAATTTTTGAGTAATCTTGAACGCTTCATAGAGCTGTGTCAGTATGTCATTGGCAAAATGCCCACCTCTGTCCGATTCAATTGTGACTGGAAAACCGAACCTAGGTATCAGTTCCCTTAGTAACAACTTGGCTACAGTAATAGCATCATTTATCTTTGCTGGGTAGGCTTCCACCCATCTTGAAAATAGGCAGACTATGACCAATACGTACTTATATCCTTTGCACATGGCTAACTGAATAAAGTCAGCCTGTAGTCTGATAAAAGGACCCTCTACCTTTCCAATTGTACTTGGTAACACTACTGTTTTCTTCCCAGGATTAAAATGCTGACAAGTTAAGCACCTCCGGCAAAGTGCCTCTGCAATGTTTCTGAACTTCGAATTGTACCACATTTGTTTGAAAACACGGACCATTGCATCTCTCCCTATGTGGGAGTCTCCGTGTATTAATCGGGCCATAGGAGCAATCATGCTGTCTGGTAACACAGGCAAACCACCAACATGGACAACAACACCATCTCTACTTCGGGGTTGACAATCATCTTTCTCCCATCTTTCCTTCTCTTCTGTTTCTGCAGCCTGTTGCAACCCTTTCAGTTCCTCCCAAGTTGATACATCCTCAAACACTATAAGTTGGCAGCTGTTTCCGACTCCCCCCAATTTGATACACAGTGACATTTTATGTCTTGCACAATATTGGGCGACTTGGTCAGCATATCTGTTGCCAGCTGTCACATCGTCATTGCCAGATTTGTGAGCAGCACATTTGACCACTGCCAATTCTTTTGGTAACTGAATTGCTTCCATTATGTTCTGTACCACTTTTCCATTTCTGATAGGGGTACCTGAGGAAGTCATGATCTCTTTGCAGCCATAATTGGCCAAAGTCATGCACAACCCCGTAACCATACTGGCTATCAGTGTATATGGTCACTCTCTTATTTTTCGCAATTTTACAAGCTCTTGTCAATGCAACCAATTTGGCTATTTGAGCAGATTTTACTCCAAATAGGCAGGATGCTTCTATTGTTTTTTCTAGGTTAACCACAGCATAGGCAGCACTTAGACCTCCATCCTCATGTCTTAAACATGACCCATCGGCAAAATATTCAAGGTCTTCTATAGGCAAGGCTGTTTCCTTTATGTCTGGGCGGGGTTTGGTGCTCAATTCCGTCAGATCAATGCAATTATGCTCGATCTCTCCCTCTACCTCGGCACCCTGTGTACTAGGTAATAAGGTAGCTGGATTCAGTATATTACATCGTGCAATCGTTACATTTGCTGCGCCCACCAGAATTCTTTCATACTTAGTCAGCCGACTAGGTGTGAGGTACTGGGTTTTGGTTCGGGTCAATAGGATCACAACAGTGTGTGGGACATACACAGTTACCGGATGTCCCATGACAATGGATTCACTTTGTTCAAGACTCATGCAGGTAGCAGCTACTGCTTTCAGACATCCAGGTAATCCAGCAGCCACCGGATCTAAGGTGGCAGAAAAATATGCCACCGGACATCTAGTTAGACCATGGATTTGAGTTAGGACTGAGAGTGCACAATTGTGTCTTGTGTCACAAAACAAGGCAAAGTCTTTTGAATAGTCAGACATTCCCAATGCAGGAGCTGAACACAATTTCGTAATTTTATCCAGGATGTCATGCTTTCATCATCCCATTCAAGTGGATCCTTTGCTCCTTTCTTGGTCATTTTTATTAGTGGTTTTGCCAGGACTGCAAATCCCACAATCCACTGTCTACAGTATACTAGTACTCCCAGGAACATTCTGACTTCTTTCTGAGTATGTGGCAATTCCATGTCTCTTATAATCCTAATTCTTTCTGAAGTAACTTTCCGGATGCCTTTCTCTATCTGGTGCCCCAGATATTTCACTGAATTTTTACAGAACTGTAATTTGTCTGGTGATACTTTATGTCCTCCTTTACCTAAGTGATTCAACAATGCAATGGTATCAGTAACACAGTCGCTTCGACTTTTAGACGCCACCAAGAGGTCGTCTATGTACTGGACCAAAACCGATTCTCTAGGCAGGACTAGTGATTCAAGGCACCTTTTCAAAATCTGATTGAAAATCGAAGGACTCTCTGTGTACCCCTGGGGGACACGATTCCAGACGTAGACATGACTGTCAAATTCAAATGAGAAAAGAAATTTGCTGTCTGAATGCAATGCAATGGAAAAAAATGCGTGACACAAGTCAATGACGGTAAACCATCCCATTCCATGGAATTTGGTACAAAATCACTGCAGGGTTTGGCACAATCGGGCAACAAGGAACAACAATCGTGTTTACCATGCGCAGGTCCTGCACTACCCTGTACTTCCCACTAGGCTTTTTGATTCCAATTATGGGCGAATTACAAGGACTGCTCATCACTTCTTGTATGATGTTTGCTTCTAGCAATTTTTTTTATTTCATTGGCAACTCCTGCTTTCACTTCTGCGTTCATTTTATACTGCTTGGTATTTGGGTAAACTGCATTTGGTTTTATGGCTATTTGAATCGGATCTACATTTGCCATTAATCCCACATCTTTTCCGGTGAAATCCCACACCTCTGGTATTACTGTCTGTTGGAGCTCTTCAGGTAAGTCTTGTATGGTTAATCTCTTAATTTCTGAATCAGGCTTTAGTAACATTAATTTGTAAAGTCCATCTTCATCGGGGGTCTGGATTTCAACGCCTTTTGGTGTGCAAAAGATGGTACAGTTCATTTTGCACAACAAATCACGTCCTAATAAGTTCACAGGACTGGAATCACAGACGACAAATCTGTGCATTTCTTTAAAATTCCCTATGGAAATCTCCATTGGTTCAGTTACTGGAGTGCTGATTATTTGATTTGACACGCCAACTACTAGGATGGCTTCTCCCGAGAGGGGTAGGTTTAGAACGTCTGCTGTTCTCACAGTAGAACGGGTAGCACCAGTGTCCAACAGAAAGGTGATATCATTTCCTTCAATCTTTCCTTCAATGTATGGCCCTGTCTGGTCTACCGGTAAGGAGGCGCCAAGTACGCACTCCTCGCCCTCCCCTCTCAGGCCCCGTCAGTAAGGTTCATCACAGAGGAATGTATCATTCAACAGGAATTGTGAGGTTGCTGCATTTCTATCATCTCTTCCTTCCCATACCTCGACCCCCTCATTCTGCTGAGCTTGGTTCTTATAGTTAGGTCTAGGAGCTCGAGGCAACTGATTCTGTTTTGCCTGTTGCTGGGTCTTTCGTGGCCCCTCTTTCTGCACCTGTGGATTTAAACCATTAATGGGGACATTACCAGCCTGTAAATTTGGACATTCGTCTCTCCAGTGCCCTATCTGACCGCACCCGTGACAGGGGAACTTCTTCTTGGCCTCTTCTCGACTCATTTTTACTCGGGGCTTACCCCCTCCCCCAGAGCTTGTGTTCGGGGTATTATTATTCACTTTACTTGACTGTTTCTCTTGCTGTTCGGCCAGTTTCACTTGTGCCCACATGACCTTCTCCTTCAGGGCTTTTCTTTTGTTCTCCATCTCATCCTCGCAGTACTTCGCGTACTTTAGGACCTCATCTATGGGTTTTACCTGCCAACAGATTTTATTATGTGGAGAAATGTGGCTCAATGGTTAGAGCAGGCATACCCGGAAGCTGAGGTCAGACCCGGGACCAGGGTTCAATTCCCGACGCGGCAGGGTCTGAGCCCAAGTGTCCACGGACTCGATAATTCTCACTTCGGTGCCTACTCGAATCACGGGTTCACACTCTGCAACTCTGGGCAATAGCTTGCTTAATCTCCACTACGGCCCCCCGCGGCGGGATGCCTGGCTTTCACCTTGGGGATGCCCAGTACGGGTTATCTCACAGGGAAAAGCCAGGACGGGTTCCCAATGCAAGCGCCGGGACACCCCATTGGGGTAGCTGTGCCCTATATAAGATACACAAAAAAAACAAAAAATTATCCCTAATCCACTGTGAGATTTCAGGTCTCAACCCCAACACGAATCGGTAAATGAAATGTGTCATATCCTTCATTTCAATGTTATCGATTCCACTGTAGGTTTTGAATACCTGTAGCAGTCGTTCATAGTAGGAGTGAACAGTTTCATCATGATTTTGGGTAGTTCTATCTATACGGGTCTAATCAGTTTCTTTTGCTGGCACTTTCTCTTTTAAGTATTGTATTACTTTGTCATATTTTCTCATTACCTCCGGCGAGGGAGCTCCGGTTCTGGAGTCTCTCTCATACTCTTCACTGGGCCAATCAACTACAATTTTGCATTCTGTCCACAAATCTACAAGAACAACAATGTCGAAGAACCCATCCAGGTCCATCAGGAGACATTTCTGGACCTTAACGAATCTCTCGGCCTGCCTATACCACTCTACAGGCTTCTCTCGTAATTTTAGGAAATCATTGGTGAATGACACAATATCCTGTCGGGACCATGGAACATGTACATATTTCCCACCTGGTACTTCTCTCATGAGATACAAGTTTTCTGCCTTGTCAACATATTCAGAAGTCTTTGGTCTGGCCTTACTATCTTCCTTTTTCTTTGCCCACCTGGCTTTCCATTTGTCTAGATCTCCCCATTTCTGCAGCAAATTCAACAATTCTTTTATCTGTACCTTTTTCCCTGACACATTCATATTCTCCAGGTCCTTGTCTGAAAATTCGGTTCTGTATGGCTTTTGTAAGACTTTGGATTTGCTAACATCTATTCCCATATTAGCTGCAGTGTCCATTAGTTTCTCATGGAACACTCTGGTGTTTCGAGTAAGGCTCTTGCCTATAAACAGTAACTCCTCCTCACTAAGAGTGTTTAATCTGTCTAATCCCACATTTCGGGCTATTAGTTCCTCCATTTCTATTCTTAGTTTGTAAATATCTAAAGGTTTGGCTGGGGAGTTTCCTTTTCTAATTCTCGGGTCCAACGATCTAGTTCCTCCGGAGTCACTACTGTGGCACTCCGAGTACCTGAAGCTGTCTCTATCAGGACTTCCCTTGCACTGGTCTGAGTTCTTGTCCGTGGTACACTACTTCCCGGTTCCCTTATGGGCAGATCCATCAGGGAGATCACAGATTCGCATTCGCTTGCCTGGTCATCAACTAGGAGAGGCTCTTTTCTGGGTGGTGCCACAGCTGGGGTAATAACTGGAGTTTTTGGACTAGCCTGTCTATCCCCATAAAGAGGAACAACAGGACCAATAGTTACTGGAATTGTCAGGGCTTCGGGACTGGGATTTATCTGAGCTATGGTCTGAATGAGTTCATTCCACTGTCTTATCAAGGCTTCCTTTTCTCGTTCATGTAAAGCCCTGTCAGCTGATGCATCATGTAATACTTGTGGAACTAAAGGAGGATACAGACTCGGGGCAGTTGGGGCTATCCCACAGGATCTCCCTTCACCAAACGGTCTATAATTTGGGACAGTAGGGTCAGGTCTACAAAATCCGTCTCCATCAGTTTGCCTATTGCCTATACCTGCTGTATCTGTTTCACTAGCACTTCTCCTTCTAGGAGGTTTAAAGAATGGATTTTTCAAGCTCAAAGACCTGGACTCCTCATCATATGGCGGTGGATTTTTGATAAACAAATCCTCCAAATATTCATCTTCCGAATCACCCATAGTCATTAGGTGTTGGGTTTTCTCTGTCCTCTTTCCTCCTACAGGTTCATCTGTTGTAAATACTGGAAATAGTCCCTCGACCATCATATTCTGTCTCCATTGTTTCATCTTTTTCTCCTTGGTTTCTCGCTGCAATTTTGGATACCATTTGCTTACTCCCTTATCCATTTGGGGTCCGTCTCGCTCTAGAGCCTCAATCTCCCATTCCTCTAAAGCCTCATATTGCGTTAATCTGGGTCTGGGGTGTAGATCATTCATTCGGGTCCTCAAGTTAAACAGGATTCTACTATTAAAGGTACCATCGAGAGGAAACGCTAGGATTCCATCATCTTCGGTATACTTTACCCAGTTCTCCAACCATACACAGGTATGATACCCTTTGTCAAACATCATAAATGATGCGGGAGTATTTGGTGGCGGAATAATCACACCCTCCCTAGTTCTGATGGGTTTGTCTTTTTTGAAATAATTCTTTATTTTGTCAGCAAATGACATTTTTCTCTTATTTCCGTACATATTGTAATGTCTACCTCTTAACATCTGATCCGTGCGAAAACCTAAAAGCTGTGGATCAGGGAAGAATTCGGGATACCACATAGACTGCGTAACCAGAAGCTCCGTGGTCAACTATGTCTTTTGTTTACAAATCCTCTTCCAATACCAGTGGTCTTTCAATTTTCAACAACCAATCAACACGGAGGTTGTAAATAATTTCGACCAATGGGTGCGCGGCCTTTTCGCGAGACGCGGTCTCACGCTTCGGCACTCACCCCTCCTTTACAATACTAGCTCCGTGACACACCCGCTGCCTCAACCAATACCAGCGCGGCACGGAGTGATGTCAGCGCAGCTCCGCAACTGACTCCCTCCTTCACAAGGTAACGGAAACTTTGAATTCTTTTCTTAAAGTGCAAGTGCTCTATTTAGTTTACAACGTATAACATTCGCCACTGTACTCGAGTGCCTAAAGAGAGAGAGAGATTTGTTCCACTGCAAGTAAACCTCTTCTGTCTACTTTTCACACACTACGGATAGACCCTTCTGCCTACCCTTCACACAAGCATTAGAGAACCTGCTACTTCTTTGACTCATCCACTCTTTCCGGGATATATGCTAAGTCTAAAGTTTCGCCAGTGAACTCCTTTGCTATCACTCAAGCTCCGATGAACCTACTACTCCTTCCTCGTGTGACCCTTACTAGGTGATATCACAATGGAAGTTTCAATTGCGGACTCGTTGCTATCATTTATTCAATTGTTCTTTCAGAAAAAACCCTAATTAGCGCTTCCAGTTCTGCCTAACCATGCACTAATCTTCCTCCCAGCCAGTGACCTCTCCGCGGAGTGGATTCTACTCACCACTCGCTATTCTATCCCCGGGGAAATTTACAGACAACTTATACTAATCACTAACCATTTGTTAATAAACACTTATTATAGCAACATTTCATAAAATATAATTTCAAAACATTTTATAACATTTTCAAAGCAATATAGAAAAAAAATATTTTTAGCAGCAATAAAATTTTAGCAGCACATTTTATAAATTCACGGTTTACTCATAAAACATCTTATCTGCCTATCTTAACTAGTCCTAACCATTCCTCTGCTAACCAGAAAATTACTGATAGCGCGCGCAGGTCACCCGACTCTTTATTTTACCAAACATATACACCTGGGCCCATGACGTGTTTACTATTTTTATGAATCAGGTAACCTACACGCTGCTAATCAGCAATTCGCGTTTTCCTTTCTATTTATTTTCGTGTACCCGACTTACCAATCCTTACCACAGGTACCTATGATCACGATAGATCAGGAGCTAGCAGGGCTAAGCAGATAATTCTAAACATGATATCTTGTACATTAGAATAATGATGTATATCTTTCAATAACCACAAACACAGGAAGTTTTAAAAGTTTTATCTGATTATTAGAATAAATGTCCATATGCCATGAGACTGAGATTTACACAGATTAGACTATCAATGATTAAGATCAGAAGTAAGGTATAGCTATGAATCAAGGTAAGTAGCATCTGAGACTTTCAAGAATCTGAAGTTGTGAAATAAGGAACATGCTATATTATGTACTCTAGACTTCTCAATGTTACTAAAGGCGGGTAAAGAAAGGGAACATACTGATCAAGGTGATTTCTAATATACTATAGGTCTAAGGGACAAAGTCACTCCTAAAAGTTTCTATATCAACAAGTACTTATTTTCTAAAGGAGGGGAAAAAATGGAACATACTAGTAAACACTTTGCATGAAAGCAACTTTATGTGAAGACAGGAAATAACATCGGCAAGATTGCTTTATTTGGAAAATAGGAGAGGAAAGATTTAGAATAGACGAACACCCACACAAATTTATATTTACCTAGAACAGGTCGGAGACTAACCCTGGCCACGGGTCAGTTGGGAAAGTCGGGAAAGGACCCTCAAGGACTAAGGATGCCAATAGGCAAGCAGGTACAGCTCATGGACAGTCAGGACAGGATAACCCCAGGATTTTGGATCAGGACCGGGCTCATCAAAGGGCACGACCAACACCTGCAGCTTCGGATGCAACGCCTGCGCAATGCCCTCTCTGCAAGGAATCTGCCAATAACCCCGATTGGGTTCTCGAATCTCCCAGCAAAGTGCTTCGCCTGCACTTAAAGTTTCTCCACCCCAGACTGAGTTTGTGGAAATTACGGACAGAGTGCTCCGCAGCTCTCTGTATCAATCACCTATAGAGTTCATAGGGTCGGTGACAGGTCAGCTATTCGGACAAGTCGGACAAATTCTCTAGCTAAAACTAGACTAGTTATACTTTTTTCGGGTCAGTGGACCACCCACAAATGTTGCAAATGAAAGGATCCCCAACTTCGGATTGGACAAGAGAGGTGGTTAGGTCATTGTCACCACCTAGAATTTGGTGTTCTCATAATTAATATGTAATATATTGAACCCACCCCTTACATTTCAGTTCCCATGGCATTTTTAAGGTATAGTACAATAGGACACACATAAAATATCAACATTGTTTCAGTTTCAGGTGGAGTCAAAATCTTCTCCTGGAGCAGAGGTCGCTTTCCCAGGAGCATCTTAGCTTCGGCAGCCAGCTGGCTTAGTTCCACTCCTGCGCAATTTGTTTTCTCCCTCATCACATGGTTAGGGTGACGTGGGCTTCAAAGATGGAGTGGCGCACAGCTCACAGGCCCCCAAAGTGTGTTACATGAAAAGTAAGCAAAAACAATTTAGAAACACAGAAAAATTGAATACATTGTATACCGTGATTGGCTATATTACACCCTTATTGTATAATAACTATAGCATTAGGAATTAGGCAGAAATAAACAGCTGGGCCAAAGCAGCGGTGGCAAGCGAGTTGCGTGTTAAAACAAAGCGGACATATTTAGTACTACAGCGCATGTGCGAAAAAATCCCTCCAGAACTGCGAGTGCGTCACATCACGTGGGTATAACTGACGCATGGGCAGACTAGAAACCTGCGAAGCAGCGATCAGTCAGTAGGCAAGCGTTGTTAAGATTAGAAAACACATAGGCAAGCGTCTTTGGGACACCCGCGTGTTATGTAGAGGCAGGATGGCGTCAGCGGGAGCAGTCGCTGACTGAGCTCTCTCCCACCCCTTGGAAGCTGAGCGTGAGAGCTTAGGGAGAATCAAGGGAGAATGAAGTGATTTGACCTGCTGCCCCTTTCAACTGGCAGGCTAATGCATGGATGATCGTGATCATGCTGGAGAATATTAACGGGAACTAAATAAGAGTAATATACCCTCGAGTATTAAGAGTCAGCGGCAGTGATATTGTGTGAAGCCGAGTTTGAAGCCGTGAGACATGGAAAAACTGGAAACTCGAAACACACTACTTTTCTGATCTGAAGACTCGACCGGCACTGTCAATTAATTAGTATTGACACTGAGCAATTGAGGCCTCTTTGCTAGAGGTTGGTGAATATTTTTTTTTGCTCGAGAGGCTGTTACTCATCACCTGATATTTGACATCTGGTTAAATTGGAACGACGTGGCTATCAACAATTCACTGGCAGCTTATGGAAAAAGAGATTATGGATTTTCAACGATTTTCAACACTGCTTTTGTTGCATCTGCATCTTCTCATGTCCTGCTCCCTCCCCCTTGTTCCCTGTTCTTCCTGTAATTGTTAACTAGCTGCTTGATGGACCGGCTCGATCGCACAGATTCTGAAGTTGAAAGGTGAGGAGCGGGCACAGGGTGGCAGTAGCGTTTAAGGATTTCAAGGATTTTTGAAAGGATTACAGACGAGCTAGGAGCGACAATGACTGTGTGATAGCGCAAGTTTACAGCTACTCGTTAAGGTACTCATACCTGTTGGTATGTTGGTGCGGTAGTGTGAGTACAAGTACGAGTACGAGAGGGAGGGTGTGCTTCTGCTAGGTGACGTGAGTTAGGCAGAGTTAATATACTTAATATACTTAAGGAAAACACCGAGGAGAATACCGAGCTACAAGTAACAAAGCCCACGACAGATATACAGAAAGCTACAACAACAAATACATTTACCTCTGTTCTCTTTTTCTCCACCTGGAGCAGTTCCGCTTTGCTTTGCTGGCCGGAAAAGGGTCTGATCCCTGACCCGGTTTCATCTACCAATCACTTGGTCGGAAGCCAACAGCGGCTATTTGTACCTAGGAAGCAGGGGAAAAAAGGAGGCCCTGCTCTTAAAGTCACACAACCACAATAGCGAATAATGCGAGAAGAGCTTCGATGGAAACTTCAGGGGCAGCATTATAAGCATTATAGGCACTTAGACATTGTTCCACGAAAGAGGCTGAGTGGGAGGCAGACTAAATTCGACCTATTATGTGATTTATTGTGTGGTAAGAAAATCATAGAGGTTGCAGTGACAGCAGCTATAGATATAGGTGCCCAGGGACTTGCCAAGGGCCCACAAAGCGATAGGCAACGCCCGCAATGCCCACAAATAAAATGGAATAGTCGAAATTCTGAAGGTGATAAAAGTAGATCTGACCTTCAGTGACCTTTGTGTCCTTTGTGTCAACTCAACTGCCAAGTAAAGGGATATGATCGTAGGGGTATTTCAAACACCCCAAAACTGAGAAACTCAGGGCAGGAAGCAATCTCTACATACTCTACCCAGATAAAGCCAGCAGATCAAAGCGACGAAACCAGGAATATTGGGGGGACTATAAAGCACGAAGAGATAGGTAAGATGAGCAAGATGGACACAGAAAAGCTCAGAAGGAGTTATATGAACTACTTGATCAAAGCTCTGTCAGTGATCTAACTGTGCTTCAATTAAATACCCCGGGTGCACAATGGAATAAGGAGCTTGAACCTAATAAACCTAATGAATCTAACGAGAAAGTACAAGATACAGACAGCGACCATACCCTGAAAACATTGCCACAAAGACGAGAAACTAGAGGGACCAAAGCAAAAGATGTAAAAAATAAGGAACGAGAACAAGATGGAGGGAAAGAGAGAGCCAAAGGCAATGAGAAAGAGAAACAGAAGGGGAAGGAGGACGACAGAGGTAATAGAAGGGGTCTAGAAAAAGATAAAGATAAAGATAAAGACAAGGACAAGGACAAAGACAAAGCTAAAAGTGTCAACTATAGAGAACAACACAGGGCTAATGAAAAATTAAAAAAGGAAAAAAAAAGTGACAGACAGGCAGCAAAAGGCAATGGCGGAGAATCAGATAAAATGAAGGAAAAAAATAAAGAGAAACACAAGGAGAAGGAGAAAGACTATAAAGATACTGAAGAGATGGAATTAATGTTAAAGAAAACTAAACGCTTGCAGACCATCAAAGAATTAAAAGCAAATGCAAATATGACGGGAGAACCAACTGCATTGCAGCCTAGTATATTAAATATCTTCAGTCTAGTGCCCAAAATGGGGGCAAATAAGGGGTTGAGTCATGCGGTAATAACCCAGGTGTCAGCAAAACCGGACAGGGAAAGTGAAAGACTCAATTTAGTGACCAATGGACAAGTAAATCTAAATCCCCTACATGATAAACTACTTTTGCTAGGAAATGATACAAACTCTGAGGAGTCTGATGTAGACATGTATGAGACTGGGATTTCGACTGCTAGCGAGACGAGTGGTGTAAAAAAAAGTCGAGACCAAGAAACATCATCCCAGGAAAATTCAGGTCGCTCTGGAACAAGGAAAGAGAGTGATCCTGGACAAGAAAGCACACCCAGGAAAAAAATGGAGAAAAGAAGAATAAGGAATAAAAGACTACATAGATCTACCTACGATGAAACCACCGATCAAGGAAGTAACACAGAATTGACTAATCCTCGGAAAAACTTAAAACCTGAAAAATCAAGAAAAGCAACGGTGAATCAGGAAAGTGGGGAGGAATCTATTGCGGACATCTCTGAATACGATGAGGCAGAAGAAGTAAAGGATCCGTCTCTGAAAGATATATTGACTTCAATAAAGAAACTGCACAAAGATGTTAAAACAGACACACAAAAGAACCACCTCGCTATTCAAAAGCTCCAAGGGGCAGTAAATAAAGTGGGTAGCACCTGTCTGGCGATTTCTGAAAGGATGATATCAGTAGAGACACGAACTGACCATCTGGAAAAAGATGTTACGTATCTGCAAAAACAAGAAAAAAGACAAGAAGGCATTATACAGGACCTGATGATAAAAGCGGAGGAACAGGAAAATAGAGCCAGGCGGAATAATCTGCGATTCCTGGGGCTCCCAGAAGGTGTTGAAAACAACGACCCAAGGGGGTACATAATTAAACTTCTTAAATCATCTATGCCCGAATTGCAAACCTGGGAACTAGAGAGAGAAGTTCAAAGAGCCCATCGTTTTCCTCTTACTCAATCTAAATTTCCAAGGGCAATGCTGGTGTTTTTTGGAATTTTTTTACTTCGGGACTCCATATATGATTTAGCTCGCCCCACAAGTAAGAAAGAGTACAATGGTAGTACATATTTTGTTAGACCAGATTTTGCCCACGCGCCCGTGGAAAGGAGATGGAGGCGGAGACAGCTATTTAACCCTTTTGAACAGATTGGTGCTAAAGTGTATTTACAAAACCCGGCAAGACTGAAAATAATATTCAGAAGATCAACTCGGGTCTTCACTAGTGAAATACAGGCTGAAAACTATCTCAAAGAAATTTCTGAGACTGTGAAAAAATAGACCGGAGATACGTGCAAGAACTCATTTCTTTTCTATGTGAAACAAAAAATAAGTGTCATATTAAGAATCTCTCGCTGGTGAAAAATAACGGGAGAACAATATTAAGTGCTATTCACATATGAAATAATATACAAAAAACTTTACTAGAGGAGCAAAATAAAAGAACCCTTGATTGTAAAAACCTTTTGTTTTTTGTATGGAAATGATACAGTCACGCAAGGTTGGGGGGGGCACTGAGGTGCACTGACCAACGAGCGCCCACACCTGGATCCGGCTGGACCCAGGATGCCTCAAGGGGAGGAAAGGGGAGGAGGGGGGTGGCGGGCCTTTGGGGGAGTAAAGGGAGGGGGAATCATCATCAGATAAGTAAAGGTGTCATAATAAAGGGGGAGAATGGAAGGGGGGAAAGGAAAAGAAGAAAAAAGAAAAATGATACGCATAGTCACAATTAATGTATGTGGATTAAATGATGCAAGAAAAAGAAGGGAATTGAAAGAATATTTTAAAACACTGCAAGCTGATTTAATTTGTGTTCAGGAGACACATATAGAGATTTCTCAGAAAACTTTACTTGAACAATTGGGGTATAAAGTACTGACATGTACGACTCAGGGTACGAGAACACGGGGGGTTGCAATATTAGCTCGGGGAAATAGAACTGCAGTAAAAAAACAACAGGTAGATAGACACGGGCGGTGGGTCTTAACGGAGTGCCAAATTTAAAGTTTTAATTTTACTTTATGTTCTATTTATGCATCAACAGATGACGACCCAGAAACTCTAATCCATATAAATTCTCAACTATCCAACTGGCCTCTCCCCCTTATACTATGTGGCGATTTAAATATAAATGGCCTTAATGGGTTGTGGAAAGATGATCCTGCAAGGTTTACTGGTAAAAAGAAAAAAACTCATAGAGCTCTGATTCAACTCATGCAGGACAATGGGTTGATCGATATTTGGGAACATACAAATGGAGGGGGAGGCAGCACATACTATTCTGCCCCCCATAAAACTTTAGCTCGGTTAGATTACTTCTTGATCTCCCCCTTGTTGATACCGATGGTGAAAGTTAAAAAAATGCCCAGATTGATGTCGCATCATAATCCGCTCTCTATGGAGATCTCTATACCATATTTTCAGAAAAATATAACTAGCTGGACTTTTGAGAGAGAATTGTTACAGGATACAAATTATATTACCTACATGGAAACTTGGTTAAAAGAATTCCTGGAAAACAATAGAGGTACAGCGTCACCCCAAATAGTATGGGATGCTATGAAGGCAGGTATTAAGGGGGAAAAAGGCTAAGCTACTCTCTTAGACGGAATAAGCAGGAAAAAGAAGTTCTTTAGAAGAAGATAAGCTTTGTAGCAGAGTTAGAGGAAGAATTGATAAGAAATGTAAGAGAGAAAGAGGAGGTGACAAAAGTAATGCAAAAATTGGCAATGACTAAAGCTAGAGTGGGGGAAGCATATGCCGCAAAATCAGCTGGTAAATATCTAGCGAGGAGGGAAGAGCAACATGAATACAGCGAACAGGTAGGACGAATCCTAGCGATCAGAACTCGGCAGGCGGCTACTCAGGGGCAGATAACAGAAATGGCTACGGAGGCAGGGGTGATAGTAAAAACACCAAAAGAAATTTGCTCTGTATTCCAGAAGTTTTATAAAAAATTATATAGTCAGGATAATGGGGAAGCAGATACAGCAGAAATTGAGCAATATTTAGAGTCTGCCTCACTAGATAAGCTAACAAAAGAGGACAACGAATCCCTTGAGAATAACTTTACCTTAGAAGAAGTACAAAGAGCCTTTAAAGATCTTCCATCAGGGAAAGCAGTTGGACCTGATTTAATACCGCTAGAGTTTTACAAGAAGTTCTTTCTGATCTTAGAAGCAGACATTAATAGACTTATGGTTCTTATACAAAACGGTGCTGCCCTTCCGGGGTCTTGGGGAGAAGCTTCAATGGTGGTGTTTCTGAAAAAGAATAAAAGCTCTACGGATCCCGGGTCATACAGACCAATCAGCTTAATGAATAGTGATTGTAAAGCCTATTCTAAAATTTTGTCAAATAGGCTGAGCTTGATAATTGGGAAGATAGTTTCACCCTGGCAACACGGGTTTATACCGGGGAGGAGTACCGCTGATCATATTAGAAGGGTGTTTGCGCTGCTGGATGGTACAACTGCCTCACGAGACCCTATGTCTTTAATATTGCTGGACGCCGAAAAGGCTTTTGATAGGGTCTCGTGGGGTTTCCTGTGGGCAACAATGATTAAGTGCAATTTCGGGAAAAAATGCATAGGAGCATTACAGGCCCTTTATAAAAATCCGAGTATCAGACTGAGAGTAGGGGGAGAACTGAGCGAGGTAATAAAAATCGAACGTGGGACCAGGCAAGGATGCCCTTGCTCCCCTCTATTCTTCGCCTGTTATATTGATTCATTTATTAGATATATAGAAAAAAATAAAAATATCAGCCCAATTATGCTGAATGGATACGAGACCAAAATATTGGGATACGCGGACGATTTAGCAATCACATCATCAACACCAATAATAGCAATTAGAGAGATCGAGGATGAAGCTAAAAAATATCGTCTTCTATCAGGGTATAAATTGAACCAAGGGAAAACGCAAATAGTTGTAAATTAATTTGTTAATATTCAGGATGAAAAAGTTATAGAGTCTGCGGTTTATTTGGGCGTTAATATAACATCCGACTTATCAAAGGTTGTGGAGAAAAATCTGACCCCAGTAATTGAAAAGGCAAAATTAGACCTAGGCAGGATGGACAATTTACATTTAACGATTATAGGTCGCTGTAATGTTATAAAAATGCTGTTCCTGCCCAAAATTTTATATTTATTCCGCACGATTCCTTTATTATTTACGAACAAGTGGTTTAAAGAAATAGAGGGGATTTGTAATCGCTTTATATGGGCAAAGGGTATAACCCGAAGATCCATTAAGATGCTGGCACTATCTAAAGAACGGGGGGGCCTTGCAGTACCGGACTTTAAGACATATTATTTTGCTTCAGTACTTCAGTATTGTAAAGGACTTCTCTGTGGAAATACGAAAGATATTTGGAGGGGTAATGGTGGCATTCCGGATATATATGAACTGCTGGTTTTGGATTCTAATAGGGGACTTCTTACTTTCAGGGAGCTAAACTATTATAAAAGAACGAAGTTCAAGGTGTTGGGTGCGGCTATCTCAGATTGGTCAATTATCCGGAAGAAAATTAAATTAGGGAGAATGACTTTTCATACTCCTTTATATATGAATGAACTTCTCCCAGATGTATTCCATGATCAAGTGATGAGGCGGTGGGATAATCTTGGGGTTAGCATAATTGGAGACATCACAGATCAACAGCTATACAATTTGGTTAGGAGAGACTTTTTCAAATACTTACAGATAAGGTCAGTCCTGCAGAGAAAACAAGCAGGCAATTGTAAATTTATTAGGGTAGACTTGGTGGAATTTGTTCGAGATGAGGATGGATGCACAATCTCTCAACTATATGGTGAATTATGCCAGTATAATGAGGATGACAGAGGAAAGGTATTTGATAAATGGAGAAATAAATTAAATCTATCGGAAAATGAGGCTGAAAAATCGCTCAGGTAAGGAAACACTACTTTAAAGGTTGCAAATCCGCAGGTTCAATATTTTAAGACTCTATACGAATTATATTATACACCGCATAGAATAGCCAGTTGGGGGGGCACGAGTGGGATCTTCTGCCCAAGATGTCAGAGTATGGAGGCTGACACAATACATATGTTTGCAGCTTGTCCTAAACTAGATCCCTTTAAAGAAGCTATGGAGGAATTCTTTAAAGAGGAATTGGAAATCTCAATTAAATTAACTAATGAGATTATGGTTCTTGGGGTGGCAAAGGAGGGGCAGGAGGTACCCCATCAAGAATTTTTATTTATTGCAATGACGCTGAGCCGGCTTTGTATTGCAACGGTATGGAAAGACTCTAATCCTCCTTCTTTTCAACAATGGCTTTCAAAATTATTAGCTATCTATACTCTAGAGAAAGCTTTATATGAAAAAAAAGGCGTGAAGGCAAAGCAGCTTGGGAAGAAGATGTGGGCCCCAGTTGAAAAATTGAAAATTAAATTAGACGGTTAACTAAAAGAGGGATAGACTCATGCTTATTCTTACAAGATTATAGTCGGTGGGGTCAAAAACTGCTTAGCCCTCTTTGTAATTTTTCTTTTTTTTTTTTCATTTTTTTTTTTGCTTTCATTTAAACTTTGCCTTTTAAGAATATGTTGTGCATTTCGTTTAGTTCTTTAGGTGACTAAGCACTAATTGAGTGATTTCTGTCATAACTGATATATATGTCAAAATAATCAATTGTTTACACTTTGTTTTTCTGATGATGAAATAAAAAAATAAAATAAAAAAAAAGAAGTGCAATATTAATACACAAAACAAAGTTGATTACAACATTAGTGATTATTTGAGGTTCATGAGTCCAGCAAGTCGCATAACGTGCGAATCCTTGCTCTATCAATTTGATGTTCTCTCCAGTTGGAACTTGGGATGATATCAGACAATTGCAGGAAGAAGCTAATGGGAAGAGAAAGAACTTTGGATCAAATCAGGTCACACAAAGAGGCCTGAAGATGAAATATGGGTGTATACAGATGACAGAGTAGTGATACTAGATTGTTTACTCTCACAGATGGCTAGGGCTTACCACGAATTACACATGTAGGGAGAGATGCTATGATTAGACTCTTCAAACAGTCTTGGTATAACCCCAAGTTTAGGGTCATTTTAGAGAGTCTGTGCCAGAGATGCATAACATGCCAGGAGCAGAATCCAGGGAGGAAAACAGTTGTTGGTTGGGGCAGAAATGGAAAGGCGGCTGAACCTTTTACAAGGTTGCAAGTCAACTTCACTGGGCTCCCTCCTTGTAATGGACTAAAATATGTGTGTTGGTTGTTGTCTGTCTGTTTTCTTGTTGTTATTATTATTATTATTATTATTAATAATGCGTTTTTATATAGCGCAGACTTTACCTGTAGGTGTCAGAGCGCTTCACAAAAGGAACAGTAATGATACATGAGGAGAAAATTACAAGTGGAAGTCTACCAAAATATGTCTCCTGACTGTCCTATGAAGTCCTACCAAAGAAGAAAGTGAAAATCACGAAAACGTGAAGGATACCCTCATTTCAATGTGATTTGGAAAGAATACCCATCAGTCTCCACACGGAACCGCCCTTCATCATTTGGGATTCCTTAGAAATCAACCTCTTGGGGAACTATCAGTGACTGAGGAAGCCTTGGTCAAATCACTTTCAAACACCAGGTATTTGCCAAAATGGTCTAAGTATAGATGGTAAAAACTTACAAGTGGATATGGGACTGATTGGCAGTGCATGTGACAGAAAGTGTGAGTAGTGGTGAAAATAAAATTGGGTGAGGGAGCAATGTGAAGTTTTATTCTGGTTCAGCTCACTCCTCTGATGTTAAAAAAGCAGCAAAAGCAGTTTTAACAAATAAATGCCTGGGTGAATAAAATGGTCGACATGTTTCAGCAAATATGTTGGACACCTGTGTCCATTGCCTTCATCAGGACCTAGATATAACTTATGCTACTGCAGGGTGAAAGTGCAAAAATGAATAAACAAGATAAAGTGACTGAAAATATATCTCTTACCATGACAAGGAAAAAGATCACCTGAGATCCTAGGTGTCTTCTTGGCCTATTACGGTTGAGTCTGCATGTCACCAAGTCATAGGAGTTGAGGACCTCACCCCGCCTGGCAGCGGCTCAGGCAATGAGGGAAGCACCACTCTTTCCGTCGGTACTTCTCTGTCGGCTCGGTGCCCGCGGTTTCAACAGGATGCGGTGTGCCCTTTGGATTTCCGCTGGCCACTTCCATTCTGATAATACTGGGAAGGCCCCTTTGAAGAGGTCGATTACATATCGTCTGGGGTTGGCCCCTTTAAGACCTTCTTGTACTCCGAGTACACGAAGGTTATTACGTCTCTGCCTCTTTTCTGAATCTTCGAGATTCCACTGGATGTCCCTGATTTGTGCCGAATGTTCCTCTGCCATGGATGTAGCCTTGGATGCGTCTGCCTCAGTCCCGACAATCCTCTCCTCCAAGTTTGTAATCCTCTAATTCCTCAGGATTGGGTAACTACGAACACCCCCTTGACGCACAGGACAGTACCACAACAGAGAGCAGACTTGTATGGTTATGATAACCGGCTTTAATATTGCATTGTGCTGCCAGATGGAAAACAGCACACAGAACGATACAGTGAATGGTCACCACGTGTAGGATCAGGGATGTTAGGTCCAACCGTCCTCTGCACGAATGCCGGTCCCGGCATTCACCAACAGAGGACACTGTGATAAGCAGTGGCCGAAAATGCCACTCGAATAATGAGCAAGGTATGGTTGTACTCCTCAGTTCGTCCTCCGCATTGGTGTTGGTCCCGACACTCTCCAACGGAGGGCAACACACAGGATGAATGGCTGTTCCTGATTAGCCCTTGTTCTGTGGTTCTACGAACCCGCGTTCATATTTCTTAGTCCCTCTCACTCGATAACCCTTGAGCGGGGACTGGCAAAGTACAACGAGGATCTGTGTCCCTCTTGATTGATAACCCTCGAGCGGGGACAGGCAATTGTACAATGAGGGTTTGTGTCCCTCTCGGTCGATAACCCTCGAGCGGGGACAGGCAAATGTACAAGGAGGGTCTGTGTCCCTCTCGCTTGATAACCCTCGAGCGGGGACAGGCAAAGGTACAAAGAGGGTCGGTGTCCCTCTCGCTCGATAACCCTCGAGCAGGGACAGGCAAATGTACAAAGAGGGTCGGTGTCCCTCACGCTCGATAACCCTCGAGCGGGGACAGGCAAATGCACGAAGAGGGTTTGTGTCCCTCTCGCTCGATAACCCTCGAGCGGGGACAGGCAAATGAACACCAAGGGTCAGCTTCCCTCACGCTCGATAACCCTCGAGCGGGGACTGCGGCTCTTATCAGCAGAGACACAACAAACCGATAGCGGAACCATTCTTGCGGGCTCTGACGCTGTCTCAGTAACGCAGCCCTCGGCTGCAAAATCCCAGACCGGAATCAAAGGCTCACCTTCCTTGAAGCCTCAACGGAGTGTTCAGGGCGGGGTTTGTTCTGGGTGTTGTAGTTCCATGAGCGGAACGATCCTGTTAGCTTGTTGCGGATGCTCTGGTTGTGTCCTAACAGTACATTCCCCCTCCATCAGGGGCCCACAGCAGGACCGGGCTTATCCGGATGCCTCTTGTGGAATGCGACACCAACAGCGGCGCACAGATCCCGGAGACAGGCTCCCACGACTGTTCCTCCGGCCCATAGCCTTTCAATGCAACAAGGTACCACAGCCTGCCCCTTCTCCACTTAGAATCCCTAATGCCCTCAACCTCGTAGTCGCAGTCATTGTTCACCAACACAGGCATAGGGACAGAAGGTTTGGTCACACACGAGGGTTTGAGTAGAGAGACGTGGAACACCGGGTGGATGCGCATGCTGCCCGGCAACTCCAGCCGCATGTTCACAGGGCTGACGCATTCCTTGATGCGATAAGGTCCGATGAACCGAGGGTGGAAAACACTGTGTTTACGAAACCTCAGGTTCTTTGAGGACACCCACACATAATCCCCTGCCTTGTACAGCGGGCCCGGCCTCCGTCGTCTGTCTGCATAATCCTTGTAGACCTTCTTGGCCTCCTCCAAACACCTCCTAGTACTCACAACCGTTTCCCTGATGTGAGCCACTCGTCTGGTGGTTTCAGGAATGCTCTTCGTTGTTGTGGGGTGCAACATAGGGAGGAACCTGGTATGATGCCCGTAGTTACTGTAGAACGGAGACACCTTTGTGGAGGTATGCGTGGCGTTGTTGTACGCGATCTCGGCAAGCCACAACTTATCCACCCATTCCTCCTTGGCCTGGTCAATGAAACAGCGGAGGTATTGCCTCAGCGTCTGGCTGAGATGCTCTGTTTGGCCGTCCGTTTGGGGGTGATAGCTGGTGAACAACGCGGAGGTAACATGCAGCGCCAAACACCAGGTTTTCCAGAAACGCGCCGTGAACTGTGATCCCCGGTTCGATACGATCACACTGGGTAGGCCATGGACCCTCACCACCTCCTTCAGGAGTGTGATAGCCAGTTGTCCGGCCATTGGCACTCCTTTGCAGGCGATGAAATGACCCATCTTGGTCAAGTAGTCGATTACCACGAGGATGGCGGTACACCCCTGGTCCATGGGCAATCCCACTACGAATGCCAGGGAGATGTTGTCCCACGGTCTCGCAGGAGTTGGAAGCGGTTGCAGGAGTCCCTGAGGGCGGCTATGATCCAAATTCATGGCGGAGCAGATTGTGCATGAGGCTATCCATCTCCGAATGTCAGCCCTCACGGATGGCCACCAGAATTGGCGCAAGACATAGTCGACCGTCTTCTCCAGACCAAAATGTCCAGCACATAGCGACTCGTGACACCACCTGAAGGCCTGTTTCCTCAGTCGTACTGTAGGCACTAAGACACAACGCCCCTTCACCGGGATACCATCCCAAACCTGCCATTCCTCATGCCTACGAAGCCAAGTCTTCCATCCAAAGATGTTGATGCCTCTCTATATCCCTTGGAGGAAGGCCCCGGGCTGTATCGCTCCCACAACTGCACCCGGGCGTATTATGGACTTGATGGTCGGTAAGGGACGCTCCGACTGCGTGGACTGCCTCGAAAGAGCGTCAGCCTTCCTGTTTTCTGTGCCCGGCCTATATGTGATGGTGAAGTGGAAACCGGAGAAGAACAGCATCCATCTCAGCTGACGGGGAGACAGCTGTCTGGCTGCCGTCATGAACTGGAGGTTCCTATGATCGGTAAACACCAATACCACGTGTTTGGCCCCCATCAGTAGATGTCTCCATTCGGTAAAGGCGTCCTTGATGGCCAGGAGCTCCTTTTCGGTGACGTGATAGTTACGTTCCGCCACATTCAGCTTCCTGGACATGTAGGCAACGGGATGTAGCAAACCCGTCGAAAAGTTCCTCTGTGATAGGATAGCCCCCACCGCCATATCCGAGGCGTCTGCTTCCACGATATACTGTTGTTCCGGGTCAGGATGGGCAAGAACAGGAGCTGACACAAAGGCATGCTTCAAAGCACGGAACGCTCCTTCAGCCTCGGTAGACCACAGAAACGCAGCTGATTTTCTCAGAAGATGTATGATGGGAGCCACTAGTCCCGAAAACCCCTCGATGAATCTTCGATAAAAGTTGGCAAAACCGAGAAAGCTCTGCACCTCCTTTATGTTCTTAGGGGCCGGCCATTCTACCACGGCTTTCACCTTCCTCTCCGCCATCGTTCGTCCTTCGGGACTCAGCATGACCCCCAGGAATTCCACTGTTGTTACGTGGAAGTCGCATTTACTGAGCTTGCAGTAGAGCGAGTTCTCCCGCAGGATCCGTAAAACAGATGATACGTGCTTCACATGGTCCTCCGTGTTGTCCGAGTAGATCAAGATGTCGTCGATGTAGACGACGACGTACATATCCAGGATGTCTCGCAGAACGTCGTTCAGGAAGAACTGAAACGCTGCAGGGGCGTTGCAAAGCCCGAATGGCATCACTCTGTATTCGAATAGTCCGAACCGCGTCTTGAAGGCCGTTTTCCATTCGTCCCCGCAGCGCATGCGGACTAGGTGGTACGCCCCCTTTAGATCAAGTTTGGTGTACACACGGGCCTTCTTGACTTGTTCCAGGAGCACGTTGATGAGTGGTAGGGGGTACCGATTCTTTACCGTGATGGCGTTGAGCACCCTAAAGTCCACACAGGCGCGGAGTTCCCCATTGGCCTTAGGGATAAAAAACAGAGGTGATGCCGCCGGCGATCTTGATGGCCTTATGAACCCTAGGCTTAACGTCTTGTCCAAATAGGAACAGAGGTGGGTGTTTTCTGGCTCTGACAAAGCGTACAGCCTCCCTCCAGGTATGATAGCACCAGGGACCAGATCAATCTGACAGTCAAAGACCCTATGGGGTGGGAGTGTTTCCGCTTGCTTGTCATCGAACACGTCCCCGTATGCTAGGTATGCCACAGGGAGGACCACCTCCTTCTCCGCTGCTGTGGCCACTTCCCACCCCGTAATCGCTGTGGTTGTGGGAGACCCCGAAGACCACCCGCAGGACCGGGAACAAAAATGGGAGTCCATCGGCAGAACTTGGGTTTCCCAGTTGATCGAAGGGTTGTGTTTTTTCAGCCATGGTAACCCAAGTATGATACCGTACTGTGGAGCACAGATGATGTTAAAGTCGAGGACCTCCTTGTGTTGTTTTCCGTACCCCACCTCGATGTCACCGGTATGGTGGCTGATGGGCCCTGAAACCAGCCTGCGCCCGTCTACAGCAAAGACTTCTTCTGGGACTGCACACGGTATTAATGCAACCCCAATGCGGTGTGCCTCTTTCTCATCCATAAACAGCCCAGTGGCCCCTGAGTCGACCATTGCTGAGACCGAAACCCAATCGTTCCGCACCTTTAACTGTAGTGGAATAAACATGTGTCTGTTACTAGTCGATGCTTGCAGCTGCGCTGAAGGGATAAATCCATGACTCCGGGAATCCCCTTCGTTGTTCCGGGAGCCCGTTAGTTTTCCGCCCCCTTGTCCGCCGTCGCAGTCGACACGTGGCTGGGGCGAGAACATCCTATTCTTGGTTTTGCCGGACATTTGCGGACGTAGTGTCCCTTCTTGCCGCAGTACAAACAAAGGCCTTGTTTTCCACGGGACTCCTTCTCGGTTGCCGTAAGGCTGGCTCTGACTGCTCCTATGTCCATGGATTGGGTACGATGTGCGGGAGTGGCCTCTGTGGTAACCGGATGGCCCGAAGCGAGAGGTGCCTTGTCCTTCTTATGACCACCCCCCACGATGTTCGCTTAAACGGTGCTCTAGGCGAAGGGTCAGACTGATCAAGTCCTCGCAATGCACTGGCTGTGGGTTGATTTGTGCAATCACGTCCTTCAGCTCCTCACTCAATCCTTGGTGGAAGAGCGCGGTTTGTTTTGCGGGTGGCCATTTGGTTTCTGCGACGAGGCACCTGAACACGTTCAGATACTGGACAAGCCCTGAGGTACCCTGTTTCAGCTCAAGCAATTCTCTATCAGCGGTGTAGGAGTCTGCTCTCCGGTCAAACACCTTCACAAATTCTTCCTGAAACAGTTCCCAGTCGTACAAAAGCGGGTCGTCCCTGCTCACCAAAGGCACAGCCCATTGCGACGCGTTCCCTGCCAAATAAGAGATCATAAAGGCGACTCTCGCCTGGTTTGTGGGAAAGGACTTCGGCTTGCAGGAGAAGTGGAGGGCCACTTGCGTTATGAAGACCTGGACTGTGGTGGGGTCCCCGCTGTATTTCTCCGGGGTGGAAAGCGGTACCGCCACTGGCATTTCTACCACCACCGCAGCAGGCGTTCCTGTATTAGGAGCCCCTGCGTTGAACGGATTCCTCTGCTGGTTGTCCATCCTAGCTTGTAGGTCCGCCGTTTCTTGGCGAGATGCAGCTAGTTCGTTCTGGACATCTAGTAATGCTGCCAGCACGTCTTCCATCGAGGCCATGGTACCATACCCAACCGGGAGGATGATTAGTGTTAGTTTGTAAGGTCAGATATTATGTAATCCTCTATTTCCTCAGGATTGGGTAACTACTAACACCCCCTTGACGCATCGGACGGTACCACAACAGAGAACAGACTTGTATGGTTATGATAACCGGCTTTAATATTGCACTGTGCTGCCAGATGGAAAACAACACACAGATCGATACAGTGAATAGTCACCACATGTAGGATCAAGGATGTTAGGTCCAACCGTCCTCTGCACGAATGCCGGTCCCGGCATTCACCAACAGAGGACACCGTGCTAAGCAGTGGCCGACAATGCCCCTCGAATAATGAGCAAGGTATGGTTGTACTCCTCAGTTCGTCCTCCACATTGGTGTCAGTCCCGACACTCTCCAACGGAGGACAACACACGGGATGAATGGCTGTTCCTGATTAGCCCTTGTTCTGTGGTTCTACGAACCCGCGTTGATGTTTCTTAGTCCCTCTCGCTCGATAACCCACGAGCGGGGACTGGCAAAGTACAATGAGGGTCTGTGTCCCTCTTGCTCGATAACCCTCGAGCGGGGACAGGCAATTGTACAATGAGGGTTTGTGTCCCTCTCGCTCGATAACCCTCGAGCGGGGACAGGCAAATGTACAAGGAGGGTCTGTGTCCCTCTCGCTCGATAACCCTCGAGCGGGGACAGGCAAAGGTACCAAGAGGGTCGGTGTCCCTCTTGCTCGATAACCCTCGAGCGGGGACAGGCAAATGCACAAAGAGGGTTTGTGTCCCTCTCGCTCGATAACCCTCGAGCGGGGACAGGGAAATGTACACCAAGGGTCAGCTTCCCTCACGCTCGATAACCCTCGAGCGGGGACTGCGGCTCCTATCAGCAGAGACACAACAAACCGATAGCGGAACCCTTCCTGCGGGTTCTGACGCTGTCTCGGTAACGTGGCCCTCAGCTGCAAAATCCCAGACCGGAATCAAAGGCTCACCTTCCTTGAAGCCTCAACGGAGTGTTCACACGACTGGAACACGGAATATCCGACGCCGTCCACTGCCTCCGGGGTCCGTTTTAAGTCGGCGCGATATGCGCATGCTCCTTGCGTTGCCCTCTGGGAAACGTAGTTCTGAGCGGGGTTTGTTCTGGGTGTTGAAGTTCCATGAGCGGAACGATCCTGTTAGCTTGTTGCGGATGCTCCGGTTTGTGTCCCAACAAAGTTAGAAACCTTTGATTTCGGCACGGGGTGATGGAGCAGTTGTCCGGAGCTGAGTCCATTTTTCCCCTAGACCGTCCTCTTCTATTCTGTGTGCTTTTAAATACGGATTTAATGGCTGTTTGGGGCATTTCATCTTCGTCTCCTGAGTCTTCGCCATTTGCATCTGGACTGCTCGCCCCTAGTGAAGTGCTTTCTCTATTGTCTGACCACTCTGCACCTTCAGAGAGTGACTAAAAACAGTCACTGGGCTCCTTCTCCGCTTTTTCCCAATCCTGCCCCTTCTGCTCCGATTCCGCCCACCCCTTTCTTTTCTTCTTTTGTACAACTCTTTGATAGCCTAATTTAGATGGCTGGGCCTGAGAGGGTTTGGGAGAAGAGTTTATCACTGTATCTGGTACTTCCTCATGAGGGGTAGCCTGTGGAGGTGTATCTGATTTGCCACTGCCCCCTCACCAATCTCCAGACTGTCTGTAACTGGCCCCTCTCTTAAGGCCGAGATAATGTCAGAGTGCGCAGGACTTCCAGCCTCCTCATTTGCCTTTGCATTTATCATAGACCAAAATCCGGACCCTGTTGTGGTTGTTGTTAGGGTTGCTGGAAGTACTGGAAGTACTGGAGTGGGGGGGATGGGTGTGGTGGTGGGAGCGGTGAGTGGAGCACCCTCTTCGTCCTCGACTCCCTTTGTATCAGCCAAGCTTGCCTCATCGCCTAGGGGGGTGCCCTCCTTGCTTTCTGCACCAGTGTCCTTGCCCGAATCCGTCTCATTGACGGTCTCCTTAGGTGTCCTCATCCTCTGCAGAAGATCAACTACAGAAGGCCCTGCCACACGATCCTTGGGAGGAGGGGCGCCCTTCCCTCTTCTTGGAGGTAGTGGAGTCAGGCGGTCTTGATCAGGATTAGGGGAAAGCAGCTTGCTCTAACCCGGTGATCGGGGTGGGGGGGTTCCAAACATCGCTACCCCAGCTGCTATCTCCACCGCCTCAGCAGCCTCTGTGGCCCCCTCCACACGGGCCTTACGGGCTGCTGCAGCTGCCCTTGCAGCGGCAGCTGCAGCCGCCGTTGCTGCAGCCGCTGAGAGTGCTTTTGGAGGCATTGTCACATTCAGGATACCCCCGCTGCCCCCGATGGTCCTGTGATTAGATGATGCGATAGAGTAATTAATCAGCCTCTGTAGATGTTTCCAAACTTGCTCACGCAGTGTCCGTGCCACTACCGCAGCAATGCAGGCTTTCCAGAGCCTTTGCTTCCTTTGCTGCCTTTGCCTCTGGTGATGCACCTGACTCACTCCTAAGAACATCGGCAGAGGGAGTGTAGAACACAGAGCAAGATAGCAAGACAGGTAAGGCAGCAATGAGGAATGAAGACGGGAAGAGCGAGGATGCACAAGGATTTGCTTCTCCTGATGACTCGCTAACGTGACGGCCAGGTGAGCAGGGCGGGATGCAGGATTTCAAACAGAGAGACCTGGGGGAATGGAGCGAGAGCGAGAGGCGCTGTATGTGGAGCGAAGTGAAGTGATGTAGAGCGATGCGCTGTGTGCGAAGCGACGTGCAGTTTGGGGAAGCGGCTGAATGCTAAACACTAATGCAGTTAGATGCACAGTACAGTAGAGCAAAGTGTGTCGGCAGTAAGGGATCGGTTATGTTATGTCGATAATGCCCGCGCTTGAGCTCCGTCTTTACCTTGCTCCGGGAGGTATCAGGAAATAACGGGAGGTGCAGTGATGCTGAGCAGAGCAGATCAGAGCAGAGGTCGTCAGTTACCGGCTCTCAGGTCTCAGCTCTCAGCTCACAGCTTCGTAGTTCGTAGTTCATATTCCGTCATAGGCTGCTGGGCTGCTTGTAGTTGGGTGCTAGCTGGCTGCGATATCGATTTCATATGGAATCATAGAAATCCTTTCTTTCCCGTGGCCCCCAGTATGAGCATCTGGTTTCCAACAGTGCACAGCTACAGCAGACACTGAAGCACACAGGAACACAGGTCACATAGCGCTACTGAACCTGGACGCCACTGCTACTATCCCGACAGTCGGCTGACTAAGCAGCGGCCGCCATCTTGCCCCCTACTATGTTATTCAAGATGTATGGACGAAAAGGAGCCTAATAATCCTGGATATACATATTTTTCCTGTCCTGCTAAAAAGTTTTCTAAACTAGATTATTTTCTTGTTTCTGCTCTGGTTCCAAATAGGGTGGAAATTAAGGAAGCACCCAAGGTAATCTCTGACCATAACCCATTGAATTTCCAATACCACATCGATACCCTGACTAGACCATCATCGAGGTGGACTTTTGAAAGAAAGTTACTAGCTGATAGTAAATTTGTCGTCCACCTAAAGAACTGGGCCCAAAGCTACTTCGATATCAATCGCTATAGCACATCTCGTAATACGGTTTGGGACTCATTTAAAGCGGCTTTAAGAGGGGAGGTAATTAGCTTTTCTGCCAGGCTTAGGACGGAAATCAAGGCCCATAATGAGAACATTCTGACTCAGCTAGCAGATGTAGAAGAACTATTGGTAAGAGCGATAGCCAGGGGCACGATATCATAGAAACACAACAGAAAGTTATGTTTAATAAGGCAGAAATAAATCAGTTAATATCCCAAAGAGCGGCTGATCAATATCAAATAGATAGGGGCTCATAGTACGAAACCGGTGAGCAGGCGGGTAAACTATTATCTCTTAGAATTAAACAAAAGAGTAGCCAAAATATCATTAAAAACATTTGTGCGGGAACCCAGAATTATTCCGAGCCGGAAGAGATCAGAGAAATCTTTAAAATTGACTATCAGGCACTGTATAAGGAAGAGATAAGGTCGGACTTCTCTAATACAAGCTGGGATGATCTGGGCCCAAAATTGACAGAACAACATAAACTCGGCTGGAAGAAGAGATATCAAGTAAGGAAGTAATCAAGGCTATAAGGGACCGAGCAATAGGGAAAGCTGTAGGATCAAACGGCATCCCGCTGGAAGTGTATAAATGTCTACAAGATACTATAGTTCCTTTACTAATGGATCTATTTAATGGTCAGTCAGTCAGTCAAAAAACTTTATTCGGTTAATTAAAACCATAAAAGCAGTGCATGATACATAGAAACAGATTTAAAAAATATAATTAAACAGATGAAGAGAATTGATTGCTACTCCTTCTAAGTACATAATAAACACATTCATTTAAAGGGGTTGATAGATAAGGGGAACACCTATGTCAGCATGTTGAAAACATTCTCGCCAAAGTTTATACAGGAAGTCAGATTTGATGATTAAGTGGTGCGGCAGCTCTTAATTTATTCTGTCTGGCGGCTGCTACTAAAAAACAAGCTACACCATATGCAACCGGCACCGAGTTCAACATCTGGAGATATAATAGTGCTGGCCGAACCTGGACGAAATTCAAAGGTTTCAAGATCGGAACAAGAAATCTTTTCCGCGGCGCCATATAATGCTCACAGAACATGACCAGGTGCAGAGTGTCCTGTGTTGAAAAACAGTCACATGTACAGGGGGGAAGGTTTTCTGGAGTACCCCATTCTGTGTACGAGCCAAGGATAAGGTGGATCAAATTAAATCTGAACCTTATGAGCAGAAAGCGATGGTAAGGCTTTGTGACATATTTTAAATAGGGTTCCATAGCTGTAGTTGTGGAAAGTTGGAAGAGTGATCTCACCGTAGGTTTACTGAGTTCAACCGATTCTCTTTCGCATTCCAACAAAGTCCGAAAGTGCTGCTTCACCCATTTTACATCCTCTTTTTTAAGATTTTGCGGTAGCGAGTACATTTCCGGTCGCCCTAGCCTCGCACATGCCGCTCTAACATATGCCAGCCATGGTATAGTGTGAGCTTTGTCCAGAGATATACAATCTTTAAGGATGCAATGATTTAAGCTGATTTCCTCATTTGTCCAGGTTTTAATCCAGCAAAGTACTGGGGACATTTTTAGAAGATCAGAGACATATCCCATGCCTATTTCATTATGGGTTGAATGTGTGGGAGAAGATTTCGGGAGTGTCAGCAGGGCCCGTATAAAGTTGTTTTCAGCGATTTGTATGCCTGGAGTTGGGACGTAGCCCCAAATGTCTGCCCCATAGGATGCGATTGCCACACATTTGGCTCTATAGATCCTGGTCATGGCTTCCATAGGTTTCGAGCCCAATTTTTTGGAGAAGCTCAGAAGTGCCGTGATGGATCTAATGACTCCGTTTTCCTTAAGTTTCATTTGTGGTTTCCAAGTTCCTCTCTCGTCAAAAGTGACGCCCAGGTAGCAGAAGGAGGGCACCCTCAAAATTGGTGAGTTGTTAGAGCTAAAGGATCTAATCTTCATATTTTTCTTTCGAGAACCTACGACCATAACATGGGATTTGGCAGTGTTAATTTTTAGGTCGAGGGCTTCCATGAAGAGGCCAAAATGGTCCAAAAGTCTTTGCAGACCTATACCAGTCCGCGCTATAAGAACAGCGTCATCCGCGTATAGGAGGACCGGGATAGGTAGCCCCCCCATACGCGGAATGTCCAGGGTGGCTGGGTTCAAAAATTTCCCCAAGGCATTGATGTACAGTGTGAAGAGGAGAGGGGCCAGGATGCACCCTTGTCTGACCCCTCTCCCTGATCTAAACTTTGCTGTGCACCTTCCATCCCTCGATGCTCTAACAGACGCAAACAAATTCAAATGAAGGTCGTGCAGAAAACTAACCAAGGTAGTGTCCAAACCCATATTTCGTAAGATGGACCATAGTTTTGAGCGATTGACCAAATCAAAAGCGGAAGATAAATCCATAAACCCCAAATAAAGAAGCCCCCCCTTCACCACAGTGTATTTGCTAATAATTAGATGAAGGTTCAAGCATTGGTCGATTGTCCCTCTATGTGCCCTGAAGCCGTACTGCAGGTCTGAAAGGATCCCGCTCTCCTCCAGCCAATCCCCCATTCTGTGCAAGATGACTCTGCCTAAGATCTTGACGGCAGAGTCCAACAGGGAGATTGGTCTATAACAGGCCGGGTCCGCCCTATTCCCTTTCTTAAATATAGGCACAATTATAGAGGTGGACCAAGAGGGTGGGAAGCCAGCTGTGGGAATCGCGTTAAAAACGTTGGTCAAAATCTTTGACCAGAATTGTGGGTACTGTATATAGAGATCAGCGGGTACCCCATCGGGTCCTGGGGCCTTGTGTTTACTAGTATCTCTGATCGCCCTTTCGACTTCCATAGTGTTGAAATCCATAACCAAGTTGGCGTGGTCATGGGTATTGACAGGTGAGGCAGGGACTGTAGATTCATAGATTTTGCCAAAATGGGCTAGCCATCTGTTGTCCTCTATGACACAGTCTAAGTCCGATGACCCATTATCTGAAAAAAAGGGCTGATTTAAAATGGCCCAAAACTTCTTGCTATCTCTTAGCACATCCACAGATAAAAGGCTATTCCAAGCTTCCTCCTTGATTTGGGTTTTACGCTTATCGATTACGTTTTTATATTCCTTCCTTAACTTGGCCACTATTGACCTGTCTCTCGGTTTTTGTTTAATGGCTTTCAAAAGAGCACTATGTATCCTCGAACATTCCTTGTTGAACCATTTATGAGTCTTTATTTTCGCTTGCCCAACTGACCTTCTTTCCAAGTTTTTACTGATCCTTGAACAGATCTCCTCATATGCGACCAAAACCTTGGGGCCCTCGGCAGATGGGTCCAAGCACACTGCCATATTGGCCTCGGACTCTTGGGCGAGTGAATGAAAGAATTCTTCTGGGACAATCATCTCCCATTTTAAGCGCCTTCCCTGATCTTTAGACTTCAAATCCTTTGGAGCTGCCACGTTCAGCGGACTGCCGGTACGGAAGCAGTCTAGGTCCAAGGTCAGGAGGACAGGATAATGATCGCGTGAGATAAGATCAATCACACTATACTCACGTGCCTTTGCCAGGGCCCCATTTGAGACAAAAATATAGTCTATGACAGTATTGGCATCTCTCCCGACAAAAGTTGGGGCTCTAGGCTCGCTAATGCCTTGGTCCAATTCGTAGAGGTTTAGATTAGCTAGAAGGAACTCTAGGAACTCGCCTTCGGATGTATGCTCGAAATGAGGAATGGCTTCAGCTGATATACCCCCATATCTATCGTTAAAACAACTTCCCTCACAGGGGTGAATGTTAAAATCCCCCAGAATAACCAGTTCTGGGAGGGTAGTGCAATCACGCCTATAGGCTGACAAAAAGTTTAACAAAGAAATCAAATGTTCGTTTGCAGTAACTGACTCCATTGAGTTATAAAAATTAATCAAGAGAAAAGTCTTTGAATTAGGGAGGGTCCACTCCACCGCAAGCATATTTGTTGATGCAGTATCTAATTTTTTGAAAACCCCTACTAGATCTAGGGAGCACAATATGAGTAAACCACTCTTTGCTCTCCCTCTTACACCTGGAACTGCCGGAGTGGAAAAGCTACAGAAACCGTCCAGGGAGAAACTATGTGTTGTATCCCACGTTTCTTGAAGTCCTAAAATGTGATGTTGTTTAATAAATCTTTGCCATGTTGGATCTAAAGCCTTTGCGTTTAATCCTGCCACATTCCAGGTAAGGACTTTACAGAGTACTAAGTCTGTGTTAGGGGCAGTCGATGTACCCACGCCCCGAATCTCTCTCATCCTCGGGGTAGTTCCGAGTGTGGGGGATGAATTAACTGTAGTCAGGTCCGCTATGGCGGCATCCTTGCGGGGACGGGTTGGATTAGCACAGGCGCTCCTTTCCCCTGGCGAGCCCTGAGTATGTCAGTCCACCCAATCTGTTGTTGATAGACAATCAAAGCGATTTGCTATGGGGAAATGCAAGGGGTTAGAAGGACCATTTAGTGGCTGCTGGTAGTAAAAGGGATGGGTGAGATGGGGACCATGAAAGGGGCCACCTTGGCGTGGTCTACCTCCTCTCGTCCCCACCAAATTCCATCCCCCATCCCATCCATCCTCACTGACAGGGGGTTGTATGTCCCAAGGGAAGTTAAGCCTCTGTCTAGGGATGCGCTCGTGTGAACCTTTAAGCCAGCTCCAGCGGTTATCCGCTTGATTGTGTGGAAGATAGAAATACGAAAGAGGTCTGGCAGTCACCTTGCTCGCCTGGTATCTTGGGGCCCTGCTATTACAGATAAAATCTACTACCTCCGGATTCTCAAAAGTAACCACCACGCAGTCCCCTTTCAAATTTTTTCTATTGCCTCCTACCCAGGGAGCCCTCTCTATCATTAAAATGTTGGTAGGTATGTTTGGTGGGAGGGGATAATTGTTCGCTAGCCAGTGGCAGACTTTGTTTTTAAGAGCCTGATATGATTCTTCTTCTGGCGCGCGAATTTCAGTGACTCCAGTAAGGATGACCACATAGGGCGCGGCATCCGGTGGGAGGTGAATATTTCTACGCGCCATATCCTTAGCCTTATCCTGTATGTCAGGTTTAGGGGCCTGAGATAGACCATCACTGGGTGTGAGCTGGGAGGTTACATTGTTTTTGGAAGAGGTCAGTGTAGTATCAGTTTTCTTAGTTTGCTCTACAACAGGGGGTTTAGGTTTGGAGCCTGCCTGATTTAAGGTGTTACTGGATTTCTTAACCGTCATTTTATTAGTCTCCAACACTTTGTTAGGAACCACTGGGGTCTTTGCGGGTTTGGGTAGATTAGTAACCTGGGTGGGTTTATTATTTAAAGTGAAACTGGGGGCACTTATGTCCTTATGTATATTTCTTAGTACCGTTTCCAAGCAGCGTAATCTTACCTCTATGGGTTCTAATAATGCTTTTAGCATATTAAGGATTACTGTGTTATTCATGCTTGAGCCGGTCTCCTCCTGTGGTGGTGTTATTATTGGGTTATCTGTAGGTCCACTAAGTTGCAGAATTTCTTCCAGACTTTGGTCAATTATAGTATCGTCTGGGAGACTCAACAGTAAACCTGGGTTATTAAGAAGTGAGCCCTCTCTGGGGGTAGGTAGACTGACTGAGGGTTTTTCAATGTTAGGAAGTTTGGGTAAAGTAATGGCCTTCTTCCCTTTCGCAACAGTTGCGGTATTATTTTTACGTTTTTGCTTAGGGATTGCCCCTTCTGTCCGGGCCCTTTCTTTTATGTTGGCTGTAGAGATACTAATGTTTGTCTCACTACATTGCGTTCCACTCTCAGACAAAATATTGAGATTGGGTGAAGCCTCCAGGTCCTGGACAATATTTGAGGCATCCAAGTCCCCGTTAGTTCCAGGTTGATGTACTAAGACCTGTACTTCTGGTCGGGAGTCAGTTTTTGGTGTCTCAGCCTGGGCAATGAGGCCAAGGGAAGACCGCTTGGCCATGGCCCGGTCTTGGGAGACTCTTCTGTCCATAAGTATGATCCCTTCATCAATAAGTGCGTGTGTGCGAGTAATGAAGTCGTCCAGAGTCCCTGTAAGCTTTTTAGCTCCTGCAGCGGCCATACTTCTCGTTTCACGACAGGACATAACCCGTATATTCAAGAAGAATAAGAGAAGGATTGAGTGCTATATATGGCCAACCAAGATTTCTGGCCCAGTCCAGTCTCCTCGGGCCTCTGAGGGCCACAGAGGGCCCGCCCTTTGCCCGGGCTTAGCCCCGGGCGCTCCCGCGCAGCGGGGTGCACCGCTTCTTATAGACGTCAGTAAAAGGGCGGGGCGGTCAGGGAGAGCGGGCCAGGTGACTTGGCCTCGGGGTAGCCGGGACTCCTGGGAAAGCGAGTCTCGGTCCCAGCGCTCGCAGCCCTGTCACTCACACACTCACCCAGCAGGGGCCAACAATTGGATGGGCAGCCTCGGCGAAGCGGGACCCGCGGAGCGGGTTCCGCAAGCTGCTGGTAAGTCCTTCCCTTCGACGGTGGCAAATCCTTCCTTTCACAACAGGGCAGAAGTCAGTGTGGCGTCCCGGTTTGCTAATCAGACAGAGTCCTTTTCAGCTGTTCTGCTGGGCGGGGCGGTCAGGGAGAGCGGGCCAGGTGACTTGGCCTCGGGGTAGCCGGGACTCCTGGGAAAGCGAGTCCCGGTCCCAGCGCTCGCACCCCTGTCACTCACACACTCACCCAGCAGGGGCCAACAATTGGATGGGCAGCCTCGGCGAAGCGGGACCCGCGGAGCGGGTTCCGCAAGCTGCTGGTAAGTCCTTCCCTTCGACGGTGGCAAATCCTTCCTTTCACAACAGGGCAGAAGTCAGTGTGGCGTCCCGGTTTGCTAATCAGGCAGAGTCCTTTTCAGCTGTTCTGCTGGGCGGGGCGGTCAGGGAGAGCGGGCCAGGTGACTTGGCCTTGGGGTAGCCGGGACTCCTGGGAAAGCGAGTCCCGGTCCCAGCGCTCGCAGCCCTGTCACTCACACACTCACCCAGCAGGGGCCAACAATTGGATGGGCAGCCTCGGCGAAGCGGGACCCGCGGAGCGGGTTCCGCAAGCTGCTGGTAAGTCCTTCCCTTCGACGGTGGCAAATCCTTCCTTTCACAACAGGGCAGAAGTCAACCATGGATATCCCTAGTTCATGGAAGGGAACCAACATCGTGGTATTCCATAAAAAGGGTAAACCTAAGGATGAACCCGGAGCTTATCGACCGATATCCCTCAGAAATTCAGACACAAAGATCTACACCAAAGTCCTGGCTAATAGACTAGGAAGGGTCATCGCCGTTCTGGTGTCCCCTTGGCAGCATGGGTTTATTCCTTGTCGGGGAACAATGGACCATGTGAGACAGGTAATTACTCTATTCGATATACATGCTGCTCGGGGGGATCGGATCGCGATATTCCTCCTCGATGCTGAGAAAGCGTTTGATCGTGTCACCTGGCGGTTTTTATGGGGGATATTGGTGCAAAGGGGTTTTGGTCCCAAAATAATCAGTGCAATCAAAGCGCTGTATCGTGACCCCAGGGCCCGGATCCAGATGATGGGGGGAAGTTTGGAAGAGATTTTAATATCTCGCGGGACACGACAGGGGTGCCCATGCTCCCCAATACTGTTTGCCATATATTTAGACCCCAATCCAGTAGTCTGTAGGGGCTATGAGACAAACAATTTGGAATACGCCGATGATTTGGCTGTCATAACTCCTACAGCTCTTACAGACATGGCTAGGGATTTTGGTAATTACTCTGGATATCGTTTTAACGAAAACAAGACTCAAGTAATATGCACTAACCAGACCCTCCAGCATTTCGCGATTTCGCGATTCACGAAAAAATCGCGAAATCGGCAGATTAGCGCGATGGCCGCGATATTTGCTGATTTGGCCGCTAAAAAGGGGTGTCTCCCTGAAGAAAGGAAATAATTAAGGCTTCTTATTGGGTGCACGCGGCACACACGTCACTAGGTGTCGCCGTGCAGTCATAAAAGAGTTGCTTCCTGGCTGCCAAACTCTGCAAAACTCGGTGTAAAGCGATTCTTGTGGAATATGGTGTGAATTAATTTCACTACTGGGGGTCTCATTACAGCGACTGATTACCTCTCTTTTGGAATCTCCATTTTTATCGAACGCTTCATTTCCGCAGCGGCCGTCATTCAGGTCTCGGCGGCATCCACCCTTGCAACCTTCCGCTCCTCCTTGAAATGTTATCTTTGGTCTGCTGCTCAGGTTGACAGTTCGATCCACACCGTGGTGCTGAACACAAATCTCGCAACCCCTCAAAATAATCTAACTAAAAGTTAAGTGTAACAGCGAAGAAGGGAAAACAGAAATCTGATAGGATGTCACCATGAGTGCAGAGTGCTGACCTGACAAACCCTGCTCAGAGGCCACTGCGGTTTAAATCCAGGCTAAGTGAGGGAAACAATGAGCTTTGCTATATTTCAGCAATCAGCAGACGCTATTTATAATTCTTCTTCGTGTTCTTCTGCATTCGAAGGTGCAAAGCTAATAACTATCTGTTGCCACGGCTAACATACAGGGAAGTGACATGGCTGCATTTCTGAGCTGTTGATACTAGGCTCCGGTCAACTGTGATTCCAACAATAAGTAAGTGAAGGGCTTATAAAACGCACGAATGCCGAGGCGTTTAACAGTAAAGGGCATCATCAGGTAAGCTAAAGTAAGGCCCTCGATTGTGAAATAAAAATATCTGCAAACTAAGATCAGACAAAAGTTCAACTTCACAGCTTCCAGTGGGTCCTGAAGATAACAATGTCAATTTGAATGCAGATTTTTTAAAGCAGTGAGGAATACTCAAATTGGAAAAAACAAACAAAAAACTAATTTACAGGCCAACTGGCAGTTTCTTTTTCTGGAAATTAGCTTCTGGTGTACAACCCTTGTAAAAGTCTATTCCTCCGCGCTAGATGCATGCCCCCATTCTAAGTTATAAGTGTCTGCAGGAGTGTGTTTTGTTATGATTGTCTAGGAAATTTTTGGTTGGCCACTCAATACTTACAAAACTTGAGTCACCTAAGGTTCCTTAGCTCATTTTAAGCAGACTGTAAACAAGACTGTTTTATATCTTCATGCCCACCTAAGAACCTTCAGTCAGATCTGTAAATAAGTCACCATCACGGTGGGATTTTCTGTTTTGCTCTACCGTTTTAAGTATGGGTGTACGTGTTCTAGCGCGCAGAGGGATGTAGGTTAATGACGAAAAACACAGGGCTTGCTAACCCAGCACATGGGAAAAGCAAACTGAGGTGCACCAATATCTACATATTTCAATAATTCTCTGCATATTTCTGTTGATTTTGGAGAAAATAAATTCATGTATTGTGGGCTCAAAGCCTTGCTTTCTGTTCTAAGTTTTGTTTATGTAGGCCAACATGGGCATGGCTAGCTTTGGTGTAAAAGGTGCTGTGGCACTGGGCCCCAAAGCTCTGAGGACCCACTGAGTCTCGACAATGCTGCACGTTACTACTCAAACAGCAGTCAAAGGAGCCATTGCCTTTGCTTGCATCAGGACCCATGGCCCCCTTGCAACACAATTGTATGCAAGCAAGGATGGATATGTGCGTTCTACCAAATATTTTTTATTAAAAGAGTTCCTTGACCTATACAACCACACAACGACCCTGCGCCCTAGGGTGCCTGGGGAAGAGGTGTCCTGCCTCACAAATCCGGGAGGCAGCGATGCCCCGGCAGGGGTGCACACATGGGCACTAGAACATCCCAGAGAGAAATCTAGCTCCCTCCCATGAGGTTAGGACTGGAGCTGTACTTCCGTAGAGCTGCAGAAACTTTAAACATGCCTATTGCAAAGTGGAATATTCTGCTGAAACAGTTTCCATTGATTTCAGACTGAAAATGAATGACTATGAGTCAAATAAATTGCCGCAAAAATGCCGCTAAATTTCCATATTTATGCCGCTAAATTTCCATATTTTTGCCGCTAAATTTGCTAATCCATGCCGCTATATCCTGGGGGGTCTGACTAACAATATGGTAAGACAGGATACTAGGTGGGTCGACTCGGAGGTCTATCTAGGGATCAGGATAACCCCGGCAGTTAATTCCATAATTGAAGATAATTTCGCTCCATTGGTTGCCTCCATTACGCAGGAATTAAAAAGAATAGATACTATTCATCTTTCCTTAATTGGGCGAGTAAATGTTCTAAAGATGACTATGCTACCAAAAATTCTTTATCTCTTCTGCTCAATTCCACTTCTGGTTGGTGAGGGATGGATTTAAAGTATAGAAGCAGTATTCTCCAATTTTTTGTTGGTCCTATAGCAAAATCAGAAGGTCCCTAACATATCTATAACTTCTGCAAGAGAGGGGTGGCTTGGCAGCACCTAATATCAGATTCTACCAATGGGCATGCCTTATGAGTCACATGACTATATTATTGGATACCTCTCCTAACAACACTCAACCATTAGAGCCTCCCTCTATTTTCGAACTACTAGTGGGTGATGATGCTCAAGCGTTACTGTTACGTCGAACAGAAAGAGGGTATTATAATAGAACAAAATACAAAATTATGGATGGTATATGGAAAATGTGGAAAGCTATCCAGAAAACATTACTAATTCCTAAAAAAATTATTATACCCCACTATGGGATTCTAAAATCTTCCCTCAATTAAGCAATGATAGGATGGGGCTATTTGGGAACAACAAAGAATCAGAAGAATGGGGGACATTTTTGATAAGGGCACAGGGAAACTACTCGCTCTTACTGATATTCAAACTAAATTTGGCATCCCCTCTACCCACACTTTTAAGTATCTTCAGATTCACCAAATAATGCATGGGACGAGGCCCCGTATTCATCCAGGAGGGGAAATTAAAATAATTGAGCATATGCTCGGAGGCGTAGCTCGGATTAAAATTATATACAAATCCCTAACCGACTCAATACTAGACGATATGGATAAAGTAGAAACATCGTGGATGACGAAATTAGGGGACCCGAATTTTGACCTAGATAACGCTCTCCAGCTCGCGAATAAAGGGTTTCGCTCTATTAACCTAAGGGAACAACAATATAAAGTACTCTTTAATCTATATTTTACCCCGGCCAAGCTTTTTAAATGAGGTAAAAGGGAGGACAATAAGTGTCCAAGATGCCAGGAGGGTCCTGCCGACCTAATCCACATGTTCTCGCAATGTAAAGAAATGTGGGGAATCTGTGCAGAGATTGAGAAGTTTCTGGGGCTAACTCATCTTTTATCTTTTATCCTTTATCTCTTATCTTCTAACCCTATCTTTTATCCTCATGCTAATTCTAACTACTTGAGAACTGTATATTTTGTTTTCTACGATTTGTAAGCTATCTCACTGTTTGTTTTCCTTTGATAAATTTACGGATTTAATGTATTGTACCAGGTAAAATGAAATTAATTGTTTTTTAAAAAAAGGAATTGATGTGGGAGATTAAATTGAGTTTTTTGTCGAGTATGACACCAAGGGATTTTGCGCTGTCCACAATGATGGGTTTATTGTTAAGTAGATTCATCTGATCCATCCATGATTGAACCGGGGGAGAAGAGAGCGAGGAGGAGAGGAGGAAGAATTCAGTTTTGGAGGGCTTCAGAATCAGTTGATGAGTTGACATCTAGTTTTGAATGGAGTCGAGAGTAGAGCTTAGGATGGAGAGATCATGAGTGGAGGCAACCTTGAGGTAGATTTGAGTGTCATCTGCATAGAGATGATAGTGGATCCCGGATTTACTAAGGAGATTTTCCAGAGGTTCCAAATAGAGATTGAACAATGTGGGTGCAAGTATAGAGCCTTGAGGAACACCTTGACGTACCACCAAAGAAGGTGAAAGACTGTTTGCTATTTTGATCATTTGGGATCTATTGGAGAGGAAAGAAGCATACCATTTAAGCACAGTGCCCTCCATGCCTATTTTCTGTTGGAGAGTGTTGAGGAGGGTGTTGTGATTGACAGTGTCAAAGGCTGCAGAAAGGTCAAGGAGAATTAGAAGACAAACCGCCCCCCCGAATCGAGTATTCGCAGCGCGTCATCAATCACTTGCAGCAGAGCTGTTTCAGTGCTGCAGTTTTGGATGAAGCCAGACTGAAAATTATCAAGAAGATCATTGTCCTTGATATGACGAGAAAATTGTTTCCCTACGCATCTTTCGGTGATCTTCGCAAGAAAGGGTAGGTTAGTGATGGGGCGGAAGTTGTTGAGGTTATTCACATCCGCAGTGGGTTTCTTAAGCAGAGGGGTGACCTGCCCAGTTTGGAAGGAGACAGGAAGGGAGCCTTGACTGAGGGAGAGGTTGACCAGAGTGGTCCAATAGGAAAGAGAACGGGTATAGAAGTCAAAGGCAATGGCACTAGGGATGGGGTCCAAGGAATGGTTGGAGGGCTTTGTTTCGCAGATGCAATGGAGGGGGGCATCTTCAGAGATGGGGTCAAAGTTCTGCCAAATTCTTAAGGATTTGCGCTCCTCTGGAGGGGTAGGATGAGCGACCTGATCCACCAGTGATTTCACTTTTTCGTCAAAGAATATAGAAAAATCTCCTGCTTTCTTTGTAGAATCGTCCAGCTTGTAGGTAGGGGGAGAGCAGTTAGGATTCTTAATGAGATCGAATAGTTTTTAGGGTCTATTTTTAGCTGAGTCAAGGAAGGTTCTGAAGTGCAACGCTTTCCCAAGGAAGATGTGCGTGTGGTACTTGGATCTTGCTGAACGAAGCGTGGCCAAGTTATCGATGGAGGGTGCATGCATCCATTGTTTTTCCAGGAATCTAAGGTGCTTCCTTTCTTCATAGAGGGATTTGTTGAACCAAGGTGCTGAGGGAGTGGGTCTTTTCTTTTTGCTTTGGAAAGGAGCAACGTTATTGATTTCGACTGTGAGGCATTGGGAGGTGAGTTCGTCCACATCTAGGTTCGGGTCTAGCCTTGGAAGTGATAGCAAAGCTGATTCCCGGAAGGAACCAATGTCAATTTTTTGGGTGAGACTGAACCAGGAGGTAGCGCTCTTAGGTTGGCCAAGAGTTATAGAGTGTGATAGGTGAAGAGAGAATGGGATGAGGAGGTGGTCAGACCAGTCTACATGAATAGGGGTAGCGGTAGAGAGCATGCCTGCTTTAGAAATCACAAGGTCCAGGATTGATCCCTTGGAGTGTGTTGATTCTGTGCAGTGTTGGATAAGGTCAATTGTAGAGAGGAAGGTGGCCAGCAAAGTTGCAGAAGAGTCTTGCGGTAAGCCCCAGTGGAGATTGAAGTCACCAACGAAGGTCTGATTGTCTCTTTGCGAATATTGGTCGCTGATGAAGTCAGTGAGTACCTCCATAAACAATGGGCCACTGCACGGCGGGCGGTAAATGGCATGGAATCTGAAGGGTGAGCGGTGGTTTAATTGAAGCTCAAGAGATGGGCATTCAAAAGTGCGGAAGGAGCTGATAGGAAAAGCCTTAAGTTGAAGGGAGTTTCTAAAGATGACTGCAACACCTCCCCCAACTTTTTTAATTCTGTCATTCCTAAGTAGAGAATAGCCTGTGGGTAGTAGGAGATCAAACATAGAGTGAGAGGTATTTTTGAACCAGGTCTCTGTGAGGAAGAGCATGTCTATGTTGTGAAGGGTGATGGTGTCGGAGATTTCAAGTTTGTGTTTGATTGCAGATCTGCAGTTGTGGAGCAGACAGTGCAGCTCTGTCAAGACTGTTTTGGTGACGGGGGCACTTGGGCTATAAGGGGTGATAGGGATAATGTTCTTATATGTGGATGCTCGAGGGGGTTTAGGTGGATGCTTGGTTCTGACAGAGGAGATGGTCGGAATATTATAGATTATAGGGTTATGTAGCGGCTTGAGTAGAAAAGGGCAAGATACTAGTTTTCATGATCACTGGGTTTATTTTTGAATACAGGAAGTAAGTATAGGTCTTTCGAAAGGAGGCCCTCTGGGGTGACCGGCTCCGCTCTCTTCGTCTCCTCCTCCTGCCGCTTTCTTCCTCCCTCTGGGTACGTCCGGGACTTCTCCGGGGGTTAGGCTTGTCCTGTTCTGCGGTGCTGTCGGGTAGCCTCGAGCCATATGGGAGAAAGGCAAGAGAGGATACGTATAAGTCCTTGTGGGTGTATTATACAAGCGTGCAAGGGAAGGGAGTGAGGGTTTTTCACTCGTGCAAAGGCTACCACGTCGTGTGAGGGGGGAGTGTACAGGAAAAAGAGAGTACCAGGGACACATAGGGGTATGAGGTCACATCACGGACCCACCCTTTCTCACAACCCAGCCCGCTGTACGGCTCCGTACCTCAGTGAGCCACACACCTCCTGGCATGCGGCTGGGCAGCTCGTGTTGCCGATGGCCTCCTGGCTCCCGCACCGCCAACGGGTCTTCCCTTGTCCTTTTCTCCTCCATAGATGGTGTTCTGGGTCTTCCACGCTCTTCTGCCACTCCGTCCTCTGCTTCCTCCGCCAACTCCTCACTCGACTCTGCTCCACTCTCTCCTCCCAAGCCTCCGGTGAACAAGCACACCTGTTTGTCTTCTCCTGCGGCTCTTGAGGACGGTGTAGGCTCCGCCCATTCTCCTAGAGCCTGCCAGTTAAAGGGACCACTGTCGTCTTCTTCCTCATCTCGTTGATACCGCTGTTCCTCGGAGTACATCCAGCTGTCATGCTGTGAAGACAAGAGGGGGGGTCATGGCATGAATCCCCAGAAGGGGCTGCGGAGTCACTGCTTCGTTGGGGCGGCAGTCTCCCCACGTTACAGGTTACTAGGAGATGCAGGTTGGAGGGGGGTGGCGTTCACGGGGTTGTGTGAGTTGACGATGTTTGTAGATGACAGGTTATGCTTGGTAGAAGCATATCCAACAAGAAGGAATGATAGCTTAATTGTTGCTAAACTACTTCTGAGAGAGATAGATTATTCCTATATTTGGTTTTCCAGTCTCTTTAGAAGCAGATAGAGGTACTCATTTTAATAATGAAATAATTTGGATGATTTCTGCAGCAGTACAAATTGAACAAAATCTGCATTGTGCCTATCGACTAGAAGCATCAGGTGTGGGCGAGGAAATTAATGGCACTATTAAATCTAGACTGTCCAAAGTATGTGCTTCCACAACACAGAAATGGCCAGATGCTTTACCCTTTGGTGTTGATGTGTTTAAGAAGCATTCCTGATAAAAAAGACTGCATTATCCCCACACGAAATAATCATGGGAAGAGCAATGAGACAGCCGATTGTACCAGCAACTCAACTAATGAATATTACTGATGATCTAGTGTTTGATTATTGCAAAGCATTAGCTGATGTGGTGCGTTCTGTGTCTCATCAGGTTGGAAAAATCCCAACCACAACACAACAGGAGCAGGCACATGATTTAGGTCCAGGTGAGTGGATCCTGGTGAAGAAACATGTGAGAAAGTCGTGTTTGGAACCTAGATGGCAAGGGCCTTACCAGATCATACTGGTAACAACGACAGCAGTGAAGTGTTATGGCTTTCCGAATTGGATACACGCTAATCATACAAGATGAGTCCCAAGTCCACTTGAAAGACCAGAAGAAGAACGGCGACTGGTGGCGTGACAAGAAGAGCTAAAAGCTGTAGAATGTGAAACAACAGAGTCTGAACCTGCAGATTCCGAAAATGTGGAACACATGCTTGAATAGGAAAAAAGTCGGATAAAGTGGGCACCAGCTACTGGGCCTTGTAAGACTGCTATTAAAAGTGACAATGGAGAAGTGTTGAATGAAAATCAAGAGCAAGTACAACAGTAAGAAAAAGAACTGAATAAGAGAACTTGAGATCTTGACAACGGAGCAGAGAAGTAGTACAGGCTAAAAGAGCGAGAAAAGGTGATGTGTGGCCAAAAGGAGTGAAGAGACTGAAATACACTCTGAAACAGAAATCACTAGAGACAAAGGCAGAAGTCTCAGATAAGGTTGAACAAAGAAGAAGTTGGCACAAAGCAAAGTGAAGGAGACAGTTTTGAACCACCTTAAAAGAACTGTGTAAAATTAAGGTGCAAAGGAAAGCTGAAAATGAAAACTTCTTTAAAAAGATTGAAAAGAAATCTAAAAAACAAAAAGACCAAAGAAAAAAAGAAAAGAAAAAAGAGGGGGTGAAGAAGAAAGTCATAAAGTGTAAAGATACACTGGATACACTACTTCGGAAAGATCTTACAAAAGTTCTGAATTCGATTTTTATAGATTGGATGTTTAAATTTTTTCCTGACTTCTATATTTTATTTTTATATTAGAAATTGCAGAAAAAGTAGAGACTGGACATCAAAATTGTAGTTTTAAATGTAGATGTAATAATGCTTGCTTATTTAGTATTCTATTATTAATGGTGTTATGGTTAATACTAATTGTTATTGTACCTGTCTTACTGGTAAGTAACCATCAGAATTACACTAATATTAATGGTGTGATGAGTGAAAAAGTAGCTTTTAAATTCTTAAAGAAATTCCAAAGACTAATATAGTGATGGAAGATGACAGTATCTATCATCATGATAAATCAATTAATGATTTTTCATTGAATGTATTCACAAAATTGTTGTATGAGTATCTGGATACAATGGATACGAGAGATTCTTATGTGTGCATGCAATTACAGACGTCTGTATCAGAGGTGGTCACTTACCATCACCTACCTTTAAAGTATGGTGTGTCCTGTGGTGTACTAACATGTCTCTTCTACGAGACAGTGAGATTGCAATATTTTTATTCAAATGTTGACTTAGTGTTATCAGAAGTTCCTATTAGAAAGAACATGAATAAAATAAATAGTGCTAGAAATGCAGAATACATTGGATAATTTTTTCATACTACACAGACACTGGACACATTATATGCACATAGATACAATCTCACATGTAGCTTACGGTTCGAAGAGATAGAATTTATTTACTTGGTAGAAGATAGAAGACAGGAATTTCAGAGAAAAGCTGCTGAGCAAAAGTCTCATGTACCTCCATGAGCTTTTAGAGAAGGAAATTGCAAGTAAGGCAAGACTTCCGCTGCACTGTCTCTAGATTGGTATCATAGAAGGAAGCTTTGCTTGCTTAGACAAAAAACTGATTGTAATAATTATTTCATTGGTTCCTATGAATGTGATCATACTTTCCTAATCAGGGGAGGATGGGGAATAAAAGGAGGAACTGATCTTTTTTTTCGAGGAATTTATTATGTGTGTGGTAAGAATGCCTATTATAGGCTGCCTGCACATTGGCATGGATGTTGTTATCGTGGTATAGTGTTTCTGAAGATATACCATGTGGATAATAATAATTGAATCAATGGAGTAAAGAATGGACTAATTAGCAATATGAGAGTGAGTTTTTTAGAAATAGTAGGAGATATTTTTGGAGCACTGATACCTTCAGTTGGAGTTATTCTGCATTCACACAGGATTCAAAATTTGTCCACAGTTGATGATCGGTTATCAACAGACACTGCTGGAGGATTCTTAATGGTTGATACTTAAATGGTTGCAATTAGGTCTATGGTTTTGCAAAATCGACTTGCCCTTGATGTAATATCGGCTAAAGAGGGTGGGGTCTCCAATATGTTGAAAATACAACAATGTTGCACTTATATCCCTGATAAGAGTAGAAGTCTTGAGGGGTTTATTAAGAATATTACAAATCTTCATCAAGCTTTGTCTGAATTGAAGGTTGATGGTGCTTGGGAAAAACTTGGTAAGAGTTTTGCTCAGTGGATAATTGGCTTTCTACTTTTGGTAATAGTGTTCTAGGGAAAATAATAGAGCAAAAAAAATATTGTTGCAGCGGCTGTAGCAATACTAATGATTTTCTTGATTTATAAATATTGTAGATGCAAAAGAGATACTTCAGATAATAAACGTAGAACAAGAAAAAGCAGGAGAGAAGAAATAGAATTGGAAGATATGAGAGGGAATTATTATGAAGTCATGAAGGATTTAGATTGGATAAGGATTAAACACGAGAGAACATCTGACTTTTAAAGAAATAATAATCTTTATTGGGGCGTATTTTGGTGATGGCTTAAAACACCATCAAAGAGGGGATTGATGGAGCAGGGTTTTGAAATGGAAATGTGAGCAAGAGGGAAAGATGAACTTGACTTGTCCTTCGAACCCTGAGTGCCTGCCAAGTTACGAATGAAAAGAACAATGTTATGAACGTGAAAGGAAGCCTCCTTTGCAGAGACGATTCAGAAAAGGGGGTGGTGATGAACAGAGTGTCTGAATTAAGCAGACCACTCTTGCAAAGTCCAAAGATCAGGGCTTGATCCATCACCGTTATTTATCTCACTGCACCATCCCAGCTCAGAACCTGGCTATATGCAAATCAGTCTGTCCCTGGCCCAGTGCATCATGGGAACAGGGCAGACTAAACTACCAAGCCAATTCTTCACCAGAAAGGAGACAAGCTACCGGGGACCGGTTTCTGGCATTTCAGCCGTCTTCGGCGCGGCTTGCTTGAATCCTGACGGTGCAGTGAGAAAGGGACTCATGTCTGAGTATACCCTGCCACACCTATAGTGGCCAAAAACAATTCAGAAAAGGGGGTGGTGATGAACAGAGTGTCTGAATTAAGCAGACCACTCTTACACAGTCCAAAGATCAGGGCTTGATCCATCACCGTTATTTATCTCACTGCACCATCCCAGCTCAGAACCTGGCTATATGCAAATCAGTCTGTCCCTGGCCCAGTGCATCATGGGAACAGGGCAGACTAAACTACCAAGCCAATTCTTCACCAGAAAGGAGACAAGCTACCGGGGACCGGTTTCTGGCATTTCAGCCGTCTTCGGCCCGGCTTGCTTGAATCCTGATGGTGCAGTGAGAAAGGGACTCATGTCTGAGTATACCCTGCCACACCTATAGTGGCCAAAAACGATTCAGAAAAGGGGGTGGTGATGAACAGAGTGTCTGAATTAAGCAGACCACTCTTACACAGTCCAAAGATCAGGGCTTGATCCATCACCGTTATTTATCTCACTGCACCATCCCAGCTCAGAACCTGGCTATATGCAAATCAGTCTGTCCCTGGCCCAGTGCATCATGGGAACAGGGCAGACTAAACTACCAAGCCAATTCTTCACCAGAAAGGAGACAAGCTACCGGGGACCGGTTTCTGGCATTTCAGCCGTCTTCGGCCCGGCTTGCTTGAATCCTGATGGTGCAGTGAGAAAGGGACTCAGGTCTGAGTATACCCTGCCACACCTATAGTGGCCAAAAACGATTCAGAAAAGGGGGTGGTGATGAACAGAGTGCCTGAATTAAGCAGACCACTCTTACACAGTCCAAAGTTCAGGGCTTGATCCATCACTGTTATTAATCTCACTGCACCATCCCAGCTCAGAACCTGGCTATATGCAAATCAGTCTGTCCCTGGCCCAGTGCATCATGGGAACAGGGCAGACTAAACTACCAAGCCAATTCTTCACCCGAAAGGAGACAAGCTACCGGGGACCGGTTTCTGGCATTTCAGCCGTCTTCGGCCCGGCTTGCTTGAATCCTGATGGTGCAGTGAGAAAGGGACTCATGTCTGAGTATACCCTGCCACACCTATAGTGGCCAAAAACGATTCAGAAAAGGGGGTGGTGATGAACAGAGTGTCTGAATTAAGCAGACCACTCTTACACAGTCCAAAGATCAGGGCTTGATCCATCACCGTTATTTATCTCACTGCACCATCCCAGCTCAGAACCTGGCTATATGCAAATCAGTCTGTCCCTGGCCCAGTGCATCATGGGAACAGGGCAGACTAAACTACCAAGCCAATTCTTCACCAGAAAGGAGACAAGCTACCGGGGACCGGTTTCTGGCATTTCAGCCGTCTTCGGCCCGGCTTGCTTGAATCCTGATGGTGCAGTGGGAAAGGGACTCATGTCTGAGTATACCCTGCCACACCTATAGTGGCCAAAAACGATTCAGAAAAGGGGGTGGTGATGAACAGAGTGTCTGAATTAAGCAGACCACTCTTACACAGTCCAAAGATCAGGGCTTGATCCATCACCGTTATTTATCTCACTGCACCATCCCAGCTCAGAACCTGGCTATATGCAAATCAGTCTGTCCCTGGCCCAGTGCATCATGGGAACAGGGCAGACTAAACTACCAAGCCAATTCTTCACCAGAAAGGAGACAAGCTACCGGGGACCGGTTTCTGGCATTTCAGCCGTCTTCGGCCCGGCTTGCTTGCTAATTTGCATATAGCCAGGTTCTGAGCTGGGATGGTGCAGTGAGCTAAAAAACGGTGTTGGATCTAGCCCTGATCACTTGACTGGGTGAGAGTATTCTGCTTAATTCAGAAACTCTGTCCATCACCACCCCTTGTTGTTAAATATTTTGTCTACCATAAGCGTGGAAGGGTATACTCAGATGTGAGTCCCTTGCTCATTGCACCATCAGGATTCAAGCAAGCCGGGCCGAAGACGGCTGTAATGCCAGAAACCGGTCCCCGGAAGCTTGTTTCCTTCCCAGTGTAAGAATTGGCTTGGTAGTTTGGTTTGCCCTGTTCCCATCATGCACTGGGACAGGAACAGACTAATTTGCATATAGCCAGGTTCTGAGCTGGGATGGTGCAGTGAGCTAAAAAACGGTGTTGGATCTAGCCCTGATCTCTTGACTGGGTGAGAGTATTCTGCTTAATTCAGAAACTCTGTCCATCACCACCCCTTGTTGTTAAATCCTTTGCAGAGAGGCGCTCAGCGAGAAAAATAATACAATGTAAGCGATGACTGCCAGAGAAGAGGAACCAAGCCATAGAGACGTGAACTTTATTTCCTGAGGAGAAAGTTGATGTGATTATGGATGACTAAAACAAAGAAGTCTTTAAAACCTATGTTTGCGTAGAGAGTGGTGTGACAGTACACCCCCTTCCTAATCCAATCAAATGTGAGGCATGACCTAAGTTAGATACTTCTGTTAGTTGGGTTTTAGGGTATAATTTAAGTATGGGCGAAATTTGCGAATTCGCGGTCCGCGAATTCGTGCAAAATGGCAAAAAAAGTCTGCAAGTTTGTGAATTTTCCCACGAACTCGAGGATTTTTGAGTCATTTGCACAAATATGTGACCACGTGTGCCTGTACCTTTGCCAGCGCACCAAAAGGCGCCGAGGTCCCTTGAGTGAGCTGGTCATTATAGTGGGGATTGGCGGGAAGACGTTTCATACCGCTAGTGTGTGGTGGACGGGGCCAAACGGGCGGGGCTTCTTTGCGAGTTCACATGCATCTTGTTTATAAAGGGTCAGAGACTGAGCAGAGCAGCAGATGAGGAGAAAGCAGCCTCCTGGTCACAGGAGCTACACGGGGATGGCGCTCGGAAAACTCATGGATGCAAAAATATGTTTGGCACAGGACCCCAGAATCCTTCAGATGTCCAAGATAGCTCTGCTGCGCGTGTTGGTACAAAGCCATTCTGATCCTGCTCAGTGGGTTCAGGCGCCTGCAGCTGCTGCTGCTGGACAATGTCCCATCTCATACTAAACTGCCCCGTACAGGCATATGCTGGCGCTGGGCAGTAGGGTGCAGTGGCATGCGGGTGCTCCACGCCTGGTACATGCGCATACCGGTGCCAGGGGGGGACACGTGTTTATTGGTGCTGTGAAGCAAGTTATGACTTTACATTTTGACTGCACCAGACGGTGGTACCACCTACACGGATCAGAAGCATCCAGGCACCAGACTTCATGGTGCAAGAGCATAATGGTGCTGTGCGGTACGGGTATATATGTACTGGGGGCAGGGGGGCACTTAGCACAATGTGTGCTCACACCCAGAGGGCTCCCAGGCAATTGAGCACAAATGATTTTCACACTGACAGGGCTCCGGGGCAGTTCAGCAGCACGGGGGTTCACACCCACTGGTGTAAAAGGTGAGCACATACTAGTATCGATGCCCAGGCTGCTGGCGCAAGACGCCTCTTAGTTTCCATTCTGAATAATTACCAAATAAAGAGACGGGCGCTGGAAGCAGGAATCAAGAACAGAGTTTATTTCTCATGAGGAGAGCCTGTCATTTCGGACACGAAACACAGTGTCTTTCAGGAGGTGCTCTAACAAGTGAGCTGAGACGTCTTCTTTTATACCTTACAAAACACTTGGCATTACAATCAGGACATTGTGACGCAAAAGAAAGGACATCCCTATAATCCTCGTGTCAATCCTACCCCACATATGTTCACAATAGGGACCCTTGACCTGCTGATAAGAGGGGAGGCAATGACGCAGCTGAGTGTTCCGCTGATTATTAGGAGATGTGCGCCTGATCGTAGCCCAGGGGGTGGGGAAGCTAGGATCAATAGTGGGTTCTTTGAAGAGGAGTGACTTCATATAATAAGGGGCAGTAAATGGTATCTCCTGGCTTAGGCGATGGCCTCAGACATGCGTGGTCAGTCGGACTCGGGGGAAGGGGTCATCAAAGGAGTGGTATTCATGCCGCGTGGACAATCGAGCGCGGAGGGAAGGCTTGTCAACAGAGGGGCATTCATGGAAGGAAAGGAGGTGTTGGTCAGGCGCAGCCGTGACTCCCAAGGACAGGGTCTTGCAGAAGAGGAAGGTTTATGACTTGTCCATGTGAGGGAGGAGGGGGGAGCCAGGGTGCGCACAGGGACAGAGTCGCACAGAGAGAAAGGTCTTGTGATCTGTACATGAGAGAACAGGGGCAGTCAGATACAGCTGGGGGGGGTTGGCGTGGGTCAAGCAGGAGGGTTGCCTTTCATAGCAGGGTCATAGCAGGGTCATGCAGAGGGAGAGGGTGTCATGGCCTGTGCATGTGAGAGGGGGTTTAAGATACACGCAGGAGGGAAGCCGGGGATTCCAATGGGTAAAAGGCCATGGTGCCTAGAATGGCTGTCATGTACATGTGGGTACGGGTTTTCACTGGCAGAGCGATGCGGTCAATAATGTACGGTATTTATGGCGCTTACAGGGAGAGGAGTGGAAAACGGGAAATAAACGCTGTTTATGTACATCAATTTCTTCAATTTCCACAGTCGCCCCTTTTTACATTACAGCGTTCATTTTTGTAATTGAGGCGTTACAGATAGACAGGCATCATTGAAGAATCAGCATTTGTCGATACTAACATTCGGCATATAATCATGGACAGTTGATGTGATGGGCAGAATGTAGCACATAGGAAATTGTATTCGTCGAGTTCCTATCATTTCAAAGGCACTACATAGCATAAATGTTTCTGACTTAAAAAATGTGACCAATGAACAGTTTGACCAAGTAGTTGAGGGCAGAATTCAGTTCAATACACAAGATCTCTTCGTCACAGTGTCTTTTTGGCAGTGAGCCATCACTGGTAGGCTCTAGTCCGAGTCCTTTCGTTGGCGCTGTTGAGCACCGGCGGTGGAGCTATAGGTCCGGCTCGGGTCCATCCTTACGCGTTGCAGGGTGCGGTCAGTCCTCTGCTGTTAGACCACAGTCTTGTTCCCTAAACAATCCTTTTAGTGGCGCCTTTATGCTCGGCACCCATATTCCTGCGGCGCACCCCAATTCCACCTGGATGCTGTTCTTCCTTTCGGCAAGAAGTCACGTGGAAAAGAGGGTGTGTTGTCTCGATAGTCGATGGGAGTGAGAGGGCGGAGTGGGGGCAGATTTTCCTGGGACACACCAAAGGGACCAAGGGAGCAAATGATAACAAGCAAGCAAGCCCATCAACCGGGCTTGAAGAGGGGGACGGAAGCTCCAGGCACGTGTGGGTAGGCAGACAAAAGGCTTCAGGACAGCCCTTCATCCTTTCGTTTTACCACATTGGAGAGTGCTGTCTCGTCCCGTATTCCTGTCGTGCTGGGGCTCCACCTTTGGTCGATGTCGCATGTGTCCCATGATCTGCGGCCAGGCTGTGTGTCACGTCCGACCCTTCTCCTCCGGTGATCGTATATCTTTGAAATAGGTACAAAACAAGTTTTTAGAGAACTGGTCAGGGGAAGACATTTTATGCACGTGAATTCCTCTCTCAATCCTTCGCACTTGGGAGGTACGCCCATTGGTCACTGTCAGAAGTTCATTTACCAAGCAGTGCATATGTCAGTATTCCTACTGAATTCATGCCAAGTTTTATTCATCATCTATATATGCCACATATAAAGAAAAGTCAGACTCTTATCAACTGTGCATTTCATCAAACTCAACACTTCGGGACCTCCAGGGAGACTTGTCTTTCTAACCTTAGCCTTAACAGTCTAACATTTCTCTTCAAGGCTGGCTCATCTTTTCAAAACAGGGCGGGGGCGCTATCATCGAGAGTCAGGGTAAAACAGGTTTCTCTCGAGGGACGACAGTTACTCATGGTCATCATGTTTATATCCGGGACAGCAGCTGGGGTCAATCAAGTGGGGCGGGGATACTTCGGGCATTCGCGTTTGGGTGCAAAGGGGATGGGGCAATCGGGACGTCGGGGGTCAATCTAGGCGTTGGCGTTTGTCTCTAGTGCACCGACAAATAAGGTGCCATTGACATTCAGTTCCCCCATAAAAGGCCAGATTGGGGGACTTTAGTCGTCTTACCTGTCCTTTCTTTTTTTAGCCAATTCGAGTTCATTCATTTTGCAGAAAGGAGAGGTAGTAATATGGCGAGATACAATCATTTTAGTTTCGGACAATTTCGCTGAACACCTTCGTATTCAATAAGTATCCAATCAGACTGGTGTCAGCAAGGCACCATTTTACCATAAAAAGGAAGAGGAAATAGGGAGACTCTCATAGAGAGTGAGAGTCGTGCGCAATCTAAACGAGCTATTCAGTACACATATGACATGTAGAGAGAGAGAGAGAGAGAGAGATAGAGGGAGAGAGAGAGAAAGACGTGTACGGTAATAGGTCATTTAGTGCGCTCACAACGCGGAACGACAGGGGTCAGGTAACACGCAAACACAGACAGAGGGAAGACATAAATCTGTACATTACATACACACAAACTCAGACAAGGGAAGACAGTACATGTGTTACATACAAAAGCGTTCACGACAAAACACAAAACAGTTGTTGGCCAAACAAAAATCTTCATGCGCATTCTGCGCATTTTTTAACATCCTATTTATTCATGGGCTGAGTTCTTTTTACCTTTCCTCCTTCTCTTCTCGTTGGCTATTTTTGCGAACGCTTCCAATGGCCAATACTTACACCTCGGTCAGCCGGTCAGAAATTAACCTGGTCGGGCTATTGCCCATAGGTGGATCTTAAGCCATTTTTGATTTTCTTCCTTTGGTTGGACGTTCTCCAGGCTGAGGCAACAGAGGGTATTGGTCAGGAGAACAGTCAGGCAGCTTGGTTATATCTATAGGAGGGTGAGAAGGAGGTGGTACATTTCGAACATCAACAAAATTTTCTAACTTCCCAGACGGGTGGTGCCTGGGTACCCTTACCTCAGGACTTTTCCTAATCTTTTCCCTTATCTAATTAAACGTCATAACCGCGTTATCTAGCGTGCTAATGTCGAGTCAATGTGCTAATGTCGAGTCAATTTCCGTCATTACAGTACCCGTCAAGTTTCTATGTCAGTCCATCCTCCCAGTCGTTACGTTCTAAGGAGGAACAGTCATGTTTAAGTCTATGTTTTTAGAAAAACTTATCGTCATAAGGACTATGCACTTATTCCCTCCTTCCTTTGTCGTCGGTGATTCGATCATCGTTCTCCCATACTTCAGCCGACGTTCTGACGTGACCTACAGAAGGGAGGAGATAGAAGGGATGGGGGGCAGCATTCAAAGCACATCAGCATGCAGTAGTCCGAAAATGTTTTTACCTACCACATACTCGACCTATCTCCACGTACTGCATTTCTTTATCATCTCGGCGTTTAAGCCCAGAGGGACCAGTAATGTCGGATAGATAATCATTGACGATCTGCGTATCTACATGAGTTACTTGGTCGCAACCCCTTTTGTTGGGTGCAAGGGTGGCGGTCAGGTGGCATTTCTGTGGTGTCGTTTTAAGGGCGTCTAAAACACTTTTCCGGCTGCCTGTGACACATAATGTAGCTGCTAAATATCTGGTCCTTTTTAACCTTCAGCTTTCATCATACTTATTCTTCGCTCACAGTAGCAAAACATCCAAAACTCATTAATGCAACCGCTACAACTATGCTTTCTTTTTCAAAATACTTTTAATAAAAAGTGTCGATGTAGAAATACAGGCCTACAACCCAGTGGACCGGCCATGGAGCAGATTGGAACTGTACATAAGAAGAACGAAGTTGGTGGCAGTTCATTGCATAAAGTGCAGCAGTGCAATAAAATCGTATCAAAGTTTCCTACAGAGCAAGCATGATGCATGTCAAGAATTCAGTTTTTCAATTAATTCATTAATTCATTATCCAAATGCTCATTCACTGTCTAAATTACACCAATTCATTTTCCAAATCATAATTAGTACCCACCCTAAGTCAGTTCATTGTCCAAACATATGATCAATATCTGTATTGCTTTCTTCTCTAAGCACATAATCACTATCCATCTTATCAATTTTCATTGTCCAAAAATGCACACGTATCTCAGAGCATCAAGATTCGAGCAATCCGGGTGAACAGGGAGTTTGAAAGTTTTGTTTCATGTATCGGCGCCATTTTGGGCCGGGTCAGGCAGGTTCCAGCATAGTCAGAATGTCTCCAATGACTCGTGGTTGGAGCAGAACCTTCCGTTGGTAGTTCAAAAAGTCTTGCGCAATGTGGTAACAGTCTAACAATATGGATCATCAGTCAAAAAGTGGGGAGGGCGGCAACAATTTTTCCTACCGGGTCATTCTGGTGTTCCACCGGAACTGAACAAGTCTGTACCTTGGCTGTATTTTAGCCATTTCCAAACTGAGGCTGGCGCCGGCAGGAGTGCGTCGATGTCGCAGATCCCAGTGAGGGGGACGGGGGCGCCCATGCGGAGGGGTCGGGGGGCCCCCCGGCTCTCATAGAATCTTCAAAGTTGAGGAGAGAAGGCATGGGGCGTGCACTCGTCCCAGGGCAAAAGACTGCTTTTCGATGTGGACCCTCTTTAAGCAAGAGTATTGGGGTGTCGCTGGAAGCCTCCACCTGGAGGGAGGTGGGGGAGGGTCGTTCGCGCCGCCTTCCCCTTCCAGCGACCCCGCGCCGTTCTTCGGCTCCAGTGCTTCGGTATTGGCCGTGCCAGCCATTGAAGATGGGGGGGGGGTCGGTGGCTGAGGCAAGACATCCCCCCCCTTTTTGACATGTGGCGGGACTACCTGTAATTGTCCAGGCGCTGACATGTGGCGGGACTACCTACAATTGTCCAGGCGTCGACATGTGGCGGGACTACCTACAATTGTCCAGGCGTCGACATGTGGCGGGACTTCCTGTAAGCGCCGCCGTCCTTGCTTCAGCTTCGGCCTTCTTTGCGGGCCGAATCAGGCGAGAGTGAGAGGGAGGGGGTGGTCGGTGGCTGAGGCAAGACAGCCCCCTCCCCGTGGCCTGCAGGGCAGCAGAAGAGGAGAGAAGGAGAGGCCATCACGGTTTTCTGGGCCGTCCGCTCCACAGCCTCTCCTTCCAACTGCGGCCAGGCGAGCCCCGCATGCCTCGAGGTCTCGCCTTCCGGATGGGCGTAACCGCGGACCTGTTGCACTTCGGGAGCTTCCGGAATGGGGGTAGGTACCTATTGAATTGTTTCTATTTCATGTGACCGTTATTTGGGCGTGGTGGGCAATGAGGCAGACATGTCGGGAGCAGGAATAGGCAGTGGAGCCTAGCTACCTGTGGCTATTTTTTGCTGTCAAACTTTTTGCCATTTTATATTTCTTATTACGAACTGTTTCTAATGTTTCTTATTTTTAGTGAAGTCGAAAGCTCATCAGGGAGTTACTGACTTAGCCCGATTACTTTTTATTTTTCCTTCTTTTCCTTAGCGTGTTTCGAGCTAAAGTTTTCTGTTAGTAGGGTACGGTGATCACTTCATTTTTATATGTCCTTTCACTGGGGGGTACTCCTGGACGGACCAGGTGAGTTACCTCCAATAAATGGTCCGGGTGGAACTAGATTATCGATCAAAAGGGGAACATATATTCCTTCATTAGGGTATCATCCTGGACAGACCAAAGGATGTACTTCCACTTACTAGGGTAGCCTCCTGGACGGACCAGATGATCTACTTCTACTAAATGGCCCGTGAGTGGGGAGCATATGTCCTCCATAAGGGTAGTCTCCTGGACGGACCATGCGAGCTACCCCCCAAATAAACAATCAGTGGGGAGTGGGTAGGACTGACGAATTCACAAAGGGACATAACCTACCCTTTACTACTTGCAAAGACTAGATAGAATATTTCTACTCCACGTTGTTTGCAGGTAGAAAATACCTCAAACGAAACAAGTCCTGGAACAACAATGTCCAGGCAACCAATCAATCAGTGGGGAGAAAAACAGGCATGACGGATTACAACGGGGACAAATGTCTGCATTACCTGCCCTTCGCTATCTGCAAAGGGAAACAGAATATTCCTATTCGTCTCTGTTTGCGGACAGGGAAGATCTCAAAGAGCAACAATCGATTATTAATCGATTCCAAACAATCAGTGGGGAGAAAGGTAGGCATGACGGATTACAACGGGGACAAAAGTCTGCATTACCTACCCTTCTCTATCTGCAAAGAGGGACGAACGTTCCTACTCACCGCCGTTTGCAAACAGAGAATGTCTCGTTCTCAAGAAGAGAACCAATATTTCAAGTAGCATCCAAAGCTAAATGAACCAATACCAACAATATCAGTATACAAATACCGATTCCAATACAATCAATCAATCAATCAGGTGGATAGAACCACCCTACCAATCAGGCGTAAAAACACCCTACTTAATCTTACCCGGACCGGACCATACGGATAGTTCTTCGTGTTCCTCCTCCAGCGCCCGATCGTTCTCTTACTCCGTGTAGCATTCCTGTGGGATTCCAGTCAGGACAATAGGTCACTCGAGAGAGGTCCGTTCAGAATTGGTGAAGTTCTTTCGATCAGCAGCCGGGCGAGGGCCCTCTCAAGGCAGGTATACTCCGATCATTTTAGATGTTCACTTCTTCGTCTGGATCTCTCTTACCGGACCTTTTTTCACTGATGGACCCCGCGTTGGGACGCCAATTGTAAAAGGTGAGCACATACTAGTATCGATGCCCAGGCTGCTGGCGCAAGACGCCTCTTAGTTTCCATTCTGAATAATTACCAAATAAAGAGACGGGCGCTGGAAGCAGGAATCAAGAACAGAGTTTATTTCTCATGAGGAGAGCCTGTCATTTCGGACACGAAACACAGTGTCTTTCAGGAGGTGCTCTAACAAGTGAGCTGAGACGTCTTCTTTTATACCTTACAAAACACTTGGCATTACAATCAGGACATTGTGACGCAAAAGAAAGGACATCCCTATAATCCTTGTGTCAATCCTACCCCACATATGTTCACAATAGGGACCCTTGACCTGCTGATAAGAGGGGAGGCAATGACGCAGCTGAGTGTTCCGCTGATTATTAGGAGATGTGCGCCTGATCGTAGCCCAGGGGGTGGGGAAGCTAGGATCAATAGTGGGTTCTTTGAAGAGGAGTGACTTCATATAATAAGGGGCAGTAAATGGTATCTCCTGGCTTAGGCGATGGCCTCAGACATGCGTGGTCAGTCGGACTCGGGGGAAGGGGTCATCAAAGGAGTGGTATTCATGCCGCGTGGACAATCGAGCGCGGAGGGAAGGCTTGTCAACAGAGGGGCATTCATGGAAGGAAAGGAGGTGTTGGTCAGGCGCAGCCGTGACTCCCAAGGACAGGGTCTTGCAGAAGAGGAAGGTTTATGACTTGTCCATGTGAGGGAGGAGGGGGGAGCCAGGGTGCGCACAGGGACAGAGTCGCACAGAGAGAAAGGTCTTGTGATCTGTACATGAGAGAACAGGGGCAGTCAGATACAGCTGGGGGGGGTTGGCGTGGGTCAAGCAGGAGGGTTGCCTTTCATAGCAGGGTCATGCAGAGGGAGAGGGTGTCATGGCCTGTGCATGTGAGAGGGGGTTTAAGATACGCGCAGGAGGGAAGCCGGGGATTCCAATGGGTAAAAGGCCATGGTGCCTAGAATGGCTGTCATGTACATGTGGGTACGGGTTTTCACTGGCAGAGCGATGCGGTCAATAATGTACGGTATTTATGGCGCTTACAGGGAGAGGAGTGGAAAACGGGAAATAAACGCTGTTTATGTACATCAATTTCTTCAATTTCCACACTGGGCCCCGAGGCAGTTCAGTAGCGCATGGGTTCAAAACCCCTGGGCAGCTCAGCAGCACGATGGCTCATACCCACAGGGCTCCCGGGCAGTTTAGCAGCGTCACCCTCTGGTTCATCACTGCCACCCCCTGGTTCACCGCTGCCACCCTCTGGTTCATCACTGCCACCCTATGGTTCACCACTGCCACCCTCTGGTTCATCACTGCCACCCTATGGTTCATCACTGCCACCCTCTGGTTCATCCCTGCCACCCTCTGGTTCGCCACTGGCACACTCTGGATCATCACTGCTACCCTCTTGTCCATCACTGCCACCCTCTGAATCGCCACTGCCACCCTCTGGATCATCACTGTCACCCTCTGGTTCATCACTGCCACCCTCTGGTTCATCACAGCACCCTCTAGTTCACCAGTGTCACCCTCTGGTTCATCACTGTCACCCTCTGGTTCACCACTGCCACCCTCTGGATCATCACTGTCACCCTCTGGTTCATCACTGCCACTCTCTTGTTCACCACTGCCACCCTCTGGTTCATCACTGCCAACCTCTGGTTCATAACAGCACCCTCTGGTTCACCCCTGCCACCCTCTGGTTCATCACTGCCACCCTCTAGTTCATCACTGCCACCCTCTGATTCACCACTGCCACCCTCTGATTCATCACAGCACCCTCTGGGTCACCACTGCCACCCTCTGGTTCACCACTGCCACCCTTCAGTTCACACCTGCCACCATCTGGCTTCATCACAGCACCCTCTGGTTCACCACTGTCACCCTCTGGTTCATCACTGCCACCCTCTGGTTCATCACTGCCACCCTCTTGTTCATCACTGCCACTCTCTGGTTCACCACTGCCACCCTCTGGTTCATCACTGCCACCCTATGGTTCACCATTGCCACTCTCTGGTTCATCACTGCCACCCTCTGGTTCATCACTGCCACCCTCTGGTTCACCACTGTCACCCTCTGGTTCACCACTGCCACCCTCTGGTTCATCACAGCACCCTCTGGTTCACCACTGCCACCCTCCGGTTCACCCCTGCCACCAACTGGTTCATCACTGCCACCCTCTGGTTCATCACTGCCAACCTCTGGTTCACCACTGCCACCCTCTGTTTCATCACTGTCACCCTCTGGTTCACCACTGCCACCCTCTGGTTCATCACTGCAACCCTCTGGTTCACCCCTGCCACCCTCTGGTTCATCCATGTCAACCTCTGGTTCATCAATGCCACCCTCTGGTTCATCAGTGCCACCCTCTGGTTCACCACTGCCACCCTCTGGATCATCACTGCCACCCACTGGTTCATCACTGCCACCCTCTGGTTCGCCACTGCCACCCTCTGGATCATCACTGTCACCCTCTGGTTCATCACTGCCACCATCTGATTCATCACAGCACCCTCTAGTTCACCAGTGCAACCCCATGGCTCATCACTGCCACTCTCTGGTTCATCACTACCACCCTCTGGTTCACCACTGCCACCCTCTGGTTCACCAGAGCCACCATCTGGTTCATCACAGCACCCTCTGGTTCACCAATGTCACCCTCTGGTTCACGACTGTCACCCTCTGGTTCATCACTGACACCCTCTGGTTCATTACTGCCACCCTCTGGTTCACCACTGCCACCATCTGGTTCACCACTGACACCCTCTGGTTCACCCCTGCCACCCTCTGGTTCATCACTGCCACCCTCTGGCTCATCACTGCCACCCTCTGGTTCATCACTGCCACCTCAGGTTCATCACTGCCACCCTCTGGTTTATCACTGCCACCCTCTAGTTCATCACTGCCACCCTCTGATTCACCACTGCCACCCTCTGATTCATCACAGCACCCTCTGGGTCACCACTGCCACCCTCTGGTTCACCACTGCCACCCTTCAGTTCACACCTGCCACCATCTGGCTTCATCACAGCACCCTCTGGTTCACCACTGTCACCCTCTGGTTCATCACTGCCACCCTCTGGTTCATCACTGCCACCCTCTTGTTCATCACTGCCACTCTCTGGTTCACCACTGCCACCCTCTGGTTCATCACTGCCACCCTATGGTTCACCATTGCCACTCTCTGGTTCATCACTGCCACCCTCTGGTTCATCACTGCCACCCTCTGGTTCACCACTGTCACCCTCTGGTTCACCACTGCCACCCTCTGGTTCATCACAGCACCCTCTGGTTCACCACTGCCACCCTCCGGTTCACCCCTGCCACCAACTGGTTCATCACTGCCACCCTCTGGTTCATCACTGCCAACCTCTGGTTCACCACTGCCACCCTCTGTTTCATCACTGTCACCCTCTGGTTCACCACTGCCACCCTCTGGTTCATCACTGCAACCCTCTGGTTCACCACTGCCACCCTCTGGTTCATCCATGTCAACCTCTGGTTCATCAATGCCACCCTCTGGTTCATCAGTGCCACCCTCTGGTTCACCACTGCCACCCTCTGGATCATCACTGCCACCCACTGGTTCATCACTGCCACCCTCTGGTTCGCCACTGCCACCCTCTGGATCATCACTGTCACCCTCTGGTTCATCACTGCCACCATCTGATTCATCACAGCACCCTCTAGTTCACCAGTGCAACCCCCTGGCTCATCACTGCCACTCTCTGGTTCATCACTACCACCCTCTGGTTCATCACTACCACCCTCTGGTTCACCACTGCCACCCTCTGGTTCACCAGAGCCACCATCTGGTTCATCACAGCACCCTCTGGTTCACCAATGTCACCCTCTGGTTCACGACTGTCACCCTCTGGTTCATCACTGACACCCTCTGGTTCATTACTGCCACCCTCTGGTTCACCACTGCCACCATCTGGTTCACCACTGACACCCTCTGGTTCACCCCTGCCACCCTCTGGTTCATCACTGCCACCCTCTGGCTCATCACTGCCACCCTCTGGTTCATCACTGCCACCTCAGGTTCATCACTGCCACCCTCTGGTTTATCACTGCCACCCTCTGGTCCATCACTGCCACCCTCTGGTTCACCACTGCCACCCTCTGGTTCATCACTGCACCCTCTGGTTCACCACTGCCACCCTCTGGTTCACCACTGCCACCATCTGGTTCATCACTGCCACCCTCTGGTTCATCACTGCCACCCTCTGGTTCTCCACTGCCACCCTCTGGTTCACCACTGCCACCCTCTGGTTCATCACAGCCACCCTCTGGTTCACCACTGTAGATTATGGGGAGAAAGCACACCTGCCCAGCCTCAACTGGGGGCTAGTTAATGTGTTACTGAATTTGAGCTTCAAGCCCGGCACCTGCTTCCTTATCTGTAAGTGCTTCCTGCTGTGGTTTAATTTTTGTGACAGCCTGGAGCATTGTGCCATACTTGTAACTATTCTCTGACCCTGATTCGAGAGTCAGAGCAGGGTCAGAGAATAGTTGCAAGTAGGCAACAACTCTGGAGGCGCCACTCAGGAAGCACTTACAGGGTTACAGCAGGCGCCCAAGTTGAAGTTAATTTCTTTGTAACCGTTTTGTAAATGGTTACACTGAAATTTGCTTCAACTTGGGCACCTGCTGTAACCCTGTAAGTGCTTCATGTACTTCAGTTTTTGAAAATCTGCCCCGCACGCGATTTCGCAGATTTTTCTGCAATTTCACAAGATTCGCAGACCGCGAAATTGTAGAAAATCTGCAAATTCCGAGAACGGAACGGATTTTACGCCCATGCTTAGTATAATTGAGTTGATCGGAGGGAGGGGTTTTGGACAGTTTGCTATTTCTTCTGTGTTTCCTGACTTAGTCTTTGCCTCTTCAAATCTTCTTGAAAGGCCTTTGCTGTTACCTTGGCCAGATGATGGTATTTTCCTATTTGGGTAAGTATAGTCTGATATATGAATTTGCATATCTTTTGCAAATGTATTTTATTTCTGAAACTTTTGTCTCTTCTGCTATCCACTCCTCAATGTATTATCATTGATTGTGAATTTGTCATTTTCTCTTCTGATGTTGTTTGCTTTGTGACGGTCCATGATTGGTGCTGAATTTATGTACTTTAGGAGCATTGTTTTACATTTATTTAGATAAATATTATAGATATACAAATAAGTCTGTTTTTATTAGAATATTTTTATTACGAGTACTAATTTGTCTACATGATTAACAACACAAAGATTACATCGCCATATTTAGTAAATCCGGAAGAGCATAATAATGGAGATTGTTCAGTTTGTATAGTCTTTAGAAACACACTGATTCATTCACCAGTGCAAAGGAGCTTTGTTGGGTAATGGAAATTGGGGCTTGTCTTTAGAAAAATTATAAGGTCCTGAGCGCTGGATCAATGCCTTTGACATCTACCAACAGAAATCTTAACATAAATACTGAATACATTTTGCTTCCATTTGTCAAGGGACGCCAACGTTATTAGCAAATGAACCCTGTGTACCTCTTTCCCCTTTAAACATGCCCCTTAATGCGTCTGCATGAAAGTCAGTATATCAAAAGTATTTTAAACATGCACTCTGTCTGGCAAATTTCATACAGATTTATAAAACTGCACTACAGCTATTCAGTGGCGTAGCAAGGAGAGGATGAGCGGGAGAGTGGTCCGCCCTGGGCTACATGAGTTTTGGGGGCGGGAGGTAACACCTCTTCCTGAAGCAGGCTTCCATTGCTCCTGAGCCTCGAAGTATTCACCCCCCAACCGCACGTTGTTACCATCGGCGTTGCGGGAATTGCTAGTACCCCCCCCCCCGCATTCTTTCATACATCCGCCGCGAGGCGGTGAACCCAGGGGCCGCCACGGCTACTGCAGGTATTAGCAAGTCTAAGTTCTTTTGCCACCTTTTTACCTTTGTCTCCCCTTAACAAATATCTCTATACTTGGCTTAACCTGGTAACAGCCTTCGAAATGCACTTAGAGGCATTAAACAGAGCCTTGTTACCAGCAATTGTTTTTTTTTACTCCTCTAAAACTGTGCGTACCCTTTGACAGATCTGCAAGAAACTCAAAATACTAGCAACAAATGCATGATAAATATCGGTCATCTGTCATGCATATCTGTAAAACTGTATCAATGTGATTTGCAAATAAAAATGTTCACAACCCCTCACTTTAACTCTGGACTCTTTCCCCTGTTGCTGAATCTGCATGAAATGTGGATTTCAGCACAGACCTTAACTTGCTAATAGCCTGTCAAATTTTCTGCAGATTAGTTAAACAAAACCAAAATTCTTAGCACATGGAAATGAATTACCCGACTTTAACTTTGCTGTCCCCTTGCTTGATCTGTATGCGATTTGTTGGACCCACAGAAGCATTATCTTGCTAATTACTGCTCAAATTCAATGCAAATTTGACAAACAAATGTCGGCGTTATTAGAGTTATTAGCAAAAAAAGGGGCATATTTACAAGCCACTGGAATGTCACTTTTTTCTACGTTCCTGTGGTAATAGGGATCTTGCCTTAATTATTTACAAGGCAGCATTACCTTTACTTAACGCTGCCTTGTTAATAAGGCCCCCTTTCACGCTATGCTTAGCGTGAAAGGGTGGGGCAATGGGTGTAGTGGTGGGCGTTCCACCGCAACACCCATTGATTCTGACGCTGCCCCCTATCTACAAGGGAGGCATGTCATAACTAAGACCAGGGAAAACCTGGTCTTAACCCTGGCGCAACGAAGAGAAATGTGTAGTTTCTCCTCATTTTTGCTGTTTTCATGTATACTGCGTTTTGCAGCACACATGAAAACAGCAAATGGCCAATGATTGTTTATGTTCAGGAATGTCCCCCTTCCTGCACAGAAAAAATAAATTTTTTTTAAATGCCATTTTGGAACTTCTATGTGAGCTGCGTTAAGCAGCACACATAGAAGTTACAAAACTAAGCGTGAGCGCAAAATCTGTTACGCTCGCGGATTTTCGGTAAATCCGCGAACTCCCGCAAATTTACCGAAAATCCGCGAATCCGCGAGCGGCGGATAAAGGGGGCAAAAGTTCAAGCCTTCAAGCTTGAAGTTGTTGTAACTATTTTCGGATGGCGCCGGTAAGCTGCCAGTGCCATCCTAAAATAGTTACTAAATTAGCTTCAACAGGAAGCACTAATAGATAAAATAAAGCAGGTGCTCGAGCACCTGCTTTATTTTATCTATTAGTGCTTCCTGATGAAGCTAATTTAGTAACTATTTTCGAATGGCGCTGGCAGCTTGCCGGCGCCATCCGAAAATAGTTACAGGATGATGGATGGACAGCTCACTCCAGGGACCCCTGCGCGCATCGGTGTGCATAGTAACACACACATGGCCGCTGGAACTAGTTGAAGCTCAAATTCAGTGACTCATTCATCAGCCCAAAAACAATTGTGAGCGTCGTCGAGGCTGGGCAGGTGTGCCTTCTTCCCAAATCTACCGTTGAAAATCAGCTGTGATGCTGGATAGAGGCCTTTGTATCCTTGACTTTCACGAGCGCAATCCTCGTGCTGTTCCTGTGACCAGGAGCTTCTTTCTCTTCATCTGCTGCTCTGATCGGTCTCTGACCATTCATACGCACAAGAGGCACTTGAACTTGCACAGAAGACCCCCCATTTAAAAAGCCCGCAAAATCCGCGAATCCGCAAATTTGCGGATCCGCAAATCCGCGGATCCTGGATCCGCGAAATCCGCCCATGCTTGGCATTTAAAGATTGTTTATGTGCAGGAAGGGACACCTTCCTGTACATAAACAATCTTCCCCTGTATGCAGGCACCCTTACATTATAGTGCAAGGGTGCCTGCGTTGACGCTAGGCTTCTAAGTGTAGTGTCAGCACGGGGGGACATGCAGGGCTGCACCATATTATTGTCAAATGGTGCAGCCCTGCGTTTCTGAGATGGTGGAGTGAGGTGTTAAGTCAGGAAGGCTAACACTTCACCCCACCACTTCCCTTGTTGATCTGCCCTGATCTTCTTTGACTCCCCATTTAACTGTGCTCCCATGTCAGATCTCCACAAATTTTAGAGAGTGAGGACTGCTGATGATGAAGCGTGACACCTGGTGGTGTGTGAGGACAGTCTAAACATTGGGCTCGATTCACAGAACTAACTTAAGGCAAAATCCTAAACTTACTACTTTTGGTATTCACAGAAGTTAGGATTTTGTCTTAAGACAGACTTAAGACAGACTTGTTTTGAGATGCCCAACACCACACAGAAAATGGCGTAGTGCGCCTTTGTTTTCGTTAAGAATCAGACACTCCTTCAGGGTAGCTTCTTGTTGTGTGTACCTATGCTACTCGAAGGCCAGCCTACCCTGACTACCCTGTAGCCCCTTATTCCCTCCCCTAGTGAACATTAGCGATACTGTGTGTATATATCGACATGAAGCTTGCCATGCCAAACCTAAACTAGATACATTTTTGGGAAAAGAATGGTACCAAAGAAATTACCAAAACAAAAAGCAGCTTTTCGTTGGAAATGCTGACCAAACCATAACTAGAGTCACTATCAGATATATTGAGCTTACCAAAAACTACAATCAGAAAGTGTGAATGTTTGCCAGACTCCTCATGCAACCGATGTAATATTCTAATTTGTTCTGACACTTTTCTGTAAACTGCTCTTACATCAATTGGATATGGAAAAAGTAATAAATAAACAAAATACACATGGCCTGCTTTAATTCTTTTATAGAAAATATTAGTTGTTTACAGTCGAGATGCTTTACTTTTAATGGGACATTGCCAGATACAATTTTGATCAATATCTGTTTTATAATCAGAACAGTATGCCAACACTTCTTAGAATTCAGCAGTGCATTTAATGAAAGAGTCATTTCCAACAGGAAGTAGATATATTTATACTAAGTGCAACATTTAAGACTTAGAGCTGGGGCACCTATGAGATTTCCAACAGCGGGGACTCAGCTAGTTATACTTTCAGAAACCTAAGGCCCATCTGCCACATGGCCACCACATTATGATTGGTCACCCCATGGATATTATTCCTGCCAAGGCACATCTTGCAAGGCATGGTGGCAATAAAAGGATAATATCTTCGTTATTATCATTTTATTTTTCTTTGCTATGGTGCTGGGATAGGGCGGGGCGAAGCTGTTGTCGGAGCCTGGGAGGAGTGGTTTATGCACACTCTAAGTGTGCATGACGGTTTGGTCGGCTGTCTAGACCCAGCCAGACAGTCATGCGCAGTTTGCAAGTTCCCCACCAGGCTGCAACACTCAGCCTGGCGGGGAACATGCACAGGCTTCCTGTCCCCGTCTGAGCACTGAACCACAGTGGCCAGATCAGTCACAACGCTGCATTGCAGTGGTGTGATTGGCTTAGGGGAGCCTGTGTGCTTCTGGGACTCATTAGCAATGACAGAGGAGAGGCGGAGACAGCGGCAAGAAGCGAAGTACTTTTTATAAAATGTTTATTTCCCCCATCACTCCCATGCTTCCCGACCCCCGTTCCCTGCCAGCCGCCACTGCAAGGTGGACAAACCTGAAACAAATTATAGATAAGCCTACCTGCAAGGAGAACACTCCCTGCTTAGGAAGACCATTGATTGTTCTGTGTCACAGAAACCGCTTTTGGGGGCTGTTTCTAACAGACTAAAGCACCCAGCTGCAAGGACCTGGTGGTGCACGTGGCAATGAATTTTTGTCAAAAGTGATGCAGTTGCAAGAGCACACCTGTGGATAGGCAAGGTTGGTCGGCACTCTTCTGCCCAACCAGGCTCCTGGACCTTGCGCTGTGGTATAAGTATCATGATCACTAGTGCTTGTTCTTCAACCCTGTAGAGACAAAGCACCCCCTCTCTACCAGAGGCCTTTCGAAACATGCATGGATCAGATGTTCTAAAACAATTATGTGCGCCCTCTTTTTTGTTTGTTCGGAATTGTTGAAAAGTACATTCGAGGGTCCATGGCTGTGTTTATACAGAGAAGGAAAGCTGAAGAAGTTTCTGGCCACAGGGAAAGAGGATTTCTTACATCTCTCCACCTCAGCCAAGCATGGCTGGAACACTTTGCTTAGACTTTCCTGAGTGCTGGATGCAGACGACATTCAATATTAAATCCCATTAACCCGAAGTCTTGGCTGCAAAGGACCTATGAAAACCCTGATGCGTTTCACCTGAACTGCAGAGTCATTTGAGTGAATTGCATCAGCTCTTTGAAAAGGCAAAACGTCTTTCTAGCTGGGCCCAAAAGGTGATTTGCACATTGGAGGATTAAGGTGGGCTTTTCATCGGCCTTCTTTGCCTGCAGTCTTCATCTTTCACTCAGCAGCTTCTCGTATTCATTTTCCCAGTGAGCCTGGGCTCCCTGACAGTCACTTGTGGGCATCTGGTCATCTCTGGTCACCACCGGTTGGTAATCGTTCTGCTTCCTGGGTGTGGGCATGTCACTGCTCGGGCAGCTGCTGTTCCCAAAGTCATTGATCGGGTTGATGTTCATCTGGCAGACGTTCACTATTGGGGCATTTTGGTTGGCGCGGGCATTTAGCTCGCTCATGCTGGAATGAAATGGAGAGAGGGTCAGTAGGGTTTGGCATGGATTGTTTTATATCTACATTTTAAATTTAGCACATTTAGAAAACATGATGTCGCAAACAAAACTGCTATCACAACATTCTGCCCAAGGAAGAGCTTCTAAAATATATGAGACAAAAAGTACACTTTTATTTATGTGGAGGCTTGATATGCACCAAAGTGAAATCGGTTATATCAACTTCATGTGCTTCTCAGAATCAGTGCTCAAGAAAAGAGGCTGCAGAAACATTAGGAAAGGATAGGTCATGCCTGAGTTAACAACTCACACAACTGGATGACTCTGGATTATATATATTCCTCAGAGGATATTGAGGATCTGCCTTCCGTACAATGCACTGTTTTGCAGGAGGTGCTCGTTGCGTGCCTGCCTTTGGACAGCCCGTGTTACCCAAGTGGATGCCCAAATTGTATCTTTCGATGGAAGAAAGGATGGGGTAGGCATCCGTGTCAAATCTGAGTCCAGGGTGAGTGACAGTGCCTGCAGTCAGATAACCGGTGTGCTTCTGCAGGGGAGGGCCTGTGGTATGTAAGGAAGAAGGGCTCTGGAAAGGTCTGGGGACGGTATTTAGACTGCCCTCTGAACCTTGACCCTGTCACTATGATATAGGGTACCAGAGAGAAAGAAGACCTCACACATGGAGGACCAGAGGCCAAGGGTCCCTTCTGGAGATCCGACAAGACCACTGGGGACTCGAGGTATGGATGATCCGGTGCTGTGTCACATATGAAAGAGGGGGAGCAGATTAGCCCCAAACCACCCATCAGTAGACATCTCCTTTCATGGTTCAGTGATGTGAGCTGGTGAAAGAGCACTTCCCTGCTTGTGACTCAGGCCATTGTTCAGGGGGATTTCAAATGGGAAATGAGGATGAGACATTCTTGCTGATTCAATATTTTATCCTACATGGGGTAGTAAACACCCACATGGTTAGACAGCTGTAAACACCCGCACTTTGCTGGAAGGAGTGCAGTTACAAGAAATGGCAGCTTCCAACAGTGATATGTGATTTATAGATGCAGACATGGTGTAGGAAATATGCCACGCTGGCCTAAATGTAATGTGCTCTTTAATTTTAAGTGTTGATTGGCAAATGTGCTCCAAATGTGGAGACCGGCATGTGGCCCCAGGGTTTGCTGAAGGCCCACCTCCACACCTCACCTCACAATATCTCCCATTTAGCAATTCTTGCCAATTTATTAAAAATTCATCTGCCAGTATGGCAGATGTAGTTTCCTCAAAAGTAAGAGCTGAGCATGTCGCCATGTGGTCGTGACCCGCTTGGCGTTCTTTTGCATTTTCGGAAACGAACTCTTGTGAGCTTGTTTCTGAACAGCAACATAACAATGGGCTTGATGTGCAAATGCGCAGGGTGCTTTCTCTTTGTACTTGGGGAGCATTGCCTGTTTTCCCTGCTCAGGCTCACGTTCACCGTGGTCCACCATTCTTGTAAAATATGCCTGACCTAATGGACCAGATTATCCAATGATTTTAAAGGGGATAGCCCCCTGACCTTGTTTGCAGTGGCAGGCGATAATTAGAGCAAAGAGGCCACACACACCCATTCATATCATGCCATCACAAATACAGATACATTCATACACATATGCATGCACCAAATATGAAATACAAACATTACATTCTGAAGTGTCTTGTCTCTGGTGGGAAGCCTCTGAGGTTCCAGGAAGGTTGGGACTGCTGCCTCCTAAGGTCAGCCAATGAGAGGAGGCGTCAGATCCTAACTCGTCACAAAGCGGGATGGGCCACGTCAGAGTCGCGGACCCCACCCCACTCTGAAACAACGTGTCAGTGAAAAACACTCGGTCACTGGCCACTTCAGGGCTTAAACTTGAAGCCCCCATGTCTAAGGCCATCAATGAAGCTACCTTTTGTCACAGGGGTGAGGGCCTTGAGTTGCTTTTCCAGGATGAAGAGGTCATGGCCACAGGAGCTGTGAAATCTTCAGCTCAGGCAGATAGGCGTCTGTACATTTAGCGCATGTCTAGCACCCAATGGACTGACCTGAATATAAAGAGTGTATGTCAGGCTGACTTTTCCTCTCAGCCTGATGGACACTCTTTATGCCAAGAAAAAGGGGGTTGGTATGACCCTTCACCCTTAAGTACAGGACACTGCTGCTTGTGTGACCGCCTGAATCTATGGCTGGGGCTCAACTAGCACGCCGTCAGTAACTGGCTAACTTCGTAATGGGGCAGGGAACCTCGATTTTGAAAAAAGTAAGGTGGGGTATTTGTATTCGTATTCGGACTGCAATTCCTCCAACCAAATGAGTGTAAAAGTGTCTTTTTATGAAATGCCTCATTCAGTACTGTTGATAACGCATAATATAATTTATATTCGAGAAGAAAATATCCTTAATAGCCATAGGTGAAATCATCTGTGTATCACTTACGTTGGAATTTCATAGATGCCAACTGCAAAAAAAGCAAAAGAGTAAAATTGTTAAGAAGTAAACTGCAAAATAAAGTGAATAGTATACAGAGACTGAACATTACAGCATTTAGAGAATCCTTCAATTAGGAGCAGGTGCTCAAAGGTCTACTGAGGTGCTGCTCTATGCATCTGTACTGTTAACACCTGCTATGCTTTTTGACTTTCAAACTCACTGTGGTCCCTTCCGCACACCAAGCCCTTTTCAAATTTGATACTACTCTTTAGGTATTCCTTAATTTGAGGTGGTTGGTGTTGAAATCCGAATTTTTGCAGATCTCAGGCTCACCAAATACCATTATTTAAGAGTACTTGTGGAGCAGCAAATTTGTTGGAAGGGTTGGTGGACGTTTGTGTGAACCAAATATACAACCCTTAAGGTTATTCAGGAGAAAAGATTGATATGCTAGAGTACAGATGGTTTACATTTAAATTCAGAGGTAGAAGTGTATGTGCAAAATTGTATGTAGCCAAGAAAGATCCACCAGTTGGGCTGACCAAGGTAAATTGTGTATCATTTTGGATCCCAACAGGAGCAACCAAGTTAAAGTTGAGGATGAGGGAGTGAATGTAGACAAATCTTTGTTGCAACAACTTCCAAATGTGTTCAGTGCCACTTTAGGAAACCTGAAAATGTTTCAAACAATTAATTGTTCACAAAGACAATGCTGAACATGAAGTAAATAAAGTTAGGTACATCCCTATCATGCTAAGAGAGGAGGTATCAGCTGCATTGAATAAGATAGTTTCTATTGGGGTTATCAAGCCTATCAAATGTCTGAATGGATTTCTCCATTAGCTGTGGCACATTGCGACAACAGTAAGATCAACCTGTGTGTGGATTTATGCCATCTCAACAATAATATCGTTATTGACCGCTTTCCATTACCAAAGAAGAATGAGATGGTGTGTAGTTTAAAGGTTGCTAAATTATTTTCCACTATTTATTTGTCGGCTGCCTACCACGTGATATCCCTAAAACCTGATTCAATTAAATATATTGCTTTCATCACACCAATTGAGTGTTTCCAATTTAGAAGGATGTCTTTCGGTTTGGCATTTGTGGCCGCTGTCTTTTAGAGCCTAATGTTCAATGGGCCTTATTTATGAAGGCCTTGCGCCTCCGGTGTGTCACTTTTAACATGGGAAAAAGTGACGCACCGGTGGCGCAAGGTTTTCATAAATGAGGCCCAATGTCTTTAGCAAAGAACCTGGAATTTGATTTTTCTAGTATGATAGTCTTGTATTTAGAGAAGACAACTGTTCACAGTGCCAGGTTAAGGAAAATCATGGACATTCTAAGTAACTATTGTCTCATTGTAGAACTTACAAAATGTAAATTTGCTGAACAGAAGGTGTCCTATTTGAGCCATGAGAACACGGTGTAAGATGTTAAACCTAAGGCTTCTTTAGTCAGTGTTATCAAAGATGCTCCAGCTCTGAGTTGTAAGAATGAGTTAAGTTCCTTTTTCGTTTAAAGTTTATTCCACATTTCGCAGCAAGGAGTTTTCACATGAGGCAATTATTAGAAAATAGAAATAAACTGAAATTTGAGTAGTCTTACCATTTGCAAAGAGGACTTCCAGCTGATCAATTCGACCATCGACAAGGTGCAAGCTTTGGAGTGTTTTGAACATAATTTAGACAGCTGTTTCACTAATGATGCCAGTGGGAAGGGCATTGGAGCTGTTTTTATCTCAGAGAGACAGGATGGAAAGGAGTTGGTTATTTCTTTCGCCTCCCAGGCATTGACCCCAATAGAGGAAAAATACCCAGCAAATGAGAGGGAAGCATTTGCATTTGTGTGGGCTTTAGACCATGTTAGAGCTTTTGTATGGGGCAAACCTGTCACGATAATGTACGATCATAAACCTTTATTTAAACCTCTTACTACAGAATGAACTGTTGGTGCATCTGCAAGAATTGCCAGGTTGTCCATGCGCATGCAAGATTACATCCATAAAGTAGTGTACTTACCTGGCAAGGACAATGTTTTAACTGATTGTCTATCCAGGTTGCCTACAAAACTGGAGGAGTGTGAAGATGATGCATGGAAAAATGTTCAAGTTGCATTTGTGCATGGTAAGGGTGATTATGCTGTGAGCATCGAGGAATGGTTAGCGGAGTGTGGAAGGGATGAAGTACTTAAACAAGTCAAGGAGTGCATTCAGTTTAATTCGACTAACAAAATAAATAATTGATTTTGCACTCACTTTTTTGGGAGGTCAGGTCGCAGCTGACCGTGGACAATGATACTATCTTAAGAGGGGAAATGGTTGTATCTCCTTTTGGTTTATGTAAATATATCATCCAATTATATCACGAGGGGCATTTTGGAATTGTAAGGACAAAGACTATGGTGAGAGATTTGTTTTGGTGGCCAGGGGTGGATGCTGAGATTGAGGGGTTCGTGAGAAATTGTAAGGGTTGTGCTGTTGCTGATAAAACCCTACAAACATTGCCACCACCAAATTCGGAGGGTTGCCTCCTTAAATATCCATGGGATTCTGTCACCATTGACCTGTTTGGTCCAGTTGCTCTGGCTCAAAGGCACGTTATAGTGCTTCTGGATCTGTTTTCAAGGTGGCTGTAGTAAAAAGCTAGTTGAGAAAATTGACACATCCTAGATGTTGGAATTTATGGATGAGGTTTTTTTTCAGAAGGTTTGCCTAATTATGTGTTTAGTGACAACAGGGTACAATTCCAATCAAATGCAGCCAAGAATTATTTCAAGAAGACGGGAGTAGTACGTAGAACCACTTCCTTGTAGAATACCAGTATAAATGGTGCTGTTGAGAGCTTCAACCGAGTTGTCAAAGGAGTCATCCAATCTGCTTGTGTCAGGACTGGGGGCCTGGGTATGCCCCTCACCAGGCTGTGCATTGCAGCCTGGTTAAGAACATGCACAGTGCAAATGACAGTTTGCCCGCCCCAGACAGCTGGTAAAGCAGTTATGTGCACTTGATGAGTGCCTACCACTCCTCCCCTGCTCTTTAGGGAACGCATCCCAGTCCCGCCTGCCCCTGGAGATCTGCTAGAGAAAAATAAAATGATAATAACCTGGCGTTATTATAATTTTGCCTTTCTTGTGGGATGATGCTCCTCCGCCTTAGCGGAGGAGCTGGCACGGTTAATAGAATGGATTTAGATGTGCAATTGCATAAGGCTGTTTGGGCATACAGAGTACCAAAATATTATGCTACCCGATTATCTCCTTTTTTGATCATGAGAGGGCGCAATCCCAGGTCAAAATATAATCCAGGTTGGTTTCATGATACTGAAGTCCAATTTTGGAGTCAGTTCGATGTTGGTGGAAAAGCAGTCTAAAATAAAAGAGTGTTATGATGAGAAACACGGAGTGAAGCTGGTCAGCATTGCTGTAGGTGACTGGATCAATGTAAAGAAGCTGTACAAGGTCAAGAAGGGAGATAGTCAATATTATGAGCCATGGGTGGTAGTGGAGGTTCTCCGTAATGTTGTTAGGGTAAGGAGTGAAAAAGTTTGGAATTAAAGACAAGTTGCACTAGGTTCCAGTGAGTCATTGAAAGAGTTTCCTACGTCTAGTTTTGTGGAGGATTTTCAGTGGTTGGAATCAGATTTTAGTCTGGATGGAAAGGGGAGATGATAGCACTATTGTGGATAGTACTGAGCTGGAAGTTGTGATGGAAGTGAGGAAGCTGTGGATGATCAGAGCAATTAGGAGGTTTCTGTGGACGGAAGTGAGGAAGTATTGGATGGTCAAAATAGTCAGGAAGTTTCTATGGATGAATGTGGAGACGATGTGAGGAGTGAAATACTGAGAACAAGGTGGCCTCCTAAATGGCTGGAAGATTATGTGTGTAAAGGTGTAGATGCTCATGGTTCTAAATGATTATTTACAATTATATATTGTTTCTGGTAGTTTTTTGTTATCAGAAACCCTTGTGTATATCTTTTGTTTTCTTAAGTTTCCTTTTACCTTGTTATTCTAATGAAAAGAGGGGGATGTGTTATGTTTCTTCTGTGTTGTGGGGCTGCTAGGCAATGGTATAAGCGTGATGTTCTAGCTCTAGAATGTGGTTATTAAGGGTCGGAAGATTACAGCCGGACATCGTGTTGTGTAGACGTGATTACTGGTGGGTCCAGAAAATAAACCTGTGTACTTGGATCGGTCTCCTGTTGTATGTATACAATACACCCATTCATAGCAAATATTTGTGATTTAGGCCCACTGTTTTTCAGTGCAGAACCCTTAGGGCCTAATTTACAACAATTTGATGCAGAGGGTGTTGAAGCAACTGGCGGTGATGGTGTTGAGTTTGGTGGTTTTCAAACTGCCAATTCAACTTGGCAAAATAAACCTTTTGCCATGCCTAAACCTTCCTTTAATACATATAGGTCACCTCTAGGGAAAGCACTAAACAGCACATTAGTATATCTGTATGTATGTATGTATGTATAAAATATTTTATTACGCGCTCTGCTACTACAGAGTATCCTGGCGCGATATGTGAGCTTAAACAGGGCCAAACCAGAAGGAGAAAGAAAAAGAAGCAACTAGATACTGAGATTAAAAAGATGGGTTTTTAACCCCTTCTTAAATTCTGTCAGTGTGGCTGAAGCTCGCAGAGAGAGCGGCAGGGCATTCCACGACCGAGCTGCTTGGACAGAAATAGACTGACCACCCAATCTCGCATATCTGACTTTAGGCGTAGACATCAGAAGGAGATTAGCTGATCGGAGTGCACGGCGAGGAATATAGAAAGTGAACCTCTTGTGCAAGTATTGTGGTCCTTGTTGGTGCAAGGCACGAAAGGCCAGGACCAGTGATTTAAACACAATACGATGGGCCACTGGAAGCCAGTGGAGCTTTCGAAGATGGGCAGATGCGCTAGTTCTTCTCGGGAGGTGAAATAAAAGTCGAACCGCAGCGTTCTGAATGATCTGCATTCGATTGATAAGATATTTAGGGAGACCGCTAAAGAGGGCGTTGGCGTAATCTAGCCTTGATAAGATCAGAGCACGCAGAACCGTCTCTTTTGCTTCCCTATGAAGCAGTGGGAGGAACCTTTTTAGTGACTTAAGGGTCAGGAAACAGGTCGCCGTAAGTTTTTTTAGATGCACTTCAAACCTAAGATCCTGTCCAAACCAGACCCCCAAGTTTTTGGCCAGGCCTCTGAGAGAGCTGGGACAGGCAAAATCAGGCGGCCAAATAAGATCCTTAAAATTGGCCGGGAAGTTGCCATAAAACAGCAGCTCTGTCTTGTCCTCGTTACATTTGAGTTGGGCTGAAAGGAGCCACCGAAAGACATTGGATAGACAAGAGCAGACGACACTGGCATCTAAACAATTCTTAGGCCAGGTAAACAGCAGCTGTGTGTCGTCGGCATACGCCATTATTTTGGCTCCCCACTGCTCAGCCAGATGGATCAACGGAGTCATATAAACGTTGAATAACAGAGGGCTCAACGTCGACCCCTGAGGGACCCCTGTGCTGAGCTTCTTGGGAGACGAGGCGTAAGGAGGTATCCATACTTGCTGCGTCCGCTCCGACAGAAATGAGGACAGCCAGGCCAGAACCGCGCCTGACAGTCCCACCTCTGCTAGCCGATTCAGCAGCAGAGCATGGGGTACCGTATCAAAGGCGGCAGATAGGTCCAGCAAAACCAGGACCGCTCTGCCGCCTCCGTCAAGGCACTCCCTAATAGCCTCTGAGACTTCCACCAGGGCCGTCTCAGTGCTAAAAGCCGCCCTGAAACCCGATTGAGCCGGGTGAAGGGCTTTAGAGGACTCAATAAAATTATTCAGTTGTCTGAAGACAACCTTTTCACAGACCTTCGCCAATGCCGGGAGCAGTGATATCGGACGATAACTGGATGTGGCTAGAGGGTCCAAGCCAGGTTTCTTTAGCAGGGGAAGTAATTTCGCCTGTTTCCAACAGATGGGCACAGAGGCAGAGGCCAGAGACAGATTAACAACCTGAGTGGCCTCCTGATATACCAAGCTCGCCGCTCCTCCCAGAACCCTGGCGGGGCACGGATCAGAGGGTGAACCCGACTTTAAAGACTCCAGGATGGCCAACACGTCCGCTTGCAGAGCTGGCTCGAAGATGGAAAATTGACTGATGGGTTGCTTCCCACCAAAGCTGGCAAAGGGTGACAAGGGCTGAAGAAGACCACAGGAATTTTGGAGCTCTTCTTGGATTTTAGCGATTTTATTGTCGAAAAAACAAGACAGTTCCTCGCACCAGAGATCAGAAGCCGGAAGAACTGGGGAGGCAGCACTGGGAGAGAGGAAACTCTGAACAATGGCAAAGACTTCTTTGCCATTGTTGTCCGCCTTCTCTATCCTTTCTGAGAAGTACCTACTTTTAGCAGCCTTAATTTCGGCATAGTAAACCTTCTGCGCCCTCCGCAGATCGCTCTTCAGGTCAGGGCGGAATTCAAGGCGCCAGGCTCGCTCCAGTTTTTTACAGCCGGATTTGAGTTCCCTGAGAGTGTGGGAGAACCAGGGTTTAGAGGGCGAAGACCTGACCCGTTTACTACCACCTCTATTGGTGGGCACGACGGCGCTTTGTTTAACCCAGGCATTGAATAAATCCACAGCAGACTCTAGGTTAGACGGCAAAATTGGCCGATTAGCCAAAAGAGACTCTGAAAAAGTGGTTACATTTATTCGCTGGGCGTGAGCTTGTGGGGCAGGCAGATCACTCGGCCCTTTAGAACTTAAGGGCCATGTGAACAGAAGCAAGGCATGGTCCGACCAGGTAACCCTCATAGGGGGTAACATAGTGATCTCGAAGTTAGAGCAAACCAGATCCAACCAGTGACCAGCCTTATGGGTGGGGAAGTTCACCCATTGTGTCAGGTATCTAAAATGTTGGTCATGTACTTTTAAGTTTTACCTTTCTGGGAAGTAAAAAACTCTTAAATTAATTTTCACAAATGCAATTCCTATCTCTTACAGGATAATATTGGGTTACCTTATTACATTTAATAAGTGATAACTTTTGATTAGGAGCAGATGGGAATATCAAGTTTGGTCTCTTAGGAATTGCAATTTGAAACCCTATGTAAAGGTAAAGTAAGATTTTAAGTCACAATTCTGAAAATTGCACTTTCAGAAAGGTGATTCACTAATAGAAAATCTCACTTTTCTTGACACTCATTGACCGACTCATACCATTCAGTCAATATAGCTTCTAATATGAAGGTTAGACATTTCTTGCCAATTGGTATGCATATGTTATCAATAAACAACAATGGTTTAATAGTAATATATACATGCCAATTGGCAAGAAAGGTCTATGCTTCATATTGGAATCTATATTAAATGGATGGTATGAGTCAGTAAATGAGTGTCAAGAAAAGGGAGGTTTTCTATTAGTGAATCCACTCCGGAATCTTCTCCCACTTCAAAAAGGGGCACGGGTATAAAAATAGAACCTTCAGACCGACTCTTCAGTTCACTTCTGGACCTGTGCAAGGGCTCTCAGAAGACTGCCCTGCTGTCTGTGGTCTGCTTTGCCAAGAGGACTGCACTGTGCTGCTTCCTGAAACCTACCTTGTGCCCTCACAAGACTGCCCTGATGCTTGAGACCTGCTATTCTACTGGCACCTAGGACTACCAGAGTTACTCCAAGAGCTAGTTGGCTGGCCTTTTGATCAAAGCCTCAGAAACATAAAAGGCTCCAGCCATCTTGAACCTGCACATGGACCCAGTCTGAGTGAGTCCTGGTCCTCCAAGTGGTGCCCCTCCTGTCTTGGACTCTTGGAAGTGGAGTTAAAGGTGCTGTCACAATCTAACTGAAGGTTCCACCAAATCTCACACAAAGCATCACAAAACAATGCTGCGTAGCTGCAAATAAAGGGCACAAGGTAAAATATTCAGCATGCCAAACTTGGTCATGTGCCTGGTCTGTGATCCATCACGTTCGGTCAAAACTTGTGACCTTGTCCCAGTTTAACATGTTATGTTATGTTATGATATATAGTATTTGTAAAGTGCAACTTTCACTCCGAGGAGCATCATGGTGCTGAGCAAGTTGCAAGCAGACAGGATGGCTGAGACTAGGAAAAGACATTTTAGATAAGTGCTTTACATAGCGCACCAGGTGTGGTAAAAATCCACATTTTCAGAGCTTTCTTAAAGAGGGTTTCTGTTTGGATGAAACATAGGTGGTTAAGCAGGTGGTTCCAGGCTTCTGTACCTAGAACTGCAATTGATTTCCCCCTTTTGAGATGTATCTGAAAACAGGGGGTTTTAGTAGATTAGCATACGAAGATCTGAGGGTTCGGCATGGCAGATAGCATGTAAACCTAGGCGGTAGATAGTGTGGGCCTGAGGAATGAAAGATTCGGAAGGTAATTATGAGGATCTTGAACAGGATTCTTTTATGAATAGGTAGCCAATGCAAAGCCTTTAGTGCAGCGGGTGCTGATGAGTGTTTGGGCCATTATAAGACTAGTCGGGCTGCAGCGTGCTGTAGCTTGTGAAGGACCAACTTATTGGCTCCTGCATGAAGGCCGCTGCAATAGTCCAATCTGGAAGCAAGTAAGGCAACTGCCACTGCCTCTCTTGCCATACAAGGAAGTAAGTCAAAGAACTTTTTAAGTGACTTTATTAGATGGATCCAGCTACTGCTAGGGATTGATGGTGAAAGGATAGTGCTGAGTCAAATTTGTTCTGGCTACTGTTACTGTATTAGGGGGAGGTGGCCTATCATTAGGCAGAGGTGGCCTATCAGAAGCTAGGGGAAAAGATGTTCTCTTTCCCTAGTGGCATAATGTCTGTTTTTTCGGAGTTGAATTTTAAGTGGTTAGTTTTCATCCAGAGGAAGACAGCTGTAAGACATTGTCAGAGATTTTCTTCCGCCAGAGTGATATTTTTATCTAAAACTAAGATTAGCTGTGTTTCGTCCATATAGGAGATAGTCACGATGTTAAAAGATGATATCAAACTAATCAGAGGGGATATATAGACATTAACGAGTGCAGAACTGAGGATAGACCCTTGTGGTACCCTGGAAAGCAGAAAAGAGGTTTTTCTGCTGACTGATAGTTTCCAAGAGTGATAACTTGTCTTCTGTTTTGTAGAAGTGATTTAAACGAGGTCAGGGCAAGATGAGAAATACCACATGACACGAGACGGTCCAGGAGGATGACATGAGAAACTGTGTCAATAGTGGCTGATCGATCTAATAAGACCAGCACTGCATTTTCCCCTGGTCTAAGGCGGCTTGCAGGAATTAAGTGGTGTTCAAGAGGGCAGATTCTATGAAGTGTTGAGGCCTGAAACCCACTTGATTTGGGTGTAGGATGTTGGCTCCTTCCAGATAGGTCATTGGCCACCGCACACTACGAACATGCCTCCACGACGCCGGGATCCAAGAGAAGGCCCTGGACTGGACCACCTCCTTCCTCTCCGGCAGAACAGAAAGCGGCCACCACCCCCCCTTCCGCCCTGAAGCGACCAGATCATCTGAGGCGTACCCCAGGGCTCCTCCCTCAGCCCAACGCTGTTCAACATCTACATGGAACCGCTCGCCCATGTTGCCCAACTGCACAACTGCACAACCTCAACATCATCTCCTACGCCAATGACACCCAGCTGATCCTCTCACGCACCAAAGATCCCCTGACTGCCAAAACCAACCTCCATGAAGAAATGAAGGCCATCGCCGAATGGATGAGAAACAGCCGACTGAAGCTGAACTCAGACAAGACGGAGGTCCTCATCATCGGATCCACACCCTCGGCCTAGGACGACTCCTGGTGGCCGACCGCACTAGGAACTGCTCCAACGCCCACCGACCACGCATGCAACCTAGGGGTCATCCTCGACTCGACCCTCTCCATGACGAAGCAGGTCAACCCGGTCTCTTCCTCCTGCTTCAACACCCTCCACATGCTCCGCTGGATCTACAAGTGGATCCCCACCAAAACGAGACGGATGGTCACCAAGGACCTCTTCAGCAGCAGACTGGACTACGTAAACGCCCTCTACGCAGGAGCCTCGACCCAACTCCTGAAACGGGTCAAACGTATCCAGAACGCCTCTACACGCCTGATCCTGGACGTCCTTCACCACAGCCACATCACATGCCACCTGAGAGACCTGCACTGGCTCCCCGTCAACAAGAGGATAACCTTCAAGCTCCTCACCCACGCACACAAGGCACTCCACAATACCAGTCCAGCATACCTCAACAGCCGACTCAGCTTCTACACCCCCACCCGCCAGCTCTGCTCCGCTGACCACGCCCTTGCCACTGTCACCCGTATCCGAAAAGTGACCGCCGGCGGCAGATCATTCTTCCACCTCACCGCCAAGACATGGAACACCCTCCCCATCCACCTACGGCAGACCCAAGACCTACTGAACTTCAGAAGACTCCTCAAGACCTGGCTTTTTGAACAGTAGCAGCATTCCCCCTCCCCTCAGCGCCTTGAGATCCTCACGGGTAAGTAGTGCGCTTTACAAATGATTGATTGATTGATTGATTAGTTGAGAGTTTACTAGTTTTTCGGTAATCTTATGGAAGTAGAGAGATGGGTCTGAGATTGGTAAGGGCGGAGGGATCTGCAAGAAGTTTCTTTTGGAGGGGCTTGATGGCGGCAAGTTTCCATTCGTTGGGAACTTCAGCTCATAGTAGAGAGGCATTTATTATATTATTAATAACTGGGTTGACAGTAGCCATAATGGCGTGTAAAATTAAAGGGGGACAGGGGTCAACAGGAGAGCCTGATTTCACTGAGAGAATAGCCTGACGGGATTGTTAAACACCAATAACTTGGAAAGCTCTAAGTGATGGTCTATTAATATCTATATCTGGTTCAGTGGGTGGAGTAACATGCGGAACAGAGGGAGCACGAAAATCTTGTTGTAGTGACTGAACCTATTGATCAAAGTAGTCAGCTATGTGATCGCAAAGGGATTGTGATGGGGACATTTCTTGTTTCAGGGATGTGGGATTGGTAAAAGAGTTAACTATCTTAAAGATAGTTTTTTGATATGCCTTGGCCAGTTTAAGCATTTCAGTGAAATAAGATTTCTTAGCAACATTAATTTGTTGATGGTTGGGTTTAAGGGCAGTTTTAAATCTGATTAGGTCTTCCTGTTTATATTTTAGTCGCCATCTGTGTTCCAAGGTCCTGCAGTGACTGTGTAATTCTTGCAGGTTATGGGTGTACCATCGGGCGGAAGGTTTTTAGACAATCGGTTGTTTGTTGGGGCAGGAGGGGCTTAATGGTCCCTCAAGGTGGTCATCCATTGAGTGAAGCGTTGGTTGTCTACAGCTGGCTCTCCTGACAGCACAGGCTTACAAATTGTGGCTTCAAGTTACCGTAAATAATTGCTAGCTCTCTTCCTCTTTCTTCCGGCCTTTCCTGTGTCTGAATGAGCTAGACAGGGGGTTGTGCACAGACGATGTCTGGGTTGCACCAAGCTTTAATCTAGGTTTCTGCTATAAAGAGGCATCTAGGCTATAATCTAGAATGAATGAATGAATTCTCAGATGCTTTGGACATTTTTACATAATGAGCAGGCATTTATGAGGCCTCCTCGTAAGTGGGTGGCATTAGGGTTATTTCCCAAACGTGTATTTTGTGGAGTACTAAAAACTATTTCGTAATTTTTACAACAGATGGGGCCCTTCCATTTGGTAACATCAAGGAGGTTTTTATAAGTGTGGGGATTGCTGTTAAAAGCCAGAAGAGCATCTTTAGAGAAACATCTGCCTAAAGAAAATTGGCAAGTATTTCTCTAGATCGCATTCCAGACGAGGACGGGTGCAGACAGGCTTGCCTTTGGCGTGCCAGTGGCGCGCCCGCTGCTTGCATCTACTACGCGTTGGTGCATCCTCCCCTTAAGTTGGTGGAGGCAGAGGGACTCGGGGGAAGACTATAGCGTGTCCCATTTAAAAATGGCCACTGTGAAAAGGCAAACCAGAAGTGGGAAAGGTCAAAGGACATTCCTCCCTCTATTCAATCAGCCTGGTAGCTGAGGTGGACCGGGGAGAGAAGCAGGAGGAAGACAGAGAAAACCGGGACTGGGCGAGTGAAAAAGAAGGCAGCAAGTGGTAGGTGTATAAAATCCTACAGATAAAAACAATTTATGCAAAAGAGACGATAGTTAAAATTGTTAAAATAACAGGATAAATAGCAGCCTAAACTGAAATTAACACTGAGTGCTGGCAGAGATTCCCTCCAAAGCAGTCTGGCGCTGAGTACCTGTATGCAACAATTAGCCTAACCACATACTCTCAGTTGACACTTAGCGCCTTTTGGTGCTAATTTATCTAAATATTTAAAATTACATATATCCATTTCTACTGATTGGACTTTTGTTGTTTTGGTGTCAAATTATTAATTACATTTTATACATTTTTCTTAAATAGTATTGTATTTTCCTTGTGTTGTGTTGTATAGTATTGTCTCATACGTTACTCAAGTCACTCAACACTTAGGAGGAAAAAGTATGTCAAAATGCACTCACCTACAAAAGGATCAGGCTCGTGTGAAACCATGTCATGCTGGTAATTCATTAATGCTTTGTACATAAGAGCATATCCTGCATAGCATTCTCCCCTGAGTGACTTAACATGTGCCAAATAATGGCACTTCCAATTAGACTTGCGTACAAAAGCATTGTGTAAGTACCAATGACCAAGCAAAAGCTTGACAGAATATTTTTCATAGCTTTCGTGAGACATATGGGAACGGGGTAGAGGGAAGACCCCTGGGCAGATTTGTACATGACGTGTCATGATCTGGATAAAAAAGAAGGAAGAAGCACAGACTGGTTTCGCTCAGTAAAAAATAAACAAACCAGACCAGGGTCAGACCCATAGGCCGACTAATGATGTATTAAGTCAGTATGATAGACTGTGTTGAAGGCCGCGAAAAGATCTAGCAAGATTAGGACCACAGGGTGCCCTACACCTAGACACATTCTGGGGATTATCTAAAACTGAGACCAATGCAGCCTCAGCATCCATCCCAGGCTGAAAGATGCACTGTCCAGCAAGTTTTGTCCCACGAGATGATCAGTAAGTCAAAAGAACAAGCACCTTTTTCCAATCTCAGTACAAGCAGAAAGGAAGGAAGTTGGTCTATAATTAGTCTCTATGTTGATATCCAGGGAGGGGTTCCTTAATATCTTAATAACCCCTTCCTTCCACCTTTGGGGCACAGTCACAGCATTTGATTTGATTTGATTTGATTTGTAGTTTTGTAAAGCGCTCGTATGCCCTTGGGCGTCTTAGCGCTGGGGAAAGAGACCTTGTCCTGATGACGCGGGAGCTGGATTTAGCGGAGGTTGAAGAGCCATGTCTTTACTGATTTTCTAAATGACATCAGGGAGGTACTATTTTTGATAGCAAGGGGAAGACGATTCCAGTCTTTAGCAGCATGCAGTATAAAACTTCTGCCTCCCCATCTTGCCTGTTTGAACCTGGGATCTTGTATCAGCTTAGCCTAGCTTGATCTTAGTTCTCTTGAGGGGTTATATGGCTTTAGGTGGATTCTGAGGAACAAGGGTCCCTTGTCCTGGAGTGCCTTATATGTTAAATGTAGAAAGGGGGTCCCCGCAAGGAGAACGTGTTTTAAAAGAAAACACAGTAACACAATTATAAGATAATTAAGGATAAGTACAGACAAAAATTCAGAATTATTCTTGTATGATTGTTGTCATTTATTTAACAACACTACTTATGACTCAGTGAAGCATTTTACAATCACTTTCGAAAAATTAAGAAGCCCCAAGGGGGGGAGAGGGAAAGGGAAGGAAGTCGTGCTCAAAAGCGGTGAAAAAGTTAAGAAAAATACACAGAATCAAACAAACAGTAAATATTTACAAACTTCCAGACAGGAATAGGAATTATTCCGAAAACCAAAAGCCTACACAAATTGTGGCAAATATTGAAAATAAAGTTCAAGTGGGGACATTCTACGGTCACGTCTATGGTTTAGTATAATCCAGGGGATGTGCCGGAAGTCCAATTGGGAAATTCGTCGACGTTTCGACCCCTATATGTAGGCTAAGTTAAGTCCTTTGCCGGGGTCTTCATCAGGACAATTGCAGTAAGGGAGGGGCGAGGTGGGGCCGTTCTATCTGTAAGATTAAAAAACCAGTATCACAAAGTTGAAAATAACTGGATGAGCAGTCAAAGTCCTGCAAACCATAATGGTAGATTACTCAAGGCTAAGTCAACCATGGAAACCGGGCCGCTAGGGCCTCAGGTCTTGCGGAAAAAGAAGTGGAGTACGCAATTAATCATACTCTAGCTCGATGGAGTGGATCATGATAAGCGAGGACAAACAATAACCAACAAGGAGTTTAAAAACACATGAGGTGGTATATACTCTATAAGGTGGAAACTCACATTAGGGTAGAGAAGAATCACCGCAGGGGGGAGTCCAAATGTGGTCCTGGTGGAACTAAATTCTCCAAGAGACTGTCAACTATGAATTGAACCACAATTGTTCATTACTGCAAGATTATAGAAGCACGTAAGATTAAGTTTAGTGATGAAACGTTAGCCCAAAAGTCATACCATTAATCATGCAATCCTTGTGTCATAGGGATATATCAACGAGGTCTATCACGTATGTGGGCACTGTAGTGATCTACTTCCCGGTCTGGCTGGCTATTGCGAGGTATCGCCAACTCTAAATGAAAAGAGTACATCAGAGTTCGAGATCCGCTATCAGGACATAGAGACAATCAGAGTTCAGATGTCAAATATCATAGCATTTCTAATAAGCCCATGCGTCATACCTCAAATGGTGCCGACCTGGTGTATATGTCCGCTGGGTTTAGGTGAAGTTAGTTTAGAACAGGTCACGTGTGTGGACGCTGTAACATAATGAACGATATTTTAGAGGTGACCAAATCAAGAGAGGGAGACCGTTCTCTGACGCATGCAACTCGTGCACATACCTCATTAAATGCGTCCACGCAAGAATGGTGGAGGGGAGACAAATCACGGCGGCTCAAAATGATACTGCCTGGCTGTCACAAGTGAATCCTGGCGGGGGAAACAGATCGTGTTAAGAAATCGTGTTCCCGTTCTAACAAGGACCAATTAAATGCTGAATGGTGAAAAAGGTTCTAAGAAGCATGCAACTCGCACAAATACCTTATTAAATACATCCACGCAGGTATGGTGGAAGGGAGACAAATCCCGGCGGCTTAAAGCGATACTGACCAGCCGTCATGAGTGAATCCTGGCAGGGGAAACAGATCGTAATAAGAAGTCGTGTTCCCGTTTTAACAAAGGCCAATTGAGTGGGGAATTGCACAAGGAAAATGCACTTACGTGCAGCGTGTAGAGCGAGGCTTGTTATATGTTAGACATAGAGATTTGAACCTTATTCGTTTTGCCAGGGGGAGCCAATGTAATGTATCTAGATGGTGTGATATGTGTTCTGTTCTAGGGATGTCTAGGATTAGGCGTGCTGCCGAGTTCTGCAGGCGTTGTAGTTTGTTTAAGTACTGTGCCTGCATCCCAGCGTATAATGCGTTCCCGTAGTCGAGTCTTGACAAGGCTAAGGTGGTCATTACGGTTTTGCGGGAATCCAGAGGAATGTACGGCATTAGTTTCCTAATCATTTTTAGGATGAACCACATTGTAGATCCAGTTTGTTGGTTTGAGCATCAAAGGTAAGCCTGTTATCTAGCATGATGCCTAAGTTTTTGACTTTCGTTACGGGTGACGGACAGTTTCCCAAATCCGCCGGCCACCAATCTGGTGACCAAATTTCTGCATTTGTTCCTAGCAGCATGACCTCACTCTTGTCCCCATTCAGTTTCAAGCAATTCTGCTCCATCCACTGGCTGACCTGTGTCATGCAGCTTTGAAACTTGTCTGCGGTATTAGAGCTGTCATTTTTGATTGACACAACAATTTGTGTGTCGTCCGCGTATGACACTGGTAGGAATCCTGCTGCCCTAATAATTCCAGCCAATGGTGCTACATATAGATTAAAAAGCGTAGGGCTTAATGATGATCCCTGTGGAACCCCACAGGGTGAATTGAAGGGTTTAGATCTTATACCTCCAAGTTCTACCGTGATGGTTCTACTGTCTAGGAAAGATGCCAGTAAATTTAGTGCATCCTTGTGTGCTCCTGCTGATGCTAGTCGGTACAGGAGCGTGCTGTGGTTAAGCGTGTCGAAGGCCGCCGAGAGATCTAATAAAATCAAGGCAGCCTTCCCCCCGGCGTCCAGCACGCCCCTGAGTTCTTCCACCGCCATCAGCAGGGCTGTCTCAGTACCATGCCCCTCACGGAAACCGTACTGGGACGGGTCTAGGATGTCTGCCTCGGTGATAAACTGGGCAAGTTGTTTGTTCAAGAGTTTTTCGACTACCTTGGCACAAAAGGGAATCCTGACTATTGGCCTGTAGTTTCCCGGTTCTTCTGGGTCTAGGTTAGTTTTTTTTAACAGCGGTAAGACTGATGTTAATTTCCAGAGGTCGGGGTAGGTACCTGAGTTCACTATGTGTCCCAGAAGTTCTATCAATTTCTCGCTGAGCAGTTCAGGGAAGAGGTGGAAAATTTTTGGTGGACAAGAATCTGAACATGCCCCGGAATTAGTACTCAATTACTTGATGGACCTGTTCTCTCTCAGGAATGTAGAACTTGAATGGTGGAGGTTTAGGTGTTTTTGTGGGGATCGAGTTTTCGTTTTGGTTTATTTTGTCTAGGGCGGGGGTCTGCGGATTAGTTGCATTAAAGGATTCATAGACCCTAGTCACTTTGTCGACAAAGAACTGGCCCAGCGTATTGCAGAACTCCATACTGGCTGGCAGGTTCTTCTTTACGTTTATTTTGGATAATTTTTTTACCGTGGAGAATAGTTCTCGGATAGAGTATTTTGCCTCCTCTATTTTTACGGTGAAATACTGACTTTTAGCTGTAAATATCATTTTTTTATAGATGTTCAGGGCGATTTTATATTCAGTTTTACTATCTGGATCATAGCTTAATCTCCATGTCCTTTCTAGTTTTCTGCAAACTCGTTTCTGGGTCCTTAGAGTTTCTGAGAACCAGGGTTGGGACGGTTGTTTTTTTCTGAATGTAGCTTTTTTCAGTGGTGCAGCTATTTTTACTGCTGCTGATATCCATTCTGATATTTGATCAGTTGCTTTGTTACTATCTAGGTCCAAAGTAGGAACGTGAGTTACAAGATGTCCTCGTAGTTTGGAAGTATCTAATTTTGACCAATCCAAGTAAGAGGTAGGTTTATGATTTTGGGAGGTCTTTGTTTCCTCTATATGATCCAAAATTATAGAGAAAATTATGACTTTGTGGTCTAACCATGGGACGGGGAGACAGTCTATGACTTTAATGTCTTTGTTAGATGAGAATATGCCGTCTAGGGTATGACCTGCTTTGTGCGTGTCTTGATGCACTAGTTGTACGAGGGCCATATTGTTCATTGCTTCGGTCAGCTTTGCTGTCCCTGGATCGTCATTCTTTTCCAGGTGGAAATTAAAATCCCCCAAAACCGTGAAGTCAGGATATTGTACACTGGTTTCTAAAAAGGGGTTTAGTGTGGCCGGCAAATTGGTTTTAGCTTTTGGTTGTCTATAAATTAATAGGCCGTTGTAGTTATGCGTTAATTTGATATTGAAGAACAATGTTTCGCAGTCAGGTGTGCTACCTAATTCGCAGCCCTTCATCTGAAGTTCATTTCTAGCAATGATCGCTAGTCCCCCCCTCGTTTCTTTTTTCTCTCTGCTCTGGTTATTGTATACCCTTCCGGGATTTCTAATAGCAGGTCTATGTCCGAAGCTTTGTCAGCCCAGGTCTCAGTAATAAAAATTACACCCAGCATTTTATCCTCAATGAGGTCTGCTGTTTCTGAGTTGTGTTTCACAAGTGATCGGGCGTTGATAAGTCCTGCCCTGAAGGATTTTATTTCAGGAGTGTTAATATGGATACTTGGCGTCATGCTTCTACAGCATGTGAATTCAAACTTAAGTTGACAGTTTGCGCATTCTTTAGTTTCTGCTAGCGGAGATATAGGGCTACAGCAGAATTTAGGTCTTAGAAGGAGTAGCTCATCCGCAGAGTAGATTGTTCTCCTTCTATGGGGGTTAATTTTGCCAGGGGTTGTGGCCTTGGCCCGGAACCGGCGTGGACGGGCGCAGACGGGCTTGCCTTTGGCGCCCCGCCGGTGCGCTCGCTGCGCGGTCTTGCTATGCACATAATATATAGTGAGACACGATGTCAGGGGGTGTGTCTCGCTCAGCCCGGTCCGCCCTCCACTCAAACAGCCTCAGCTGCGGTGGACCGGGGTCGGAGGGGAGGCGTGCGGCGCAGGTAAGGGTAGTGTGGCTATTAATCAGCTCACCAGTAAAGTGCAGCAGTCTAAAAACAATTTATTACACAAGCGTTTTAAAATCCAGTTAAAACACGAACACCACAGGGTACAGCTCGCACCAGCGCGGACTTCCGTCTATTTCTCTCGCGCCTGGGGGAGTTACTGGCCTTAAGTAGTGGTTTTCGAGGCTTGTCAGGGGGTGTGTCTCGCTCAGCCCGGTCCTCCCTCCACTCAAACAGCCTCAGCTGCGGTGGACCGGGGTCGGAGGGGAGGCGTGCGGCGTGCGGCGCAGGTAAGGGTAGTGTGGCTATTAATCAGCTCACCAGTAAAGTGCAGCAGTCTAAAAACAATTTATTACACAGGCGTTTTAAAATCCAGTTAAAACACGAACACCACAGGGTACAGCTCGCACCAGCGCGGACTTCCGTCTATTTCAGCTGGCACCTTGAATTCAGGTTCCATAACAAAGGCTGAGCCCTTTGATTCCAGATGAGAGGGAAATACCCTTCTCAAACTTCATGTTTAGTTACCAGAATAATCTCACTATCTGATTCAATGTGACAAGATTAGATTCTAATACTATTTGTTGGAAAGTGGTTTAGTAGTAGTGATAAGTAGGGACCTACCACTAGTAATAAGGCCACACACACAGTAAAAGTTCCAGTTAAGGTCGCTATAAATATATTCATTTCTCAACCTTTGGTAGCTGGCAATGAGCAGGCAGGCTTAACATAGGAGACAGGAGTGAAAAGCACAATAACACACAATAAAGTTCCAACACCAATTTATCAAAATAGGAAATATTTGTATCTTTAAAATGATGCCAAAAATATCCAATGTAGGGAACAGGAGATATGAATTTTTAAAGAATAAACACTTTCCAGTGTTTCAAAACTAAAAGCACCAACTTGAGACATCTGTCTTGCTTGACCGGGACAAAGTCAAAGTTTAAGGCTGACCAAAAGAGAGCAAAGGTTGGATACACTAAGCGAGAGGCCTCAGTCAAATTTTAATCTTTGTACTTAGACATTTTTCTGGAATATTTTCCCACAACATTTAGCAAGGCTCCTCATCAGACTGTCAGTCAGTCAGTGAGGCTTTATTTTGATAAGACATATCTTTAAAAGCATTACATAGTACATCAACTTAAAAACCACAACATATAAAATGCTTCAGCAGATCAGTTTAAAAAAATATATGTATCATTAAAAATACATTAGGAAGGTCTAAATAAAATGACCATAATTAAACAATTTCATTAAGCCTTTTGGATCTGATTGACCATGCCCATCTTAAAAATTTTGATAAGCCACACACGTACAAGGGCCGAGGGTCGGACATCAAAATTCGCAATGCGACAATATGATGTCTGGTGCATACGTCCCTACATACTGGTTTTAACCACCTAGTTCTCGGGGATTTATATTCCGGGCATTCAAATAAAAGGTGGGCAACGGACTCTACCCTAGGCGTACAAAATAAACAGAAGGGTGAGGTTTGAGACGGAATTTTCCAGCGTGCAGTCAATTCACCCACTGGAAGCATGCCTACCTTAAACTTAAAATACAGAGCCCGATCTGTGGGTTTTGAAATCATATCAAGATAGGGTTCCCGCAAAGGCACGTCCTTGACCCTAAAAAACTCAGTGGTTGCTCTACTTTGTTTGGGGTCTGAACTTTTTATACTGGATACCCAACTCCAATAGATGTTCTTAAGGACAGCTTTAGGGGGAGCAGATCTAGATGCCCAAGCATCCCCGAGCCCCAATTCGCCAAGTAAGAATTTAACGTCTTTAAGCCACCTAATTTTGGACCATCCAGGCGTTGACAATACTTCCAACAACCCATCCGCATAGTTGGCTAGTTCGGGGACTCTCCATAGGCGGGACCAAAGTAGTAAAGGGCGGAGTTGTGCCTGATCTTTGATTGAACAGCACCCCGTATCAAGTAGCAAAGGTAGCGTCGGGGTACTCTGAGGGAGGGCCATCAAATCCTTCAAAAATGTATTCGCGGATCTGGATAGCTGATCAATATTAAGGGTTCCCCAGAGTTCTGCCCCATAGAGGGCTGCGCTAACTCCTCTTGCATAATATATATCTAACACAGGGGCAATAGGTTTGAATGAGGAAGAGCGCTGCTCCTTAAGTAATACCCCACTACCCTTTTGTGGCTTAACAGCATCTTCTGGAGGTGAGGGTTCCACTGCATGGTGTCAGATAAGCGGATACCTAGGTAATCATATTCCGCAACTCTTTCCAGAGGCACAAGATTCAGGACAGGTGGGCGTCCAGGTTTTTTGGGGGGGTTCATCACCAGATATTTTGTTTTGTCAGTATTAATTATAAGCCCCCTACAGGTGCAGAATGACTGGAAACTATCCAGAAGAAAGATACATATCACCAGTAAACCCACAGGGGACTTAGAGATGAGGAGGGTATCATCCGCCAATAGGAGAGTTGGTATTCGCATGCCCGCCAGGGAGGGTGCGTCAGCTGGATTTTTCAAAAGATGCTCCACCACTCCGTTCAGATAAAGTGAAAACAGAGTGGGGGCAAGGACGCATCCCTGGCGGACGCTCCTATTCACTGGAATTCTAGCTGTCTTCTGTCCCTGGGTACCCCACCTCACCTGAGCAAAGTTTCCAGTATGGAGCCTCACCAATAAAGACAAGATATATGCGGGCATCCCCATTTCGGATAAAAACCCCCCACAGATGATCCCGGGGCACCAGGTCAAAGGCAGTCTTTAGGTCAATAAAAGTGAGATAAAGACTGCCTTTGCCACATACAACCACCTTCCAATATATGAGCAGTAATCTGAAAGCCTGCTCGATGGTCCCTGTACCCTTCCTAAATCCTGCTTGGTAATCCAAAAGGATTTATTATCATCAACCCACTGCAGCACTCTCCCAAGAACCACCTTTCCTGCAACCTTCTGTGTAGAATCAATTAGGCTTATAGGACGGTAGTTGGCGGGGTCGTCCCGACACCCCTTTTTGAAGATCGGGACAACCTCTACCCCCTTCCATGAGTCTGGAATTGCTGCACCGTTATGGATAGCATTGAGTAAGGATGAAATAAGCCTCCCCCATTCACTGCAATTGAGGCAGAGTAGATCCCCCGGTATCCCATCAGGGCCTGCTGCTTTGTTCGGCACTAATGATTTTATCACGTTTTCCATTTCCTTGACTGTAAAGGGATGAACATCGCTCTCCCCAGTGGGGCCCATTGGAGATGCTATAGACTGCCCCTGCCTGTCATATAGATGGAAGGTATAAAGAAGAGAAAAATTATCAAACCACGTTTGACCAATAATATTACACGTTATGAGGGTGCTGTCAGGCCTATTCCTAGCCCTTACTAGGTTCCAGAAACCACTAGAATCCCCCCCGCACTAGCTACCTTTAGGTCGCACCAGAACTGGTCCTCCCAATCTTTCCTGGCTTCGCTAATGGAGAGCTTATAATCCTTCCTAGCAACCCGGATCAGCTCAGGGCCCTTGAGTTTAACTGCTTTCAAGAGTGCAGATTTCGTCTGCCGGCATTTTTTGGAATACCAACCCGGATTACCCTTGGGTCTCTGGCGCTCCCTTGCAGTGGGACCCCTACTATGTGTTATAAATAGGTTGCCCAGGGCATTAATAGTATCACAAAAAAGTATGGATACTTCTGGGGGGTCCAAGATGGTACTGTCCATTTTGGACAGGGCCGCACCCATAAGTGCCCCAATATTCTGGACCTTCCCCTCCTCCAGGACAACCTTACACCATTTAAGGTGCCTCCCACAGTTGGATGGACAAACTTCTAAGGTTGACCGTAATACAGATGGTTCCTGCAGACCATTTGTAAGCGACCACAGAGAGTGCAAAATCAGGGATAGCGGATTATGGTCGCTGTCTGCAGTGGGCAAAACTTCCATGTCACGCATTAAGCTCCAGAGCTTAAGGTCAAGTAGGATGTAATCGATCCTTGAGGAATGGTCTACTCTGTTGAACGTATGGGCTCCAGAAGGGTCCGATGGTGATCTACCGTCCACTGCCCTTAGACCAAATTCCAAGGTTAAGGTGTTAAGCTGGATGGCCTGTTGGGACTACCTCTTTATGGGCGAGATTGTTAAAGATGGAATACCCCTCCTGTCATCCTCATCGGAGATACCCAAAATATCCTCTGCCGCAAGTGGTTCAAAAGTACAATTGAAGTCCCCTGCGATCAGGACATACATGCTATCACTACACTGACTGAGTTCATTTTCAATCTCAGTAACGGTCGGAGATGGGAAACCACCTGTAGTGCCCCTAGCATAAATATTAAATATCTCCAGAGTGCTCTCTGGGGCCCCCTAACTGAGATTCTTAAAATGTCTGGAGAATTAGATTCTCTGCGCCTGATTTGACAACCCAGAGAAATGCTAACCCATATAAGAAGTCCTCCTGAGGGGCGACCTCTCCCTGTAGGGGATGGATTGGCTGGTACAAAATACGTGGTGTAACCAACCTTATAGCGAGGCTCCACACTCCAGGTCTCTTGAAAGATACATATCACAAAAGACTCTATAAAGGAATTCCAATCCGGGAGTTCTAATTTTCTGTAAATACCCGCTATATTCCAGCTGAGGATCCTCAAGTCACTATTCACTACAACTTGCTCAAATGGAGACTGTGTAGCTGGCATACTGGACTTCGAATCTCCAGCTGTGTGCCCTCCAGCTCGACAGGCCTGCAACTGTTCTCTGATTGGAGAAAATCAGAAGCAGGCTTATTCGTGGGGGTAAAAGTATTAAGAGACGAAAAGCGCTCAGGAGAGTGTGGGGGCCCATATGGAGCACCGTGCTTGGTCGCCTCTCTACACCCAAACGTAGCAGCTATAACTGTTAGCCTCTTGTTGAGAGAATGAGCGCCATGTCAGCAGCCACAACCCATCCTATAGACTCCTAGGCATTTTGTAGGCTTATTGTTTCAGTTTCAGTTCTTTTTCTTTTTCTTATTTTTCTACTGTGTTGTGTTATTTTTATTCTGAGCTGCAGGTGGAAAGCGCCGGGACACTCTTTTTGAGTAGCTGTGCGCTATACAAGAGCGCTATAACATAACATAACAACATAGGCAAGCGGTTGACACATTGGTCATATTGGTGTAATAGTCATAGGGGTGGAACCCTCTTTCCATCCCACCCCAGGACTGATAGCTAGGATTCAGAGGAAGTGCAGGTTGATGTTGGAAATAGCCAAGATCGTGAGTGCCAATTCCTGAACTTCCTTGACCAGAATGTTGGTTGCAGATATACCTTGCAACCCTAACATCCCTAAAGTTAACCAAAATGCAATCTCCTGCTGTGTCCTTTGTTCTGCTTCCGACCCAACTGACCCTTCTAACATGAAGAACCTGACCGTCAAATGAACTGGGAAGAGGTCTGTTCTCATTTAACCAAAACATAGTTTTGTTTTTAAGTTCATCATACGATTCTTGTTTGCCAGCCCTACGCTGCGGGACACCGGTAAGCACAACTACGTAGGGCTGGCATTCTGGCGGTAGGTTAATATGGGGAGGGTTAGTGTCTCCCTTCTCAACCGGGAAGGGCATATGTATTGGAGCAGGTGAGTTACGGTTTTGGTTCCCTCTTCTTCCCAAGGTGATGTTAATGCCCTTGCTCTGCGTAGAGAAACTTTGGCGGGGACCTTTATGCCCTTTGTCTGTATTCAAATTGCAGATGGAACTAGTTTGATCGTTAGTATGAATAGGCCCATCTTGTACAACAATGTTCGCATCCACTTTAGACCCAAGAGCTTCCTCTGGCACTGTTGAAACCCTCGTCTCTGTAGATGTAAGATCCACCCTCCCTGTTTTTCGAATGTAACTTACTTAGAGCCTTAAGTGAGAAAAAATTGTCGAGAGTGGCTTGTTCAAATCTATCCAGCCTCTCCGTCACAACTTTCACCCTCTCAAGTACAGGGAGTATCAGGGATTTCATCATTTTCTCTATCTGGGCGATGGGGGGTATCTGAGGTAAACTGTCTGAAGTGGAGATGGGCCTAGAGCTTACATTCTCCAACTCTCTTGGGGTGCATAACGGCTGACCACAAGTCAAGGGGCTTCCTCGTACACTAGCACTCATCTGATTCTCAACCCCCCTAGCCCCATGGGTTTCGCACTACCCTTTGAGCAAGTTCCCCTGGGCTTCTTTGAGGGTTTAAAGGGTCCACCCCTTTGGTAGCTTATGGCTCTTTTCCTTTTAATGGGTGCTGCTCTAGCTCCTTTAACAGCCACTGCCTCTAGTTGCACAGGGGGTCCCTCAGAAGTTATGGAATTGCTGATGGGGGCATGGTTCTCTATAGGTGAGGCAGGCCCCAATGCTGACAGAGTAACCGATTGCCTGTGGGATTCTAATGCATTAAGCCTCTCCAGGCTGGCCCTTATAGCGCCTGATCTTGGCAGATCTATACCAGATGCAACTTCATCAATGACCTCAACTGTCTGTATAGGAGAGATCGCCAGAGCCAGGGGCCCTAGGGAAGAGCGCTTATGATTAAGGGACTCTCGTGAGAGGCGACGCACTGTGATGGCAATTTCTTTCTCGAGAACCGAGAAAGCCCGGGTGATGAACTGGTCCATTGTGCCGCTAACACTGCCTCCCCCCACCCGCTTACCCCTTCCAGATCGAGTAGACATTGGCATGGGCAAACACACTTTCTTTTAACATTCGCAAAACAACAAGTCTGTGGAATAGTGCCAGATACAATAATAGTGACTAAATACCTATTAAAGTCCAGGAGTTAGAGGGATGGCCCAGCCCAGCCTTAGCCAGCCCTGGACGGCCACAGACGGCCCGCCCTTTGCCCGAGCTTGGCCCGGCGCCCCCCGCGCGCGTCCCGCATAGCAGTCAGAAAGATTATCTAAATAAAAGCAGGGGGAGGAGTTGGGAAGCCTCAGGTGTTCCAGGCACAGAGGTGAGCGCTGGGCTGATGGGACACGTAGTCCCGAAGATCCTTGAAGCAGGGGCGGAGGCGGGGAGGCGGGGAGCAAGCTGGTGTTCTCCCTCACAGCAACCCCCAAACAAAGTTCACCTCACTCGCCCAGATGTCCGTTCCTCTTAGCAACACCAGCGTCCCTCACAGAGATCCTCCTGCGATACAGCACCCGCGGCAGCGGGTGCTGCGAGCTGTTAAATGCGGCAAAATCAACAAGCCCCAGGTGTTCCAGGCGCAGAGGTGAGCACTGGGCTGATGGGACACATAGTCCCAAAGATACTTGAAGCAGGGGGGGAGGCGGGGAGCAAGCTGGCGGTCTCCCTCACAGCAACCCCCAAACAAATTTCACCTCACTCGCCCAGATATCCGTTCCTCTTAGCAATACCAGTGTCCCTCACAGAGATCCTCCTGCGATGCAGCACCCGCGGCAGCGGGTGCTGCCAGCTGTTAAATGCAGCAGAATCAACAAGGCCCAGGTGTTACAGGCGCAGAGGTGAGCGCTGGGCTGATGGGACACGTAGTCCCGAAGATCCTTGAAGCAGGGGGGGGAGGCGGGGAGGCGGGGAGCAAGCTGGCGTTCTCCCTCACAGCAACCCCCAAACAAAGTTCACCTCACTCGCCCAGATGTCCGTTCCTCTTAGCAACACCAGCGTCCTTCACAGAGAGACTCCTGCGATGCAGCACCCGTGGCAGCGGGTGCTGCGAGCTGTTAAATGCGGCAGAATCAACAAGCCCCAGGAGTTCCAGGCGCAGAGGTGAGCGCTGGGCTGATGGGACACGTAGTCCCGAAGATCCTTGAAGCAGGGGGGGAGGCGGGGAGGCGGGGAGCAAGCTGGCGTTCTCCCTCACAGCAACCCCCAAACAAAGTTCACCTCACTCGCCCAGATGTCCGTTCCTCTTAGCAACACCAGCGTCCCTCACAGAGATCCTCCTGCGATGCAGCACTCATCAGACTGGGTTTTAAGTCAACCACAGTGGTTGGCTCAGCGGGAGGCCTCAGTGAAATCCCGAGAACCTTGAGTTCCAGAGCTGTCAGCGGGACAAACTTAAAATCCAGGCTGTTTCATGGTTCAACGTCGGCGGCTTGACTTTCACCAACAGATCATCGACATTTTGACAAAAATGTTCCAATTCCAAAATGTTCCAAACTTCTGGATCTCCTTCCAGAAGGTCCTTTTGGGATTCCAACGTGTTCACAACAAAAATCCGAGGGTCTAGAAGCTCTGAGAAGGTCCTTGCAATCCTTCTTCTCCTTGCAGTTTCAGGCAGGGATCGGAGGTGCTGCACAATAGTCAAGAAGGGGGGCACCCCTGACCAATGGGATGCAGGGTGCCAGCCATGTGTATGACCCCTTCCTCCAAAGTGTAGCATTTTCTAGACCCAGAACGCACTATTCTTCCTATTGGAAATGGCCCTTTTTGCAGGGATATCCCCAAACTTTTTGCTTCTTCCTCCTTTGTTTTTCCTGACATGTGGATGTTAGCTATCGGACTCTGGGCATATGCTCTCTGTGTAAAATGTTATTGTGATTGGTTATCCATGATTGGCTTATTTGTTTTAGCAGTAGGCCCCTAATAAAGTGCACTGAGTGTGCCAGGGCTGGTAATTCAAATGCTACTTGTGGGCTTGCAGCGCTGATTGTGCCACTCACATGAGCAGCGCTGAAAAGAGGGCTCAGGCCTGCCACTGCAGTGCCTGTGTATAGTTTGCTAACTGCCATGTAGACCTGGCCAGTGCACCCACTTGCCAGGCCTTACCCTTCCCTCTTTTTTACACCTAGGATACCCCTATGGTAGGCCCAAGGTACCCTCTGGGCAGGGTGCAGTGTATGTAAAAGGTAGAACTTGTACTAGTGTGGGTAACATGTCCTGATAGCGAAATACTTCCAATTTAGTTTTTCACTATTGAAAGGCTATCTTGCCTATAGGACAGAATAGGGAATGCTGTGTAACATATTTACCTGCATATCTTCCCATAGAACCAAGATAAATAATTGAAATCGGGTACCCCTGAACTCAGAATTTAATAACACATCTTTTAGGAAGGATGATTTTTAAAATCAGTGTTTGAAAGTAACACTTTTAGAAAGTGGCTATTTTCTTGTTCAACCTTTCTGTGGGCCTCTGCCTGTTTGTGGATCAACTGTCTGGTTTGAAAGTGACAGGGGCTGGGGTGGCTCTAGGAGTCTGGGTGAGTCAGCACTAGGCTGAAAAGCCCTATTTGCTTGTAGAGTGGTGGGAGGAGTAGCACCTGGGCCTGAATAGGGCTGTGCCTGCCTTCCGCAATGCTGGCTCCATCTCCTGTGGTGTGTCTGATGACCCTGGCCACAATAACAAAGGAAGAAGTTGTGCACTGGCAGAGTGCACCCAGAAGTGGTTTTGACTGGGTCCAGGACCCCTCACACACAGAGAACAAAGACCTTTGGTGTATAAATATGAGAGCTGAAACCCCTGAGAGTTAGACTACTTTTGGAATCAAGGAGGAACCTTTGCTGAGGTTAAACACTGAATAGCTGTAGGAGAAGTACTGCCCTTGCTGTGTGTCTGGGGTTGGCCTGCAGTTGTTATTTCTGCCAAAGGAAGGAGTAGGACTTTGCTGTGTGCTGTGTCCCCTGCTTGAAGAAAGGACCGTGTTGTGTGCTTTGACCTGAAAGGAACGTCTCCAAGGGCCTGAGAAGAGCAGGCCTCCTGTGATGGAAACACAGGGATAAAAAAGTTTCCAAGACTACTTCTACAATCAAGAGGAATCTCTGCCAAACAATATCAGCTGAAGAGAATGAGAAGGTAGATTGCCCTTACTGTGTGTTCTTAGGCTGACCTGCAGTTTGCTGTTTTTACTGAGTAAGAGAACAAAGGGACTTTGCTGTGTGCTGTGTCCCCCCACCTGCTTGAAGAAGGGACTTTGCTTTGTGCTGTGTCCAAAAGTCTCCAAGGGCCTGAGGAGAGCTGGCGTCCTGTTGCGGAAACACAGGGAGATAGAAGTTTCCAGGACCATCTACTGAAGATGTGCGTGTGTCTGCACGTCGCTAAGAAATCTTCATGAAATCTGCAGTATTCGAGAAGTGCTTTGTCCCACGACAACGCTGTGTGTGCGGGTTGGGAGTGAACAGTTGTACGGTGGGGGGGATTGTGCAATAATTCTTTAAAGACCTCTATGGCCCGATCCGGTGCACAGGAGAGCCGCGGTATCGGAGCCCGTCCTTTTTAGTCATATTTGCAAACCTCGCACTGATAAGGAACTATCTTGACCGAGTGAACTGTGAGAATTAAGGGATAATGTAAAGCTAAGCTTACTTTTTAACCATTAACAAGAAACATTATTAAAAGATATTTCGAAGAGGAACGTTAACCGTGTATGTGCATTTCTGTCATTTTGGTTTTGCCTAATCGGATAAAGATGTTTATATTTTTAAAAATAACTTGTGTGGTGTCCATTTCTGGTGTTTCACTGTGTTACTGTGAGTATTGGAACAAATACTTTACACATTGCCTTGGGGATAAGCCTGTCTGCTTGTGCCAAGCTACCAAGTGAATGAGATGGGTTTTCTAAAGTGTCTATCCCCCTTACCCTGACTAGAAGCAAGGGTCTCTTTCTGGACAAAGGTACCTACCTCTGCCATCTAGAGACCCTCATTTCTATCATTGGTGGTCAACGGTGAGGATTTAAACTTGTATTTTTACTTGACCCACAGTGATTGGTGTACATCCCTAGTTTAGAGCAGACCACTACACAGCCATATACTGTGTTTTGTTTTGATCTGACCCTTGAGTCATTCAAGCATCATGTCTCAGAATGGTAAAGCAGCAAGTGAGAAAGCAGAATTGGAGTTTTGCATTGAGGATTTGTATTCCTACAAAGTAGATCAACTCAAGCAATTTTGCAAGGATTTGGGATGTCCCATGAGGAGTAGCACTAAGAAGGATGAGCTACAGAAGGCCTTAAAAACCTGGCGGGAGGCCAAAGAAGCTGAGGAGATAGCTGATGCAGAAGTGGATGAGGATGCACAAGGGGATGAGTTCAGGTCACAGGATTTTCCTGTGTCAAGAGCAGCCTCAAGGACTGGCAGCATCCATTCTGACAGAAGTCTTTACCCAGAGGAGCGGGAAGAGAACTAAAGAGTCAGAGGGCATAAGCTGGAGGTCATGAGGCTCCAGGCCATGGCAGAGGATAGCCAGAGTGCTTGTGCCCTGGAAGAAAAGAGATTGCGTTTAGAGAGCGAAAGGAGGGCAGAGGAGCACAGGAGATTGTTTGCCTTGGAAGAAAAGAAATTGATCTTGGCATGTTAGCTGAGAAAGAGAGAGCTCGATAAGGAGCTTGAGAGGCTGGAGGCGATGAGTGTCTCAGCCCAGCAAAAAGAGATGGTTGTAGCTCAGGAAGTGAGCTTTGCTGAGTTGGAGGTGGAGTCCAGTTTAGATGGTGGCAGCAAGATTGTGTTATCTAGTGCTGAGGGAGAAGTGCAAACACCCAGGGATGTGGCGTATGACTTGATGGAGGGGGTTGACATACACCAGTGGAATCAAGTTTCTGAGGTAACTCCAGTCGTGTGCAGTGTCCCTGAAGTAGATTGAGGAACTGACACAGGGGATCACATTCCTAGTGGTCGGAGGGACACACTACTGACTCTAGATGAGAGGGTCATGGAGAGGGGTTCCCCCATGGTAGAAGTCCTGGTGTGTGTGTGTGGAGACCGCCCAGAAGAGTGTGGGTTTAGTGACAGACACAATCAGACACTGTCTTGCCAATCTAAGGAGAGTGGTGTGGGGTGCTTGTGTGAGGCACTGGAAGGTTGGGCAAAGGGTAGCTTGGTTAACATCTGTGAGGGACTGCGTGATTCATTTGTTGGAGAGCATATTTTAAGTCCCTGTTTTCCAGAGCTATGCCGACACTCAGTGGAGTGTGAGTTCTCTGATTCCAGGGAGCTTGCGTTGGAGGCAGACCTTTTGGTGGATTCCAAAAGGTCTGAAGAGGCATTGGGTAGTGATCCTAAAAGGAGTGCCTCAGGTATCTTTCACTCCTGTGTGGTGGAAGAGGATCAGGGTAGCCTATCTAGGTCCCAGTGTAGTGGGATGGGTGTAGGGGCTCACGTCCTGTCTCAGTGGAGAAGGAGTGAGTGTTGGCTGTGTCCCAAGATGCCCAAAACCCAGTTTCAGGGCCTGGAGGGTTCCCTACCGGAACACCAGGTTGGGGGCCTAGGCTGTCCTAGTAGGCCATTTGAGGGGGATCTCCTAGTGGCAGGAAAACCTGGAGCGTCTGTAAATTGAGCTCCAGTGGTTCTGGTGTCTGGCGGTGCCGCTCCAGTTGGGAGGATGCAGCAGTCCTGATTGAGGGGTGAGAGGGGGATGTGTTCACCAGTGGTTGAACCAGTGGGTCAGGGACCAGCCAGAAGGCCTGAGTCTCCTAGGAGTGACCATGGTGACACCACTACTGTCCTGGGGGATATTAGCGCACTGTCAGATGGACAGAGGTCGGGAGATCTGCGCCAGGCAGACGTCACACGACACATGAGTCCTGTGTTACCCTCAGGGATACGGTGTGAGTCCCCAGAAGTCCTGGCGTGCGAAGAAAGTGCACAGGTGCGGGGTTCAACCCCAAGGTTGGGAGGCGAGGTTCAGGATCTGCCTGACCTGGAGGGAAGGACATCTGTAACCAGTGCCCTGACCGGTTTGGCTTCCAGGGGTACCACTCCAGTTGGGAGGGTGCAGTACTCTGGAAGGGGGTGCAGAGGGAGGGAGTCCTCGCCTCTGACCCCTGCTCAACCTGAGGGTTTAGATCCTAGGTTGGGAGACCAGTCGCAGGGGAGAGATCCTGAACAGGTGGGAAAATTGTGTTCTGATGGTGCCTCTCCTGGAAGGAGAGTGTGGGACCCCAGAAGGAGAGGTAGTGGGAGAATAGCCTCGCCTGTGACGTCTGGTCAGCCTGAGGGTACAGACCCTGGGCTGGAGGGCCAGTGTCAGGATGCCACACCTGACTTGGCAGGAGGGAGCATGGAGAAAAGGTGCCAGGCACCAGGGGCTACCGCCCCCCACTTTCTGACACCACGGAGGTTAAAGAGGCCTGAAAGGCCTGAGGCCTGTCTCTCTTCACTGACAGCTGTCAGTGGCCACTGTGGCTGGTTGTCTTAGTGGGCAGAGTTGCCCCTAGGAGGTGGGCAGGAATCACCCCCTGGGGTAGACTGGGCCACACCACTGTGTTGGCCAGGTGGGTACTGTCTACCAGTCCGGGGACATCTGTGAGCAAAGTAAGATTAGGCGCTGCACAGATGGGGTCCCCAGGTGAGGAGGAGGGTCCCCGATGATCTACCCTAGTGGGCCCTGAGAGTATATATAGAGGAATCCAACTGGGTTCATAAAGACAGAACAAGAATAGTCCCCTGCTGTTCGGCCAGGTTCCATGTTCTGTTGCTCCAAGCAGGGAAGCCCATCAAGGTATTGATTGGTCTACCCTGGCTTTAGGCTGGAAGGGGGTTATGATGGAAATGGCCCTTTTTGCAGGCTTATCCCCAAACTTTTCTGACCTGTGGTTGTTGGCAATAGGACTCTGGGCACTTTACCATTGCTGATCAGTGCTAAAGTGGATATGCTCTCTGTGTAAATTGTTATTGTGATTGGTTATCCATGATTGGCTTATTTGTTTTACCAGTAGGCCTCTAGTAAAGTGCACAGGGTGTTCCAGGGCTGGTCTGGTAATTCAAATGCTACTAGTGGGCTGCAACACTTATCGTGCCACCCACATGATTAGCACTGAAAAGAGGTGTCAGGCCTGCCACTGCAGTGCCTGTGCGCAGTTTGCTAACTGCCATGTCGACCTGGCCAGTGCACCCACTTGTAGGCCTTACCCTTCCCTTTCTTTTCTTACACCTAGGACACCCCTATGGTAGACCCAAGGTACCCCTGGGCAGTGTGCAGTGTATAGTGTATGTAAAAAGAAGGACATGCACTAGTGTGGGTAACATGTCCTGATAGTGAAATACTGCCAATATCATTTTTCACTATTGAAAGGCTATCTTGCCCATAGGACAGAATGGGGAATGCTGTGTAATATGTTTACCTGCATATCTTCCCATAAAAGCAAGATAGGAAATTTAAATCTGGTACCCCTGAACTCAGAATTTAATAACACATCGTTTAGGAAGGATGGTTTTTAAATTCAGTGTTTGAAAATAGCACTTTTAGAAAGTGGCTATTTTCTTGCTCAACCTTTCTGTGTGCCTCTGCCCGTTTGTGGACTGACTGTCTGGTTTGAGAGTGACAGGAGCTGGGGTGGCTCCAGGAGTCTGGTTGAGTCAGCACTAGGCTGAATAGACCTATCTGCTTGTAGAGTGGTGGGAGGAGTAGCGACTGTGCCTGAATAGGGCTGTGCCTGCCTTCCACAATGCTGGCTCCACCTCCTGTGGTTCATCTGATGACCCTGGCCCACACTGACAAAGGAAGAAGTTGTGCACTGGCAGAGTGCACCCAGAACTGGTTTGGACTGGGTCCAGGACCCTTCACACATAGAGAACAAAGACTTTTGGGGTATAAATATGAGAGCTTAAACCCCTGAAAGTTAGACTACTTTTCGAATCAAGGAGGAACATTTGCTGAGGACAAAACGCTGAATAGCTGAAGAAGTACTGCCCTTGCTGGGGGTCAGGGGTTGGCCTGCAGTTTCTATTTCTGCCAAAGGGAGGAGAAGGACTTTGCTGTGTGCTGTGTCCCCTGCTTGAAGAACGGACTGTGCTGTGTGCTTTGTCCTGAAAAGAAAGCCTCCAAGGGCCTGAGAAGAGCTGGCCTCCTGTTGTGGAATCACAGGGATATAAAGGTTTCCAAGACTACTTCTACAATCAAGAGGAATATCTGTCAAAGAAGGTCAGCTGAAGAGACTGAGAAGGAAGATTGCCCTTGCTGTGTGTTCTGGTGCTGACCTGCAGTTTGCTGTTTCCACTGAGGAATAGGACAAAGGGACTTTGCTGTGTGCTATGTCCCCCCACCTGCTTGAAGAAGGGACTTTGCTGTGTGCTGTGTCCAAATGTCTCCAAGGGTGTGAGGAGAGCTGGCGTCCTGTTGCGGAAACACAGGGAGATACAAGTTTCTAGGACCATCTACTGAGGCTGTGTGCGTGTGTCTGCGTGCCGCTAATGTAAATGTATGTAAATGTATAGGCATTTATATAGCGCACTACTTACCCGGAGGGTCCCAAGGCGCTTCGACCGCTGCGAAACCCTTCCTGGCTTCCCTGAGAGATGGTCCCTTAATGGGTATCTCCAGGGTGAGACCAGGCATCCCCGGCGGTCTGGTGGGGCCGTTAGTGAAGATGAGGCAAGCTAATGCCCAGAGTTGCCGAGTGTGATCGCTGATCAGAGTGGGCACCGAGGCGAGAGAATTATCGAGTCCGCTGACCCTGGTCCAGAAACCTGCCGCGCCGGGAATCGAACCCTGGTCCCGGGCCGTCCTCTGCTCTCGAGAAGTGCTTCATCCCACGACAGCACTGTTGTGTAGTCTCACTTGGCTTTGATTTAATACTTCCTCACCACTGTTGTGTCCCACAGTGACAGATACACATTAATGTATAAGCACCTGGTGCAGCCAAACCTTGCTCATGTGTTCCACCTACTTAAGGCAATAATTGGTGGCAGAATTATAAGATTGCATTTTATGTTTTCCACAGGTTTTTATTAAGTGTCCGTAAGTATACCGACACCTAGGCACAGCACCAAACATCTTAGCGCGTGTGTTGGATATCATATTCACGTGGCGTGATTTTTTGCCACTCACATGGTCCTGAAGAAAACCCCGACAACCCTGTTTTTGATGGGCTGAAACATGTAGACCAGAACTTGACAACATGGAGCCAATCCCTCCACTTGTTGCCACGCTTGTTTTCAACAATATCCTGAGCCGTCATTAATAAAATTCGTAGATAAGGATACCCAGAGATATTTTTTAACTGGCACCTATCACAGAATACACGACACCCGCTCCGCTGTAATCAGGCGTCGTAGCACAACCGGGCGGCATTCAGCCACCCGGTTGGGACCCAAAGGATGAGGCATGAAACCAAGTAGGTTGGTGTGTGAGTGGTCTTTTAAAAACCAAATGGGTCTCAGAGACAGCTAACCACAACAGTGAGGTTGTGTAAAGTCTCTTCTAGTGGGTTCGTCCACATTGTTTAGTAAATTAAACCAAATCACCATAAACCTTTTAATCAGAGCACAGACCCTGGGTCTGGTTAGCAGAACCCAGGGCACAGTCAAAGTCAGAAAAACAACATGTATTAGTCCAAATGGGAGAAAAAAGTAGGGGGACACTAAAAACAGATTCCGGTTTTTCACACTAATCAACATCAGTTGAATCTTACAGGAAAGAAAGAGGCAAACCTCTTGAAAAGCTCTGCAGAAGGATGAGTCAAAATTGTGATACAACTAGGGTTGGCAGGTTCTCTGAGGGATGCAAACATACCCCAGAGCAACTAGATACAAAGGTCAATAAAAACCCTAGCATGGTACCCCAGGAGACCGCTCTTTCTCATCGTGGACAGGCGCAGATGAGCGTATCTGCTGCGTGACACTCAATTCTTATATTTAAATAGATGGAGAGAGGAGCAGTTGCTCTGCTTGAAGAAGCAGACAGAAGGAAGTGGGTATTCATGGTATACTTATAGAGCATGAAACACTATTGGGGAAGATACCTTTAAGGAGAAGGTTGATGAGTATTATGATCAAGGGACTTTCCACTCAGATATAATTTCTCTTTTTGAATCAGTGTGAAAGACGTAGAAGGTGGTCACATGATTCATTCTGCGGACGTAGCTGCATAGGCTTTCATGTGGTTTTTATGATGTGTTGTTGGTGGTAAACAACATTTACAATGAAACTTTTATAATGCACTACCATTACGACGCAACTTTTACAACGCAAACCATTACAACGCATTGCGCTGGGGGGCGCTCTAGGATAGGGAATAGGTTTAATGTACTATCCAACACCTTCCCTACTATCCACGGGGACTGGAGTTGGAATAGTAAATTAAACTATTCACTATACAGTGCCCCAAAGCACTATGCGTTGTAAAGGCATGCGTTGTAAAAACCGCGTTGTAAAGGCATGCGTTGTAAAAGCATGCGTTGTAATGTTATACATCCGTTGTTGGTTTGAGCTGGAAGAACATTCGGACTGAATAGCTGTTAAGTTACATTTTCGGAGCCTGGAGTCAATGATCCTTAAATTCCTTGGGGTATTGTTGGAAAAATCAAGCAGCATCAGAAGTATGGACTGAAAGGGTAGTTTACAGACTCTCTGAGGAAATATAAAACAGCAATTCTCATTGAACAGATTTTACGATGCTCAAAAATAATACATGTTATCACATGAACTGTATTGGACTCGTGAAAATGAGGCTGATAGATTTTAGGACTTCAAGTACCACAATCCTTCTGGGACTTACATAAAAGGCACCCATGCAAGAGATTGTTTCTCATGGACTAGGATGTTTGAGACTTCCCATTACAATGAGTGGGCTGTTAAATGTTCAGAAGAGCTATGACAACACACTTCTGTGAGGTATTTTAAATTGTTGAAATATTAAGCGACTTGATCTGAAAGAGTAATTTAAAAATTACCTGGAGAGCTCTGGAACAGTAGAACCTATGCTTACGTGATACTTGAAAGTTAAAATGTTACTATTCTTCACATCTGTTTGACACCTGGAAAATGAATTGGACTCCAAATACCAGAATGAAGCTGAGCTATCCATATGGTGCTCACCTTCCAGAAATTGTGGGAGACACATAAGATATTTGAGATGATGCCTCCTACCCCCTTAGATGTTATCATGTACAAGAACATTCTTTCCTTCATATAAAGTACTTGACCTTGACAAGTCCACCCACCAAAACCATCACTTTATATTTGTTTTTACTGTTGCAGACATCAAGTCACTTTGAAAGCCAAATCGAAAGTACATAGAACATGTATGACTTCCCCAACCATTATAAAAACAAAGGGGTGTCCCTCTTGTCTTTTGACAGCATAGATTTTGATTAGCCAGATCCACTCACCAGCTCCCTTTCGCCTTTTACACCTTGTTACAAAAAGAGCAACCAGGATGACAAGCAGTGCGAGGCTGACGACAATGACCATGATGATCAGGAGCAGCGTGGAGCCAGAGGACGCACCTGGAGCTACAGCAAGAGAAGACAGAGTTTCCAATTAATAGGATGAGGGACATGAATTGGACACTGCTTTGCACACAGGTCTGCTAGTGGAGTTCAGTCAGTGAGTGGCTGAGCAAGTGAGGGAGTGACAAGGTAGATGACTAAGTGAGTGAATGCCAGAATGAGTATTTGAGTGGAAGATTGAGGGTTCTCTGGTGGACTACAAAAGTGTTCTATATATCTTGCAAATATTAAGATACATGAAGTACATAGATGTAAATCATAAAATGTGTATCTGACAGACCCATCCATTAGCCTTCAAAAATGGATAACAACTGCAATTGAAAGGCCAATAACAGCCAGGTCCCAATCCGATTAATTAGCTGTGAACATCTGCCATTAACAGGAAAGTACAAGGATAACAGAAAAATAAATTTTATGTACGCAATATATATGGCAATCTTCTTCCTTGTAATATGACATGACCATCCTCTTTGTGTCTTACTTCATCTCACGATTTACTCAAATCAGGGTGTACCAGAGCTAACACTTGAATTAAAATAGATACATTATTTTTGAATGAAATAAAATAGAGAAACCAGCCAAAGAGCAAGCAAACTCCAGCATAAAATATTTACATTTCATTGCAGGTGATCTTAGATTTACTCTGGGATAAGGACATTTCACACAATGAACTAACCCATTATTTGCAGATGTGGTAGGTTGCTCATATGCCCCCCTTTAAAAGAATCTTAGGCACACTCAACATGTTTACCTCTATTGTTTACATTTACTAAGTTCTAGGACTCACAGGATGTTACAGACCATAGCCGCAGTGCGTCCATTGGGGCGTAGGGGCGTAGCCCGACTAAGCCTGCCCTGGACGCACCGAGGCAAGTGAAGTTGCAATAAACATTCTCAATTCTCAATTATAGCGCCGCAGTGGCAGTGCGGGATTACGGTGCAGTCTGGAGTGCGCAGGGGGTGGGGGCGGGGCTACTGGTCTGCTGCTGTTAGTGACAGACAGTCTCTGCAGCAGTCCAGGACTGTGCGCATGAGAAATACTGGGCGGTGACTTGCCCGAGCATGCGCATATGTGCTGACAAACAGTGAGGCATGGGAGAGGGTCAAAAGGGGCTGGGGTGCTGTTTGAGCGAGGCCCCGGGTTTTACAAGGGCCGCCAGGGCGAGTACACAATGTGCCCCCCTAGCCAATCCTAGTGCTGCATGCAGCGCCAGGATTGGCTGGTCCACCACGCAACATCCATTATTGGATGACGCGCGTGGGTGGGGGCAGAGTGGCATACACTGCTCAGCACTGTGGATCATCTGGCCAATCACTGTGTGACTTCAGCATGAAGCTAGCAGTGACTGGCCATTCATTCGGGAAGCGGGCGACGTTGTAGGTACTGTTTCTGTTTCTATTCTAACAGAACAGAACTACTGCGTCGCCGCCACGTGCAGAGTGACTGACTGTGACTATTAGTAGTAGAGCCACTGAGCCAGCAGCCGCCTGAGCCCAGCAGCAGACATTCGACCAGCGGTTCACACCCCCGGTCACCACACAGCAGAGAGTCACATCATCGAGCGACTCGTCAGACTCCTCAGTTGAATGAATCAATCACACAGGTGGGTGCGTGCTGCTCCGCTTGACACCATATTTCATCATCCGCCCGTCTTTTGTCGTCTGCATTCCAATTCCACACTGTAAATTATCAGGCTCCTGCCCCCCCACAATGCTGCACTTTGTAGTTGAAGTTCCACAATAGCTCTTCGAAGCCGAAGGGGAACAGGCAGTTCCCCTAGCGGGAGTCGAGGCGCTGCGCCGGGGAGTTGGCCCCCATCTCCCGCAGGTCTAGCAACGCTGGGGGGAGTTGCCGCCGCCGGTGGCGGATGGTGCACCCCCAGTAGTGCTGCGTGACCTCCCCCAAGCGCCTGTTTGCTCTTGAAGCTCTCCACCTCTGGGTGCGGGATGTGCAGTGTGGGGACCAGCAGGAGACGCTCAGGCTTACGGGGCTCCCCTTCAGGATGAAGGTCCGGTCGTAGCAGCGGATAGCGCCTTCATTCACAATACTACGGAAATTGTCCAGTGTGGTGACATGTCTCAGCGAGGTGACGGGGAAGCGGGGGGCTTCCAAGTCCGAGCACAGCTTCTTCAAGCTGAGGAAGCCGCGATGCGAGCCTTGGCTTCCTGCGGACACGGTCTCTCCCAAGGCCTCTCGCACTTCATCATTTTGTAAAAACTCTCCTTCACAGAAATCTGAGATCGTACTCCACTTCCCGGGGTACAGTGCTGAGGCCCAGGCATTAAAGACTTCATCCCAGTAATAATCTGAACGTGCCCTGACCTTATCTGGGAGTGCAGGGTTCACAGCCCCCCACTGCCCACCCCCCCCAGCACAAACGCTGCCCCCTAGGTTGCCTGAGAGCCCGGGCTCCCTTTCTACAGCGCTGTGAACTAGCAGAGGCTGGTAGGGGGGAGGCAGTGGGCAGGGACCTAGCTTAGCCAGCACTAACATCGAGGGGGGGGGGGTCACCTCCGACGAGAACGTGGGAGATGTGGCAAGAGCCCAGAAGAAAGGAGCCATCCTGCAAAGTGCACACTAGCCCCGCACTCCTTCACCTACCTTTTAATGTGCATGGTCTAGGGGCATAAAGCACACATGGGGAAGTCAGGAGGAGTATTCAGGATAACTGAAAAACTTTTAGGAATTTTGCTGTCAAGCCCTCCAGCATGCCATCCTTTCTTACAAGGACTAGCCTCTTTGCCGTCGCCTTGTACAAATGTAGCGCTGTGTTAACCAGTCATCATGCAAGTATTCAGTACATTGTGTTTGTGGACACTGCACGAGTAGACTATTTCTATTTTTTTGTACATAATGTCTCCATGAAATAGTCGAAGACATGGCATATGATGACATGATGTTGTGCAAGAAATGTATCTTGTACCTGATGCAGATCACAACATGTGCATGATGTAAATCGGTCAGTGAGTCACTGCTTTTGTCAGAGAGATCCTTTTGTTACTTGCCGTTTCTATTTTTATGTACATATGTCTCCATGAAATAGTCGAAGACATGGCTTATGATGACATGATGTTGTGCAAGAAATTTACACATTATGCTAGACAGGCTGCAGAAAGATAGAGAAAATGACATTATTCAGCATGGTAGAGGTGATGTCTGTGTAAAATGCAACACTTATTGTCCCTCACAGATAAAAGGTTCTTGTTCCTCTGAACATCTCTTAAACCTTTAAATCTTTAATCTCACCTTTAAATCTTATCTTGTACCTGATGCAGATCACAACATGTGCATGATGTAACTTCTTCAACTCTTAGAGCTGAGATTTTCATGAAAGTCTTATAGTCTGAATTCAGCACCTGAGCGTAATAGGACGGAATGTATGAAGCTCTGTGGTTATACTGAATAAGCAGCTACCTATATTATGCCATCTATTAATGTAATAACTGCACTTTCACAATTGCTTCATTAACCTTCCCGCTTTCTCAAATTTGCTTGAAAATGCACGATTTTTCTTCTCTTTTTTAAAAATAGAACCCGCTATCTACACCAGGAATGAACCCCTCAGGTGTCTCTTTCAGTACCCCTGACTGAATAATAAACACACATACAAAAACACCTGGATTGGAACGATTTAAGTGTCACCTTAAAAGAGTGTGTTACACTGTTGAATTTAAAAATATTTCCAACCACAGTTTAATTGAAGCATTGGGCACATGAAGTTGAATGTAAACAAATACAGAGCTTGCTCAGAAATAACGTTTTCCATTTGTAAAAATCACAACTTTGTGTGTTTTTGCTTGGTAGAGAACCTGCTAACAAGCAACTACACTTTGGATCATTGTGTCTTTCCAATGGATAAAGAACAGACAGAACTGCAACAAGACAAGAACGATGATGGTAACAATATATCTAAACTTACACTAAATTAGATGGCCAAGTAAGGAAAGCTATTTAGGCCTTCATTAAGTAAAGGACCGGCGGAACCTGCAGATGTTGAGCATGGCCACCACCAGGCTGAAACCACCACCCAATTCCTCAAAGTGCACTATTGATATGCAGAGGTTCTCAATGGTCCTCCTCCCCTTCACCTCTGGCTACAAATGCTACATAGCTAAGGTGAAAAGGAAAACTGCACCTTGGGTTAGTCCACCATTTTGGTGATCTAATTCTGATCACTGATCCCAGTGGGTGTCTCAGGTGGCATGTGGGTTGGGTGCAGGAAAGAACAGCTACTGCCAAGGGAAATGGTATAGAGTTCTGCTCATCAGGAGGAATAGATAGCAGTATTCCAACAACAAGTCCTGGTTGCAAAAACTAAGGCTCACAATTTGCCTAATAAGGATGCTATGGGCCGCAATGAACTTATACTGTGCTATGACGCCAACTTTGGCAAGCCTTGTGAGATTCATGCCCACTTCTGGGCATGTTGTTCTTCTTGTCTTTATTTAGGACTTTCAGGAAACGTGCCCTTCAAAGATGCAAGGATTCAATCCAATCAATGCCCAGTACTTCCACATCCTTCCTTTGTCCCACACTCGTGGAACGTGTGGAACCAGTGCTCAATTGGAAGTAAATCCAACGCTGCATCCTGAGGGACGGATTGCCAATATGCATCCTTAGTGCATAACTTTTCCAAAAAGAATCCTTTCAGTAAGTTCTCCAATTAGTCAAAATATAACACAAGCAAAGTTATTAGTCTGCAATGTCCTCAGGAACAGTTGGAACCAGGACTTAAATTTACAGTTTATGCTGTAAAATGCTTCCTATATCTTGTGGAAACTGAGAAATAATAAGTCGTTCTCACAGTGCAGTACTTCGAAATAAAAAAAATAATATCAAATGTGAATGTTCCCTTCCCCTCCCCTACTTGTAAATATTTAATTTTCCTCTGCCCAGATTTGAAGGCAGTTAAGCAGCATTTATTCAAACAGTTTCAAGTGCTCTTTGAATGAGATGTAAGTGATCGTTTTCGAGGTGGTGTAACTCCCTTCTTTTGAAAGGGGATAATATCAACCTCCCCTGCTCATGACTTTTTGCTTACTTTTAAATTAGAATAAGACTTTCTAGTAAAAACAAATATCCACATCATATCTAAAAAGATCTATTGGTACTCTGCAGTAGTCGAAGTGTGTTAAAAAAGTGTAGGAACTATGATGCTGCGCACAATGAGGGCAGGGTAAGTGAGTTAAGGGACGTGGTCAAAGGTGTGGCTAAAAAATTGAAGGGCCTCATTTATGAAAAGTGACGCATTGCTGCGTGAAAACAGCAATGCGTCACTTTTCAATGCACCCTCCTTGCAATACCAATGATGCGTCATATTTACAGTATGATGTATCATTGCGCATGGAGTTACCGGTACGTCAGTATTTCTGACGTACTTGTATGGCGCAAAAGTGATGCATTGCTGGAGTGTTAGAAAATTTAATAGGGGTTCTGCCCAAATCACCCTCCCATACCTGAGCAAGGGACATCAAACGATGAAAAAGTAGAAGAAAATGGTACTGAGGGATCAATCAATCATTTAATTGCGAACAAGACCTAATTAATTATCCTGTTGATTATCAATATTTAAAGACATTCATATTCAAAAGTTCATATAAACATATACGCGAGTCAACAAAAAGAGTGGCGCCAAAAACAAACATATAAGAGAAGAGATTATATAACATTACAACATACACAATATATACAAATCCCAATTACAAACTGTACATAACAAATACTACAATCTATCTATACATAAGTGTACCCTAGGAGAATATACAAAGCTAAACACGGTATCCACTCCTAACTTCGAGTGAAATACATCCTAACAAGGAAGTCCCACAATGAGCGCCGGAGTTATCACTTCTCTATACAAATTATATTTATCAGGGCGCAAAAAAACGAAACTTAGACTAAGTTGTACATTTGTGGGGACTCTTTTAGAACAAGGTGTTGACGCAGTCGCGGTCGCGTTTCAGCCAGATGTCTTTAAGGCTTCATCAGGACATGGGTACTTTCGCACGCCAAAAGGACCAGCAGAAGAATAGGGGGAATCCGAACTCACAAGGGGTTGAGTGGCTACTTCGTCCACTAAGGGCTAAACGTATCTCTAAAGGGGGAATGAAAACGCCCAAAAGTGACGTCCAGTCATGTGGTCTCATACAATAATCCACTGGAAAAATTCTAAACAATCTCCTGCCCGCTCCGGACAACAACTCAGTGTGGGGTCAGGACACGCCAAACTCTGTATTGGGACATTCAAAGCGGCCACCGGCAACAATCCGTTTAGTCGAGCCAAATATCCACATCATATCTAAAAAGATCTTTTGGTACTCTGCAGTACCAAAAGTCGAAGTGTGTTAAAAAAGTGTAGGAACTATGATGCTGCGCACAATGAGGGCAGGGTAAGTGAGTTAAGGGACGTGGTCAAAGGTGTGGCTAAAAAACGAAGGGCCTCATTTATGAAAAGTGACGCATCGCTGCGTGAAAACAGCAATGCGTCACTTTTCAATGCACCCTCCTTGCGATACCAATGATGCATCATATTTACAGTATGATGCTTCATTGCGCAAGGAGTTACCGGTACGTCAGTATTTATGACGTATCTGTATGGCGCAAACGTGACGCATTGCTGGAGTGTGTCACAAAAGTGACGCAACTCCAGCAATGCATCCTTTCACATGGGGCAAGCCTCATGTGAAAGGCCCTGCGTCAGTCTTAGGCCTGATGAGAGGCAGGCATAAGATATTGACGCATTTGCATCCTAGAAGTGGCGCAGTGAAATCTTATAGATTTCACTGTGTCACTTCTACTACCCTTTCTGGCGTTAATACGCCCCCACCCTGCATACATTATACCTGGCACAGGTATAATGTGGCCCAGGGGTTTACAAAGTGATGCATCTACCTAGATGTGCCACTTTGTAAATATGGCGCAACAAGGCACATTTTTATGCCACTGGTGCGTCACAAAAAGTGATGCACCGGCGGCGTAAAAGTGGCACACAGCCTCATAAATGAGGCCCGAAGTACTTTGTAACTTTTATCTGTCTTTAACCTTCACGTAACTACATATAACATAACACAGCTTAAATTAAAATTACATGCAAGTTATGTCATTTAGTGAACAATACACTCTCATACATTATAAAACCTCTATTAGTTAATGCACTGCACCAGAGAGCCACAGAAGTGAATCCTGGTTGGTGCAGTGGAGAAGAGTGACTTCTTTATGTTTGGTGCTATGAGGTCCCTGTCTGTGACAGAAAGCCCTGTGAACATGTACGTCATTATTTTAAACTTGCAGTACACATAGTGTTAGAAATGGGGGTCTCTAGTTATCAGAGGTAGGTACCTTTGTCCAAATATGGACCTTTGCTTCTAGTCAGGGTAAGGGGGATACACACATTAAATAACCCCCTGCTCACCCGAGCAGACCAGCTTATCCCAAAGGCAATGTGTAAAGTATTTGTACCAACACTCACAGAAACACAGTGAAAACACCACAAAAGGACACCACACCAGTTTAGAAAAATAAAATATCTTTATCTAAACAAAACAAGACCAAAACAGGTAAAAATATGACTTTCAAAAGGTTTCAAGAACTTGTACCATAGAAAACTATGGATGTGTGATTTTTCACCAAAGTACCTGTAGATGTATAAAAATTCCAAAGCCAAACAGCCGCAGAGTTGGAAAACAAAGGGGTGCAACACTCCTGAGACCTTGGGGAGGCAATGCAACAGTTCTATGACACACCGAGGACGAGTTGCGTCGAGTCCGGTCTGTATGGGGTGTGATGCGTCGCTTCTTCGTGACGGTTCCAGTCTGCAGATGATGTGTTGGGAAAGTGTGGCGCACAGGTAAGATGCGTGGAAATCCAGGATTCAGCGGCTAACAATGCGGCGGCATCGAGTGGTCCTGCGCCGGTCCTCTTTCGCAGCGATCCCTTGATGCGTCGATTCTTGCAGCAACGATAGGCGCTGCAACGGTTTTCGCAGCGGTGCGGCGTTGCATGGAAATTCTTCTCACGCTGCAAAGATGCGTTGGAAAAACAGCCGAAAGAAGAGCGATGTGTCAATTTCTGTAGTTCATTGGGTTTCTTCTCTCTTCCAGCTTCCAAACAGCAGCAACAACCTCCAGAACCCAAAACTGGCCCAAGCACCTCTTTGCAGGCTAGAACTCACAGCAGCAGAGTTCAGGGGACCTGGGGGTGAAGTCTTTGTGTCCCTGAGACTTCTGAACAAGAGGCCAGCTCACTTCAGGCCCTTGGAGATCCTCCTTCAATCAGGGGACATAACACACAGCAAGGTCCTTCCCATTTCCTTGGCAGAAACACCAACTGTAAGCCAACCTCAGACACACAGCAAGGGCAGTACTTATCCAAAGTCTCTCCAGCTTTTCTCCTTGGCAAAGGTACCTCTTGAATTCCAGGGATAATCTAAAGTCTGGGATTTTGGGTCTGATACTTATACCCCATAATGTCTTTGTTTTCTGTGTGCAAGGGGCTCTGAGCCCAGTTCTGAGGGGCACTCTGCAAGTGCACAACAACATCCATTGTCAGTGTGAGCTTTGGCTACAGACACACCACAGGTGGGCAGAGCCAGCATTGTGGAAGGCAGACACAGCCCTATTCAGGTACAAGTGCCACCACTCCAAATGTAGATCAGGCCTATTCAGCAGTAGTGCTGACTCATCAAGACTCCTGGAGCCACTGCACCTCCCCAGCGCCTGTTGCTCCAAAGCCAGATAGTCAATCCCCAAACTGGCAGAAGCACACAGGATGGTTGAACAAGAAAATAGCCACATTCAAAAAGTGGTAGTTTCAAACACACAATTTAAAAACCATCTTTACTAAAAGATGTGTTATTAAATCCTGAGTTAAGGGATACCAAACTCATTTTTTCCATCTTATCCCTATGGGAAGGTATGCTTGAAAATTTTACAAAGCATTCCTCATTCTGTCCTTTGGGGCAAGATAGCCTTTCAATAGTGAAAAACGAAATTAGCAGTATTTCACTACCAGTAAATGTTACGCACACCTGTACATGTCCTACATTTCACATACACTGCACATTTGCCCAGGGGGGTACCTTGGGGCTACCATAGGGGTGTCCAATATGTAAGAGAATTGAAGGGTGGGCCTGGCAAGTGCCAAGTCGACATGGCAATTAACAAACTGTGCACAGGCACCGCAGTGGCAGGCCTGAGACATCTTTTCAGGGCTACACATGTGGATGGCACAATCATTTGATTTACCTGCCCTGGCACACTCAGTGCACTGTACTAGGGACCTACTGGTAAAACAAATATGCCAATCAGGGAGAACCAATCACAATAACAATTTACACAGGGAGCACTTGCACTTTGACACTGATCAGCAGTGGCAAAGTGCCCAAAGCATTTAAGCCAGCAAAACTGAAATCCAGCACAGCATCAAAAACACAGGAGGTAGAGGCAAAAAGTAAGGGAAAACCACACCAAGGATGCCAGGTCTAAAAAACAGTATAAGATAGTCTGCAACAAAATCCGCAAAAAGGTTCAAGATAAAAAAGTGCTTTCAATATATAGACTTTAGTAATACCCAGACGGTCCATAGTGCAATGTTTTTTATAACTGACTTTTAAAAGCACACATTTCACAGATTAGCTGGTAGCTCCCTTACAATACCTCTCAAAAAGAATAAATATGTGCCATTGTGAAGCTTCAAGTGATTCCGCCAATTAAAACCAATACTGGTTTCCAAGAAACCTTTACATCTGCAAATTGGTCAGTTGCGCAATTTACATTTCTTTCAGAGATGCAGGCACCCTGGCAAGAAGGCTTGTTTAGCTGATTGTGCCACCCTTGGTTTCATATCACAGGAGACTCCCTGCCTTACACTTCTGCTGAAGCATTTCTGCGCTCAGAATTAACCATCTGTGGTGGAAAGAGTAAAATGTAAAGCCCTTGCCCTGGCTCACTCAGCCCTGTACGACTTGGCCTTATGTACCTTAGGAAATGCTTCAAGTTCTATGTCCCTGCGAGACAGCTGCTCTCAGCTTTGCAGCTTCTGGCTGTCATTCCTCGCTTTCGCCTCAAGAGAATTGATGGTAGTTCCCTGGCATACAAGGCAGCATTGGCCTGGAATTTGCTATCTCTGGACCTTCGCAGTATCCAGGACCCTAAGCTCTTTAGGAGAAAGCTGAAAACTCTGCTGTTCATGTAATGATCCGCTCACATCCGCCCCTATTTGGCTCGCGCCGGGACACTCATCGAGTACCTGTGCGCGTTATAAGTGTTAATAACATAACATCCCATGATAGTCATTTTTTCATAAAAATTAGGGAAACTGTTTTTTAAAACTAAAAATGTATGGGTACGTCATGTCCCTCAGATCCCCCCAATTTAACTACTGGTACCTGATCTCCAAGGGCATTCACAAGGTTTTTTTTCCTTTCTTTCATTATTCTTTCTAGTTATTTATCGATTTATTCATTCACATAATTCATACTTGTGTATTTATTTTTATATATTATTCAATAGCGCCAAAGTGCAATTAGTATTAGGGCGCTTTATAAAGAACATTTGAAAATGTACCAGTATGCACAGAGTAAATCATTATGGAGGGGAAAGAAGAGAGGTCATATAGCTTATGAGATACAGGGGATGCAAATACCACTAAATCAGGTAGGGACAATGTAGAAGGCCCTCTGTATTAATGTCAGCACTGTCTTAGACGACATTAAATACACAAATGGCTGGATATCAAATCAATGTATTTGCTGAAGATACAAATTGTCTCTATGTAGAAAACTATGGAAATGTACTGCATTTGAGAACCATACTGCAGACCTTGAGGTATGGTCATCCTAGAGATTACTTTTTTTATGGTGGGTCTTGACATGATCTCAAGAGATGCAGTCAGCTGAAACGGAATGGCATCCTAGATCGTTGCTTCAGATCCTGGGAAAGGTTGCCTTAAAGCTAGTGTCATTCAGAATTGTTATGCTTCTAGTGGGAGGGTGTTTCTGCTCTTGGATTCCCTTGAACCTCCTGCAGTCTTCACCATATATGTTAGGTAACTCGAGGGGCATATTACCAAGCAATAGCGATAATTATCGCTATTGCTTGGTTAGAGACAAAAATTTAGTGCTGAGCTGCAGCGATTTTTATCGCAAATAAACCTTGGTATTACCAAGGTTTCTCGCAAATGCGATAAAAATCGGCCGCAATGCATGAATATCGCTGAAAAGTCAGCGATATTCATGCATTACCGAGCTAATGCTCTTAGCCATGTGTAGCGACCTCTTCATCAATAATATGACATCCAGGAATTGGTATAACGTATTTATTAGACTCGTAGTTCAGGAGGTAAAAGTGCATGCAGCAGATCATACAGGTAACAGTAAATTGAATCATGACATTCTACAATCCCAGAACACCCTTCAACAAAGTTCTATTACATAGTATAATTCCATTGCTCATTAAAGAAACATGCAACCACTACACATCCCCCTTCTTTATAAAACTAAACATAAGCAAATAAATAAATATTCACAAACGCTGAACTGCCTGGGTATGTCACTCCAGAATAGCGTATCTCATCTGCAGAAGGAACCTGGATAATTTGATCTGCAAGGATTTCTAAAACATGCGTGGAAGTAAAAGAAGAGATAGATGGGCAAGACTAATTGCTACACCCTGCACATCCCCTTCCTTAAAATTTGCAAACAAAAAAAAACAGTTAAATATTATACTCTCTACCACTATCTACCACGTCTTCTGAATCAAAATTAGCCTCTGGTTATACAACTAAGCTAAGAAAAGTGTTCACTATAACTTTTGCGATGCCTAGGCTTTAGTACTGCTATGAATATATACATTTTTTTTATACTTCTTCCAGGGGTGGTGTAAAGCAATGAATTCTACCTGAACTAGTTGCAAGATTCTACAACACATCTGCTTCAAAATGGAACACCACTGTTAAGGCAGCCTAATACGAAAGTAACAGTGGATTCCATTTTTTTTTTAACATACTTACTTGTCAAACTATGCTCATATCAATATGTTTTAATACCTCTATCGGTCCAAAAGATTTCTGGAACATTTTAATTTTGGAACTTAGTTCAACATTTTAACCCCAGAAGATAATCTCTATGTCATCTTCTTTTAATACCACCCCAGGAAATTTGCTAGAAACTGTACACAACATATAATATTTGCAAAAAAAGAAGGTTAAACAGGCATAATATCTTAAAATACCGCATCAATACACTACATATGCTTTGGGTCCTGGGTAAATCCCTAAAGCAGCATAGAATGCCTACTGATAAGCAAGGAACACACTGTATATTATGAACGAAAACTTGTAGACTTGTAGACATCTTATTTATTCTAGCTGAAGATCAGGATAAAACTTCCCCTATTTAGTATTATAATTAGGTGAGCTACTTCCAGCAACCAAAACAACGAGAAAAGGACGAAACTTCCCGCAAAGGGATTATAATGCTGAATGTATCCATACTCATAACCAGAATACCCATAACCAGGATATATGAAGAAAAGGAGAAAAGTGGCCACAAAGGTTTGACCCTAATCTCTGAGAACTTTCAGCAGCTGATGTTCAATAACTTTAGGTCCCTCCACCCTAATACCGGTGGACCATTTCTTGTAACATACAGTTTTCCCATAGCATGCCTTCCTTTAAAACGAAACACAAGGGTCCTAAACCCTAGAATATCAACTCTTCCTCCTGTAAAACTTTCGGCAATAACATCATCAGTTTCTAACCACCCTCCTATTTTATCCACAAGGTGACTTTTCCACATCTCTTGCGGCACCACAGTGAATGGTGAACTCGAATCTACCACCAATCGTAATATAATTCCACTCACAGAAATATCGCAAAAAGGATTAAATGATGAGACATTAGAAGCTCCTGAATCCACTTTGTCCCACCTTGATGCAGAACAATCACCCTTATGTCGAGCATGCACCTTTTTTTTGTTCTTTCTGTTACATCTTCGCGAAAAATGTCCACTCATTCCACACTCCCAGCACAAGGTAGAACTAGCAGGAAATTTTTCAACGTGAGCCACATGTGAATAACCACCACCTCCAACACAATTTACGTTGGTACACTTCTCTATCCCACTACTCCTAAATCTTCTTCTAACATGGAAACCCGTTTTCCCTTCCTCAAACATATCGGTTTCAAGATTCTTATACCTTGTTCCCTCTTCTACCACTTTTCCTACCGTTTCTACTGACGTCTTGTTACCTTGCGATAACATCGCTTTAGAACGAGGATTAGACCATCCTGCCTTTCCAACAAAGGCAATAGTATCTGTAAGACAGTTAACCCCTAACTTGTCCTGTAAAGACCTGTTCCTGGTATGCCCAACTACCCGGTCAGAAGTTAATTCCTTGTAACATAGAGCAAATTCACAATCCTTCACTAACGCCAAAGGAGGATTTAAAGTCTTCTGGGTTTTGTTTGCACTTTCACAATTGAAACATTCACGAACTTTTCTCTCTATATCAACCTCAAACTTAGGCCTCCAATACAAGACCTTTATGTTTCTCTTGGTGCGAGAGATTTCTGGGAGCCCTGCATGGCCTATATCCATAATCTTGTCTTTAATACCTGAATGAGGAACAATCCTTCCTCCCCTGCAAACAAAATCCATTTCCATACTCAATTCATCACGCACCTTCCAAAATGGCCTCAATTTTGGATCACCCTTAGCTTTGGTTGACCAACCATTAACGATTTTGTCCTTGACTGCATGCAAAATTGTGTCATCCTGGTATTCCTTCAGCCACACTTGTTCAGAAAGGCTAGGAACACTATCAAACACACCAGCTACATTATAACCTTTCCATGGAACCCTGTCTAACTCTGAATTTTTGTTCCTGGTGGTAACCGTTTTTGATCCATTTGCTGTCAGAGACATTATTGATCGTTTTACAGAAAACGAAAACCTGAAAGAAAAGTGGTTAGTTATTAGAAATGACTTTTTCGCAACTGATGTCTAACACAATATCTAGACAATTATTTGAAATACCATTTCATGCGCGATATCTTCGTGAAACAACAATTGAAATTCGAAAAAACACTTAGTTAATAATGTGTTCATATAAATTTGAATAAACCACTTCGTGAATAATATTGTCAAATAACTTTGAATAAATCACTACGTGAATAATGGTTCCAATTAAATTCGAACAAACCACTTCGTGAATAATATTTTCATATAAAGGAAAGCAGCAGATACCAAACAATTCTTGTATTCGTTGAAAAATGAAAGCAACCACTAACTGAAAAATGTCTTCATGTAAAAAGGGATACTAATTATATCTTCATGAAAAAAAAAAAAACTTCTTTCAGACACGAGTTACAAAGTGGCCTAATATCAGACTGATGCTTCAAGAAATTACTGTTACAAGTAAAAATGACTTGTTCCCGTCAGTGCTTCTGCCTTTCCTGAAATTTCCACAACGCAAGTAGTGGAACATATAACTCTTTTAAGTACAACCTGCAAAACAAATTGGGTTAGTAATACATACATACACGGTGGTCCAATATTAAACTGATGCTTCACGAAATTTCTGTTACACGTAAAAATGACTTGTTTCCATCAGTGCTTCTGCCTTTCTTGATATTTCCACAACGTGAGTAGTGGAACATATAACCCTTCAAAGTAAGACCTGCAGAATTTATTCTTTTTTTTTTTTTTAAGATGGTCAACAACTGTAGATTTAATCGTGATGATGCTATCGCGTTGGATAGCGAGATGTGAGATGATGTTGTCCGGCTAGCTGACGTGTATTCTACGTGTTGTAATTCCAAACTTGAAATCGAGACAAGTAGTTCATTGGTGTAATCATGAGAATTGTCAGATTAAGAAGTAAAAGCTGTGTGCATCAGCGTGCACAATATTACTCCAAGAAAATTGTATGAATATTCTTGTAGATAGTTGTCAGCGTCGAGTTCATTAAACTGTAAGTTCAGTAACTTGAAGATTGTCAAGATTAATGTTACTGAAAGCGTAAAAAGTATGTCAAGAAATATTTGCTGACAAGCTGAAAATACACACAATTGTCCTCAAGAATGCAAAAATAAAATAAAAGAATGGAGTATTTGTGGAAGTACTGGAAATATAATTGTTCTCTTTTAATCTGAAAAGCGAACGAAAAGAATGGACTTCAAGAATAAATTTCACGCTGCATGCACTTTTTAAACTTAATGATATGCTTCATGAAAAATGTGCTATCCAATTTGATTGCTGTGGAAAGCGCTTGAAAATTGAATAAAAGATAGTCATGAATACCCACTTGAAGACTGGAGAAAGCGCTCTTCGTTTCCGTGGTTGTGTTGTCCTAGTAACCACAAGATGGCGGTGGAGAGCGTGATGACGCTTGCGACGTTGAAGAAACACACGTAGGCGCGCTTTGATGCGATGGATGTATGCGCGAGTAGGATTCAATTGTCCAAAATGACGTTGCTGCGCGCATGAAGTTGTGAAGAGCGAGGGTGAGAACGCGGCACTCGGTAAGCGTTAAATGTTTTTTTTAAAAAACGCACAACGCTAATAAACCGAATCGCACGCTGGAAAGTAAAGCCAGGAAATATTTCCCCAAAATGATGAGGCTTTCATCAAAGTATGCTGTAGTTCTTCCACCTCTCCTCTTTCAAAACAGTTAATTGTAGAAATACACGCGAGGGCTTCAAATTGAGTTCAGAAGATCAAAACGATAACGTTGGAGCTACAACATTGTAATTATCCACAAACGAATTAGGAAAATAAAGTCTCAAAGGTCAAGGGTGCTTCAAAATTCACAATTCCTTGAATTACTCACGATTAGAGTTGAGAGTCAAAACGTAGATGAAACGGTGAATTTTCAAAATAGAAGAAATCGTAGTGGAGGTTGATTACAAGTTGTGCCCATCTCGTTGCCAATCTGTAGCGACCTCTTCATCAATAATATGACATCCAGGAATTGGTATAACGTATTTATTAGACTCGTAGTTCAGGAGGTAAAAGTGCATGCAGCAGATCATACAGGTAACAGTAAATTGAATCATGACATTCTACAATCCCAGAACACCCTTCAACAAAGTTCTATTACATAGTATAATTCCATTGCTCATTAAAGAAACATGCAACCACTACACCATGTTATCCACCTCCCATTGGATAACATGGCTAAGAACTGCTCAGGGCAGGTGTTAGCTTTTGGAGATATTTGCGCTTAGCACAAATATCTCCAAAAGTTGGTAATAGGAGATAGCGATGTTAGCGACTGTTTCCAGTCGCTAACATCTTGGCACGCCCACTTTGCATGTCATTAGTGATAAATATCACTGACATGCAAAGTGGGGCCCAAGATGGTCGCTATCTCCTACTAGCTATCGCTAACTGGTGTTAGCGACAGCTAGGTAATAGGGAGATAATTTTATCTCCGCTTTCTTGGCTTTTAAAGCCAAAAAAGCGGAGATAAACCCCCTTGATAATATGCCCCTCAGTTTAGCTATATCTAGTGCTTTGAAGGTGAAGCAAATGAGTTGAAATGTAATCCTAGGCTACAACCGAAGCCTAAGGGGGTAGCTCTGAACTGGGATGATGACATCAAATTTACATTTTTTCTGAAACCCATGAGCAGTAGAATGGAGATTAATTTTAATAGATGTCAGCACATTTGCTCGAAGACTAATCGAAATGCCAATGCCAAAATACATCTTGGGAATAATTAATGCATAAACCAGTTTGCTCTTTGCCAAGAGGATATTTTATTCTTTCTAGTTGGTGTAAGTGTGCTGATTGAGCCAATTTGCTGATATGTGGTAGCATCAACAATGTGGCATGTATGAATTATCCAAGTTATTTCACTGTTGTAGACAGTGTCAGTGAGAAGCCTTTCACTGTTAGCTCTGAGAACAGGTTTACATAAATGTTTTGTATTGTATTTATTAAAATATTAACATGTATTCTGATTTGAGGATTTCATTTCAGATAGTTGGATGTCATCCAGTTGTGCAATTCCTTCAGTCCACTTTACAAGGTGACAATGCCTTTTATTGATGATAGTTTTAGGAAACGTTTTGTATCATCTGCATATTGGTGTAATTGAATGCCAGCCTTTCAGTCTTACAGGTTCTTAGTACAGGTTGAATAGTGCAGGTGGCAGAGTAGATCCCTGTAGAACAGTGCACGTTACCTGTACTGTCGACAGTACATTTCCTATTTTAATTGCCTAAGAGTGACCATATAGGAATGATCTAAACCACACAGTACAGTATCCCTTAAGTTAATTCAGCAGTTTAGGTTTTTCAGTAGAATGTTTCTCAACTTTTTTGTTTGTTGCTGAGACGTCTATTGGCAGCAGTAGGCATGCCTTACCTTCATCCAGGATTCACTTACTATCTTTTTTTATATTTTGTATTTTTATTATTTTTTCTCAAATAAGCAGTACATACAATAATCCAGAGAACAGAAGATATCTAACAAATATTCATATACATACTACATAACGGGCCACATATCTATTGTTCCATAAGGGGATTCCAAACTTGGATGCCCCTTTCCTTCGCCATCCGGCCCCTGCATTGATACAGACCCATCTCAAAGTTAAATACATAAAACAATCTGGCATACCAGGCTTTACATGTTGGGGAATCCACATCCTTCCATTTTGATGCAATCAGTATACGAATTATTGAAGTTACCATGAAACAAAAATCGATTTGTGTTGATTCCAACTGTAGAGTCTCATCACCACCAGATAGCATCATGGTCGGAGAAAGCGATATCACCCATGATAAAGTTTTATAAAGAAATGTTTCAATCCCCTGTTTTAATTCATTACGTTTAATACATTCAGAGAACGCATGAACCATGTCCGCGGACCCCTGTGCACACCCTGGGCAGTGATCATTTTCCCTTTTCCCCCAGGCAAATAATTTGGCCGGTGTAAAATATAGACTAAAAACTGTTTTAAAGTGTTGGGCTTTTAAGTTGGCAGATGAGAACGCCTTCTTAGACAATAATAATGATCTACTTAAATCAACATCTGGGTTCCCTAGTTTATCTGCCCGGACAGTTTAGATTCTAGGAATATGATCCATGCTGGCCCCAGTCAAAATGGAATATAAATCTTTGATACACAGCTGTTTATACACCATACACCAGAGGTCTTCAAACTTCTGTAGGATGAGCCCCCCCAGCTCAATTTTTTTGAGCTCTTGGGCCCCCCACCACCTGACAGAAATTTCTGGAATCTGGTACACTACATAATTGACCGCCGCCCACATATCCAGCAAATAATGTTCAACACAATAAAAGCGTTTAGTAAAGTGCAGGTTTGTGAGTGGGTGTGCTGAAATGATAGGTTATTATACAGCTCAAACAACCATTTTCCTAGATAAAATGTGCACAAATTGTTTTTACTAGGATGCTTTGTTTTACGGATCTATGACAGAATATCGACTACAAAAATATCGACCTACAAGAATATCGAGTCAACAATATCGAGGGCAAAAATATCGACATCCTATCTACAACATGGTAAGTACAAAAATATCGAAGAAATAATATCGTTGTAAAAAATATCGATGTTAAAAATATCGATTTTTTTTTTAATATATATAAATGTAAAAGTAAGTATATAACACTAATAAATAAAATATACATATTTAAAAGTATCTAATAATGTTTAAAATTAATAAATAAAACATATATATTAATAATACATTAATTAAATATATACAGTAAAGATATAATATATATGTACTGAACAATAAGTATTAATAATTAATTTACTAATTTCTAAATTAATGAAATATATTCTAATTTACTAATACATGTACAAACATAAAACAATAACATACATAAAATGTAAGTAATATAAAAAATAAAATAAACATGTGATATTTTAACAATTAATTATATAAAGTGTTTGATAGCATAGGGATAAAATTACTATTCCCACTCCAGAGAGTGCAACAGTCGAGAAAACTGACCCTGAACCCAAAAACCACCCCTTTACCCACGAACTGAAAACTGACCCTGAACCCTAAAAATACCCCTTTACCCAAAAACTGAAAACTGACCCTGAACCCTAAATATACCCCTTTACCCAAGAACTGAAAACTGACCCTGAACCCTAAAAATACCCCTTTACCCAAAAACTGAAAAGTGACCCTGAACCCTAAAAATACCCCTTTACCCAAAAACTGAAAACTGACCCTGAACCCTAAAAATACCCCTTTACCCAAGAACTGAAAACTGACCCTGAACCCTAAAAATACCCCTTTACCCAAAAACTGAAAACTGACCCTGAACCCTAAAAATACCCCTTTACCCAAGAACTGAAAACTGACCCTGAACCCTAAAAATACCCCTTTCCCCATGAACTGAAAACTGACCCTGAACCCTAAAAATACCCCTTTACCCATGAACTGAAAACTGACCCTGAACCCTAAAAATACCCCTTTCCCCATGAACTGAAAACTGACCCTGAACCCTAAAAATACCCCTTTACCCATGAACTGAAAACTGACCCTGAACCCTAAAAATACCCCTTAACCCAAAAACTGAAAACTGCCCCTAAACACTCAAAATACCCCTTTACCCAAAAACCCAAAAATGACCCTGAACCCTAAAAATACTCCTTAACCCAAAGTTAAATAATATAATTTAATTAGCAATTAATAATTAATTACCAATAAGAATAAAGTAAATATATTAGCACATAAGCTGTAACTAATATAATTTAATAATTAATATCATTTTTCCCCAATTAATTAATTAACATTAACTAAAATTTTTATATATAAATAAATTACTCTAATAATGTAATTAACTAACTAATATTATTTAATTACCAATTAATTACTAATTTAAAATATGTACCAAATTATATTAATTAATTAACTAATTAACTAATTAATATTAATTATTTGCCAATTAATTAGTTATAAATATTTAAAAACATATATTAATTAATTAATTATTATTAAATTACTCCCCACCCTATTCCCCTATAAACCCACATCCCGCTACAGAAAATATATATCAATTAATCAATTAATTATTTCCCAATTAATCAATATTAATTAGCAAATAATTATAATTAATTAATTAATCCTACTAATTATTAATCAACTTACCATAATTAAATTACTTCCCACCCTATTCCCCTATAAACCCACAACCCGCTCCGGTACTAAAACATCAAATTTCCTTATAAATTTCTATATTATTATAGAAAATGTAAACACATATAATAGTAATTATTTTAAATACTTAAATTAAACATATAACACATACACAATAAAAAACTATAAAATAATACAAATATCGATATTAGTGTCATCGAAATTATTAACATCGATATATATGCTATCGATATTACTAACTTCGATATTACTTACATCGATATTAAGTATTTCGATATTACTTACCTTGGGTCGATATTCTGTCCTACGATATTCTTGCCTTCGATATTATGCTCCTTCGATATTTCAGACTCGATATTATGGTAGGTCGATATTTCCAACTCGATATTTTGACTGTCTACCTTGTTTTACACATGACATTGATTGATAACACCACCAACATAAATGTGACGGGTGTGACTGTTTTTCGCCACAGATGGTCAATCTGTGGATGGATTTTTGCTACTGCCTTCCTCAGGTTGTGCTCCACATCCAGGGGCAGATCTACAAGGATGTGCCGCAGCGTGGCACCGCAAGCCCTTTGGCTGCAGCACTTCCGAAGCACAGGGATGCAACCCTTTTACAAGAATATGACGCATATCTGTGCTTCCCCCTGCGCTGGCGCACAAACTACAGCCATGCGCTTGTGTAGATATCTTTGCACCATGTTGCAAGGATGTCTGCATCATGGGGAGATTGTTTTTGTGCAGGATCGGGCACCTTCCTGCACATAAACAATCACTACAATCAATCAATCAGTGACACTTATAAAGCGCGCTACATACCCGTAGGGTCTCAAGGCGCTGGGGGGGGGGAGCCGCTACTGCTCGAACAGCCAGGTCTTCAGCTTCTTCCTGAAGGAGAGGTGGTCTTGGGTCAGGCGCAGGTCGGTCGGGAGGGAGTTCCAGGTCTTGGCGGCCAGGTAGGAGAAGGACCTTCCTCCTGTAGTCGCTCTTCGGATGCGGGGGACGGCGGCGAGGGCGTGGTTGGCTGATCGGAGGGGGCGTTTGGGAGCGTAGAAGTTGACTCGGCTGTTGAGGTAGCTCGGGCCTTGGTCGTGTAGGGCTTTGTGTGCGTGGGTGAGGAGGCGGAAGGTGATTCTTTTGTTGACGGGGAGCCAGTGAAGGTCTCTCAGATGTCCGGAGATGTGGCTGGTTCGTGGGATGTCGAGGATGAGTCTGGCTGAGGCGTTCTGGATCCGCTGGAGTCTCTTCTGGAGCTTGGCGGTGGTACCGGCGTAGAGGGTGTTGCCGTAGTCCAGTCGGCTGGTGACTAGGGCCTGGGTGACGGTCTTCCTGGTCTCGGTGGGGATCCACCAGAAGATCTTCCGTAGCATGCGTAGGATGTTGAAGCATGCCGAGGAGACGTTGTTGACTAGCCTGGTCATGGAGAGGGAGGAGTCCAGGATGAAGCCCAGGTTGCGTGCATGGTCTGTCGGTTTGGGTGCGGTGCCCAGGGCGGGAGGCCACCAGGAGTCGTCCCAGGCGGAGGGAGAGGAGCCCAGGATGAGGACCTCCGTCTTGTCCGAGTTCAGTTTCAGGCGGCTGGTCGTCATCCACTCGGCTACCTCTTTCATCCCTTCGTGCAGGTTGGCTCTGGCGGCGGCGGGGTCGTTGGTCAGGGAGAGGATCAGCTGGGTGTCGTCGGCGTAGGAGATTATGCTGAGGTTGTGTTTGCGTACGATGGCCGCGAGGGGGCTCATGTAGACGTTGAAGAGGGTGGGGCTCAGAGATGATCCTTGGGGGACGCCGCAGATGACTTCGGTGGCCTCTGACTTGTACGGTGGTAGGCGGACTCTCTGTGTTCTCCCGTCGAGGAAGGAGATGATCCATTCCAGCGCCTTGTCCTGGATTCCGACTACAGGCATTTCCCTCTTTTGCTGTAGAATGCAGCACGCATTAAAAGAGGGAAAAACGAGGAGAAATGAAATCACTTATCCTCGTTGCCCCTCGCTAAGCCACCTCTAGGGTGGCGTAGCATTCAGACGCATTTCCAGATCTACGATTCCTCATAATTGTACTCTGCATACAAATCTGCACAGGGGGAGTAGGCAGCCGTAAAGAAATGTAATTACAGATGCAACATCACTCCTGGAAATCTGTGCCTGGAATGACTTTCCAGACACATCATTACACATATTTTGTGAATTGCAAAATATGCAATAGTACCTTCAGATGGAGTCATATGACTACGCCCCGACTTTTCCAGTTTGTCATGGAAAGTGAGACCAATGTGTATAATCTGTAAGTTGGAACCTAGCAGACTTAGCTGGATGAGTTGGAAATTAGGCAACTTACCCCTTTCCCACCTGCCTGGAGAATGAAGAATATTTTTTCTGTTTTTTCTCTCTTCCCGGGAATTAGCTCCTGGCCACACATTGAGGTCCTGCCTGGGTGAGTGGTAAACTAAGTGATACTGCCAGAGTTATACCTCCCAAATGTTTCTGACAAAGTGATTTCACTCCATATTTACCTTCATGAGAAGTTATTCTCTTACCAGCAGATGTGTGCCTTTCTGTAGTGTCTGTAGTCTGTGCCCATTCTGTTTTGCCAGCTGTTTTGGTGGTAGTGATCATTATTTTTGGAACCTCAGTACTATGGCTTGTTTGTCTGCCACTTTTATCTGATGAAAGAATATAAACGTTTGGTGTGTGTTAAATCTTTCAACAATGATTGAAGTTTTGCGACATGTGAAACATCTGTGTTAGAAATGCCTGTCCATTGTGACAAACCAGATACATCTCACAAAGCTGATGTTTATCTCTCAGTGTCACAATATAATGCACCTCACAAAATGTTGGAAACCCCCCCCCATTAAGTTCAGTGATTAAAATGCATTAAAGCCACTAGTATCCTCTGGCTCTAGTACCCTCTATTGATACAAAGTAAAATTGTAAAACACTATTAAAAGAAATTAGGGCTGATCTTCGAGTTTCTAAAAAGCAGATATTAGTTCTGAAGTTGCATAAGCTGATGTACATGCAAAGACATAAGCTAATCTATATGCCTTACAAAATGGCCTTAAAAGTACTTAGGAGCTCATTCATGGGCAAGTTATGCAGTGCAACGCAGCAAGTCACCTTGGGAAGGGCAGGAATGCACTGTTTTTAAAAGAATATGGTTCATTCCTGTCCTTTCCCGTGTGCTGGCGCCTTATTGGCAGCCTATCACGAATGCAGGCACCCTTGCATCATGGTGCCAGGGTGCCTGTGTTGCATGCAGGATTGTTTTTGTGCAGGAAGGCATATTCTGGCATATCCTGGGAGGCATATTCCTCCCTCTATGTGTGCTGCAGAAAGCAGCGCACATAGAAGGGGAAGAAACAAGGAGAAATTGAGATATTTCTCCTTGTTGAACCAGCCCAGGGAAGGTGGTAGATTTTGGCACGTTCCCAGGTGTACAAGATCTTGTAAATCTGGGGTTATGTCAAAATCTACTGGAGTTGTGTGGGAACACCCATACAAAACCCATGAAACACCTATCCAGGGCAGAGTAACTCAAAGCAGTGATTTGCTCTGCGTTGTGTAACTCCAGATTTTTAAAGCCACTCGGAGCCACGCAAAGTGCTTTAAAAAACTCTGACTTAGAAGTTTACCTCCTGCTGCATTGTCCTTCTGGTGGAAGTCCTTGGAAATTAGGGCTCAGTGAAATTTAAATTTTGCTAGCATAATTCACATACATTTTTAGAAATTGACATTACACTTGTGACATAAAATCCCCAAAAAGGATGCCCTTATGCGAGTGGTACCATTCAGGGTCAACATTTACTATGGAAGCACAAGAGAAACAGAAGGGAGAAGATGTTGTTTGCTGTGCTTTTGAATAAATGTGTCCTGACTTCAAAATTTCAGCGGTTCATACTAAGATATTCTGTGAAATGAGGGAGTTGCATTTTGCACAATTACACATGATTTTGCATAATTTTATGTAATTGTGCAAAAGCAAATTACGCATATTTTGTAAACCCCTATTACTAATCCAAACCTCCGAAATGAACTTGTTCTCTTAGAGAGCCTTATGGTCTAAGGATTTGACCATGTCCTTTGTCCTTTTGTTAAGGAGAGCATTTTAGAACTTTCTTAAAGGAGACTTTTGCAGGGCATTTTATTGTACGTGGGGGAGAAGCTTATGGGCAATGGGTGACCTTGTTTGTATCAACATCCTGTGAGATTGGATTCGCATTCCTGAGTTGGTGCAATAGCAAAGTTTCATTTTACCATGTTTGCACAATTTGCTAAAAGTATGCAATAGATTAGTGGGTCAATGAAAGGGTAATACTATTTGAGAGATAGCGGTTTGAGTCCTGTTTAGCTCCCTTAAGAATGGTAAATTCATCTTCAACCAAAACCTGCCCATTACTATCACCATTAAGAGAACTACCTTATTCGACACTATAAACGTTTTCAAAGCAAATTTTCACACCGACCTATGCCTTTTTTGACCCTGACAGAAGAGTGATAAGTGGGTGTGAAAACCTCTGGGGATGTTGACGAATGCTGAAGGTCTCCCAAATGTTATAAGTGGCTTTGTGTGGGGTAAATATCTCCACTCCCTGAGACTGTGATTTAGGATCTAAAATTAGACAAATCAATGCTACTTTTTGAACCCCCTTATGTGAACATAGGTTTGTGAATCTGGTCCTCAAAACAGACAAACAAAGCAATGCCTGGCTATGCCTGGCTCGGCCATTGCTAAACATGTATCTGCAAAAAAATATCAAATCCTTAAAGCGCTAAGGTAGTACATGAATAAAAATTGTACCTTTTGTTGCTGAAGGAGCATTGGTGGAGCGAGGTTCACGCTCTCTTGTACTTTGAGAATTCTCTGTAGTGGTCATTCGTTCTGTGCTGCCTATTCCTATCTGTGGATTGGTTGTTGTTGAAACAGCAGCATCTGGATATAAAAGAGGGCGCAATCATGAATCACAATATTTTTTAATGAAAGCCGTGAATATTATGATGGATTGTCATTGGGTGATGTTGTCAAATTGAAAAAAGGTCAGAACGGTATAGCATGTCTTGTAGGCAGTCTTGGTAAATATGACTACACTTCTGACACCAGTCAGTAACAGCATGACTTACTTCCTTCCTTCTGAAGGACGAGGCCATGAAGTCAATGGATGGTGGACCATTAAAAAATGATTGACCTCATCAGCATTTGCGGCTCACTCAAATGGAGGATTCCAGATCGCCATTCTTCCTGCTACCTGTGTGGTTGCCCAGTATTCCACACATGTACCCATACTGTAAAATCTTTACATAATTTGGAAATCACTCAGGACACCAGGTTCCATGAACACATTGGTGACATGAAGTTCGACCTCATAGAGCCATTGGGATATGACATAGCTTACCTATGATACTGACTGAGAGAGACATGATCTAATTTTGGATGCCTGGTGTCCACTTCAAAGTACAACCATTAGAGCTACAACCTCAATAAGAAAAATAACATTCAATCTTGGCTGACTGTCATGAATCCTGGGGGCTTTTCATCCATCCTCAGCCAGTGCATCCAATTGAGTAACCTTCTTGTTTTCTCTGGCATCTAATTTAAGGACCCTGTTATCACAAGCCTGATACCAGCTGAGACACCTCTGGGAGCTAAATCTACTGCCTTCCAGAAACATTTGCTACTATGAACAAACGCTTTGCATTTCCACATTGATAGAGAGAATGAGATGCTGAGTCGTTTACCAGAATCAAAATTCGCCCCTTTAAAGCAGCCTTCAAGGACGTAGCCCCACCCTAACAGATCTGGAGTGGCTATCAGACAAGCAAGCATTGAGCTGTGTAGTTCACAAGGACTTTCATGCTATTAAACCTGACTTCCTTGCCAACAACTAAGACTCATTGGTGACCAGAGATTAACTCTTACTCATAAGAGCCAATACGAAAACTATAAGAGAAAGCAAATATTCTGATACTACAATGTGTGCATAAGGTTTGAAATTATCTGCCTTTACAAACAAGAATGTGAACATACATCTTCCTATTAAAAAAGGTATTACTGTTCCTGAAAACTCTGCAGCCCTGCAAATGCTAAGGAGTTCTGGTGACACACCTTGATAATTTGTTGTAATCTCCAATCAATAGAGCATGCCATCACGAATGACATCAAAATACACACACATATCTGTATCCCTCCTTGTTGTGCATCTTATGATACATTGTAAGACTTCAGAAGGGTGTGCAATCCTCTTTAACATGGTATTAAATGCAGAGGAGAGCCAGAGCGTTATGTTTTTGGACCCAGATTATGGAATCGTGTCCAATTTGCCCATCACTCAATTTTCCTCCCCACTGTATTTGAAATGCTCTACTCAAGCATATGTTTATGCAGCGTCTAATCCTCCTTCTGGCTTGGCTATATTATCTACAAAAATAGCACTGTCTACAGATTATTTAGCTTCAGCAACACTCTGTATAAATGTAGACATACACTGATTCTCTATTTTGTTTTAGAAGTCAATGTGTAGTCCTCACATGTACTCATATATCCTGAATTAGGCTGTAGGTGGCAACTGCCCATTTGATAGAGCTTTTTATCTCTACCAAGGCATGAGCGAGGAATCTGCCATACACAGGGCATCATTAGGATGGTGGGCGGATCCTGACGGAAAACGGGACCGCCCGCCATATGTGCGGCGGTCCCATGGAGGAGATTAGGATGCGCCTGCCACACTGGCGGGCGCATCACGCATTCTTAAATTTGCGGCGGGCGTTGCTTTCAGCAGCACCCGCCGCAATGGTAAAAATGCATGTTGTGCATTTACATCACAAAGTGGCAGGCCCCGCGTGGTGCCTGACGCATTGTGCATGCAAATGCAGCGGGGTACCATAGGTACCCCCCATGTGCACCCCCCACCTTCCTGGAGGACCGCAATGGGCCCCAATTGTGAACTCCACATGGTCGTTGCCTGCATACTAAATGGATGGTGGTGTCTAGCAGACACCGCCATCCATATTAAACCCTTTTTTCTCGTCTGCTGCAGTACCCCCACCATACTGCTATGGCGGGGTTTAATTGGCATGCGGGCAGTGTAGTATGGCGGGAGGATCGCCACCGCTGTTTGAGCGGTGGCGATCCGCCCGCTATACTAATAGACCCCTTAGTGTTTTCTGATAGAAGGGTGTGCTTTCTCCAATGGGAATAGCTACTTTTCGGAGGCATATATCTAGTGGGAAGTCTAACACTAACCATTACTGCAAGTGGAATTTACACCATGAAATGTTACCACTTCAAAAATAACCTCCAAATTGGTGGTACATTTTTAGCCTCCATCTGTGGTACTTCTCAGAATGTAAAGGACAGAAGGTGTACCCTTTTGTGTAAGCCTACTACCAATTTTAGGCACACCTTTACCGAAGTAACTTCAAAAGACATCCGGATACAGTGGTGGGGCAGTAACCCTTGATTGGCAGAAGATCCACCACCATGTCATACAGAGCTACATCGAACCGAAGTGGAGTAAAAGAATTAGCCGGAGGAATCTCTACCAAGGCAGGTGTGCCAACATGGGTACACTAAATATGGCGGTTATACAGTCAAATATGCGGGCAAAGAATCTGTTATTCTTTGCAAATTTTCTGACACCACTGTTCTCTTAATCAGTCTAGAAATTGCATACAATGTTCAGTGTTCTTAAACTTGTCCCTTTGCTCGAGGGCTCTGGTGCTGTGTAATTGCACTTCTAACCTGTGATACTGAGCTGGAACACTTGACTTTGCTGGGTTGTCTTTGCCGGGATCCTGTTCTCCACTTCGCAGTAGTAGTCCCCAGAATGAGAAGTCTGAGCGCTTTCAATAATGAAGGAAGATCCACCTGTCATGAGGAGGTCACTGGTTCCTTCCGCCCCACGCGTATACCATCTGTATGTAATCGGAGGTGATCCTTCTGCGGAACATGTAAACCTCAACGTACTTCCTTGAGAAACTTCAAATGAGGATCCTGCCGGCTGGACAACAGGTTTAGTCACAGCAACTGCAATGTCAAAACAGAAGAAAAGGTTAATTAAGATATCAAGACAACTGAAAACAAGACTTTTTTTATGATTGTAACCTGTATCCACTCCCTCCAAATTAGTCATTACAAATATGGTATTTTTCTTACTTTAAATAATTGCATGAAAAACTGTAATATTGAGAAGTCTCCAGATATTTTAATAGTAGCTCTAGAGTCAGTGTCTCGGTTATAGCACCACGCTGGCTTTGCACAGTGCCCACACGCTATTGGGCATTGTCGTGTCTCTGTGCATTGCGCAGCGCCACGGACGCTGCGCATAAATTAAGGACCCGGGACACGCTCTTGCTCTCCGCGTGGTCCGGACTAGTTCCGTTACCACGCCTTCTTTTATTTATATCTTGCGCGGCCGTGACGTATCACGGTCGCGCTAGCGCACTGCTACGTGCGCAACAACTAGACCGCACGTATGCGGCCTTCAAACATTACAGGCATAATTTGTGTAATTTGCTGTAGCGTAATGACATGAAATCACAGTAAAAATAACTAAGATTACATAGAGTTAATTGTGGAGCATTTAGCTCTATTTTCTTGGGGCAAAATGGACCTTTGAGTCCATAATGGACCCGAGGATGCGTTTTGAGCTACGAAAATTAGGTCTGTGCTCTTGCAGTAGGCGTATTTTCCCCAAATTACTTTGAATAACATAAGAGGACACAATTGTGTAATTTTTCATCATTTTGCGTCACAGGAGTACCACAAAATTCTCAAAATGACTTTAATTACTCCAGTATAATTAGAATTTCGTCCAGGGCCAGTCTACATAATAACAGCCTGATTTTTAAGGATACGATGAATGTACTGTTACAGCACCAGGGAGTCATTCACACAATTTCCCAGAACTCAGTAGCAGGACCGGAAGGGGAAACCAAAAGCAGCCCTGGCAAAAATGGCAAAACCAGCCCTGCTCCTTTTGCCTGCTCGTGCTCTCATTAATATTCATAAGCCACACTGTAGGTGGGGGAGCGAAGGCCTTTAGCCACTCCCACTCACCTTGCAACTCTCAATTTGCAGATTGCAGGTCACAATGATCATGGTGAACCGTAGTGCATTTTTGCATATCGTTACGTCACGATGCATTTGCAGAGGCATTGTGCAGCAACGCCTATACAAGTGCAAAACGACACCAGCGCATGCGACTCTTAGTTGCTCAGACAAGTGTAGGTGGTCCAGTTGATCACGCATTACTCTTGCATGGTTTTATGCATCACATTTCCTGCATGTTCCATCTGCATCCAGCAAATGTTTAATTCACGGAGCTTTGGCGACTGGATGATTGGATTTTCTGAATAATGGGTCAACGAGTTGCAGTTGTTTCTGACTGAAGTCATACGGGAGGAGACAAGGTGTAACTTCTGCACAGTAGCACATGCACCTGATAGTTCTTAGAGCCTTTTACTTTCTGCTGAGAATGAAACACCAGAAGGAGCATGTACAATGTGGTGATGAAGAATCCAGACATGTTGCTGCTCCAAGCATTTACAAATTAGCGGGTAATCGCTGGGACCTATTATGGTAAGGTACACCTTGCTGCACCTGCCGCTAAATACCATCAACATTTTAAACAGCTAAAGACTGCAGGAGTAATACTTGCTAGCAGACAGGCAATAACAATGTCACTGCCAGTTTTACAGGCATTTTATTAATACTAATAATTATTATTTGAGTATATAAAATAATTAGTAGTAGTAATTATGGTAATTATCATATCATATTTATTAAAGCAGATTGATATTAAATATACTACTACTAATAATAATGATAATAATTCATTATTATTAATAATAATTGTTAGTTCTGGCACCCTTGGTGTGGTGTTACCCCTACATTTTTCCCTTCACCATCCTGTTTTGCTGACTTCGTTTTTGCAGACTCTAGGACTCTGCTCACTTTACCACTGCTAACTAGTGTTAAAGTTCTTGTGCTCTTTCCTTAAAACATGGGAAAATCGGCTTATAACCAATAGGAATTTTTAATTTACTTTTAAGTCCCTAGTAAAGTGGCAATACCTGTGCCCAGGGCCAGTAATTAAATGCTGCTAGTGGGCCTGCACCACTGATTGTGCCACCCACTTAAGTTGCACTTTAAACATGTCTCAAGTCCAGCATTGTAGACTGTGTGTTCTGTTTAAACACTGCCATTTCAACCTGGGAAAACAAACCTCTTGCCCTCCCCAAACTCTCCTTTTTAATACATATAAGTCATCTGTCAAGGATAGCCCAGAGTGCTGGGTTCAGTGGGCCCGATTCAAAGAATGAACATAAGACTAAATCCTAAACTTACTACTATTTGGTATTCACAGAATGCACTTACTACTTTCGGGATTCACAGAGTGAACTTACTACTTTCGGGATTCACAGAATGAACTTACTACTTTCGGTATTCACAGAATAGATTTAAGACTACTAACTTTACGTCCGCACTCGGGCCGGAAATGCTGGCCCGGAGGCGGAGTTTCCGTCCCAGGGGCGGAGTTTCCGGCCCGGGGTGGAGCTTCTGGCTTGGGGGCGGAGCTTCTGGCCCGGAGGTGGAGCTTCTGGCCCAGAGGCGGAGCTTGCGGCTCAGAGGTGGAGATTTCAGCCATGGCTAAATCCCCACCTCCAAGACTGAAGCTCCACCTCCAAGCCGCAAGCTCCGCCTCCGGGCCGGAAGCTCTGATTCCAGGCCGGAATCTCCACCTCCAGGCCGGAATTTCCAGCCCGAGTGCGGACGTAAAGTTAGTAGTCTTAAATCTATTCTGTGAATACCAAAAGTAGTAAGTTTATTCTGTGAATCCGGAAAGTAGTAAATTCACTCTGTGAATCCCGAAAGTAGTAAGTGCATTCTGTGAATACCAAATAGTAGTAAGATAAGTTTAGGATTTAGTCTTAAATTCATTCTGTGAATCGGGCCCAGTGTATTTAAAATGTTGGACATAAATTTTTTTGTTTTACATATACTGGTAGAGAAAAACTCTTACATTCGTTTTTAACTACTGCAAGACTATCCTATATGATTACATTGGAGTTACCTTATTACATTTAATAAGGGATAATTTCATAATAGGAGCAGGTAACCAGTTCATGTTGGTGTTATTCAAATTGTAATGAAAAATCCTCTCCCATGGTGAAGTCGGATTTCAAATTACAATTTTGTAAATTATATTTTTAGAAAATTGGCTTTTTCCTGCTTTTGACTTTTAGTGCCTGCAGCCTGTGATCCCTAAGGTAGACCCTGGATAGCCGCATGGGCAAGGTGCAGTGTAGTTAGAAAGTTGGACATATACTTTTGAGTTTTACATATCCTGGTGGTGAAAAACTCTTAAATTTGTTTTTCACTACCGCCAGGCCTACCTCTCCCATAGGATAACAGTGGAGTTACCTTATTACATTTTATATGTGTCATTTTCAAATGGGAACAGGCGACCATTTCATATTTGGTGTCTCTAGAATTGGAATTTAAAATCCTAACCTTTGGTGAAGGCGGAATTTAAATTACAGTTTTGAAAAATTCCACTTTTAGAAAGTTGTCATTTTCTTGCCTTAGCAATATGGTGCCTGTAATCTTTCTCTGGGTCACATGACTGGGTCTAGCTGACAATTGGGCTTTGTGCATTCCTCCTAGAAAGCTCCACACAATAGGGAGCTTAGGTGTGCCTGGATGGGCCATCACTGGCCGGGTGGGAGAGCGGAGGTGTGCACTGCCCTACTCACACCCGAATAGGCTGTGTGCTGCCTTCACACAAAGGGCTGCATACTCCCTGTAGTTAGTTTGGAACCAGGACAGGGAACACAAGAAGCCTGTGGACTTCAAAGGGAAACCTCTAGAGGCTTCTCTCATTTCAAACGAAAGCCCAAGTATAAATATTGGACCTCAAACACCAACTCTTCAGTACACTGCTGGAACTATGGAAATTCTGCCAGAAAGAAGGAATGCTGTGCTGCTCAAAGGACTGCCACTCTGCTGGACAGTTGCCCTGCTGGACTACTGACTTGCTAGACTTCTGCCTTGCTGGATTGCTGCCTTACTGCCCTCCTCAGTCAGAGGGATTTGGACCTGTACCTGAACCCAGAACTCCAAGAGTCAATTCAAGGGCTAGTTTCCTGCCACAAGTGGATAACTACTCACAGCCACTTGAACCAGCACCCAGATGCAGCTGAAGCCACCTCCAACCCCCAAGTGGTGCCCCTCAGGTCATTGGCCCTTGGTGGGACCTCAGATATGCTGAATTGAAGTTATTGGGCTCTTTCTGACCGTGAATGAGCCTGTTGGTACCAAACCCCTGTCACTTGCAGAGTCCACCAACGTAAAGTTATGTCTACCCAACTCTTCATGCTACAGCATCAAACATTTGCAGAGAGTGCCACCCAAAGCTCCGACACGCCTGGTTGTGATGAGAACAGGATCTTTGCGCTACAGTAAGAACTCTCGGTAACAACAGGCCTTCTCTTCGCTCTACATCGACAACTGTCTGTGGCGCTTCTCTGCTCCTCATGGCCTCCTCCACTGCGAAAGGACTCTTTGCACTGGACTGAGAAGGTAACATTTCAGCGGGACTACCCTGGTCTCTGTACCAGACCCATGGTCCATAGCATTCAGCTTGAACTTGTGACTTTCTCCCAGTATTGCATAACAAGTTAGCGGATATTGGCAGTGTTGGCTTTTTGATAGTATTTTCACTTACATTTTCAAAACTGCATATTTACGGCTCTACTGATTTAATTTTTGTCATTTTGGTCTTGAATTATTTATAACATTCTAGTCTATTTTTCTTAATAGGTGTAGGATTTTTCTTTTGTGATATTTTTACTTTATCACTGTTTGAAGTGCTGCATAAATACTTTATGAAATTAACAAAGGAGTGTATTTGCAAAAAAGGAAACAGAAGAGTAAGCATGTATCAACATTCCCAGTATAAGTTTCCTGTCAGAGAAACCTACTTAAGGTTATTCAGAAGGCCCTCACTCACCAACCTAGCTGGTGACATGCTCCATCATCGGGCCCCACCAGGAGTGGCCGAATGCCACCCTAGTGTGCTACAATGCCAGTTCACTGCGGAGCTGGTTAAGTGATTAGTGAAGGGTGAGTTTAGTGAGTTAAAAATGTCCAGATTGTGTCAAAAAAATGTATTTTATTAGTTTTGCCTATTGGACACGAATAAGAACAAAAGTGTAGGATAAAGAACTAGATTAAAAATCCAACTTTATCCCAGAGGTGTGGTCAACATGTTTCTGCCTATGTGTGAGCATTTAGTCAGGCTTTCATCAGGACCAATGGAGTGTAGTGACCAATGGAGTGTAGTGTTGAACCCCATTGGTATGGGCGTGCTAAGGCCCACCCTGGCCAAGGGTTACTAATGTTAAAAAAGGTATTAAAAACACTATGGGCCTCATTGGGATGGAGGATTATCCGCATCCTCCGGGCCGGCGGAAGCCACCGCCGGCCTGGAGGATGCGGAAAATCCTCTGCGGACCCACCATGACCCACCGCCACATTAGGATGGCTGGTGGGTCCTGGTTTCCGTCCTCAGCTTTTCCTCTGCGGTTGGCTTACAACCACGGCGGAAAAGCACTAATATGGTGACGGTGTCTCTCAGACACCGTCAGCCAGATTAGGATGTGCATGGAAAGATGCTTTTCAGCGGCAGCTTTTCCGCTGTGGAAAAGCATGTGTAACTTCACTGCGGGGGCCCGTTGTGGGCCCCCTAGGTGAAGGGGGGGTTGGGGGTGCACATGGGGGGTACCTATGGTACCCCCCTGCATTTGTATGCAGTAAGCAGCAGGCACCACGCGGTGCCTGCCACTTTCTACATACAAATGCAATGCGTGTGTTTTTGACATTGCTGCGGGTGCAGCTTGAAGCTCCACCCGCCGCAATGTTAAAAATAGAGGATGTGACCGCAAACCTTGCGGTCACATCCTAATTGCACAGGAGGGAGCTCCGTATGCCATGCGGAGGTTCCCTCCTGCTCTGGGGTCGCGGACGGACTTGCGTCCGTCCGCGATCCTAATGACCCCCTATGTGTAGATTCCTTCAAATGTTGAGAGGAACCGAGTTTATTAGGAGGTACAAACAATCAGTGCACCATGGGTCACGGGAGGGGGGTGGTAGCGATTCGGCAGACCGCCCTTTACGCTAGGCACCCCTTTGGAACCTGCGTGATCCCTCTCTTTTCCAGACCCGGATGATCATCGCAAGCATGTATCAACATTCATAGTATAAATTTCCTGTGAGAGAAACCAACTTAAGGTTATTCCAGACTTTTAATCTAGTCCTTTATCCTACACTTTTGTTTTTATTCATGTCCAATTGGCAAAACTAATAAAATACTTTTTGACACAATCTGGACATTTTAACTCACTGAACTCACCCTTAACTAATCACTTAACCAGCTCTGCAGTGAACTGGCGTTGTAGCACACTAGGGTGGCATTCGGCCACTCCTGTGGGGCCCGATGATGAAGCATGTCACCAACTAGGTTGGTGAGTGAGGGCCTTCTGAATAACCTTAAGTTGGTTTCTCTCACAGGAAACTTATACTGTGAATGTTGATACATGCTTGCTCTTCTGTTTCGTTTTTTTTCAAATACACTCCTTAGTAGATTTCATGATTTCTCTCGAGGGGAGTAGGAGTGTTTATTTCGTTCCTTTCCTCTCTTGTTGATACAAGCATAAATACGTTAGCCTGACTGCTCTGTGCCAAGCTACCAGGGGGTTAAACAGAGGTTAATTTGGGGTTTTTCTTGTGCCTCACCCTGACAAGGATTGTAGTTGCTGCTTGAGTAGGGTTTCACCCCATCAACCTGCTATATCCAATTTCTCACAATAATATCATTATTATTAGTAGAAATAGTAGTAGTAGCAGTAGTATATTTTTTATATTGGGATTAACACTGTTGTTTTTCTCTCTCCAAATGCTGCCATTAACAGGTGGCATTATCCCAGTGGTAATTGTTGCTGGTGATGCTAACACCACTGCAGCCATTACCACCAGGGCCCGCTTCGAAGCTCAAGCCTCAGGAGGCTATGCATCCATTGATGAATTCACTGTGTTGTCTGAGGATCACCTGATTAAACCTTGGCAGAAGATTTAAATATTAATAGTCCTTTTACTGCAGTTGAACCATTTATAAGAGCTGTAAATGGCAGGATGTACTATTACCTAAGCTAATGGTATATACATTTTCAAACTTAGAAGGCTTAGAATTGGAGTTTGCCCTACTTGATCTGAATTCAAGGCAGGAGGGTCCTACACAGGTGCCAAATATGAGCAATGATGTATTTGAGACACCTTTCTACATAATTTTGTGCTTTTCATAACAGAGTTTTTGTCACCCACCTCATTACTATATGTTTTATTAACTTAAGAAGGATGAAAGAACAAGCCATCCATGACTAGACTCAAATCTATTATATGCATGCATGATTGTGAAATGTGTGTAGCAGAAACCTAGCCAAAAGGTAAAGGAGTACTCTACAGGCTCAAAGGCAACGAAGAAGTCAACAAGTGATTGAGGGGTAACTGGGTTCTGGTGGCAGAAAGAGACCGCTTCTGTGTCAAGATGTAGTGTTCTTAAAGAGTTCTACAGTCACAAGGATGGCTATTTTTGATATTTGATCATTGCGTGACATCCCTACTGTCAGGCGCTCCCTGTCATGTCTGGTATGTTGGCACCCTCATGGGTCCCTGCTGGCTCACGTTTATGTCCACTAAGTTGTTTTGTTTTTTTCCTTTTCTTGCCACTGTCAATGTTTGTTTCTTTTTTTATGTTTGTTGGTGCCAGTGCTTGTTTTTCCAATACTTGTTTGGATGCTACCAACAGTGTCACAATATTGGACATGTGCACCTGCCATGCTTATGGGTGTGGCTGAGGCACCTGGCATGCTTATGGGAGTGGCTAGCCATGTATGGTTAACTGCCACTAAACTGCCAGTAAAAGCCCAAGCCTTGCACCTGTCAGTGCTTGGCTTAATCTCCTGGTTCCCGCTTCAGCTGGAGACTGCTTCTGTCACCTCTTCAGGATTTCCTCCTTCACCATTGTACAGAAGCACGTGCCGGTCCAGGACTGCAGCAAGTATCGGACAGCTAAGTGCAGCGCGCTTTAAGGCTGCGTGTGAAGTGAAAGGCTGTGTGACTTTGACATTTTCTGTTGGTATCGGAAGGCTCGTCCTTGCATATTTGCCATGTGAATTGGCCATCTGGTGTTTGGCACAAGTGACTTTTGATTCAAGACTATGGCATTTATCTATTTGTTTCGCGATTAGCACTTCGAGTCATTTTATGTTTGAACTCATTTCATATTTGTATTACGCTAAACGCTTGGAGTCATTTTTTGTTTGAACTCATTTCATATTTGTATTCAGCCAAGCGCTTGGGGTCATTTTATGTTTGAACTCATTTCCAAATTCTGAGAGTTTCGTTTCTACACTATTTGCATGGAACTTTGATATTAAGACGAATATTGTAAACTTGATGTCACGCCTTGAGCCTGGAAGCATCCTGTTCCCCCTCTGATCATCACATTGTATGGACACAGGCTTATGTAGACCTTTGGGCCTGTTCCTAGTTGGGAATATTTGTTTACGGGTATTTTATGCAAACAAAACGATGTGTCTAGGTGCCATTTGTTACCTGGCTGCAGATGACACATAATCATAGCCTGTGACTCCTTTTTGGCAGCATTGTTCTTAGAGAACTACTATTTGGATTGTATTCTCCTGCAACCTACAGGTAAATTCTAAGAGAGTATCTCAGCTCCTCTTGAGAACCAGGTGATTAACAAAACTCGCTTATAATGAATGTTCTGTGTTGAGTGCGCCTTGGTGCCCCAGAAGTGTCTCTCTACTCATCTGTTGCATTTCTTATTATATAGAGAGACGCAAGTCCTCAAAAAGGGTGACCTTACTCTTAAAACGGATCCTCTCAAGGATGCTGGGCTGGATTAGGCTGTGTGGAGCAGCAGTGTTCTCTCTTTTTCTCGTCCTATTCCCCTTCCCTTTTGGGGCACCTGCTGGGACTCCTGTAGCGAGTTCAGTAGTGCCGAGAGGTGCTCTAGGCGGAGAGATCATCGCTCCTGCAGACAACCTGAACTTCAGTCTTACACCTACTTAAGGTGCTCATTTTTCCTGTCCTGTGGAAGATCTGGTGATATATTTAGATTTAGGGGTCCAAAGGTTGACAATCATAATGGTTTTGGACAGTTACAAACTCTATAATTATGTGGAACCGCAATAATTGATGAAGCTTTTGCTCGACTAGATGGATAATTTAAATTTAGCTTATCTTTCTTTTGCTGTGCAATTTTCCACTGTGGTAAATTATCACCTGTTTGTGCTAGTTTCTTCACGTGGAGTACTTTAGCTGCATCTTTTTGTTTAAAATGAAGCTTATGGACTATGCTTTCAATGGGTATGTATTGATGGTATATAAATGGATATGCACCATATACTCTCTTTTCCACATGCACTTGCATTGTCCCTTATTTACAAACAAGTTTCCTAAGTTATTCAGAAGGAACAATTGTTTTGGTCAATATTACATATCGAGATTCTTGAGGAATACTGGGTGTGCCCCTTTTTACCTTAATGATTAAGGAATTGGCTAGATTTTAGACAATATGTTTTATCTTCTACGGAAGGAAGATTTCAAAGCATTATCAAACGGAATAAAGTTAAAGTAGTTAGTACTGTCAAAATGTGTACAGCATCTTTCTACGTTATGAAGTTAGGGGCAGATTTATTAGTTTTGCATTGCTCTTGCGCCATGCAAGACGACGTAGGGCGACACCAAACCTAAAATCAGATTTACCAAGCCGCGCAAAGCCAACCGTCGTGGCCCTGCGTGGGTTGGTAAATCTGGTGTAACAGAAAGCAGCACAAGTCGCTGCCTGTGTTACACTGTGTGGTGGAGGTGTTACATGGGTAGAGTATGGGTGTTGCCATGCATCTGCCTATGCATTCTGGGGCATTCCCAGATTTGACAACACCGGTAGAACTGGGAATGCATCAGAATTGTATGCCTTCCTACCAGAGGTGCAATGAGGAGAACTACCTTTATTTCTCCTCATCGTTTCCTCTTTCTAAGGGCCTATTTGTGAGTGGCTTGTTAAATTCCATCCTGTGCCCATAACCCTGTTTACGCAAGGCGGGGAATTACAAGTGTGGTTTTATTTAACGTATCCAATAATTATCAAATGCCTTAAAGAACCCAACACTCATAAAATTTTGGCACGTCAAACCTGACAAAATTTAACAGGTGAAATCATATGGTATTTACTGTTTCATGTGGATATTGGTCCGTTAAACACCACAATCAGCATGTTATTCCCCATAAACTCATAATAGGTGTTATTTATCAGGAGCTATAAATAACACCTCAACTCGTAATCAGACCCTAAGTGTACTGCAGCACACTTAGAAAGAGTGAAATGCCTTTAAGGATTGTTTTTGTGCAGGAAAGTGTAACTTTCTGCAACAAACAGTACCGCCTGCAAAACAGGCACCCTTGCAGTATGACACAAGGTTGCCTGCATTGGAGCTAAGCTGCACTGAGAGGTATTATTGGTTGGAATTAACGAAACAGTTAATTTTGGATAAATTCCCAACACATAATAATTTTTATCTGTGTCCTAGTGATCTACAAATAAAGTATATTTTTTGATACACTTAAGACACTTATATTATTATACTTTCACTGCACGCCTTTACACAAAAACCCGCTCCGCAGTAGATCTGGCGTTGCAGCACACTAAAGAGGCACTCAGCCTCTTTAGTGGGGCCCAATGATGAAGCATGTCACCGACCAGGTCGGTGAGTGAGGGCTTTCTTAACTGACCTAAGTCAGGCCAGTTTTCATGCTTCCTCCATATTGTGGTTATTTGCATACCACTGACCTCTCTTTTTTTGTTTGACTACCTTAATCGGGGATTAAGAGGGTGTCTTGAATCTCCCTACCTCTCTTCTTGTTGTCATATATGTTGTTTAAGTTGCTGCATCAGGAGATACGGGCAAAAGAAGGATCAAAGGAGGAGGAGTACGAGCTATCATGTAGGCCCAGGGTGCCTGTTAACAACGAAAATTGTACAGCGGATTTTCTCATATGTGCAAGCTATATTGTGAGAAACATCAAGAATGGTGCATTGTCCTGTTCATATATTTGGACGTAGTGCGGAAGGCGCAGATGACTTTTGGAGGGTGGGTGTGGGTGTGTTATGATGAAGAATTTCGGGCATAACTAGCAGACAAGGAGGATGGGTGTGGGGGCAAATGGATTACGAGTTGTTCTTGCAAACTATGACAATGGAGAGGCCAGCGCCATCAACTTATATGGCAAGTGGTTGGCCGGTTATCTACAGGTCCTTACAAGGGCATCCCACCCAGGCATGGGTGGGTATGGTGAGTCGGGGACAGTCAGGATTGGCTGGAGCATGCTAGGCATATAATAGGAGACAGTGTTTGCAGGAATATTGTAAATACCACCACAAGTGTTCAAAATCTGGTTCAAGCACATACTTACCTAGTGTGGCATCCAGGGAGGGTTTGTGGGGTCGCAAGGGGGCGTTGGGAGACAGTGGACTGGTTACAGTGACCGGGGACCGGGCAGGGGTGGTCAGGGTTCCATGGGAAAAGGCATGTAGACCAGTTAAGTTGGACTGCTTGGACAGATGGCTGGTCATCCTGGAGTCTGAACGGGAGAGGGAATTGTTGTTTACAGCTTTCCAGTTTGGTTTTCGTTTGTGTTATGAGGGTCCCAGTGGGCGGAGAATTTGAGATCAGTCAGGGGCCACGAGGTGCTGGTTTGGAGAAAGTTAGTGAGGGAGTTGTCGGAGGGCAGAATGGAAGGGCCGTTTTCAAACTGGCGCCTGGTCAATTTGAGGATTTCACCTATTGGGGTGGTGACCAAGAAGGAGGCAGGTGAGTATCACCTCATTCATCACCTTTCTTGGCCTGCGGGATTTTCGGTTAATGATTTCATTCCTGAATGGTGTAGTAAGAAGCAATACTCCTTAGTTGACACAGCGGTTCAGTTGGTCTACAAGGTTGGGAGGGGTGCCCTTATGGCAAAATGTGACATCAAATCAGCCTTTCGCTTGTTCCTGGTTCACCCCACGGACCATGGGTTGTTGGTCATTCAGTTTGGTGGGCTGTTTTTTGTGGACAAGGCTTTGCAGATGGGATATTCAGTTTCTCGTTCTCTGTTCGGGGCTTTTAGCTCATTTTTGCAAAAAACATTTTGTCCACATGTCTGGAAAAGAAGTGATGACTCATTATTTGGATGATTTTTTCATGGTTGGGGCTCCACATTCTGCGGATTGTCAGGAGAGTTTGTGGTTGTCTAATGCAGGGCTTTTGTCTAATGCAGGACTTGGGGGTCCATTTAGCTCCCGAAAAGACGGTGAGGCCTGTTCAGGTGATTACCTTCTTGGGCGTGGGGCTGGATTCGTGGGACGAGAGGGAGAATTTTCAGCCTGAGGAGAAGAAGAGGCATTGTTGGGAGCTTTTGGATGCAGTGTTTGCTAAGTCAAAAGTCCTGGTCAAGGATGTGCAGATCGTGTTAGGGCACCTGAATTTTGATTGTCATGCGGTCAGGTCTGGAAGGACATTTTGTATGAGATTGGGCTGGGCACTGTCTGGGACCTCAATGCTGCATCACAGGCTGACCATCATGGCCGGGGTCAGGGAGGATTTGAGGATTTGACGTATTTTTCTGAAAGAGTGCAATGACATTCCTATGCCTGGGCTTGGGGAGCAGATGGAGTGGTTGGTGGAGATGTTTTCAGACACAGCTGGAGGACACGATTTTGGCCTTTCTGGCAGGTGAAGTGGTGTGCCGAGGAGTGGGCGGAGGCATGGAAGCGGGGATGGCGTAGCATTGCGTTATTGGCATTTTTTCCCCCCTGTAGTGGCTGTGTGCCTGTGGGGGCGCTACTTGGCAAACAAGACAGTCCTTTTTAATGTGGATAACATGGCTGTTGTGGATATGGTTAATTGGCAGTCTGCGAAGGAGCCAAAAGTGTGGCAGTTGTTGAGAGTGTTTTGTTACAATGTTTGTGGCACAACAGGACTTTCAAGGTGAGACAAATTTCTGGTACACAAAATGAAATTGCTGATGCTCTCTCTCGATTTGAGTGGATGAGGTTCTGTGGGTTGGCTCCAGGGGAGGACGACAGGAAGACTGTGATGCTGGACCACTTGTGGGACGTAGGCGAACGTGCGTGAATCAAATGATCCTGGGTTTGCTATCGGGCTCGATGCAGAAGGCTTCTGGGCTAGTGTGGGAGGAGTTTCTGCAGTCTGGGGTGGTCCCCCAAGGAATTTCGGATGGAGGTTAAGACCAACGGATGATGTAGTAAATTTTAACATGTCCTTGATTGACAAGGGTTTGTCGGCAGTCACAATAGTGGGTAAGTTGGCGGGCATAGCCTTTTTGGAAAACTGCGGTGGGGATACGAGCCCTCAGCGGGTGACATGGGGAAGCCCATCATGGACGCGAGGTCCATATGCGTGGTGGGGGCAGTGTAGGTTTGTATTCCCAAGTCCAGGACGGATCAGTCAGGGAGTACCCTGATACCTGTCAATTTGCCCATGTGCTTGGTGGAAAAGGTTGAGGGAGCAGGGGGGGTAGGCAGCAAGAGAATGGAGAGTATTTTTCGTCTTCGCAGGTGTTGGGAGCCCTGAGGAAAACTTTGGGATTGTTGGGCTATGTAGCAAAGGATTTCGGGACGCATTCCTTCCAGATTGGGATGATGACGGAAGCCGAGGGCAAAGGTTGGTCAGCGGGGGAGATTCAGCAAGTGGGGCCTTAGCAATCTAGCTGATAACTACACTATGTGCGTTTGCGGTGGCGGTAGCACGATGACCAATAACATGAGTTAATTTTCTCCTAGGTTGCATTGTGGTCTCACTTCGGGCCTTGTATAAGTTTAGATCTGCGGGCATTCTTTTGTGAAGTGGGCAGCGAGGCTTGCTGAGCGGCGAGGAGGAAGTCAGCTGAGTCTGCCTGATATGGTAGTACAGTTGAAATGGTTAGGGAAAGAGGCATGTGGTTACAGGAGCTTTTGTCCAAATTGAGGGACTTGGTAAAAGGATCCCATTGCCTGGACATTTTATTGGCGCACCTAGGAGAGAATGACCTTGTCAAAATGAAGGTCTGGCTTTAGTAAAAACTGTAAAGCAGGACTTGCTAGAAATTAAAGCAGCATGGGCGGGAACAACAGTGATTTTCACTGAGCTGGTGCCAAGATGAATATGGAGGGGGGCAAACAGGCCAGGGGCCATTGATAAAGTGAGGTGCGGACGTTTTGCAAGGCGCATGTCGTAATTTGACGGTGATCGAGTTAGCGTTAAGCTTTGCTACACGTATTTTCCCCTTATCTTGACTATAGTTGTTAGACGCCATTTTGTATGTATCGGCGGCCATTTTAGTTGAATGCGTTGCCTCGTGGTCAGCATGTCCTTTGTCCTTCCTCTGTACCACTGACCATTCGAGTTTGCCCAGCAACAGGCTATTTTTGGTAGTGGTCAAGCTCACACATGCGCAGTTTAGATTGACCAGTCATCACTTAGGAATGTTCCGCCAAACTGACCAGTGGTGTTATAGCTCCTCCCATGAGTTGGCTGTGTTCCAAAAATGACCATATATGTACCTAAAACTCTGTAACTGTGTACCGCCTACCCTTTTATTACTGTAAAACTGTATAAAAGAAGGACGTGCACCGATGTTCGGTGTGATACTTCTTGCATTACCGAAGGGTGCTGTAGGAATGTACAACCACCCCATAGGGTCTTAATAAACTTGTCTTTTGCATTTTCTAGTTTCCGTGCCAACAGTTCTTATGGTGTAGAGGGTATTCTGCGGAGTATGTAGGCCTGGAGAACCCAATACCACAAATTGGCGACCACGAAGGGACTCATCGGCGACTCGGATGCCCGAAGGAGAGGTCGTGACGAAGGATTGGAAACTCGCCATGGACGCGTACGCTGCCACTGAGTGACCCGAGTCTTGGCACCCACGGTGTTTTCTTCCTTTCCTTCTGATCTGACCTTCCAGGTGGCGCCGGTCCTCGACTGAGATCCTGCTCGTTCGAGTTGTCGTACAGTGCCGATTTGGCTGATTTGATTACAGACCTTGGCAGTTGGAACCTGGATATCTGAGATTTTGGTAAGCTTGTGATTGGTAAGGTAGTCTACGGACGCTTACTATGGTTCTATGAATATGTTTTGAGTTAGCTAACGTTTGATCCTATGATTTGAACTATATGTGCAGTGCACTTCACATAGGCAGGCATGTAGAGATATTTCTCTAAAATTGTTTGTGTTTGAACGGCACCTTTGTGTGAGGTATAGTAAGTGCCATTTTTGTGGTATCACGTTTCCGTGATACTTTTTGAACATACCTGTTTTAAGCACACTTCGAGGAATGTGCTGTCTTGGAAATGGAACCACTTATCGATTAAATGAATCTCAGCCGGCTCCCCCAGAGGGGACTCCCAATCGAGAGATGTACATAAAATTCGGCCTTCCCCCTATATTATACAGTAAATTATGGAATAAGTACACCAGATCTGATCCCGAGTTGCAATAGCCACTACATGGGTCGTTTGATTTACGAAAGGTTCAGTTTGTGGAGCAATGTTTGTTTCAGCGCAGGTCTAGACAAGATATGTTTGATTGTGTACGAATGTGGGAGAAAGCAGTGCGTGAACGAATGAAGCGTGAAATAGCCTTGGCGGAAAAAAAACAGCGTAAGGCTGCTCGAGATCAGGCTTTACAGCTGGAGGAGAAGGAGTTGCAGGAAAAGAAAGAGAGGGAGGCACGGGAACGTAATTTGCAAACGAGTGGTCAATTTCCTATTCAGCGTCCGCTTTATCCTGTCCTTACTAATGAAGTTGATGATTTTTCATTACTAGATCGGTGCCCGCCTCCGTACGTTTCGCCTACGGCCCCGGACGAGGACTCGGACAATCAGGAGTATGGGAGTAAGAGTATGAGGTTAAGTGCTGGTGAAGCTGCAGAATTGCGCAGTTTTGTTCGCAAACTTAATTTGAATAAAATAACTATGTCAGAGATTAAAAATGAAATGAGTCAGTGGTCAGAGCGAGAACAGTTGTATTTTCTAAGCGCTCTCGGAGATGAAGTTGTAGAACGATTTAGGAAATATTCGACTGATTTAGAGCCTAAGGATATATCAGTTCATCGTGAGAATATGAGTAAAGGTTTATTTGTTATTACAGATACGGATTAATTTTTTCCGAAGGTTGGTCTACCTACGGGATGGGGCGTCCAGATTGCGAGAAGCACGAAAAGCAGCAGACGTGCCTTCGCCGGGGTCGACGGAGTTATCCAAAGAGTGTTCTATCTTTGGAGCAGATAAGCGTTCTACAGTTCATGTTATGCCTATGCGTGAAGCCGCACCTTTGAATGTTCCCCCCCAAAGGGCAAGGTACAAGTGATGATAAATCGTCCGGGGATGCAAAAGGGTATTTTATATATAATTGGGTGTACACGCTTTGGAACAGGGCAGATGTCATGGCATTGAAAAATACTTTACCCGATCCCCATAAAAATCCGGCAGCTTTCTATGAAGGAGTGGAGGGGGCTATTTCTTCATGTGTTATGACGTTAGTTGATATCGACCTTTTCTTTGGGTTAATACTGCCCCCTGATATGTGGAGAGCGATTCGTAAGTTTGATGACCAAGCGATTTTAGGAGCAGATTGGAAAGCTATAGCCCAAGCTGATTTGGATAGAGAGCCTGCATGTAAGCCTTGCCAATTAATTCTAGACCTCCCGACAGCTATTTTGAATAAATTAAAAACGCTTGTTCCCCCTAAAAAGATTGATTGGACTATGTTAGCCTCTTGCAAACAGAAACAGGACGAGTCAGTATCTGACTTCTTTTCACGTTTCGAAGAAGCGTTTCATGATTACAGCGGGCAATTATTAATGGATGATACGGGTAGGCATTTGTTTGTTGATAAGTATGTGGCTAATCTCCTGCCGGAGATTGCAAAACGATTGAAGACTAGTGAAAGTTCCTGGACCACGGTGACCCCTGCGTCCTTGTTAACAATGGCTCAATATTACGAGCGCAGGAATTAGAGGCTAAAGAAAGTACTGATAAGAAGGAGAAGGAGTTAAAGATGAAGGTGATGTTGGCTCAGGTTCGTGCTACGCAGCCAAGAGGGAACGATAGAGGCAGGCGAGGAGGGTATGGTGCGTCTTATGGTCGTACTGACATTGCTGAGGATCAATGTGCATACTGTAAAGAGTTTGGGCATTGGGCCCAAGATTGTCCGGTGCTTCGTGAGCAACGTAATCAGCGTGGTCGAGGAGGTGGAAGGACACGGAATAGTTATTCGGGAGCGAGAGGTGGAGCAAGTGATCGTGGTAGGGGCGAGGCGAGGGGTCGTGGTCAGGATGATCGTAATACTTTTGATCGACGGAATCAGTACCAGATATCTGAGGGTGAGAATGTGGAGTCTCAGGATTATGTGCACGCATAGGATTGCGTAGGATGGGGTGTGGAATCGGTTGAAGTGCCAGTAGATCAAAGAGGTCCATATGTATCAGTGGGCGTTTTGGGTTCTACTGATCAGTTTCTGGTTGATACAGGAGCTACTCGTAGTGCTCTGTCTAAAAACTTCCAAGGGCTCCCCTGTCTGGCGAAACGATTACATGCATAGGGTTCGATGGAACACCCTCTCCAAGCCCACTGTCACAACCTCTTACATTTTACATTGACAGATTCTTTGGCCCGTGCCCATTCTTATTGTCGCCAAATACCCCAGACAATATTATGGGCATAGATTTGCTTAAATATTTTCGAGCAACAATACGCTGCGCTCCTGAAGGAGTGCGGGTTATCTTGAATGATAACTATCCGAATGTAGGAAGACTATGTACTATGCAAGAAATTGAAGCATTAGCCTCTCTCCCACACACGTTATGGGCTACATCAGACACGGATGTGGGACAGATGCTCATTCCGCCTATTCAAATAACTGTTAAGGAGGGAGTGTCTTTGCCACGTGTACCCCAGTATAAAATATCTAGGGAAGGTGAAATTGCCCTGACGAACATTGTTCAGGATTTGATTATTGCAGGAGTAGTGGAGGAATTTCCCTACAATGTTTGTAACAGCCCGATTCTTCCGATCCTCAAGAAAGACACTGATGACAAAATCTATCGATTTATTATTGATTTGAGGGAAATAAACAAAATTGTAGTGCCCCAGTACCCGGTGGTGTCTGATATCACCACCCTACTTACTTTGGTCCCCCCCACTGCTACCACGTTTTCTGTAATTGACCTTAAAAATGCTTTCTTTTCCATTCCCATCCATCCCGATAGCAGATATCTATTTGGCTTCACGTTAAATAATAAATCATATAGATTTTGTCGAGTTCCTCAAGGCTATACAGAAAGTCCTAGCATCTATAGCCAGGCTTTAAAAAGACAGCTTGATTCTTTTGATTTGCAGTCTGGAGTAGCTCTTATCCAGTACGTTGATGATCTTTTACTGGCTGCAGACACATATGCGCAGTGTGAGGAGAGTACTCTTGCTTTGCTCTCCTTTCTTGCTCAGAACAATCACAAGGTGTCTAGGAAAAAATTACAATATTGTAGACCAAAGGTGACCTACCTCGGTCATCTTTTGTCTAAGGAGGGACGTGCATTAACATCTGATCGAATTCAAGCAATATTAGATACACCAGTCCCCCGCACTCAGAGAGATGTGCGTGCCTTTATAGGTTTGACGTCCTTTTGTAGACAGTGGATAATGGAAAGGGGCGACCACTCGGTCCCCCTGAACGTATGCTTGGGTGCCCCGATACCCCCGGGAAGCCATTTTGGGTGGGGGCGTGGCTCGGCTGGTATGCCCGAAGCGGCGCAGCCGGGGCGCGCCTTTTCCCGCCCAAGAGGGGTTGTCCTAGACACCTACACCGAAGACCACGCCCAGTAGGCGTACCGGAGGAGGGTACCCGCCCTCCCGCAGAAGAATAAATAGAGCGGGAATCCGAAGAAGCGTCCTCTTGTTCCTGTGCTCTGAAGGCTGCACCCACTCGTTGCTCGTGAGCCCTCGACGGAACAAGCAGCAATTTTGAGAACTTGTAATCTTGTTGTTTCTCTTTCAGTTACTTGGAGTTCGAATAGTCAGGAACCTCGTCGATCGGCCAGGAGCAGAATACTCAACATCATGGCTGGCAAGAAAGCGGGAAAGGGTTCCGAGACGGACAAGGTGTTACGCCTATTGTCGAACCGGATGGCTTGCATGGACCGAAAACTCGGACAAGTCCAATCGATCGGTAGAGGTTTGACGGAGGTCAAAAAACAGCTGGCTGCACTGAGCAACCCGGGTCTCCCTAAGAAGGTAATAGGCCCGGCCTTGCCGGGAGTCGTCCCTGAGGGTAGAGGGAAACGGGTCAAGAAGAGGGCGGTTTCGGGGGAGGTCCCGGTTCCAGAGGTACCCTCAGTCGCCCCCCTCATGCCGGTAGACAACCCGGTACCAAATCCAGATATGGGGCAGCCGATCCCGGTTGTGATTACTCCCGATAATGATGAGGAGATGCCTCCCGAATTGGCCATCCAGTTGGCCGCATGGCTCAAGAAAAAAGCAGGGGGATCAGTGGCCCCTGGAGACCCGGCCGAGGAGGCCAGACTACTAATCGAGCAATTGCGGCAGTCGAGAGATGTCGCAAAGGCGAATGTTCCTCTTGTTTCCCCACAGGTGGCACCGGTAGGACCTGCAGTTGGTCACGAGAAGACGGCGGGAACAACGGCCGAACCGGGTAAGCTCGCATTGCCAATGGCGGGGGAGGGTTCATTACCCTCGAGGCGGGAGAAGGTGGCACAGCACATCCCTTTGGCCACGAAAGAGTTAATATGGGGAGACAAATATGTTAACATGTTTTCATTATTAACTGACCATCGCGAGATGGGATATGCTAAAACCCAGAAGGATTTGTGGCACCAGAGCGTCTGGCGCGCCAAGATGGCGGAATTCAGGGTGGATGAGACAGTAACAAACTGAGTTAAGGCCTTTTCTATAATTACTGCAGTTATGGGGGAACGCAAACCCGAGCTGATGACTGAGTTAACTTGTTATCAAAATCGTATTATGGATTTTTATTCAATGTATTAGGGGGAGGAATGGAAAGGTTATGACATGAAATTCCGGAAAGCAAAAGAATACGATGCTACTTTGACTTGGGATTGCCTGGACTCGGTGTCATGGCACAAACAGCTCCTGACAGGGGCGGCAGGTACGTCCTCGCCAGGTGGGAGTGGGTCAGGGGTCGTCCGACAAAAGCCCGCGGTGCCCTTTCGAGCGGGCGCCGGTGGGGATTACCAGTCTAAGACCCGCGGGAATGGCGGCAAGCGTGGGGTTTGTTGGAGCTTCAATCGAGGCAACTGTAACAGACCACAGGGAACATGTAGGTTCAAGCATGTGTGTGCGGGCTGTGGGAATTCCTCACACCCGGAGAGTACATGTAGATCTAAAAATAGCGGGACGGGAGGAAAAGGAGGGTCTAAGCAGGAGTGAGGTGGAACGTTGTGACCGATTGCCTACACCCGTTGATATCATGGCTATGACTCCTTGGTTGAACAAATACCCTGATCATGTATCCGCCGGGGTGTTGAGGAAGGGATTCTTACATGGCTTCCACATCCCGGCGGGGGATTTTCGGGGGGACTCCTTTTGTAAAAACCAGTTATCGATACAGCACAACCCAAGCGTGGCAGAGAAGAAAATTGCAAAAGAAGTCAGCTTAGGGCGAGTGGCAGGGCCTTTTCATCGCCCGCCGGTGGCGGAGTTCATCTGTTCCCCGTTGGGGGTTGTCCCGAAGAAGGACCCAGGGGAGTTTAGACTTATTCATAACCTGTCTGCTCCAAGGGGTTCCTCGGTGAACAAAGCCATTGACCCAGAAGTTTGTTCAGTGCGGTACGCATCGTTCGATGATGCCATGACCATGTTAAATCGCCTGGGCCCCGGGGCGCTGATGGCGAAATCAGATATCGAATTGGCGTTCCGGTTGCTCCCGGTACACCCACAGGATCAGCGCTTGCTAGGCTTCGCATTTCAGGGGAGTTATTACATGGATAAATGCATGCCTATGGGTTGCTCCATTTCTTGTGCCTATTTTGAAATGTTCAGTTGTTTTTTAGAGTGGGCATTCACCGAGGCCACAGGGCATAGGCATGTTATGCACTATCTTGATGACTTCCTTTTCTTGGGCGCAGCCGGCGATACGAAATGTGCGCAGGCGCTGCACGACTTCTGCATCCTCATGAGGGAGTTTGGGGTCCCATTGGCACCAGGTAAGACGGTTGGACCATCTACTTCACTAGAGTTTCTGGGAATTGAGCTTGATTCTGTGGAGGGATGTTTCCGTTTACCGATAGAAAAGGTGGCCAAGTTCAGGGCTTCCTTGACGCAATGCCTGGGAAGGGAGAAAGTGACCCTGTACCAGTTACAACAAACAGTGGGTCAGCTTAACTTTGCTTTGAGGGTGATACCAATGGCGCTCTATTGCGCAAGCTATGGTTGGTCTGAAAGAGGGGCACCACCGAACGAGACTGTCAGCAGAGGTTCGCCAGGATATGCGCATTTGGTTGGCATTTCTGGCGGACTTCAACGGTCGAGTAGTGTGGAACAAGCCGCCAGCGTCTTCAGGCGAACTAGGTCTGTGGACTGACTCAGCGGGGAGCGTGGGTTTTGGCGCCATCTTAGGTAATCGATGGTCGGCGCAAACATGGCCGGTGTGGTGGCACTCCAGCGGTCTCACAGGTAACATTGGGTTCTTGGAGTTGTTCCCCATTTGGGTTGCTCTGATGGCATGGCCTGACGACTTCAGGGACCGCTCAGTGGTGTTTTGGTCTGATATTATGACTGATGTCGAATGCATTAACCAACAGGCAGCACGCTGCAAATGGATCTTGAGATTGTTGAAAGAAGTTGTGCTGCTTTGCATGAGACTGAATGTACAGTTCAGGGCGAAACATGTGCCAGGCGTACTGAATCATGCAGCTGATGCACTCTCTCGTTCACATATGCAGGCGTTCAGAGGTTATCTGCCTACAGCGGACCTAGTGGCGGCACCATTCCCCAAAGCACTATGGCTGATCGGTGCCCCGGATTACAAGACCTCGTGGCAGCAAGCTTAGCCCCCAGGACAAGGAAGGCATACGAAGGAGCGTTTCGTTCCTATTGCACATTTTTGGGTCCAACAGGGAGTCAGAGCTGGGGTCAGGAGGAATCCTTCCTGGGGTTCCTGGTAGCGCTGCACAGAGAAGGCCGATCAGCGGCGACGGCCAATAGGCATAGGGCGGCCATTTCATTCATGGCGCAGGTGCATGGCATAAAAGACCCAACGGGTTCCTTTTTTGGTTAAGAAGGCCCTTCGCGGCTGGCAGCGCCTCGAGGGTCGCAAGCAAGATGCGAGGCGCCCGATTGGCTTGGACAGGTTGTCTCTACTGGTAGCGAAGCTAGACAAGACATGCGCCTCCCATTTCGAAGCAGTTCTGTTCTGGGCAGCTTTCGCATTAGCATTCCATGGGGCTATGCGGGTGGGCGAACTGGTCGCAAGGAATAAGAAAGACGTGGAGGGAGGCTTGTGCAGGGATCACGTCCAAATTAGGGGTGATTCGATGGTGGTCTCGATAGCCAGGTCCAAGACTGACCAGGGGGCTATGGGAACTAGTGTTGTTGTGCAGCGCGCGCGAGGGTCCCCCACGTGCCCGATAAAGTGTATAGAGGAATACTTGGCACTAAGGGCGGCTACATGGGGGGGGAGTTTGCTAAGGCACAAGGATGGCACCCCACTGACGAAGTTTCAGTTCCAGAGGGTGCTAGCACTGACAATCGCTGCTGCGGGCATGGACCCGTGCGATTTTGGGACCCACTCCTTTAGGATAGGGGCTGCTACTGAGGCTACAGCCAGGGGTCAGAGTGCGGAGGAAGTGAAACAGTTGGGACGATAGTCCTCGAATTGCTTCAAAAGGTATGTGCGATTGCACATGTTGTAAAGATCATTTGACATGCGCTCACGCTTCTTGTCTTTTGTTTGAATTACAGTTTCGCGAGCCTGTCACGCGGGGCGGAATTTGCAGTCGACCCAGCACCAGGAGACCAGCGGTCAAGGACCACCATCTGGAGAGAGAGTGGTATGGGTCGTGGGCCACTCATATGTGAGGCGCGCCGGGGACGTATTCAAAGCAGGTGACACGACTCACACAGCTGGGTAATACGGGTACAGAGTGGCCTTCCATGGGAAGGGCGGGCTCTGTTTTGACCAATTCGAGTCATTTTGTGAGGGTCTCTTAGGGCGGCAAAGGTCACCGCCATCTGTAGTCATAGTACACCTGGGGGGCAATGACTTGGTGACACTGGGTAGACCAGTGTTGTTTGAACAAATTTTGTCTGCTGTTAGCTGGTTGGCTAAAAGAATCCCGGGGTGCACGATTGCCTGGTCCCACATGATTCCCAGGAAGGTATGGCGGGGGGGCCTTTTGGTGTCAGCACTGAACCATTCGGTGAAAAGGGTTAATAATAAAATTGGTAAATTGTTTCGCTCTTCGCAGTTGCATAGCATTCCTCACGGGTGTATTCGGGGTGATCACATGTATCTGAATGACGGGGTTCACCTGTCCAGGGAGGGGAATGATTTACTCATAGGAGACTTCATAGCATGGCTAAGGAGTTTGAGGAAGCATGACCTTTAGGAGGAGTAGGGGGGCCGGATAGTCGGTCAACTATCCGGCCTGTGGCGGTAAGGTCATGATCGGTGAGCAGTAATTTCAAGGTCCCTAGAGGGGGGCGCCACTCAGAATGGATGGGAGCGCCCGGGGGGAGGCGGCCATTGGCCCCTCCCACGGGGAGGTGGCACCCACTAAGGATGGGTCGCCTAGGGGGAGACGGCCATAGGCCCCTCCCAGGGGGGGAGGCGGCTAGATGCCCCTCCTACTAATTTCCCGGGGGCCGGATATCCGCGACGGCGGATAGAGAGTGTGGGGATGGGGGGGGAGTCCACGCTGTCCTTCCTACAGATACCTCACACGGGAACTCGGACGACCTTTAAGATGGCGTCGAGTGGAAAGGGGGCCCCCACCACGACAAGGGAAGTTACAGTTGGCAACGAGGGTAGAGTCCTCTGCGCATGCGCCACTCACACCGTGACGGCAAGAGTTTTGGTAGTAGGGATCTGACACCGGTTAAGACCTTACCGTTGGCCCTTAATGCTAGGATGTACAATTTTAATTTAGAATGTATGCATTTGCAGGATGTTAGACTCGGCTAGGAAACCTTTGTATTAGAGATTTGTTAATGTTAGCCAAAGAACATGTCTTCATCGAAATGTAATAAATGTAAAATTGTACATGATTATGAAACTTTTATTTATTGTTTTAAATTTTGTTTCATATTTTAATAAATACGGCCGGGAGGGTGACTCCCTCCCGCCTTCCAAAAGTTCAAACCTGTGTCCGACTTCTCCCATCCTTGGGGATTGTGTTGAGAGGGGGTGGCGGGCATCCCGGCCATATGGAAAGGGGCGACCACTCGGTCCCCCCGAACGTATGGTTGGGTGCCCCGATCCCCCCGGGAAGCCATTTTGGGCGGGGGGCGTGGCTCGGCTGGTATGCCCGAAGCGGCGCAGCCAGGGCACGCCTTTTCCCACCCAAGAGGGGTTGTCCTAGACACCTACACCGAAGACCACGCCCAGTAGGCGTATCGGAGGAGGGTACACGCCCTCCCACAGAAGAATAAATAGAGCGGGAATCCGAAGAAGCGTCCTCTTGTTCCTGTGCTCTGAAGGCTGCACCCACTCGTTGCTCGTGAGCCCTCGACGGAACAAGCAGCAATTTTGACCCACCCACCAGCCCCTTATGACAATGTTTGTTTTAAATAAAGTTTTGCTGAGATAGGCCTTTTTTCCTTTGTAGAAAAGTAAAGGAATGTTTAAAATAAGGATGTGACTTCTGCCTGTAGGATAATGTTTTTTCTTGGTAGGAGTGAGCAGTCGATGACACATCGAGGAAATGTCAGAATTTTTTCCTACTTTAGTAGGTAAACAACTGTCGTATTTATTTTGGTCGGGCGGTAAGGTCATGATCGGTGAGCAGTAATTTCAAGGTCCCTAGAGGGGGGCGCCACCCAGAATGGATGGGAGCGCCCGGGGGGAGGCGGCCATTGGCCCCTCCCATGAGGAGACGGCACCCACTAAGGATGGGTCGCCTAGGGGGAGACGGCCATAGGCCCCTCCCAGAGGGGGAGGCGGCTAGATGCCCCTCCTACTAATTTCCCGGGGGCCGTATATCCGCGACGGCGGATAGAGAGTATGGGGATGGGGGGGAGTCCACGCTGTCCTTCCTACAGATACCTCACACTGGAACTCGGACGACCTTTAAGATGGCGTTGAGTGGAAAGGGGGCCCCCACCACGACAAGGGAAGTTACAGTTGGCAACGAGGGTAGAGTCCTCTGCGCATGCGCCACTCACACCGTGACGGCGAGAGTTTTGGTAGTAGGGATCTGACACCGGTTAAGACCTTGCCGTTGGCCCTTAATGCTAGGATGTACAATTTTAATTTAGAATGTATGCATTTGCAGGATGTTAGACTCGGCTAGGAAACCTTTGTATTAGAGATTTGTTAAGGTTAGCCAAAGAACATGTCTTCATCGAAATGTAATAAATGTAAAATTGTACATGATTATGAAACTTTTATTTAATGTTTTAAATTTTGTTTCATATTTTAATAAATACGGCCGGGAGGGTGACTCCCTCCCGCCTTCCAAAAGTTCAAGCCTGTGTCCGACTTCTCCCATCCTTGGGGATTGTGTTGAGAGGGGGTGGCGGGCATCCCGGCCATATGGGGTTTTCACACATCATAAAACCTTTGTTAGCATTATTGTCCAAAACTACACCAATGCCTCTTGAATGGACAGATGAATGTCAGACTGCTTTTGAACAATTGAGACAAGCTCTTTGTTCTGCACCAGTGTTAGGTACACCAGATTACACAAAGATTTTCACGTTGTACGTACACGAGAAAGATGGGTGTGCATTGTCGGTGTTAGTGCAGACACACGGGGATAAGCAGAGGCCCTGTGCATACTTTTCGGCAATACTTGATCCTGTGGCACGAGGATTACCTGGGTGTTTCCGAGCAGTTGCAGCAACAGCAGTGGCTATACGGCAGAGTGAGGGAATAGTTTTGTCACACAAATTGTTGGTGTTAGTTCCCCATGCGGTAGATGCTCTGTTAAATCAAATGAAGACCCAGTATCTCACGAGTGCACGTTTAACAGGATATGAGCTCACACTGTTGGCGCCACATATAACACTAAAGAGATGTGCTACCCTGAACCCTGCCACTTTATTGCCGTATCCGGTTGCTGAGGGCCAGGAGGAAGAACACCATGATTGTGTTTTCCTGACCGAAGAACAAACAAAGGGTCGTGTCGACTTACAGGATACGCCACTTCCAGATGTGGATGGGGATCTGTGGGTTGATGAATCGTGTTTAAGGCTGCCAGATGGCACAACTTCTGCAGCATATGCGATCATGACACTTAAGACAGTGGTAGAAACAGCACGAATACCATAGAAATCGGCCCAAGCAGCGGAGCTAATAGCCTTGACAAGAGCCTGCGAATTGAGTGCTGGCCTATGTGTGAACATCTACACAGACAGCAGGTACGCCTTCGGAGTAGCGCATGATTTTGGCCTACTCTGGAGAGAGCGTGGGTTTTTGACTTCGCATGGAGTACACATTATGCACGGAGAACTAGTGCGTGATCTTTTGAATGCGTTACTTTGTCCAAAGAAAGTGGCGATAATCAAATGCAGTGCACATAAAAAGGTCACTGACAAAGTGGGACAAGGTAACGCTTTTGCAGACAGTATAGCAAGACAAACGGCTATGTTACGAAATGACTCACCAATGTATGTGGTGAAATCACAGGCTGAGCAATGGTATGATGCTAGAGAGGAGATACTAGACATTCAGAAATCAGCGTCTGAAGCAGAACTTGCAACCTGGGCAGCAGAGGGAGTGCTGGATGATGAGGGTTGTTGGCGAAGTAAAGATATGGAAAGATGGAAATTGCCTGCAGCTTACTTGCAAGCGATGGTCCAAATGGCACATGGATTGGCACATGTTGGAGCTCTTGCAATTACTCGATTGCTAACGCGAGTTTGGGAGCATCCTGAGATTGCCAATACGGCCAAGAGAGTAGTGCAGACCTGTCTGATATGCTTACAGCACAATTCTGCAAAAGGGACGCATACTCCGAAAGGAGGGTTTGTTCCACCTACTGCACCGTTTGAAGTACTGCAAATGGATTACATCCAGCTTGAGTGTTGTAATAACCTTAAGTATGTCTTAGTGGTGGTGTGTGCTTTCAGTAAATGGATTGAGGCCTTCCCCACGAAGGATAATACAGCGTTGACAACAGCTAAGGTTTTGCTCAAAGAGTACTTCCCTCGATAAGGCGTTTGTAAATTTTTGTGGAGCGACAATGGTCCTCTTTTTGTTGGGAACATTGTGGAATACGTGATGAAGGGATTGGGAATTCAGCAGAAATTTCATGCTGTGTTTCATCCTCAGTCAGCAGGTCTCGTTGAACGGTATAACGCTACTCTGAAATTGCAGCTAGCAAAGATTGTGGCATCCACGTCTTTGAAATGGCCGGATGCCCTGCCATTGGCATTACTATCTATCAGATCAGTGCCCCATTCCCGAACTGGCCTCACACCTTATGAAGTGGTGTTCGGAAGGCCTATGAATAGATGGGGAGTTCCTAAACCTCGATTGTTACATGATGTGCCTTGTATAATGATGAACGATTATTTGGCACGATTAACAAATGATTTACTTTCCATTCATCAACAGGTTCGAGAAGCGCTCCCCGACAATTCCATTGGAGAGGCTCACAATCTTCGTCCTGGGGATCATGTTATGATCCGCTCCTTCGAGAGGACAAGCAGCTTGGAACCGAGGTGGCGTGGCCCCGAGCAGGTATTGCTCGCAACTCGAACGGCTGTGCGAGTTACCAACAGGAAGCGGTGGGTGCACTCTACTCACTGCCGCCGTGTTTCTCCGGATCTGGTGAGCCCAACTGTGCTGTCTGATTATCGAGACATCTTGGACGAGGAGAAGAGCCCAGCTGTGAGGTCTGCTGAATCGGAGAGAGCCTTCCCGGACCACACTGTTTCTGGAAGAGAGAGATACAACTTACGACCACGATAAGCAGTTTTTTTTTTGTGCGAGACTGGTTGAGTTAAAGCTCCAGGTTTGTGAAACGGAAGCCGGGAATATCAAGGGGGGGGATCTGTTCTGCCAAGTGTAGCAACACCCGTCTTGAATCTCGGAGAAGAAACCAACGGCTACCTCGGAGCTCAGCACTCATATTTTTATTTTTTAGTTGGTTTTTTGAGACATTTTGAACTTTGAACTATGGCATCTTCTACAGTGCGAGACAAGAGAATTCTTGGTGCAGTATTATTTGTACTGACAAATGTTGTGATATCTGTGATAGCCTGGGTAGTAGAACTTGTGGTACCGGTACGAGAACATTTGTTGCCAACTACCCCGATTCCATCTGAACATTTCCATTTTACTCTGCCTTATCATGAAGATCCATCAGGATTCAAGCAAGCCGGGCCGAAGACGGCTGAAATGCCAGAAACCGGTCCCCGGTAGCTTGTCTCCTTTCTGGTGAAGAATTGGCTTGGTAGTTTAGTCTGCCCTGTTCCCATGATGCACTGGGCCAGGGACAGACTGATTTGCATATAGCCAGGTTCTGAGCTGGGATGGGGCAGTGAGATAAATAACGGTGATGGATCAAGCCCTGATCTTTGGACTGGGTAAGAGTGGTCTGCTCAATTCAGACACTCTGTTCATCACCACCCCTTTTTCTGAATCGTTTTTGGCCACTATAGGTGTGGCAGGGTATACTCAGACATGAGTCCCTTTCTCACTGCTCCATCAGGATTCAAGCAAGCCGGGCCGAAGACGGCTGAAATGCCAGAAACCGGTCCCCGGTAGCTTGTCTCCTTTCTGGTGAAGAATTGGCTTGGTAGTTTAGTCTGCCCTGTTCCCATGATGCACTGGGCCAGGGACAGACTGATTTGCATATAGCCATGTTCTGAGCTGGGATGGGGCAGTGAGATAAATAACGGTGATGGATCAAGCCCTGATCTTTGGACTGGGTAAGAGTGGTCTGCTCAATTCAGACACTCTGTTCATCACCACCCCTTTTTCTGAATCGTTTTTGGCCACTATAGGTGTGGCAGGGTATACTCAGACATGAGTCCCTTTCTCACTGCTCCATCAGGATTCAAGCAAGCCGGGCCGAAGACGGCTGAAATGCCAGAAACCGGTCCCCGGTAGCTTGTCTCCTTTCTGGTGAAGAATTGGCTTGGTAGTTTAGTCTGCCCTGTTCCCATGATGCACTGGGCCAGGGACAGACTGATTTGCATATAGCCAGGTTCTGAGCTGGGATGGGGCAGTGAGATAAATAACGGTGATGGATCAAGCCCTGATCTTTGGACTGGGTAAGAGTGGTCTGCTCAATTCAGACACTCTGTTCATCACCACCCCTTTTTCTGAATCGTTTTTGGCCACTATAGGTGTGGCAGGGTATACTCAGACATGAGTCCCTTTCTCACTGCTCCATCAGGATTCAAGCAAGCCGGGCCGAAGACGGCTGAAATGCCAGAAACCGGTCCCCGGTAGCTTGTCTCCTTTCTGGTGAAGAATTGGCTTGGTAGTTTAGTCTGCCCTGTTCCCATGATGCACTGGGCCAGGGACAGACTGATTTGCATATAGCCAGGTTCTGAGCTGGGATGGGGCAGTGAGATAAATAACGGTGATGGATCAAGCCCTGATCTTTGGACTGGGTAAGAGTGGTCTGCTCAATTCAGACACTCTGTTCATCACCACCCCTTTTTCTGAATCGTTTTTGGCCACTATAGGTGTGGCAGGGTATACTCAGACATGAGTCCCTTTCTCACTGCTCCATCAGGATTCAAGCAAGCCGGGCCGAAGACGGCTGAAATGCCAGAAACCGGTCCCCGGTAGCTTGTCTCCTTTCTGGTGAAGAATTGGCTTGGTAGTTTAGTCTGCCCTGTTCCCATGATGCACTGGGCCAGGGACAGACTGATTTGCATATAGCCAGGTTCTGAGCTGGGATGGGGCAGTGAGATAAATAACGGTGATGGATCAAGCCCTGATCTTTGGACTGGGTAAGAGTGGTCTGCTCAATTCAGACACTCTGTTCATCACCACCCCTTTTTCTGAATCGTTTTTGGCCACTATAGGTGTGGCAGGGTATACTCAGACATGAGTCCCTTTCTCACTGCTCCATCAGGATTCAAGCAAGCCGGGCCGAAGACGGCTGAAATGCCAGAAACCGGTCCCCGGTAGCTTGTCTCCTTTCTGGTGAAGAATTGGCTTGGTAGTTTAGTCTGCCCTGTTCCCATGATGCACTGGGCCAGGGACAGACTGATTTGCATATAGCCAGGTTCTGAGCTGGGATGGGGCAGTGAGATAAATAACGGTGATGGATCAAGCCCTGATCTTTGGACTGGGTAAGAGTGGTCTGCTCAATTCAGACACTCTGTTCATCACCACCCCTTTTTCTGAATCGTTTTTGGCCACTATAGGTGTGGCAGGGTATACTCAGACATGAGTCCCTTTCTCACTGCTCCATCAGGATTCAAGCAAGCCGGGCCGAAGACGGCTGAAATGCCAGAAACCGGTCCCCGGTAGCTTGTCTCCTTTCTGGTGAAGAATTGGCTTGGTAGTTTAGTCTGCCCTGTTCCCATGATGCACTGGGCCAGGAACAGACTGATTTGCATATAGCCAGGTTCTGAGCTGGGATGGGGCAGTGAGATAAATAACGGTGATGGATCAAGCCCTGATCTTTGGACTGGGTAAGAGTGGTCTGCTCAATTCAGACACTCTGTTCATCACCACCCCTTTTTCTGAATCGTTTTTGGCCACTATAGGTGTGGCAGGGTATACTCAGACATGAGTCCCTTTCTCACTGCTCCATCAGGATTCAAGCAAGCCGGGCCGAAGACGGCTGAAATGCCAGAAACCGGTCCCCGGTAGCTTGTCTCCTTTCTGGTGAAGAATTGGCTTGGTAGTTTAGTCTGCCCTGTTCCCATGATGCACTGGGCCAGGGACAGACTGATTTGCATATAGCCAGGTTCTGAGCTGGGATGGGGCAGTGAGATAAATAACGGTGATGGATCAAGCCCTGATCTTTGGACTGGGTAAGAGTGGTCTGCTCAATTCAGACACTCTGTTCATCACCACCCCTTTTTCTGAATCGTTTTTGGCCACTATAGGTGTGGCAGGGTATACTCAGACATGAGTCCCTTTCTCACTGCTCCATCAGGATTCAAGCAAGCCGGGCCGAAGACGGCTGAAATGCCAGAAACCGGTCCCCGGTAGCTTGTCTCCTTTCTGGTGAAGAATTGGCTTGGTAGTTTAGTCTGCCCTGTTCCCATGATGCACTGGGCCAGGGACAGACTGATTTGCATATAGCCAGGTTCTGAGCTGGGATGGGGCAGTGAGATAAATAACGGTGATGGATCAAGCCCTGATCTTCGGACTGGGTAAGAGTGGTCTGCTCAATTCAGACACTCTGTTCATCACCACCCCTTTTTCTGAATCGTTTTTGGCCACTATAGGTGTGGCAGGGTATACTCAGACATGAGTCCCTTTCTCACTGCTCCATCAGGATTCAAGCAAGCCGGGCCGAAGACGGCTGAAATGCCAGAAACCGGTCCCCGGTAGCTTGTCTCCTTTCTGGTGAAGAATTGGCTTGGTAGTTTAGTCTGCCCTGTTCCCATGATGCACTGGGCCAGGGACAGACTGATTTGCATATAGCCAGGTTCTGAGCTGGGATGGGGCAGTGAGATAAATAACGGTGATGGATCAAGCCCTGATCTTTGGACTGGGTAAGAGTGGTCTGCTCAATTCAGACACTCTGTTCATCACCACCCCTTTTTCTGAATCGTTTTTGGCCACTATAGGTGTGGCAGGGTATACTCAGACATGAGTCCCTTTCTCACTGCTCCATCAGGATTCAAGCAAGCCGGGCCGAAGACGGCTGAAATGCCGGAAACCGGTCCCCGGTAGCTTGTCTCCTTTCTGGTGAAGAATTGGCTTGGTAGTTTAGTCTGCCCTGTTCCCATGATGCACTGGGCCAGGGACAGACTGATTTGCATATAGCCAGGTTCTGAGCTGGGATGGGGCAGTGAGATAAATAACGGTGATGGATCAAGCCCTGATCTTTGGACTGGGTAAGAGTGGTCTGCTCAATTCAGACACTCTGTTCATCACCACCCCTTTTTCTGAATCGTTTTTGGCCACTATAGGTGTGGCAGGGTATACTCAGACATGAGTCCCTTTCTCACTGCTCCATCAGGATTCAAGCAAGCCGGGCCGAAGACGGCTGAAATGCCAGAAACCGGTCCCCGGTAGCTTGTCTCCTTTCTGGTGAAGAATTGGCTTGGTAGTTTAGTCTGCCCTGTTCCCATGATGCACTGGGCCAGGGACAGACTGATTTGCATATAGCCAGGTTCTGAGCTGGGATGGGGCAGTGAGATAAATAACGGTGATGGATCAAGCCCTGATCTTTGGACTGGGTAAGAGTGGTCTGCTCATTTCAGACACTCTGTTCATCACCACCCCTTTTTCTGAATCGTTTTTGGCCACTATAGGTGTGGCAGGGTATACTCAGACATGAGTCCCTTTCTCACTGCTCCATCAGGATTCAAGCAAGCCGGGCCGAAGACGGCTGAAATGCCAGAAACCGGTCCCCGGTAGCTTGTCTCCTTTCTGGTGAAGAATTGGCTTGGTAGTTTAGTCTGCCCTGTTCCCATGATGCACTGGGCCAGGGACAGACTGATTTGCATATAGCCAGGTTCTGAGCTGGGATGGGGCAGTGAGAGAAATAACGGTGATGGATCAAGCCCTGATCTTTGGACTGGGTAAGAGTGGTCTGCTCAATTCAGACACTCTGTTCATCACCACCCCTTTTTCTGAATCGTTTTTGGCCACTATAGGTGTGGCAGGGTATACTCAGACATGAGTCCCTTTCTCACTGCTCCATCAGGATTCAAGCAAGCCGGGCCGAAGACGGCTGAAATGCCAGAAACCGGTCCCCGGTAGCTTGTCTCCTTTCTGGTGAAGAATTGGCTTGGTAGTTTAGTCTGCCCTGTTCCCATGATGCACTGGGCCAGGGACAGACTGATTTGCATATAGCCAGGTTCTGAGCTGGGATGGGGCAGTGAGATAAATAACGGTGATGGATCAAGCCCTGATCTTTGGACTGGGTAAGAGTGGTCTGCTCAATTCAGACACTCTGTTCATCACCACCCCTTTTTCTGAATTATCATGAAGAGCGGCACCGACAAACTTATTTGAACAACAGTTTTATTCAGATTCTGCATCACACCCATAATATGACTAACACTTCGAACTGCTGGGTATGTGGGATGTTGCCTGGACATCAAAAGAAAGGGGGTACACCACTTATCCCACTCCCGTTTTCCCATAATGGCTCTTGCAATGCCTGGTACACACTCCTATTCACTTTGCGCTGGCCAACGAAAGGGGGGCTGCTTTTTCGACTCAACAAAATATGCTACAATGATCGAGATGGTTATCCGCAAGCTGAAGGAACTAAGTTTGAATGGGAGGAGTACCGCCCTGACAATGTGTCAGCACCACGAGTTTATAATAACCAAAGACTTGTAAATATGTCCAGTTTGCATGTAATTATTGTTATCGATACCAAAGCTGATCTTTGTGTTCGTAATAAAGGTACAATCCCAGTTGGCAGAAGTGAATGTAACACCACTCTTACCTTTGATACTCCAGATGGCATTACATTTGTGGCCTCCCGAAACACGTACTTTATATGTGGAAATAAAGGCTATCATCGTCTCACTATAGGATGGTTAGGAACATGTTATATATCTTTTGTATTACCCCCTGTGTTTATTGCCCCACCTATGTATCATAACAATTACATCCTTTATCATGACTTCATATTGAATAGGGCAAAGAGAGCGTTAGTCCTTGAAGATATCGACCAAACTGATACTGCGTTGCAACAATATGTCGATTTTAATTTGGGTCTTTTTTCATTTGTTGGAGCCGCTCTGAATAGTCGAAAAATAAGACGGTTAACTCGTGTTGTAGAAGCTGTTGCTAATGACACCGCTTTTGCCTTAGGAAACTTAACGGAGGAACTTCAGATTACCAGAATTGTAACACTTCAGAACAGGATGGTATTAGATGTAGTATTAGCTGATCGTGGAGGAGCATGCCGCATTATCGGAAGTAGTTGTTGTGTATATGTGCCAGATAATTCACCTTCTGTGTATGACGCAATATCCAAATTACATAAAATTGCTGCTGAGATACATCCTGATAATGGTACATGGACATTTTCGGGGTGGTTTTGGTCAATACTTAGTACCTGGGGTTGGAAGTTGCTGACGATCCTATGTGTAATAATTGGGACATTATTCTTTTTATGCCTTTGTATCCAGTGTGGCCCTGTATTATGCTCCATGTGCCTTTCCGCTTGTATTCCATCCAAACGAGCCTTCGCTAAACATGAACAAATGATTCATAAAGAAGTAGCACAAATCATGTCTATTGATATTGAAGATGAGTACCCCGATTATGTCCACTATGAGGTAGCTTCAGCTGAACGCTAAAAGGGTCGTCTGTCGTAATTTGACGGTGATCGAGTTAGCGTTAAGCTTTGCTACACGTATTTTCTCCTTATCTTGACTATAGTTGTTAGACGCCATTTTGTATGTATCGGTGGCCATTTTAGTTGAATGTGTTGCCTCGTGGTCAGCATGTCCTTCGTCCTTCCTCTGTACCACTGACCATTCGAGTTTGCCCAGCAACAGGCTATTTTTAGTAGTGGTCAAGCTCACACATGCGCAGTTTAGATTGACCAGTCATCACTTAGGAGTGTTCCGCCAAACTGACCAATGGTGTTATAGCTCCTCCCATGAGTTGGCTGTGTTCCAAAAATGACCATATATGTACCTAAAACTCTGTAACTGTGTACCGCCTACCTTTTTATTACTGTAAAACTGTATAAAAGAAGGACTTGCACCGATGTTCGGTGTGATACTTCTTGCATTACCGAAGGGTGCTGTAGGAATGTACCACCACCCCATGGGGTCTTAATAAACCTGTCTTTTGCATTTTCTAGTTTCCGTGGCAACAGTTCTTATGGTGTAGAGGGTATTTTGCGGAGTATGTAGGCCTGGAGAACCCAATACCACAGCGCATGGATTTGTCTTTTTGGAGCACAACGATATCCCATATGAGGCATCTGAGTTTTTTTTCGATATGACGGGGTGCATCTGTCTGTTTATGGGGTGGAAGTGTATTTGATGGGGTATGTTGGCTGGGATGCTTCATTTGCCAACAGGAATATAAGTTTGTTTCTACGCGAGGGACAAAAAAACTCTGGGGGGGTTTCCTGGTGGCAGGTTTTTTCCATCAGTTTAAAAGGTTTGGAAAAGAAAGCATGGGTCAATGTTCAGACCCAGTTCAATTTGGGGGTGAGGGGAAGGGGATTTGTGGAATAAGATGACAGCAGTGGTGGATGCAAGACGGATGGATGTGGGGAGTTATGAGTGATTGGTGTGAGTTGACTTTGTTTGGTTTTGTTTTAAAAGGGGATTTTGATTAGGGGAGGGGTTTTGGTTAGTTAATGAACTGTACAGTGAGGCCAAGGCAATGAGTAGTCTGGATGGCGTAGAGCCAGGTTAATGGGGTTTTGCTGTCGTTTGGTGCACCTGTTTCATTAAAGTGGCCTTTTTCACACCATGAAAATAGTCTGTAGTTATTGGAGACGCCATTCTACCGGTGAGCATGTGCGAAGGGCCCTCACTGTATTCACATTGTGTGCACAGCAACTGCACAGTAAGCTCACCAGCAACATGCCTAAGGCAAACAAGCCCTTCTGTGCTCGTCTTTTCCCAGCCACCGCTCTAAATTATTGTTGTCGGTGGCCAGTTTTTTTTTTTTTTTTTTTTTTTTTGCGTAAGACCTTTATGAACATAAAGCAAATTACACAGCATGAGCCTACAACCCTGAGGCCGGCTCGCCACGTGACGATGTTTATCCAATAAGCAATAAGTTAACCATGAAAAGCAGTGTAAAAACTTCAGGCTGAGCCGCCTTGCATACCCTCCGTAGGACTCTTAGCAAACAATCGATATGAGTCTTACATTTTGTCATTTTTAGAAAAAGGAAAGTTCAACATACCCCAACTTAAGACCTTACATTGCCCTCATACACGACCTATACAGTGAGTGGAACAGGATTCCGGCATTTCCCTAGTGCAACCTCCATCCGACTCCAACTCGCACACCAAACATCACACACGACAGTATAGCCAGAGGACGAGCTAGTCCTCCTCATCTTCCTGCAATGAGTTTAGGTAGTCTGATAAGAAACACCATACGTCCTTCGGTCTCGATTTCGCTGGTAAGTTCTCCTCATATGTTTGCAGTTTATCCCGGCAGATGGACATGTCATGCAGCCACACTTTTGTAGTCGGTACCCTACGGCTGTGCCAACATTGCGCCACCTGTCTCTTTGCTAATAACAGGGCGATTGCACAGAATTTGCGTTTCAGTGCTCTGAATTGGGGTATAATACCTAGCAAACAGACCTGTGGCGTGCACTGCACCTCATCCTCTAACATGACCGTGAGTGTGGCAGTAACCTCTTCCCAGTAACCCGCCACCCTCGCGCAAGTCCAGGCCAGATGCACAAAGTCCGCACCTTCCCTGCCACAGCGCTTGCATTTGTCTTCCTCTTGCAACCCAAATTTACGCAGTTTCGTCGGTGTGTAGTAGGCCTGGTGAATGAACTTGAAATGAATAATTCTCAGATTTCCGTTTGGTGTCAGTATTTGCGTTAGCGCGCAGGAGCTGTGCCATTCCTCATCTGTTAGTGGAGTATCTAGTAGCGCATCCCACCGCCCCTTAGCCTTAAGTGTGTGGCCCGCTATTTCTGATTGTGCAGCAGTGTACAGTCTGGACACTAAGTGTGATAGATCCTTTGTAGTGATCAGCATTTGCAGAGGTGCTAGGCTTTCCGGTTCCGCAGGGAAGGACGGGTAATGTTCCCTCAATGCCCTTGTTAACCTATAGTATGTGAATCGAAACATAGGAGTCTGGTTTTGGATATAACTCAGTTGGTCGATCTCCCTAAATGTGCCTCCCTGAAACACGTCACCCATCTTGTCGATCCCAGCTCTAGTCAGCAAAGACATCCCCACTTTTTCGTTAGTGACTGACAGCGCCTGATGATACTGCAATGGCATGTCCGGTGCATATAACGGGGTTTTGCGAGCTAACTGTCCTAGCTTGTTCCATGCTTTAATCGTGGTGTCTACAGTGTTGATATCCTTTGCATGTAGTTGTGGTCTGGTGTGCGACAATATCGCAGACAGGGGGACAGGATGGGCATCTCCCTCCTCAATGGCCGTGTGAGTGAGATAGGGGACCTCATGGTACCAGTATGCTGCATACTGTGCCTGGGCACAGAGGTAATATAGGAGAAAATCAGGCACCCCGAAGCCGCCCTGCGCAATCGGGAGTGTCAGTGTCTGCAGATCAATACGAGCTTGTTTACCCGCCCATATCAGGGTTAGTACCAGGGACTTTATACGGCGGAAGACCTCTTGTGTTGGCGTGATGGGTATGTTATTAAAGAGATATAGTAACTTGGGCAAAATTTTCATTTTGACGATCGCTATTCGATCAGCCAGTGATAGAGGTAAGTAGATCCAACGACGGATCTTTTCGTCCAGTTTGGAGAGTACCACCCCATAGTTTGCTCGCATGACTTCGTCCGGATCTCTGTGAAACATGACCCCTAGGTAGCGAATCGGATCTTGCTGCCACTCTAGCGGGTAATCAACCTCAAAGGGATTTGTGGCGTCGGTGAGAGGTATGAGTGAGGATTTGGACCAATTAATTGCTAACCCCGAGTGTCCCCCAAATCGGATGTACTCCCTAAGTAGCGGGTTTATATGAACCTCTGGATCGCGAACGTATAGCAGCATATCGTCTGCGTAGAGCGATATGTGCAGTGGCCTAGCCACAAATTGTAACGCCGATTCCTTGTAATTTTGTCGCACTATGCATGCTAGTGGCTCCAACGCCAGCGCAAAGAGCAGGGGTGACAGGGGGCAGCCCTGCCTCGTGCCCCGCCCAATGTCAAACGGAGCTGAAACATAGCCATTGATCCGGACCCTTGCACATGGTTGAGTATATAGCAAGGAAATCCACTGGACAAACCTTTTAGGGAAACCCATCCTATTGTGGACTGTTAGCATATAACGCCATTCAATAGAATCGAATGCTTTCGCGGCGTCTAGCATGACAGCCACCGCTTTAACCGAGGGCTTCAGGTAGTGTGCTAGTGCAAACAGGGATCTGGTATTATGCGAGGTGGATCTGGTGGGAACAAACCCCGCTTGGTCCGGAAGGACCAGGCGAGTCATCAAAGGGGACAGCCTAACAGCTAGCAATTTAGCGAGTATCTTCGAGTCTACGTTTAACAGGGACAGGGGTCTGTAGGAATCGCAGTGCTCCGGATCCTTGGATGGTTTTAGGAGTGCAATGACCATTGCTTCTCGCAGTGTGGGGGGGAGCAACGATTTCTCAAAGGAGGTCCCATACATGTCCACCAGATAGGGGGCGATGATATCTACAAACTTCTTATAAAATTCGGATGTGTACCCGTCAGGGCCCGGCGCCTTTCCATTTGGGAGTGAAGCGATCACCTCAGTGACCTCCTCCACCGTGATTGGCCGAGCCAAATATTCCCTATGGGCGTCCGATAGCCAGCCAATCGCCACATCATGTAAGTAATCATATGTTTCTTCCGCTGTCGCTGTTGGTTGAGATTGATATAGTGTGCTGTAGGAGTCCACAAAGCATTTCAATATGTCAGTGGAATGTGTTTGTAATACCCCCTCCCCAGATTTGACTCGGAGTATCGCTGATTGTCCCCGTCCCTCACATATTTTCCGCGCCAGTACTCTCCCTGGTCTACCCCCCTCTCCAAAGGCCCTGGCCACATGTTTGCGATCTAAGTATTTAATTTCTGATGTTAAAAAATCAGCATGTTCGGTGTGTAAGTCGCGCAACTTGGGTAACAACAATACGTCCTGCGTCGTTTCATACTGCAGTTCCAAGTTCCTCATTTGACTTTCGCAGCGGCGAATCTGGCCCCTGATGTCCTTGAGTACTCCTATGGTAGTGCCAATGCAGACACCTCTGATCGTGGCCTTAAAGGCTTCCCAGAGGAGACATGGGTCCTCAGTAGTCTGAGAATTATAAGCGAAGTAGTCTTTGATCGCCTTCGTCAAGGTGTCAACATATATTGGGTCTGTGAGGGCCTGGGAGTTAAATCGCCATTGGAATGGGGGGGGGTGCGTAATGTGGAATGTCCATCTGCAACAGGACCGGGTTTTGGTCCGATAATGTGCGTGGCAATACTTGTAGCTTACGAACCCACAGAGCCACGTCTTTGGAACCCAACCAGTAGTCCAGTCTGGACCAACTGTTGTGAGATGCGGTGATGTGAGTGGCGCCTGGCGCGTCAGTGTGTTGTAGTCTCCAGAGATCTGCTAAGGCCAGATCCCCCATCATGTGACCCACCATCAGTCTTGACTGCTTGTGTTGTTCTACTGACTGTGAGGAGCGATCCAGACCATCCTGTAATGTCACGTTCCAGTCCCCCCCACATAACATGTGTGTGTTAGCATGTTTCTGCATGTGTCCCCAAATTTCCCGATAAAATTCCGGCGCGTCAGTATTCGGGCCATATACATTAAGGAGTGTCATATGTTGGCCTCTTAGTGTACCTGTCACCAGCACATATCTGCCAGCAGGGTCCTGTGTCACATGCTTCGCCTCAAAGTTGATCCCTTTCTTAATCAATATAAGCACCCCCGGGAGTAAGATGAGTATGATGCCCTGTATGACGCCCCCGCCCATCTCGACCCCAATGTAGCGTGATTGTGCGGTGCGAGGTGTGATTCCTGCAGCAATGCTATATCAATGTTCCACCTGGTAAGGCTAGCAAATACCTGTCTAATTTTCTGAGGGCGTGAGAACCCCCGTATGTTCCAAGTAAGAACGTTCAGGCCAATTCTGCTTTCACTTCTAGAACCTGGTGTCCGTAAATAATGCAATACAACTCATCCCCGCACACTCAGGTGTCATGCCTGGAGCCCGTCCACACACAGAACACTGTTCATAAGTTGCAATGACAATCTCTCTCCGTGGAGAATCTAATAATGTGTACATTTGCAATGCCTTCGGTCTTTGTAAACAGTCAAACATCCCCCCTCCCCAAGTCCCACCCACTCCAGCATCCCCAACCTGCCGAAGCCATATCCCTTCAGAGCACAAATCCCTCAACCACATAACCATCAACTCAGTGCTCATATTAAGAACTTGTGTTGGGTATTACCCTCATGGAGGACTGCCAGGAGCACAACCCTTCACCCGGTGGACGGGTGCAGGCGATACTAGAAAACTTGAACATATTTGCAAAATACGTGTCCATTAATTCACAGTCCCCACTTCCCCAATACCACCCCTCATATGGGTGCAAGTAGTGGCGCAGTCATAGAGGAAATGTGGCTTCACCCCACTTCGAAGACGCATATGGTAGGAACTAGGCCCAGATTAGCCAGTCCTCAGCCTGTCCCGCACACAGCCACTACCTGATCACACGCAGTTAGGTAAACAGCGGCGGGCAGGGACGATCTCACCTCTGTTAGTCTATACAGCGCAACGTGATATGTATCGCAGTGGTCTGCCGCCTCCTTCTCTACCCCACTCCAGACCAGAGGGTCTACGAGCATATTTACGTAAAAGGTCCTGACCCACCGCCCACAGTAGCAGCAATAGGTACAGTCTAACGTGGCTGCGCGACTAGTTATCCAGTGGGGAGAGCTCGGCAGCAAGGGCTAGTCATGGGTATCGGTTGCAGTTCAGGACAGGAGTGTGTTACAGCCCTTGTCATCCCAACGGTTCCCCACCTTTTCAATGTCCAGCGTCGAATTAAAGCGCCAACATCTCACCTCTAGGAGTCTCGTAGCGGTCGGCGCTGCTCAGTACAGCTGAGGATGGCCATGCAGCAGTCCATTGTAGCCATCTGCGCAGCAACACTCACCGTTGTTCAATGATGAATATCACCAGTTGCATCATTCCGAATCTCTGTTCTGATCGTTCTGGGACTCTGACCTCGCCTCCCGCTGTATTTTCTTAACAAAGTCAAGGGCCGCTTTGGGTGTCGCCAGCACGGTCGTCTGCTCCTTCCACACCACTCGAAGTCGGGCAGGATATAACATAGAATAGCCAATGTTCAACTCTCGTAACTTAGCCTTCACTGTGGTGTATTCCTTACGTGCCTGTTGAACAGCGACCGTGTGATCAGGGTAAAACTCCAGAGAGTTGCCTTGATGGGTGATTTTGCCCTTCTCCCTTGCGAGCCTGAGGATCGTGTCCCTGTCCTGGTAATTGAGGATCCGCGCCACAATCGGCCTAGGCGTAGCACCGGGCGGTGGTTTGGGGCCTAATGACCTTTGGGCTCTTTCCACAATGAAGATCTGCGACAGGGCCTCCACACCAAAGATATCCTTACATAGACCCTCGACGTAATGCTCCATTCGTCCTGTTTTGGTCGATTCTGGCAGGCCCGCGATTCGCACGTTATTGCGCCTCGAGCGCGCTTCCAAATCCTCCTCCTTCGCTTTTATCACCTCCAGAATTCGTTCCATTCCTGCGCATTTAGTGGTGGACGTTCGCGCTTCATCTTCAACGGCCGCGATTCTCGTTTCCGCTTCATCCAAACGTTCGCCATGCTTTTCTTGACGAGCAGCCATGCCATCCATCCTGCACGTCAGATTGTCCAGCTTACCATTTATATCTTGCAGATTCGATTAAATTGCCGTCAGGATCTTCTCTATGTTGTTAGTTGGCGGTGATTCTGAAGATCCGCCAGCCTCCGCCATATCTTCTGCAGGCTTCGTCGCCTTCCTGTTGTCAAAGGAGAGTTTTGGTTGCTGCTTATCTGGCTTCCCCATTGTGGTGGCCGGTGAACGCACTTTCCGCAATGTGGGTCCAGATGCCCTCGTTACTCTGACCGTCGTCGCCGTTTTTCCTCGGCAATGGTAGCCAGCAGCTGCACGTGGTGGTAACTCCGCATCTGATAAGGCCACCGCCAGTAGTCTCTCGCCAGGGTGTGTGGGTTATGGGTGGGATGTGGTCAGATTATGCCAGCAGCATCTTGATGTAAGGCGGAGGGACACGCCCGTGTCTGCAGGGGGGCCCCACCGCAACAAGCCAGGCAAATGGAATGCTATCTCTTTCGTGTGATTTCCGGCTTCTGATGTCTCTCGGCAGTGCAGGAATTCTCTCCCCGGTTAGCCAGTTCAGGTGGCACCAAGTCGCCGGCGGCAGGCCGTCCCCAGACACACATGCCACACAATGGTATTTCTAGCCGCCTCTCACGTCGATCCGCCGGCCAGTGGGCACAGCACAGCCGATTTCGAGTTCACCGGCGCAAGTCTGAAGTGCCCGCCACCCCAGCCATAGGCGCCGCCATATTGTCAGGCACTCGGACGGGACGTTGACGGACTCAGTCGGTACTGCACGGGGGCGAGAACAGCGCAATTCAGTCACTCTGGGCCTGGCAGCAGGAGCTTACCCCCGGGCTGTGTGTGCTGGGTTATCCGGGCAGTCCTCCGCCGAATCCGCTGTGCTCGCGCAAGGTCCACTATCTGCCGCCGGCCATCTTGTCAGGCAGTCCGATTCTCGCCGCGATTATCACGGCATTTCTCTGCAAGGCGGGGGTAGAGACCGCATCTGACCAGGTCCGCTTATGCCCCTCATCTTCCCCCACCTGTAGATGGTCGCGAAATGTGGGTTGGTGGGGTTTCAGCGACAATGGATCACATCGTGTGTGATCGCCCGGCGGAGCTGCAGTTCAGGCAGCCATTCCGCTGTGCGCCCCCTAGCGCCTCCGTCGGTGGCCAGTTCCTTTGAGCAATTAACTTCTTGTTATAATGCTGACATTTAACTTTCTGAAAAATGACTTTTCTAAAAACTGCAAGTCTTTACCAACTTCATTTCCCCATTTTGCCTCGCATTTGGCTGATTTCCAGTGTTCTCCAATTTTAGGGTCAAGCAGCTAAGAGTGTTTTTCAATAAATACACGTTCTGTGATTAAACAAACAGCAGAAATTTGGACAATATGTTGGGTTATATGTTTAATCATGTTTTCCTTACAGGAATCTGGCACTCTGCCGAAACCAGTTTCAGGTTTGTCCCCCTTCATGTGTAAATTGCAAACAAATCGGTGCAGACAGAAGTGGGCGCTGTGCCTATGGGGTTGCCTTTATTAACAGGTTCAATGTTAACACTAATCTGTCTCCCTGTCCAGATAATTTGCACCAAATCTTTTTTCCTTCCATCCTTTAGTACAGCTGTCTTCGAAATGGAGCATGTGCGGCTGCTCATCACACTGGCAACTTTATGAACCTTATATCGGCCTCAGGAAAATGTCACGATTCCTCTGTTATGGTCTCATTGATTCCCAGTTACTCTTGTAGCTCCTTTCAATCAATCGATCAATCAATCAGGGGTTCGTTAAGCGCACTACTCACCCGTTAGGGTCTCAAGGTGCTGGGGTTTGTGGGGTGTGCTGCTCCATTGGGATCAATCGAAGAGCGAGGTCTTGAGGTCTTTCCTGAATTGGTGCAGTGTCGGGCTTCACCGGAGGTGAAGGGGGAGCTTGTTCCAGGTCTCAGCTGCAAGGTAGAAGGACTTTCCACCCACTCTGTTTCTGTAGAAGAGTGAGACGGTGGACGGTGGCTAGGGAGAGGTCAGCTGAGTGGAGGTTCTCTTTGTGGCGTGGAAGGAGAGGCGGTTGTTGAGGTATTGTGGTCCGATGCTGTGAAGGGCCTTGTAGACGTGTGTGAGCAGCTTGAAAGTTATTCTTCTTTCGACGGGGAGCCAGTGGACATCGCAGAGCTGTCGGTTGATGTGGATGTGCTTTGGGATATTGAGGATTAGTCTGGCTGCTGTGTTTTTGACGGTCTGGAGTTTGCAGAGGAATTTTTGTTGATTCCGGCTTAGGGGGCGTTGCCATAGTCCAGTCTGCTGGTGATGAGGCTGTGAGTAACCATTTTCCTGGAGTCAGAAGGTATCCATTTTAATGTTTTATGTAGTATGCAGAGGGTGTTGAAGCATGCCGAGGAGACGGCGTTCATCTGGCGATTCAAATTGAGTGATGAGTCCAGTATGAGGCCGAGGTTACGTGCATGGTCTATGGGGGTGGGATTCCAAAGGCGGGGAGCCACCAGGTGTTGTCCCATTTGTAGTGGGTGAAGCCGAGGATGAGGACTTCATTTTTCTCTGAGTTGAGTTTCAGGCAGCTGTTTTTCATCCAGGTTGCAACGGCTTTCATCCCTTCTTGGAAGTTGTGCCCGGTGATATCAGCTTCCTAGGTGAGAGAGAGGATGAGTTGGGTATCATCGGCATAGGAGACGATGTTGAGTCCATGGTTTCTGACAATGGTTTATGAGGAGGGGCCATGTAGACGTTGAAGAGTAAGGGGCTGAGGGAGGATCCTTGGGGTACTCCACTTCTGGTTTCTGTCAGTTCTGAGAGGAAGGGTGGGAGTCTTATTCTCTGTGTTCTGCCACAGAGGAATGAGCGTATCCAATTTAGGGCCTTTCCTTGGATGCTGGTGTCATGGAGTCTGGCGGCTAGTATGCGGTGAGAGACGTGTCAAAGGCTGCTAATAGGCCCAAGAGGATGAGAACTGCCATTTGAATTTGGTCGAAGAGGGTGCAGATGTCGCCTGTGGTGGTGAGGTGGGCGGTCTCGGTGCTGAGGAATCCGGATTGGTTATCATTTATCATTAGATCATCATAGTCCCGCTTGATCTACGTCACACACTGCAGTTACTACATCTAAGGTCAATCAGGTGCCATCCCAAATCTTTGATCACTTCTTTCAGTGCAAACTGACATGCTCAGTCTACATTGTAAACTAATTTTCAAGCATATTTGGTTAGAATCGAGATGGCATTTAACTGTGGCTACTTACTTGCCTCCCATGCAGCTAATGCTCTGCTGTTGTACTCAACACCTTTCCAGCTTCTTAAAGGAAGCATATGGCACCTGGCCAAAGTGAGCAGAGCCCGGAGATGTTGTGCTTTTTTTTGCCTTCTGAACAGTCCTGTTCCCATTTTCTCCACATTGGCACACATTACAAAGGGACACCAACCTACTCCCCAGTCTCTGGCCATCCAGGCAGATTTATCAAACTTTATTCATGATTCATTTTTAGAGTCCCTGACTCCACAGTCCCATTAATCTGATTTTTATCCCTTTGTATCCTGGATGTACTTCTCACCTTTTGGATACTTCACCCTGACTCTGCAGACGAGGATTCTTTGTCCCTAGTGAGACAGAATAGCACAGTTTTCTCCGATCCGATTCTGGGGTGATTCCCTCTGCCCACGCATATGATTCAATGGAATTTTTGGGATCTCTTGCAAGCAGCCAAAGTCCTCTGCTATCATAAGTGCAAAAGAAATGTCTATTACCAGATGATCTACATGTCACTATGAAGTAAAGGCACAGGTTAGTTTGGAGTCTGTTTATTATTTGTGGATTTTGTACTTGAAAATCACACGACAAATACATTAGAATCCACGTGCCGCACTAATAAGTGCCTAGTTAAGACTCAGGGGCATAATTACAAGGGGTTGCGCCAGCAGAATATCACTCGATGCCCTGCATCGTATTTACAAAGTGCCGTTAACCCACTTTGCATGGCCGACCGCTATTTTGTAAATATGGTACCCTTTCACTTTTCTGCGTGACTGGGGTGTGCAATGGGTGTTGCTGTGGACATTCCACCACAACACCCATTACTTTTTGACTATGCCCTGGATTTACAAGTGTCTGTAAATCTGAGGCAATGCCAAAAACTAAGGCCATACAAAAGCAGGTGTTAGATTGGCCAACAAGGAGAAAGACTTTTATTTATATTCGTTTTTGCTTTTTCTGCGTTGTGCATTATGCAGCACGCATAGAAAGAGCAAAATGTCTTTAATGATTATTTATGTGCAAGAAAGTACACCTTCCTGCACAAAAATCAATAATTCCCTGCAATGCGGGCACCCTTGCACTATGGTGCGAGAATGTCTGTGTTGGTGCTAGGCAGCTATTTTAAGCGCCAGTGCGAGGGAAAACACAGGGTGCGCCGTATAGTTGTAATTATGGTGCATCCCTATGTTTTTTAAATGGCGCAGTGCTGCACAATTTGCTGCAGTGCTGCGCTGTTTCCTTGTAGATATGCCCCTCAGGGACCATGTTACACCAATAGATCTTGAGAATTTGTCTCGTTCCAAAAAAGATGAATGTTCAGGGAGCAGCTGTGAGCCTCCACAAGGGGGCTGGGAAGATTGATTCATTTTCTGTTAACTCAATAATGCACCATTTGGAAAGGGAAAGAGATGACACGTGCCAGCCGGGTTAGGAGTTGTGAAAATGCTCTTGGTCAGGAAGGTTGGATAACGTCTAGAGGAAGAAGAAGGTTGGAGATGTGGAAAACATGAGTTCAGACTTTTCTCTTTCTCCTCTGCCTCTCCTTTGCAGGTTGAATGTGTGGAGAATTGCTGCATGTCCTGTTGCTCATGGATTCCATGTATATGGATTTTTTTGGGAAGTGGTTAAGAGTGCTAGGGCTTGGCTTAAAAATCTTTTGCTTCCCAAAATGGCGGTTAGGTTTAGAGTGTTTTTCCTTGTGGTAATTGTAATTTTTTTTTGCATTCTGACCCTTCTTATAATTGTATTTAAACACTCTGACCCTCAACCTGACATGCAGACTTGCTGCAGTTGTCTAGTGTCATCTTGGTATTCTTCTTTAGTGCATTTTTTGTGTATCTTGCATGCTTTCATTTTAAATGTAGTAAAAATGTTTTAGAGCCATAGGTGTTCTGTCAATCCATTTCAAATGTCTATTATATTACGATGACCGCCAATGGGTCCCGGGGGGACTTGGCATGAGCCAATGTCCGCCTGGGTTTATTCGTACAATGCGACCTCCCACGGGAGGTGATTGGTCGGTTGGGTTGTGGGAGGGGCTTAGCCGCGCTCGGGGTTGAAGCAGGAATACGTCGTCACTCGCTGCGAGTGAGGAGGGCGGCGTTGTCGTTTTGCGTCAGCTGGCGGACTCCTGTCAGAATATGACTGGAATCAGCTGTGGCGTAGTAAACGTATGGCGGAAGTTTGTAGGTCGGCTGAAGTGAACTTTCTGTAAGCGTGTATTTACATTCTGACGCCTTTGACGAACGAAGAGTTTTGTGTGGAGCAGTTGGAGGATGTCGGCGGACGACATTGCCAAGGAGGCAATACGAGATTTGGTGGCGGTTGGGCGCACCGATTTGTTACACCCAGGAGCTCTCGCTGAAGGCATTTTTCCTGAGAAGGGACCGCGATGGTTGGCGGCTGAAGGTGTGAGTCGTGCGGTGGCGGCATGCATGATAGGGGTGAGTCACCCCTCAGACACTGATTTTGAGGCTGGTGTGTTCCCATTTAGACCCCGCCATGCGCGCTCTGCAGGCAGGAATTCTAGGGGGAAGAGGGCGACCCTTCGCTCTTCCTCAGCCCCGGTTTTTGTGAGGCAAAATCAGTTGGTTTCTGAGCCACAGGGCAGGAAGAGAGCAGGAAAGCGAGGTGGAAGGGCCAGCATTCCATTGCCAAATAGGCAGCAGCATGTGGCATTGTTGGAGGATACCATGAGTGGCGAATTTTGCTCAGAAGACAGTGTTGCTGCACAGGAGTCAGGCGTTACTTTAATGCATGAAGCGGTTTGCCCTGAAAGAATGACCACAGCGACATACTCTGTGGGCACTATTGACAGTCAAGTGGATATTGAGCCTGAGGTCTGGGTGGGGGAGCCGGCCACTGCGCTGGTGGACTACTCCAGTGACAGTGATGAGGAAAGTTGTCATGAGGTTCCGTTGGGGGCTGCAGATGCTGGGGTGGGTGAGACAACGCCACCTGCACGCAGCTTTCAGACACAGGAGAGTTCAGGATTTCAAAGGGCGTTGCTGCCTCAGGCTAGAGGGCCTCCAAAGGCAATCAGGGGCATGGAGCCCTGGCAGGAGGAGGATATTGTGGACTCACAACAATATGATGATCAGCATGTTGGATGGGGCCTGAAGGGTAGTAGGGTTGGGGACGGTTCTCATTGGGGGGAGGGGCTGAGTGAGAAGGTTGCTGTGCTCAAGGACAGTGATGTGGTGGTGGTGTATCCGGAGTCCAGGTCACCCCCGCGTCGCCCTCAGGTTCAGTTTGATTCCGATAGGGGTCCTCATCAAGGGCAATGGGTGTGGGTCAAACACGTTGTCTTGCACTGGAAGGTTTTATCCAGAGACCATGGGTCCCAGGTACATGGTAAGTTAAGGGCTGTTCCTCGCTGGAGCGGCGGGAACTTGTCAGCGGACTCTGATCAGAGGTCTGCTGGTCAGGGTTCGGTTACTTTGTTTGCGAAGCACAGTGCGGCTTTGGATACTGTACAGCAGATCCGTGGCAAATCTGGTGCGGATTTTGGGGCATCATCGGCCGGGCGCTCACGACAGAGGCCTGTGTCCAATTGGGTAAGTTATGACGGCGGCATTGGCGATGGCGCAATGCCCAGCACAAGTGGTGATTTCAATATGGTTCAGGATGATTACATTGGTGAATATGAGGAAATTGACAAGGAAAATGTGGATAATTCCAGGGAATGGAGGTCGGGGCGGCTCCTGACTGGGGCGGGCATGAATTGGGAGTCAGGGGGGGGGGGGTCATCTCACATCTTCTAGTGTGTTTCAGAGAACTGGTGCGGTTTTCTCTGCTGATCGGGTCGACGTGGCGGTCATCATTAGCGTGATGGTCTGAAGGAGTTTCAGCAAAGGGCTTCACAGCTGCCGGTAGGTAAGGAAGACTGGTGGTCTGCGTGGACGCGGCCTTTGGTGGGCGGCTCAAGTGTGGAGCCAAGGGAGGGTGGGCCTGAAAGGAGGGCAAAGGTACAAGGCGCTGTGGGCACAGCCTCACAGGAAACATCACAGTGCAATACAGGGGGTTCTGGGGGTCAGTTGGAACGGGTTGGTGGTGCAAGTCCTGCTTCGTCCATAGGTACCTCTGTGTCACGTGAGGTTCAAGGGTGTGGTCGCACCAAGCTACCTTATATGGGGGTGGCCATGCCTTTGGGCATGCACTTGTTGCAGAGGACAAGACGGAGAATTTGGAGTCACGATTACATAGACGTTTTCCGTCTATTACATAGGGACTTGCAGGCTAGGGAGGGATCGAAGGAGGAGGAAATAGAGTTGTCTCGCTGCCCCAAAGTGCCGAAGACCATTGAAAATTGGACGGCCGCTTTTATCATCTATGCAAGTGTTTATTGTGAGCGGTATCCAGAGCGGGCGGTGGCACTATTTAAGTACATTGATATCATCAGGAGGGCACATTTGCAGGCAGGAGGCTATGCCTGGTTGAACTACGATGAAGAGTTCAGGGCCAGAGTGAGTTTATTCAACGATAAACCATGGGGTGAGGTGGACCAGGAGCTCTGGCTCCAATGGTTGTTGGGCATCAGGTCTCGGCTACAATGCATAAAGCTAGTGGTCTGCCCATTCAATATCGGCCCTTTCTCCAGCATCCCGCTCCATTGGGTGCGGGTGGGTCGGGACGGGGACAGTTGCCTGCCACAGGAACGTGTTAAGGATTTAACAGGGGTACCTGTGTCCGTCAGTATTGCAAATTCAAACACGAGTGCGCCCAGTGTGGGGGTCGTCATGCCATATTCCAGTGTTTTCCAAACCACCACCAGGGGGATCAAGAGAGAGGGCAGAGAGGCAGGGGGGCCCTTCCACCTCTTATACCAAAAGGCGCGCACTTCAGTTAAGCTTCAGGCTATGAGGGATTGCTTGGAGGAATACCCGATAGGCCAGCAGCAGTTAAATTACTTTGGGGCTTTCGGGTGGGTTTCCGGATTGGATACCAAGGTCCTCGGGTGCAGTGTTGAGCCGATAATCTAAAATTTGCAAAAGAATTACCTCAGGTAGTTAGAACTAAGTTGGTTAAGGAGTTGGAGCTGGGTAGAATAGCAGGTCCCTTTAGTAGCTGTCCATTGTCCAATCTGATGGTCTCCCCTTTGGGAGTCATCCCAAAGAAAGCCCAGGGTGAGTTCCGTCTCATTCACCATCTCTCCTGGCCTGAAGGACATTCAGTAAATGATTTCATCTCCACGGATGACACAGCGGTGTCATATGCTTCAGTAGATGAGGCCTTGCGTCTGGTATGTTTGGCTGGTGTGGGTGCCCAACTTGCCAAGTGTGACATTCAGGCGGCTTTTAGGTTGTTGCCCATCCACCCGTTGGACTTCGAGATGCTTGGCATGTATTTTGAGGAGAAGTTTTATGTGGATCGCGTATTGCCCATGGGATGTTCCATCTCTTGTTCTCTTTTTGAGACGTTTAGCACCTTTCTGGAATGGTGTGTGAGACACAAGTCTGGGCATGAAGCTATTTGCCACTACCAGGATGATTTTTTGTTTATTGGTCAAGCTGGGAGTGGGCAATGCGCTAGAGAGTTGGCATGTTTTCAGGAAATGACAGGTGATTTTGGTGTGCCGTTGGTCCCAGACAAAACGGAAGGCCCCGTGTCACAGTTAGTCTTTTTAGGCATTGAGATTGATACGGAGGCGATGGTGGCTCGGCTGCCTTTGGCTAAGGTGCAGGAGATCAGGTTGTTTTAGAGAGAAGTTCTGGGTGAAAAGAAGTTGCAGCTCATACAGGTTCAGCGGCTTTTGGGGTACCTCAATTTTGCCTGTAGAGTGGTGAGAGCGACAAGAACCTTTTGCAAACGTCTTGGTCTTGCTATGTCGGGGGCTTCCTTGCCACATCACCACGTAAGATTGTCCAACAAGGTGAAAGAGGATTTGATGATTTGGCTGAGGTTCTTAGACGAATTCAATGGTGTGTCGATTAATTGTGTGGAAGACGACACTGTGTGGCAGGTCCCGATTTTTTCGGACGCGGCAGGGGCTCAAGGCTTTGGGCTATTTTGGGAAGGGCGCTGGTAAGCTGAGAGTTGGCCACAACATTGGTTGGAACAAGGACGCAGTATCGCCTTCCTGGAATTCTTTCCGTTACTAGTGGCGTTGCAGGTGTGGGGAGAGGAATTCAAGGACCGTTGCGTGTTGTTTCACATCGACAACATGGCAGTGGTAAGTTTGGTCAATGGGCAGAAAGCAAGAGATGTGAGAGTGCTTCAATTACTGAGAGCTTTTATGTTGCAAATCCTCAAGCTGAATATTGTTTTTAAGCCAGGCATATCCCTGGGGTGAACAACTCAATCGCTGATGCTCTGTCTCGTTGCAATTGGCAGAAGTTCCGGTCTTTGGCGCCAAAAGCAGACAGAAGCAAGACGGTGATTCCACCGACCATCTGGGACCTGGGGGAGTGAGGATTTTGGCACTGGTGGAGCAGTCTATTGCTAAGTCCACGCGCAGGAGTGACCAGCAAGCGTGGTCGGAATTTTTCAATTATGCTTTGGCACACGATCAGGATGGCTCAGCAGTGTAAAATGAACAGTTTCTGTTAAAATTTGCATTGCATTTGTTCGATAAAGGTTTGTCGCCTACCACGATTTTCGGCAAGTTGGCTGGAATTTCTTTTTATAGTCAATTATTGCTGGGTAAGGAAGTTCAGGTTGGGTTTTTGTTGAGGAGGATGCTGAAGGGGTTTGGGCGTACCAGGGTTGCTGTTAATTCTTTGCGAGAACCCATTACTATTGATTTGTTATGAAGGATCTTAAGTGTTTTGACTAGCTGCTGCTATAATGAATGGGAACTAGCTAGGTTCAAGTTGTAGATGATCTGGATGTTCTTCGGGGCTTTCCGGATTTCGGAAATGTTGGGTTTACGGAATCAACTTGGGATTCAGACATCGGACATTCGGGTAGGGAATGGGGAAGTTTTTACAGATCAGGTTGAGACAGTCAAAGACAGACCAAAGAGGTGTGGGAACCTGGATTAATTTGAAAGCAAGTGGGGTGGCGGGTTGTTGCCCTTTGGGGGAGTGGGATTCCTTTTCTAAGTCTGGAGTTTTCCGTGCTGGGGTAATCTTTTGCCATGAACAAGAGGGACAGTTGTCTGGTTTTCAGTTTTTATCAGTACTAAGAAAAGGGGTTTCATTGGTGGGGGTAAATCCTCAACTTTTTGGGACACATTCTTTCAGGATAGGTGCGGCTACGGAGGCGGCCAGATTGGGCTGGGGGAGAGAGGAGATACAGCGCATTGGGAGGTGGAAGTCCAATTGTTGTTACAGATATGTTCATTTATGACATGCAGTTATGTCTCATATTTTAGTTAATTGTGGGTTTTTTCATCATAGGTCAAGTTTTGGAATTCCCGAGGAAAAAACGGACATGGATTGTGGGCCATTCATTGATTAAATGGGCATCAGTTTTTGCAGAACAGCAAATCTGTGGAAGGGGTTTGGGTTTGTATGGAAAAGAGCACGAAGATTTGTGGAAGGGTGTGGGTGGTATGAGGTGGAAAGGCCTTTTCCCTTTTTCTGTCAAAACTGGCTGCTGAGTGGGGAATTCCAGATCTTCTCATTATACACCTGGGAGAGAACGATTTGGTGGAATTGTCAGGCCTCACCTTGATAAAACAAATGAAGTTGGATCTGGCAGTGCTGAAACAAAATTGGGTTGGAACAAGGGTTGCGTGGACTAGTTTTGTTTACAGGCACCAATGGAGAGGGGCGAGGCTACACTCAGCGGTGGAAAAAGCCTGCTGAAAATTGAACAGAGCAATGTCAGTTTTTTGCAAGGCAATGGGTATCACGGTATTGGTGCACGAGCATTTTTCGAGCAAGATGCTCCCTTTATTCAGGTGCGATGGGGTACACCTGTTGCAGATGGGACAAAGTTATTACCTAATGGAACTGCGGGATGTGCTGGCAAAACTGTGAGGGGTTGATCTGTGGTGTTCTCACAAAGAAGTTTAAAAAAAAAATGTTGTTGTTTATAATTGCGGGTTTTGGTTGGGGCAGGAAAACACTGGAGGTTTTCCTGGGTGGCGTGTTTTGGGGGATAGGATAGTCTAGAGCAGACATATCCTTTCTCTCTGGGGGGGTGGAGGGAGGGTAGGTGGATAAGGGAAAAGAAAAGTTGGAAGAAAAACTTTGTTTGGGATATAAACAGTTTTGGAGTTTTTGGAAAAATTATGAAATCATTGGGGAATGGTGATGAAAAACAGTTGGGGAAAAGGTTTTGGAAAAAGGTACAAATGTTGGTGTTTTAATAAATAAATGTAAGGTGCGGAGTCTGTCTTTGGCTGTCCTAGTAATAAAGTGACCTTTTATGCTATGAACAGAAATGTGTGGAGTGTCTTTATTGTGCGATGGGTCCCGGGGGGACTTGGCATGAGCCAATGTCCCCCTGGGTTTATTCGCACAATGCGACCTCCCACGGGAGGTGATTGGTCGGTTGGGTTGTGGGAGGGGCTTAGCTGCGCTCGGGGTGGGAGCGGGAATACGTCGTCACTCGCTGCGAGTGAGGAGGGCGGCGTTGTCGTTTTGCCCACCCACCCGCCCTATGTTGGTAGGTTGGTCGGGTATGTTTCTTTGTATATCTGTCAGTTTTTGTGTTTTTCTCTAAAAAAAAATTATAATACAAGGATATGTCACTTTAGGGCAGCAAGGATAGCGCTCCTGTTATCTTATGTGTTTGTTAGGCAGGTTTTGGGGGATAGGATAGTCTAGAGCAGACATATCCTTTCTCTCTGGGGGTGGGGGGAGGGTAGGTGGATAAGGGAAAAGAAAAGTTGGAAGAAAAACTTTGGTTGGGATATAAACAGTTTTGGAGTTTTTGGAAAAATGATGAAATCATTGGGGAATGGTGATGAAAAACAGTTGGGGAAAAGGTCTTGAAAAAAGGTACAAAGGTTGGTGTTTTAATAAATAAATGTAAGGTGCGGAGTCTTTCTTTGGCTGTCCTAGTAATAAAGTGACCTTTTATGCTATGAACAGAAATGTGTGGAGTGTCTTTATTGTGCGAATAACATTAGAAGGTGGAGCACATGGCGTTTGCTTACCTTTTATCACCTGTAATTGTGTGCGGGCTTCCTTGGTGATTAGGCTGCTGGTGCCTGATGACCTCAAGGACACTTGGCAGGTGTACACTCCCCCGTCATCAATCTCGAGTTTCACGATGGTGAGGGATACATTGCTCCCTTGGCTGTCCTGGGGGAGGCTCACCCGGTCTCTGTACCTAGTCACGAAGACATGGTCGCCCTCGTCATCTCTTGCAAAAAGTCTCCGACCTTCGAAAAGCCAAATCACCCTCTGCGGCGTGCGATCCTCTGCTGAATAGGCACATGGAAGAGTGACGGAATGCCTCCACGTCCCAGTGACGTCATGCGGGGCAATCACGGCAAAATCAGCTGGAAATGAAGATAGAAAAAACATAATAGGCATAGTGGTTTACAGGAATTGTAATGTAAATACAAATTATTGGTTCCCAATCTAGTAGGTATAAGCGGTAAACTTAGGCCTGCCACGCAGAGACAATGGGTAGGGTGCCATCTTTCTTCGGGAATACACAGCCACCTCGCCTCATTGCACAGGGGGGGGTTTTCAAAGAGGCAACACCACTCCAGCCTTAAACCTGTCCCTCCCTACTTCTAGCCGTTGTCCTCCTACCATTCAACTACCTCTGCCCTAAAAATGACACCTGTCTCCTCCTTGACTCCTCCTCTTTGCCTCACATGCTTGCCTGGTGACATTGTGTGTTTTCCACACAGGGGGCCCGATTCACAGAATTAACTTAAGACAAAATCCTAAACTTACTACTTTTGATTTTCACAGAATGCACTTACTACTTTTGGTATTCACAGAATGGATTTACGACTACTAGCTTTATGTCCGCACTCGGGCCGGAGATTCCGTCCCGGAGGCGGAGCTTCCGGCCCGGATGCGGAGCTTCCGGCTTGGAGGCAGAGCTTCCGGCTTGGAGGCGGCGTCCCGGCCCGGAGGCAGAGCTTCCGGCCTGGAGGTGAAGATTTCAGCCATGGCTGAATCTCCACCACCGGCAGGAATCCCCACCTCTGGGCCGGAAGCTTCGCCTCCAAGCCAGAAGCTCCGCCTCCGGGACGGAATCTCCGACCCGAGTGCGGCCGTAAAGTTAGTAGTCGTAAATCCGTCCTGTGAATACCAAAAGTAGTAAGTGCATTCTGTGAATATCAAAAGTAGTAAGTTTAGGATTTTGTCGTAAGTTAATTCTGTGAATCGGGCCCTGCGAGTTCCTGGGAAGACGTACACTGCTACAGAGGGGCAGCCTGGCCTGGCCTTCATTGTGTGTTGGTACCCTTTCATTGAGTGCTAGGAGGTGGAATTTGGAAGGGGGGTCGGGGTGAGGAAGGAAGGGTGGAATTGTAGAAGGACATCAAGTCTCTCACAGACATGGTAAACAAGCATTTGCAATGCAATAGGTCTTGCATTTACGGGAGTTTAAGCTATTGGTATTGTAAACGACAATGCCTTTTATTTATGTTTTAAAAACAAAAAAACTAAATAAAAGGCATTGTTATTTGCAATGTCAATAGTTTAAACCCTCATAAATGCTAGACCTATTGCATTGTAAATGCTTGTTTTAAATGAGCACTGGTCACCACGTGTCACAGTAAGTTAGAAACATTGTCCGGTGAGGTAAAGGCTCAGTGCTGACATCTGCGAAGAGCTGCATGTCATTAGTTCGTATCCTAGCTACGTCCACCCATCCCTTCCTCTCATAAATTAGTGTAAATTATGTACAGTTAAATATAGTAAACAAAACCTGGTATTTACAGTGCTAAGAAACAGCAGAGGTGGTATAACATAAATTACAAATATAGTTATAATTTATGTGGAACTGCATTCATACTACATTTACTTCAGAAATCCATGTGTCTGCGATTCCTGGCAGCTAAGCCCGGCATGGCTCTCGATGACAGTTGTGCAATCCATCGCACCTTCCATAAACACATATTTATTCCCTAGTAGTTTGGTTTTCTCATAAGAGACATTACAGTGGCATTATTTGTCTAAATGCATAAGGCATTTCACTTCTCCCGGGTCATGGGTCGTGTGAATGTAGCGGACGGCCTAGTAAATAACTCCGAAACACTCCGATGCGCAAATAGTCTACAAAGATATCCAAAAAACTGAAAACGTAAAGGAAACAAGAATTGGTGCTACTGGCGTTGTAAATGGAAACGAGGAAAACAAAGTAACGCCGTTTGTGCCCAGTGTGCTGCAGATGGGTCTTCTTTAAATACTGTTCTGCAGGTGACCATTTGGTGGCAGAGGAGTGCTATTCATCAGCAGATACAAGCCCTTAGGCATGTCTCCCTTGTCCCCGCTACTACACCCCTAACCAGATGCTGCCGGATGCTGTCTCTGTCTTTCTGAACACATGTTCACCGCACAGTATTTTCTTTTTAAACCGAAACTAACAGGAAGGATTGCTCTTTTGCTTTTTAAGTACACATGAAAATGATTCGTAGAAATGCATTCCAATGCGATACATGGAATGCACTTTTAGAAGCTTTTTCAATTGTACGTAAAAGGCGAAACCACGATCCTTCTCCGATAGTTTATTGTAAAAATACTCCTGTTGGGTGACCGAGTTGTGTTCTAAAAGCTCGTTGAATGCTGTTTTAACAAGAATATTTATAAAGTGCCTGCCCTCCTATGTCCACAGAGACAGCACGTTTTGGACACAGTGTGTGTTTAATGCATTGTTAAGCTGTCTCTGCGGGCTATTAACAAAATAAACAAATGAAATAAAAAGAATTCCAAAAGACACTGCCTGGTGCCAATAAAATGTATAGACGGAATGTGTGCGGAGCCTAATGCCCCTATCCTGAATACAGCATGTCTCGAAGAGACAGCGCAAGCGCTGCCTAGGCGAACCTAAAAACAATGGTAAGCAGCCACACGCTTTAATACCTCTCGATAAGTAGTTGGTAAGTCCACAATAGGTCATTTGCAAACAGACAGCTTGAGCTGACTGATAGTCGAAACTAATAAATAGCACAATAGTCAACTACCAAGAGTTACTCGGTTGTTAATGTCCTTCGTCCCAAGTTTTGAGCCTGAGAAATAGGCAAGGGCTTATCTAGAAGGAGACAGCCTCTACCAACTGTTATTGTCACAGGCAGAAAGTCTATAATGCCCCCAATGAGGGTAGAACAGTTTAAATTAAACAAGGGGCAACAAGAAGGAAATCTTTGGAGTGTTGCAGCAGAATGTCAATGCCTCCATTATTGTCCCTGAGCCACGTCATTGGCTGTATTGGAAGGTTAGTGGATCATACAGTCTTGGTGGGTGTGTAGCGCATTGGTAGGGTGTTAGAGTGGCCTTGAGAAATACAGTGAGCCAATTTGAATACAGTTAATAACTTGTAGATGGCTCTAATGGGGTTGAAGTATTGGTTACACTCACTGTGTCAGTGGTGTTGAAAATACTAAATAAACTTATGTAACAACAATCATATTTTTAAATAGGATGCGCTACATATTTATTATGACACAAATGCAAAAACGCAATAAGTAAAAAAGTAAAACCTTTACTACTTAAACTTGACTTCCCAGCAAAGTACAGCGATGATGGTACTGTACACCTTTGACGTCATGTCTGACTTCACAGCAAAAAGTCCCAGAGGGGATTTTTCTGATGCATCGTTCTACCAAAAGCAGAATCTGTTACTCTCTAAAGAACCGTCAGAAGCCACTTCTGCAAACAAGTGCCGGAAGTGGATATGAATGTGTGTGTGTGTGTGTGTTTGAGACAGAATTTAGAGAATCCTTCTGCAATATCTTGAACCCTGACTTTCACCCTCTGAAATCTGCTGTACGTTAGGGTAACTAGTTGTGCGCTGAGGTTTCCATGCCCTGGGAGCAGCATGTTTAGGCTGAATAAGTTTACTTAAAGGATGCAGTAAGGAGTCCTCAGTTTCTTTGGCTGTTTGCAGCATCCAGTCAGTGGTAAATCTTGTCCAATGCCTCCACCGTGAGCCCATGTCATGTTATATCCACTTCCACTGTCCGTCTCATCCTCTGTCTTAGGCGTGTCTACCTGTCCCTTGGTGTGTCTTGGCCTTTGTCTCTAGCTAACCACTGTGTTAATGTTGTATAGTGCTTAGCCTTTCTTCTATGTTAATCTTCTGGATTGTCTGTGGGTTCTGCCTATGATGCCTCTGTGTGTTCTATGGAGTGGCAGTTAGAGCTTTGGCCAGATGGGTGACAGACCTGCTTATTTCTGTGCTGCAATAAATCTACTATATGCCAACTAACAACGTGTCAGATCATATATTCTACTTACATCATTTGGCGACTTGGTTTGTGCATGTTTCTGGCCATCGTTTGAGATTTGGGAACTGCAGCGGCGTCAAATTTAACAGAAGAACAGTGTTCTATTCCCCCCGCGAATCCAGCGTGACAGGCATTTACAGTGAGAGACTTCCTGCTGCTTTTGCTGTCGAGCGGCACCCAAGGAAAGAAGGCGGAGCTGAATTTTGACCATTTGTTTCCTTCTCGGTGTTGCCGTTGGCTCAGGGAGGTGACGTCAGCCACGGAGCGGCTCTGTAGCGGTGAGTTTGTTGACTCTTTCATCTCCTGGGCAATGGAGGAGGTCTTACAGATGACGCACTATTCCTAACGGAGGAGGTCTTACAGATGACGCACTATTCCTGGAATCCTTCGAGTTGCCTAGCTACCAGACAAGCAGATTTCTAGTGCGTGTGGAGGCGTCGCAGGCGTGAGGTCAGACGTGTGACCTGAGTGACGTCTGACGCTGACGGCCATTTTGCGGAAAGCATATCGGCTTTCAGTGGTCACGTTCAAAACGACCATCAGTCTGAGCTCTGTCAAACTCGAATTTTAAACGTGACAACAAGTAAGCGTGTGTTTTATTTTGCGCTATTTATAGAAAATTGACCTGTTAATGCAAGGCGAAAAGTTACTACTTTGGCATTAGCGCTTTGGTGAAACTTGCTACCCTGACATTAGCTCTTTATTGAAACCAGCTTGTACTTTACTACTAGCGCATATCTTGGGTTTTCTACTTAGTTGTTGAAGAGCTGTTCAGGCGTGATAAACGTGTCATTCAGTTTTAGACTACACAATTGTGTTTCTTCACTTGGACATTGGTTCTTAGTTGAATTATAACCATGGCACAGCCGGTCAATGTGGCTCTTCCTCCACAATTTCTAAGTGAACCTGGGAATCCATCCACTGCCTGGGAGGATTGGATTGTGATGTTCAAAAACTATATAGAAGCTTTAGATGGAGAAGATTTTTCGCCAAAAAGGAAAAAGGCTCTTCTAATGACAACTTTGGGGAAGGAAGGACAACGTTTATTTAAATTTTTAGCGCAAGTTTTACCCTCTGGTTCACAGTCTCCTCTGGATGAGTTTAAGGAGGCGGTTACAAGACTTGAGACTAGATTTGGGAAAGAAGAAAAGCTGGTTCTGCAAAGATTCAAATTCTATAATAACAAACAACTTGAGGATGAGAGTATTGACGATTTTGTTGCGCGTTTGCGTGAGTTATCTGTGAAGTGTAACTTTGGGCAAATGACAGATGAACTCATTAGAGATCAACTTATTGTACAGGCTAACAATCGCAAAATACAAGAACGTTTGTGGGCGGCTAAAAACCCCACTTTAAAGGTGGTGATTGAATTAGCCAAAGTACTTGAGGAGAGAGAGAAGTGTATGAAAGAACTACAAAAGAGTGGTTTAGATCCAAAAGTTGCAGAGGTCTCACACAAAGTTTTTAATAGTGATAATAGTGATACTGAAGCGGCTGCTATTGTTATTGTGAGAAAAAAAGGTTATGTTCTTCAAAAGAAAAATATCTCTCAACAGCCCTTTAGCAAGTCACAATCAAAAATGTGTTCCAGATGTGGCAGCTATTCGCATGCGTCTGACGCAAAGTTTTGTTTTGCGAATAACAAAGAGTGCTTATGCCAGAGGTCTTCAATCTGTGGGGCGCGACCCCCAGGGGGGTCGTGGAGTCCTGGTAAGGGGGTCGCAGGTCCTGCCAGAGTGCAGTTCCTGGCGTCAGGCTGATCGAGGGTGCTCAAGGCGGAGGCCGCCTAATTCACACCGAGGTGTGAAAAACATCAAAGCCTCGTTAACAAGTAAAGGTCTTTTAAAGACCTTTGATAGTACTCTGGTGTGCCTTTGTGTGCGTCCAAGCTGTTTAAGCCAGGCTGACATACAGGAGCTGGGGGGGGGGGGGGGGGGGGGGAAGGCTGTAGCCCTTTGAGTTCAATAGACTTAGCTGTGGGTTTATTTTTACTTTTAACGTTTTATACAGCGCTAGTTTAACCCGTAGGTATCGGAGCGCCTAAAAAAAAAAAAAAAAAAAAAATGAAGCTTACCTTAGCGCCCATCTGGGGAAGAATCATAAACAGCTCCTTACAAAGCGGTGTGGTCCCCGATTGTCTAAAAATTGGACAAGTCACTCCTCTTCTGAAAAAACCCGGTCTCGACTCAACTGACTTGAACAATTTCAGACCGATATCCAACCTCCCTCTACTCGCGAAGACACTTGAACGTTGTGTACTCCTGCAACTGACGCAACATCTGGACAACATCAACCTCCTGGACTCCCTCCAATCTGGCTTCAGACAAGGCCGCAGCACTGAAACCGCGATGCTGAATATCATAGACGACATCCATGGATCTCTTGACGCTGACAAGTGCTGCCTCCTCATACTCCTTGATCTCTCAGCAGCGTTCGACACGGTGGACCACAAGCTCCTCATCAGGACTCTTCAAGAAAGAGCCGGCCTTGGCGAAGTAGTTCTCAAGTGGTTTTCCTCCTTTTTACATAACCGTTCGCAATTAATAAAAATCAAGAACTTCACCTCCGATACCCAGCAAGTCAACAAGAGTGTCCCTCAAGGATCAGTGCTCTCCCCCCAGCTCTTTAACATCTACATGGAACCGCTCGCCAAGCTACTCAGGAACGCCAACATCCACTTCCACCTCTACGCGGATGACACGCAGATTTACCTGGAAACCTCCTCTCTCAAAGACATCCACAGACTCAATGATGTCCTAAATGAAGTTCAAGACTGGCTGACAAAGAATCACCTGAAACTCAACCCCGACAAGACAGAAACACTCCTCATCTCAAACAAAGAAGATAACCCTCAAATCACCGAGTGGCTAAAGTCGATCGATGCTCTCAAAGGTAACCTCACGCTAGCCGACTCTGTTAAATCCCTGGGCTTCACCCTAGACCCCAAACCAACCCTGACAAACCACATCAAGAACTCAGCAAAAAGCGCATTCTTCAACCTCAGACTTTTGAACAAAATTAAACCTTACATTCCCAACAAGGACCTCAAACTAGCCACGCAATCTCTAGTTTTATCAAGACTGGACTATGGGAACTCAATCCTGACAGGCATCCCCAAATCGCACCTGGCACCACTAAAAACAACACTACACGCGGCAGCAAGAATGATCACAGGCTGCAAAAAATATGACCACATCTCCCCGGCACTCAAAGAACTCGAATGGCTCCCTGCGGAAATGCGAAGTACCTTCAGAACGGCCTGCCTAACCCACAAGGCCCTCCACACCGGCAAACCGGAATACCTGGCTAACAAGCTCAAAAAAGCAGGCCAAGCCAGAAATCTGGGAAGCTCTAACTCCCTGCTGCTCATCCTACCAAAAACCAGAAGAAAGAGAACTGCGGACTGCTCTTTCTCAGGAAATGCCCCCAAAATATGGAACGCCATCCCCCCGCACATCACAACTCTACCGTCCTATGCAGAATTCAAGAGCCAACTTAAATCCTTGTGCCTTATCCGCTCCCTTGGTTGTGGATAACTTGGAGCTGCAAACACCCCAGAATCCTTGTGGTACTGTTGAATCCAGCACCAAGAAGCCCTGCTGTCCGAACTTTTCTTCTTCCCAAATTGTCTCTCGCCGATTGCTATTATTGGGTTTGTCTCATGCTGTTCTCTTTTTCTTGTCCTCTACTGTGAAGCGCTCTGATACCTTCGGGTCTTGTTAGCGCTATAGAAAACTTCTAAATAAATAAATAATAAATAAATAAATACAAATACACAGTAAATAGCAGAAGGACAGCAGAAGGACATTACAATTATATCATTGGTTCAAGTCCCACGAGCCCTCATACCTGGCGCCTGTGCAGGAGAAATGTGGCTGAGAGTCGGTTCTTCATGGTGAGATGTTTTCACAGCCAGCTGCCACCTCCCCCACCCCCCCTCCAAGCAGGGAGGCACAGAGATGCCCTCCCATGAGATAGGAAGACGAAGCAGAGAGATACTGACCCCCCATGAGAGAGGCACAGACAAGGTGGGTGAATGAATGATGGGTGGATGGATGTGTGAAAAGGTGGGTGAATGAATGATGAGTGGATGGATGTAAAGATGAAAGGGTGGATGGATGGATGAAGGATGGATGTGTGAAAAGGTGGGTGGATGGAGGATGGATGGATGAAAGGGTGGATGGAAGGATGAAAGGGTAGATGGATGAGGGATGGATGTATGGATGGATAAAAGGTTGCATGGATGAATGATGGATGGATTTGTGAAAAGGTGGGTGGATGAGTGATGGGTGAATGGATGGATGTAAGGGTGGATGGATGAAGGAAGGATGGATGGAAGGATGGAAGTATGAAATTGTGGATGGATGGATGAAGGATGGATGTATGGATGGATAAAAGGTTGCATGGATGAATGATGAATGATGGATGCATGGGTGGATGTGTGAAAAGGTGGGGGATGATTGATGGATGGGTGGGTGGATGGATGGATGAAAGGGTGGGTGGATGAAGGATGGATGTATAGATGAAAGGGTGGATGGATATATGGATGGAATAATGAAAGGGTGGATGGATTAATGAAAGGTTGGATGGATGAATGATGGATGTATGGATGGAAGGATGAAAGGGTGGATGGATGAAGGATGGATGTATGGAAGGATGGATGGATAAAAGGTTGCATGGATGAATGATGGATGGGTGTGTGAAAAGGTGGGTGGAAGAATGATGGGTGGATGGATGGACCGGTGGATAGGTAAAGGATGGATGTATGGATGGAAGGATGGAAAGGTGGATGGATGAAGGATGTATGGATGGATAAAAGGTTGCATGGATGAATGATGGATGGATGGATGTGTGAAAAGGTGGGGGATGAATGATGGATGGGTGGATGGATGGATGAAAGGGTGGGTGGATAAAGGATGGATGAAAGGGTGGGTGGATAAAGGATGGATGTATGGATGAGAGGGTGGATGGATATATGGATGGAATAATGAAAGGGTGGATGGATGAAGGATGGATGTATGGATGAAAGGGTGGATGGATGAAGGATGGATATATGGATGGATGGATGGATAAAAGGTTGCATGGATGAATGATGGATGGATGTGTGAAAAGGTGGGTGGAAGAATGATGGGTGGATGGATGGACGGGTGGATAGGTAAAGGATGGATGTATGGATGGAAGGATGAAAGGGTGGATGGATAATGGATGTATGGATGGATACAAGGTTGCATGGATGAATGATGGATGAATGGATGTGTGAAAAGGTGGGGGATGAATGATGGATGGGTGGGTGGATGGATGGATGAAAGGGTGGGTGGATGAAGGATGGATGTATGGATGAAAGGGTGGATGGATATATGGATGGAATAATGAAAGGGAGGATGGATGTATGGATGGAAGGATGAAAGGGTGGATGGATGAAGGATGGATGTATGGGTGGATGGATAAAAGGTTGCATGGATGAATGATGGATGGATGTGTGAAAAGGTGGGTGGAAGAATGATGGATGGATGGACGGGTGGATAGGTAAAGGATGGATGTGTGGATGGAAGGATGAAAGGGTGGATGGATGGTGGATGTATGGATGGATAAAAGGTTGCATGGATGAATGATGGATGGATGGATGGATGTGTGAAAAGGTGGGTGTGTGGATGGACGGGTGGATAGGTAAAGGATGGATGTATGGATGGAAGGATGAAAGGGTGGATGGATGAAGGATGGATGGATGTGTGGAAGTGTGGGTGGATGAATTATGGATGGATGGATGTGATGAGGTCTAACAGGCGCATTTATGGTTGTCGATAGTTGTTTATGATGAGGAGTACCAGTTTCTAGAATCTTTTGTCAGAAGGGGGTCCTTACGCCTGAAAAGGTTTCACAAGGGGGTCTCGGCATCAAAAAGTTTGAAGTCCTCTGGCTTACGCTGTGGCAAATTAGGTCATTTTGCAAAGATGTGCAAAAACAAGTCTAACCCAAGAGTAACTGTTGTGAATGAGTTTGGTGAGCTAAAACGAGATGTGAATAAAATTCTTGTTTTGTGGGATTCAGTATGTTCTTGTCTTGAGAAAAGAGAGCGGATTCCTAAAGCTGAGTTTGTGATTGATGACAAGTGTATCAATTTGATGGTTGACACTGGGTCAAAATGGACCATCATTCCTGCATCTTTGTTGAAGGATGTGTGGGGTGATAGGTGTCACGAGGTCTGTGACATTTTTCCCTCTGGTTACCAGGGTGAAAAAATGTACCTTCTTGGATACTTTGAAGGGAAAATTGTCTTTAAGAACAGATCCACTTGGGGTAAAGTATATGTGTCCTCCACACATCCGTACCCAAACCAATCTGATCGCTTTCCGAAAACAACTCAAAACCCATCTCTTCTCTGTCATCTAATTCCCTGTTGGTCCCCCCCCTCCCCTCAGGTACTGGTTAGGTTAGCGCCGGGACGCTCCGTTGCTGGGGCAGCTGTTTGCGCTTAACAAATAAATAACATAACATAACATAGATGGCCCTGCCATTTTGGGACGTTCGCATCAATATGATCTGCACATTGTCGTAAATCCAAGAGCGGAGGAACCTGTTTTGGTTATGGACAATTTCACTGTGGATGATATACTTGCTAGCTATAATCATGATTTTAGAGAACAGTTAGGTGAATTGCAGGGGTATTCACATAGAATTGTGTTGAAAGAGGGCAGTATTCCCATTCAGCACAAGGCTAGGAGGGTGCCTTTTGCTTTGCGTAAAGAAGTAAAATCTGTTCTGGAAGAAATGCTGCAAGGGGGTAATATAGAGCCTGTGGAAGCTTCTCCATGGATTTCCCCTGTGGTAATTTCGCAGAAGCCTGATAATAAAATTGGGTTCTGTGTGGATCTGCGTTCTTTGAACAAGTGTGTAGTGGCTGATGTGTTTCCGTTACCAAATATTGGTGAATTAGTTTCCACTCTCAAGGGGGCAAAATTTTTCAGTAAGTTAGATTTGAAACATGCATATCACCAGATTCGACTGGAAGAAAGTTCAAAACATCTGACAGCCTTCATTACTGGTGAAGGGACCTTTCAATTCACAAGATTACCGTTTGGGCTGATTTCAGCTGTAAGCGTGTTCCAGAGAATGGTTACGGAAGTGTTAAGGGTTTAGACAAAGTAATTTACTTTCAGGATGATATCCTGATTTTTGGCGATTCACTGGAGGAGCACAACAGTGTCCTACAAAGTGTTTTACGCAGGGTGGTTGATGCTGGACTCACTTTTCGTCGAGAGAAGTGTGCGTTTTTAGTTAAAGAAGTCGAATACTTAGGTTTTTGTCTCTCTGCTGAGGGCGTTAAGCCGAAGAAAAACTTGTTGGAGGCTATTGAGTGAGCTCCTCCTACAGCTGACAAGGAGCAGCTCAGGTCCTTTATGGGACTAATTGAGTTCTATGCTAAGTTTGTGAGGGATTTCTCATCGAAAACTGCTCCTTTGAGGTGTTTATTAAAAGAGGGGGGTCAAGTTTCTGTGGTCTGGTGAGCAAGATTCTTGTTTTAATGAGATTAAGGCTGAACTCAAATCTGCGAGTGTACTTACTCCGTTTGATACTAAGCACTCCTCTATTCTGATGGTAGATGCGAGTGGAATTGGTCTTGGTGCAGTTCTTCTCCAAAAGCATGCTGGTGTGGAGAAAACCATTGCCTTTGCGTCTAGACCGTTGACTGTATCTGAGTCAAACTATTCTGTGATTGAACGGGAGGCTCTTGCGGCTGCGTGGGGGGCAAATTATTTTAGAGCTTATTTGTGGGGATCGCGATTTATCCTTCGTACTGACCACAAGCCCCTACTCAATGTCTTGGCACCTGGGGGAACAGGGAAGGGGTCACCCAGGTTGGCCAGATTAGCATCTCGTTTGCAGGACTATCAATTTGAAGTGGAGTTTGAACATGGTTGGAGGAATATTCAGGCGGATTGTTTATCTCGTCTTCCTGTGCGGTCTATTAAAGGGCAAGATTCTTTGGATGATGTGCGGGATGATGCTGCGGTTGCTTCCTTACAAGATGTTTTATTCTTGGGTGAGGGTTCCTTTTCAGCTGAGGAGTGGTCAAAAGGCATGGAGGAGGATACTGTCCTAAAAGCTGTTGTCGATCTTGTTGTTAAAGGGGTGAGAAGGGAGAGTACTGTTGAGCCTCCGGTTAGGCCCTTTCTTAGGGTCTTGAGTGAGTTGTCTCTGTATGGTAAGAATGTGTTGATGAGAGGTGATCGTTTTGTTCCCCCTAGTTCTTTGAGGGGTAGGATCCTTAATCTGGCTCACGGGGGTCATTTGGGGTAGACCCTCACCCAACGACGTGTGAAGGAGAATTTCTGGTGGCCTTTGATTGACTCTGATGCTGTGGATTGTGTGGTTAAGTGTAGTTTTTGTAAGGAGGGAGAGAAACGTCTGAAGGTTGTGGGTTCTCATTCGATTGGAAGTATTTCTTTTAAGGATTTGCCTTGGCACAGTATCTGCTTAGACTTCATTGGTCCAAAGAATGAATTACCCTCTAATCAGCGTTTTGCCGTTGTTGTTATTGATTGTTTTACTAAGTGGTTAACTGTTCGCTTTATGAGAAAAATCACTACCGATTCCAGTTTTTTAAAGGCTGTCTTTGTAGATGAAGGTTTCCCGTCTGTGCTGATTACTGACAATGGCACTCAAATAACTTCTGCGAAAATGGCTTCCTTTGTGCGTGAGTGTGGTATTGAACATCATCACACGTGTCTTTACAATCCAGAGAGCAATGGTTTGTGTGAGAGAGTGAATCGTTTAGTGAAAGATGTGATCCAGATGTTTGTTGCGAGTGGGTGTTTTTCGAATGAGAGTGTTCAGGAGCTTGTGTGGGCCTATCGCTCAACTCCTCACAAACAGGGGGAAAAGTCTCCTTTCGAGTTGATGCGAGGTCGTCCTCCTGTTTCGAGGTTGACTCCTGCGTGGTTAAGAGGTTTGGATAATCAATCTTCTTCACCTAACTTGGCTTCTTTACCAATCTCAGTGGGTGACCTTGTCAAGGTTAAGCCTGGTCTGTGTGCTAAAGGTCTTACCAAATTTAGGGGTCCTTTTGGTGTTAAGAAAGCTTTTGCCCATTTTGTGCTTCTTGATAATGGGGAAAAGTGGAATTACAGGAGGGTGGCGCTTTATCAAAAGCGTGGAGTTATTTCTCGGGGGAATTTTTCAAGTGTCTGTGACAAGAACTGTAATGGATACATGTTATCTTCTCAGTGTGACTCTAATGTTTCTTCTCCGTCTGCTGTACGGGGGGAGGTGGTTAGTGGTGATGCTTCCACTTCTTTTTGTGAAGATGGTGGTTCTACCCTTGATTCTGTTCCTGTTCATTCTGCTCCTTCAGGTATCAGTCTGAGGAGTCCTCGTTCCCGTCGCCCTCCACTTTATTTGGATGATAATATTCATTGAGGGTCTTTTTGTTCTTTTGTTTCTTGTGTTTTTGTTTTATTTTATTTTGTTGTCTAAGGGGGGGAGATATGTTGTATAGTGCTTAGCCTTTCTTCTATGTTAATCTTCTGGATTGTCTGTGGGTTCTGCCTATGATGCCTCTGTGTGTTCTATGGAGTGGCAGTTAGAGCTTTGGCCAGATGGGTGACAGACCTGCTTATTTCTGTGCTGCAATAAATCTACTATATGCCAACTAACAACGTGTCAGATCATATATTCTACTTACATCAGTTAACAAGCTGTCGCTGTGCCCGCTTCGAGAAATGACTGCTGTGTGCCACCAACGTGAAAACAACAGACCGCAAAAGTGAAAGCGTGCCATGCGCGTGCTGTGTTCAAACGCCAGCGTATGGGGACAGGAGATGTGCACGCGTATGGAGTGCACATCTCCTGTCTGTACGCGTGCCATCTCCTGTCCCCCTTCGGCACAGAAACCGATGTCTATAGGTTTCGCCAAGGCGTGCAGCGCATCTGTGTGTCGCTAGGCGAGACCTAAAAAGAACAAGCGGGGAATAGCAATTGCTTCCTCTGATGACCCCAAAATGATGCCTATGCCATTCGTAGGCTCAATCAAAAACTACTAATGGGGAAACAGTGTGGAATGGGGGTTTGAAGGGATTTCTACCAGAGGGCATCAGACCCTCTCTTATGCGTACAAATAAAAAATCCTTAAATCTGATATAGCTCTCACCAACCACCAGTCTCTCCATAGCCTGGTGACCAATGAACCGACAATAATCAAGCACTGCTATACGCAAAGTAAACCTTGTGTGACCCCAAAACACCTGTTCTTATGCCCTGTAGATGCATATGAAACATGTGGAGCACCTCCAGTGGGTTCCAATTTTGAATCCGTGGGGGAAGAACTCATGGTCGGCTTGAAAAAGGACAGGGTGGGGCACTCTGGATGGGTCTAACCACTTTAAAACTCAACCATTTTAATTGAAATGGAAGAGTTGACTTGCTAGCAGTGTGCCAACAGTGAACACAAGCAAAGAAAGCAATATCATATATTCTTCAGAAGAAGCTATCCTCATGACAAAGATTTGAAAACATTACTTTTATAGCATTCTGTCTCTTCTATCCAAGATTGTAATTTATTTAAAATAACCCTCCCAGGGACTTTCATAAGTGAGCCCAATAATGAAATTGGACGATAGCAGTTAGGTTCATTCCTATCTCCCTTTTTGAAGATGGGAATAACAGTAGCTTCTAACCAAGTGGGGATAAACCTATGTCTGTTACAGCTAATCAAAACATTTGTTAATAGCGGGGCTCATAGCTCAGGATTAAACATGTATACGTCCACTCGCACACCATCAGGTCCTGGGGCTTTCCCTGAGGCACTCACGTTAATGGCTGTTAAAACTTCTTCATAGGAGATTTCAATGTTAAAGGGGAAAGATGAAATGTGAGCGTTATCATCTCCCTCTACAGCAATAATTCTCTCAGTCTGGGTTAAGACATCAGCCTTATAAAAGGTCCTTAAAATAGTTAACCCATTTATCTTCTGTGATTGCCACGTCGATAATATTGGTTTCCCTATCTATGAAAAAGGGGGCATTAACAGCCTTCCAGAAGTCTGTGTTATCCTTTGTTATACAGGCCTGATGTACGCCTGCCATGCTTCCATTTTCACTGGATCTTACGCTTTTTAATTGGTTGTTGGTAATACATTCTGGCCAGTCTCATTTCTTCCTTACTTCTGGTCTCTTGTTTTAGAACCTTCATTAAATGAGCATGTGCCTTACTACAATCCCTATTGAATCTGCCTTTTGCCTTATACATGCCCTGTTTCTGCATCCCTGTGAGAAGATTTTGTGTTTCCTCTAAGATTCTAAGGAAGGCCTCGAAAACTAGTACATTATCACCTGTCTGCGAGAGGCATGTTTCAAAGTCCCTATATTTGTTTTTTACTAGGGTTTAAAAAAAACATGGGGTCCACTTTGGTCCAGTTTATGGTGTATCCATTTATCCTTGCGAGATTTATTTTGTAATTATAAGTTGTTTCTATTGCTTTGGAGGTTTTTTTACCCCCTGCAAGGACGAAAAATGTAGCCTAATCGGGTGGTGGTTACTCATCGCTATATCGCATGTTTTACAAGTATAAACATTACAAGAATACCTTTTCGACATCAGGGCAAAGTCAATTACTGAGTTGCACCCCCTCCCAATAAAGTTTGGCTCAAAGGTTACAGGAGGTGTACATAGTACGTTAGCATAGCCAAAATCAAACTGGAAAATTATTTCATTCAGCAAGTCCCCCACAATAGTATGGGAAACATGTGTTAGAGGGTCTTCTTTATCTTTGCCCGTGCCACCGATACCCAAGTGGCTATATGGGCATAGAGAAGAGTTAAATCGCCAGCCCATATTAAGCACATATCCCCCGGCAAATGTTCTTCTATGTGTTTCAGGGTTTCACCTAATTTTTCTAGTACCTTATTGGTTTCAGTTTTCGGGATGTTATTATAAAAACTTATTAGAACTGTTCCCCAATACTTACTGACAGTATCTGGTAGAATTCTGACACAATCTCAAGTTTCACTACCAATTCACCCACCAGGTTAGACACATAGGTACATAAACCCCCTTTATTACGTCCCATTGTACTACGATTGGCAGGGGCATGGAATGTACGATAGCCATTTATATGTGATGCCTCAATTGCCCATGATTCTTGCAGGCAGATGATAGAATAATCCTTTATAAATGTTGGCCAAGAGGGGTCTCTCACCTTGGATGCAAGCCCTGCAATATTCCACAATAGCATCTTAAAAATATTACTCGTTTCTGGGGTCTTAGGTGTTGACCTTGAATCTGTTGAAATAGTAATATCTTCATGTGTGCTCCCTGTGTCACTCTGGGTTTCTCCTCTATTAGGTCTGTGTTCACTTGCATGTTGATTACTCTCAATGGTCACCTCCAAATCTTGTCTATCTATAACTGCAAGAGACCCAAAGTTATTTTCAATGGTCCTAGATGTTTCAGGTATAAAATCCCCCTTACTAGATATAAAATTATTATATTTAGCAACAGTTAAAAGATACCCCACCTCCTCACAGGCCCCAGCTATAGTATCTCTGGATCTATCCATAGGCCCCGACACATCACTTCGCTCTAACTGTTGTCTTGTGACCTCAGCCCCCATATCCGGAGTAATATCGCTCTGATGGTTAGACTTGAAAAGCTCTGTATCCCTGTACCTTTACGGTAGAGAAGTTGTGGGGCTGTGAATTTGCACGTTTTAAACTAGATATACACCCGCATTTTACTTTTTTGGGGCTTTATATCTATTGCCCTCCTGGTCATGCTTCTAAATTCTGTGAAGCCTTATTAGAGTTAGTGGGCTCATTGGTGTTACAATCTGTCAACTTCTCTATTTTAGATGACCTAAACCTCCATTTTGACCAAATACTGGACCAGGCTATCTGTAACCTGATAGCTGACCTAGCTGCTTTCCAACTGGACTTATTGGTACGGGATGCCACTCATGTTGCAGGCCATATATTGGATCCTGTTTTCTCCAACATTCCAGCTGTTCAGGTTGATCAACCTCTACCTATGGGCTGGACAGATCACTATCTGATCAAAGCTAGTTGGAAGATAACACAATTCCCAAAGTCCAATAGGACAGCTCTGACGTTTAAAAGGCCTTGGCATAAACTCAATATAAACGATTTCCACGCCTACCTGAGAGAGACCTTTGTTGAAGATTTGGCTGACCCTGAGGTCGCATATACTGCCTTTTGTGACTGGATTGTGGGGGGTTTGACGCTCTGATTCCAGCTAGATGGGTCAGGGGGCGTAATTCGATCTCCAATCCGTGGTTCTCTGATGCTCTTAGAACACTCTGAAAGGAATGTAAAAGAGCCAAGCGAATTTGGAGAAGGGACTATGACAAAGATCTCAAGTCTGTGTACTTGGCTAAACTAAAACACTACCATAAAACGATTTGCTCCACACGCGCTAATTTTTATGCTGAAAAAATTAGGGATAGCTCTAATCCTACAAAATACATTTTCAAGATTGTTCAGGAGCTAAGGAACACTAAAACTTCAGTTTCACAAGTAAATTCAGCGCAGCAATGCGAGGAGCTTGCTCATTTTTTTCTGAACAAAGTGCAGAAAATCTATGCTACTTTTCCCCAGCATTCCTCTACTCCAGGTCCTATCACGGTCAGAGAGGGGATTTCTACTTTGACCACGATACCTGAGATCTCGTGCGATGAACTTTTGAGACTCTGTAGAAAGGTCAAATCAGGGTCTCCATCTGATCCTATGAGGCCGGCACAGTTTCTGGATTCTATGGATCTTGTTCAGAAACCTCTAGCGCAGATAATTAATCTATCTTTTACCACAGCCATAGTACCATCGGCCTGGAAACAGGCTCAGGTCTCTCCTATCATTAAAAAGCCCACACTTGATCCCTCTCTCCCTGAGAATTTTAGGCCGATCTCTTTGCTTCCATGGGTTGCTAAATTAGCAGAGGCTCATGTGAACGAGATGCTGTCTCGACATATGACCCTTAACAACATTCTGGACCCGTCTCAAAACGCTTCAGATCGGTTCATAGCACCGAGTCTGCCTTGTTGGCCTCCACTGAGTACTTAAGAACCACTCTCGACGCCGGTCAGAGTGCAGCGCTTATACTATTAGATCTCAGCGCTGCCTTTGATACGGTGTCTCATGACATCTTGTTGTACCGTCTGGAGGCAATTGGAATCATGGACCAGGCCCTGGAATGGTTCCGTGCATTTTTGACGGACAGATCCTTCCGGGTCTCGGCACCGCCTTTTTTCTCTCAAGCCCATTCCATCTGCCAAGGGGTTCCGCAGGGCTCTGCGTTGAGTTCAATCTTTATGTCCAACCTCTCACGGCTGTGGCAAGAGAGTGAGGCCTAACGTTAGTTTCGTATGCTGACGACACCCAGCTAATTGTCACCTTGGCTGAAGGTCCCTCTGCCGCTGCCACTAGGTTCAGAGATGGGATGTCTGCAGTCGCCCAATGGATGGCTGAAAACTGCCTTCAATTGAATGCCACTAAAACCGAGGTGATGCTGGAAGGGAAAAACACCTCCCTTTGGAACTAACATTGGTGGCCAGCTTCCTTAGGCATTATGCCTGCAGCCAAGCCAGTGGTCAAGAACTTAGGAGTGTGGCTTGACGCAGATCTCAACTTTCAGTGCCACACAAAGAAGGTGGCTGCGACATGTGTGGGCCTGCTGAGAGGCCTTCGCCCTATTCTGAAGTTCTTTAGTGCGCCTGTCCGGCAGCTTATCATCCAGGCTGCAATTCTATCGCGCTTGGATTACGCTAGCGCACTACTTTTGGGCACAAATAAAGCTGAGATTTTACGTCTCCAGCGAGTTCAGAACTCGGCAGCCCGGGCTCTTGTGGGACTTCCACGCAGATGTTTTGCTAGAGCCACTATCAGAGCTTTACACTGGCTGCCGATTCAAGCTAGAATCTAGTTTAAGACACTTTGTTTGGCATTCAAAATTTTGAATGGTACCAGCCCTGAGCTACTCCGCCCTCTTTTAACTCCGTATACTCCTCAGCGTAACTTGCGCTCCTCGGATCAACATCTGGTAAATACACCCAAGTTCAGACTTTGCTGTGTAGGAGGTTGTTCCTTTCGACTGCTGGCGGCCAAATTGTGGAACTCCTTGCCTGTATGTATTCGTAGTATTGATGAACTATTCCCATTTCGGAAAGCCATTAAGACATATCTTTTCCCTCTGATCTAAGGTTTCTTTTCTCTCTGTCTCACCACTTCCGGTACAATTATACGGTCAGCGCCGGGACGCCCCTTAGCTGGGGCAGCTGCGCGCTCTAACAAAACCTTAACATAACATAACATAACCTGAGTGGAGTTAGTCAGTCCACCATGTCAAACACACTGAATCTATTGCTAAGAGGGATACTGGACACAAAACCAGAACCATCTAGCCCGGTTCTGTTACTGACATTGCCGTGCAAAAATCCCCTTTCGCATGTCTTTCCCTGTAAACCACGGGTACTCATAGTATAGCCCGCGGGCCGCCAGCAGCCCGCCAAGCCTTCCCTGGCGGCCCGCGGACCTTGCAGACAATATACCCTTGTTTAAAAAAAATTAAGGAGTGTCAGCAAACACTGCTTTCAGACTCTGAGAGACTCTGCTGCTCTGTGGGGGCCCAGGGCATTCCAGTGACTGTCAGAGTGCAGCAGCAGGGGTGCTAAGAGGTGAAACAAAAGCTGTGTGTGTGTTGTGTGTGTGTGTGTGTGTGGGTGTGTGTGTGCGTGTGTGTGTGTGTGTGTGTGTGTGTGTGCCAGGAAGCTGTCTCAGCCCGGGCACACACAGGCAGGGTGAGATGAAGAGGGTGACAGAGTGAGATAGAGGGAGGGAGACAGAGGAGGGAGGGAAAGGGAGGGAGAGCGAGGGAGGGAGAGGGAGGCAGACACTGACAGAGGGAGGGAGAGGGAGGGAGAGTGAGGGAGAGCGAGGAAGGGAGGGAAAGGGAGGCAGACAGAGGGAGAGCGAGGGAGGTGGAGGGAGGAGACAGGGAGGGAGGGAAAGGGAGTGGGAGGGAGAGCAAGGGAGGGAAGGGAGGGAGAGCGAGGGAGGGAAAGGGAGGCAGACAGAGGGAGAGCAAAGGAGGGTGGGAAAGGGAGGGGGAGGGAGAGTGAGGGAGGAAGAGTGAGGGAGGGAGGGAAAGGTAGGCAGACAGAGGGAGAGCGAGGGAGGGAGGTAAAGGGAGGCAGACACAGACAGAGGGAGAGCGAGGGAGGGAGGGAAAGGGAGGTAGACATAGACAGGGAGAGCGAGGGAGGGAGGGAAAGGGAGGCAGACACAGACGGAGGGAGAGCAAGGGATGGAGGGAAAGGGAGGAAGAGGGAGGGAGAGGAAGGGAAAGGGAGGCAGACAGAGGGAGAGCAAGTGAGGGAGGGAAAGGGAGGCAGACAGGGAGAGGGAGGGAGGGAAAGGAGGGGGGGGAAAGTGAGGCAGACTGGGAGAGTGAGGGAGGTGGAGAGAGGGAGACAGGGAGGGAGGGAAAAGGAGGGGGAGGGAGACCGAGGGAGGGAAAGGGAGTCAGACAGAGGGAGGGAGAGCGAGGGTGGGTGGGAAAGGGAGGGGGAGGGAGAGCAAGGTAGGGAAAGGGAGGGAAGGAGGAAGAGCGAGGGAGGGAGGGCGAGGGAGGCAGACAGAGGGAGGGAGGGAAAGAGAGGCAGACAGAGGGAGAGCAAGGGAAAGAGGGAAAGGAGGGAGGGAAAGGGAGGCAGACAGAGGGAGAGCGATGTAGGGAAGGAAAGGAGGGAGGGAAAGGGAAGCAGACAGAGGGAGAGCGAGGGAGGGAAACAGAGGCAGACACAGACAGAGGGAGAGTGAGGGAGGGGGGAAAGGGAGGGAGACGGAGGGAGACAGACTGAGGGAGACAAAGAGAGGGAGAAGGAAGGAAACAGAGGGAGACAGATAGAGGGAGACAACAAGAGGGAGGGAGACAGAGAGAGGGAGACAAAGAGAGGGAGATGGAGGGAAACAGGGAGACAGACAGAGGGAGACAACAAGAGGGAGAGGGAGGGAGACGAAGAGAGGGAGAGGGAGGGAGACAGAGAAAGGGAGAGGGAGGGAGACAGAGGGTGACAGACAGAGGAAGGGAGGAGGGAGGGAGGAGGGTGACAGACAGAGGGAGGAGGGTGAAAGACAGAGGGAGGGGAGAGGGTGACAGACAGAGGGAAGGAGGAGGGTGACAGACAGAGGGAGGAGGGTGACAGACAGAGGGAGGGAGAAGGGAGCGAGGAGGGTGACAGACAGATGGAGGGAGGAGGGTGACAGACAGAGGGAGGGAGGAGGGAGGGCGACAGAGTGAGGAGGGCGACAGAGTGAGGAGGGCAACAGAGTGAGGAGGGTGACAGAGTGAGGAGGGTGACAGAGTGAAGAGGGCAACAGAGTGAGGGAGAGGGAAGGAGAGAGAGGGAGAGAGAGGGAGACAGAGAGAGAGAGAGAGAGAGAGAGAGAGAGAGAGAGAGACAGAGAGAGAGAGAGACAGAGAGAGAGGAGACAGAGAGAGAGAGAGGGAGTGAGATAGTCAGAGTGAGTGAGACAGAGGGAGTCAGGGAGGGAGAGAGAGGGAGTGAGAGGGGGTGAGACAGTCTGAGTGAGACAGAGTATGAAATAGGGAGAGATGGAGGAAGAGAGAGAGGGAGAGCGAGAGAGAGGGAGAGCGAGGTTGAGGGAGGGAGAGAGAGGGAGAGAGAGAGAGAGAAAGAGGGAGAGAGATGTGTGTATGACAGCTCTGGTGGCTCAGTGGACGAAGGCATCCGCTGCAGGGACCTGTGTTCAACCTCATGGTCATAGTTTTTTTTTGTTGCTCTAGCCCCGCCCCCTTCCCCACAGACGCTGCCCCCACGGGTGAGGCTCTTGGACACAAACCACACTGTAAATTTGGCCCCAAGAGAAAGTTTGTGAGTACCCATGCTGTAAACCAAAGTTCTCCATTTGCGTTGGAGGGGTATAAAAATAGCTGAGGTCAAATGTCTGAATACTAGTTCTCGTAGTGTGGAAGGGCCTCTCACACATGTGCCGCACTACCCGAATATCTCTAAAATTGATGACTATGCAGTTGCCCGCTATATCTTTCGTCCTCCGACCCACTCAGCTCACCCTGCGTGCAAACAAAATTTGACTGTGCATATAAGGGGGGAGGGGTCTGTTGGTATTCAGCCAGTGGATTTTTTTATTCTTTAATTCGGTGTACGTTTCAGCACTGCCCTTATCTAAATCTGGAACCCCTGTCAGAACAACAACATAGGGCGTGTTCTCAGGTGGTAAAGCAACATGTGGCAGCATATTCTTATGATCATTAATATTATGTGGTCCCTTCCTGCCTCCCTGCAGGGTTTTGGCGATACCCTCTCCAAGTGAGTGTTGTTCTATAGTCTTGCCCTTTGCTGAGTCCAAAATTCCCTGTGGATCTGCACCACCCTTGGCACTGAGTCCAGCTCCGGCATTCACCCGAGAAGTGCCTTCCATTGGATCGGAAACTGACACGTTGGAGATCAAGTTAGTGTCAGGAATGCTCCTAGGACCATTTATCAACAGTTCCTTATCTTGGACACTCTTTGACAGATTCTTCTAAATGCAGTCAAGATTGGTTGTGGTCAGTTGTTCATATTTCGCTAGTCTGTCCTTAATTGACAGAAGCCTAGCAAGAATAGGCTGTATGGAGGATGTAATGAGACCACCTACTTTTAACCAAAAACCCTCGTCCATCATGGACAGAGAACCGACAGAAAAAATCATGCTGCAGATGTAGTCACAAATGTCGGCCCAGGGGTAATAGGTACAACACATGCCAGTTCATCCGGGTGGCTACCCCGCCGGCTGTCATTGTTGGTATATTATGATTGAATTGTGCCGGCAAACTAGAGTCCCCATCACTCCAGATAATCACTGTTTCCTGTGGTAATTGGTTACTAGTCTGGCTTGAGGCCTCTAGAACGATGGCTGGATGTATATGCCGCTCCGGAGTGCGTGCCAGCATTAAGTTCCCGCAGTTGCGCACAAGATAGCAGTGGGTGAGCAGGATGGATGGCGGCAAGTTCCTCCCAGCACGGGGTCTCAGACAGGGCCGGCGCTAGGCATGGGCAGTGTGGGCAGCCGCCCAGGGCCTCGCGCTCAGGGGGCCCCCTGCTTCACCGTGAAAGGCCACGCTTTCCCAGTTAACCTCCAGGGCCCCCTGCCCCACGCAATCAAATTACAAATGCGAGGTGTCTTGACCTTGCTGTCAGGGTGTGATGGCATTCCTGGGTGCACAGGGGTGGGGGGGGAGGGATAAACAAAGAAGGGACTGCACCGCAACTGGGCGAGCAATTATGTGTGCTCACAGTGTCAGGGGGAGGCAACACCTCTGCTAAGTACCGGCCATTGCCTTTCTGCATTTTGTTGCTAGGTGACAGAAGGCCCCCTTTGTTAGCAGAACCAGCCAGACACAGGTAAGGAGAGGTGGGTGAGGGGAGGAGGGAGAAGCCAGATCAACTGGCTCGTGTTTACTTTTGTATCACCTATTTTTTTTATTGGAATGTGCATTTGAAATGGATGTAGAACTGTCACGTTAGTGTTTTACGAAATGCCTCTTTACTGCTTGGAGGCCCAGGACAGGGGGGCCCCCTTTCCCTGGGCCTCTAGGCACTAGAGCAAGATCCAGGTGTGGGGCCCCCCTCCTTGTGCCCTGTAGCCATTACTCCCTCTTTCCTTTCTTTGTCCCCCCACCAAAAAAAACATGCTTGCTGGAAAGGTTGTCTTTTTCTGACATTTTTCACTTTAAATGTGCTCCCTCGGGACGGACAGAAATAAAGGTTAACATTGAAAAATACCTAAAGCAAGGCAGTGTGGATCGAGAAAAGTGGCAACATTGATTTTATTCAAACCCAAAGCACATTAGCGCCACTTTAAAGAGTTTGCCAGTGAAGCGCTACTTTTGTTTTTATGAGATGGGGCAGAGGCAGGGTGACAGAGGCAGGGTGACAGAGGCAGGGTGACAGACGGAGGGAGACAGACGGAGGGAGACAGACGGAGGGAGACAGACGGAGAGAGACAGACGGAGAGAGACAGGGAGAGAGACAGAGGGAGAGAGACAGAGGGAAGGAGAGAGATAAGGAGGGAGAAAGACAGAGGGAGAGAGACAGAGGGAAGGAGAGAGATAAGGAGGGAGAAAGACAGAGGGAGAGAGACAGGGAGGGAGGGAGATAGAGGGAGGGAGACAGAAGGAGAGAGAGAAAGAGATGTGGGTATGCTGGTCTGGTGGCTCAGTGGACAAAGGCATCTGCTGCAGGGACCTGTGTGAAACCTCATGGTCACAATTTTTTTTTGCTTTCCCCCTCTGACCCAGCCCCCACCGGTGCGGCCCTCGGCCAAAAACCACACTGTAAATTTGCCCCCCTGCCCCCCCCCCCCCCCAGAGAAAGTTTATGAGTTCCCATGCCCTAGATGGTCAGTGACCCAGTCATTGAGGTCACAGGACCCTTGAGCAGGGAGGCTCTGGGGCGGTGGGACCGGTGACATCGCAGTGAGCGCTCACTTCAGGTGGGGGCGTAATCTTTGCAAGTATATTTTAAAAGCACTTGCTGCCTCCTTCCTGGCCTCCAGCAATTTTCGGCAACAATAAAAATGTCATGATCACTCCAGTGATTAATGTTCCTCCTTGAGAGAGATCGAAGTTTAGTCTAGTGGAAGTTTTGACTCGTGGAAAGGTAGAGCAGAGGATTAACACCATGCGCGCTAGCGGAATTCCGCTCGCACGCTGGGATTTGCGAAAACGCACTTTACGTGACGAGCTGGGCTCGTCATCAGCGTGAGAGGAGGCTACGCCATGACGAGCCCAGCTCGTCATCAGCGTGGAAGAGGTTATGCTGCAAAGAACATGTATCATGCAGATCCCAAAGTGCACATATTGTAAATATGTCAGTTAATAAGTCAAAATCCTAACATTGAACAGTGAGCTATTAACTGTCATCTAAGTACTGCATGCAAACTTCAAGGTATAAATTGGAGGATTATGTTTTTTCCCCAGTCTTTGGTTATCTTAATGTTGCAAAAGGGGTTCATTGGGATATAATTCAATTCTGGCTATTAAAGAGAACCTCCAACCATGGTATTACGTTCTAAATTCAGAGTTTGTGTTTATCCAGACCAATCACTAATAAACTATAATGCCTAGTAACATGATTGTCTGATGACTCCTACACCTTGTAGTCCTTTGTCTTATGTAACATTTCCTATACAGTGATTTAGACATTTATGAGAGATTGTCTCTGTATAATGTGTGTGATATACATTTCTCTGACATCCTTCACTGGTATCAGTAGCGCTGTAAATCAAATTAAATGCATCTCAGTGAGAATGTGGTTATGGAGACTCGAGGGGCACTGTTAAAGGGTGGGAGTGAGGGAATCCGTGGCAGAGGAAGTAATTAGGGGCACTAACAAACATTGTTGCATAGGGCTCCACCAGCGCTAAAGCCGGCCACTTGCATTTCTAACACCAAATCAAAAACGTTGATTTAAAAAAAAAAACTTACATCTGCAGCATACCTTCAAGTCAATGTATGATTTAGCAGTGGTCTCGGTTGTTCTAGGGCTTTTTTTATTTATGTTCAATCTTAATTTGTTCGCAATGGTGTCTTGTAATTTTGTATTATATGTGTTGTGTTTTTGCACTCAACATAATTCTGGCAAGTAAAGAGCCCACACACAAAAAAGATTGTCCTACGACTCTTAGCATGTGCGTGTGGTATACTGGTGAGAAGATTTACGTTAAAAGAAATTACTTCCTATTAATGTCATCCTAAGGTGGCAGCATAATGACACAAAATGGTAAGGGAGACTTTTGAAATGTGCGAGGTTTGCTTTTGTGTAATTTTATATTTTGAATGATCCCGCCCCTCATTACCTCAACAGGATCTCCCCCTTTATGAGACAGAACTGGAATTTCTAACAAGCACTCATCTGGAAACGATCAGTTAACATTGAGTGAAAAAACATCCATCTTTCTAAGACCTGGAACTAGCTTTTCCATCCAATGTGACAAATGTAATCCATTTAATACAGTTTGAAAATATATGGACGTATTTCATTTGTATATTTATCTTTTTGTCATTGTTACTGATATCCACGTTAGGTCTCTTCCGTGATGCCAAATAAGATCCATAGTCCCGCAATGTCACTTTCTGTGGTCACTTCTTCTGATCTTACATGCAAATTAGAGGGGCCTCACATCTTCCCTTTCGCCCGGGGCCCCAAAAGTTCTAGGACCGGCCCTGGTCTCAGAAACAGGGCGGTAAGTGGACAAAAGCAGCGTGGCAGTCCAAGGCGGCAGCTAAGGGCGTCCCCAGCCCAGCCACTACCGGGCTCCTTACGGGCGTGGACGGGCCTGCCAATGGAGAGAGAAATTGGAACTGCATCACTGCACAGGTCTCACAGGGGGGACGCGCCTGTTACCTGGACGTAAGGTAAAAAAACACCTCATTGGGTTCTCAAAGTATCTGGGGTTCACAGTCCAGCGAATACTACCTGAGCGCAAGAATGCCCCCTGCGCCTATTCAGTAGCTTGGAGGAAACCCTGCCAATATATCTAGTGGTCAGATGGGGGTGGGGCACCACTCTTGATCGAAATATGGAGCAAAATCAATCTCAGTTAAAATCCCCCAAATCCCCCAAGGATCTACCCTCGATGTCGACCATAACATGTAGATCAGGGCCCCCCTTCCCCCCACCGATCTCCACTCCCAGGGCCAAGGAAAAGACAGGATAATGGCACCAGGTATGCCAATTGTTGGGCGTGTACCGGAGTCCACCCGGTACGACGGCGCACCCCAATCAAGGTTCCTGGGGCCAAGAGAAAAACAAAACAAAACATTGCAAATGTAATGGCGTCCACACAGTTCACCTCAATAGGCGTCGTGAACCGGAGCCCACCCCATACAGCGCAGCACCAAGCCGTCTGCGCGATCCCTCAGACGTTCCGAAGAGCACCGCCAGCAACTCCACAGCCATCCGAAGATTGACAAGCCGAGGATGACGCAGTTCCCAGGCACAGATCACAGCTCCTCCGGGCTTCGCAGCTCCCCCACTGCACTTTTAGGGGACCCTGAGTGTCTCGCAGCTTCTCGGCAGCAAAGGCGAAGATCTCTGTTCCGCCTCTGCGCCGTCGGCAGCTCCGAGGTACCTCGGGGCCCCAGTGGCTCGGGTGGTGGTAGGGCGTGTGTTGGGGTGCCGCCCTGGGATTAGGGGGCAATTGGAGCAGGGCTAAGGTCCCAGACCTGGGTAACACTCCCTCCTACTCTTCCACAGTTAGTGACTGAATGCCTGAACTTGTGTCAGTATACAACCATGATCTTGACGATCTCTTCCATACACTAATATATCATCTTGGAAAGCCACAACGCTGTTTATGCCTGCTAAGACCTTATGCATGACCTGTAGAAAAAACGCTGAGGGAGGTGCCAAACCAAACAGCATTCGCTAATGTCTAAATTTGAAGATACCCCTCAGATAGTTCTAGTGTAGTAAAACATTTGCCCTTTTCCAGTGTGCTCAACATAATTTTAATACTAGGTACAGGATGTCGGCCTACCCATGTACAATCATTCAGATCGTGTAAAGCGACACACATCTGAATCTTTCCATTAGATTTTCATGCCAGCATGATAGCACTCAACCACTCCAATGCTTCTATAGGTTCAATGACCCCTTCAACACAAAATCTGCTCAATTCCACAGTCAACACCTCCTTCATTGCTAAAGGAACTCCCCTTACTTTATTAATTTTCGGCACAGAACCTTCTTTAGAATGATACGAAGAGGAAAACCTTTCAGTTTCCCAAACTATCTTGAAAAATGTCCGGGAATGCCCTTCTCCACTTCTCTATGTCTGAATCATTGATTGTCATTACCTGTTCACTTCTATTAAGATCCAATCTAATCCCCAATTTTCTTTGCTCTTTCCAACCTAGGAGCAATCTACTTTTTTCCACAACATACACACAGCCTGTGACTTCTTAAACTTTAAAATTTAGTATGGACTGAAAACACCCTAGAATAGGTAGTTTTGTTTCACAATAACCTAGTGAGTTACTCTAGTTTGCTTCAATTGCACTCCAAGTAAAAGCTCATATGTACTTTTGTCAATAATAGTATACGTTGAGCAGGAATCTGCCCACATACCCACACTCACACCTGTTATTGTTCATTAACACTTAGGTGGATTGTAGGCATCATTAATATTCCATACCTAGTACTGCATCATTATGCTTTGCGATTCTCCACCATGTTCATCAGGTTCACACACAACTAATACTAATCATCAAACGACGAACCTTCGTCCCTCATTTGGACGATATTACTTGTATTTCTCTTTTTATCCATCCTCCTTTTATTCGTACTGGCCTTGCACACCTTGATGAAATGTCCAAAATGTGTACAACAATAACATTTCGCCTTCACAGCTGGGCAGTTCTCATGTGTGGATACATGTTTGAAACTCCCACATCTGAAACACTGTGTTTTGCTTCTACCTGTTTGGTTGTCAGATGACAACCAAACAATGAAACAACATCACAACAATCTACCTGAGATGAAGAAGGTTTGTTTTCCAACTTAAAAACTGATAAGTACGAAGATGCATCTTTCATTTTTTTTAGCAATAGCAATACCTTTGTATAAAGTAGGTTCATTTACGCTCAATAATTTTTCAACATACTGCTCTATATTTTCGCCTGGTAATAGATGCCTAGAGTAACATTTATGTCTCTCTACCACAACATTGCATTTTTTACTGTGATGCTCACTCGAAGCACTAATGGGCCTTTCATACACTTCTTGATCTTCATCATTATCCTCTTCTTGCACATAAGGAGTGTTAGAAATGAGGGTCTCAAGTTGGCAGAGGTAGCCACCTTTGTCCAAATAGGGGGCCTTGCTTCTAGTCAAAGTAAGGGGGATACACTCCTAACATAATCCCTGAACACCCCATTGGTAGCTTGGCACGAGCAGACAGGTTTATCTCAGAGGAAGTGTGTAAAGCATTTGTGGACACATACAGTAATACAGTGAGAACACTACAAATGGACACCACACCAGTTTAGAAACATAAATAATCTTTATCTAAACCAAAACAAGACCAAATGACAACATTTCACAGTACAGGAATCAAGATATCCTCAAAAATAGGTTATTCACAAACATAAAGCTTGTAGCAACAAATAACTTCACGTGGAGTCATAACGACATCTTGACTGGTGGAAATTCCAAAGTACAGTGCTGACAGCGAGGTGCATGGCGTTGGACTCGGAGTCAAGCAGACCCACAAATAAAAGTACCTTGGAATTGATGACAAACAAAGGCAGTTCACTCATCGGGGAGGTGCGGCTTCGTAGGCTCTGCTTGGCGTTGGGTCCTTACAACCCCTGAGCAGGTGCAGCCTCTGTTCCTTACTGCAGCGTAGGGGAGGCAAGACAGGAGATCCTTACCGCATGGGGGAGGTGATGTCACGATGGTGCCGAAACCACTGTTCCATAGGATGCCGCAATGTCGATGGATTCGGGGTTCACCAACATCGAGGAACGGCTCCGCGATGATGAAGTCAGCTTCGGAGTCGATGCAGCATGGCAGCGGGTGTTGGGCCTACGTCGCAAGTCAGAGCAGCGCTCACGGCTTCCCTGCAAGTTGTGGCGTCGCTCACCAGTGGCGGTGTTGCAATTTCCTTCTGTAGCAGCAGAAACAGCAGTTCCGGATGCAGGGAGACAGAAGGGGTGAAGTATTTGTGTTCCTGAGACTTCAGAACAGGAGGCAATCTCAGTTTCAAGCCCTTGGAGATATTTCTTCAAGCAGGTGACAAAGCAAAACAGCAAAGTCCTTTTTCTCCATTCCTTTGCGGATACAGGAACACTGTGACCCAGGAAGTTTGGATGCCGCCGCGCACTTCGCGTCTAATCCTTTCAAGTCGTCTCGTCTTCCATACTACCATTGGAGACTTTCCCATTTCAAATACGAAATTGAATAAAAACGGCTCGCGACATTGGATAGTGGGTTCACTTTTTCTATATTTGGCATCCCGACCTTCACCACGTTGAATACTTTTCATCAATCCTGTCCGATGCAACAAAGTCGGAGGTGACCTTCCTCACAGTTTTGTTATTATTTACATTGGTCAAGGGCCCCACCGGGTCGGAAGTATCACCGGCAGAGCGACCTCCTTTGCGTATTCAGTAGCGTCCGAGCCCTGAAGATTCGCGTGAGCGATGAAACATGTGTCGGCTGGCTGCTGTTTCTCTGTGATGAAAATAGAGAATTGAAGATTTCAGCCTACAAAAGACTTCTTCGTCTCTCTGCCACCTTACCTTGTGTGACTTTGTACTTATCCAATGATATGACATCTACTTGTACTTTCTAGTGTGTGTGCATAGGGTTTCTGTTTTTATAGTTGGGTCTCACCAGCTTGCTGGTTAGACTACTGAGTGGTTTCATAGGTTTTCCATTCACCCAGTTGCACCACTAACTTATGGTTGCTATTTTGCACACTCATGCGCGTTTGATCCTTAGCAGTGCGCCCAATCTTCACTGACATTTAAACCTTTCCTTGCTTCAAACTTTGCAGCAAGCAGCCATTGCAGGCCAACCCCAGGCAGCAAACATCACAGGGGCAGTATTCCTCCTCAGCTTCTCCGGCTCTTCTCCTTGGCAAAGGTTTCCTCTTGATTCCCCAGAAGTGATTTAAAAGTCTGGGGTCTGGGCCCCTCTTTTTATACACAAAAATCATTTGTTCTCTGAAGGTAGAGAGTGTCTGTACCCAGCCAACCCCAGTTCTGTCCTCACTGGTGCAGCTTCCTGGCAGGAGGTGGAGACAGCATCATTGTTGAAGGCAGACAAGATACGGGAAAACTCTGGGGATGGACTCAACAGCTTCAGGCAGCCTGACATGTGAAGTTGAGGTGCGTCCTACCTCTGAGGGTCCAGAATTTGTTTGAAAGGTGACAAAGAGGCAGGGGAAGCAGCAGTGAGGGTGTCATTGTCTAGAAGGCTATGAGAAGGAAAGTGAACATGTATGGTCTTAAACATCAACTGAGCAGGTGCCAATACCAGAGGTTTTAACGCAGCCACCAATCCAGCGGTTGCCAGAATGAGGTAATAGCGTGTCCTCCCCTGCAGGGGAAACACTCACATCCAGAGACACAGATTCATGGAGGCACAGGGAAACTATGGGAAGACATGAACACTGAGAGGGACAGATAATGGGAGACACCGGGAAACCCACTGGCGACACCAATAGGAGGATATATGGAAAATTTGGGGCACCACAGAAATGGTGGAGCGCGGAGGCCAGTGAAGAGGGGGGGGGCGGGGGGGTCAGGGTGTTTGGAAGTGGAACAGAGCCGGAGGCCACCAAATCCCTGCCAGAGGCCACCAGGCAAATATGTATCTATCCTCAGAGGATAGATACATATTTACATTAAGGATACATATTGGCGTGGTGGCCCTGTGCAGGTGCACAGCTTGCACATGCCTAAGGCTGCCCCTGCGCTGTCCAACGGTGAGGTGACTCACCGTGAAGCCACGTCATTTCTCAGCTCTATGCAATGTTACCTTGTAATATCCAGTTATAAGCACCTCTTTATGTAGAAATCCAATGTTTTTCTTAGACCTCCCAGTGTTTGATGTCATTGGGGCTGAGGCACATCACTGGATCACAAAGTATCGCGAAGATGGAAAGTCGGTCCCACCTCCACATGTCCTAGATCTAAAGACCAAAGCTCCTCCCTAAAAACCAAACCCACAGGTGAATTCCGGAGTTCAGTTCTCTTTTTCGAACTCCCGCTGTCCATTACGGTCCAGAATCCTGGGCACTCCTGGCTGTCTCTACCAGTAGAGCCTCGTTAGAAGATGTTTACATCTCCCCTTACACATCATGAACTGAACGGCCAGGCAAACATTCGGAATAGGTTTACGTTTCTCGTCACATTCAAATAGCCATTGGAATAATTAACACACTACAACATTCTGTGATTTCTAGAAGCTGATTATACCAAGGCGCTTTATCTACCAAACTATTCATCCTAATTTTTTTAGGATTTATTGTAGCGCCAAGCGGCACCAACAGAGTTCAAAGAGAACATGTTTGTTGAAGCAGCAGCATCTCGAAACGGAGGTGGTTTCCATAAACAGGATGCGAGAACGTGACGTAGAGCAGGGCGCGTCAGGGAGTAGCTGGGACAGTATATTTTACAGCTGACATGTACATGTTACACGCGCTCCCTGAAAAGTATACGGAAAAGGTGTCACAGGATTTTGCTTAAATAAGGAGATTTTTATGGTTGCTGCTCGAGTCTGAGAACAGAAGCCAGGGGCTGCACCCCAAAACATTTTTAGGTTCTTGGAGGTAATTTAAGCTAGTGCTTGGTGCAAACATGTTTTGCCCCCCTATCAAGAAAGCAGGTTTCTGAAGGAGGCAATGCCTGACAAGAGGGCGATCAGGGCCCCAGCACTCCTGGGTTTTGATACAATTTAGCCTCTAGGCACAGAAGAATGGGAACCTGAAAACCGAACACTGTTCCCTTCAGATTACAGATGGATCTCTACATTGAGTGCATTGTTCACTGAGCTACCCTGCTATTGAGTGACTAAGCGATAAGAGACAAGCGAACTAGATGAGTTGTGTATACATTTCTGTTCCAGTATCCTCCTGCCTCACGGTTAGTTTAGGACCCTGGAGTTGCACAATTCCCAAACGGATTCAAGTTATTTGGCTCAAAAACCAGAGCCCACCCCCTTTCTATAGTGTTTTGGACTCGCTGAATAACTTTTACCAAAATGACCAAAGCGTGTGTTCACTCACCTTGACTCGAGGTCAGGCAGGACGCCAGCAGGGCAGCGCACAGGAGCACATCCATCCTCAGCAGCGGGCAGACCTCTCTCTCGGCTCTGCTGGGGTTAACTTTCCCTTGGTTTCAGAAGTGCTTTAGGACTTCAGGCTGCAGCGGCTGGCCTCGATCAATGCAGTCCTTTGGCCACCACGCGCACAGGCTGGGCTGGGGTTTTATGTTCCCCCTCCCTCCCGCGACCTTCCCACCCCTTCACGTCTTGCGCAATGTGCTTCCCTGCACACCACTGTCACACTTAGGGGAAGTGTCACTACAGTGCACCCATTCCAGCTCATGAATAGGGCCACTGTACTGTTAGCGCCTCCCCTATCGCTCCACGTCCAGCTTTTGCATGTCCTCTCTAGCGCTTAGTTCACTCAGTTACAGCAGTGCTTCAAGCGCTACAGACTCAGCAATCCTTACATAGTGCGTCACTCATATGTCCTTCTCTCTCTTCCTCGCCCTCTTCTCTCTCTCTCTCTTCCCCTTCCCGTCCTCTCACTCTCGTTACCCCTTCTTTATATGTTTCTTTCCCCCTCTCTCTTTCTTCTCCCCTCTGTTCTCTCTGTCTCACTCTCTTCCACTGGTTATCATCCCTCTTTAAATTTCTCTTTTTCGCTCTCCCTCTCACTTTCCCTCTTGGACTAAATCTTTGTTCTTCCTTCCTCTCCTTTACGGTCTTATCCCTCTCTTCCTCACTCCCTCTCATACTCTTTATCTCTCTCTTCCTCACACACTCTCACTTCATCTGTCCCTCTCGTTTATCTCTCCCCACTCTCTTTCTCGTCCTTTCTCTTTTCATGTCTAGTTAGCAGTATTACTGCAGGCCTTCTTGTGTTATAGAAAACAGCCGACACCCACCCAAACAGAGCCTGAATGTCAGAAATGTTAAAAGAAACTCAAAAATAAAATCCAATTCCATAAAAGACAGGGGAGGGGAGGGTTATGTTTAATTTTCTCTTGCCTTTAGTTGAACACCTGCTCAGTACCAAAGTAAACAAACTACATTAACCATGAGTCCAAGTGCCATGACAAACATGTGGCCAAAATCCACCAATCAGTCCCTTTGACATCAATAAAAATCCGACTAACCACCATATTATCCTCTTTTACTTCTTATTTGTTGCCAAAAACGTATTGCTTCATGTAGTTTCATACAAAACAAACCAATATTATAATCTTCTTCAAATATTTTCACCTTTTCAAAAGAACAAAGACAAGGTACGTATTCAATGATTCTACTTGAACTATCAGCAGCATTCAACACCGTCTCCTATCCCACACACGATGCCGGCATCCAAGGAAACGCCCTCGACTGGATTCGGTCATTCCTCACCGGCAGAAGCCAAAGGATCAGACTGCCCCATTCCTCTCTGAACCCATGAAAATCAACTGCGCTGAACCCACAGGGGTCATCACTCAGCCCAACCTTCTTCAACATCTACATGGCCCTCTTCGCCGCCATCACCTGACAACATGGCCTCAGCATTGTATCCTACGCCGATGACACCCAGCTCATCCTTTCCCTCATCAAGGACCCCGCCACCACCAGACTCAACTTCGAAGAAGGGATGCAGGACATCACAGCCTGGATGACAAACAGCTGCCTAAAGCTCAACACTGAAAAGACAGAATTCCCTGTCCTCTGAACCACTCCATCAGCATGGGATAACACCTGGTGGCCCACCGCCCTCGGCAGCCTACCGACCCCCACAGACCATGCCAGAAACCTCGGCATCGTAATCGACTTCTCCCTCTCCATTAACCAACAGGTCAACGCTGCCGCCTCCAACTGCTTCAACACCCTCTTATTTTATTTGCTGGTTTTTATAGCGCTCGAATCAACTCCAGATGGAGTATCTCTGCGCTTATGGTGCCGACTAAACAGAAGATGTAGATTGGAGCAGATGCTAGATCTCATTTTTAAATAGGACAGTTTTCAATTGCCTTCTGAATTTTAAGTGCTCAGTACACTGTCTTAGGGACAGAGGGAGTTTGTTCCATAATGTAGGTCCTGCAATTGACAACGCTTTATTCCCATGCCTCGCTTTCTTAGCGCGGGGCACCACTAGGAGCAGATTGTTGCTTGATCTTAGTGTTCGAGATGGAATGTAGGGAATAAATTTGTTTTCCATATATGCAGGCCCTTGTCCATGGAGACATTTGTGTATCAGGCAGGCTATTTTAAATTTTGTTCTTTGCCGGATCGAGAGCCAATGTAATTGCTCAAGAAGGGGTTTAGATGGAGTTCTTGGCGGAGCATTCAGAACCAAGCGGGCCGCTGTGTTTTGAATGACCTGGAGCTTAGCCAACACGCCTTCATTGGCAGAAAGCAGCAGGCCATTACAGTAATCGATCCGACTTAGCACGAGTGCCTGTACTAGCGTCCTCCTAAAGGAATCTGGCAGTAAAGGAAAGACTTTACGCAGCAGGCTGATGGTATGGAAACAAGAACCCGAAATGAAGTTGGCATGCTGTTTTAGTGATAGTTCTTGGTCCAGACGGACCCCCAGGTTTTTCACTATCTGCTTGGGTTCTGGGGCTGCTCCCAAGTCCTGTGGCCACCAATCCGGGGCCCATAGCATCCTGGCTTCTCCAAACAGCATGACTTCCGTCTTGCTGACGTTGCACTGAAGGCAGTTTGAGGACATCCAGTGCGCCACTGCTTTCATGCCTAATGAGAAGGAGTTTCTTACTTCAGCGGAGAGGGTTTTGAAGGGGAAGAGGAGCTGGGTGTCATCAGCGTAGGATACTGGAATAAACCCGTACCTACGCATCACTCTTGCCAGGGGTGCCACATAAATGTTGAAGAGGGTCGGGCTTAGACACGAACCCTGGGGCACCCCTTTTGATATCTCCATCTCCGCTGAACGATATGCACCCATGGTGACAGTCTGGGTGCGATCGGATAGAAAACTCCTTAGCCAGGCAAGGGCTTTGTTCTTAATGCCAGCGTTCGACAACCGCTCAGTCAAGATGGAATGTGACACGGTGTCGAACGCTGCAGACAGATCTAAAAGAACCAAGATTACTGAGATGCCCTTGTCCTGGTACATGTGCAAGTCATCAGTGACTGACAGAAGGGTGGATTCAGTGCTATGTTTCGGTCTGAAACCTGACTGAGAGTAGTCCAGAGCTCCAGCAAGTTCGATGTAGCTGGAGAGATGGTGGTTGACATGCTTCTCAGTCAGTTTCCCTAGGAAAGGTAGTAAGGAGATGGGCCTCAGATTGGCCAATTCAGTCCACGGAGTCGCAGTGTTTTTCCTGATTGGTCTAACAATGGCTCGTTTCCATTCTCTAGGGACATTGCCTGTGCTTAGCGAGAGGTTTACCAAATCTCCAATCATGGGGCGGAGTTGGTCAGCTAGAGCAGGCATTATCCTCGCTGGAATAGTATCGTCTGGGCTACCACTTTTGATCTGTGAGATCCTCTCTGCATCCTCCTTAAGACTTTCAAATGGATCCCCCCCAAGTCAAGGAAGACAGTCACCCACGCATTCATCACCAGCAGGCTGGACTACGGAAACGCCCTCCATGCCGGCATAAACAAGTCTCTATTCTGCAAACTCCAGGCGATACAGAACACCACCCTCAGACTCGTCCTCGGCATCCCTCGACCCAAGCTCATCAGCCAACACCTACAGAAGCTCCACTGGCTCCCCGTTGTGAGGAGAGTCACCTTCAAGATTCTCACCCATGCCACGCCGACAAATGCCTACACAACACCGGACCCCAATACCTCAACTACAGAATGACACTCCACGTACCCAACAGAAACCTCCAATTAGCTAATCTCGTCCTCGCTGAAACCCCACGCATCTGCAGAGATAAAGCAGGGGGAAGATCCTTCTCCTACATCATTGCCAAGACTTTTAACAAGCTCCCGATCGACATCAGACACAACCCTTACCTGAACACCATCAGGAAGACTCTCAAGACCTGGCTCTTTGGCTGAACTGAACTGCTGACCCCCCCAACTTCCCCAGCGCCTTGAGACCCCCACGGGTGAGTAGTGTGCTTACAATTCCCTGATTGACTGATTGATTGAATGAAAACACAGCTAAAATGTAAACTATATGCAGCAATACCATATAACTCAACAGCAATACATTCTAAGCCCGTTAATCGATTACCTGGTGATATAAATTACTGTGTGTGAATGTTCCTTGCCTCCTTGTCCTTGGCAGAATGAACAATTTCAGACTCCTGAGCTTGAACATTTTGCATCTATTACAGAACAGGAGGATAGGATCGTGCTGGTTCAAAGCTTAACTACCTTGTGTAATTGAAGGGATGGGCTTCAAATAGAACTAGTTAAAACTGTCCTTGAGAAGCTCACCTGCTGTCACTAACGTGGCGGACTGAGTGAACTAAACGCCTATTCACCTCTGCAGCTTGTGGCATTACCCATTTCACCCAGCATGCCCGAGTAGCTGTAGAGGCCGGTGCAAATGGTTTAACAAGAGGCATCAGGAATTGTTCGACTGCCTTATGCCTAAACTCCTGGATTCAGTCTTTGAGTTTGAGTTTGAGTTTAAAATATTTGTAAAGCGCAGCGTACACCTGGCGGTTTCATGGCGCTATGGTATGCTAAACCTCAGAGATCAGGAAAGTCAGGGAGGAAAGAGTGGTTTATCGTGGAAAAGCTTGAAGAAAGAGAAAGGTTTTTAGCGCCTTGCGGAAGTAAAAGTACTGGGTGGAAGATCTAAGGTGAGTCGGTAAAGTGTTCCAGAAGGTAGGGGAGAGTGTGGAGAATTTCGAGCCTCCCCATTTTTCGCGTCTGAAGCGGGGAACTGTCAGTAGATGTTGGGAGGATGAGCGCAGTTCCCTGGCGGGGGCATAGGTTTTTATTTCAGAGGAGATAAAGGCAGGGGCGGATCCGACCCGAGCCTGAAAAGGGATACATCCCATCTTGAACTGGGATCGTTCACGGATGGGGAGCCAGTGCAAAGACTTGAGGAGCGGGGTGACGTGATGGAATTTGGCCAGGTTATAGACTAGGGGGGCAGCCTGGTTTTGGACCAGCTGAAGTCGCTGCATACTGTATGCGGGCAGGCCACAGTAAAGGGCGTTGCCGTAGTCTAGGCGAGAAATAACCATAGCTAGGACAATAAGTTTGAGGGTAGAGAAAGAAAAGAAGCGGGAGACCCTACGGATTGTGCGAAGCGAAAGAAAAGAAGAGGACACCACTGAGCTATCCTGGGAATGTAGGGTGAGTTGATTATTGAGCTTGATCCCAAGGGTTTTTACAGAGGAAGATGGAGAAGGAGGGGGACCTAGGGAGGGGGGGGCAAAAAAGGGGGGTCCAGGGACTGGAGCAACCACCTGTCAAAACCAGCTCGGTTTTGTCAGGGTTTAGTTTCAGGTGGTTGTGGTTCATCCAGTCAATGGATGAAGATCATGATAGATTGGAAGTTGGCCATAGACTCAGGGGATGATGTCAACGAAAAAATAAGCTGGAGGTCATCCGCATAATTATTAACAGAGACCTCCATTTGCTAAAGGGCAAAAATAAGGGGGGCAATGTACAGATTAAAGAGGAGTGGGGAAAGAGAGGAGCCCTGAGGGACCCCGCATTGTACCTTCCGTGAATCCGCCGAGAAATCACCCAGGCGCACTGCTTGGGTGCCGTCCCTGAGGAAGGAGGACAGCCAGACCAAGGCTGAGCCTCCAACCCCGGCCGCCCTGACACGGGAGAGTAAGATGGAATGATCAACCGTGTCAAAGGCAGCGGAGAGGTCGAGGAGGACCAGGGCCTGGGGGAGGTTGGTGTCCATGCCCTCTCTCAAGTTGTCAAGGACCGATAACACCACCAACTCTGTGGAGTGTGCGGGGCGGAAACCGGCCTGACGGGTGGCTAACGCCACCGCTTTCCTCCACGAAGGTAGTAAGTGCTCTGGTCACATGTCGCTCCAATACCTTCCCCAGGAAGGGCAGTTGAGAGATGGAGCGGTAGTCGACAGAAGCGGATGGATCAGCGCCAGGTTTTTTGAGTATGGGGACAATAATGGCTGATTTTAAAGAGGGAGTAACAGTGCCCTGAGACAGAGAGTTGTTAAGAAAAGTAAGAGGCGGTTGCACACAGGTCGAAAAAATGTGCCTGAGAATGTGAGCAGGACAGGGGTCTAAAGGAGACCCTGATTTGACTAAGGGAAGGAGGGAGAGGAAAGCCTCTTCCGTCAGAGGGGGGAATGAGTTAAGGCATGCTTCGACTGGAGGACACCGGGGGTCAAGAAAAGAAGAAGATGGGTGGGGGGGAATATTTGCTTTGATCCTTGAAATTTTGTCCAAAAAGTAGATATTAAGGGAGTCGCAAAAATCTTGGGAAGGGGAGGGTTTGAGAGTAGCTCGATCGGAGTAGGCGAGATTGTGGACAATAGAGAACATTTCTCTGGGCTGGTTTTCAGCAGCCAGGATTTTAGAAGAGAAATAGGTCGTTTTAGTGATCAAAATAGCTTTTTTATATTGGGACAGAAGGGTGGTGAACTGAGCTTTGAGGTTGGGGCAGTAATCTCGTCTCCAGGCTCGCTCAGCATGACGGACTGTAAGTTTTAAAGCCTTCAGTTCATCGTTGAACCAGCGGTTGGCGTCGTTTGCCCGTCTGGAGGACACTCGCCTGAGGGGGGCGACCGAGTCGCAACCAGACAGAAGCCAAGAATTGATAGAATCGGCTTGTGCAGAGGTTGGCAGCCCGAGTAAATTCGGACTGGAGGAAGAGAGTGTGGCGGACAGAGAGGCCACATCCACCCTGCTCCAAGAGCGGGCCCAGGTGTTTTTGGGAAGAGAGGGCTTGATGGCTGGGGTAAGGTGTAAGGAAAAAGAAATCAAGAAGTGATAGGACCAGGGGTAGGGGGAAATGGACAAAGAAACTATAGGACAATTGAGGGACCAAATCTGATCGAGGATGTGGCCCTGAATATGAGTAGGGGAGTGAACGTGAGGATCAAAATTAAGAGAACGAAGGGTGTACGAAAATTCTTTGGAGGTAGAGCATTCTGCAGGGTCAGAGGGCCAAAAATTAAAATCACCTAATACCATGATAGAGGAGTTGTTGATCGCTAAGGTGGCCACAAGGTCTTGGAACCCGGCGAGGAAAAGTTGAGAGGATTGGGGGGGACGATACATGAGCAAGCAGGTGAGTGGGACTTTAAATGATAAGGAACGGACGACTAAGAAGTCAGATGTGCCAATAGAGGAAAAAGTTAGAGGCTGAAAGGGGAGTTCTCTGCGGGCAATCAGGGCGACACCACCGCCCGATTTGCCGGGGGGTCGGTCAGCGCGCAGCGCATAATAAGTGGCGGGGAGAGCAGCTAACAGGGAGGGGAGGGAGCTGTCGCAAAACCAGGTCTCTGTAAGAAATAAGAGATCTGGTTTATGCGAGTCCAGTAAGACTAAGAGTTCATGGCAGTGTTTAACTGCTGACCGGGTGTTGAGATAGTAGATGGATAAGGTGGTAGGTTCAAGGGGAGCCGGGGGGTTGGAAGAAGGGCTAGGGGGGAGGAGGACAGAGCAGGGCGTGACCGGGAAGGAAGGGGAAGGGGACGGGGCAGTCAAATCCAGTCTATCGATGTGCTCCTTCACAAGGTTGTCCAACGGCCATGGGCCTTGGAGTTTATAGAGTTGCGCACGGGTGTATTGTACAGTCTGGGCATGGTAGGGGGGCCCTGGGCCCGGCCGGTCGCGGACGGGCGCAGAGGGGCTTGCCTTAGGCGCGCCTTGTTATGGCAGAGTTTTTGGCTTTATTTAGCAGTGATATAGATCATTAATCTTGCTCGCATCTAGTATAGGTATTCTTAGCCTGTGTTGGTCTTTTTAAGCCCTTTTTTCCAGATCTAGAAGAGGATAGCTGCTTAATATGCCTTTATTCTTGACTTTCACCTGTCTATTGCCTATTGGCTTTGACATATTAGACACATTGGTATGGTTTATGTAGGTATTCTGACAGAGCTAAGGAGCATTTCACCCCTTTTCAGGCCTACAGGCCTAGAGCTAGAGGGACTCCATCTTGATGAAGCTGAGAGGCTTTTCAGGGCAAAGGCAAAGTTTATAGTTAAGGCTGTTGTTCGCTTGGAGAGAACCGGTTCAGGCTGGCCCTTATCGAAGGAATGTATTTTTCTCCACTCCGAAGACACAACTTCAGGCTGGCCAGCTGGGAACGTGTCCTTGGTACGGGGAGGTACAAGAATTTGGTGGGCGGCAGGTTACTGGCCGTAGCTTTCCATGAAAGGACAAGCTTCCATATTAGTGAGCTACAGGAGAGGAGGAGTGTTCAGTTCAGTTCAGTTCAGTTCAGGTTTGGAGGTCAGTCCAGCGTGGTGTGCAGTTCAGCGTGGTGCTCAGAACAGCTTGGAGCACAGAACTGCTGGGAGCTCAGAACAGCTTGGAGCTCAGAACAGCTTGCAGAGAGAGAGAGGATGTCCGCTGAAGCTGCAGAATAGAGTGCAGTTCTTGAATGGAGAAAGAAGGCAGACGATTGCTGAAGATGAGGAGAGAGAAAGCAGTGCAGAGAGCATCAAAGAAGGCTGTCAGCTGGAGCAACTGAACCAGAGGCGTGGTGATGTGGTGAAGGAGGGAGAGACAGAGAGAGCCCTAATCCCACCAGAGGCAGAGAGAGAGCCCTAATCCCACCAGAGGCAGAGAGAGAAATCTTCCTTCTAATAGGTGAGGTAGTCTGAATTAGTTACACTTACACTTTATGTCTAATCTTTTCCCTTTCAGCGGAGTGTTCCTGTTATGTGTAATCCTTCTCTTTCAAGCGGTGTGTTCTACCTATAGTCTTTGTCAGATCTGTGTAAATGTTTATATTGTTGTAATAAAATAACCCCCAGTTTATAACAAACTGGTGTGTATTTCCTATTCTTGTTCACTGAAGGTAAATATATCTCCTAGGTAGTTGCTACGTGAATGGATGAGTAATCCCAATCAGGTAAGTGGTGATCACATAAAGAGGGAGTGAGTGGACCTTTGATGCCAAGAGCAGGGAGTACACTATATAATCTGGAACTATATTCAAAGTTATTATTGTAGTTTCATCCCGAGTAGACAACTGAGATATTATCCCAATAATTGTTCATAGGAATGTGGTCGTCGTTGATATGCGGCGTTAGTGACAGCACTGGGTGGGAGACCAGTGTTAATACCCACTGGATTGTGGCTTGAATAAGTGAGAACACTAGGAGGTCGAACTAGTGTGTAGTTTCGCAGGATTGCGAACAGTTTGGAAAAGGGAGCATTGGGTTCTGCAGGCCCGTGTGTAGACGCACCGGATTGTGTGTCATATCTGCCCTAGGGTAGAACGGTCTGGGTCAGGGTGGCCGCGAGACCAACTGATGTGAATAAGTGTGGATATCCCTAGTAATCAGTGAGTATTCTTAGTATCCTTATAGATTTAGTGGTGTTTTTAATAATATGAGCTTGTATATTGCGAGTTCCCCATCCTCAGGTAGGTACCAGGTGCCTGGATAGGTGGTCCTGAGGAGGGAAGGTGAGTACGTTCTGGCTGGGTTGGAGGGGCCCCTGGGGGCTGATCCCACCTACTCAGAAAATCCAGCCATAACATCTGGCGTAGTCGAACAGTTTACGAAGCCTGTGTGCCTAGCCATGTGCTTAGATTGTTTCCCATGTGTTGTGTGGGAGTGCCCTGAGCGCCAGACATTACATCTGGCGTAGTCGTCATCTTACGAAGCCTGTGTGCCTGGCCATGTGCTTAGATTGTTTCCCATGTGTTGTGTGGGAGTGCCCTGAGCGCCAGACATTACATCTGGCGTCTACGAACAGTTTACGAAACCTGTGTGACCTTGCCATGTGCTTAGAGAGTTTCCCATGTGTTCGGAGGGAGTGCCCTGAACGCTGGTTCCATCTGGCGTAATGTTGCAGTTTATGTAGCCTGTTAGACCTATGGGCTTGAACAGTTGCAGCGTGAGGAGATTGCTTTACATCATGGCATTTGGTTTATTCAGGGTGGAAGGAATGGTTTTCATCTTGGTGTTTAAACTGTCAGAGTTGAAGGATGGCATTACATGAGGAAGCCAGTTACATCTATGTGATGGTCCAATTGTATGAATGTGTGTAAAAAATGCTTTTAAATTGCCCATTAAATTGCTTGCTGCATCTGCTTATGCTGTGCAATGTGAAATGTGTTCATTGTAATATGATTTGTGAAGTTCTTTGAATATAGCTCCTTGTAAATATGACTTGTGAATAGCGCCATATTATTGTGACTTGTGAGGTGCATGTTCTCATGTTGATCTATTGTGTTCCTTGTGCATTGCGCCTTGGATACATTGTTTGTGAAAAGCTTGTCTTGTAAATATGGCTTGTGAATAGCGCCATGTGGTCATGGCTTGGACAGGGCATGTTATCATTACGTTTGGCAGGAGAGAGCTGGATCTCTCTCGGGTGCTTGGGGATAACGTTTTTGAAAATATGTGTACGTGTCATCTGTAAACGTGAAGAAATGTGCTAATGATTTTCCCATGTATAAATGGACGTTGGGAAATGATTCTGCTTGAGCTGCCAAAGGGTTAATATCTTGAGTTGAGATGGCAGTCTTTATTTTTTACATGCTGTCAACATGCATGGTTATCTGACCTGACTATAAAAGTCAGTGGATTATTTGATGGTTTGATTTTGACTTTTTTTTTTTTTGATTCCTTGGTCTGCCTATGTGCTTTGTCAGTTTCTTGACGGAAAGGTAACATCTTGTGTTTTGCGAAGGGTTTTGTTCATTTCACATTCCTTTTGAAATGCGTCTACGAATTTTTGTGTGGGTTTGCCTTGGAACTGATGTGGTTATAAATCAACCTTACGGAGGAAGCTGTGTTCTTTTAAAATGAGTGAAATGTTAAAAAGATGGCCCGTTAGAGTGCACGCTACGGAGCTGTTTTCATTAATTATTTCTGTGAGGGGTTTCCATCTAGACAGGAATGTGCTGGTTTGAGAATAATAAATCTTGCCCGACTGTGCATGGTGACATGTGCTTTTAATTAGTGAAAGGCTACCATGTGCCTTTGAAAGAAAAAATGTTAAAATGTAACATTATTATTTTCCCAAATGTAAATTAAAATGTATGCTTTTATAAATGTGTCAGCAAAACATTAAATTAAATACAATGTTGAAATGTATCTGCATTTTATGTTGTTTTACAAATTATTTCTCTTTTACAATGGACCATGTTAATTCGTTTTTTCTCAAATGCAGAATGTATAATCTTGTGTGCAAAAGGTAGTTGCACCTTTCTAAATAAGTGCCCATATTTTAAGTGTCTTGCCTTTAGCTGAATTAGTTGGACAAAAGTCTTTTTAAAAACTGGAGCTTTTTTAATTGGCAGTACACTGTAACTGAATTGTTTTTTTTTTTTAAATTCTAGCTTCCGTTAGTTAGAAAATAAGGCATGAGAAATTTGTTTTTCGACCTTGGCAGACCAGCTGGTTTGTGCAGACGAGTTTTTTTTCCTTCATTCTGCAAGTTTCGATCACGTCCCAGTTCGTTATGATTGGCTACAATCCAATTTTCTTCCGCGGATGGCTTGTTTATGTAAGGGAGGGGCTGGTTTAGAGAGGCTCATCATATTGCAGTGTTTAAAGTAGCTTCCCACTGTAGCATGGCTCCTGCTCTGAAGGGAGGGGCTGGCTTGGGGAGGATTAGGGTATGTTAGGCCCTGCTAATTTTATTAAAAGTTAAATTTTGAATGTTTTTAATTAATTAGGATATTTTCTTTTCAATAATGAAAGGCACCCGGGGTGCTTTTTAAATGGAAAATTTTTATTTTGCAAGAATAATGATACTTGTTCTCTTGTTCCTAGGATTGCTGAAGTTGTGGTTGTGCGTGGGTCCCTCCCCCCTTCCACTTCTTTTTTTTTGTTTTAGCTTTTTACTTTCATGTTTTTATTTTAGTTTATTATTTTTGGATGATGGAACCAGACCAGACCAGACCAGACCGGAAGGGTGATGGATGGCCGCATTGGAGGAAGTGTCCGGATACCGAGGATGCAGGTTGGTGGCCTACACTGAAGACTTTTGGACTAAGTTATTTAATTCCTTGGCCTGCAATTTTTTCTTGACATCACTACGAGCAGGCCCCACTTTTAAAAAACAAAAAACTAACACATGTTTTATTTGTAACAGTATTATAAAAGAATTTGATGCATAATCCCTTGGACAAGCAGGCCCCACTTTTTAAAGCAAAAAAACATGTCACCTATTATAGTTTTTCTGTTTTCTTCAAAACAGTTTTTGCCAATGAAGGACTTTTTTGAATGGTGGTGCCCACATGTGTTCTTAATGTTACACCAGCTATCTTGTAGAAATGGGGTTGTCTAACTGTTCTTACATTTTCACCTTGATTGATCAAAGGGTGGTTACCTTAAAATTTGGATTGTTCTGGGTGGTGTGTCTTTTAGTATGATTATGTATTAATGTTTGCCCAGACCTTGAAACAGTACTTCTCTGATTTCACTTTAAATTGACAAATGTCAGCAGGTAGGCCTCATTTAGGCCTATTGTTCTTTTCACCCACAAACAAGCCCCTACACCAATAGTTTCATGAGTCATCATTAGCTTAAGTTGCCTATAGTAGGTAAGGATCATTTAGGCCCTTTCTTGTTTTCTCATTAGGAGTTGAAACACATTTAGTTCTTAAGTTGACAATAGTAGGTAGGCCTCATTTAGCCTTAAGTTGTCCGAAGTAGGCCCCATTTAGGCCCCCTGCTCTTTTCATTCAACACATAAGTCCCTACATCACTAGATTTCACCAGTTATCATTAGAAGTTGAGGCACATTTAGTTTGAGGATGCTTTGGTTAGTTTTTTTTTGTTATCAGATCCAATTTCAGCATTCAAGTCAAGGGTGCTTTGATTTGTTTTTAGGTTTCTATTCCCTACAATTGAGTTTCAGGTGGAATTTCCTTGAGTTGTCATTGTTTTTAGGGAGTTTTTTTTTAGGTTTTGATTTGTTGATAGTTTGTGTTGATGTTTGTTTATCTAGATGTTATTGTTTATAAGATGTTCGCAAGATGAGGATCTAAGGGTGGATGGCAGAGATATTTAGCAGTGATATAGATCTTAATCTTGCTCACATCTAGGATAGGTATTCTTAGCCTATGTTGGATAGATTATGTTGATGTTTGTTTAGATGGTTGTTGTTGTTTATTGATGCTCGCAAGATAAGGATCTAAGGGTGGAATGTTATGGCAGAGTTTTTGGCTTTATTTAGCAGTGATATAGATCATTAATCTTGCTCGCATCTAGTATAGGTATTCTTAGCCTGTGTTGGTCTTTTTAAGCCCTTTTTTCCAGATCTAGAAGAGGATAGCTGCTTAATATGCCTTTATTCTTGACTTTCACCTGTCTATTGCCTATTGGCTTTGACATATTAGACACATTGGTATGGTTTATGTAGGTATTCTGACAGAGCTAAGGAGCATTTCACCCCTTTTCAGGCCTACAGGCTTAGAGCTAGAGGGACTCCATCTTGATGAAGCTGAGAGGCTTTTCAGGGCAAAGGCAAAGTTTATAGTTAAGGCTGTTGTTCGCTTGGAGAGAACCGGTTCAGGCTGGCCCTTATCGAAGGAATGTATTTTTCTCCACTCCGAAGACACAACTTCAGGCTGGCCAGCTGGGAACGTGTCCTTGGTACGGGGAGGTACAAGAATTTGGTGGGCGGCAGGTTACTGGCCGTAGCTTTCCATGAAAGGACAAGCTTCCATATTAGTGAGCTACAGGAGAGGAGGAGTGTTCAGTTCAGTTCAGTTCAGTTCAGTTCAGGTTTGGAGGTCAGTCCAGCGTGGTGTGCAGTTCAGCGTGGTGCTCAGAACAGCTTGGAGCACAGAACTGCTGGGAGCTCAGAACAGCTTGGAGCTCAGAACAGCTTGCAGAGAGAGAGAGGATGTCTGCTGAAGCTGCAGAATAGAGTGCAGTTCTTGGATGGAGAAAGAAGGCAGACGATTGCTGAAGATGAGGAGAGAGAAAGCAGTGCAGAGAGCATCAAAGAAGGCTGTCAGCTGGAGCAACTGAACCAGAGGCGTGGTGATGTGGTGAAGGAGGGAGAGACAGAGAGAGCCCTAATCCCACCAGAGGCAGAGAGAGAGCCCTAATCCCACCAGAGGCAGAGAGAGAAATCTTCCTTCTAATAGGTGAGGTAGTCTGAATTAGTTACACTTACACTTTATGTCTAATCTTTTCCCTTTCAGCGGAGTGTTCCTGTTATGTGTAATCCTTCTCTTTCAAGCGGTGTGTTCTACCTATAGTCTTGGTCAGATCTGTGTAAATGTTTATATTGTTGTAATAAAATAACCCCCAGTTTATAACAAACTGGTGTGTATTTCCTATTCTTGTTCACTGAAGGTAAATATATCTCCTAGGTAGTTGCTACGTGAATGGATGAGTAATCCCAATCAGGTAAGTGGTGATCACATAAAGAGGGAGTGAGTGGACCTTTGATGCCAAGAGCAGGGAGTACACTATATAATCTGGAACTATATTCAAAGTTATTATTGTAGTTTCATCCCGAGTAGACAACTGAGATATTATCCCAATAATTGTTCATAGGAATGTGGTCGTCGTTGATATGCGGCGTTAGTGACAGCACTGGGTGGGAGACCAGTGTTAATACCCACTGGATTGTGGCTTGAATAAGTGAGAACACTAGGAGGTCGAACTAGTGTGTAGTTTCGCAGGATTGCGAACAGTTTGGAAAAGGGAGCATTGGGTTCTGCAGGCCCGTGTGTAGACGCACCGGATTGTGTGTCATATCTGCCCTAGGGTAGAACGGTCTGGGTCAGGGTGGCCGCGAGACCAACTGATGTGAATAAGTGTGGATATCCCTAGTAATCAGTGAGTATTCTTAGTATCCTTATAGATTTAGTGGTGTTTTTAATAATATGAGCTTGTATATTGCGAGTTCCCCATCCTCAGGTAGGTACCAGGTGCCTGGATAGGTGGTCCTGAGGAGGGAAGGTGAGTACGTTCTGGCTGGGTTGGAGGGGCCCCTGGGGGCTGATCCCACCTACTCAGAAAATCCAGCCATAACACGCCTTTGGCGCGCAATCGTCACGCCTGCTGCGCTCGTCCGTTGCGCTTCCGAAATGAGCACATAATTTATTGCGGGTGATGCGGCGGCGGGGGGCGTGGCCTCTGAGAAGGGGCGTGGCCTCGTGGCTCGCCGGAATGGTGTCAAGAGGTGATATCAGTGCTCAAGCCGCGGCAGCGTTAGATCAGCTGTGCGGAGAACTCGAGGCAGGTGGTGAGTTTAAAAACAACAAGTTATTCAAGTGACACACAATATTTTTTAAAAAGGTCAAGTCGCGCTCCCAGCTTCCGCCTCAGGAGGTTCGTGCAATCAGGTCAGTAGTCTTTGTATTCTTTCAAACACTGGACAATGCACTATCCAGGATTGTCCAATAAAATCAGATAGAAACTAGGGGCATCATTAGTCCGCCCCCCATCCTCACGGTAAAAGGGACCACCCGCCATAAGGGTGGGGGTCCAGTGGGGGCAATTAGGATGCGCCCACCACAGTGGCAGGCGCATCCCGTATTTTTAACATTGGCACCGCCCGCCGCAATCTAAAAATACATGTTGTGCTTTTCAAAGCACAACGTGACAGGCACCGCGTGGTGCCTGCCACATTGTTCTTTGAAAGGCAGGGGGGTACCATGGGTACCCCCATGTGCACTCCCCACCCCTCCCGAGTCCATGGGGGCCCGCAACGGGCCCCCAAAGCAGACTCCGCAGGCCTTTCCGTGGCGGCACGGAAAGGCATTGAAAAATTCACAATCTAATTTGGCTGGCGGTGTCTTTCAGACACCGGCCCCATATAGAACCCCTTTCCACCCGGTCGACATGTCGACTTTGCAGAAAAGCAGCGGACGGTCTTTCCGTCCGCCGGGGCCCCCCAGCCATAATAATATGATGGGGGGTCATTTCTGCACGGCTGGTCAGCGGTGGCTACTGCCGGCCTGGCGGGGGCGATCTGCCAGCCATCCTAATGGGGCCCTAGATGTTTGTGGCTGATTTGGCCCTTTTCGCAATGATTATTAATCTCCCCTCCAAATGGAGGTCTTTTACGTCTGACATTCTGCAAAAGGGCAAAATGCACAGTAAAAGTTTTGTTGACAACTGTTTGTGGAATAGATCTGCTTTTGTAGGCCAGTGTTCCAAAAATGTTAGCACTTTGTTAACATCCCAGGAGGAGGAGTACCTTGATTCTGGTGTGGGAGAGGGAACATACAAACCCTTTTAACCAATATCTAATGAAAGGATTTTCACCCTTAGGAAGATCCGTAATGGTAACATGACCCACTGATATGAAAGGACGATACGCTTTAATTGTCCACCACACACGTTCCTAACTCTGCCCAAAAATTGAGGAGGTTAACTATACCCGCTGCCAGGGATCGAAATTCTATTCACTTCACCAATTGGCTTTTTAAACTTTGCCCGACGTGTATCATCTCTTGGTGCCATTGGCCTAGGCCTGCAGATAATTTAAAAGGCCAGTAGCTCTGCATTATTTCCAGACTCTTTCTTGTCATCAGTGTAGCGGGCCTGAGACCAGGATTAGATGCTGAAGCCCCTGTGGATTCATCAGAAAAGAGGTACCTGAGGCAATCAACATTTTAGAAAGCACTGGAAACAATACCCAAGATCTCCAACAATAAGTGATCATCACCCGATCTGCTAGTTGATACCTGACTTGCGTGGGGAATCTTGGGATCATTACAAAGAGGTGAAAGGCATATTGGAGTGCTCTGGACCAGTCCTGGAGAAATGCATCTGTGGCTAGAGCCTTCGGACCTGGCTGCCAACTGAACAAATGAGGAAGCTGGTGAGTGAAGTGGGACACAAACACATCTGAAGGAAATGTAAATGTAAATGTAAATGTGTTGTACTTGCAAAGCGCACACGGCTGCCCCAGCGACGGGGTGTCCCGGCACTGCACTCATACCGCTGTGGAACCCTTCCTGGCTTTTCCCTGTGAAATGTCCACTCCTGGGCACCCCCAAGGTGAAGCCAGGCATCCAAGCGCTGCTGGGGCCGTTGTGGGGATTAAGCAAGCTATTGCCCAGAGTCACAGAGTGGGATCCATGATTAGACAAGGCACCGAAGTGAGAATTATCAGGTCCGTGGAGTCCAAGAGCCACCGAGGCGGGAATTGAACCCTGGTTCCGGGCCAGACCTCTGCATCAGGGTCTGCCGCTCTAACCATTGAACCACACTTCTCCACAGAACCCCAATGCCATGCAGACATCAGCCCAGTCACACAGCAGTCCTTTGAGTACTCTGGAGAACACTTCCTATAATTTTTCATTGCGCACTTTGAAACTGAAAAAAGTGGGGAGGTTTGGATCCCACTTTCACATACATTTCCAGACAGGAGTTGTGGTACCACGCTCTAAGGTTCAGAACCAGTTTTGGGTGGTTCTCATGTAAGTGTCATTTTCTGGCTGTTACTAAGACACAGCCTTCATACAACATAGTGCCTCGCAGCAGGTAGAAATGGAGGTAGCTCCAAGCCGCTGTATTCAAAGCAAAATGCACACTGGACTCTGAGATATTTGCACCTGGTGTGCATCAGACCTCTTGAAGCAGTAATCAGAGACAGGCAAAAGGGCCTAGAAATGTCATCACAATGGACCACAAAAACGGCAGTCTCACCCGTCACCCCTTCCATCCACTAAATGGTAGTCCTCTGTAAGAATCAGCAGCCTTTTGCTAACAAGGTCCTTATTGAATGTCTAAAGGAAGCCTTATCTCCATACTCGTCACTTCGATGTCTAAACTCCACCCTTCAGCTGTAGAAATGCAAGTTATACACTATTCCACTGTCTGTGGAAGCTTTGCCTATCCTCAGTCTTGTGCTATGCTAAACTAGGAGCACCCAAAATCGAGTACACTGTTCCTATTTCTCAGGCTCACACACCACACAGATGGGGACATTTACAAGAAAATGATGGAGGGTGGAGCTGCAGCAAATTTTGCAGCGCCCCGCTCCGCCATTTCCAAAACATAAGGATGTGTCATATTTACAACAATGCAGCACACTCCTGTGTCTTGCTGGTGCAAATAATAGCTGCTTTGCGACAAGGCAGACACCCTTGCACCCTAGTTCAAGGGTGCCTACGGTTCAGGGAATGATTGTTTATGTGTAGGAAGGTGTCCCTCCCTGCATATAAAACAATCATAAATAACATTTTGCTCTTTCTATGTGTGCTGCAGAATGTATGGTATTAGGTTTTTTTTGCTGCCTCAGAGTCAAAAAGCAATGGGGGTTGAGGTGGAACGCCCACAGTAACACCCATTGAATACACCTTTTACGCCCATACCTGAGTGAAAGGAGTCCATATTTACTAAGCGGTGTTAAGCCACAAAAAGTGGCTTAATGCCACTTTGTAAATATGGTGCAGGGCATTGCGCCACCTGAACGCAAAACAAGTGACACTCCGGTGGAGAAATCCACTTGTAAATATGCCCTGGAGTTTTTCTTCCATTCCTTTGCTACACACTCTCTGTACATACGCTGGGCATACCCCTCCAGGTCACAGAGTAGTTTGTGAATCCTGCATTACCAGGGATAGCCGTAGCCCTCTGCTCTCGCGTTAGATTAGCATGACATCAGGACCAAAACAAAAGTTGCACTTGGGCACTCATGGCAATGATACTTTTCTTTACCATGCAGAAGAGTTTTCTGGCATTACAAAGTATGACAACTGTATGCAAAACAGACTATCAACATAAGATTGAAGCAACTGGTCTGAGATGCTGAGTAGCAAAAGAAAGAGTAGAAAATAGAGGTGATTTGGAATTTTATTCCAGTTGACTGATTGGTGGATTTTGGTCATATGTTTGTAGCAGCACTTGGACTCATGGGTGATGTAGTTTGTATGCTGTGCTGCTGTGCTGCCATTCAAATAAAGGAAAAAGAAACTTCAACGTAGTTCACGCCTTCGCTTCTATCGCAGACTTTGAACATATAAGAAACAGGAATACAGACCCACTCTGGGGCATGCGTAAAAGTAAAGAACATCTTGCGTGAGGGCAATCATGCCTGTTTCATACACATAGTTGAGTACTTTGTGTGAGTGAACAGATTGAGAATCCACAAGTGTGTGTTGCATGTACAAAAGACATGTCTGAGGCTGTCACCTGAGGAGGGCTTTTGTGGAAAGTCACAATAAAATGCTAAGTAAAGTATTCCATTCCAAAATAGCACCCTCAATTCACAGCAGTATTTCTTCACATAGCACAAATCCTTTCAAATGTGAGTACAAATAGCCCATATGTCGGAAATGTGCCTTTCGTCATGTAAAAGGAATATGATAAAAGTTAGAAACCCATATTTTTCTTACAGGAGGATCACAAAAAGTATGGTTGTGTTCACACTATCAAACGTTTCAGGCCAAATTTTTCAACAAATCGTTTTTCTTTTCGATGCAGTTTTTATTTTGAAGCATCTTTTTATGCGTATCAAAAATTGCTTTCCTGTAAATAATATCTGACAAGTGTTATCTTGCATTTACAAACTTATCTAAACCTCAGTGAAAGCAACAATTGGTAAACATGCAGAAGCAGAACAAGCTGGGACTTTTCGAGATAGCTTCCACGTTGTTCAAACTGTTCCTCTTACATGCAGAAAGCACCCTCAAATAGTCAATGGAAGGACACAAATGATCCTATCAAAACTGTGAGACTGAAATTTTCCTGGGTGGGACCACCCCAAGAATAGAGTGGAAAGCCACCAGATCAAAAGCTGACACACAAGATAAAAAACAAACCATCGGATCAAAATCAAGCGTGTAACCCAAAGCGTTCTGTTTTGAATACAACAGGTCTGCCTGCAGATAGCCAACCTGCCTGTAGCTGAGTCCTAAAATAATTGTAGTCTTTCCAAAACCAGTCCTATTAATATTGCTTGTGTTTGCATATTAATGCTAGCTGATTTTCCAATGGATTAGATTATTTGTTGGCTGTCCCTGTTACCAACTCAGGGGCATATCATCGAGGGCAAAAAGTGCCGCTAAAGCGGCAATATTTTTATCGCCCTATTAGCAAGCTGTCGCTAACAGCTGTTAGCGACGGCTTACTGGCAATAGCGCCGGTGTCATTGCCGCTTTACATGTCATTAGCGATTATCACTGACATGCAAAGCGGCAATGACACGCAAAGTAGGCGTTCCCTAGGCATTCCCTCTGAAAATACCCCTGGAAAAGTCGCTAACCGCACATCGCGGTATCATCAAGCCAGACCCTGATACCCATAGCGATATAAAAAACTGCGCTAACCGGGGTTATCGCCATCAGCTAACGTCTGCAAAATGTCAGACGTAGCTATATATCTACAATGGGAGGTGGATTCTAAGCCTAAGTCCACATCTCCCTATTAACAAGGATTCCCTTAGCGCTGTAGTTGCATCCCTCATTACGCTGCTATTGGCAGAATTTTTATCGCTGTGGAGATGAGCGTTGATAATAACTCGTTATCTCGCCGATTAATTTAGGCGATAGCCGGCAGTATACAAATTTGTGCTATGTGCACTCTGTGATGTTTATCGCAGTTTGTTGGTGATATGCCCCTCAGCTTTTATTAAAGCTTTCAAGGCGGACCCTTTTAGATCTATTGGACTACCATTTGGCCATTAATCAGTCCCTGCAATGGGCCTTTTTGCTTCAATGAAGTTGAAACAAATAATTCTTCTGTCAATATTTCAAAATAAAAAGGGAGTGATGGGTAGTTTGGGGGGACAAAGTACTGATGTAATCAGTTAAAGGGTATACTTGAACACAGCGGCAACACCTTTTTACAGCAAAATATCATGAGCGCTGATGTGTATGCATTGGGTGTCATAGCCAATGGGGTCAGGCCAGGCAACAGAGTGGAGGCAATTTGAGGAATAGGTAAAGAATGTAATTTCAAAGGGCCCCACCTTGTGTAGCCCTTTATAGCAATGTAAACTCTCTTTCTCACCTCTGCCTCTATCTCTATATTTCAAACTCTCTCTGCTTACCTCTGCCTCTTCCTTCCTATTTACCTTCCCCTAGGCCTACTTGGTCTCACCCATCTTTACCTCTTTTTATACCTCTCTATCTACTTCCCTGTCAGAATACTGTGCAGGACATGCTCACCTCCACATATCAGCCCTGTGTGACGCGGGACATGCTTGCCTCTTCATGTCAGCCCTGTGTGACGTATTCTCCAAAGCTCTTGCATTTGCATGTTTTCAGGAGCAGGAGTGGTTGGAAAGGGTGAAAAGCAGTGGCACTGCCTGGATAGAGAGAAGTCTTGCCTCCCACCTGAATTCATGAGAAAATGGAAGAAGGACGACATGTCCATTGGAGCAACAGGACATTCACAAGACTTGTAAATAGTGGCTGCCATCTTGAATGCCTTGTGTATAGGTTTCCCAGGGTCCAGAGCGTCCATGCTAGGCAATCATGAGGTGTAGCTGCTGCAGATGGGACTTGCTGCTAAAATCCTTGCAACTTGACAAATAACATATTTGGAATTATAGACATTCGTGCGACACACTTGAAAAGGATATTGTTTTCACAAGGAGTCCTCCATTAGAATTCTAAACTCCATTCATGTGTATGTTTTAATTTCCACAAGAGGCTATCTGTTGGGATTAAGAATTCATAATTATTTGTCACTTTCATAGAGAAGTTAGTTGAATCATGTCACAGACTCCTTGTTAGACAAGTATAGTATGAAGATATTGTCTACATCAAGTATATGATTACCAAGAGCAAACCTTAGAATTCAATATCACAGTTATCAGCCTTTTACATTGAAGGTAAGCAGACCTATGGAAAGTTATTACATGATACATGATCGTGCAGAAGCGTGGCTCAATGGTTAGAGCGGCAGACCCTGATGCAGAGGTCTGGCCCAGGACCAGGGTTCAATTCCTGCCTCGGTGGCTCTTGGACTCAATCTCCACGGACCTGATAATTCTCGCCTCGGTGCCTAGTCTAATCATGGGTCCCACTCTGGGCAATAGCTTGCTTAATCTCCACAACGGCCCCAGCAGCGCTTGGATGCCTGGCTTCACCCTGGGGGTGCCCAGGAGTGGACATCTCACAGGAAAGCCAGGAAGGGTTTCACAGCGGTATGAATACAGCGCTACGTGACCTCAGGGTAGAAGTGCGCTATATAAATACAAACACATTTACATACTGAAAATAGCTTTCTTTTTTGCAAGCAATATGCAATAACTGAGTGTTGTTCGCAGTTACCATGTCAACTTTATTTTTGTTACAGCTCACGAGAAAGGTCAACGTTCATTTCAGTGTAGGTGGTGGGAAATACATAGAGTGACAGGAAGTATATGATATACAATATCAGAAGTTAACTGTCAAAGAGTGTTAAAAAGGGGTTTCAAAGACAACCAGTAACCAAAGACCCTTTTATGTTGCCCGGCGGTATCGCCTCTATGACCCACCAATGTTAATCAATGAAGAAGCAGGCGCTGGAGACTGGAAGGCAGGAAACGAGGATTTTATTCTCTCCGGAGGAGAACACATCAATTCAGACAGCAAGTATCGTCACGAGGTGCTCTAACCACATCTCTGAGGCCTGGCCTCTTATACTAGGGTTTATGACCTTTATTGCACATAACACATTCTCGCAATACGTTGATAGTTGAAAGAACATCCTCGGAATCTCCCCTTCAGGCCCGTTCCCACATACATTTACAGTTGGATTCCCCACCCCGGTCACAACAGGTGATGGTTGTCGCACAGCAGGGCATTCCGCCGATTCACGGAATGCATGGGGTTGATCGGATCTCATAGGGTGGGGGCTTTGATCGGCTCGAGGGTCTTTTGATGGGGAGGGGAAGCTTCCTACCGTACGGGGTAATAAACAGTATCCGCAGGGCCAGGTGGCGGCCTGGGAACAGGGAAGACAAACGGGGACACAGGAAAAAGGGGGTTTGCATCAAAAGGATCTGAGGCCATGAAAGGAATGAGGGGAGGTGTTGCGCTGGGAACAGGATGGGATTCCGTGGTGAAGCTGCGCTGAAGAGGGGTTTATGACCCAAGGCATGAGAGAGCGGGGGTTGTCAGTGTGCGGGGGGATGCTTGCGAGGTTAAGGGAGAGAGAGAGACGCGCTGGCTATCAGCGAGGGGCAGGGAGGCCATGGTGCTCAAAATGGCTGCCGCTTACGCGCACGAATGGGCTTGGAAAGGGGCAAGATGGCGCCGATAATGTTCACCAGGTTTGTATTAATTTTCCACAGTCCTCCCTTTAACATTTTCAAGACATCTTGCTGGCCTATTTCCTATCTATACCTATATGCAGCGATCATATGTAAGGGAGGGAGGACTTAGGCAAAGGAACTGTACATTTACATCATATTATAAACGTCACATTGAAAAATCTCATCATCTAGTAAGCAGGTTCATCGTTAAGTTGGTTGTAGAAAAAAATCATCGTAATGTAATATCAGACTAGAATTACGTAGTGAGGGCGTTGGGTACAGATCATAGGTACTTATAGTCATTCGAAATAGGAGCTGGTAAGTTATCATATAAGTAAGTCCTTTTTGTATTCGGCGGGAGCATAGTTAGTCCAATGGTGATTGGGAGAGAAAGGAGATACAGAAAAAAATATCAGAGTTCTCGTTGTCTTTTGTCGTCTTCTGTCGGCACTGTTGAGCACCTGGATTACCTATCAACGGAAATGTTCATGTGGATTGAGTCGTTGGGGGTCTGCGGGTAGGGGTGCATTTTGTTTGGTTTTCGTCAGACCTCGTAGGAGAAATGCGTTACGGTTTTGGAGCAGGTGCATCTTCTTCCGTAACGCAGAGCATAGATTTGCAATGAAAAATGCAATTGTTCCAGAATTGTGAGATCTGTTTGTTTCTTGAGTCTCTGTGGTGGGCATTTCCTGTTGCTTCCATCATCTTCGAGGCGTTCGGCAGCGGGTAGGACCACATATTTCGTTCATCTTCTCTTTAGAGGCGACCCTTGGTGGAGTTCTAGGTCACCGTTCTAAGATTAACATAGTTCGTGGTCTACTTAGTCGGAGCTCCCTCCCTTCTGACGCAGGGAGTACTCTTCTCTGGGTAGCTCAGTAGGATTTGGAGGAACTTGGAAGTTTAGGTGGAAAGGTGTGGGTGTGAACAGTCCTTATGGTAGGTCGGAGGAGGGGATGGAGCAGGGCCAAGTCGGGAACAGATCAGGGGGACGGAGAGTTTGCGACAGGCGGGTCCGTAACCACGTTCAAAGAGCGGGGACTTTTTGGCACACGTCGATCATAGAGCAGGGGCTTCAGGTCAGCCTTTTCCTTAGCTTTGTCTGAAACAGTGCCCCGTCCTGCGACTCCTTACTGCTGTGGTCTCGCCTCGGCCTCCGTCGCTGATGTTCCACAATCCGTAGTCAGGCCGCGTGCTCCCACATCCGGTCTCTTTCTCCTCCGACAGTGATACCCTTAAATGAGTTTTGAAAAGACAGTCTTTAGAGATTTTGCAGAAGAAGGTAATTACATAAATCTATTTCTCTCCCAACACCAAGCAACTGGGGTAAGCATTCGCTACATTTGAGATTTTTGCGGCTAACGTATAAACAATTGACGATGGGTTTGCTGGATTCCTTACAACTTCCTTTTGTTGGCTAATTCTTTGGCGCTTTGATGATTATTACGTTCATTTGTAATAGGTACGAGGTCTGGTACTCATTTATTGCATACGTCTATTATAGTAGATGTCAGTTCCTCTGGTAGAGACCCATTTCCCTAGTACGAGTCTTGCAAGGCTAGGCTGGTCTTCAGGGTCTTGTATTTTACGGGAAAAAAATGCAACGTGCTATTCACCACAGTCTGATAGGCACCCTTCTGAGGGGTGAACATAGGCTAAACAAGTCTTCATTACATCAAAACATCTTATTTTCAACAAGGCTTACTGCAACAAGTTCTTTCGATTTTCGATCTAATTTTTAACTTTGCATACATCTTTCTAACTTTCTATATAAATCCTCGCAACCTGGTTACTACAGAAACTCGGGGGGTGGTTTGCAATAATTATTAAACTTATCCTCGGGGAAGGTGGGATCTTATGGAAAACAATTAGGAACACAGTGAATTGGAGCAGGGGGCGTTTTTCAGGCTCTCGTTCAGGGCAGCTGATACCAAACTGGGGGCATTTTGGAAAGACGGGGGTGTCTCGATCACTTCTTACTGTTTGGGGTGTGGAGATAATTTGGAATGGGGATGGTCGCATTACCACAGACATATTTTATCATAGAAGCCACCGACAAATAGTTCCCTGGCTGTGGGTCAAATTTAGAGAACCTTAGTTGTCTTACCTGTCCTTTTCCTTTCGGTCAATTTAAATTTCATCCATATTTTAGTAGAAAAGGAGAGGTAGTAACGTGGTACCGATACAATTTTATTTAGGACGAATTTGTGCAAATACTTGTGGTATTTGGGGCCAATCAGGAGGTGCACCAGGTTCGCCAATTAGGTGCCAGTCACTAGGAAGAGGGAAAGTGTGGAGGGGTGAAAGAGAGAGAGAGAGAGAGAGAGAGTGAGAGAGAGAGAGAGAGAGAGAGAGAGAGAGAGAGAGAGAGAGTAAGTAACAATAGGCCAAATAATACACATGTGACATGGAGAATGACCGTGTATTGTTTGTGCTATTCAGTGCGTTACCCAACGTTAGACGTTTCGGGTCTGTGTTAGGATGTAGAAAGCATGCAGTTTTGGGACAGAAGAGCATTAGATCAGGTACAAAAAGGGCGTGCATTGGGTAGGGCGTCTTTTTGTGTCGTCTTGCAGCGTTAGTCCGTTTTCATGCATCGGGCGTGACGTGGCTCCAGATCCCTTACGATACTCTAATCGGGATTCTAATGTAACCTGCAGAGGGAAAAAGGAGGGAAAGGGGGAGGTGGGGGGACAACATTCGAACACATCAAATGTACGGGCACGAAAGTCCTTTACTTACCGCATACTCGGACTTATCTCTTCGGGATATAATCCCTTAGGGTCTTGGTTTCCGAAGTCAAGGGGGCGGGCAATGTGATAGGTGGTTCATGGGGAGGTTCGAGGATGGCATTAAGGATCGTGTGTAGGGAAACGCTAAAAAGAGGAATCAGAGGTGCCTAGCGCGAGGTACCCGGTTTTGTAGATGTATCTGGCCATCGGGATCCTTAAATCATTCCCAAAGCTGTGATGTTCTAAGGCATATCAGTTCTTCGGTCAACCCTGTACCTTAGTACCTTTGACCACCATATCTTAATAACATTTTATCAATCACCCCGCTTTACTTTACCCATCCTCAGAAGTCGAGGTCCTTCTTCATACGTTAGTTCCTGAGCTTAGTCGCATATTTTGGAGGCAACGTATCATACCTGTGATTCGATCATCAATCCGGGGCCGAACAACCATTTCTCGGATAACCTTAAAAAAAGAGCAGAACGGTTGCGCACAGAAAAACCCTCCCACCGATACCCGCATTTACAAAAGTATGCGATGCCTATTCATAGTTTTTAAGACCTTTATTTGTATAATCATTCAGTACGTAAAATGTGAGAGCGCAATCATATTTTGGTCTGACATGTCGTCGATGGAAGCACATACAGTAGGGGGTTATTTTGTAGCACAAGAACATGTAAAAAAGGGCCTAATTTATTATTTGCAAGTAACTAAAAACATTTCATTGCGTGACGAGGGAATCAGGGGCATTTCAGTTCATAAATGGAAACACAGTCAAGCTCATCGGAATCACATTTCCTAGATGTAAACCGTGAGTGTGCATCATAAGCGACGTTATGTACCAGTTACAATAAATATCAACAATAAATCGTTCATTGAAATCAACATTTTTACGGAACCCCTCTCAAATGTTCGCCAAGTGAACCCTCCTCCCTTTCTCATCGAGTGCACAGTGGTTCGTATATATATCTTAGTACATCAAGTTTCATTAGCTAAGGAACACCACGAGGCATCCGTTAGTTTCCATTGATACCGGCGCCATTTTGGGCGAGGTCGGTTTAGTCCGGAAGTAGCATCAGAGGAAAAAAATGTCCCCGACGATTGGCGGTTGGACCAGGGTCCCTTTCGGCAGTTCAAAAGAAAACTGTGCTAACAGAGGGGCTGGTGGTGTGGACCGTCAATCAAGAGAGGGAGGGAGGTAGAGTCTTTCTTACCGGGTCATGTTGATGTTCAGCCGGAACTTGCTCGAGTTCGTTAGCCCATAATGTTCCTGGGTGGTTCAGACGGAAGCTGATGCAGACACGAGAGCACCGCCATCTTGTTGCTGTGCCTCGGTTATTTCATTAGTGACCAATGCAGCTGTTCCCCTCCGGAAGCCTGAAGGGGCTGAGGGCTCTTGGGACTTTGGTAGAATCTTCAAAGTCGAAGGGATGTTTGTCGATGGTGGGGGCCTGCGCCCAGGTGGGCAAGTGCCCGAGTTGCAATTTCGGACAAAGTTACTCCAGCGGCCTAGACCCGCCTTTCGAGGGCCCAGACGCCATTTTGAGACCCTGCGGCAGCCACCCTTCGTCGTATCCATCAGGAGTGGAAGAAACTTCTTGTGATGGCGGAAGACAGAGCATCATGCTGTTGGAGCAGGACATTTTGGTTCGGGGCGCCAGGGTGCAGCAGTGGAGCCTTCGTCCGGGGAGGTGAGGGAGGCTCGTCCGTGCCGCCTTCCTCTCCCGGTGCATCCTACGCCGTCCCTTTGAATCAGGGGTGCACATGATGACCACCCTACACCCCTGATTCCGACTCTTGGGGGACCATCGTGCGTCCGGTGTTATTCAAGTAGGCCCATCAGACATTGTATGTCCTGTACTATGCAGATATACCAGTCGGGCATTGTATGTCCCGTGCTGCGTAAATATATGTGCGTTGGGCATTGTATGTCCTGTGCTGAGGAAATATACCAGTCGGGCATTATGTGTCCTGTGCAGCGTAGGTATATAGCCGTCGCCCGGCTGGAGGACATCGGCGCCGGACCAGGGCAGGGAAGCCTCCTACCTGTGGAGGTGGAAGAGGCTCGTCCGCGTCGCCTCTTCCTCCCTGCCCACCTTGCATCCGCTCGATGGAGGAATTCGTGATGGCCGGACCAGGAGATACGAGGGAGGGGGTCATTTGCATCCGCCCCCTCCCTACGCGCGGCCCGGGGGACGCCATCCCTGGAAGGGTAGTATGGGAAGACCATTTCATTGCCTGCTTTGTGGAGCCTCCAGGACCTTCTCGCCGGCGATCTCTTTTGGCTCATGGCTGCTGGCAGGCCCCGCCCCACACGTGCTATGTGTTTCGGATGGGCGGGACCATCGAACTGTTACATTTCGAGGACTTCCGGAGTGAGCATAATATGTTTTGTATTTTTCCTATTAGTCAAGTTTGTTTTTTAGAGAATTCTACTAGTTATTCTATTTACTGTTGGTTGTGTGTTTTCTTTACCGTAATTAAATCCTAAGTTATATAATAGACGCTTGGCTTCCTTGAGTCTTTTCTCTAACGGGGGGTTGTTTACACTGGCCTGCAGTTGTGTTTGTTTTTCAGAGTGGGGGAGCAACAGAGAGCAATCAGTCCCAGAACTCTAACATGTCGTTAAAATTGGTCTGACGAAATCTGTGCCATCGAGCATAATCAAACGGGGTGGTTCTGTCTGTCCTGTCTGCACTAGTCTGATTGGTTTTTATCTCGCGTCTTTTCCCTTTTTGTCGGCCTGTTCTTTCTGTAGACCCTCCGTTCTTACCCATGCTCTGCAGAGTCGGGCATTGGGCTTTCCAGTGCCCAAAACATTTACAGAAAGCACATTGGTTTTGTTTTAAATCTGTTCGTCCTGTGTATAGTGTCGGGGGATTACCTTCGGGTCGTTGTGTTCCGGGGTTGGCTTGTCGGCACATCCCTTTATACCGTTCTTTTTTCATGTCTACTCCTCGGAACTGCGCCATCGCTGGCCCTTCCCTTTGCCTACTAGACGTTTGGAGGGTTGTCCGTCGTGTCCCTTCACCTTTTCTGAATTCGACGCCTTCCCTTCGTCGCGTGGCTTCTTTGCGCCACATACCGAGACTATCGAGCATAATAGGTGTTGTTTCATTCCTACGAAGGGCTATTTCTACCGTTTCTATTTTGTCAAGATCGAAGGATCCTCTCAGTGGCCACTGACTTTCTCGATCCTTTTTTGTATATTTATGCCACAGCTCACTATAGGCTATAGCGATTAATCCATGCTTCATGAACATGTCCTTATTAGGGGTGCCTTCCAGCGGAGCCGGATGGTTCATCTCTAATAAGCGGTCCGGGCTAAACAGGCTACTAACTAGTGGGGAGAAGACAGGCATGACGGATCACAATGGGGATAATAGTCAGCACTACCTATCTTATCACTGCGCGCAAAGACTAGACAGAATATTTCTATTCTACGTTGTTTGTACGTAGTGAATACCTCATGAACCAATTTTGAGCAATCAATGTTAGGTCAAAAATAAAAAATCAATATGGTCAATGGGGAGAATAAGTAGGCTCGCAAAGGTTCGCGTCACCTACCCTTTCACTATCTGTAAAGAGGGGACCTATTCTTCCCTGTTTGCAGACAGAGAATCTCCAGAAAACAATCTATAACAGTTAATCAATGGCAATGTTAGGTCAAAAATAAAAAATCAATATGGTCAATGGGGAGAATAAGTAGGCTCGCAAAAGTTCGCGTCACCTACCCTTTCACTATCTGCAAAGAGGGGACCTATTCTTCCCTGTTTGCAGACAGAGAATCTCCAGAAAACAATCTATAACAGTTAATCAATGGGGGGAGGGGGCAATTGTTCAATGGGGGAGAAAGATAGGTCCGACGGGTGCGTACCTATCCTTCGCTGTTTATAAAGGGAGAGCCTGTTGTTTCTCCGTTTGCAGACAGCGAATCTCCAAATAAATTAACAAAAAGTAATACTAGTATTTTCTCATCAATTATCAATCACTTTCAATTATCAATCACTTTCGCAATTTGTCGTGTTTACACGACCTTACCCGGACCGCATGGACAGTTTCTTGTCTTCCGAATCCAGCGCCCGATCGTCCTCTTCTCTTCGTACTTCTTGTGGCACTCCTGATGGTTCCCAGTCAGGACCGCAGATCACTCGAGAGAGGTCTGTTCGGAACCAGTGAAGTTCGGATGATCGGCTGTCAGACGAGGGTCTATCGGACAGGGTACCTTCCGATCGTTGCAGTCATTCACTCTGTCGTCAGGACCTCTCCCACTGGATCCACGAGTCGCTGATGGGCCCCACGTTTGGGACGCCAATTGTTAAAAAGGGGTTTCAAAGACAACCAGTAACCAAAGACCCTTTTATGTTGCCCGGCGGTATCGCCTCTATGACCCACCAATGTTAATCAATGAAGAAGCAGGCGCTGGAGACTGGAAGGCAGGAAACGAGGATTTTATTCTCTCCGGAGGAGAACACATCAATTCAGACAGCAAGTATCGTCACGAGGTGCTCTAACCACATCTCTGAGGCCTGGCCTCTTATACTAGGGTTTATGACCTTTATTGCACATAACACATTCTCGCAATACGTTGATAGTTGAAAGAACATCCTCGGAATCTCCCCTTCAGGCCCGTTCCCACATACATTTACAGTTGGATTCCCCACCCCGGTCACAACAGGTGATGGTTGTCGCACAGCAGGGCATTCCGCCGATTCACGGAATGCATGGGGTTGATCGGATCTCATAGGGTGGGGGTTTTGATCGGCTCGAGGGTCTTTTGATGGGGAAGGGAAGCTTCCTACCGTACGGGGTAATAAACAGTATCCGCAGGGCCAGGTGGCGGCCTGGGAACAGGGAAGACAAACGGGGACACAGGAAAAAAGGGGTTTGCATCAAAAGGATCTGAGGCCATGAAAGGAATGAGGGGAGGTGTCGCGCTGGGAACAGGATGGGATTCCGTGGTGAAGCTGCGCTGAAGAGGGGTTTATGACCCAAGGCATGAGAGAGCGGGGGTTGTCAGTGTGCGGGGGGATGCTTGCGAGGTTAAGGGAGAGAGAGAGACGCGCTGGCTATCAGCGAGGGGCAGGGAGGCCATGGTGCTCAAAATGGCTGCCGCTTACGCGCACGAATGGGCTTGGAAAGGGGCAAGATGGCGCCGATAATGTTCACCAGGTTTGTATTAATTTTCCACAAGAGAACACTACAGCCACACTAAAACTCTTTCCTTTTTAGGTCTCGCATAACGTTGCAGCGCTACACGCTGTTTACTTTGAGAGGCATGCAGTATACAGTATTGTGGGGGGAAGCTCCGCCCACTTTCCCTCCATGTTTTTGATTGGCTTAAATCAGAAATGCTGCATTCTGATTTGTTTTCAGCTTGTTTTTCCCTCCTCCTGATGGCCATGTCGTCATTTTTCTCCTTTCAAGGCTATCAGCCCCTTTACTTTACAAACTCTTTTGTTCCTCTGCCCCCCTTCCCTCCCGCAGTCCATAACTTCTCTGCCCAATACCACCCACCACTCCCAATCATGCTTTCTTGGAATCACGCACTTTTGTTTATAATGCAATAGGTCTTTCGTAATTCGAGTCTTATTGCATTTTTAAATGCTTGTTTTCTCCTGGGATTGGCAGGCTGAGTCTCGCACTGTATTTTCGTCCAGCAGCCGCTATTCAGGCGCTCCTGCGCATGAAGAGGAAGGTGTTTACCAGGACCCAGGCAGAAGCCTAGCAGAGCAGGAAGAGAACCACGCTGCGCCCGAACACCGACAGCTGCAGCCTCTTCAGCAGCACCAGGGGACGGACTGAGGGCGGGAGGCAAGTATGAGCTTTCTTTTTGTTTCCTCAACACAGATCGGAGACCCTCTGTGTGAACTCAGAGGATGCCGAGGTGTGTCAGCGGAGCTGCACAGCCAGTGCTGCTGGCGTAGGGGTGCAACCCGGTCGCAGGTAATTGGAAGTGGACAATAGCTCCATCCAGAAAAATCTCTGTATGGAGGATAGAACATCACCGCAGAGTTGGCTCATGGAGCTGCTGATCTGGTATGTTTATTCCACTGAAAAATGGATTAAGACACTCCTATCAGAGAGAGGGGGGGGGGGCGTTTAGAACGAGTTCTTTGGACGAGGCAGTGCAAATGTTGGCATCGCAGATAGTAAGAAAGGAAGCCCAAAGGTAGCTGAAGGGCAAAGGTTACATGAACCTGACGGGATACTCAATATTATACACCACTTCCACTTCAGTGTCACTCGCTGGCCCAACGGCCGCTGACCCACAACATGAAACGTGACCCCCATCGGTAAAACACAATGCGTTTCAAACACAATTCACATCCGGTAGTGCCAAAGTTCCTACAGTATTCTGTGCAGTTTGCGGAGCATTACAATGATAAGATCACCGGGTTGTTTCGAAAGGGAAGGCTATGGCTATTTCTCCTTTTATGTTTCAATTTATGCCAGTTTAAAGAGTTACATCGCTACGGGGAAGGATTTTGCCAGTGATCAGGTTACTGCCTGTCCTTATAAGGTAAGGGGCCCGCATTTTTCTCCGCGGTTACATTTATCCTTTTGACCAGTACTAGCCTTGGTGTGTCCTAGACAAATTGGTTTGTTTCATCCACCGCTTGGAACAGATTTGTAAAATAATGGGTTTTGTATGTCTTCCTTCCCATTGTAACTACATTGACATTTGATAGCTATTCTGTACCATCCAATCATGGAAAACAGCTGTTAAGGTTGCAGTGTATTTAAAAGTCAGCCTCATGTTTAATTTTAACACACTTTAAAAACCGTTGTGTTCTTTACATGTGGTGTCATACCACGTTAGGCCTTCTTTTCACATGCTTAGCATTTTTGATTATTTTCCTTTATATGAAAACGATCACGTGGTTCAAAGATGTAAATAACAGTTTGGTCTTAAATTATATCTGTTCAACGCCCCAAGAGATCTGCTTCTTTTTAAGTTTGTCAGGGCCTTATTTCTTATGTGTGCTGACTTCTTCCTCAGTCTTGCTTGGTAATCCTTTCTTGTTCTGGCTATTTTTCGCATAGCTGCTTTCCTATAGTACATTGGGTCGGTTTTCATATATTCTGTGTGGACTGTTATAGGGAAATAGCTATTACTCTATAGAAGTAGCTGTCATTCAACATAACGTGCATAAAACGTGTGTGGGTTATTGAGTACATGAACCAGAGATCTTTGTTCACTGTAAATGTTTTATCGTCATTGATTTTCTTTCCCTGACATTCAAACGGCTTACTGTTCTGTGTGGTCTGGTTGTTTAAAAGTATGTCAAAAACTGAATCTCGTGTTTAGAAAATGCCTGTCTATTTTTATTTTATTTTTATTTTATTTATTTGTTTATATAGAGCTAGAATCGCCCCACCAAGAGGTATCCCTGCACTTAAACGGACTGGGAGACGAGGCAGTGGTTGTTATCAGGTTACCAAATACCAAACAAGAAGCTCTTGAGCAATTTTCAGATTCTCAAATATTCAAAACACTGTCTGAGAGAGAGAGGAAGCTCATTCCAGAGACGAGGGCCAAGATAGGAGAGACCTTTCCCTCCTAGTCTTGCCCTTCTTATACAAGGCACTTCCAGGAGATGTTTGCCACTGGAGCGGAGAGATCTTGAGGGGGCATAGGGCAGAAATTTCTCCCAGAGATAGGAAGGGCCCAGGTTCTGAAGTGCTTTGTGTGCAATGCAACAGGTTTTAAACTTGATCCGCTGGCGAATGGGGAGCCAATGAAGCTTTACAAGGAGAGGCTGGGAAGGAGTCCTGGACGGGAGCATTCAGCACCAGCCGTGCTGCAGTGTTTTGAACTACCTGTAGTCTGCTGGGTGAGCTTTCATTGACCGAGATCAGCAGACCGTTGCAGTAGTCCAAGCAGCTCAATACCAGAGCCTGGACTAGAGTTCTACGGGTAGAATCAGGGAGCAGTGGGAAGACATGACGAAGTACGCCTATTGCATGAAAGCATGAGCCAGCAGTGTGAGTAACATGCTCCTTTAGGCTAAGGGCCTGATCCAGACGAATGCCCAGATTTTTAACTATAAGCTTAGGAGCCGGGTAAGAACCCAATTCGGATGGCCACCAGTCTGGAGTCCATAATAGCGGAACTTCTCCAAAGAGCATTACCTTCGTCTTACCCACATTGCATTGTAAGAAGTTGTTTACCATCCATTGGGATATGGTCCTCATCCCATTTGAGAAGGCCAACTGAACTGCAGCCATTAGTTTGTTAAATGAAAAGAGGAGCTGCGCATCATCTGCATACAATATGGAAATAAACCCATATGTCCTTAGGAGATGGGCCAGAGGAGCAACATATATGTTAAATAATGTAGGGCTCAGACAAGAGCCCTGGGGTACTCCCTTGGTCAACTCTATAGGGGCCTAATGATACGTGCTGAGGTTAACACTCTGCGTCCGGTCCGACAGAAAACTCTTCATCCAAGCTAAAGCTGAGACTACCGGGGAGTAACCTCGCCACAGAGCTTTGTGACTGTAAACATGTTTTTTCTCTCTCTGTTGTACACTTTATTTTTTGTCATTTGTAATAAATTGATATTCAGTTTTGCCCGTGATTAGGGTTTGCTTGACAGCGCATTTGTCGCAGACCTTATGTAATCAATATAAAAAAACGCTTTAAGAAGCACTGCTGAGGAGGAGCTTTGGGCTTCTATATGTTGATTTCCTGAACTACAGAATTTGGTTGGACAGAGGCTGTATATTACGCTATTTTTCCTTGTTGGACAGCTTATCCTCATTACAGCAGACCTGATTTGACCATGATGAAAAGCCAAGGATGCCTTCTGTTAGATGCCACAAATCTGATCTGGTATTATAAAAAGTCACAAGGAAGGCTGTAGGCATGACATTTATTGTAAGAGCATATATTAGGCCTCAAAGGGTGCGTTATTACCACACTATGATCATGCCCACTAGAATTATGCAAGTCTGTGGCCATTGTTGGTTTTTTTTGCACAATTAAGGATTTGCTAAATTTTTCCCAATATCCATTATCTACTGCATAATCTGCAGATTTGAACCAAAACATTATTTCTAGCTCAAACGGATCAAAAGTTTTTAAAAATTATGGGACGTATGGTATCATGCTATGGAAGGTCCTTTGCAAAGGTTAACTAGCTGTCTTTCAGTTGCTTATTTCTGTATTTGGTTGGTAAAATTGTACTAATGAGGTGAAATCTTAGCCCAGACAATATTAGCATGTGTAAAAATGACAAAATTATGAATACTAGCAAAAATGTCTCATTGTCCCGCATAATTTGGCTTTTCTTGCTGCATGATTTAATCATACCGCCCACATAATTTGGTGCGTCCCTGCCACATAATTTTAAGGAGCCTGATTATGGTAAAACCAGCACAAAGGTATTTTAATACATGTAATATCACAGATTGCAATAGGAAGCAAGGATATTGGTGATGAATAACCTTTCTCACAAGCCCTTGGAAGTACAAGGTTTGCACTATAGAAACCCCTGCTAGGCCCACATAAGAGGAGAATGTCGTTTTGCTAACTGTACGTTATACATATTTTAAATGTTATGACTGTATGCAAATGTTTACCTTTTGGGAAAGCATGCAGTGAGTTGGTATGGCGACAAGCCAGTGATAAAGGCCCTGATTTTATATTAAAAATAGAGCTTTGGACGATGCCATTTCCCGGTGAAAGGCAATATTTCTCTCCATGTGATCCCATACCTGGTCTGTCACGCAGTTTGGTACTTACTTTCTCACCATGTTAAAGAACAGTAGATGTTTCAGCACCCAGGTTAATGTGCTGCATAGCTAAATACATATAAGGTCCCAAAGGCGAGACCGATTGCATTGCAAATGCTTGTTTTATATATTAATGTTCCTAGAGTGCTGATTAAGTCCATCTGTGCAACCAGCCAGTACAACAGCACCCTGTTTCCCTGTCAGTTTTGACCCACATCCCTCCCCCCGGTGTACTTCTAATGTGCACATAGTAGTAGTGTAAGTTTGGCTGTGGGTTCAGAGTGATGAAACTCTCACCTCTCCTCTTGGATCTGGATTGCAGGGTTAGTGCATTATGGCACCCCCTCACATCCTCTGTCTACTTTGCTTCTCTCTTTACCTGTCCCCTTTCTAACTCACTTTTGTGTTCTTCACCCCTCTGTCTCTCCCTCTGTATCATGTTGTTTCTCATATCTTTCTGCTCCACCAATCACTACGATGGACCCTTGAATGGACATTGCCTCTCGTTCTACTATCTCTCTTACTACCCCTGCTGCTTCTCCATGCTACCCACGACCTCTCTTTCTTTGCATCATCTATCTTTTTATTGTATGCCACGCTCCTTTCTTCACCACAGATTAGCTGACAGAGCACCTTTAGGCCCACTATAAAGGATCCACTACTGGAATTGCACCACTTGGCAGGGCGAGATTCACAGTTGGCAGGGTACAGGTGCTGGTTACAATAGACTAGCCCTTGGAGTCACTCTGGTATTACTGGGTACAAGTGGCAGGGCAGAACCCAGCAGGGCAGCAGTCCAGTAGATTGGCAGTCCTTCCAGCAGCACAGCAATCCTTCTTCCTGGTGGTCTTCCACAGGTCCAGAAGTGTACTGTAGAGTTGGGGTCTGAGTTCCAATATTTATAGCTGGTGCCCACTTTGAAGTAGGAGAAACCTCTAGAGATTTTCACCCCTCCATAGATGCTTGGATTTCCTGCCTCCCACCCGGCCCCAGATTGTCTGGGGTCACAATAGACTAGTGTCAAACTCCTTTGTGAGAGTGCTCATGGTGGGCCTTTGTAGTGTGCAAGTGTGGTAGGTGACAGTCCCCACCTTGTTAACTCAGAGGGGCCCATCCTGCCAACACCTAGCTTTCCTTTGTCTCACTGTCTGGGAGAAATACAAAGACATCAACTGCCAACTACTCCTAATCATTTGACCCAGGATACAGGCAGCAGACACCAAGTGGTTGGGGCAGGAAAATGGCAACTTTCTAAAAGTGTTGCAGCAACAAATGATGGGCAGAATGCTGAATGAATCAATCATTCAACCCCAGCCAAGAGATCTGGGTTAAATCCGTTGTCCTTTTGCTCACTACACCACCCCAGTTTGCATCCAGCCATATGCAAATTCGTCTTGAACCTGCTCCTCATGGGAACAGTCCAGCCCGAACTGCCAGATCAAGAAAAGTTTTTGAAATCTGAATCTGACTGTTCCATTGCACCCTTTTATCTTTGTCTGCATACTGTACAGTTAGCTGAAAAATATTACTTCATTGAAATATGAACTGTTGCCAAAAGGATGCAGGTTCCATATTCACATATACTGGGGCATAGAAGTAGAACATAAATATAAGGCATTAAATGAAAAACACAAACGGAAGTGATCGATTTCTTCCGCTTTAAGCCTTTAGTGAGGAAACATTTACCACAGTGTTGCCTGGGTCTTGCACATCCACCACAAAATTTGACTAAAATTAGCGGAATTTGCCCACAAATAGGCCAACTTCCACAATGACGTGTTAGGCTTGCACAAGACGTTAAACCAAGCTGTTCAGCACAAATGCCTCGATACATTTCTCATCATGATTTAGAATATGTGTGCCATACTGGGTAAAATATCGTACTGTGCACATCATAGATTTCTTGCAAAACAATAATGTTTTACACTTCCGCTCCATTTTGTTTCTTACTTCAGGGAAAGCCTGGCCATCTCATCAAAATCAAATATGCTGCCGCTGTGAGAGTGCCTTCAATTCTATGAGAGCCATTTATTCTTTTACATTGGGATGTTATGCCGGTACATGAGAGATAAGCCTTGGCATCTGACGGCAAGGAAGGAACAGAATGTATTCAGCCATTTGGGTGGTTGTATGCGTGATGCAACTACTATGTCATCAGATTTATCACTCCGTTCATCACTGCGTTGCATTACTCTGTCCCAGGGAAGAGACCCATGGGTGGAGGGTGGATGTTCCCATGCAGCAACCCATTGATTTTAGCGCATTCCCAGATTTTCCATTAGTGGTAGACCTGGGAAGGCGGCAAAATGCAACGCCTCCCCAGAGGAGTCGTAACAAGGAGAAATATATTTATTTCTCCTCTTTCTATGTGTGCTTCATTTTGCAGCACACATAGAGAAAAGAAAACACCTTAGGATTGTTTTTGTGCAGGAAGTTGTCCCTTCCTACACAAAAACAATCCTGCTTGCAATGTATGCATCCTTGCACCAAAGTTCAAGGGTGCCTGTGCTGGCAAAAGGCAGCACATTGTGCCCCAGAGCAAGGAAAATAAATGTAAATATGGGTGTACTTGTAAAGCGCACTGTGACTCCAAGGAGTATCCTGGTGCTGAAGACCGCTGGGGAACCCGTCCTGGTTTTCCCTGTGAGATGGCCCCTTTCTGGGTATCTCCAAGGTGAAACCAGGCATCCCCAGCGTCTGTGGGGGGCCGTTGTAGAGATGAGGCAAGCTTAATGCCCAGAGTTGCCAAGTGTGTTCCCTGGTTAGAGTAGGCACCGAGGCGAGAATTATCGAGTACGTTGACCCTGGTCCACGACCCTGCCGCGTCGGGAATTGAACCCTGGTCCCGGGCCGTTCTCTGCTTACGGGTCTGCCGCCTCTAACCAGTGAGCCACACCACTCCACTGGACTGCACCATATAGTTCTAATTACAGTGCATTACTACCCTTTCCGTTTCACACAGTGCAGCAAGGTGTCTTGCTGCATACATTCTTGATAAATGTGCTGCTAAATGCTTAAATAAACTTAGCCTGACTACAGGCTTCAGTTGAAATGCATGTGCTTTGCCCATATGATTCTCTTTTCCGGCAGCGTAATTATTTGCCAGTTATCGCTGTTATTGCATACTGCCCAAAAACTAAAAAGGCCTGTGACCTCACACTAAAGAGTTGCATCTGGTCCCTGCTAAACAACCCAAGAACCACCTGGAGTCAAGATATATGGGCCAGATCACCACCCACAGGGGTGGTCACAAAAGCACTGACCAAATAATCGAAGATCTTGTCAGTGGAACATGATGCACTTGCAGTGAAAAATCTCTCCCATGGTAGCTGGGCGTCAAAACTTCATGCTCATGAAACTCCAACACACTATTTGTCATCTACCATGAAGATAACGTTTTGGCCTTATCCGCCTGATGGCGTACAAGTATAGCCAGAGCTATAAGGAAGACACACCCTCTCAATGCCGTTTCTGCGGCAACGGGGAAGAAGCCTTAATTCATGTCTTATGCATTTGCAAGACCTTGTGGCCCTTGCAAACCTTTTGGCTGCATCCAATCTGGCGCATTCTCAATGTGCGGACATGTCAAGAGGCCCTAGAGGAGTGCATGGCCGCCCGTTTTGTAAAATATATGTCTGAGATCTAATCTATTTTACCTGTAGATAATTGCTTTGAATTTCAGTAGGGGTGTAACAAAGGCCCCCACAGCCACTGCGGTGCGGGGGGCCCACAGCTCTCGGGCCCCCTAAGCGCACTCACTGTACACTCACACTCATGTAATGTTGGGTCACGCAGCGCCGCCGGTGGCTTGAGCGTGCTGCTCCAGCAAGCTTAGTGCTTGCAGCAGTCTGCTGCCAGCCTCACCCATCTGTTTGCTGCCATGTATTATTATTGCGCTTTTAAACCCTCTGTCTATCAGCCTAACCGTGACGTCATTGCTGGGGATGTCATATCCTGCTTGGAGCTTGGCCCATGCGCGGAGTTTGTTTTGCGAGCCTTAGGCTGCCTCGGTGGTTGAGGCAGTGCTGCGGAGAAGCGTTGTGAATAATTACGGAGCAGGCTGAGGCGCTCTCAGCACTGCCTGTTGCAGCTCGCTCCGGCCCGGGTCGCTGGGGTGCTCCGTCCTGTGCTGATATTGTGGGCCAAAATAATATGAAAAATGCCTAAACCGATACACTTGTCAAACCAGTAATTTAGCTCAAACGGAAGAACAACTCATTTCCACCGGAGATTTGCTATTTAATAGCTATTTAATCATTTTAAATAGAAAAGATGCAATACAAAAATTCATGGCAATTTACATACATTGAATCAAAAAATGAATGAATTGGGCGCAACACAATGAAAAAAATAATAATACATACACATTTACACTAGTCAGACCTATCACAGTCATTCAAATCACATGCATACAATCATACAGGACCTGACACACCCTAAAGTCACGGATGTGCCAGTGTCAAGGAATGAGAACAAAGGTAAAATTGCTCTGTAAATCAAACAAATGTTAATAAACAAATATTTTTCAAGAAAACAGTACACTCAAAAAATTTGGTATCAGTAATAGTTTTCAACACTAATTTTTAGTAGTAATGTGTACAATACAACTCTAGTGAGGTGTCACTCGACACTTGAGTTTATATTAGAGCAATTCTTAGGACAGAGGCCTACGCGTTTCGAATCCCAACAGATCACAAAAAGGGATTCTCCTCAGGGCCAGCGAGTTTCCTTCTGGTATGTGAGGCGAATTAAAGGTGTTGCGTGTGAAGGACTGGGTTTTTCTAAGACCCAGCGGTGCCAGGGATAACACCTGAAACCTTCGTACCTGTTCCGGCGTACAAATGACAGAGACACGGGACACTTCCTTCGGCGTCAAAGATTCGAGGTTTATTTACTGCAGGGAACACAGAAGTCACGAGAAGTACATAGCATGTATGTTCACAGAGACTGCTTCGCATTGTATCTGTGGATCGCTCCTTTTATACAGTTTTTCGTCATAAGATAACATGGCAAACAAAAGGTTACAAACCGGTTCCCACAGTAAATTTCATAGAGGGTCGCTTTCATGTATTCAGGGCCCGGAACATAATCACAGTAGCATTTGCCGGTTCCCAACTGTAAAAGTACATCTTCCCACCATTAGTGCATTCCATTCGGCTATAAACGAATCAAGGGAGAGTCAGAAACAGGTGCAGAGGAAGACGAGGATAGCGAACAGATCGAAAAGAGTGTAAAGGGGGGTGGTATCAGGAAACACGATTGCAGGGATCAAAGGAGACGTGCCTAATGAATGCACAACTGAGACAATAGACCGGCATGGCAAGATGAGCCTCGAGCGGGGCCATCTGCCTTACAGTGTCACTCCCCTCGTCATAAAGACACCCTCATAGGAACATGTGTCTTCCGCAAGAGTTTGGGGATGCCAGGGTCACGAAGCAGACAGTGTCCGTTCGCTGGCTACTTGAGGGCAAGAAACAAAATGGATGCCGTATCTAAAATGGAACCCGTGGGTTCAAATGAAGAAACCCACGAAACAGACGAACGGTTTAGGCTAGCACAGCGAAAACGCGTACACCCACTAAACTCGTCATTTGCGGTTCATAGATACCAGACTCGACCATATTCGGGCGAGTCGAAAACACCACTTACAATTGTCACGGAACCTCAGACGCTCCTTTTGCCCTCATGTAGGCAAGCACTAGTCGGAATCAGAATCGATCTCGATATTCATCAGACCATCCAGATGTTGCTGCAACATTATTCTATCCATCAGTGCTTCCTTGGTAACAGGTGGCCGTCTTATACACGTCGTAGCACAGAGGCCACATAAGGCGGGACCACACTGCACACAAAGACAACACGTGAACAGAAATGCTACAACAACCCCAATGATCATCAGAATCTTCCAACCCCACGTTGACATCAGGCCCCAAAACCATCCTAGTAGCGTCCAATCCCCTACGTCCACGTGTATGGACTCGGAGATCTTATGCAACTTCGAGATGGCTTGATAAACAGTTGGAGCGTTGTCAGGAATGAAAATGCAACAACTCGAATGCATCACCTTACATACTCCACCTCTATCTGCAAGGACAACGTCTAAAACCATACGATTTTGTAACGTCATAAGCCTGTCCGCCTGAAGCTCTGCTGTAATGTTGCCAAGGGCGCTCGCAGTGATATTAGCGGTTGATTCCACCACTCGAGTCAACTGTCTCAGGTTCCTACTATTGATCATAGGTCCCCAAAATGGCAAGAAACCCTTAAAGAAGTCTCCTGCTTCTTGACCGGCAGTGTCCTCTTCACTAATCACGCCTCTCACAACTCTAGTCTTGTGATAGTCGGACCCAACAGTAAAGGTCGGCGGCAACAAATTCGCAATATAACATGTGCCTGAGAAGTCACGAGGCAACCATGTATATGCGCGGTCGTAACAAACAAAGTAAGTACCCTTGGCAGTCAGGAGAACAGGGGAAGAGGCCGACGGCAAAACATACGTTTCGGTACAGGCACTCCTCCCCAGCTGAGCTCGCGGGCTTCGGCCTAGGCCTTTCAGACAGAAATTACCGAGATGGGGTACGATCCAGATCGGAGACGAGCTTTTAAGCTGCCGATCACCCACTGACATACTATACTCAGCCTCGCTCAGATCTCTGTATGCTCGCACCTCTTCCTCTGGGATAAGCGATGCGTCGAAGATATCCCTATCTAAATCGGCAATCGCTCTTGCCAAAGGCTTGTGGCACGGGCCAGGACCATGATCTGCAGTGCGTGGCTCTCGATGGGGGTAAGAATCTAGTGCGCTATGAAACATTGTTTGGAATGCTCGAGCTGAACCCTGGGAACTGTAAGGAAGAACCAAGTACGGAATTCCCCTATCCGTGTTATGTGGCATTAACCCACACACCCAACAGTTGGTAGTGTTCATCACCAACTGATGCTGATGAAGGAGCTGAACGAAGGAATTGTTCATGAATTCCGCACGTCTAACCTGCTCGTGTTGGGGTAAGATATGGAAGGAATGAGGAGAAACAGTGGAAGTAGGTTTAGGTTCAGAAGAAGGGGTAGGTGAAGCAGAAGGCAATAGTGACTGTATCGCATAATACACTCCACCCACCAATAACGAGGAAACAGTTAGGAACAGTAGGAACACCTGAAACATAAAGCATTTAGTACGTACAATCCTATGCAACTCGAATCTTTGTGCTTGAGTCTTCTCCACTTCCGGCAACTTTGAGAAAGCCATCTACTAAAACCGTTCGCAACGTTCTTGACGCACTTCGTTCTGTGTAGCAATAGTCAATCCCCAGGAGTTCCTAGGAATCGACGGCCTCCAACCTAGTGTCAGGACCTACTAAACAGAAGGAAGTACCCGCACGGCCCTACGGTCCACCCGGATGTAAGGTTCTTTTAATTAAACAATATATACAAAATCTCCTAGCTGCGGAAAAAAAAACACACATATGCGGAAAAGAACTCAGAATTCAAACAAAACCCACAGTTGTTTAAAAATGTTCAGAGTGATAATAGGGGGTAATGTGGATTTCAAAAGGAAAAAGCAAAAATAATTTTATTAGTCTCTAGTATTGGAACGAAGAAAATATCTGCTTCTTCCAGGACGAGTCTGCTCTTCAAACAATTGGTCGGATGATGAAACAGAGTCCTGTCGGTCAGACGATAGTTCAGATCTTCAATTCTCCAATGACAAACGTTCAATAGTATTATCTAGCTGCACTGAAGTATCTCCCACAGGCTGAGCATCACTGAACGGCACAAAGTTCGGCAAAGCTTCGGTTTCAGATGCGGCGATGCCAGTCCTCACCCACGAGTCCGCTGGTAAAGGTATTGGTACCTTTTTGGTGTGGGTGGCATGCACCCAATGCTTGCGGCCCTCCAAACGAACAGCAGTTCTCGTGGCGAGGAGCACTTGGAAGGGTCCAATAAACCTTGGCTCAAGGTTTCGCTTTCGGCCAAAATTCCTGGTAACCACCCAGTCTCCGGGTTGGAGCTGGTGGCCTGGACCCTCCGTCTGCGCCGGCAGTACTTCAAAGACCTGTTGATGAATTAACCTCAGTTTAGCAGTCAGATCATGAAGGTAATCAATTAGCATTGGATATTCAAGGTTTGTGAATGCACTGGGTCTAGGAACCCCCCAAATATTTGCAGGACGGCCGAACACAATCTCATATGGGCTGAGCCCTACTTGAGAGTGTACGGTCGCCCTAGTTGACAAAAGAGCCAGGGGCAAAGCGTCGGGCCACGAGAGACCAGTCGTAGCCTGAATCTTTGCGAGTTTTAGTTTTAGAGTACCGTTGTACCCCTCAACCAAACCTGCTGACTGGGGATGGTTGGCGCTATGGAATTTTTGTGTAATTCCAAGGCCCTTACACACACTCTTCATCACACTCCCCACAAACTCACTTCCGTTATCAGACCATACAATCCGTGGCATTCCATACCGAGGAAAGTATTCCTTCAGTAGGACTTTCGCTGTGGACAAGGCAGTATTGGCTTTGAGAGGGTAAGCTTCGATCCATCGGGAGAATGCGCAAACCACAACTAAAACGTATTTTAGGTTATTGCATCGCTCCATATGGATGAAGTCCAACTGAATTACCTCAAAGGGACATGTAGGAGGAGCAAAGTGGCCAGGGGGTGTAGGAGTGCCCTTGCCAGGATTGTACATCATACATATCATGCAATTCTTGACCAATCTCTCCGCACACTTAGCGATACCATCATTCTTCCATACAGGGGACAACAACTTGCAGATACCTTTCGGGCTGATATGTGACAAACCGTGTGCCATGGTCACAACAGCTAGCACATATGCATCCGGCAACATCCACCTTTTATTCTCCGACAAATCAATCCAACAGCCATTCGCATCCAACTTTCCTGTGCTCTCCTTCCACTTAGTCTTTTCAATCTCGGTGGCCTCATTCTGAATCGCTTTCACACTTTCAATAGTGTCCTCACACATACCAGTTTCTGCAGGTCACCTTACCAAACTCGTCACATACATTCTAGTTGTAAGATTTCTCGCAGTCTCCTTAGCAATCTCATCAGCAAACGCATTGCCACGACCAACATCATCCGTCACCTTACGGTGTGCACTACATTTAATAATCGCCACCTGCTTGGGCAATGTAAGTGCATCTAAAAGATCATTCACAAGCTGTCCATGCTGGATCTTCGTACCATGCGACGTCATAAAACCTCTCTCTCTCCACAATCGTCCAAAACTATGGGCGACGCCAAAAGCATACTGGCTGTCGGTAAACACATTCACCCTCTTTCCTTTCGACAAAACACACGCTCTCGTTAACGCAATTAACTCTGCCGCCTGTGCAGAGTTCTGATTCAGTCTCGCAGTTTCCACAACCGTACTCAACGTTACCACAGCATACGCAGTCGTCACATCACCATTCGGCAACTTAAAACACGAACCATCCACATACAAAGTACCATCAGGTTCTTCCAATGGAGTGTTTCTTAGGTCAACACGACCCTTCGTTTCTTCCTCAGTTCGCAAATAACAATCGTGTGGTGGTACCTCGTCTGATTCCATATTGGTTGGCAACAAAGTCGCCGGGTTTAGGACATTGCAGCGCTTTATTTGAATGTGACTTGCCAAGAGCGTCAACTCATAACCAGACAACCTTGCGCTCGTCAAATGTTGGGTTTTCGTACGATTCAAAAGAGTGTCAACTGCATGCGGAACCATCACTGTAAGCATGTTATCCATGACCAATCCTGCAGATTGTCGGATGGACACCGCAGCTGCCGCTGTCACTCTTGGACAACTCGGCAATGCTCTAGCTACTGGGTCCAAGGTCGAGGAAAAATATGCACATGGACGCTGCTTACCGCCAAATTGTTGCGTCAAAACACTCAACGCACAACCTTCCCTCTCGTGAACGTATAGTGTAAACGGCTTACTGTAGTCAGGAGTACCTAACACAGGAGCCGAACACAACGCATCACGCAGTTCAGAAAAACTGTTGGAACATGCTTGCACGTGAGAGCTACCAATGGTTTCGCTAGCAACGAAAAATTTGGAATCCATTGCCTGCAGTATGACGTGATACCTAGAAAGGCACGCACATCTCTCTGAGCTGTTGGCACAGTCATTCGAGCGATCGCTGCAATTCTCTCTGGGTCAACCTTCTTCCCTCCTTTGACAATAAGTGACCTAGATAGGTTACTTCTTGGCAACAATATTGCAGTTTAGAAGGTGACACCTTGTGATGTAAGTCACAGAGATGTTGCAATAAAGACACCGTAGCAGTTTTGCAAATGTCTCGTGTGTCCGCAGCCACCAATAAGTCATCAACATATTGGATCAAGGCCGCACCAGCCGGTAACACAAACGCGTCAAGTTGACTCTTCAGGGCTTGGCTATATATCGATGGACTCTCACAATAGCCCTGAGGAGCGCGTTTAAACCTAAAGCTGCGGCCACCTAACGAGAAACCGAATAAGTCCCTGCTCTCCTCAGCAATCGGAATGCTAAAGAAAGCATTCTTCAAATCGATCACTGAGAACCAGGACGCAGATGCTGGAATCAGAGTCAGTAAAGCCGTAATGTCAGGCACCACAGGGAACTGAGGAACCACAATTTTGTTCACCTCCCGTAAATCAATGACAAAACGATAAACAGGAGGCTTAGATGGATCAGTGCGTTTCAAAATGGGTAGCACAGGGCTATTACACACGTTTCCCCGAGTCTCCTCGATAACATCTTTCTCGTTCAAATCATAGATGATCGCTAACAATGCTCACTCACCATCAAGGGAGATACGATACTGGGGAATACGTGGTAATCGCACATTCGATTTTAATTGAACAACATAAGGGGAGATGTTAAGCAGGCCCACGTCATTGGGACCTGTTGCCCACAAAGAGGCAGGAAGAGAACTCAATTCCGGTGGGAGCTTATCGATGGACAAGTACATAGGAGAGATTACTCTCTCACCCAATGTGAAGCTTTACTCCCGCAGGAGAACAATACAAAGTCGCATACAGACGTTTCAGCAAATCCAGGCCCAAAAGATTTTCACCACAACCAGTGGTCACAATCAAAGGAGCTTTCAGCTCACGAGGCCCAATTGTAAGGGGCAAAGGGCTAGAAACCGGATTGCTAACAGGGGCGCTGGAGAATCCAACGGAAACATTTGTTAAGCCAGACAAAGGTGCACCGGGGAGTTTCGAATGCATGATGGAACTTTTTGCTGCACCAGTGTCCAACAGAAAAGGCTCAACTACGCCCGAGGTAGCAACTGCGACGTAAGGCCCTCTCTGATCAACCGGAACTGATACTACTCCCTCTCCTTGTCTATGGCTGTCCGAGTAATTACCGTCGTCAGTACCCTGATCGTCGTAATAATCGTCCACATTGTACTGTGCGGATCTACCTGATGATGATCCACGCTGATCAAAACAATTATTGGAATCAGAAGAATTATTAGAACACTCATTTTGATTCTGAGTAACACCACGACCTCTACCTCGTGAAGCCTGTTGAGGACCACTGCGACCTCCTCTAGATGAATTGCCACTATTTCGATCGCGCAAAACCGGACAATCAAATTTCAAATGACCCTCACCTCTGCAATAGGCACACTGATTGTACCCAAGCATAGATCTCTGCGAAGGAGAGTCATTTCGCAACTGTGACCTAGCGGTCTGTGATTGCGATCTATTCCGCTGCTGAGAATCATTCTGATTCGAGTGCGGAGGATATGCTTGTTGCAACAAAACTTTCATTTTGAGCTCTTTCGTCTTTTTATCTGCACAATCTTTTTCTTCTTTCTCTATATTTTCATAATATTGAGCCGTAGCCAATATCTGGGCAGAAGTAGAAACAGCCCACGCACTCTCTGAATTTTTCAATTTATTGCATAGGTCAGGCAACAAATTTGACACAAATTTATCCACAAACAATCTCTGGCCTCCCTCTGTGCCCATATCTTGACCACTATGATCGATGAATGCCTCCTCAAATCTCGTAAAGAAATCGGAGACACTCTTGTCCTTCTTTTGCTTACAAGCAGACAATTTGTCCTAGTTAATTTTCATAGCTGGCATAAGCGTTTTCATAAGGGTAATTATTCTTTGGGGGAGATCAGTAATGAGCTGTTCGGGCTTAGCCCCACCAACTTGTAGTCCATCGGCGGCCACAAGAGCAGCCCAATCACCGTCTAACTCGGCTACATGATTTTCTTGACGAATTTTCGCCCAAATCGGTTGCGGTACAACATTGCCGAACAACATATTGATGTCGGCAAGATTCATTATAGTAGCATCCACTAGCTGGAATAATTCTTTATAGTACCCCGCAGGATTTTTGCGAGGGTCAGGCAAAGATTGCTTAACCTGCAAAACTTCCGATCGTTTCCATGGAAGGTGTATCCATACTCTCTGGAAGTGTGGCAAGATAGCAGGATTAGCAGTCGCATCACCTGGCCTCCACACTGGTGGAACTTCACGCATGGGATACTGACCAGGCATTGCCATCCATTCTTCATGTTCGTCCTTAAACAGTGCACGAGGCATTATAGCGGGACGGAAAGATAGTATCTGCTCGACAGCACGTCGAACATTGCTACCCACGATCATACCACTCGAAAACTGAAGCTGAAGTTCAGTCAGAGCAGCCAGTACATCATCTGCTGCGTCAACTGATATCTCATCGCGTAAGAGTTTGCACATTTCCTCAAACACGAATCTTTGTGTTGGCTCATTGAATTGAGAGAAAGTGTCGACAACTATACGTGGAGGATTCTTAAGGGGATATCTAATCCAATTTTTCGCCATTTTATATAGCGTGTCACGTTCCCTACCACCAGAAAGCTGACTTCGTCTTTGGGGAGCGTCAGAATCAGCAGACCCAAGAATCGGTCCGAGAGGAGAGTAGAAGTTGGCAACAATATTAGGAATACGTCGCCGAACAGACGGGGAAGAAGAGAGAAGTAAAAGGGTAACAATAGGAGGACCAAAGACGGGAGGAGCAGGAACAACAGGAGTAGCCACAAGAGTGGAAGTAGCGGGAACAGTAGCTTGAGAAGGTATAGACGGTGGAGCAGTAGGGACAGTAGCAGATAGAGGAATAGGGACAGAAGGATTCGCGAAGACAGGACCAGCGACAGGCTGATTAACAGCCGCCGGAACAGCAGGTTGAGGAACAGGCGGGACCACGGGAGCTGTGGTATCCTGTGCATATGGAGGTGGCGACTTCAGTAGATAGGACAACAAAGGGTCCTCTACTGCTTCCTCTGCCTTCTTATCCGTACCCGTCGGTAAAGCAGGATAACATTTATCCACTGTCATACGTTGTAATCTATTAAAAATTTCCTTTTCCTTCTCTTCTTTGTCTCGCTGAAACTGCTCTGCATTTCTCATCGTTGTAACGATGCCTTCTCTCTTATTACGTTTAAGCTGTTTGATTTCTTTTTGCTTGGCTTCTTTACGCCATAACCGAAAGGAATCAAACATGGCCGGCCTTGCTTTCCTTTGGAACAATTTAGCTTCAAGATTATCTAAAATCGGGGTCTCAAAACTACCATGAGGTGGCCAACTAAGGACACCGTCCTCTTTAGTGTAACGAACCCAATAATCATTGAATGTGATAGGACCCATACCATGTCAACTATATAATTCGTAAATTGGAGTTCCAACTGGAGGTATCGGACACGAGTCCTCCAATCGGGAATCCGCACCACAACCTCTAAAGCAACTGAACAAAGTACTACGGCCAGGCATCGTGCACACTAACCGAGTTTCACAAACGTCAAGGGTTATTGGATTACAATGTCCCGCAAAAGTGCAAAAACCCTCGGTTTTTGGCGACTGCAGACGTCAAATAGAACAACTAAGGGCAAAATACAGAGAACCACAAATACAATGGAACCATGCAACAACCAAGCACCCACAACAACTAAGGATTTTGGGAGCGACCCACAAATACTTAACTCAAAGAACAATGGCGTCACCAGGAAGGCCCGTCAATCGTCTCGCTGTACCAAGGTCTACGCCAGGCGCCAAAACAGGTCTACAGTCAGGGCAGCAGTCCGTCACAGCCGTCAGGAGGTGGGGATCTTCGCGGGAAAAGTCTTCGGGCCACTTGTTTCGACAACAGGATCGATGAAGCGGGGTGCACCTTCCCTCTGAGATTTCACACGAAGTTCCTCACGATCGTCGGGCTTTGGACCGGTACCGCTGATGCAGCCCCACGTTGGGCGCCAACTGAAGGACTGGGTTTTTCTAAGACCCAGCGGTGCCAGGGATAACACCTGAAACCTTCGTGGGTTACCTGTTCCGGCATACAAATGACAGAGACACGGGACACTTCCTTCGGCGTCAAAGATTCGAGGTTTATTTACTGCAGGGAACACAGAAGTCACGAGAAGTACATAGCATGTATGTTCACGGAGACTGCTTCGCATTGTATCTGTGGATCGCTCCTTTTATACAGTTTTTCGTCATAAGATAACATGGCAAACAAAAGGTTACAACCCTGTTCCCACAGTAAATTTCATAGAGGGTCGCTTTCATGTATTCAGGGCCCGGAACATAATCACAGTAGCATTTGCCGGTTCCCAACTGTAAAAGTACATCTTCCCACCATTAGTGCATTCCATTCGGCTGTAAACGAATCAAGGGAGAGTCAGAAACAGGTGCAGAGGAAGACGAGGATGGCGAACAGATCGAAAAGAGTGTAAAGGGGGGTGGTATCAGGAAACACGATTGCAGGGATCAAAGGAGACGTGCCTAATGAATGCACAACTGAGACAATAGACCGGCACGGCAAGATGAGCCTCGAGCGGGGCCATCTGCCTTACAGTGTCATTCCCCTCGTCATAAAGACACCCTCAAAGGAACATGTGTCTTCCGCAAGAGTTTGGGGATCCCAGGGTCACGAAGCGGACAGTGTCCGTTCGCTGGCTACTTGAGGACAAGAAACAAAATGGATGCCGTATCTAAAATGGAACCCGTGGGTTCAAATGAAGAAACCCACGAAACAGACGAACGGTTTAGGCTAGCACAGCGAAAACGCGTACACCCACTAAACTCGTCATTTGCGGTTCATAGATACCAGACTCGACCATATTCGGGCGAGTCGAAAACACCACTTACAATTGTCACGGAACCTCACGTGACAGAGTTCTCTCAGTGAAAATTGAAAATCCACGGCGAAGTCATCTATGTCTTTTTTAAATCAAGGGTGGGGACCGGGGGTTATCTTTTAATGGTAGCGAAGAAGGCGAGCAGCTTGTTTTATTGCGGAGGAACGTGGCAATTCAGTTCGGTCTTGTACTTGGAACCACGGAGCAACGTGTTTCTATTTTACATCGTATGTGGTGGAAGATTCCTGGTTAATGTGGTCCAACAGCGCTTATCCGATTGACATGCGCAAAAGCGAAGATTATTGAGGCTTGACAGATCACAGGTATCGTAGCAATGTCACATTCCTCAATGGCGCCTGCGCGGGTGATCAGTGCTCCACGGACGCTGTCAGAGAGTGCCAGTCGGCTTTTGCGGCTCGAGACGTCTTTTCCTCGACTCGCTCAATTTGCTACGACACCTGTGACCTGTCAAGCATCAATAATCTTCGCTTTTGCGCATGTCAATCGGATAAGCGCTGTTGGACCACACTAACCAGGAATCTTGCACCACATACGATGTAAAATAGAAACACGTTGCTCCGTGGTTCCAAGTACAAGACCGAACTGAATTGCCACGTTCCTCCGCAATAAAACAAGCTGCTCGCCTTCTTCGCTACCATTAAAAGATAACCCCCGGTCAAACCGTTAAACCGTCAAACCCGGCACCTTCCAGGTATAAAATACCAACAGTTGCCTTAAGCAAACACACAGTGGTTTGGACAGAGCGGCCATCTACTTGCCCGAGAGCCCAGCTCATGCAAGAGCAGACGGAAGCCACCCCTCCCGTTTGATGCACTGAGAGAGACGCTGTCTTTTTCTCCAGTCAAGAAAATCCAGCTCCGGTGTTTCCAGCCTACTCTTGCGGATGGCTGGGAGATCGAGTCCTGAGGAAAGAGATACCAGACCTCCCACATTCTATTACCAAGGTACGGAGCTGACTAAACTCTTAAGAGAATTCTTGATGCAGATTCTTGGCAAAACAATCTTAACCAACTTAACTTAAACTGCTACTTACTCATCCTTTCCCATGTATTAGGCTTAGGTCAGGTACACCGGGGTAGGCTTAGTTAGAAGCACCAGTTGAGTACATTTGTCAATGTATTTGTGTATGTATATATTTTATTCATTTTAAAGTATCATAGGGCTAAGAAACCATATCAAAGCTTTTACAGTATTATTTCATAATACTACTTTTACTGTACGCACTTTACTTTACTTTAAGTATTGCAATTGTGGCAATTCATTTCTCTTGCATGAGGAAGAAGACTGCTCAATAAATAACACCTTTTATTGAAAACGCCCATCTCTCTATTTCTCTGCATTCTGGTGAAACTAAGTATGCACTGCTGACTGAGTGAAATAGCTGTCTATTGTTTTCACACGACTCTAGAGATATACTCTTATTCTGAGGGAGCAAAGTTGTCATGTTTATGCGGTTGTCGGAAACTGAATCCCTTCTTGTCTGAGCCAGGGAATGTTCATCCCTCCCTATTCATTCAAGGAAGTTTCCAGTGACCTCTGAGCTAGCTGGCGCAAACCTGAATTAAGTTTAACATAGTCAGTAGAGACCTAGAAGACCTCAGTCCTACGTCTACACTGCTGTTTATGTTATTTCAATGAGCAGAGCCTATTGGGAAAATAGGAACTACACTACAGGATAAGGGAACAGAACACAAATAGGGTAGTCATGGATTGTGCCACGCGTCTTTGAGACCTCCTCCGCTGCAGAGGGTCTATCCGCTTAGGAAATTCTACAGCACACATACAAAGTAGGAAATACCTTAAAGCACCGTTTTTGTACTGGAAGAGACACCTTCCTATACAAAACCAATGCTTCCCACAACATAGACCCCCTTACATACTGTGCAAGGGGGGGCCTGCCTTTGCACATGTCAGTCAAAGAGTACCACTACAGTGACAGATCAGAACAGCACCACATCTTAGTAGATATAGCACTGTTCTGCTCTATCCATAAGCGCAGCACAGTGCATGCACTTTACTTGCTGCACTGTGCGACTTCTATGTAAATCTGTTCCTCAGTGTGCATTAAAGTATTACAATGCATCTGTAAAAGTCAGCATAAGCTGTCTGAAGCAAAACTGCAAGAAACTGTTGGTTTCACTCAAAAATTGACCCACTTGAACAACTAAATTTTTTGCAGTTTTATAGAGCCCGAACTTGCCCTGAATGTACCAGAGCACTTTACACGAGCACATTCATTTTTCAAGCATGGGCAGATTAAGTGATTTATCCAGATTCAAAGCTTTTTTTTTTTGGGACCGTTGTTCCTTAAAACATTTTGTACCCAAGGATCCGACCACTATTTGGCTTCCCCTGTCTTTGTAAAACTTGTCCAGATTCACAGGATGCTTGATCCTACCACCAAGACTCAAACCCGGTTCCCCAGCCTCAAGGTTGGCCGCTCTGGCCACTGCGCCACCTTTGTCTTTCTATGATGGTACTGTGCCATTCTAGTTCAGTACATGCAATGCAGCGGCTTCCTCTGTTATCTGGTAAAGGTTGGTTAAGTTAGCTTTTATGGAAATGAAACAGTTCAGCCCTTTAATCTTCGGTGGTTGGGATGTAGGACATTCAGTGGTGGCTGACACAGAGTAGCACAGGTGGGGCAGGGGTGATATTGAAAAATAAACAAAACTTGACTTACTTTGCTGCCGGACCGCTGCCTCGCCTTGCATCGTCCTCTGAAGCAGGAAGCACAGGCACCCTCCCATAAGCCAATCACAACACTCCAATGCAGCGTTCTGATTGGTAATGGAAGCCTGTGCATGTTCCCCACAAGGCTGCATAATGCAGCCTGGTGGGGCACATGCTAAGTGCGCAGGACTGTTTGGCCGGCTCAGGAGGGTGGCCATACCGTCATGCTCACTTACGTGCTTACCATTCCTTCCCTTGCTGACTTTGATGACAGCCAAGCCCCACCCCAACCCGCCCCGTAAAGCTGCGTGACTATGGGGAACAAATGATAATAACGTAGTATTATAATCATTTTATTTTTCCTCTTTCCACTGCAAAGAAATGTAGTGGGGCGGCGTTCCTCCGCCTTAGTGGATGAGCCACCACTGAATTTAGAAACTGTTAAATTCAGTAGCAGAAACAACTGTTATCACAGTTCTAAGAAAAGGCTAAGTATCATACCAGAGCTATGTAAACAAACCAAATACCATGAGAAGTGAATGCCCTTAAATCTTACAGTTTTGGAAGTTAATGACTTCCATTGCAAAATATTTGCAATTCAATAACTCCACCTTTTATTCTTAAAAAACTGAGAACAAAACTTAAAGCAAAGCAACCAAGCCAGGGACAGATGGCATGCTGTGGTTAGATGCCATCTATCTCGAAAATGTTTTCAAGATATCTTTCAGGCATGAAGATCAACAAGGTTTTCAGGCTTAATTCCATTAAATGCTGACAATTCGACATGGAAATTATGATTTTCAGGTCAAAGTGCAATGTTCTATAAATAGAACACTAAACACGTCGGATTTCTATTTAATATTAAAGCTTTTATGAAGCATTAAGTGCCTAGAATTTCCCAGGGCTCCTTAAAGCAGGCACATTTTGCACACAACCATGAAATGCAGACATAAAGGGAGCATGAGCTAAAATGTCTGTTTTTCGGGGAGGATTCATCTGTCAACCACTAAAGTAACATTTTGATGTGACATCTAAAACAATGTACAATATACGCAGGGGGGGAAAGCTGGTAGACTGCTGGCGACCCAGCTCCGCCAGCGAGAGGCGACCATGGCCATCCCTGCCATGCAATCTGTAGGAGGCGTGAACCTTACTTGCCCCTCATGATATAGGGAACAAATGTATTTCGTTCTATAAATCTCTTTTCATCCCGGGGGAACTAGCTGAGAAGGATAAATTGACTTCCTTTCTAAGGGATGGGGCCCTTCCTCATCTCTCAGACAAGGGCAGGGAGCTCCTGGACAGGGAAATCGCAGAAAGGAAACCACGCTAGCAATATCTAAAGTACCTTATCATAAAACTCCCAGGGATTTTGAGAAATGGTCTGTGCTGGGGCTTTCTATGTGGGGCTTACCTCGCTTCACCTCATTGATTCCAGGATAAGATCCTTTGTATGGGGCTTTTCAAGACTTCCTCTAGCTGCGTCGAAATTGAATGACCTTTGTAGCAGCGAAGGATTGAGCCTTCCGTCTATAGAGCACTACACCCTTGCCCTTAAACTCTCCCAGCTGGCTACCAGGGATTCAAGACCCGCCCCACTGGGTTTTACATTGAACGGCATCTACTATCTGCAGACATAGGCCTCTCTGCTCTATACGGAACAGGGAAGTGCCAGCAGGACCCAAACCACCCAGTACTATCACACAAGGCCTGTCAATGGGTGCATCGCTTACTAGAGTCGAACTCACGACTCCACTAGAAAGCCCCCTATGGACGAATGCTGACATATGCATCAATGGGCAGAGGCTATCCTGGCACCGATGGAAAGCAGTGGGTATACACACTCTCGGTCAGCTCCTCCATGATGGGGACTTCAAAACGTTTGCACAGATAAAGGAGGAGTTTGGCCTCCCCCCACCGCAATCATGATGATACATCCAACTGCAGCACTGTTTGAGGAAATGCCTAGGTCCGCGCCCATGGACCTTGTCAGCCTCACCAGTGGTGACAGATCTCTACATGTGGGGAAACACAAAGGGGTGATGTCCAGACTATATGCTGTACTATCATCTCACCTTTTCTCTCAACCCCTGTTGCAAGCTCCCTGCCCCAGATGGCAATCCTACTGTCAGTTTCTTATGAGGAGGACGAGTGGGCAGATACCTGAGAGGCCATGGACAGAGGCACCTGGGAGGCACAACTGAAGTTCTACCATGACTGGCACTGGCACCAAAGAAACTGAGTAGAGCGGGCCTACTTCCGGATGCAAACTGCTGGAGATGCGCGAACATGCGCTGCGATACAACACATATTATTATTATTATTATTAGGGTTTTGTAAAGCGCGTAGTAACCCGTAAGCATCCCAGCGCTAAGATCAGGACAGTCAAGAGGGTGACATAAGGGGGAGGGATGAGACATGGAGATCAGGGGAACAGGTGAGTTTTCAGAAGTTTTCTGAACCGGAGGTAATCTGGTTCCATCCTTAGATTACGGGGGAGGGCATTCCACAGGCGGGCCGCGTTGACAGAAAAACGTCGTCCGCCAGTACGTGCCCTCTTCACTCTGAAAATAGTGATAAGGTGTTCATGGTCAGAGCGAAGGGATCTTGTGGCTTTGTAGGGCCTGATGAATTTTTTGAGGATGGGGGGACCTTTATCCTGCAGGAGTTTATGGGACAGACAGAGGGCCTTAAATGTGACTCGCTCTCTCACTGGGAGCCAGTGAAGATACTTCAGGGCTGGTTTGGCCGAGGATCTAGCCGGAGTGTTGGTAAGAATCCGGGCCGCAGCGTTCTGGATCCTTTGCAGTTTGTTGAGGGTTGCTTCGGGGGCACCCAGATAGATGGCATTGCTATAGTCCAGCCTTGAAAGGATGAGGCCTTGGATGAGCAATTTCTGGAAGACAGTAGGGAGCAGGGGCAGAATTTTGCTGATAGATTTAAGGAGCCCGAAGCAAGTCCCAGCAATTTTTTTGGCTTGAAGGACAGGTCTTTTTCTAGCCAGATTCCCAGGCGCTTGATCTCGGTCTTGGGGACTGGAGGTTCACCCAAACAGGGGGGCCAGATGTTAGGGGGAAGGGAGAGCCCCTTTTGGCCAAGGAGTAGGATATCTGTCTTTGAACAGTTGAGTTTCAATGACGAACTATTCATCCAACCCTGAATTTCGGAAAGGCAGCTATGGAGGTTTGATGGTTTCTGGTTGGGATGAGATAGAGACACCACTAATCCGCGTAGCTGATGATTTTCACTCCAAACGGGATGACCACCTCCTCCAATGGGGACATGTAGACATTAAATAATGTTGGGCTTAATGATGAGCCCTGGGGCACTCCACATTGGAGAGGGGTTGCGGGGGAGCGGCTGTCGTTCTCCCAGACCTGGAAGGAGCGATGGTCTAGGAAGGATATGAACCAGGCCAGGGCAGTGCCCTCCACACCGATGTTTTTGAGTCGCTGGATTAAGACCCGGTGGTTGACAGTGTCGAAGGCCGCACTGAGGTCCAGGGAGATCACTACCACTGATCCTCCTGCGTCCAAAATGACTCTGGCCTCCTCCACTGCCGCAAGTAGGGCGATGTCCGTGCCTTGACCTGGGCGGAATCCGGTTTGCGAGCTTCTGAGCAAGTTGTTAGACTCCAGAAACTGGGAGAGTTTTTTGTTGACTAGCTTTTCAGTGATTTTACTGATTCCGGGGAGGAGGGAGATTGGCCTATAATTGGCCATGTCCAGTGGGTCCAGTGAAGGTTTTTTAAGGAGCGCCTTGACAACGGCCGCTTTCCAGCTGGGGGGGACTTTTCCCTGGAGCAGTGAGGAATTGATGAGGTCAGTTAGAGGAGGGGCGATCGTTGGGGCCACTTTTTTTAGAATGCGTAAGGGCACCGGGTCGCTAGGGGAGCCGCTTTTGATTGTAGCTAGCATAGTTAAAACCTCTTCAATAGTTACCGGGCCGAGAGAGTTTAGTTGGGTGGTGGTTGGGTTCGAAATAGTGTAGTCCTCCTCAATGAGACTGAGGTCAACAGGAGGTAGGGAGGCGAGAATTTTCTGGATTTTCTCGTCAAAGAATTTGGCCAATTTTAGGCATTTCTCTTCAGAGGTGTTGGAGTCTGGAAGTTTCTCTGGTCGCGGATATGAGACTTTGAGTAATTCTTTTAAAATGATGAAGGTTTCCCTGGCGGAGCAGGAGGAGTTTTTTATCCTTTCATCAAAGAATGTGCTTTTGGTATTGCGTAGGGCGAGTTTGTAGTTTTTTAAGGAGGTGCGGAAGGCGACTTTTTTACCTATGGATTTTTCCTTCCTCCAAGAGCGCTCTGTTCTTTTGCACTCCTTGCGTAAGAGGTTAAGATCAGGAGTGTACCAGGGAGCCGGGTTCACTCTTTTGACTTGTTTTAGGGTGGTAGTTTTAGGGAGGAGATCATCCAGTGAGTGGGTGAGCCAGGAGTTGAACTGGATGTCCGCGGTGACTGGGTCGGAGGCCCGGGGAGAAGGAGTGACCCTGAGTGTGGCGGTCCATTCTTCTGGCGAAAGTTTGCGCCAGCGTCGATCAGTGACCCGGGTTTTAGCCGGTAGGGTAGGTGGGACAAAGAGATGCCAGTAAATGGGTATCAGGAAATGGTCTGTCCATGGTAGGGGAAGAGGAGTGTGGGTTTTGAGGTCAGAGATGTTGGTTGAAAATGGGGTCCAGAAGGTGTCCTTTGTCATGGGTGGGCCCTGAGTTCGCTAGTCGGATGCCAAAAGATGTGAGGTCAAGGAGAAGTTCGGAAGCAGTTATGTCCTTGGGGTCTAGTAGATGGAGGTTCAGGTCTCCCAGGATTAGAAAGTTGGGAGTGGTAGTTGCCATCTGGGTGTCAACAAGAGCGCTTGAGAATTTGGCTGGGGCTCCCGGCGGGCGGTATATCAGTAGACCAGAAAGGGAGGATGCAGGAGATATCTGTAAGGCAAAGTGGCAGCTTTCGCAGTCGGCGATATTACCATCGTTGGTTCTGCAGGAGAATTGCTCTCTGTAGATTATTGCCGGGCCACCTCCTCTGCCAAGGGGTCTATTCTGAGAGTGGATTTGGTAGCCAGGTGGTAGAGCATTGACAATGTCAGAGTCAGAGCAGGGGGTGAGCCAAGTTTCCGTGAGGAACAGAATGTCGATGGCATGATCATGTACCAGGAGGTTGATTTCGTGAGAATGTTTAGGAAGGGAACTACAGTTAAGGAGGCCGAGCTGTAGGCTGTGGCATTCTACGACGGTAGGGGCCGGATTGCAGAGGTCAGAGTTAGTAATAAGGTTTTTCTCTTGAATAGATGTAGTTACACTTGGAGTTTTTCAAGGGATTAAGTGCAAGGAGCCTGTCTCTGGTGTAGGTAAGTCGACCAGCGGGAGAATCGGGCATAGTGACTGGGCCTGGGGCCGGCTGGGCCCGGACGGGCTCAGACGGGCTTGCCTTAGGCGCGCCTTCGGCGCGCAGACGGCGCGCCCGCTGCGCCCGTCCGCTGCACGTACGTGGGAAGCACATGTTATTATGGGGGTATTCGGGGCGTAGCCTCGTACAGGTGGGCGTGGCCTGAGGTCAGGCTCGCTAATGGCGGCAAGTGGGGAAAACCTGTCCCGCGGCAGCGTTTACCTCGGCTGCGCGGGGGTCAGGGATGCAAACAGAAGCCCCAGAATCGAGGTAGGAGTGGGCTGAATTAAAATATACACGTTACCACAGTTTTTTAAAAATCGGCTTTTGCGAGTTAAACTAAGCTCCCGGCTGTGCCTCAGGAGTGTCTGGATCTGGGGGCGAGCTCGTAGTCAGCTCTGTTATGTAGTCGGGGGGCGTGGCCTCGTACAGGTGGACGTGGCCTGAGGTCAGGCTCGCTGATGGCGGCAAGTGGGGAAAACCTGTCCCGCGGCAGCGTTTACCTCGGCTGCGTGGGGATCAGGGATGCAAACAGAAACCCCAGAATCGAGGTAGGAGTGGGCTGAATTAAAATATACACATTACCACAGTTTTTTCAAAATCGGCTTTTGCGCGTTAAACTAAGCTCCCGGATGTGCCTCAGGAGTGTCTGGATCTGGGGGCGAACTCGTAGTCAGCTCTGTTATGTAGTCGGGGGCGTGGCCTCGTACAGGTGGGCGTGGCCTGAGGTCAGGCTCGCTGATGGCGGCAAGTGGGAAAAACCTGTCCCGCGGCAGCGTTTACCTCGGCTGCGCGGGGGTCAGGAATGCAAACAGAAGCCCCAGAATCGAGGTAGGAGTGGGCTGAATTAAAATATACACGTTACCACAGTTTTTTAAAATTCGGCTTTTGCGCGTTAAACTAAGCTCCCGGCTGTGCCTCAGGAGTGTCTGGATCTGGGGGCGAGCTCGTAGTCAGCTCTGTTATGTAGTCGGGGGGGGCGTGGCCTCATACAGGTGGGCGTGGCCTGAGGTCAGGCTCGCTGATGGTGGCAAGTGGAGAAAACCTGTCCCGCGGCAGCGTTTACCTCGGCTGTGCGGGGGTCAGGGATGCAAACAGAATCCCCAGAATCGAGGTAAGAGTGGGCTGAATAAAAATATACACGTTACCACAGTTTTTTAAAAATCCGCTTTTGCGCGTTAAACTAAGCTCCTGGCTGTGCCTCAGGAGTGTCTGGATCTGGGGGCGAGCTCGTAGTCAGCTCTGTTATGTAGTCGGGGGGCGTGGCCTCGTACAGGTGGGCGTGGCTTGAGGTCAGGCTCGCTGATGGCGGCAAGTGGGGAAAACCTGTCCCGCGGCAGCGTTTACCTCGGCTGCGCGGGGGTCAGGGATGCAAACAGAAGCCCCAGAATCGAGGTAGGAGTGGGCTGAATTAAAATATACACGTTACCACAGTTTTTTAAAAAACGGCTTTTGCGCGTTAAACTAAGCTCCCAGCTGTGCCTCAGGAGTGTCTGGATCTGGGGGCGAGCTCGTAGTCAGCTCTGTTATCTAGGCGGGGGGCGTGGCCTTGTACAGGTGGGCGTGGCCTGAGGTCAGGCTCGCTGATGGCGGCAAGTGGGGAAAACCTGTCCCGCGGCAGCGTTTACCTCGGCTGCGCGGGGGTCAGGGATGCAAACAGAAGCCCCAGAATCGAGATAGGAGTGGGCTGAATTAAAATATACACGTTACCACCGTTTTTTCAAAATCGGCTTTTGCGCGTTAAACTAAGCTCCCGGCTGTGCCTCAGGAGTGTCTGGATCTTATGCGAATGCCCATCGACACAACCCTTCTAGTTCTTTGCGGGCCAGGTCCTGGGCACCTCCTGGCCCCTGCACCTGCCATTCACTCCCGCCGCTATTCTTCTGCAATACTTACGGCACTTACCAGAGCGATAAAACTGACAAGTCTCTTCCATACCGCATAGGCCACAGCTAAAATATGAATCCTATGACAATGGAGGTCAACAACACCACCATCACAGGAGGCCTGGCTAGTGGCTTTCATCTACACTGCCTCACACGAACGAATGATTTATAATCTACAACAGTGGTTCCCAAACTTTGGACTCCTGAGGACCCCCACTGAATCACTACTGGAAGCCGGGGACCCCCAAGCAATTTGTACAATTTCAATTTCAAAAAATTAAAACAGTACTTCGCAAAAAATACACAAACAAGTACACACCAAACAAATACGTGCATCAATAAAGCTTTTATTATTTTATATTGAAAAATATGCAAAAATCAAAACATTTTAATGGGAAGGATGGTGCTGCATCTCGGCTACTAACTTTTCAATGTTTGGTTTTATTTCAGAAAGTTGAATCCTTAGGTCAGATTCAACATTTTGCAAGCGATTTCTGCACTTATTTTTAAGGTACATAAGATTTGAGAAAGCCTTCTCACATAAATATGTGGTGGGGAAAGGAAGTAAAACCTTAAGTGCCTTGTACGATAATTCAGGGTAATCTGTACGTACATGCAGCCAAAAATTTGTCAGACTCAGAGCCTTTACCTTGAATTGAAGTTTAAGTGCACTATCTGTAGAGATTTCAATCAAACCGTTTTCTTCAGATGCGGTCAGCCCCATTACATTGTCAATATCTACATTAAAAGGATCTTTAATCCAGTTTTTGCTTTCATCTGGAAGTGGAAAGTACTGACGAAAACTACACCGCATATCTTGGATATGCTGGATAAACATTTCTAACACTTTGTTCGATAATTCATCATCAGCAGATTCCAAGAATGTCTTCAGGTTCTGAAAAGAATCAAAATTTCTTTGTGATAAGCGACGAGCCCATACTTCTAATTTTTTTATCATTGCCTCAATCTTGTCTTCGACATTAAAAATTGTGATACCTACTCCTTGCATACTCAAATTGAGTGCATTTAAATGGGTGAAGATGTCTGCCATATATGCCAGCATAGCTAGCCAAGTATAGTCATGTAAGCGCTCATGAAGTGGAAATGGAGATTCCAGTTCAGTGAAGAAAACTCTGATTTCATCTCTTAATTCAAAAAGCCGAGACAAAACTCTACCACGAGACAGCCATCGGACATCCGTATGCATTAAAAGCTGATGATGATCACTATCCATGGACTGACAAAGCTGTTCAAAAAGCCTTGAATTTAGAGACCTAGCTTTGATAAAATTTACAATTTTAACTGACTCATTCAAGACCTTTTTTAATTCCTCTGGTATCTTCTTATTGGCTAATGATTCTCGATGAATGCAACAATGATGCCATACAACTGAAGGGTTAATTTCCCTTATTCGTGCTACAAGTCCAGTTAGTCTCCCAGACATGGCACGTGCCCCATCTGTGCTGATTCCTATGCATTTGGACCACTGAATTCCATTTGATGTCAGAAAATCATCGAAACTGTTGAAGACCTCTTCAGCAGTGGTGTGTATCAAATAGCAACAGAACAGTAAATCTTCAATAATGTTCCCCTCAAAATCATATCTAACGTAGCACAGGAGATGAGATTTATTTGCTATGTCTGTGGTTTCATCTACTTGCAGGCTATAATGCAGACTCTTACAAATTCTTTCGATCAACTGTTCCTTTATATTGTCTGAAATGTTGTCAATTAGCTTTTTTACAGTGTTATTAGATAATGGCACCAAATGTAAATCTTTTGCTGCTTTTTCTCCAACCATTGCTGTCACCATGGCTTTAGCAGCAGGTACTATTAGTTCTTCAGCAATTGTATGAGGTTTTCCAGCTTTTGCTATGAGCATGGACACTTCATATGAAGCTTTCAGAGCATTTTCATTAACAGATCCTGTTGCAGTTTTCTTAATTATCTTTCTACTTTTTAGGAGCTCTTGCTCTTTATTCTTGAAGAATTCTATGGATTTAGTTGCATGTTCTTTATGCTTAGTTTCCAAGTGTCTTCGTAATTTAGAGGGTTTCATGGCCTCATTTGACAACATTTCATAACATAGCACGCATTGTGGTTGCAGTTCATGTTCTGAACCTGAACATGTGAAACCCATTAGTAAATATTCACCATCGTACCTCCGGCACTTCCTTTTCTTTTCACTTAAATCACTTTGTTTTGACCATGATGGCCCATCATTGATTTCTTCAGTGGCTTTCCGCTTAAGGTTAAGCCAGCGATCCATCTTCCTTATGTTTCGGATACAAATGACAAGTCTATTTCACAGCAGGTAATGGAATCAATTTCTATCCAAGCTTTTTGGTGAGGCACGTAGTAGACCTTCACTACTTTACCTACTACAGGTTGCCCTCATCCGATATTTCCGAACTACATATGCTTTGACGTTTAGAGATGAAGCAGCACCTGTAAGAAGATTTTAACACTGTATCAGCACTTGTTGAAAAGACAGAGGACACTAGCAAATCATATGCATAGATATGAGAATCTTATGTACACTGATTCAAGATATTTCCACTCGCTCAGTTTAATTAAACATAGCTCATTCATTGGCCTCCATTGTGGAAGCAGTCCATTGTTGATTGTTGTTAATATGGGAAAATATGATCAGGGTTTGAGTTAAGCGAGAACACTTCAGAAATTCCTTTTGTGCAAGAGATGTCAGTATGGTATCTGCACAGGAGGCATATTGTTTCAGGAAGATCATGGAGCAATGTTATTCCAATTACCATAAACACCTGTTAGGCATAATCTTTAGTCACAGACAGTAGAACAATATTTTACCACCAATGGGTGACCAGTGCATTTAAGGCATATTTTAGAGAGGCCTCACATGGCACCTGACAAGACCCTCTCCTGTTAAGGTGCCCACTGCCTCCATCCCCTGCCAACAACAAACCACAGAGGCTATTAAGTGGTCCTGCTAAGGGAGCATATTCCACAATCGTTCAGGCATACACAAATAGGATTTTTACACAGGAGCAACTCGTAGCGCCCCGAAGACCCTAGCAACTGGTTCCTCCATGTTCAGTCCTGTGAACCTTCATAATTTTTTATTTTTTTTTAAGAGTTCTATATAGCGCAACTAGACCCGAGGATATCAGGTATCAGAGAACTTTACATGACCCCCAGTTTTGTTACAGAAGGACTCATTTTTGTTAGGCACAGGGAGACAAAGTGATTTGCCCAGAATCACAGGATGTTGAGCGTCCCTGCTGAGACTCATACCCGGTTCACCAGCTTCGAGGTTGACCTCGCATAACAGGACGGCCCTGTTCAAAGTCAGAAGGGGAGTAGGTCTTTGTTAGTGTGCAAACAAATCCCCAAACAGAAATATATTACTTTGTCAACCTGGTGATCAGTGATATGTAATTGATTCTTTTGTCGAAGCAAAACACTTTTTGAATTCCAGCTCAGTCTCCCCCTGGAGGGTCAGTGGTACAGTCCTCACTTCCGTGAGTCTATCAGATGAGTATTTCCATTACAGTCCTCTTTAAATTTAGAAGCAGGGGCGAGGTGGGGCTGAAAGAACGAGCATTGGCATAGCCAATAGGTCTCGCCTTTGGGACCTTATAAGTGTTTAGCCAGAGATTTTGACTTTGCCTACGTCTTTAAGCTGTGTTGTACAGAAGTCTTGTCTCCTTTCTGGTGAAGAATTGGCTTGGTAGTTTAGTCTGCCCTGTTCCCATGATGCACTGGGCCAGGGACAGACTGATTTGCATATAGCCAGGTTCTGAGCTGGGATGGGGCAGTGAGATAAATAACGGTGATGGATCAAGCCCTGATCTTTGGACTGGGTAAGAGTGGTCTGTTTAACTCAGACACTCTGTTCATCACCACCCCCTTTTTGTAAATCGTACAGAAGTCTGCAGCATGCTGGAAAGTTATAATAAAGAGATGGCAGAAGCAAACTCCACCCAGACTTAATTGTGGGTTAGGCACAGGGCCCGGCTGGCCAAAGGCTGTGCACATTGGGAAGGGAACCCTTTCAGAAGTTGAGTTTACTTGTTAGTATAGTTTGACAGGGGGAATTTGTTATTCTAAAACGAAGTACTCTTTTAATTGAAAAAATATTTTATTGAATTGAGAAGAAAAGATCTAAAAGTGCAACAACTACAGTCCATTGATAACTATAATAAAATAATAAACGACCGCTTGTGAACCCAAAAATAAATTGAGAAGCACGAGGTTAACAGAGGCGAGATAGCGCTTACTGACAAATGAAAGACTGTGGTACAAATATGGGAAATTTCAAACTACACATTTGGCTAGATAGGCGAAATTATAGTAGGCAGTTTAAAATCTCTACCAAACTGCGGATTACGTCCAGTTCATGTGAGGCAGTTGTGTGAGTCAGGCACATGCACATCAAACACCATCAGCCTCGGTATCAGACTTCAAAGGAATCTGCTCCCAAGCCGCTCCCCCACCCCCTCGCCACAGCAATTCCGACAATGTATTACAGTAACCTTGCTCCTCAAATGCTGTTGCTGTGTTGCCATCTCTCTAGGGACACTCAGCTTGAAAACACTCGACTTGCTAGCTGCAATGATGTCTGCCCTGCCACCATTTACTTCAGATCCTCACCGCCTCACCCACCCTCACACAACCTCACTCACCGTCACTCACCCACCCTCACACCTTCACCCTCTCACCCTCTCACCCTCACACACCCTCTCACCCTCACACACCCTCACACCCCCTCACCTCACGCCACACATGCCTCACACTGCTGCACACTGCTGCATTACTCATACTACTGCATGCTGCACACTGCTGCCCGCTGCACACTGCTGCCCGCCTCACACTGCTGCCCGCCTCACACTGCTGCACACTGCTGCACACTACCGCACGACTCACTGTTGCACGCCACCCACTGCTGCACGCCACACACTGCTGCACGCCACACACTGCTGCACGCGACACACTGCTGCATTACTTACACTGCTGCATGCTGCACACTGCTGCACGCCTCACAACAGCACCGCATCACTCTAGAACACCACCACATCACTCTGGGACAGCACCACATCACTCTGGGACAGCACCACATCACTCTGGGACAGCACCACATCACTCTGGGACACCACCACATCACTCACAGACACCCCCACATCACTCTGCGATGCGACACCACCACATCACTCTGGGACACCACCACATCACTCTGGGACACCACCACATCACTCTGGGACACCACCACATCACTCTGGGACACCACCACATCACTCTGGATCACCACCACATCACTCTGGGACACCACCACATCACTCTGGGACACCACCACATCACTCCAATACACCACCACATCACTCCAATACACCACCACATCACTCAGCCCAACCACATCAGCACTCAGCACCACAAAAGCATCACTCAGCACAACAGAACTGTCCTTGCTTGCTACCAACAAGCATTGCCATAGCTAATAGGACTCGCATTAGGAAAGTGTAAGCTATTGGCTTTGTAAATAACAATGCTATTAATTTATATATTTTCAAAGCCAACACATATTAAAAAAATTGTCATTTACAATACCAATAGCTCACACTTTCCTAATGCGAGACCTATTGCATTGCAAATGCTTGTTTAAAAATACAAGCTTGCCTTTGTCTCCACTCATGGTGTATGGCAGGTACCACTAGTCAGAGTGTCCACTGCTGTGTTAGCACGCTGGATTGTCCAATTCATGATATCTCTCTTTTATTTAACATCCAGCAGATGCATACTGTGCGGGCATCTTGGTCCAAGCACTGCACTTCTGTAATGGGCTCACAGCCCATAATTAATGTTAGAAGGGTTATGCATGTAGCAAAGGGCACAACCTATGTTAGGGGATTTGTGGTGCGGGGGGCAACAGGAAGAAGTTGAGAGACTAAAGCATCACTCTGGGACAGCACCACATCACTCTGGGACACCACCACATCACTCTGGGACAGCACCACATCACTCGGCGATACGACACCACCGCATCACTCTGGGACACCACCACATCACTCTGGGACACCACCACATCACTCTGGGACACCACCACATCACTCTGGGACACCACCACATCACTCGGTGACACCACCACATCACTCGGGGACACCACCACATCACTCGGGGACACCACCACATCACTCGGGGACACCACCACATCACTCGAGGACACCACCACATCACTCGGGGACAACACCACATCACTCGGGGACACCACCACATCACTCTGGGACACCACCACATCACTCTGGGACACCACCACATCACTCCAATACACCACCACATCACTCCAATATACCACCACATCACTCCAACACACCACCACACCACCACATCACTCCAATACACCACCACATCAGCACTCAGCACCACAAAAGCATCACTCAGCACAACAGAACTGTCCTTGCTTGCTACCAACAAGCATTGCCATAGCTAATAGGACTCGCATTAGGAAAGTGTAAGCTATTGGCTTTGTAAATAACAATGCTATTAATTTATATATTTTCAAAGCCAACACATATTTAAAAAAATTGTCATTTACAATACCAATAGCTCACACTTTCCTAATGCGAGACCTATTGCATTGCAAATGCTTGTTTAAAAATACAAGCTTGCCTTTGTCTCCACTCATGGTGTATGGCAGGTACCACTAGTCAGAGTGTCCACTGCTGTGTTAGCACGCTGGATTGTCCAATTCATAATATCTCTCTTTTATTTAACATCCAGCGGATGCATACTGTGCGGGCATCTTGGTCCAAGCACTGCACTTCTGTAATGGGCTCACAGCCCATAATTAATGTTAGAAGGGTTATGCATGTAACAAAGGGCACAACCTATGTTAGGGGATTTGTGGTGCGGGGGGCCACAGGAAGAAGTTGAGAGACTAAAGCAAACCTTTCTGCTACAGTGGAAATGCTATTTCAAAGTGGTAGGTGATCATCGAAATGAAAACTGTGGCAATATTCACACAATCATACTATTTTTCAAAGTTGTAAGTCAGCAAAAACAAATCGCAACAGTGCCCTGTGTTAAAATGTTTCCTTCATAAACTTCAATGGTGGGGGCTAGCATGTAATGTTGGTGGGCCAGAGGCTGTGGTCAAAGCAACAGGCTTAAGTATTGCGCCTTCTGATAAGACTGGAAAAACCACTGCAAAGAACTCGAGTGGAACACTTTTTTTGTAAAGGTCAACTGGAAAATAAAGACTAGTCTCTATGTAACTGCTCCACCTCCTAGCAAACATCACTGGGAAGTAATTCCACAGGTGAAGTATTTTCAGACAAGATGGGCTCTGGTCAGTGATTTTTGTTTAGTATGTTAGCTACTTGCATAATGTGTTGTGGCGCCTGAAGACCGCAATAAAAAGCAAAGAGCGGTTTATTTAAAATGAACCTTGAGACTGAAAGTATACCCACAACTCTATTGTCCACCGGACAGAGCAACAGTGCATATAGGATAGCCATTCTTGAGCATTAGAAAGTACGTGACAGTGTGGATACGTTATTGTACACATGTAAATATAGAATACTGGGGCAAGCCAAAGAGGCCTGATGGGCACGTTTTGCAGGTTGTTGATACTGCTGCAACAATAAAAAAAGAAAGCCCTCCTTGCACTAGGGGGCGGCAAAACCACAGACATTAATCTTCATTTATTTATGACTGGTTGCCTGGAATTCTGTTATTTTCTCACATGGTCTTTAATCCGGGAATGCCAGCTCGTTTGGAAGCTGCACTTATGTTTGTTTTCAGTGAAAGGAAAGGAAAAGATTAAAACCCATGAATCATTTTAACTAAAGGGCAGTTGTGGCAAGCGCACTTATTTCCAAATATAATCACTCATCTGGTATGCTGTAGTCCTGAGTGAATGTGTGACAGATTTTAGACTACTTTCTTAAATGCAATTACAAAACAAAACAAACAACAAATCTACACACAAACACGCACACACAATTAAATACTTACATGCAGTTCCAGAAGAAGAGCCCTCCTGCCCGTTCGACGTGCTCCAGCGCTCTTCAAACTCGCCACGCAGCTGCTTCCAGGGCAAATGGGGACGGATAGCAAAATGCCCAGGGGCAGGCCTGGTCACAAGCAGAACAGGAACCACACGCACTGCTGTGCGAGCTCGAGGTCGGTGGTGGGCAGATTGATTAACACAATATAAGGGCAATCACCCTTCAGCTTGCACCTTTAGCTGAAGGGTGATTGGCCCGATTTAATCGCAGTCATGCCGCCCCTGGCGCCAAGGACATTCACACCTCTCCTGTGTGGGGAGCCTGAGGGGCAGATTGCATGGCAGTGTTGGCGCCCGGGCGCCAAGTATATTCACACCTCCTTATGTGCTGCGAGGGCTCGTGAGTGTTTAGTTTTTATTCCGACGTTAGGCAATCAAGTCCTGCGGACCCCCTGGGAATGTGTCACGGACCCCTGGGGGTCCGCGGACCACAGTTTGGGAAACGCTGATCTACAAGATCGATCCGACCTGTTTCTACAGACATGGGCACCCCTCCTATGCACAGAGTATGGTGGTGGGGGAACCACACAGCACGGGACTCAGACCCCAATCACGCCTGCCACACATTCCCATCTCCACAAGACATATAGACCACAACGAATAACACCACTCTACACAACAAGTCTACCCCCGTACTGTGGCCGGTTCACACACTTCTACGTCTGCCCCCCTCCCCTACACACTCTGCGCAGAATATATACCCAAAAATTCACCCCAATATCTCCACCCCTAATCTGTCATCCTATAGAAACCAGGACCACTTCTAGCGCCTACCCTGCCTGCCTATATTTGTCTCTCCCACCCTCCTCCCATCCCCTCATATGTGACCCCCCTTCTTCATCCCCCCATCCCCACCCCATTCCCCCTCCTCCAGCATTCCAGCCCCTCCTTTCCCATTCCCTCTTGCCAGCTACTCAGAATTGCAGACCCTTAGCAAAAGGACCATCTTTTCCATCCTGAGGTCCGCGGAGGAGACCACCGACGCCCCCAGAAAGGGTTGTACACCGGATCCCCTTGCAAAAATGTAAATGTAAAATGTAGTAGTATTTGTATAGCGCACCGAATCGACCCCCGAAAGGGTATCTCAGGCGCTTGTACGCATACCGCTTTGGAACCCTTCCTGGCTTTTTCCTGTGAAGTACCCACTCCGGGGCACCCCCAAGGTGAAGCCAGGCATCCTAGCGTTGTTGGGGCCGTTGTGGAGATTAAGCAAGCTATTGCCCAGAGTTGCAGAGTGGGACCCATGATTAGAATAGGCACTGAGGCGAGAATTATCAGGTTCGCGGAAATTGAGCCCAAGACCCGCCGAGGAGGGAATTGAACCCTGGTCCTGGGCTAGACATCTGCATCAGGGTCTGCCGCTGTAACCATTGAGCCACACCTCTCCACACTTCTCCACACTTCTCCATTGAGCCATTCAATCAATCAATCAAAGACATTTATAGAGCGCACTACCTACCCGTAGGGTCTCAAGGCGCTTAGGGGGGGGGTGCCGTTACTGCTCGAACAGCCAGGTCTTGAGCTTCTTTCTGAAGGAGAGGTGGTCTTGGGTCAGGCGCAGGTCGGCCGGGAGGGAGTTCCAGGTCTTGGCTGCCCGGTAGGAGAAGGACCTTCCTCCTGTTGTCGCTCTACAGATGCGTGGGACGGCGGCGAGGGCGTGGCTGGCTGATCGGAGGTGGCGTTTGGGAGCGTAGAAGTTGATTCGGTTGTTGAGGTAGCTCGGGCCTTGGTTGTGTAGGGCTTTGTGTGCGTGGGTGAGGAGCCGGAAGGTGATTCTTTTGTTAACGGGGAGCCAGTGCAGGTCTCTCAGGTGTCCGGAGATGTGGCTGTTTCGTGGGATGTCGAGGATGAGTCTGGCTGAGGCGTTCTGGATCCGCTGGAGTCTCTTCTGGAGCTTGGCGGCGGTTCCGGCGTAGAGGGCGTTGCCGTAGTCCAGTCGGCTGGTGACGAGGGCCTGGGTGACGGTCTTCCTGGTCTCCGTGGGGATCCACCAGAAGATCTTCCGAAGCATGCGCAGGATGTTGAAGCACGACGAGGAGACGGCGTTGACTTGCCTGGTCATGGAGAGGGAGGAGTCCAGGATGAAGCCCAGGTTGCGTGCGTGGTTCGTCGGTTTGGGTGCGGTGCCCAGGGCGGGGGGCCACCAGGAGTCGTCCCAGGCGGAGGGCGAGGAGCCCAGGATGAGGACCTCCGTCTTGTCTGAGTTCAGTTTCAGGCGGCTGGTCGTCATCCACTCGGCTACCTCTTTCATCCCTTTGTGCAGGTTGGCTCTGGCGGCGGCGGGGTCGTTGGTCAGGGAGAGGATCAGCTGGGTGTCGTCGGCGTAGGAGATTATGTTGAGGTTGTGTTGGCGTGCGATGGCCGCGAGGGGGCTCATGTAGACGTTGAAGAGGGTAGGGCTCAGCGAGGATCCTTGAGGGACGCCGCAGATGACTTCGGTGGCCTCTGACTTGTACGGTGGTAGCCACAATTCTCCACACTTCTCCTTTCTGCCCCTATTCCCCCTCCCTGCAGCACCACTTTCCTCCCACTTATACTCCCCACCACACACCCCGTCCAAACACTCCCACACCCATGCGAACATACACAGCCCCGAAAACCCCACGAGCACCGCCGCTCCCTTGCTCAGCTATACACAAGCATGTCCTCCCAGAACTACAATCTCCCCCCATCCTTCAGGACCGCCCCCAGGTGCACTTGTGGCGATCAAGGGGGAGTCGACTCGCCTTCAGAGGTACTAACGCCGGATACCCGATAATTTATCACCTATAGAGAGATGCTGACAGCCCCAGAATGCATGACCTCACACCCTTGAACATTTATACCCCCCGGGATAGAGTGCAGACGAGTACAATCCCAGAGGGCACCCAGCCCTACCACATCTCTTCCCGTTAATATGATACGTATATCATCCAAGGTATTATAATATATGGATATTGTATCTGATTGTAGGATGATGATTCTCCATGTTGTATATCCTCATTGTTTATCAATAAAGAAATACTACACACAAAAAAGATGGCGTCCTCAATCCCCTAAGGAGAGATGGCAACAAAAAGTCCCTCTGTGGGGCCAAAGTAGTCAATCCATATCTTTGGTGTGACTATCCTTCAGAAGTAGTTTTCTGGTTTTCTGTTAGTTTTGATGCATTAGACTGGATAGCGCCAGTCATGCTGTGGTACAAGATTTGGACATGCGAGGACACGACCTTCAATAGGGAAGTAATTTATGATTGCCTGCAGCAAGCCGAGGGCTCTAAGCAGCCATGGCTGGCCTATGTCAAGAAATTTTTGAATTCCATCGGCCAACCAGAATTCTTTTCAAACCCAACCTCATGTGCCCAAATGTCAAAAAAAGCATTAAAAGAGACATGCCTTGGTCTATTGGAGGAGAGGAGATATTATCTAGATGGGAATAAGTCTACCATCGTAGCCCATCGCCAGATCCTCCATGATCATGGCCTTCATCCTTATCTGGCGCCAAATTTTTCATGTTATCACAGAATGCTTTTAGCACGAATGAGGACGGAATCTTTTTTTAGGCTAATAACGTTTCCTGTTCCAAATGACTGGTCTGGGAAGTTGATAAAATGCCCGTGTGATGGAGTAGCCACCCAGTCTAATATACATTGTATCCTTTTTTGCCAGTATTATCAGTGGGGGAGGAAAAAACACCTGCTACCACTATTAAAGTTGTGGGGTTTGAGAAGTTGTAAACCTGCCCTCCATAGATTGCATTTGCTCCAAGATGAGCTTACTATTGTAGTGGTGATAAAATTTTTGTCGTTCATCATAAAATGTAGAGGAACCATGAGAAATGATTAGAAGGGTGAGGGTTTGTATGAGTATTATCTTGTGCCTAATAACACCATATAATACATAAATATGTTATATTTACCTCAACCGTTTTATTAACCTAATGAATTTATCTTCCTACCAAACGAATTTTATGAAAAGATTTTATGGTTTTTAAGATTAGATTAACTGATTGATAAGTGTAATGAAGTGTATTCGTTGCAGTGATTTTTTAATCATCAAGTTTTTAATGTTGCGTTTTTGACTGTATTTTGTATTGTTTGCTTTTATGGTGTTTGTTAAATACCGAATAAAGCTATCTTTGAATCTTGAATCTTTATTTTCTCCATGTCCTAGCTATGGCTTCTTCACCACCTTACAAATAATGTACCTCCTTTCATCAAGATCAGTTTGTTGGCAATCTCTATGGTGCTCTCTGTGTGAGTATTTCAGTCCATAGCATCACCTCAGCAGTGGCAGCTGGGTAAGTTTAAAGTGGGGGGAAGGAAGTTGGGGGGGTCTGAGGCGGGAATCGACCCTGGTCCCGGGCCAGAGCTCTGCATCAAGGTCTGCCGCTCTAAACATTGAGCCACACTTCTCAACTATTAGACCTAGCCATATGCAAATCAGTTTTGGACATGCTCCAATAAGAACCGTCTAGCGGCCCAACAACTAAGCCAGGTCCTCTCCAACATGGTGCACAAGCAGCGCAAGACCATACTTGCCTGATTGTGCCTCTTCAGTTGGGTGCAGCTTGGTCCCAGTGGCAGACAAGAATGCCAAAATCAATCAATATATGGACAATACCCAGATTTATTTGCAGGTATCATCAGGAAGCAACAACTAATGCCTGAAGAACTGCTGATCCATGCTCGAATATCAACAACAAATCAGCAGCTCAAGTCCCCAAAAATGGAACCTGAACATGGAAGCAAACATGGTAAACAAGGCACAGGCAGTGCAAATGTCTATCACTTTCATTCCCTTCAGCCAGGGTCCATGGCGTTAGAAGGCCTGTCTCTTTTTAATATTGGATTATAGATATTTGCATTGGACTCGAAGGCAGCTCTTTCTAAATGTGAAAAAAAAACGTGTCCCTAATGGCTAAGTTCCCTCCCTGTTTGGCCTCATCTTTAACACACATATCAGTGTCTGACTTTGACTGAGACTGTGTTGCCATGATGACCGTGTCTGTCCAATCAGTTCCACCAATGCTTGTGATTGCACAGACGTCAGACGTCAGACGTCAGACGTCAGATTCTCTCAAAGAATCTAAAATGCACTCATCATTCATCGGTAGGCTCTCGGAATACATGGCATCTGGGGTTGGGACATCCTACAGACACGCTTATGGGAAATTTCTTAATTCAATGGGTAATAATTAACACTTCAGGTCAAAGGTTATGTACTTTGGCGAAAGGGCATGCTTGCCTCAGGGGATGGTAAATAGGAAGATACGGGAAAGTACTTGAAACTACAAAGAGTTTGAATAGAGGCTGGAAAATAAATAAAGGAACTAAAGTCCCTGCGCCTGAGTGCCCCACAGGAGACAAGAAGCGCTCTACAAATCTACTGATTATTAGATTTTACATTTCGTGATGAAGCATATTGCCAACTAAGAACAGAGCTCTTTTCATGCACTTATTTTTGACTAATGGGAACAAGGTAAGTATATTTGAGAGAGTTTGTGAGAATGTGGTGCCTGAGGTCCCAGGTCAGTCAGAGACCCTCCCCCCAAAGAATGTATTCCGTAGTAAATAGTTGGGTTCGTGGGTTTTTTAGTCGGGTCTCGACGTTTGTCGGATTTCACCATGGATTTTTACGTATCCACAGACAAAAACGCACACACACCCTCTAACTCCCTAGTCCCTATTTTTAAGGTCTTAAACTATGTTGGCTAGTTTTGGAAAATATTGTATATTAAGCACCCCTAACATTCCACACTCCTCTCCCTTTCCACTTCCCTTTAATCCCCCTTATGCTCTGCTGCTCATTTAATGTATTTTGACACAATATGCTAGTGTGGGTGTTGTGAAATCTGAAGGCCACACACCCCCAGTTCTACTGACCAAGCTTCGCCCCTGGTTAATGGGCTATAATTGTAACAATTGGAGTTTTTTTTATCACAAGTGTCCTTGGGCCATAATACCACTCCAGCAGTACATGACCTAGAGCAGTCTGCAGCTTCCATTAGAAAATCATGTAGGTTTACGCCCCCGAGTGCAGTATGACACTTCAATTACACCTGCTATGCTATGCAGATTTCTAAAGCGCATGGCTACCCGAAGACTTCACAGCGTTGGCTGAGACATAGGGGTCCGATTTAAACTCGTTAGGCAGTACTGTACCTTACTATGCTCTTATCTGAAGTAACTTGTAACGCAACGATCCTAAATGTAAAGCGCTCTGATACCCTCTTGGGTCAAGTTTGTGTTATATAAAACTTTATAAATAAAATAAACTGTCCTGAACAAATCCGTTCCGGACTCGTTTCCAAGCAAATCGGATCTTGCAAGTTCGAACTACTGATTACGATGTTTCCTAACACCGTTCGGTTGGACTCCCATTGACTTCAATGGGAGCCTGTTTTCTGGCCAACAGCACAAGCTCCCATTGACAAAAGGGGTGGTTGGGGAAAACTTTGCACCCTGTGGCGGACACCCCATTGTGCCTGCCACATTGTGCATGGTTGGGAAGAGCCCTCCCCTGAGCACCCCCACGGGCTAAATTCGTAAACCTCCAGGTGAAAGAGGGGCCCGTAAAGAGACTCCAAAGACCAATTCTGACAGCCGTTACGTCTCGGGCAAACCAAATAAGAATGGCTGTCCGAAACGGTCATCACAATCGCTCATCCGGAAACCGTGTCCATAGAGCTGTATAATTCAGCTCCAAAAGACTTGGACTGTCTCAATGCCTTTCGGACCCGATTTGGACTGCCCGTACAGTTTCCGGGCATCGTAATCGGTCGTTGGGAAATCTGTACGATTATGTTAGAAACAAGGGTTCCGAATCGCATTCTGAAATACCGAATCCCACCCGGAACCTTTCCTAACAACATCGTAATCAGCCCCTTAGGGCTGGAAAGTGGAAGGGCTATTCGTGGGGGTGAAGCCAAGCCTTAAGCATTTTCCTTAACTGAGGCTCATTGTGTTGGCATCTTAATTCTAGGGGCTGATTGTTCCAGAGTTTGGGAATGAGATATTAAAAGGCCTTGCCACCTCATCTGGCCTTGTGAATTCGAGGCATCGTCAGGACTCACTCAGGATCTTAGTGCCCTGCTGCTAGGATAGGCGGTCAGGAGTGCTCTGATCATTGAGGGTCCTTTGGAGTTAAACACTCTATGTGCCAAACAGAGTGTTTTAAATGTTTATCCTATCCTCAATGGGAAACCAGTGCAGAGATGACAGGGCCTTGTTTGCTGAGGCACATTTTGAGACCTTGTGTAGGATACTTGCTGTCACATTTAGCACCTCGTAACTGGTTAGCCAGGCAGTATTTTTTGTATTTAAAAGATGATGTTTAGCCATTGATACAAATTCAAACATGGCTTACTCAATGAGAGATATATAAAGATTTAACATGAGAACATAGGTTCAAGGTAACCTACTGGACAATATTCCGAAAGCAAGAATTTGAATTATCCTGAGATCAACCCCCTTGTAGACCTGAAACAGAGCAGATATGTTTAAGTTAGGGCAATATGTAAAAAGTGTTTATGCAGGATCAAAACAGTAGTAAAGTCGAATTACCTCCTCGTTAGTCTTCCTCGCCACATGACTTACATAGTGAGCTTCAGCTCCACGACAGAACCCTCCAAAGTAAAAAAAGCCTCCCACCCCCTCCCAACATGGCCGACCAGTCACACCTGACCTCTATAAGAGGCGGGCCGGCTCAACCAATAGCCTGTTTTTTTTGTTCTGCGCGATTCTCTCCAGAGGCGCTGTACAGGTAAGATGGGCCGGCGTTAGCTGGCCCATGGGTTTTGGGGTTGAGGATCCTGCTTTAGCGGTCCCTGATGCCTTAAACTCAAAATCCCCCCCCCCTCTTCCTTCCCCCGGTCCTGTGGGGCCGGTTAGGTGCTGCTATAGCGTACCAGGGGTTTACGGGGGGGGGGGCGGCCGGGGATGTGGGGTGTTTGGACATTCCCGTGTCTCCCCAGGTCGTTACTGTAGGGCCCTTGCCACTATGTGGGCTTTTGGGTCCAGCACTGGGGGTTCTCCTGTATGGGGCTCCGTTTGCTTTTATGCGCCTATGCGTTTGCTTGCATGACTCTGATGTGAAGCAGGCATGTGATACACCCATCGTGTGGCTGGACTGCACAATGGGAATCTGGTTATCCTGGGCTCAATCTCTGCTCCCCTATTTTAGACTGCGTTTGGCTAGCATGCGGAAGTGAATGAGCCGCTGGTGGTTCGAGCCTCATGCCGGGCTTTGGCTCAGCTTTCATGAGGTTTCTGCCTGAATATGCGCTCTAACTTCGTGCACCGAGAGTTATAGATGCCTGCTCTCGCGTGCTGGAGCCTAGTCTGGGGCAGCGGATTACACATGGTTTTTTTCAGCGCTTCTGCTAAGGCTTGCGCTGTGCCTGGCCGGGTGGTGTGCCTCGGAATGAAGACGGCACTTACTGGGGGCGGCGAGGCGGCGGGGGCGGGCTCGGTCCTACCTCAATTGTCTGCGGGTCCTCGGGCTCTGCTGACCGGGTCCGGGTGCTCCCCTCCTGCCGGCCTGGGTCTCGGTGCCGCGGCGCCGGCATTCGTAAATTCTTTTACTTCCCAACGGCCCGCGGCTGGTTGCCGCGCTGGGGTTGGCTCCGGCTGACTCCCGCCTCTTGTGGGCGGGGTTTGGTTTCCGACAGGTGCGGCCTGTGAATGCCTTCGTCGGCCGTGCCCGGCATGGTTCCCCTGCTGGCACAGCTGTTTGGACTGCCTTCTTAGGGCAGTGGACAGCGCGTCTGGCTCGTGATCTGTGGGTCCTGTGTTCGATCCTCAGTGAGGGCATTTATTTTCGTGGCAACTCTCCTTACTTCTTAATTGTGTATTTAATCCTGGGATTTAGTCGCACTTCGCGTGATGACTGATGTCAAGGATATAAAATTTTTGGGAGACAGTTGGTGCGCGGAATGTCTGTTCCCGCTTCTGGCATTCCTTTCCGGCTTCCGTGTGGCCCAATGGTTAGAGCAGCGGTCCTTGATGCAGTGATCTAGCCCGAGTCCAGGCTTCGTATCCCCGCCTCGGCGGGTCTTGGGATCAAATTCCCTCGGAACTGATGCTTCGGTGCTGTGTAGTCGGTACTAGGCTCGCCCTGATCCGTCAGGATGGTGAGGTTCTATTGCGCCGGACTCGGGTGAGTTTTGCTCTTCTGTGCTGCTGAGCCTTCTGGTCTCCTCAGGGAGGCGTGGGTTCTGGCCCCTCTTCTGTCGCCGTCTACGGGGTCTCCTTTTTACTGCGCTGTCCCTACTGGACCTTGCGCGGCGGGTTGCCCTGCCCCCTCCTCGCCTCGACTCCCTCTCGATGGCCCAGCTCCGTCGGAGGTTGTGTGGGGGGGGGGGGGTGATGGTGTGTTTCTCGCTTGTCTGGGTTAGCTTGCACTTCCCTCCTCCGGCGGCGGTGGTTGTTCCCATGGTTCTCTTGGGGCTTTTTCTCCGCGGGGCTCCGGACTCCATTCCTCTGCTTGCGTCTGTCGTGATGGGCGTTGAGGGGATATGGTTCGTGTTGTGTACTCTCTGGTGGGGAGTCTGTCTTCACGAAGTACGTTCATGACGGTGGGCGCCTCCTCTCTGACCCTGGGGTCAAGCGCGTGGGGGCAGCTGCTATACGCTCTTGGAGTGCTTTCTGACGGCTACGGCCGCTGTGGTGCCGCGAGGCTGGCTCTGGCGTCTGGTCTGGCTGCGACCGGATCGTCGGTAGCGGCCAGGGGTGCTTTGCTCTGTTGGATTCAGAGTTTTTCTGCGGGAGGCCGAGGCTAGCTGTCTGCCTTTCATTCGTATGGGGCCCGATTCCCTGGGCGCGGCCTACTTTTTTTATCCTTGTCCGCCTATGGGTTAGGGCGTCTCGCCCTTTCGTGGGATGGGTCGCGGCCGGGGCACCCCATTCTTCGGCTGCTCCCGGCCTCGTCCTGGTGCTGCCGCTCCCTTTCCGCCCCTGGTTCCTGGCTTTCGGCCGTCTCCCTCCGGGGGGTTCCCTGGGGGGGGGCTGTCTCCACCGTTTCATCCCGGCATGGGGCGTGTCTGTCTCGGTTCTTGGGCTCTTCGGTCTTGCTGGCCAGGGTTCGGTCTTGCTTGTGATGCGGGCCTTCCACGGGGTCCCGCCTTCGCAGGGGGTTTGGGCATCTGCTCCTTCCTTTGTCTGCTCTGGATGTTTCTGGGATGTTTTCGACCAGTTGGGGTTTGGGTGTGGTTGTATCCCTCCATTCCACGTTTTGTATTCGAGTTGTCTCTCGACAGCATTTCTGCTTTTTCTGGTGTCCTTCCTTCCGTGTCCAGGTGGTTGGACTGAGTGGCCGGATGGTCTTTCCGGTTCGGCGATTGAGGGTCTCCTCTCTCAGTTGCGGGTACTTCCGTTGGGCTTGTTTTCTGGCCCGAGGGTGTGGGCTGTACTCCTGGCCCGCCTGGTGGGTCCTCTTCGCCGGGAGGGGGTCTTGGTTTTCCTTGCCTGGACGTGTGGTACATCTCTGCCTCTTCTTTTTTCATGGGAGTGGCTTCACGTCAGCCGGGGTCGCCCCTTCCTCGGCTCCCTGCTCGATGTGCGGTGGGCCCATCTGTTCCCGTCCCGGACTTGTCCCCCTTCGGGGGTCGAGTGCCTGGTCCCGGTCTCCCCTCAGCTTCGTTCGGTGTTGGGTTGGCTGGTTGGTGGAGTCTCGCCTCTCCGAGGGTCTTCCCTCCTTGGTATCCCCATCCAGGGTGGTCACGTCCGATGCCAGTCTCCTCGGCTGGGGGGGCGGCCTTGGGCGCAGGATCGGTTCAGGGATCTCCTACTGTCACGCTGCTCCTTCGCCCTTCGGGTGTTGGAGGCTGTCCTCCGGGCCTGCCGTCTGTTTCTCCTTCTCTACGGGGTCAACATGTCTTGGTCAGGCCAGTCAACCTGGTTGTGCGGTGCTATGTTCACCATCGGGGGGGTCCTGGGCTCGCTCCCTTTGGTTGCTGACTCAGGAGTTGTTGTCTTGGGCGGAGTTGTCGGTCCTGTCTCTTCGGGCTGTCTATCTCCCGGGGTCCGACATTGTGGAGGCGGATCGGCTGAGTCGGGTCTTTCCCTCGTTGCCTTGTCTCTTCCTGTCTCCGGTGGTGTTTCAACGCCTGGGGTCTCGCTTCGGTCTGCCACTGGTGGATCTGTTCGCGGACGGGGACTCGGCCCTCCTGCCCAGGTTCTGCTCTCTCCTCCCGGGTCCGGGGGTATAACGGGTGGTTGCCCTGGCTTTCACTTGGCCTTCCGGTCTGCTGTACGCTTTTCCCCCGTTCCCACTGATCCCCCGGGTCCTCTGCATGTTTCGCTTGGACAGGGCCAGGGTGCTTCTGGTGGTTCCCGGCTGGGTCCGCCGCCCCTGGTGTCCTCTCCTTTGCAGGCTGGTGGTTCAGGCCTTCTGGCCGATCCTGGATCTGCCTTTTCCGTTGAAGGGCTCCCCGCTCCCGGAGTCGGTGTTGCGCCGGCTCCATCTGCAGGTCTGGCTCTTGAGCGGGTGACGCTGCTTGCTCGGGGTTGTTCTTCTGGGGTTGTGGATTTGCTGCAGGGCTCCCGCGGGTCTTCCACCTTATCTTCCTATGCCCGGCACTGGGCTTCTTTCTCGCGTTGGTGCGGTCTGCTGGGTGCTGTCCCCGCCTCCGTAGATCCCTTGCGGGTCTTGGATTTCCTGGCTGAAGGGTTTTCCTTGGGCTTGGCCCCTTCTTCCCTGAGGGCCCAGTGGGCAGCCTTGCGGGCATTCCGCGGTCCTGTTTCGACGGGCTGCTTTCCCTGGTGGCTCGTTGGCTCCGGAGTTGTTTTCTTCGTCGCCCTCGGACGCTCTGCCTGTCTCCCCCGTGGGATCTGCCTCTCGTTCTACGGACACTTCAGGGTCCTTCCTTTGGACCCCTGGCCTCGGTGGCTTTGCGGTTTTCTCACCTTTCAGGTGGTTTTCCTGGTGGCAGTGGTGTCTGCTGGGCGAATGGGCGAGCTGGGGTCGTTCTTACGCTCCCCTCCCTTCTTGCGGGTTTTGCCGGACAGGTTGCTTCTCCGTCATGGCCCCCGGTTCCTTCCCTAGGTTCCTTCCCTGGTGTACCGGGCTCGGGAGGTGTCTTTGCCTTCTTTCCCTCCCGACGCGGATCCTCCCTTGTCCTTGCTGGATGTCCGGCGTGCAGTTTTGGTTTACCTTGAGCGCACGTCTTCCCTTTCCCGGTGTGATAGCCTGTTCGTGACTTTCAGTTCCGTTCATTCTGGCCTTCAGCCCTCTCTTCCACCTTGAGTCGCTGGCTTGCACAGGCTATCGTCCTTTCCATTGCTTCACTGGGTTCGGCGGTACCGGCGGGGGTCCTGGGTCAGCCCGCTCGGTGTGTGTCTGTGTCCTGGGCCTCCTTCGGGGGTGTCTCCACTGAGGAGATTTGTCAGGCGGCGACGTGGTCGTCCCCCCACATGTTCATGTTGCACTATCGCGTTGTCTTGGGTGGTTCTGTCCCTGGGGACTTCGCTGGGGCCGTTCTGTGTGCGGGAGCTCTGGCTCCTTGATGGCCTTTTATTTGTGTCTTGATTCAGGTTTGCTGTGCTTCCTGTTTTCTTTTCATTAGTCTGATTAAACTTTGTGTTGGTTTATCGGCATCACCGTGTGGTGTTGTTTTTAGGGTGGTCAATGAAGCCTTTTTGGCTTGGGTATTTGCTCACTGTGTAAGTCATGTGGCGAGGAAGACTAACGAGGAGGTAATGCCCCGGTTACTTACCGGTAATCTTCATTACTCCGAGTATAGTCTTCCTCGCCACATGAGTTCCCTCCCCCCCTCCCTGTCTGGCTATCGGCTTCATTGTTTGCTTGGTAGTTCAGGCTGTTGGTTGGGCCGGCCCGCCTCTTATAGAGGTCAGGTGTGACTGGTCGGCCATGTTGGGAGGGGGTGGGAGGCTTTTTTTACTTTGGAGGGTTCTGTCGTGGAGCTGAAGCTCACTATGTAAGTCATGTGGCGAGGAAGACTATACTCGGAGTAATGAAGATTACCGGTAAGTAACCGGGGCAATACTTAACAATAAAAATCCCAAACGCACTTAGAAAACAAACGTACAATTTAATTAACAAAATTACACCAAAATAACAAAAATCCAATAAAGAAAACTGGAGATAAGATTTTATAACGTTTTTAAGTAAGCCTGGGCAGTGAACTCCGCAGAGTTTGCTGAGTTCTGAAAGTTTTTTCCCTCGCTTGTGTTCATCAACGGCAAGTTGGCGAGCGGGGAAAATACACCTCATACCGAGATTTTTCCTTGTTCCCGATCATCAACCTCAAGATGGCAAGCATGGAATAGCAACCTCCCGGTGAGATTTCTCAACGCCGGCAGTCAGATTTCTCATTGCGAGTGGTCGCGTATGCTCGCGACCGTTTGCATTGAGAAACTGTCCTTTCGCGTTAAGAAAGCTGCCGCTAGAGTAAAAATCTCGAGCGGCAGAAAGGAAGCAGCGCATGAATGCACTGTGCATGGTGCAGCCCACAATGATTGCACAGAGCGGACAAAGATCTGGCACTGAAAATCACAGCAAAAAGCATTTATCTAAAGAAACTCCACCTCTTGCGGAGCTCCGCATAGCTCGACAGAGTTTTCTTTTTTACACTTCGCGAGTTCCACGTCGTGGAACTCTGCGAACTCCACCTAGGCTTAGTTTTAAGTAAAAACAGCTCCATGAAGCACTAAATGCCAATGATAGTCAATGGTCGATGTAGACCATGACCTGGGACGTTATTTGATGCGAACCGCAATGGAACACAGGTCACACACACCAACTAGACAACATTTTGGATAGAGATTTTACTTTCTGACTTTAGTCCTTTAAGTCCTAATCCACCACAGGATTACATTTCAAAAGCCCCTCAGGACCTCAGGTTTCTTCTTTTGTCTGATTTTAAGATCCAAGGCCTCAAATGTAGAGTTTGGCAAAGCAGATGAATCTTCATAAACTGGCAATTGAGCAGCGTTTAAGTCACCGCCCTATTTAGAGGTGTGGGATTTCAGGGTTTCCACCTGCTGAGCGTCCAATTTAAATATTGTCTCAAATACCTCATGAGTCAGAACAGTGCTATTCATCACCTTAAACAGTGGTAAGTCATGGCTTGTCACTGGAGCTTTACAGGCATGTGCTGCTTTTTGCTGGAAATATAGAAGCATTTCTTGACACAACTAAAGTAAACAACTGAATGTAATAGAATAACGTACCAATTACCCACTCAGTTAAAACAAAACAGGGTACACCACAACGGAATAGTCAAAATGGAAACAACCACAGTAAAACACAACAAAATCACATTTCAATAGTGCAGTGTGGAAAATAGCAGCACAAAAAAAAACAGAACACATCACTCGAATGCCACACAACAAATGCACACTAATGTTCTTGCCACACAATGCCACCTCCAGGATCATTGTATGTGATTCTATACTCACTACGTTTAATGTGGTTGTTACCCAGTCTGTTGGAGCCACATATTCATCTTATCTATAAAGAATTTGACCCAAGTATCTCATCTAAAAAGTGTCTCAGAAAGAAAGGAACAGCAAAATACACAAGATGATGGACGGAATGTTGCACAATGGCAAAACATTCACCCCCACTCACAGATCTGGGTTTAATCCATCGTTATTTTGCTCACCAAGCCACCCCAGTTCAGACATGGCCATATGCAAATCAGTCTTGACCCTGTGCCTCATGTGAATAATCTAGACCGAACTGCCAAGCCATGTCTTTTCTGGATCAGAAAGAAAGGAAGCCTTGAAAATAAAGGTCCTATGCTAAACTTGATGTGAATCGCATTAAGAATTGCTCTTTAAGCCTTTCGTAGACGTGAAGGTGCATTGACAGACGTGAGGTGGTTGTGGCTCTAAGAAGAACCTCTACTAGCAATTCAATTTTATGGTCAGAAAAGAGGAAACAGAACTTCAACCACTAGCCACAGGCAACCCAAACCAGCCAAGAGTTACAGAGAAGTACTAAACCAGAGATGGAAGGAAAGTGTAACACTAGGGAGTTTCTGAAGAGGACATGTGTGTGTAGAACTGAGAACCAGGTGCAAACAAAAGTCTCATAAATCTGTTGTAGGAAACCCAAAACTGGACTCGTTGATGAAGTCCTCTACCACAATTAGCTGGTTATTTATCTGTGTCCATAGGAACAGAATCTGTGATAATGAATCATACCAACTCTCCTTACCCTGTAACGAACTGGGGATCACGTGTGATATGATTTTTCTTAATATTCTATAATTGAAGCACTCTGTTGTGCTCAATTTGAATATGATTTCTCTTACGTAATTCATACCGGTATTCCACCATATATATCACACATCATTAAATGAGTCAACCTGAATCCACTTTTCGGAGTAATCCTCTTTTCCACTTAGCATTTCTTTTTCCCAAAATAAGGGCAGCGGGACTCAATCAATCAATCAATCAATCAGAACATTTGTAAAGCACACTACTCACCCGTGGGGGTCTCAAGGCACTGGGGGGGCAGAGGGGATGCTGCTACTGCTAAAATAGCCAGGTCTTGAGAAGTCTTCTGAAGGTTAGCAGGTCCTGGGTCTGCCGAAGGAGGATGGGGAAGATCTTGGCAGTGAGGTGAGAGAATGGTCTGCTGCCGGAGGTCGCTCTTTGGATGCGGGGGACGGTGGTGAGGGCGAGGTCGGTGGAGCAGAGCTGGCATTTGGGGGTGTAGAAGGTGAGTCGTCTGTTGAGGTAAGCTGGTCTGGTGTTGTGTAATGCCTTGTGTGTGTGGGTGGTGAGCTTAAAGGTAATCCTCTTGTTGATGGGGAACCAGTGCAGGTCTCTCAGGTGGGGTGTGATGTGGCTGCAGCGTGGGATGTCGAGGATCAGGTGTGCAGAGGCGTTCTGAATGCGTTGAAGTCGTTTCAGGATTTTGGCCAAGGCTCCTACGTAGAGGGTGTTTCTGTAGTCCAACCTGCTGCTGACGAGGGCCTGGGTAACTGTTCTCCTTGTTTCGGTGGGAATCCACCTGTAGATCTGGCGGTGCATGCGGTGTGTGTTGAAGCAGGAGGACGAGACAGCGTTGACCTGCTTTCTCATGAAGAGAGTAGAGTCGAGGATGAACCCCAGGTTGCGTGCGTGGTCGGTGGGTGTTTGTGCTGTTCCCAGTGAGGTCCCCAACAGGAGTCATCCAGGCCGAGGGGGTGGAGTCGAGAATGAGGACTTCCGACTTGTCCGAGTTTAGCTTCAGATGGCTGTTCTTCATCCACTCGGCGACGGGTTTCATTCCTTCATGGAGGTTGGTTTTGGCGGTGAGGGTGTCCTTGGTGAGGGAGAGGATCAGCTGGGTGTCATCGGCGTAGGAGATGATGTTGAGTTCGTGCAATCGGGCGACATGGGCGAGCGGTGTCATGTAGATGTTGAACAATGTCGGGCTGAGAGATGAGCCCTGGGGTACGCCGCAGATGATCTCGCTGGCTTCAAAGCAGAAATGAGGGAGATGGACGCTCTTGGTTCTGCCGGAGAGGAAGGAGGTGGTCCAGTTCAGAGCCTTGTCTTGGTTCCCAGCGTCGTGGAGGTGTGTGCGTAGGGTTTGGTGGCAGACGGTGTCAAAGGCAGCTGGCAGTTCCAGGAGGATGAGGACCACGGTTTCGCCGCTGTCCAGCAGGGCCCTGATGTCATCGGTGGAGGCAATGAGGGCAGTTTCGGTGTTGTGGTTGCTACGGAATCCGGATTGGGACCGGCCCAGGATGCTGTTCTCCTCGAGGTAGCGGGTCAGTTGTCTGTTGACGGTCTTCTCGATGACCTTCACCGGGAATGGGAGCAGGGAGATGGGCCGGACGTTCTTGAGGTCCTTAGGGTCAGCCTTGGGTTTTTTGAGTAAGGCGTGGATCTCGGCGTGCTTCCAGCTCTCCGGGAAGATCACTGTCTTGAAGGAGATGTTGATGGCTTTCTGGAGATGGGGTGCGATGGTGGTGCTGGCTTTGTTGAAGATGTGGTGTGGGTATGGGTTTAACGGATATCCAGAGTGTATAGTGTTCATGATTTTGATGGTGTTATCGTTTATGTTGGTCCAGGAGAGTGGGGGATTGGTGCAGATGATGGCCCTGGGGATGGAGGTCTCAGTGGCTGTCGGGGCAATCGTGCCGTTGAAGCTGTCTTGGATGTCTGCGATCTAGCGATGGAAAAAGGTGGCGAGGGAGTCGCACAGGTCATGCGAAGGTGGGATGTTGTTGTGTTGAAGCCGGTGTTAGAGAGTTCCTTCACAATGTTGAAGAGCTCTTTGCTGTTGTGTGCGTTGTTGTCTAGGCGGTCTTCGAAGGAGGCACTTTTGGCGGCTCTGATGAGGTGATGGTGTCTGCGGGTGGCGTTCTTGTGGGCTGTGTAGCTGTCCGGTGTCTATTCACAGTGCCATTTCTTCTCTAGCTTTCGGCAGCTTTGCTTGGAGGCCTGGAGGTCATCGGTGAACCGGCTAGCTTTCTTATTGGTGTGTCGGTTGGAGGGTTTCTTGATTAGGCGAGGGTGTTGGCACATTCGTCGATCCATTGTCTGAGGTTGCGGGCAGAGGTGTCAGGGTTGGTGGGGTCGGTGGGTGGGCTCCATTTGAGGGTGGTGGTTAGCTGGTCTTCGGTGACTTTGTTCCAGCAGCGGAGATGGATCTGTTGGGTGCAGTGGTGTGTGGTAGGTATACTGCTCCAAAAACCCAAGCACTGATAAAATCACCATGCACTGTTCTTACAGCACTCTAATCTTCAAGTCACTACCCATATACTCATTCAATGACCCAGGCACTAACTCATGGCAAATACAGAGGAGGCCATGCTAATCCCTAGTGTATGCAGGTTTTTTCACTGTATTCTAAGTGTCTTTTAGCATAGCACTGGCTCTGGTCCAGGTTAGTCAGAGTCAGTTACCACCAGTACCCGTCAGTAAAAAGTTGGGAGCACAGGAGGACTTTCTGTTCCTCTGTTGGTCCTTTCTGCACATCTCTTGCTTCTTCCTGCACTTTTCTTCGTCATTCTGGACTTCTGTTGCCTCTTTCTGCATTAATCTTGTTTCTTTCTGCGTTTTTCTTCTTCTTTCTTCACATGTCCTACCTTTGTAGGCATAGTTAGAAATTAGCCTTTAAAAAACCTTTGAAATTCACTGAAAAAAACATAGGTTTCAGCCAGGTTATGTTTAGAAAATAGCATTTAAAAAAGCATTGAAATTCACTGAAAAAAACCATAGGTTTCAGGCAAATTATAGTTAGAAATTAGCATTTAAAAAACCTTTTAAATTCACTGAAAAAAACATAGGTTTCAGGGACGTTATAGTTAGTTGGGCATTACACTTGTACAAAACCATAGAAATTCCCCCGTTATAGTTAGTTCGGCTAACTATAACTTGCGCCTCCGCATATAGTTCGGCTAACTATAACTCGTGCCTCCACATATTACATCATTGATGACGTAGTCAGTGACATCACTGATGACATCTCAAATGACATCACTGATGAAATCCACGTCAAAATCTGATGCACCTCCTCACACTATAATATAATCTTTGATACACCCACTGTAAAATACAGACTTCCATTTTCGAAACCATCGACACACCAATACCAGTTACTACATACGCACTCACTGATTCCTAGTTCTACACACAAATCCACTCATTTACCCATACAATCACACATACATACAGTCACTCATCAATACAACACTATCATATGCACTCATACACCAATACAGATACTCACAGACTGTCACTCATCCGCGGAGTCACTCACACACCTAGTCAGTCATGCAAAGACTCAATCACACACCTATTTACTCTGCTACACAGTTATACACACACCACGTCACTTATTCAAACATATACTAACACATACTTAATCTCTTAAACAATCACTGATACAAGTACTGAGGAAAAGTAGGAAATGACTCACTCTTCCCACCAGGGATCTATCCAGCAGTTTGCATAATAAAACAGCAAAGGAATTGACAGCCAATCTGTAAACTCAAAAGACATCTTTATTATCATTAATTATGAGGCTTTGTCGTCCAACCGTAGTTTTACAACTGAAAGAGGGAGCCTGCCTGAGCTTTCTCAGGCAGGCTTTTTATACAAAAAGTTTGGCCCTAGGCTCACATTCTTGCTTTGAAACACATCATTGTAGGTCACTCCCATGTTACTAACAAAGCATGTTATAATTAGAAATACCAGTTTGCTTGCCCAAACTGTCCAACCCATCTTCCATCATGAACATATGGCAAACTTCACATATTTTCCTGTGCAGGCCGGAGAAACTCACAATAGAACTGGTTTCCTCCCCATCATATAAACGGTCACCTCCCCATTGTAAAAGCCCAGAAGCAGAGAAACAGAGCCAGGTGGGTGTGGAAGATAGAAATGTAGGATAAGGGATGCTTGTGGGTCATAAACAGGCATGGCTACTGTATTCGGCCTTCTAATCTTGCTCAGGCCAATGTACACAACAAGTTGCTCAGATCTTTAATATAGATTGACTAGAGGGCATGGACTGGTTTGGTGTGGCCAACATCACGTAGGCAGATTCAGCCTGTTCAGGTCAAATGGGAGTCAGGAAGAACTCAAGCTAAGGGGTACGTGTCCTTTAATACTTGCTCTACCAGAATCATTGGCTCATGTATATGCCTATGTAAAGGGCAACACCTAAGATGGCTGCTGTTCACAACATAGAACCTGTGGGCTCAGAATGAATTTGTCAATAACTTCTGCATTCATCATTGTATTGTGATGAAAATACACACACATATAAAACTTGCCATTTTCGTTTCTCAGATATCAAAATCATAGCAGAATAATAATAAGTTAAACACAGGTTCAGATTTCAAAGAACCTCAGTACACACTCATCCATATAGCCACTCTCACAATTACTGACTCTCACATATAGTCGTTTATATACTCCAACTCTCACATATACTGCCTTTTACATATGTAGTTACTTGGACATGTACCACTGAGACATCCAATCTCTGACCAACACACCCATAGACACACTCCCCCGCCCATATAGCTGTTTCACCATGCACTCTTCAACCCATAAATTAGTGTGTGTATATATATATATATATATATATATTGCCATTTTCGTTTCTCAGATATCAAAATCATAGCAGAATAATGATAAGTTAAACACAGGTTCAGATTTCAAAGAACCTCAGACGCCCCTTTTGCCCTTACATAGGCAATTACTTAGTCTATATTAGCAGCTGTGTCCAAACTCCGTTATAAGCCTCTTGGAAGGCTTCTATTGTCCATCAAATCCGCTTCCATCATCTTCTTCCGCGTTGGGCCTCTCGATCCAGGCCTTTTCATGCTCAGTAGGAGTGCCCTCCTGGAACACCCACAGTTCATTCAAAGTCTCAATGTCTCAAAACAAATGCACCAGTGTCTCTTCTCTGTGACACCTCAGGAAATGTGCTCTTCATTGATCAAGGGCACAAAACATCTCGTGCAGAAACAAGCACCACTGAGAAACAACCTCTCAAGATCAGCAGCACTTTCCAGACTCCAACACTCGTCATTTTAGTGTCAGAGTACGCTCAAGCTGCTCTTCTCAAGGGCACCGGAATGTAGTGCCTTTTTCCAAACTCATATTCTCAGGTGCACTGCCTTTCCGCTGGAGCAAAGGGAAAGAGGTGTGTGTGGGAGAGGGCCAAAACTCAGGCCAAGGGGATCAGGGGACCGCGCTCTGCCAGAGGTTTCAAGCACATGACAGTTTGAACAAGTTGAACAAAGTAGATGACAGTTCTGCCATCAGAAGCAGGGATCCTCCGCATCTTTGCACTGAACTTCTGAGGCAAAACAGAAAATCAGCTCCTTTTTTCCTTTTCTTTTTACAACGCCTTCTGATGAAACAAATGGCTTGCTTAGGAGGTACCACTGGAGGCACGCTGATGATCGCTGTCCATGCTGATGACCGCTGCCAACGCTGCTGATTGCTGTTCACGCTGCTGATTGCTGTCAGGAATTGCAGGGCCAAGAAGTCTGTAGTCGTCTGCCATGTTTACTGATGGGGACCAGGCTTTTTCTTGATCACCGGTCTGCAGGGTAACATTCTTCCTTTTTGACTCTGGAAGATCCCGCAGACCCTAGTGATATAGGAAGTGTAACACAATTGTTAGTTTCCTTCAAGTCAGATATAAAAACAGTTCATAGGTTGGCTTTTTTGACAAGAGGACTGCAAGCAAGTGGCCTGTAATATGCAAAGGAGTGGCAATACACCATGGGAACCTAAATGGATGCCCTCACACAGTGGCGTTACCTAATGGGATACATTATCCAATGGGGTAAATACATATTCTCCTTAATGGTGAAGGCTAGGTTTTCCTAACCATCATCTAGAACATCTCAAATAGAGAAATGGCATAATACACATTATCAATGACATGAAGAAAATTCCCTTTTTAAAACAATGTGCATCAAGTGCGCTATGTAATACAAAGGCTACTGATCAACTGTGCAGACAAAAGGGACAAGAACTAGAGAGTCCTGGTATCTGCATGATTAGAACACATCTAATTAAAAAAATTGAGGCAGCAGAAACAAACTGGGGATATCTCCTATTGAGATGGAAAACTTGTATTGGGTCAATTAACCAGGCTATCACTATCCTGACAGTCAGTCTGAAAAGGCATTTGAAGTAGGCCTAAAGTAAATTCTTGAGAACCAGTCTGGTCACACAAAAGGGAATGGTATGTAGCATAAGGGGGGTTCCTAATACATCACTGCAGTCTAGAAGTGTGAACATGAACAATACACCCATAATAATAAATGGGCTGACTGGTGAAAGGAAGATGGAGAAGGGAAAATGGAAGTAGAACACAAATAACTAAACATGATGCAACATTGGTCAGGTAAGAAGCAAAAAGAAAAATCTATAGGAAGGACAAGAGTTCGCTTGGGTAGCCTAAGGCATGTGACACAGCACCAAGAGCACGGGGATACATGAAAGACCAATGTTACAGAAATTTAACTCTACCGCTGACAATCTATACCCTACACGGTAATTCTAACTAATGTTCAGTTGTCTCTTCAGGGAGAAAAAAATGAATCCATAGGCTTATTCAGGAATCAAAAAAAAATGCGATCAAAAAATGCGATATCGAAATTAGGCCACCTTTAGTCACGGATCTATAATTCCATCCTTAGGCCCAATCAAGGATACATAAATGCAGAGCTGCCTGTCCTTAAGGAAAAAAGGGCAGTAAGTGACTAACAACGGGTGGCACACTTTGATCCAGTATATCATTTTAGTTTTCTTAAAAATCATTACAGCCAAATTTAGGCATGCACTGGAAAAACTGCTGCCTTACTCGCTCACAGTATGAGGTCCATATCTGTGAAATTTATCTTAATACAATATTCATCCAATTTATTGTGAAATAACACATATCGTCATATGTGTTCCTTCACAACACAGGGGAACTTGTAATTCAAAGTAGCACCATAGAACAGAACATACACACAAAAAATAAAAAATAAAAATACACATATCAAGCCATCTCAAGCCATAAGATATACTTGCTGTATATCAAGCACAAGGAAAAACAGCCCAGACAAACAAACAGCATATATGAATAAGAGGTCATGCATAGTACCATGGCACATGTACTGTATACTATAAACCTGCAGCCCAATCTCAATTGTCAAGTCTAAAATCCTATACCCTCCTTTTGACAGCAGGGCATCAGGTAATTGATACTCTGCAGTCAAATATAATGTCGCTGTGTCAAATAACGCGTTTCAGTGGGCCAAATGTACAAATGAAAACATAAACACACACATGTTTCTCTTACAAAAAAATTGTCTCTTCAACCAGCCAACTCATGCGTCTTGTGAATTAATCCATGAATCATCTGTAGGAAGAAGCAAAAAAAAATACACAACACACACATTTTTCATAACACAACATCAATTATAACCCTTTTTATCAGACTACAAAACATGACACAATGTGACATACAAAAAAAAAACTTCTCATTATTTACCTGCAACTTTTTGTCCATGTACCTTGCAAAAACACCCATTCTCACTCAGGCCTAAGGCCTTTAAGTTGCAGAATTTTGGGGAAGGGCTTCTACTTATTGCCTATCTAAAACTCAATGTAACACTTCGTTTTTCTTTTTGTCAAATAAACTTAACTAAAGAAAATTAGTTCCTAGCATGGAGACACACATATACCAGTTCTACAGATCATTTAGCAGAATGTTTGATATTTTTTTTCAAAGAAATCACTTTTGCATTTGCCCTTTTTAAATCATGTTCCCCCATTTTACACAGTGCTTAATTTGTAAGACATTAAGTGCAGGTGCTACAATTTTGCATGAGGAATACCTTTCCTATTTGTTTATCATCTCATATGTGCCCTTTTAACGCAGATGTAATGTGAATGCGGCAAATGAGAACAAGCCAGCCTGCAATGAATGAATGTTACAGATTTAAATCATATACAATCAACTACATCTCATATAAAGCGCTTGTGTGCAGCATTTTGAAAGCAACTGGGAGCTATGCAAACCACGTGTGGGCTCTACAATCCTTCAGAGTACTGACAAATGAGGCTGCAGTTTTACAAATTAAATAGTGTTCCTTTTATTATTATTAGCGGGTGCAATGCTGTGTCAGCCCTGCCGTATTTCTAATTTGAGATAAATGTGTTGATGACATAATTTACCGAACAACAAGCGTTTTGTGGGAACATGCTGGAGCTATTATTTATTCTTTGGCTAAAATGCAATCATCATTTGCTGTACATGTGCCCTGCATCCTCTGCTCATTTTAGTTCAAAAACAAAAACCCCATCCCAGCTAATGTCAAATTTGTAACGCTTTAAGAAGACACTTTTAAATTATGAACATGAGAAGGAATTAAATTTATCGGAGCAAGTCAGGCTATTCAAGTGACCTGAGGTCAGGACCGTGGCAGGGGCAGGGATTTAAATACAAAGAGGCAGCTGAAGTTAGCATCAGATGCATGTTTAACCATGTCATGCTGCATTCCACAGGCGAGGCCCTAATTAAAAGGTCACAAATGTCAACAAGACAGCCTTACAAGATAACATCTCGGCCGCTACTGCTGGAACACGTTATACAGGTTCTGCCAGTCCCCTGCTCGTGGTAACTGAAGCTGACGAAAGCCAGTAAGTTTAAACACCTGCAATATTTCACTCTATTTAAAACAATAATTTCTCTCTCTTTTTTTTTCTTTTGCGCTAAAATTCATCTCCCTACTCTTATATTATTAACCTAGATTTACTGAATAAATCACCAAACCTAATAACACACATACTAGTTTTTTCAGAATAAAAGCTTCGTGTAATTCTATGACACATTGACTCGCTGAATCATAAGAAGGCACAACCTGCAAACATATATATTAAGATCTAAATGTATGTATTTACTAAAGAGACACTTTAAAAAGGGGCCCTGAAACCATTTAAAACAGTCTATTTATTTGAAAATCGACTTTGGTATTCTAGATACTAAGAAATAAATATCCTACAATTTTATTGCATAATGGGTATTACTAGAATGTCTACTACCTAATTTATGAGTCATACATTTGAAAATACTAAGTTATACCTTATAGAAATGAGCTTGTTTGCGCCTAGGGTAAGGGAAATTGCGCACAGAAGTGTTTGGTCATTTTCGTGGTACACCATAACTTAAATCAAACATTTTAATGCTAGGGGGTCATAGTATGGGTGTTAAGCTTCACAAATATTAAAAAACGATTTTTGTAGCACTTGTTTTTAATAATTATTTTTAATAATTAACAATTATTTTCTCCTAATGAAACCTAATTATTGCTATTTGTGACTGTTCTACATGTAAAACGCTCACTAAATCCCTAGCCTATTATTTAGATACATATTAACACACAAGCCTAGGCGCAGCTGCCTAACTGGGAATGCGTGAGATTACTGCGCCACATTTAATTAAAAAGGACTGTTTGCAAAATTCCACCACCCGTGTTTAACTAGAGAGGTGCTGGCTGAATGAACATTCTTATTAGATATACTGCAGCTGAAAAGACTTGGCTGTGAACATCTAACATTGTGCGTCTAAAGAACAGGCAATTTCGTTTTTTCATTTTTTTTCTTTGGAGCCTTATTTACATCTATTGAACATGACCCATACACATACATACATTGAGCTCATTACAGACACAAAACAGAAGGGGGGTCAAACACTCAGGACACACAAAACAGCACGCTCTAACCATTTCTTGTAAATAGCGCCGTCGCAATTTACAACAAAACCCACAACCAACATAGACATTTAAACACACATTTTAACCCATAGGTCAACACTTAGGACAGAAACAAGGAACAGCCTACAGACTGTGCTCAAAAATAACCTGCCAATACTAGTTGTAAACCATATTTACAACAAAAACGTTTTTGTTCCTATTTTTCTTGTTTTTTTTTTTTTTTTTTTTTTTTTACAACAGATTTCCAGAAGGCTGCAAAAGGGACAGCCTCACAGACCTTTAGAGAGAGCTCATAAATTGGAGTTCCAACCGGAGGTATCAGACGCGAATCCTCCAACCGGTGATCCTTAGTTGCAACCTAGTCAGTACTAATACAAAACAAAATACCGCGACCAGGCATCTGCGCTCACTAGTCGGGTTTCAAACTTCATGGGGCTATCTCCAACGATATACACGCAAATGTACGTGACCCACGGTTTTTGAATACTGCAGTGTTCAAATAATACTAAGGAACCAATACTGAGGAAGATTATCCAACTAAAGCAACCTGCGATAATCTGAACCACAGCAACCAAAGGCCTACCAAATGAACCAAATGTACCGGTACCCAAACCAAAGATTATCTTAACAAAAGCAACCAGTGATAATCTACAAAAGCAACCAAGAGTATCATTAAATACTAAGGACCGCGTCACATTTCTGCGACCAATAAATAACTAAGGACTCAGAACCACAAAGAAATGGGAGCGACCCACTTTTATTCTTCAACTAAAGCAGATGGAGAAAATATCTCTTCATTAACTGCCTATACAAATTGCAATTTGCATATACACAAATATTTGTCCAAATTATAACTGTCAATTCCCCACTGCACTAACAGTCTGTTAAAAAATACTTACAGCAAAAAAAAGAATGGGTTCCTTAGTCAGGAGTGACATCTGCGTCCACTTCACCTTCAGAAGAACGACGACCCACCACCACCAGCAACAGGTCGCCCGCAGAAGCTGGAGCAAGATCACAGCCGACCAGCTCGCCGCTTCCCTGAGCCAGCACCCTCCCGCCAGCTCAGCTAACCCCAGCCAGGCCGCCGACAACCTCACGAAGTGGATCAGCAACTGCGCGGACGAACTCGCCCCACTGAGGACCCCGCCCAGCAGACCCGGCAGCAAGAAGGCCCCGTGGTTCACCGACGAACTCAAGAGCTCCAAGAAGAACTGCCGAGCCCTCGAGAAAGCCTGGAGAAGGGAGCCAACACCGGACAACATGACCACCCTCAAGCTTGCCACCCGGAAGCATCACCAACTGATCCGCGACACCAAGAAAACTGCATTCAAGGACCGGTTGGATAACAACGCACACAACAGCAAGGAACTCTTCAGCATCGTGAAAGAGCTCTCCAACCCCAACGCCGGAAACAACGACATCACCCCATCGCAAGAACTCTGCAACTCCCTCGCCTCCTACTTCCACAACAAGATCGCGGACATACACAATAGCTTCAACACCCAACCGACGAACGCCACGTCCAACTCGACCGAACCAACGCCCCCCACCACCACCCGGACTCCGATCTGCACCGAAGAAACCGTCCGCATGATGAACTCCATCCACTCCGGATCTCCGACCGACCCCTGCCCTCACCACGTCTTCAACAAGGCAGACGCCGTCATCGCACCCCACCTGCGGGACATCATCAACACCTCCTTCACCACCGCCACCTTCCCTGAGAGCTGGAAGCATGCCGAACTCAGCGCTCTACTCAAGAAACCAACAGCGGACCCCACCGAACTCAAGAATTACCGCCCCATCTCGCTGCTCCCGTTCCCAGCCAAAGTCATCGAGAAGACCGTCAACAAGCAGCTGGCCGCCTTCCTCGAGACGAACGGATCCCTCGACCCCTCACAGTCTGGCTTCCGAGCCAACCACAGCACCGAGACCGCCCTCATCGCTACCACCGATGACATCCGAACCCTGATGGACAACGGAGAAACAGCGGCCCTCATCCTACTAGACCTCTCCGCGGCCTTCGACACCGTCTGCCACCACACCCTAGTGCAGCGCCTCAGCAACGTCGGAATCCAGGAGAAGGCGCTGGAATGGATCATCTCCTTCCTCGACAGAAGAACACAGAGAGTCCGTCTACCACCGTACAAGTCAGAGGCCACCAAGGTCATCTGCGGCGTCCCTCAAGGATCCTCGCTGAGCCCAACCCTCTTCAACGTCTACATGAGCCCCCTCGCGGCCATCGCACACCAACACAACCTCAACATAATCTCCTACGCCGACGACACACAGCTGATCCCCTCCCTGACCAACGACCCCGCCGCCGCCAGAGCCAACCTGCACGAAGGGATGAAAGAGGTAGCCGAGTGGATGTCGACCAGCCGCCTGAAGCTGAACTCGGACAAGACGAAAGTCCTCATCCTGGGATCCTCGCCCTCCGCCTGGGACGACTCCTGGTGGCCCCCCGCCCTGGGCACCGCACCCAAACCGACAGACCACGCACGCAACCTGGGCTTCATCCTGGACTCCTCCCTCTCCATGACCAAGCAAGTCAACGCCGTCTCCTCGTCATGCTTCAACACCCTGCGCATGCTACGGAAGATCTTCCGGTGGATCCCCACCAAGACCAGGAAGACTGTCACCCAGGCACTCGTCACCAGCCGTCTGGACTACGGCAACGCCCTCTACGCCGGAACCACTGCCAAGCTCCAGAAGAGACTCCAACGGATCCAGAACGCCTCAGCCAGACTCATCCTCGACATCCCACGACACAGCCACATCTCCGGACACCTAAAAGACCTGCACTGGCTCCCGGTCAACAAGAGAATCACCTTCCGTCTCCTTACCCACGCACACAAAGCTCTTCACGACCAAGGCCCGAGCTACCTCAACAACCGCATCAACTTCTACGCTCCCAAACAACACCTCCGATCAGCCAGTCACGCTCTCGCCACCGTCCCCCGCATCCAAAGAACGACAACAGGAGGAAGGTCCTTCTCCTACTTGGCCGCCAAGACCTGGCACTCCCTCCCGACCGACCTGCGCCTGACCCAAGACCACCTCGCCTTCAGGAAGAAGCTCAAGACCTGGCTGTTCGGGTAGCAGCAGCACACCCCCCCCCCCTAGCGCCTTGAGACCCTCCGGGTAAGTAGAGCGCTCTATAAATGCCTATGATTGATTGATTGATCTTTAGGAGAGTTTTAAGTCAGAAAAATCAAAAAACATACTGGGCCGCAGAGACAAATAATCCCCCAGAAAACCCTGTGCCCAGAGTATCTCTTTTTGGTAGAATTCTGTCTTGTCTTCCCCAGTAGTTTTTCCATCCTTTGACAAAATACTCCTGCAGATAACCACTCCATGATAAGGCCCACAGTTGGATGCGCCATTTGAGGAAAAGTAGGAAATGACTCACTCTCCCCACCAGGGATCTATCCAGCAGTTTGCATAATAAAACAGCAAAGGAATTGACAGCCAATCTGTAAAATCAAAAGACATCTTTATTATAATTAATTATGAGGCTTCGTCGTCCAACCGTAGTTTTACAACTGAAAGAGGGAGCCTGCCTGAGCTTTCTCAGGCAGGCTTTTTATACAAAAAGTTTGGCCCTAGGCTCACATTCTTGCTTTGAAACACATCATTGTAGGTCACTCCCATGTTACTAACAAAGCATGTTATAATTACAAATACCAGTTTGCTTGCCCAAACTGTCCAACCCATCTTCCATCATGAACATATGTCAAACTTCACATATTTTCCTGTGCAGGCCGGCGAAACTCACAATAGAAATGGTTTCCTCCCCATCATATAAACGGTCACCTCCCCATTGTAAAAGCCCAGAAGCAGAGAAACAGAGCCAGGTGTGGAAGATAGAAATGTAGGATAAGGGATGCTTGTGGGTCATAAACAGGCATGGCTACTGTATTCGGCCTTCTAATCCTGCTCAGGCCAATGTACACAACAAGTTGCTCAGATCTTTAATATAGATTGACTAGAGGGCATGGACTGGTTTGGTGAGGCCAACATCACGTAGGCAGATTCAGCCTGTTCAGGTCAAATGGGAGTCAGGAAGAACTCAAGCTAAGGAGTACGTGCCCTTTAATACTTGCTCTACCAGAATCATTGGCTCATGTATATGTCTATGTAAAGGGCAACACCTAAGATGGCTGCTGTTCACAACATAGAACCTGTGGGCTCAGAATGAATTTGTCAATAACTTCTGCATTCATCATTGTATCGTGATGAAAATACACACACATATAAAACTTGCCATTTTCGTTTCTCAGATATCAAAATCATAGCAGAATAATAATAAGTTAAACACAGGTTCAGATTTCAAAGAACCTCAGTACACACTCATCCATATAGCCACTCTCACAATTACTGACTCTCACATATAGTCGTTTATATACTCCAACTCTCACATATACTGCCTTTTACATATGTAGTTACTTGGACATGTACCACTGAGACATCCAATCTCTGACCAACACACCCATAGACACACTCCCCCGCCCATATAGCTGTTTCACCATGCACTCTTCAACCCATAAATTAGTGTGTGTGTATATATATATATATATATATATAGATATATATATATATATATATATATAGATATATATAGATATATATATCTATATATATATATATATATATATATATATATATATATATATATCTATATATATATATATATAGATAGATAGATAGATAGATAGATAGATATATATATATATATATATATATATATATATATATATATATATATATATATATATATATATATATATATATATATATATATATATATATATATATATATATATATATATATATATATATAAAAACACTAGATCACCAAGAGAAACCAATCAATCCGGCAACATCAATTGGGTTGAATGTAGAAGATATGGATTTCTTGAGAGACATGACTGAGGTAGAACTGGACCTAATGGAAGGAGCTTTGAGCAATACACAAGCAGGAGTATTGGCTAACCTATCTATGCATCAGAACCCTCCCCTTTCAGACCTAAATCAGTCTTCTACCCACCAATGCCAAAAGACAACATTGATGTTTTTGCTGAAAGGGTGATCAAAGACCTCAAAAACTTGGATTTGGAGAGCAGTACAACTTTTAACAAAAAAACAAATGGTTACAGAATGAAATATGAAAAAGTGATAGAAAAAATTAAACAACACCAAGACATTGTAATCGCAGTGCCGATAAAGGTGGAAATATAGTCCTTTGGCCGCTGGACATGTACAATCACGAGGCGATGCAACAACTACAAGATAGACAATGCTACATAAGAATCAACAGCTCCAACCTTGCTATCATCAAAGAGAGATACCATATGATTCTGTATGATTGAAGAAGTAAAGGCCTCTTGATTAAGCCGGAATTCACTTTCCTGAAAAATGACCATCCTATAACCCCTCAACTCTACCTACTACCAAAGGTCCATAAGAATATTGACTGTCCCCCTGGCAGACCTATCATCTCGGCCATAGGCAGTCTCTATGAGAATACCAGTAAATTCATAGATTTCTTTTTACAGCCGCTGGTACAGGCGTTACCAGCTTTCTTGAAAGACTCTGGAGATTTTCTACGTAAAATCTATGACTTTGCATGGCAACCTGACTTTGTATTTGTAACATTGGACGTTCAAAGCCTCTATACCAGCATCAGACATATAGACAGTCTAAATGCCATGAAACATTTCTTGGGTATTCGCAATATCACACTACATCAACACACCATGATGTTGGTACAGATGGCGGAATGGTGCTTGGTAAACAACACTTTCACATATAACAAACTCCTTTACCAACAGACCCAAGGCACGGCCATGGGTACTTGCTTCTCCCCCAGTTATGCTAATTTGCATATGGGCTGGTGGGAGGAGCAAGTACTCATGGCCAAACACAATCACACATACCTCGATCACATTGTTCTATATAAGAGGTACATAGATGACATCTTTATTGTATGGAAGGGGAGTGAAGAAAGTGTACGTGATTTTGTTGAAGTGATCAATGATAACAGCATAAACCTGAAGTTTACATGTACCACAGACACCACCAGAATCAAATTTTTAGACTTAGAGGTTTTTCAGGTTGATGGAAGGATTGAATCCAGAACATATAGGAAGGAGACGGCGGGTAACACTATCCTACATGCCACCAGTTTCCACCCTGTCAAGCTAAAGGAGAGCATACCATATGCGGAATGTCTCCGCATGAAAAGAAATTGCAGTCTAGAAACTGATTTACGTGACAACACAGAAAGCCTCTTTTCTAGATTAAGAGACAGAGGATACAAAGAAAAGACACTAGATCAAGCTAGCTGTAGTGATAGCAAACCTTTCACTCCTAGAATGATCACAGGGTACAGCAAACACCATAGGGACCTTTGTAGAATCATGTACAAGCATTGGCCACTTATCAAAATGGACCACACCATCGGTCGTAAGTTTGCTAAATTACCTCAGTTAACTTTTCGCAGAGCAATATCAATGAAACAAGAATTGGTTAACTATGCCCCCACTTTGAACAAAAGTATGAATAAGAACATGAACTGGTTACATGCCCAAAAAGGTTTCTTTAAATGCTCAAAATGTAAGGCCTGCGTACATGGAGTTAATACTAAAACAGTAGAATTCCCATTCAGGAAAATGCCCTACACAATCAGAGAACACTATACCTGTAAGACTGACCACGCAGTATATGTGCTCAGCTGGACCTGTAAGAAACTATATGACATCTCAAATGACAAACATCTCACACGGTGGGATCACTGAGAGGTGGTCGGAGGTCATGCCCCCTTTCTCCACCACTCTGCAACCGCGCCTCCTGGTGCACTACTGGTTTGGGAATGAGATCCCATTGGCTACTGAGGGTGCTTGGAAGGCCAAATACCCCTCCTGTTACCTTCAGCAAGTCCCACACAGTAGATTTGCTGAGAGGTTTTTTGTGGCCATGCTCCATTTCTCCACCACTCTGCAAACACAACTACTACCTAAACAAACACTGGTAAATGCATTAGGTTTCGCCTAATGATTAATAATACTTTTTGGGGGATTTTTAAATTTTAGTGTGGTGAGCAGTTGTGCAAAATAAGTTACTGTAGCTTTGTAAAAATGTTGTGCCTTGTTCATTGAGAAAGGCAATATGTACACTAATGGAGTTTTTCACACAATAATGGATTTGCTGCATTTGCCACATAATCTGCAGATTGAAAAGGAAAAAAAAGGTATAGCCCAAACAGTTTAAAAGTTACTGAACACACAGTGATATGTGTTACAGCACAGTGGAATGCCCTTTGCAAAGCTTGACTGGTCAAGTTCTATATTTAAGTGTTGAAGTAGTACTAATGAGCTGCGACCTATGCTCAGACAGTGCTAACAAGTGTAACAAGTGCTACAGGTCAGCGGAAGATTAGAGATGAACACCTTTCCCAGCAGGCACATGCATCCTTGCTACACGTCTGCATGAAGTGCTTAAAGTGCCCTCCATTAGTCAGCTTAAGAAAGCAAGGTTCAGAGTAAAAGTGTAATGGGTCAGACCTGGCTTAATGGCCAGTGCTGCCAAGTTTGGAGCTAAGGAACCAGGTTTGAGTCTCCGCATTGGCTCAACATCCTGTGATTCAGGGCAAATCACTTAAGGTCCCCATGCCTAAAAAAAATGTGTTGTTGTGTAATGTAACTGGTGCTCAAATAAAGTGCACCAATACCTTCAAGTCCATCACGCTGTCTAAAGAAAAGCACCATTCTGGCTTTTGTAGAATAGGGTTTTTCCAGCTTTCACAAACACAGACAGGTACAGCTTTGCAGCATCCATGCACAGCTTCATTCAACAGAGAAAATGTACAGCACATAGAGCTGCATTCCAAAAACTAGTTGAGATACACCACAACATTCTGTGCCTAGAAGCTGCCACGGCGTGATGGCAATAAAACTACAGTACATCTGAAAAGTAAAATGTGAGCGTGATGTACAGAACAATATAATGTTAGTAGCTGTAAACTGTACTTTTAACTCTTTCTGTAAAGAGGAATCTGTTTATGAGGGAGAGGGTCTGTAGTGGAAACAATATAAACAAAGGCCAGTCTTCTGTGCACATGCAGCAAATGGTCAATATGAAAACCAATTGAAATTGAGTTGGATCATTTTAGATTTTTAACAATATAAAAATATAACACTGAAAGTAAAAAGGCACCAACAAATTACTTTATTAAATACGAATACAGCTGAGCTTGGGAAATTTGTAGCACAAAGAAATCATTGGTTAAAACTTAGTTGAACACACGAGGCTTCAACATTTTTCATAACGAAAATCACACATTATCCACAAGTAAGAGACTATATAGTAAAGATATGGATGCAGCACTTGCACAGATTAGATTTTCACCAACCAAGGCAATGCCTGTTCAGACTCTACAATATTATCCTGTTCCCTTACATTATCAGAAAAGTGTGATCTAACAAAGACGATACCAAGGTGCCGCAGAGTTATCAAGCTCAGCAACATTAAAGACAAGCATTGAAAATGGCATAGGTCTCACCTTTCATTAAGTTAAAGCCATTTGGTTTGCTATACAATACCATTAGCAAAGCAAATGGCTTTAACTTAATCAAAGGCGAGACCTATTGCATTTTCAGTGCTTGTTTATCTATACTTGAGCACCTCATACAGTCTCAAAGTTTCCCTTTGCTCACTCACGGGCATCCAGAAAACAATACATTAGCATTTTTCAGCAGTTGTGGAGGGCAGAGAATACTAAAGTAAGTGCTTTTTATTCTCTGCTTTGTTTGAAGATAATCAAACATGGGGTGACGTACAATGACAGCTAAGAAAAATTACCCCATGTTTTGCTGTAAGTAGTGGTTTGGGATTCTCCTGACTTAGAAGTGTGTAGCGTTCTTGAATGTCATGTGCTGCTTAGAATGCTCCGCATAACAGAAAAATACATGAGAAACACACAATTTGTGACAACACAGGAGGAACACATTTAATATCAGACAAGGAGGAGAAAGCCACACAATCACAAACTATCGCACTACAAAATCAATACCCACTAAATGTAAATGTAAATGTAAATGTGCTGGACTTGTAAAGCGCACAGCTGCCCGTAAGCGTCCCGGCGCTTGCTTAGGGAACCCGTCCTGGTATTCCCCTGTGAGAAACCACGGCAGGGTGTCCACAAGGTGAAAGCCAGGCATCCCGCTGCGAGGGGCCGTAGTGGAGATTAAGCAAGCTATTGCCCAGAGTCGCAGAGTGTGACCCCGTGAGTTGAGTAGGCACCAGAGCGAGAATTGTCGAGTCCGTGGAATTTTGAGCCTGAGACCCCCCGAGGCGGGGAATCGAACCCTGGTCCACGGTCGATCTCAGCTTCCGGGTCTGCCGCCTCTAACCACTGAGCCACGCTTCTCCACCTGCCACGCTTCTCCACCTGCAAATGCAGGCATTCTGATGAAAAATACATGCCCCGGTTTTTGGGACTAAGGGCAAGCAGACGAAAACAAGCACGGGCATGTGGTGGCAAAAGTGAAAGCAGCTGCAGCGTCCCATGAGTGGTGCACCCGCGCTAGTGTGAAATCTGAAACAACAGATGGCACACTGCACATTGCGCCGCTGCTCGTAACCATACGCTGTCTGCCTTTTCACACGAACGAGCGTGTGAAAAGTCCAGAGCAATTCCAAAAGATCGTTTTCCTAGTGCACCGCATGCGCGCGGCGCTAGGCTCAACCTAACAAGGGTCAAGAAACCAGGAACTATTAAGAATGCCCGATACCTACCACTGCCATCTTCATACCCAAGCCGCGCTAGTCTTCTACCCCAAATAAATATCAATATGAGGGCTAAGGTACTTTTTAATGCTGGACTGCATAAAATGTTTGAATTCAAATACTTTATTTCCATATTTTGCATGAACTAAAGCTTTCAGGAAGCACACTTAAAGACCAGTTGTATCTATGTTTTTTATTTATTTTTTATTTTATTTTAATAATTTGTTAAGCGCGGCGAATACCCGTAGGCGTCTCGGCGCTGAGTGATTCCCTCATTTCCCTAGCGGCTCATAATAAAATTGTCTTAAATTACTGATCAAACAGCCAAGTCTTTAGTGATTTACGAAACTGCAGAAGTGAGGAGGACGTCTTAATGTAATGTGGCAAGGTATTCCATAATTTGGATGCCGCAACTAGAAAGCGGCGATCTCCCCAAGAAACTGTCTTGGATCGAGGGACCTCTAATTGGTTCAAGGTGGCCGATCGAAGCTGTCTGGTTGGTTTTTAAGGTGTCAACTGTTCCTTAAAAAAGTGAGGAGCCTGGTCATGCAGTGCTTTGTATACGATGCATAACGATTTACATTTTATCCGCATCGCTGCGGCGGCTTTTCCCGCTGTGCGCGGCATTTTCAAAAATCCCGCGTAACGTGACAAAGCCAGCTCGTCATCCGCGCAGCGCAGGTAACGCCCATGACGAGCTGGCTTTGTCATTAGCGTCGAAGGGGTTATCCGATTGCGGATCGTTAGCCAATGGTATTTCTTGATGGTATCAGAAATCGGGGAGAACTTGGGTGTTCCCGAAAGAAGCCGTGCTGCTGCATTCTGCAGTGACTGAAGCTTGTTCATTATCCTGGCTTGGGTGTTTAAAAATAGCCCATTGCAGTAATCAAGAGATGTGAACACCAAAGAGCTGATCAGAGTTTTGGCGGCAGAATCAGGCAGAAACGGAATGATTTTCCTGATCAGTTTTAATTTATGATGGGCTGTTGCCGCTACCTTGTTCGCATGTGCCATAAAATTTAGGTCCACATCGAATGTTACTCCCAGGTACCTAACCTTGAGTGCTGGCCTAGGAGGCTCTCCCATGGCTGATGGCCACCAGGTTGACGACCACTCTGGTCGAAGGGGTCCAAAGATAAGCACCTCCGTCTTATCGGATTTTAGCTTAAGGCAGTTAGATGCCATCCACTCACCGATTGCAATCATTCCGTGTTGAAATCGGTCTGCCACCTCAAGTCCGTTATCTTTGATGGCCATCACCAATTGGGTATCATCAGCGTAGGAGGTTACGCTCATCCCATATGCTTTGATGACATTAACAAGGTCTGACACATAGATATTAAATAGTGTCGGACTTAGGGATGAGCCTTGAGGAACCCCGCACGGTAATGACAGTTTGGCAGATTGATATGGGCCCAGGGTGACTGCCTGTGATCTATCACCTAGGAAGGATGCAATCAGGTTCCCCGCTGAATGGTGAATGGCCATCTTTTCGACACGGTCGACAAGGATCTTGTGATCGAACGTGTCGAAGGCCCCCGATAAGTCTAACAGTACAAGTACTGCTGTCCCACCTTGATCTCGAATTGCCCTAATGTCATCTGCAGCCTTGATTAAGGCGGATTCAGTGCCATGATATCTTCGAAAGCCAAATTGTGATTCGTCCAGTAAATGGTGTTTCTCTAGGAACTCAACCAACTGTTGGTTCATGGCCTTTTCGATCACCTTGGCTAGGAATGGTAGGCTCGCAATAGGTCTATAGTTCTTTAATTCAGCCTTATCTAAACTTGATTCTTTTTAATCGTTAAATACCTACAACCCTAATGCTAAATGTCAAATTATATCAATGCATGTTATGGGAAGGTTTGTGACAAGCTATGGGTTTCGTGACAAAGCACCATCTTACGATTGTTAAACCAGTAACCAAGTAATAAATACTGCTTTATATAACGCTTGGATGTTCTTTATCTCACTTTGCTGTCATCCACAAGAGGATAATGTTTACAGCAAAACAAATAAAACAAGTAGACCTTTCTCTCCTGTATTATGCCATGTGTACTACAGGACGGTTCTAGTCAGATTGGTAAGCACCCTTTGGGACTCTGGTACGCTAGACATGGCTCGGGGTTCAGTGCTGTTAGGTCTGCTGTGTTGGCTGCTCTATTCTTACTCACTGTTCAAGGCTGCAGTGAGGACTACCTGGTGGGGATCCCATGAGCCGTCGTACCGGCTCAAAGACCGGTTTAAATATGCAAACTGCAACAGCCGCACAGTGAGAGCAAACGTAAAGGGGACTGGTGTTCTACCAATCATACTGCGAGCTGTTACCACGCTGTAGAGGTTGAGTAAGAGAAGTGGCAACACTGGTTCCGGGTAGATATTTCGCAGATTTGTATCCATGCCCGAAATACAATTATTTAACCAAGTAAATGGATCCGATGCATCTAAAAATGCTATAGTATAGTCTGCTTTTGTAGCGAATAAAAAGCATAGCAAATACATTAATTAACCTGTTACTAACTGCTTACAAGAATTACTTAAAATAATTATAGTTGTTCTCCTGCATCAGCAGCAAAAGATTTCAGCACCCGAAGGGAGCCGGTGTAATGGCCTCTCCGTGAAGGTGCACTCCGACAGCTGAAAGCCCTTAGGGGCTTCTGGTTCAGACTATGTCCAAAACTTGGGTAGATGGACGCACTCCAAGGTAAATAATAAAAGTAAAAACATTCAAAGAAATTGGTAGGTGGTGCAGATGGGTCAATCCTCCTGAGTGTGAGTATAATTATAGGCTCCAAAAAGCGCTGATCTCACTCCACTAGGGGCGTCTCCCATTGCACTACATTGGAGTGCAATGGGAGATGCCCCTCGTGGAGTGAGGTCAATGCTTCTGGTTCAGAGACATAGAGGAGAGTTGGCAATAAGAAAGATCAACTGGTCTGCTGCTCTCTGGGTGATACATTGTTAAATAAATATGAAGCAACAGTAAAAAGCAAAAAGCGCCAAAATGTTATAAAAATTGTTCCACCAAAGTGGATGTTAACAGTATTTTGGCTACAGGAAACTGATAAGAGAAGCAGACGAGGAACAAGCATAGGTAAATACAAGAACATTTGCTAAGGCCAATAGAAATGGCGAAAAAGTGGCAAGCACAGAAGCCAATGAGAAGCCAAGAAAGAGAGGAGGCAGGATGTACGTCCATTTTAAGTTTGTATTAAAAACAATAGATTTCTCAAGCACAGCTCAAGCGCTATGCTGGGAAAACCTAAAAACTATAGAAATACACTGATAAAAAACAAAAGGGCATATTATCAGGAAATGGCGTTAAAATGATCACCACTTTAGCGGCAGGAAACTGCCGCTAAAGCGGGGATAATGGGCTTGATAATATGCCCTTGTGAATTCCCATAGAAGCCCATGTTCTGGTGCATATTATCAAGCCGATTATCGCCGCTTTAGCAGCAGTTTCCTGACGCTAAGGTGGCGATAATTTTAACGCCCTTCTTGATAATATGCCCCATAGTTTACTGGAACTTTATAGTTAGAAATTAGCATTTAAAACACCTTAGAAATTCACAGAAAAAAACAAAGGTTACAAGGACGTTATAGTTAGGAAATAGAATAAATAAAAACCTTACAAATTCACTGAAAAAAACAAAGGTTACAGGGACATTATATTTAGGGTCAGGTTTCACTAGCACAAAACCAGTGAAATTCAGCAGTTAGCTGAGCTAACTATAAGTCACACCCCTGCAATGCACTGCTTATGCACCAAGTGAGTAAGATTTTTTAAGATTTTATGGGTACTAAACATGAATACTAACCTACAACAAATGTTAAATTAGTATACTAGGTGCAATACTGCTGAGTGATACTGCTTGTAACATATATTAGTTGAGTGGCTGGGTGAATGTATGTATCCCTGTTGGTATGGGTGTGTAAGTGGCTGTATGAGTGTATCAATGGGCGTGTGAATACAGGGGCGTTGTGAACCCCCATCTTTAGCAGTTACAGTGGGGTGGGGTTTTTATGGGCCTCATAATTGATACAAGAAGGATGGGCCTGTAGAAAAGAGAAAGAAGGAATGAGTGGGTGAGTCAATGGATGAGTGGGTGAGAGGATGGATAGATAAGTGAATGAAAGGATATCTGAATTAATGGCAGTCTGAGATGATGGATGGATGGCTATGGGTGAAAGATGGCAGAGTAAATGGGAAATTAAGAGGATGGATGGATGGGTAGTCAGGTGAAAAAGTAGTAGAGTAAATGGAAATATAAGGAGATAGATTGCTAGGTGGGTGAAAGGTTGGTGAAAGAATGGGAGAGTGAATGGAAAAGTAAATGCAAATTTGAGATGCATAGGTGAATGGATAGACAAAAGAATCAATTGATGGATGAAAGGCTTTGTTGATGGAGGGCTAAGTCAAAGGCTGGCTGTGTGGGTAAATATATGGATGGATGCATGCATAGATGATGAATGTGTGAATGGATGGATGGATGAAATGGCCAATGGATGGATGGAATGGTGAAAGATTGAATGAACGGATGACTGAATGTGAAGTTGAAATGGTGAATATCAACGGGTAGGTGGAAGGGTGACAGAATTAAGGAATAGATGCTTGAATGGAAGAGAAAAGAACACTCTTGTTGGGAGGTTGAGGTTCATTTGCCTCACTTGCTTGCTGCCGTCAGATCTTTGGTTCCAAGTGGTGGGTATTTTAATTTTCTGGCTACTCCCTTGTGTGAGTAGCTGTTTGGATGAGTAAGATGCTGTGTGAGTGGTGGAATTGATGTGTGAGTGGGTGTGTAAGTGGCTGTATGGGTGGGTGGGTGAGTGCAGTGTGAGTGGCTCTATGGGTGGCCCTATGGGTTAGTAAGTGGGTGTATAGTGACTGTATGGGTGAGGGGCGGGTGTCTGAATGGCTGTATGAGGGACTCATTAGGGAAAAGAATAAGCTCTGAGCCCCCTGACTGGACCACAGCCTTGGACCAAGGGAGGGGGACACCTCATGGTCTTGGTGGAGGTGGTTGTACCTAGGCACAGTGGCCCTTGAATTGAGTTAGGCACCATCGGAACGCTTAGAGTCGGGGAGCCCCAGGCCTCAGAGGTGAAACTGGAGGGTAAGACCCCCCGGGACAGATACCTGCTCACTGAAGGGAACCCAATTACTGGTAATATCAGCCAGGGCTCCCTATATATTAAAATTAACTATGGTGACATGAGGTTGCAGGACAAAACCACATCATTCCCACTCACAGACCCACTCAAGCACTCATGCACTCACTCACAGATGCTCTCAGACACCCATGCACCCACTCACACATAGACTCATGCACCAACTCACAGACCCATTCAGACACTCAAACACCCACTCACATATCCACTCACTCACACGCCCCTGTACAGACCCACTCAGACACCCACTCACAGACTCAGCCAGACACTGATGCATGCACTCACAGACCCACTCAGGGTCTCATGCATCCTCCTACAGACCCACTTATAGACTCACACACCCATTCACATACCCAGACACTCATACAGCCACTCACATACCCACTCAGACACTCATGCACCCACTTAAAAGCCCACTCAGAGTCTCCTGTCACTACTCACAGACTCAGTAGGAGACTCATGCACCCACTCATAAACCTACTCAGGCACTCATTCACCCACTTAGAGACCCACTCAGACACTCATGCATCCACTCACAGACTCACTCAGGCACTTTTATACCCGCTCATAGATCCATACAGCGTCTCACACACCCACTCACAGACCCATATAGCTACCCACTCACCAAAAGTTATGACATTCATAAAAAAAACATGGGGATGGTATAGTTAGGAAATAACATAAAAAAACTCAAGAAATCACTGAAAAAACCAAAGGGTACAGGGATGTGTAACTAGGAAATAGAATTTTAAAAAATCTCAGAAATTCACTGGAAAAATAAAAGGTAACAGGGAGTTTATAGTTAGGTTCAGATTTCATTCATACAAAACCAGTGACATTCAACAGGTATGGTTACCTGAGCTAAATATAATGTATGCCCCTGCAATGCATTGCTGATAAACTCACATATGACATCACTCATGACATGGTCAGGCACATCACTCATGACATCTCAAAAGACATCACTGATTGCATCACTGATGACATCAACCAGAGAACCACTCACACAACCACTCATACCCACACGCAATATCTTATACACCCACTCACACACCACTCAAATAGCCTTTCACAGAACCATAAATAACTCAGAAACACTCGATCAACCATAGGTCCACTCACTCACCTATGCAGACACTCAAACAGCTACTGACTCACCCGTACAACTACTCACACGTCCACCTATTCAGCTATACAACCACTTACACATCTATAAACTCACCCACACAACTTCTGAACATTGCCATACTACTCACACAGCAGCTCACATACCCAGATAACCACTCACATACTCATTTACACATCCATACAACCACTTACACACCCAGTCACTCACCCATACAGACATCACTCTCCAACACAGCATCTTACACAGCATCTAACTTAACCAAACACCCACCCATACAGCCACTCATACACCCACTAACTCACCCATATAGCCACTCACTCACCCATACAGCCACTAACACAGGCACTCAGTCACTGATTCAACCACTCCCACTCACAGACCCACTCAGACCCTCCCACCCCCACTCACCCAGACATTGAGCCACTCACACAGCCACTCACCCACCCATACAGCCACTCACACACACTCACCCATACAGCCACTTACACACCCACTCACATACAGATACAACCAGTTACACAGCTGCTCACATAATATATGTTAGAAATAGTATCACTCACTAGTAGTACAGAAAGTATACTAATTTAACTTTTGTAGTACCTTAATATATATGTTTAAAAGTCATAAATCTTTAGAAAACACTCACAATCACTGGATGATGTCATGAGTGATGTAATATGTGAGGTCATAGGCAGTGCAATTTGGGGGTGTGAGTTATAGTTTGCACAGTTAACTATAACTGCTGAATTTCACTAGTTTTGTAGGAGTGAAATCTGAGCTTAACAATAATGTTCCTGTAACCTTTGGTTTTCTCAATGAATATATATATATGGGTGATGTTAACTGGCTTTGAAAGTCAATGCTATATATGTATGTATATATATATATATATATATATATATATATATATATATATATATATATATATATATATATATATATATATATATATATATATATATATATATATATATATATATATATATATATATATATATATATTACCTACTGGCGGTCGCCAGTAGGTAGTTATAGTTAGGACCTATTTTCCATAAGAAATCCACAACATTCTATTTGGAATAACTTTGGCGCCGGTTGACGAATCTTCGCAAAATGTTCAAAACTTACGGTCAGCTGCGGTCCGCTCCTATCCTGGAAGTTTCACGGTGATTCGTCAAGCAGGGGCCGAGAAAAAGTTGGCCCCAAAACGCATTTTCCCCATGCAATTTCCCATAGAACCTTTAGCCACAGCTACAGCCCGAACTGCTGAACGGAATTATGCCAAATTTGGTAAAGAGGTAGTACTCAGTTCAGACTCATGCCTTTTGCTTAAATGGTGTCAATCTGTTCAGTAGTTACTGAGAAAATTACAGTTAAAAGCATTTATATATCTATGGCTGCGGTGGATCCGCGGATCCTGAGTGCACCATGAGCGCACCATGAGCACACCATAAGCGCTCCCTTCCGATCACGCTCTGAATGCTAATTGGCTGTCAAGAGGTTGTCAACATTCAAAACCAGGAACTGTTGGCAGCCATTTTGTGCCTTGGTAGACGCGAGGCTGAAGAAGTCAGTGGAATATTTGTGCAAAACGTAGAAAGGGGGCAGTCTAGAAAAACTTGTACCCTCTAGATCTGCTTAGGGGTCCCAGAAGGACCCCCAGGGCCCACATTTTTTTTTTTAAAAGACCCGGCAGGTGCGTGTAGGGTGCGCAGACTCTGCCGTAAAAAAATACATAAAATAAAATGGAGCTTTTTTAATAATTAGCCCCCGGGGGGGCTAAATACAGTGGGCAACATTATTAAATTTTATGGGGGGCCCAGAGGGGCCTCTCAGCCCCGGGGATCATCACCCCCGGGACTTTCTGTATTCTGGGAGGGGGACTATGTGGACCCCCTCCTGGAGCACTCGAGGGCCCCGTCACCCCCTGGGGCTACAGAAAAAACAGTTGGGGGGCTTCAAGGTCTCCAAAGTCCCGGGTACCATCACTCCCCGGGGCTTTATGTATTGCGGGAGGGCTGGCTCCTGCAGTGACCCAGGGTACGCATCCCGCCCACCCATAGCAAGGAAATCTGTTCTCTCTTTCAAAATCTAAACCAGATTGCTTTTCCACATGGGGAGCTGCATGTTAGTAGCTCCCCATGTGGAAAAGCAATGATTGCTCCCAAACACGTAGAAGTTGTGCACGAAAGGCGCTGGAGTTGTGCACCCTACAGATTATGAGTCGTGCATTGAGCGTGTGCACACCAGGGGGCCGCACTGAGCACCGCGCTGGGTGCGAGACTTCTAATTTTACCGTAAAAAAAAATAGCCCCTATCAGTAATTTCTAATTTCATGACATGGCTATATGCAAATCAGTCTGACCCTGTGCCTCATGGGAACAGTCCAGCCCGAACTGCCATGCCATGTCTTCCCTGGACAGGAAACAAGCTTCCGAGGACCGGTTTCTGGCATTCCAGCCGTCTTCAGCCCGGCTTGCTTGAATCCAGTGGCAAAGTGAGCAAGGGACTCACGTCTGAGCATACCCTGCCACACTTATGGCGGCCAAAAGCGGTACAAAAGGGGGTGGTAATGGACGGAGCATCTGAATCAATCAAACACTCACACCCAGTCAAAAGATCTGGGTTTAATCCATCACCGTTCTTTAGCCCACTCTGCCACCCCAGTTCAGACATGGCTATATGCAAATGAGTCTGACCCTGTGCCTCATGGGAACAGTCCAGCCCGAACTGCCAAGCCATGTCTTCCCTGGACCGGAAACAAGCTTCCGAGGACCGGTTTCTGGCATTCCAGCCAGGCAGTTCGGGCTGGACTGTTCCCATGAGGCACAGGTTCAGCTTGATTTTCATATGGCCTGTCTGAACTGGGGTGGTCTGGAGTGCAAAAAAACGATGGATTTAGGCACAGATCTCTGTACTGGGGTGAATGTATGACATTGTTCTGCATTCTGTCCATCAACTGTGGTTTTTGCATTTGTCACCCCGAGTGGGATGGGTATGCTCAGACGTGAGTCCCATGCACTCCACACCACTGGATTCAAGCAAGCCGAGCTGAAGACGGCTGGAATGCCAGAAACTGGTCCTCGGAAGCTTGTTTCCGGTCCAGGGAAGGCATGGCTTGGCAGTTCGGGGTGGACTGTTCCCATGAGGCACAGGGTCAGACTGATTTGCATATGGCCATGTCTGAACTGGGGTGGTGTGGAGTGCAAAAAACGATGGATTCAAGCCCAGATCTCTGTACTGGGGTGAATGTATGGCATCGTTCTGCATTCTGTCCATCAACTGTGGTTTTAGCATTTGTCACCCCGAGTGGGATGGGTGTGCTCAGACGTGAGTCCCATGCACTCCACACCACTGGATTCAAGCAAGCCGGGCTGAAGACGGCTGGAATGCCAGAAACCGGTCCTCGGAAGCTTGTTTCCGGTCCAGGGAAGGCATGGCTTGGCAGTTCGGGTGGACTGTTCCCATGAGGCACAGGGTCAGCCTGATTTTCATATGGCCTGTCTGAACTGGGGTGGTCTGGAGTGCAATAAAACGATGGATTTAGGCACAGATCTCTGTACTGGGGTGAATGTATGACATTGTTCTGCATTCTGTCCATCAACTGTGGTTTTTGCATTTGTCACCCCGAGTGGGATGGGTATGCTCAGACGTGAGTCCCATGCACTCCACACCACTGGATTCAAGCAAGTCGAGCTGAAGACGGCTGGAATGCCAGAAACTGGTCCTCGGAAGCTTGTTTCTGGTCCAGGGAAGGCATGGCTTGGCAGTTCGGGGTGGACTGTTCCCATGAGGCACAGGGTCAGACTGATTTGCATATGGCCATGTCTGAACTGGGATGGTGTGGAGTGCAAAAAACGATGGATTCAAGCCCAGATCTCTGTACTGGGGTGAATGTATGGCATCGTTCTGCATTCTGTCCATCAACTGTGGTTTTAGCATTTGTCACCCCGAGTGGGATGGGTGTGCTCAGACGTGAGTCCCATGCACTCCACACCACTGGATTCAAGCAAGCCGGGCTGAAGACGGCTGGAATGCCAGAAACCGGTCCTCGGAAGCTTGTTTCCGGTCCAGGGAAGGCATGGCTTGGCAGTTCGGACAGATGAGGCACAGGGTCAGACTGATTTGCATATGGCCAAGTCTGAACTGGGGTGGTGTGAAGTGCAAAAAACGATGGATTTAGGCCCAGATCTCTGTACTGGGGTGAATGTATGACATTGTTCTGCATTCTGTTCATCAACTGGGGTTTTTGCATTTGTCACCCCGAGTGGGATGGGTATGCTCAGACGTGAGTCCCATGCACTCCACACCACTGGATTCAAGCAAGCCGGGCTGAAGACGGCTGGAATGCCAGAAACCGGTCCTCGGAAGCTTGTTTCCGGTCCAGGGAAGGCATGGCTTGGCAGTTCGGGCTGGACTGTTCCCATGAGGCACAGGGTCAGCCTGATTTTCATATGGCCATGTCTGAACTGGGGTGGTGTGGAGTGCAAAAAAACGATGGATTTAGGCCCAGATCTCTGTACTGGGGTGAATGTATGACATTGTTCTGCATTCTGTCCATCAACTGTGGTTTTTGCATTTGTCACCCCGAGTGGGATGGGTATGCTCAGACGTGAGTCCCATGCACTCCACACCACTGGATTCAAGCAAGTCGAGCTGAAGACGGCTGGAATGCCAGAAACTGGTCCTCGGAAGCTTGTTTCTGGTCCAGGGAAGGCATGGCTTGGCAGTTCGGGGTGGACTGTTCCCATGAGGCACAGGGTCAGACTGATTTGCATATGGCCATGTCTGAACTGGGATGGTGTGGAGTGCAAAAAACGATGATTTCAAGCCCAGATCTCTGTACTGGGGTGAATGTATGGCATCGTTCTGCATTCTGTCCATCAACTGTGGTTTTAGCATTTGTCACCCCGAGTGGGATGGGTGTGCTCAGACGTGAGTCCCATGCACTCCACACCACTGGATTCAAGCAAGCCGGGCTGAAGACGGCTGGAATGCCAGAAACCGGTCCTCGGAAGCTTGTTTCCGGTCCAGGGAAGGCATGGCTTGGCAGTTCGGACAGATGAGGCACAGGGTCAGACTGATTTGCATATGGCCAAGTCTGAACTGGGGTGGTGTGAAGTGCAAAAAACGATGGATTTAGGCCCAGATCTCTGTACTGGGGTGAATGTATGACATTGTTCTGCATTCTGTCCATCAACTGGGGTTTTTGCATTTGTCACCCCGAGTGGGATGGGTATGCTCAGACGTGAGTCCCATGCACTCCACACCACTGGATTCAAGCAAGCTGAGCTGAAGACGGCTGGAATGCCAGACACCGGTCCTCGGAAGCTGGTTTCCGGTCCAGGGAAGGCATGGCTTGGCAGTTCGGGCTGGACTGTTCCCATGAGGCACAGGGTCAGCCTGATTTTCATATGGCCTGTCTGAACTGGGGTGGTCTGGAGTGCAATAAAACGATGGATTTAGGCACAGATCTCTGTACTGGGGTGAATGTATGACATTGTTCAGCATTCTGTCCATCAACTGTGGTTTTTGCATTTGTCACCCCGAGTGGGATGGGTATGCTCAGACGTGAGTCCCATGCACTCCACACCACTGGATTCAAGCAAGCCGGGCTGAAGACGGCTGGAATGCCAGAAACCGGTCCTCGGAAGCTTGTTTCCGGTCCAGGGACGGCATGGCTTGGCAGTTCGGACAGATGAGGCACAGGGTCAGACTGATTTGCATATGGCCAAGTCTGAACTGGGGTGGTGTGAAGTGCAAAAAACGATGGACTTAGGCCCAGATCTCTGTACTGGGGTGAATGTATGACATTGTTCTGCATTCTGTTCATCAACTGGGGTTTTTGCATTTGTCACCCCGAGTGGGATGGGTATGCTCAGACGTGAGTCCCATGCACTCCACACCACTGGATTCAAGCAAGCCGAGCTGAAGACGGCTGGAATGCCAGAAACCCCTCCTCGGAAGCTGGTTTCCGGTCCAGGGAAGGCATGGCTTGGCAGTTCGGGCTGGACTGTTCCCATGAGGCACAGGGTCAGACTGATTTGCATATGGCCATGTCTGAACTGGGGTGGTGTGGAGTGCAAAAAAACGATGGATTTAGGCCCAGATCTCTGTACTGGGGTGAATGTATGACATTGTTCTGCATTCTGTCCATCAACTGTGGTTTTTGCATCTCTCATTGGAAACAGCAGTGTCCCGGGGGTAGGCACCATTTATTTCATAGCCCCGGGTTGTTAGCTCTCACTCTTGCATAGCAAACAGCAATGTTGAAAAAATCTTCCGGTAAGATAACAAAGGATTTTGAAGTCCATTTTCGCTGTTTTTGTTGTAGTTTGCTGATGTTAAAGCGACGACAATTTTAATATGCCCCTAAGTTTTGTAATGCCGACAATCCCGTCTCACATGTAAATAGGCACAAAGTATTTATTGAAGTACATTTTGAATCGTAAAGCAACACTGTCTAATTGTGATCAATAAAGAATTAAGTATGGGTGCAAAATCTGTTCCGGTCACGGAATTTGCGAATTTTCGGCAATTTCGTGATCCGCGAATCTCGCAAAATTGCTGAAAAATTAGCAAATTCGCTCGCGGGCAGATTTTTTTGCACATGCCTTAGTTGAAGCTCAAATAATCAGCCCAAACAACTAGTGAGCACGGTCTAGGCTAGGCAGGGGTGCTTCCTCCCTACATCTACCACCTACAATTAGATGTAATCATTGATGGAGGTCTTTGCATCCACAAGTTTATCAAGCGTAATCCCTGTGTACTTCCTGTGACCAGGAGGCTGCTTTCTTCTCATCTGCTGCTCTGATCGGTCTCTGACCCTTTATAAACAAGAGGCATGTGAACTCGCATAGAAGCCCCGCCCGTTTGGCCACGCCACACACACACTAGGGTATGCAACGTCTTCCCGCCCTTTCCTCACTATGATGGACAGCTCACTCGAGGGACCTCGGCGCCTTTCGGCACGGTGGCAAAGTTACAGACACATGTGGTCACTGTAGACAACTCTTCTGGCCCTTTACGCAGCTGTAGTGTAGCAAAAGCACTTTACATTTACCCAATGAGGTAGCACTTACTGATTAGCCAGTAGAAAGTACTCCAGATGAGCAGAGGTGTGGCACAACACGGTGGCATCTTCGTGGATAAATATGCAGGCAGGATTCATTCTGGCACGATGCTCCTGTCACAAAAATTAAACCTCAACAGGAAGCACTTACAGATATAAGCGGGTGCCCGAGTTGAAGCTCAAATTCAGTTGCGCATTATAATCAGCCCAAACAACTAGTGAGCACGGTCCAGGTGTGCTTCCTCCCCATATCTCCCGCCTACAATTAGATGTAATCCTTAATAGAGGTCTTTGCATCCACAAGTTTCTCGAGTGCAATCCCCATGTACTTCCTGTGACCAGGAGGCTGCTTTCTTCTCATATGCTGCTCTGATAGGTCTCTGACCCTTTATAAACAAGAGGCATGTGAACTCGCTCAGAAGCCCCACCCGTTTGGCCCCGTCACACACACACTAGGGTATGCAACATCTTCCCGCCCTTTCTTCACTATGAAGGACAGCTCACTCGAGGGACCTCGGCACCTTTCGGCGCGGTAGCAAAGTTACAGACACACGTTTGTGCAAATCTGCGAGTTCGCGGATTTTTCCGCGAACTCGCAGATTTTTTGCCATTTCGCACGAATTCGCGGACCGCGAATCCGCAAAATTCGCCCATACTTATAAAGAATTGAAAGAGTTGTGTACTTCTTTTGTTCGTAATGTGCATAGGGGCAGATTTACAAGTACATTGCGTTACTGTTGCATCATTTTTAAGATGGAAAAAGTGATGCGAAAGTGGCTCAAGGGGCTTGTAAATCTGCTACACAGTGTTCTTCTTTCCTTTCTGTTATGTAAAGGATCCTGTGTAAATATAACGGTTTCTGTACAGCCAGTACTTTTTAACCCTACCCCCAAACTCCTTACTGCCTGTTACTATAGTAACAGTTCATTGAACAGTTAAGTGAGCACAGAGGTTAAAAGTTCACCACACAATGTTGTTAATCAAAATAGTTACTGTGCTGGAGTTTTAAAATGTTTCCATAGGAACCGTTAGTCATAGAAGAAGTCAGTAGAAAATATAATAAAAATAATAGCAGGGCTTCGCTGGGGCCCCCACAGTCCCGGGGCTTCACTCATGTTGGGAGGGGGGTGGAGTAAGCTGTGGAAATTATATCGGGAAAACAACAATGCTGCTTTTCTTTAATATAATGTGGAATAATCTTTATTTATTAGGTAGTGTTCACTTTTGTTACGGATATACGGAATTTTGCGAATTTGCGATCCGCGAATTTGCGAATTCGCGATCCGCAAAATTCGCGAATTCGTGCGAATTTGCGGATTTTTTTTGCGTGTTCGCGGGTGTTTGCGGAGCGCTTTGCGTGTTCGCGGGGTGCTTTGCGTGTTCGCGAGGGTTTTTTTTTTGCCTGGTTAATCACTGCCACCCTCTCGTTTTTTATGCCCTTCTGCCCTCTGTACCACTCGTTTCTGTGCCCTTCTGCCCTCTGTCCCACTTTTGTGCCCTTCTGCCCTCAGCCCCACTTAGAATAGCGCCGGCAAGCTGCCAGCGCCATTCTAAAATAGCTACAAAGAGCTTCAACAGGAATCACTAATAGATAAAGTAAAGCTGGTGCTCGAGTTGAAGGTCAAATTAAGTTACACAATCGATAATCACCCCAAGTTTGGGGTGATTAATGATTGTGTAACTGAATTTGAGCTTCAACTCGAGCACCTGCTTTACTTTATCTATTAGAGCTTCCTGTTGAAGCTGACTTTTGTAACTATTTTGAATGGCTCTGGCAGCTTGCCGGCGCCATTCTAAAAGAGTTACAAAAGTCAGCTTGAACTTTTGACCCAATCCGTTCCGCTCGCGAATTTTGCGGGAAATTCGCGAATCTCGCGGATTGCGAATTTACTGAAAATCCGCAAAATCCGGGAGCGGAACGGATTTTCCGCCCATGCTTATTTAATTGGCTAAGATATTTCAATAACAAGCTTAATGTTCATTGGGTGCGAACTATTGAAAGTAGAAGTGTTTTCTGCAATTCAATTCTGCTCCGGACAGTAGCAAGGAAATCTAATTGGCTTACATGTTGTAAGGAGGACTTTCCTGAGATTTATGTTGGTTGGTTGCGAACTATTGAAAGTAAAAGTGTTGCCAGCTATTCACTTCCGCTCTGTGGAGTAGGAGGGACATCTGATTTGCTGACGTGCTCCAAGGAGGACTTTCCTAAGCTTAATGTTGATTGGCTGTAAACTGTTGAAAGTAGAAGTGTTGTCAGCGATTCCTTCCCTCTTCGTAGAGTATTAGGGACATTTCCTTGGGTAACGTGTTTCAAGCGGGACCTTACAAAGCTTAATGTTCATTGGCTATGAAGCATTAAAAGTAGAAGTTTTGGCAGTCATTCCTTCCTCATCTTTGGAACAACATAGACATTTTATTGGCTAAAGTGTTTCGAGCACATGTTTGCTCCTTATTGGGTGGGAACTGTTCACTGTTGTCAGTGATTTTGTGACGAACTTCGAAAGGAGTATGGGAAAAGAAAATAGTAGAGAGGAGGTTAGGAACACTATTAACTTTGTACAGTGGTCACAAGGTGGTGGACAGGGATTTTGAAGGTAAAAATCGTTTTTTTATGTTTTAAGGGCCATTTATATAATTGCCGTGTGGTGTACAAATCACGGCGGAAAAATTAAAGCAGTGTTTTTTTTATCAAGTTTGCGGGTGGGATACTTCACAGGAGCACTATTTACTTATAATGTGGTGTTTACTTTTGTGATGGGGAGGTGTGGTTGCACAAAAAAAAATTCAGTCTAGGTTTGAAACAGTATTTATTTAGCAAATACAAATAAACTTACTTCAGACTCTGACGCTGTATATATGAAAGGGGTGACAATTAATAATGGAATTTAATAAAATATCAGTTAAGTGTGGCCATACCCTCCTTTTTTCTGCTATAGTTTGTAAAAGTGTTGCCCCATATTCTTGATAATGTAAGAGGGCATCTGTTACTTTTAGATAAAGTTGACTAGAAGTGCTACAACACACACTCCGGCACTACATTATCTGAGGTCAGGAGAACAAGTAAAAACAAGTGACTTCATATTACATAGAAATGCATGCATTATTATTTTTCAAATTTGTATTCTGTAGAATTCAGGAACGTTCTGTCGTAGTGCTTAGATGTCGCACACTTTTCCGCTAACAAATCACATACTCACTTAAGAATATATAGGATAGTACTATTATAATATACAGTACTGGTCCTATATATTCTTTAGGGAGAAGGTGAGTAGGAACCGCAAATGAGAAGAATAGAAATTAGAAAATAAGATTCAGAAATGTAAGGTTTATCAAATATTTAAAGTAACAAAGTATGTATGCTATGCTATGCTATAGTGATTTATATAGCGCACGGCTGCCTCAGCAAAGGGGCGTCCCGGCGCTGCGGAAGGACAGAGTACAGTGAGGTGGAGACGCTAAGGAGGGAACTATTGTTGAAAGAGGTGTGTTTTGATAGCCTTTCTGAAGACTAGGAGATCCTGAATCCCGCGGATAGCTTCAGGGAGACTGTTCCATAGCTTGGCCGCTAGGAAACTGAAAGAGCGGCCGCCCACTCTAGCCAGTCTGGTGCGGGGGACGATCGCAAGATGCTGCCCCTCTGACCGGAGTAATCTCCTAGGGATGTACTTTGACAGAAGTGGGCGAAGCATTGGGGGGGAGGAGGTTTTAAGAATTTTGAAGGCGAAGCACAATGCTTTGAACTGGACCCTTTTGCCCACCGGGAGCCAATGCAGTTTCTTCAAGGTTCCCGATATAGAGGAATGGCGCGGGAGACCAACCAAAGCCCTGGCGGCCGCATTCTGAACTCTTTGCAATCTAGTGATTTCAGCTAGGTTAGCTCCCAATAAAAGGGAACTCGCATAGTCCAGTCTGGAGAGAATGGTCGCCTGGATGATAAGTTGACGAGTGCGGCAATCAAAGAACTTCAGAATGGGCCTGATGTTACGCAAAACGCCAAAGCATGTGGCGGCAACTTTTTTGGTGTGGTGCGTGAATTTTAAAGCAGAGTCCACCCAAACTCCCAGGTTTTTGACACATTCCTTAGGCATAGGGGGAGGGCCTAGCACATCCGGCCACCAGTTGTCACCCCAGGACGAGGTGTTTTTGCCCAGGAGGAGAATCTCCGTTTTCCCGGCGTTTAGTTGAAGAAAATTCGCCGTCATCCAGTTGGTGATGTCGGTGAGTGTCTGTTTGAAGTGTTGAGCCTCCAGACCACTGTTGTCATTAAGTGACACCACCAACTGGGTGTCGTCGGCGTAGGAAACCAGGGCAAGTCCATTTCTTCTAGCTACCTCTGCCAGGGGGCGGACATATACATTGAACAGGGTGGGGCTCAGGGAAGAGCCTTGCGGCACTCCCTGTCCAATGTTATGTTCCTCCGAGATGTAAGGAGGGGTAGAGACTCTAAAAGACCTGTTGGAAAGGAAGTCTCTAAACCATTCCAGCGCTGGCCCTGTGATCCCAATCTCCTCCAATCTCGACAAGAGGACCTCGTGTGACACCGTGTCAAAGGCAGCACTGAGGTCCAACAGGACCAGTGCTGCCGTGCCTCCGGTGTCTAGGATGGTACGAAGTTCCTCTGAAACACTGAGCAAGGCGGTCTCGGTGCTATGACCAGCTCTAAACCCGTGTTGAGAGTCATCCAAGATGTTATTGGTAAGGAGGAAATCTGTCAGAATATTATTGACATGTGCCTCGATGATTTTGGCAGGCCAGGGGAGCAGGGAGATAGGTCTAAAGTTCTCAGGAAGCGAGGGGTCTAGAGTGGGTTTTTTCAGAATGAAAGCTATATTTGGTATTCTGCAATTTCGTAAAATATGCTCCCTGAAAAAAATATCTGATCAAGTGCGTTCTAATGTTTCGTAAGCTGTATTAAAGATGGCGCCGGAAAATCTTCTATTCCTCTTCTGTAACAATAGGACAATCTATTACAATATAACGATTGATACCATTGTTACAGTATAAAGAAAAGGAAAATAAAGTTATCTATTTAATAGAACATCCATAACGAAATACTTTCGAGTGGTAATTATTTTCTCCGCTGCTTTTCTCCGGGAGGTCAAAAAGTTTGATCTTTGTGACGACAGGTCATAAACTCCTCTGAGATCATGACTGTGAAAATTCTAATGTATATATATTCACAGTATATGATCAAAAGGGGGGAACAGACTAAAACCAGAAGCTGGTGACGTTGTTTATATATCTTTACTCTTTGCGCCGACGGGTCATGAACTCCACTGAGATCAGCATAACTGTTAATATTATAATATACATATTGACAGTATATGATCCCCAGGGGAAAACACACTAACAACTGGAAGGTGGTGACGTTGATTGTAAATGTTTAGGGTTTACGCCGACGGGTCACTAACACCTCTGAGTCACAATATATAAGCTGAAAGGTGCCAAAAAAGGAGCAATGTTTGTTGTTATCTATCTGTTTTTGAAAGCAAGCTGCTGACGTTACAGAGAAAAAGGGAAAAACATGCAATAACTCTTTTTTCTAGATATAAATGTTTAAATATTGACAAATAGCCACAAATTATAACTATCTACTATGCCATAATGAAACAACTTACAACTCCGGAATATGTTTGTTGACGCAAAACAAGAATCCGATGCTAGAAAAGGGAACCTGCATCACAGATTGGCGACGCAAAAATAACTTGCGAAAACAGCTGTAAAGGTTTTGATTTCCATAGTAACACATATAAGGTCATTATCATCTACATACGTTGGAGAGTTTTTGGTAATTTAGTAGTCTATGGAAGGAAGATTCGGCTCCTTTACTTGTGCACGTGTTGGGAAAAGTTACAAACTGAGGCTGTAAAGGTTTTGATTTCCATAGTAACACGTATAAGGTCATTATTATCTACATACGTTGGAGAGTTTAAAAAGTGTTACCCGGTAAACTGTGTCCTTTGCATTCTCATGATTAAAAACATCTAAATAGAAGACACAAAAAAATATATCGTTTACAATAGAACGAAAAAAAACGTATTAATATTTGTTACCACTATGCTTTTTAATTAAACAAATGCCAGCATTTGTAATGCGTAAAGCTACCCTAGGAGAGGTATGCTGGCGCTTGGGGCATTGGGAAGATTAAGCAAGGTGTTACCCACATTGAGATAGTGGTGGGCTGAGATGCTGATGGACTTTGGAATCGAACTGTGAACGCTAATATTGAAAGTCAGGTATTATAGGTGCTGCGTCATACTTTGACCAAACTTATATGTTAATTACTGCTAATTAAGTTGAAAATATTCTTAAATTGTAAGTAGGGCTCCTTGATTTATGTTTTTACTGATTTTTACAGATAAATACAGACAGAAAATTATTTATTTTCCTCTCTGTATTTATTTTAAAGTGTGGATAAATACGGATTTTTTTTATTTTTGAGCTTTTGTAAATGCTGTCAATGATGAGTAGTAGGCCAATAGGTCTGTTGTTCTAAAAGTAAAAGGGTAAAAACAATAAAAGAATTTTAGTAAAGAGCCTTAAAGACCAATATATATCCTTGTATGAGAAAACTTGCACATTTTAATATGAAGGTTGTGTATAGTTTATCATCTAAGAGTGTTTACATGAGTGAAAATGGTCAGCCTTTCAGCCATGAGTGCATGTTTATCAGTAAAATAAATGTGAAAATATACTAATTTCAAAAACCGAAATATATATGGGTAAATACACATGTAATTATTTTAAAAATATATATATGGATAAATATAGATGGAAATGTCCCAAAAATAAATACCATAAAACCAGGAGGTATAATTATAAGTTATAAAACACTACTGTTAAGTTTGTTTTTACTATAAAAAGTATACACGTGTTTTTTAATTTTACTTAACAAATACTATAGGTTATAGGGATATTGTAGTTAGATATTGACATTTAAAAAACTTTGAAATTTACTGAAAAAGACATAGGTTTCAGGCAGATTATAGTTAGGAATTAGCATTTAAAAAACCATAGAAATTCGCTGAAAAAAACATAGGTTTCAGGCAGGTTATAGTTAGGAATTATCATTAAAAAACCTTCGAAATTCAATGAAATAAACATAGGTTTCAGGGGTGTTATAGGTAGCTGGACATTTCACTCATACAAAACCATTGAAATTCTCAGTTATAGTTAGTTGTACCAAGTATAACTCGTGCGCACGAAATCCACTTCTGATGATGACACATATTACATCATTCATGACATAGTCAGTGACATCACTGATGACATCACTGATGACATCTCAAATGACATCACTGATGAAATCACTGATGACATCATGCACGTGACAATCAGATACACCTCATCATACACTAGTATAACCTTTGATCACTCACTGTAAAATACAGAGGACCATATTTGAATGCATTGACACACCAATACAACTTTCTAAAAAACCACTCAGTCATTTCTAGATCTACACACACATCTGAACACTTGCCTATAGATTCACTCATACATGCCAACAAAGATCAATAGAACACTATTAAATATACTTATACACCTACATCAACATTACACATCAGCACACACCCTATTCACTTATACAGTCATCCTACCCACTTATGCAAACAATTGATCATACTTACATTTACTAAGCTACACACTTATACAAACACCACTTTATTTATTCATTTACATAATAACTCATACTTAGTGTGTTTTAAAATCTCTATTAAAAGTATACAGTTTTCGATACAGTCACTCATACAATCACTGAGTCTTATGTATACTTATTTATATACAACTGTCACATACATTGCCTTTTATATTTCTACTTTGTTGGACATATATCATTGAGAAGTATATTTACTCATCAACAGACCCATAAAGAGAAACAACTGTTTTCACATACAGTCTTAACCTCATATATGTACTCAATCAACTATTTACACATCTTTAGACAGTTACACACCTTCCATCCAACTACACACACATGTACTCTCTTCCACAAATACTCTCTTAACTAATTAAAAACTAATATAGAGTTTCACATACCTAGTAACCAACTTATGCAGTGGTTTACACAACAGACACAGGGACACAAGACACAGAGTGAAACAAATATTCACACAGTTAAATCACTATCCCATATATTTAAGACACTTTAAATTACTCACTTACACAGTCAATCACAGTAGTACTAAATCCTCCATCCAGACACTTCTACATCCACCCATCCTTCAATGCAGATTCCCATATATATAATAATTATATAAATAACAAACCAAACCACATTCACTGGATGATGTCATCAGTGATGTCATCAGTGATATCATTTGAGATGTCATCAGTAATGTTATCAGTGATGTCACTGACCATGTCATGAATGATGTAGAATGATGTAATACAGTGGTTCCCAAACTTTTGACTCCTGAGGACCCCCACTGAATCACTACTGAAAGCCGGGGACCCCCAAGCAATTTGTACAATTTAAATTTCTATGTAAAAACGCCTTTTGAAGCAGCAGCAATTTTAAGAGGGAGACAGCCTGAATTGGGTCTATTGGCATGGACATGTATGCATACAGCAGTGTATTATTTAGTGGTACCCAAGGGCTTGTGGAAAAGTGAGAAATCAGACAGCAGCATGAAAATCCTACTGCTGATCCTGGCTGCATCTATTGTTACCTGCCTGCCAAGTAACAGTATCCTATACACATGTGCCCTTCAACGTTTTATTGCTTTTATTGTATTGCCTGTATTTTCATTGTTGTATCTGTGTCTGCTGTTGTCTGTCTTCCCCCGCTGCCTGTACGTGGTCCATGCCCCTTTTTCTTCCCTTCTGTTCCCCACGCTGCCCCCGTGCCTCTCTGCCCGTTCTGCCTTCTGTTCTTAGCTGCCACTATATTTCTGTATTCTGTATTTTGCCTCTGTGCCATTCGTTTTTTGTGCCTGTCTGCCCTCTGTGCCACTTGTTTTTCCCTTGTTTTTGTGCCCCTTTTGCCTTCTGTTCCACTCGTTTTCCCCTCATTTTTTTGCCTTTCTGCCCTCTGTTCCACTATTTTTTGTGCCTTTCTGCCCTCTGTTCCTCTCGTTTTTCCCTTGTTTTTGGTGCCCTCTGCCCCCTGTTCCACTCGTTTTTCCCTAGCTTTTTGTGCTCTTCTGCCCTATGTTCCACTTGTTTTTTGTGCCTTTCTGCCCTCTGTTCCACTTCGTTTTCCCCTCGTTTTTTGTGCCCTACTGACCTATGTTCCACTCCTATTTTTGTGCCTTTCTGCCCTCTGTTCCACTTTGCTTTCCCCTTGTTTTTTGTGCCTTTCTGCCCTCTGTTCCACTTCGTTTTCCCCTCGTTTTTTGTGCTCTTCTGCCCTCTGTTCCACTTGTTTTTTGTGCCTTTCTGCACTCAGTTCCACTCATTTTCCCCTCGATTTTTGTGCCCTTCTGCCCTCTGTTCCACTTGTTTTTTTGTGCCCTTCCGCATTCTGTGGTACAAAAGGGGGTGGTGATGGACGGAGCATCTGAATCAATCAAATACTCACACCCAGTCAAAAGATCTGGGTTTAATCCATAACCGTTCTTTAGCTCACTCTGACACTCCAGTTCAGACATGACTATATGCAAATCAGTCTGACCCTGTGCCTCATGAGAACAGTCCAGCCCGAACTGCCAAGCCATGTCTTCCCTGGACCGGAAACAAGCTTCTGAGGACCGGTTTCTGGCATTCCAGCCGTCTTCAGCCCGGCTTGCTTGAATCCAGTGGCAAAGTGAGCAAGGGACTCACGTCTGAGCATACCCTGCCACACTTATGGCAGCCAAAAGCGGTACAAAAGGGGGTGGTGATGGACGGAGCATCTGAATCAATCAAACAATCACACCCAGTCAAAAGATCTGAGTTTAATCCATCACAGTTCTTTAGCCCACTCTGCCACCCCAGTTCAGACATGGCTATATGCAAATCAGTCTGACCCTGTGCCTCATGGGAACAGTCCAGCGCGAACTGCCAAGCCATGTCTTCCCTGGATCGGAAACAAGCTTCCGAGGACCGGTTTCTGGCATCCCAGCCGTCTTCAGCCCGGCTTGCTTGAATCCAGTGGCAAAGTGAGCAAGGGACTCACGTTTGAGCATACCCTGCCACACTTATGGCGGCCAAAAGTGGTACAAAAGGGGGTGGTGATGGACGGAGCATCTAAATCAATCAAACACTCACACCCAGTCAAAATATCTGGGTTTAATCCCTCACCGTTCTTTAGCCCACTCTGCCACCCCAGTTCAGACATGGCTATATGCAAATCAGTCTGACCCTGTGCCTTATGGGAACAGTCCAGCCCGAACTGCCAAGCCATGTCTTCCCTGGACCGGAAACAAGCTTCCAAGGACCGCTTTCTGGCATTCCAGCCGTCTTCAGCCCGGCTTGCTTGAATCCAGTGGCAAAGTGAGCAAGGGACTCACGTCTGAGCATACCCTGCCACACTTATGGCGGCCAAAAGCGGTACAAAAGGGGGTGGTGATGGACGGAGCATCTGAATCAATCAAACACTCACACCCAGTCAAAAGATCTTCTGCATTCTGTGTCACAGCTCTTGTGTGCTGTGAGGACGCATGGGCGTTTAATTTTTCACTACGACAGGCACTCGAGTCCTGGGGACCCCCTGGGAATGCCTCACGGACCCCTGGGGGTCCACGGACCACAGTTTGGGAAGCGCTGATGTAATATGTTTTATCATCAGCAGTGGATTGCGGGCGCGCGAGTTATACTTAGTACAACTAACTATAACGGAGGAATTTCAATGGTTTTGTATGAGTGAAATGTCCAGCTAACTATAACACCCCTGAAACCTCTGTTTTTTTCAGTGAATTTCTAAGTTTTTTTTAATGATAATTCCTAACTATAACCTGCCTGAAACCTATGGTTTTTTCAGTGAGTATATATATATATATATATATATATATATATATATATATATATATATATATATATATATATATAATTCAAAACAGCCTCAAATACTGTAAGCAGTTAGACAAAAGCCAATACGTGTTTCGCCTTCCACTGAGCTTCTTCAGGGCTTTATGATATGATTGGAATTTAGTATTCACTCACTCCCTCTGCTCCAATTATTAAGTTATTTGGCTTCATCAGCTATTTTTCTCTCCTTCCTTCATTAAAGGCATGTAGTATATCTTCTTTTATGTCCCCTCAGCTTTTAATCCTTTTGCATGAGCACTTCAGATCCCCCTCCCCATGCATGTTATTATTAGGCTGGAGGTGGGCTCGCCAGGGCCTGTAAAGGTGAGAGGGCAACGCCCCCTCCCATTATTAAAGCATAGCTGCCATGACTGCCAATTTCTCTTATGATTTCGTGGAGTCCAGTGGGATCACAGCACTTTTTTGCCATTAATTTCCATTTTTGGCCCCGGGGTACCCACAAGGAGCCTAGGGGGGGCAGGATATCCCTACTTAGTCCCCTTTTATTTATTTTTTAACATGTTCAGGACAGGGGACTAAGTGTCTAAGTCCAGTACATTTTTCTCATGTTGCTGGCAGTCATTCAGAGCGCTTGCTCCATAAGGAGTCAGATGGCCCAAGGAAAATAAAGCTCCCTGGGCCAATCAGAACACTCTGTGTTTACAAGGGGATAGCACCACCAGAACATCACTTTTAACAATGTTCTGGTGGTGCTGTGCCCCTTTCCATATTTACAAAGCAGCTTTGAGCCACTTTTATGGCTTAACGCTGCCTTGAAAATACAGCCTCTTTACCCACATGTCTTAGAGTGAAGGGGGCACGCAATGGGTGTTGCTGTGAGCTTTCCACCCCAACACCCATTGCTTTATGACGCTGCCCCAGATTTACAAGAATCTGTAAAACTGAGACAAACCAGGCGTTAGAATGGCAAAACGAGGAGACATACTTTTATTTCTCCTCGTTTTTGCTTTTCCTGTGTGCTGCATTCTGCAGCACACATAGACATAGCAAAAGGCCATTCATTAAATAATGACGATTTGTTACTTCTATGTGTGCTGCATTCTGCAGCACACATCGAAGTATCAAATTGTCATTCTGCAGAACACATAGAAGTAACAAATCTTCATTAAGGATTGTTTATGTGCAGGAAAGGACACCTTCTTTCACATAAACAATTTCTTGCAACGCAGGCAACCTTGCACTATGGTGCAAGGGTGCCTGGTCTGGTGCTAGGCAGCTAATTTTAGCACAAGAGCTAGGAAAAAAACTAGACTGCACCGTATTGTTGTCAATACGGTGCATCCCTGCGTTTTGGAAATGTTGAAGCACGGTGCTGCAAAATTTGCTGCAGCTCTGTGGTGCTCTGACATTTAATTGTAAATATGCCCCTCTATTTTTAAATTGGAGCTCTCGCAAGAGTATCTCAAGTCTCTTGCGGACCCTACCACCTGGATATATAATTAATTTGTAACCATAATTTCTGAAAAACTACTGAATGGATTTACAGCAAATCACAAAAACATAATTTGTGGACCAAGATCTAGCTTCCTGCCAAATTTGGTGCAATTCCATTCAGCAGTTTTTGCAGTAGCCCGTCTTAAAGAAGTCTATGGAAAATCCATGGGAATTTGCTTTATGGCACCCCCCTTTTTCTCAACCTCTGCTTGATTACGCCGAAACTTTCCATGCACCAACTAGTCAAAAGGTAGCACCTTTTTGGAAAGTTTCATGGAGATTCATCAAACAGTGCCAAAGATACTAACAACACAAAAAACTCTTTCCCTCTGGAACAGCTGACCAATCTATTAGCATACGTGGTGAAAGGTGCGTGTTAAAGGCACTGTGTGGTTAAAACATCATTTTAAAAGATGCTTTCCTTTGCATCAATGTGCACTTCAAATATGCATTTATGTATTTATTTGTTTATTTATGTATTTAGGAAGATTGCATTAGGTTAGTTCAAGTGAAGTTTAATGAAGTTGAATTAAAGTAGTTGAGGTAATGGGAGGTTCGGATTGGTTATATTAGGTTGTGTTAAGTAAAGTGGTATGAGATTAGATGAAGTTAGGTTTAATTAAGTTCTGATATGTGATGTAACATGACATGATGTGAGGTAAGGATCGGCTTGGAGAAGTTAGGTTATGATACGTGATGTTAGGTTAGCTTAGCTTAGCTTAGGTTAGGTTAGGTTAGGTTATTTAAGGTGAAGTGAAGTGATGTTAGGTTAGGACTGGTTAGGAGAAATTTGATTATGACATGTGAGGTTAGCTTAGACTGACTTAGGCTAGGTTAGGCTAGGTTGGGTAAAGTGAGGTGAGGTGAGATTAGCTGAAGTTAGACTATGGTACTTTAATGGATGTGAGGTTAGTTTGGCTGAAGTAAGGTGAGGTTAGATGAATTTAAAATTCATTATGTTTTGATAGGAGAGCTGACATAATATTTGGTTAGTTGGGGTTAGGTCTTGCGGGATCCAAACCCCAATATTCATCTGGACCCCAAAAATTGATCACTCCAGAAATACCAGTAGTTTTTCGACTCCAGAACTCTCGTTTGACCTAGTGGTTAGAGACTGCACTCCCCATCAGGGAATCAACAATCAGCAGAGGTAAACAGTATAAAATACAGAGCACATAAAGGACTAAGGGCATCTTTATGTCTTTCCCCCTCACCTCTATGGTCTGACTGCCTGCATTGTAATGCGACGGACGGACAGATGGCCTGTGTGTCGATGGGACTACCACTGATTGCCTGTCGGTGGCAGTCCCACCAACATTGTAATGAGGCCCTAGGTTCTAGAACAGAAATAGGCAAAAATGACAGAAAATTTAACGGCAGTACAAAGGAATATAGGCAAAAATCATCTTAAACAATCAGAGCAGAGTTGAGGAAAATATTGCAATATCCCGAATTCAGCTAGGCATATTCTAAATGAAAAATCTAAATGCCACACTCATAAAGAGTACTGACAGCATAAAAGGGCATCTAAAAAATGGCATAGTATCCAAAGGAGCTTTCAGGGAGTGCATAGGCCAAGTGCTTAGGCCAATAAGGCAAATCCCACAGGAAGGCCAAAAAGAAATTAGAGCAGTAGTGGCACCAGCATTCAGCCTGTATCAGTAATAGCCTCAGCGTGCATAGCAGGCAGCTCCACAAATACCAGTACATATAAGGTTTTATAGCAAAACACAGGAGATGAGTCGGATGGTACTCATACAAACATTAAATGACCTGCCATTTGGCGGCACACATCGGAACAAGACACAGCTAAAAGTTGCATTACTTGCAAGAGTAGATGTCTTCATTGGTATTACCAGACAACTTTAGAATGGAAGTATTCTGGCCAAGTCCCATGAACAGCTCATGCATCATGGTTCAAACTTAGAATTGAGAACTCTGTCTAACAAATGCAGTTCATTGAAGGTCAGCTAAGTCAGCTGAAATGTAACCAATAATCTAGCAATGGTATTCCATGGAGGAGCAGTATCTAGACCCTTATTAAAACATTGGAATGTTGGGAGCTCCATTGAGAACAACGGAATGCTCTGGGCTTCTAATGGCTGATATAACCCCTGAGCTCCAACATTCCAATGTTTTTGCTTTTGCTGTGAACGAAAGGCTTCATGGATTTCAATCCCCTCTGGCTCTGTGAGTCCTTTGCTTTACAAATTAGAACATTCATAGGGGCAGATGTTCTAATAGCCTTAGAGCCCTACATAGTGTGCGCTATCGGCCAATGTATGTGTTGGGATCTTTGCTTCTTAGAATTGTGGGGATGTTGCTAGGAGGTTGGAATGTTGTGATATGAATAGCAGACAGTACTGAGGAAGCTGTGGAAGGAGTTGGAGGTCTCTTTACTTCTAACTAATAAAGTGTAACTTCAACTATCTACCCTGGATTGAAGATATCTTCTTTAAATTGGCGACGAGGGAACCCTATACTCTGGCAGGGGCAGAGATTGGAATTGACCTCCACCCCTGGATGATACTACTACTGGATTTGACTGTGGTATACAATTTTCTCCTCCAACTTTGTTTCCTACTTTTCTTCCCAAGGCAGCAGCAACCTTGTGGTATGTACATTTTACTTTATATACTGCTCTCTATCTGAATCTTGGAGCTAGATAGATAGATTGAGCTTTATTTAAATTTCGGATTCTTTGACTGCGACAAGAATTTTCATTTTGTTATTCTTGCCTCTGCGCTTTAATTTTCAAACATTTCTGAAGCGTTTTATCTCAAAATTGCTGACGCTGGATACTTTGTTCAAGATTTTACAAATTTCTGTGATCGTCTACATTTTTCCAGAGATCGCATCTTTTGAGCTAGGTTTGCTTACTTGCTCGCGCGATTTCAAAACCGCCGCCTTGGAAGCTGCCGCCTCGGAACCCTTGGACATCACTGGCTTGATTACGCACCTGCGGTTGCGTGATGTTGAAGGCGTCACTTGCGTAATCCAACGTGGCAGCCATCTTTGTTTGGGATTGTTCACGAGTATCTACGTGGGAGCGTCATTGCGTGATTCAGCGTGGCGGCCATCTTGGTTGTCCTGAAAGCTTTGTTCGCCCGATCTGATGAGTAGATCGGCTTTCTAGTCATCAAGGCTGTCTTCTCTTTACCGCGTTATCATCTTGCTTGCTGCCGATTTTTCAACAGTCAACTACTGAACTCTCCGGATTCGTTTCTTGCCTGGAGGATTGCAATTACTTCTAACTTGAGTAATTTTACATCAAACAATTTATTTGCTATACTAATCTTCATTGGTTGTTTACCATGGGTGATCAAAACTTTTCTACTCCTCCTTCCTTCCTCCCTACTCCTGGTGAACCCCCAATACCTTGGAAAGAATGGAAAAAGTTATTCCTCACTTATGTTTTAGCATCTGGTGTGGACAAATATGGTCCTGTTTGCAAACAAGCCATTCTTCTTCACAATTTGGGGGTGGAAGGTAGAAGATTGTACGAGGATTTGCCTGAAATATCTTTAGGTGTGGGAGACGGTCATGCTGCTAATGTCTATGATATGAGTACGTTGATGTTAGAGAAAAGGTTCATTACAAAAATTAATACTCTTTTAGAAAGGCATAAGTTCTTTTGTCGTGTTCAAAAAGTCGATGAAGATGTTGCAACTTATGTGGCAGCCTTACGGGGATTGTCACTTAATTGTCAATTTAAAGATTTGACAGATTCTCTGATCCGTGATCAAATCGTTAGGTGCACTAATAATAAAAGAGTGCGAGAGAAGTTACTTAGTAAGGATTGTAACTTAGAAGAAGCTATTGAGATCGTTAAGGCTATAGAAAATACTGACTTATGGATAAAAGAGATGGATAAATGCTCTAGTTCTATAATATCAAAAGATAATGTGACAAAAGAATCAGAGTCCAGTGTAAAATCTCAAACACAAGCATTTGTTGATGAAACTAAAGTTGTTAAAAATGTTGGGAAATTTGATTCTAAAAACAATAAGCTGTCAAATTATCATCCTCCAAATTATCGTCCTCCTAATTTTGTGCAACAAAGCAATTCACGTCTTGAAGGACATATTGCATCGAGTCCTCGTTGTACAGCTAGAAATGCCATTTGCAGAGGATGTGGAAAGAGGGGTCATGTAGTTAAAGCTTGCAATGCTAAGACTCAATATGTTAATGAGATTGATGATTCTTGCGAAAATGTTGATAATTTAATGCTGTGTGTAGATGGGCTGATTTTGAGTGAAGATTGTCTTTGCGCACAAAATCCTATTTGTCTTGTTGATGTGGCTACTGAAAGTACTGATAAGCTTGAGAAGCCACATTGTTTAATCAATTTTGATTCTAGGGATCCTATGCATTCTCGAACTAGAAATGTTAACATGCTGGTTGATTCTGGAAGCCTTTATACTTTGTTGTCCAAAGATATGTATGTTGAAATTTGGGATGGTGATGTGAATCTCAATTCTTGGACTCCTCCAGATATAAGAGCTGTAGGGTATGGTGGGAAGACCATTGACATCTTAGGTCTCAAGTGGATGGTAATCACTTTTCAAAACGAAAAAGTATTTGGGAGAGTGTATCTCACTAAACAAGGGTCTAACTTGCTTGGCTGGCGTCACCAGAAAGATCTAGGAATTGTGCTAAATCCCAATGCTTCTGAACCTGTTTCTTCATTCTCTGTTCTTAGTATTGATACTTTTGAAACAGATGTTATGAAGAAATTTCCTAATGTTTTTACAGAAAAGTTAGGAAAATTGAAGGGATTTTCTCATAAGATCATTCTTAAGAAAAATGCGGTGCCTGTGGTTCATAAAGTAAGGAATTTACCACACTTGATGAGAGAACCCCATGGGTGGTGGTGTGATATTCAGTGTAATTGACATGTCTGCAGCTTACCACCAAATTGATTTAGACGAGAAATCAAGACACCTTACCTCGTTTGTAACACCACTGGGGGCATTTCGCTATTGCAGGATGCCTTTTGGGTTGGTTTCAGCCTCAGCGGTGTTTCAGAGAGTGATGGAGAGAGTTTTAGGAGGTATTGAGAATGTATTATGTTTTCAGGATGACGTATTAGTAGTTGGGAAGGATTGTCAACATCATGATAGGATTTTAACACAAGTTTTAGAGCGTATGGAAGTTAATGGTCTGACCATAAAAAAAGAAAAATGTCAATTGAAGAGAGATTGTGTGACGTATCTAGGTCATGAGATATCAGGTTTAGGTATTAAGCCAAAAAAAAGTATAATTTCTGCAAATAATGATGCTCCTACACCAACACCTAAAGATCAGCTAAGATCTTTTTTAGGATTAGCTGAATATTGTTCTAAGTTTATTAGAAGTTTTTCGGATGTGGTTGAGCCCTTAAGGCGTTTGATGAAGAATGGTGTGGTTTTTGAATGGGATCAAGTATGTGAGGATGCTTTCAAGCTCGTGAAAGTAGGAATTCTTCATGCACCTACTTTAGGTCATTTCGACGTTAAGGCCAAGACTTTGGTCACCACTGATGCTAGTGCTGTGGGACTTGGGCTGTGCTCTCTCAGATATCTGATGGTGTGGAAAGAATTATAGGTTTTGCCTCTAGAAGATTACAAGGTGTAGAAGTATCTTACTCAGTTATTGAGAGGGAGGCTCTTGCTTGCACGTGGGGAATTAAACATTTTAGATATTTTCTTTGGGGGTTGCCTTTCAGAGTCCGTACAGATCATAAGCCTCTCGTGCATTTGTTTAAAGGAGGGAGAGGTTTGGAGGGTAATGTCACCCCTAGAATATCGAAATGGATTTTATCAGTGCTTGATTACAATTTTCAGATGGAGTATGTGAGAGGAGGTAAAATGTTATTGCGGATTTTTTATCCAGAATGCCTGTAGACTTAGTAGATCTTGTAGAAGTTGATGACCCTGTAATTAGTTGTGATGAGATTCTTGCTTTTGATAAAAGTGATTGGGAGTCTGCCATGGCGGATGATCAAATAATTCCTTTGGTTATGAAACATGTTTCTGGGGGATGGTCTAGGGAATCTTCTAATGACATTCGCTTGAAGGGTTTTTCTAATGTAGAAGCTGAATTGAGTGTATCTGAAGGCAAGTTGTGGAGGAGGAACAGATTAGTGCCACCGTGCAATCTCAGATCAAAGATCATGAATATAGCACATGAAGGCCATTTGGGGAGGAACATGACCAAGAGAAGGATCCGCGAATCATATTGGTGGCCAGGGATGGATGGTGAGATTGATGAGTTGGTTAGGAATTGTCATGCGTGTGCTGTTAGCGATAAAACGAAAGTCATCAGGCAGCCTTCTCTTTCCTGCGTTGAGTTTCCGTTACGGCCCTGGGAGAAATTAGCGATTATTTCTTAGGACCAATTTCCAAATTGGGTACTCGGAATAGATTCATAATGGTTCTTGTGGACTATCCTTCTAAGTGGTTCGTAATGGAGTCCACTGAAAGTATTGACACAAGGAGAGTGATAAACTTTTTGGAGAGAACATTTTTAAATTAAGGTATTCCAAAAACTTTGGTATCGGATAATGGTGTGCAGCTGGTGTCGAGACAAATGAAGGAATTTTTGGATGGCATGGGGATTTGTCATGAGAAGGTTGCGTTGTTTAGGCCACAGGCCAATGGCCTTGTGGAAAGGATCAATAGATTGTTGATGGAGAACATTCAGTTATCCTTAGCGAATGGTTTGGTGTGGGCTGAGGAGCTTAAGAAGATGGTCTGGTCTTATAGAATAACTCCACATTCGGTCACTGGTATCTCTCCATTTGTTTCTCTAAAAGGGCGTGAGCCAGGTTTGAAGGAAGTTCCGGGTTGGCTGAAGAATAAAGAATGTGTGTGGGTTGACCGATCAAGTGTGAAAGATTGTGTTGTCAGTAGGCAGCGTGATTCTACACATTTATACAATCTCAGGATGAGGGTGAAAGATTCGAATATATGTGTTGGTGATTGGGTGGTGACAAAGAAATGTGGTATTGTAACTAAGGGAGAAAGTAAATATTCTCAACCTAATCAAGTTAAGTTTGTGAAGAAAAATGTTCTTATCCTAAATGATGGTTCTGCTTGGAGCTGTGGCAATGTTGCAAAGTGTAATGCTCCATAGATTTTATTTGTTCCTGTTTGTTTTATTTTTTTATATGTTTCATTTCTTCTGATATTGTAATGGGGGGAGATGTGTTGGGATCTTTGCTTCTTAGAATTGTGGGGATGTTGCTAGGAGGTTGGAATGTTGTGATATGAATAGCAGACAGTACTGAGGAAGCTGTGGAAGGAGCTGGAGGTCTCTTTACTTCTAACTAATAAAGTGTAACTTCAACTATCTACCCTGGATTGAAGATATCTTCTTTACAGTAAGCCCACTTCCTTTTTCAATTCTGGCCTTTAACGCTGGAGCAGGCCTTTAATGGTTGGTAGAGCCCACTACTGCAGGTTCTAAGGTTATAGTAATGACCTTAGAAAGGGGACAGCCTCAGTACAACCTGACCCACACTATTATAACTACTGACCTGAGAACATTATGCCTGGTTGTACTGGACTGTTCTGACAGAAGCCAGACTAAGGCTGCTTGCATATGTTTTATCTCTGTCTACATTGGGTAAGTGAGCAAAGCATGTAGACTGTACTGAGGCTCAGGGTTATTACCGCTGGCCAGAATTATTCAAGCATTCCACTCATCACTTGTTTGTTTTTCTCTCTAAGAGCATTATGGATAAAGGCAAGATGGCGCCCACACAAGTGGACATGTAAGCGGACCGCTCCCACGGCGACTGGGAGGCGTTTCAAGACGCTGCTGAAGGCTGCTGAGAATATATCGGAGCTTACCGGTATTTTTCGTGCTCGATGAGGTGGAAGTGAACTGACCTGGACCTGGCTGTTGGCGTCCTTTTTGGTGTGCTGGTAGACGGCAAAGAGTTTCAAGCGGCGCAAACACGTAGCGGAGCGTCTTACAGGTGGTGACGCAGAGGTAGGCTCTCCCTCGCTGGAACTCTGATTGCTCTGAGTTCTCACACCAGGAAGATTTACGGGAGGTACGGTGTTGGGAGAGCTGGAGACATGCCGCTGAAAGGAGCAAGGGGAAAACCCAGAGTCCCCGAGGAACAAGGTGAAAACAGAGGGGCTGAGGTGAGCAAGACAATTTCGACTAGCCTGCTCAAAAACGCTAAAAATTAAAAAAAAAATGCTGTGGAAAATATTCAATTAAAAGCGGGAGGTGCTGAAAAAAAAAACTATACCTGCAATATTCTCTGCTACAAAGGGCAAATCCAAGGGAGGAAAAGCCCAATCTACTGCTGAAAATGAATTACCACCAGTCGTAGTAGAAGCAGATATGGTGTCATCAGCAGTAAGTGTTGGTGTGTTACTGAGTAATAACGTAGCAAAAGGGCAGGCCTGTCCCACTCTATCAACGGTAGTTGATATGAATGTTTCCTCCCCTATCATCAATGATGCAGATATTCAAAGTATGCACCATGGTAGCAACGTGGGTAACAAACTCAACCCTGATATATCTCTAGGCAGAGACCAAGGTCAAGGACAATTACAGGATGCTGAATCTGAAGACTTTTATTCCATGTCTGATCAATCGTTATCTTCATCCTGCAAAGACCTAGCCTTACAGTATGCCCAACAAATGAATATGACTGGTGGTAGCAATCTTAGTAGTGTGTGCCTGGATGATCCGGTCGACATGCCCGAAGATAGTCCGCAGACAGTACGTAAAAAAACGGAAATGACAACAGATAAAGAGGGCGAGTCCGGCAGTCAGTATCAAACTCAGGACAGATCTCCAGAGCATTTGGAAGAGGAAATATTCTTATTATTGATTTACGAGTCAATAATGTCCTTACGTGAGAAAATGAGAGTGGAGAGCCAAAGAGTCCAGAATCTATGCCGAAAACTGCAGAATTCTGTTTGCAGGCTGGCTAAATCACAAGTTGATTTTACATCCAGATTCAACGAAGCAGAATAGCGGATATCGAACTTAGAGGACGAAGTTGCGCAGCAGAAGGTTGTGGCAGAATCATTGCAGGCAATAAAACGAAAATCGAGCACATAGAAATAACTTGCCAGTTTTACAAATACCGGAAGGAGAAGAGTTGCAAGATGCTCACAAGTTTATCGTGGATTTATTCAAAAATGCATTTCCAGAGTTAAGTAAATGGGACTGGGACAGAGAGATCGAGAGAGCGCACCGGTTTCCTTTCAACATTCTAGCGCGTACTGGTCAGTCTGATGGACAAACTGTTGTTAGACCTAGAGCAGTGCAAATCACTTTTAATAGCTTTCTGGCTCGGGAGGATGTCTTTAGGCTCGCCCGCCCTGACAAAAGGAGAATAGGACCTGGTTTTGAGTTTTTTGTAAGACCTGATTTTTGTAGATACACCATGGAAAACCGCTGGCAGCTTCGACAGCTAATTACACCGTTTCAGGCCAAAGGGGAGCAGGCCTATTTAATGAGCCCAGCAAAACTGAAGATTATTTTCCAGGAGTGCACACACTTCTTTACCACCGAGGGTCTAGCTAAAGAGTTTCTGAATAGCATTTAAAGATATAGTGCTAAATTGGTGGAATAATTGGTGTATAAATTACTGATTCCATGTGTCCCTAACTTTTCACTTCTGTTTTATAGTCCTTTAATCCTTGAGATTAGGATTAACTGATGAAGATTATTTTCATTTTCTCTTGATTTTTTTTTGGGTGAAAAATTGTGTGAGGGACACTTGGTTGGAGATGGTGTTTTTCTTTGTTCCGAATGGAGGAATCTGTGGCTGGCTTGTGGGCAAGGCAAGGGAATCATGGCAGCTGTCATCTGCAGGACCATGAGTCCCAAAGCCTTTTTCAAGGGAAGGGAGGGAAGGGGTTGGCAGGGGTGGACTGGGAGGTGGGGTGGTCGGAGGGCAGAAGGGTCATGGTGTTGGGGTAAAAAGGGGAACATTTTCACAGCTTCAGCGAAGGAGAAACAACAAAAAAGAAAATCTATTAGGAGGGTGGTGTGCATTCTGTTATATAAACAAGGGCATTGTGTGTCTAACCGCAAATGTAGCTTGGATGCTTGATGGCTTCTAGAGGAATTAAAATATGCTCTTTAAATGTTTCTGGCCTGAACAACATTAAAAAAAATGAGTATTGACGCTGAACTACGCAATATTCACCCGGATCTTGTATGTCTCCAAGAGACGTATCTACCATGGAGTAAACGGCACCTGTTATCTGATCTGAGATTTTCTGTTGTTGTTTCTTCACAGCAATCAGTAATGATCCGGGGGTGGCGACTTTAGCTAAACCCAACGTCTACATGGTGAAAATTGGCAGACAAATTTGGTTGCTGGGCCATAGTTGAATTTGCAGGACTTAGAAATTTTACTCTATGCAACATCTATGGGTCTAACTTAGACAAGGCAACAATTCTTGAAGAATTGAGTATAGAGCTTGCAACATGGCCAAACTCTCTAATTATCTGTGGAGATATGACTATTAATATAACTAATCAGGATTTTGTGGGGGGGCCGAAAACCTAAAGAGTACGAAAACTTCGGGTTTTTAAGGCTTTGTATAATCTATCAAAAGACCATGGGTTGATAGATACATGGAGTAAACTATTCCCAGCGGACCCAGGATATACTTTCTATTCTTTTCCCCATAAAAAAATGGTGCAATTAGATTATTTTTTAAGTACTGCCTCCTTGGCGAGGGTGGGAATGCAGATCTGTCCTAGAATTTTGTCGGATCATGCCCCTATTGTATTATCAATGCCTGGTTGGGTAGAGGGTGTGAGACCTAAAAATGTTTCCTTTGACCGGAAGCTGTGTGTTAATGACAATTTTATAGATCATATTTCTAGGTGGTTAAAGGAATTTTTTGACAATAACAGGGACTCGGCCAGCATTGATATAGTATGAGACACGTTCAAGGCTTGTTTTAGGGGGGAAGTGCTGAGTTTTGGGCTATATCATCAATAAAAACTCAAAGGGGAGATAGAGAGCTGTTATTCTGATCTGAAAAGGGCAGAGGAGAAACTGATTCAGAGCATAGCACAGTAGGGCAGCATCTTAGATCTAGAAGATGATGTTGCCAGAAAAAGGGCTAAAATAATGGGTGTTTGGGACAAAGAGAGCTCAAGAAAATACTTGACTCATAAAAAACTATGTCACGAATATGGGGAGGCAGTTGGTAGATGTCTTGCCCTCAAACTGTGTATGAACGAAGCTAGTCATAATATTGCAGCATTAAAGGAAAGTGTAGGGATATTAAGGCCTGACCCAGAAGGGATTTTAGCAATTTTTCATCAGTTTTACACTAATCTTTATGCGCACCAGCAAGGGGGGGCAGCAGGAGTAAAATTTAAGCAGATTGGGGACCTTCCTAAATTAGACTCAGCATCGGCAGCTTTGCTTGACGCCCCAATTACCATGGATGAATTTGAAATTGCTGTTAAGACTCTAGCAATGGGGAAAGTTGCTGGCCCCGACAATATTCCGGGAGAGATATATAAGCTTTTTTGTGACCACTTGAAGGAAATGATGATTGCAACGTTTAGGGCTGCTCAAGTGGGGTTGGCTCCTAAGTCTTGGGATGAAGCTACAATTGTTATTTTTGGCAAGAAGGGCAAAGATCCAGAGTTACCTGGTTCATATCGCCCTATATCACTTTTGAATTGTGATGGCAAAATATATTCCAAAATTTTAGCAAACCATCTCTCTAAAGTAATTGCCTCACTAGTATCTCATAACCAGCACAGATTCATACCCGGGCGGGGCACAGTGTCACATATCAATAAAGTGATCACCTTGTTTGATATTGCTAATGTTGAGAAGCGACCCTTAGGGTTAATTTTATTAGACGCAGAAAAAGCGTTCGATCGTGTTGAGTGGGATTATTTATGGAGGTTAATGGAAATTGTTGGTTTTCGGAAAAGTTTTTTGACCGCTCTGCAGGTTGTGTAGGCTTCGCCAATAGCTAGAATAGCGGTAATGGGATCGACTTCAGAGGTAGTAAAAATTACTATAGGTACGAGACAGGGATGTCCCTACTCCCCTTTACTTTCCGCTTTATATATTAATCCTTTTGTGGAAATGCTTTCTAGGAGCCAGTTGATTAAGACTTTTTTTGTATGTGATATCTCCCATACAGTATTTGCAAATGCAGATGACATCGCGGTGACAGCCGAGGACCCGGCTACCGCATTGTTAGAGATCGAACGGCTAGCACTGGAATTTGGCCAGGTGTCGGGCTATAAGTTGAACGTCACCAAAGCTCAACTTGTTTGTGCAGATAATGTTGTATTACACGATTTCAGAGTTGTAGCTGAAGCCACATACCTGGGTGTAAAAATTAGGACATTCATGACAGCATTAGTAGATGCAAATTGTGGGGCATTACTTCGTAAAATTGCAGATTCTCTGGAGAGATGGGGTAAGTTACATTTTACCTTAATCGGTCGAGGGAATATTTTAAAGATGAATATTCTTCCGCGGGTACTATACTTATTCAGAGCTATACCACTTGAAATATCGCCAACTCAACTGAAAAATTTACAGGCACTGTGCTCTAAATTTTTGTGGGCCCCTGGGAAATCTCGTTTAGCTATGAGAATTATGTCTCTTCCAATTGCAAGGGGTGGCTTAGCACTACCAGATTTTGCTTTGTATTACTATGTTTGTTTTTCTGTAGAAAATGTCTATACTATTGATTGGAGAGGATGCTGGCACCACATCAGAAATATCCTCTCTATTTTATTTAATCTTAGGATCAGAAGCAAATCTTTTTTATTTAGAGAAATTGATGGGAGTTATTATAAAAAGACCAGGTTCAAGGTCCTGGAAACAGCTGTTAAAATCTGGAGGAAAATACATAAACTATGTGAGTTAGAAGGTCTAACCTATTATATTCCTATGAACGCAGTAAAAATGCTCCCAAAAATATTCCGTGACAGGGTGGCTATGTGTTGGAGAGATAAGGGTGTATGCCAGATAGGAGATTTATATGTCGAGGGGGGACTTATTAAGCAGTATGCAGATTTGGCAAGGAGATATAATTTACCTCACTTACAGTTTTTTAAGTTCCTCCAAATGCGTGATTTTCTAATACGTAGAAATTTAAAATTGAATCCAAATCCCCTTATTGAAGCTATCAAATCTCAAGGCAAAATAGGGGTGTTGTATAAAATATTATCTTCATTTAAAAAAGGATGACCTGGAGAAACATAATACACAATGGGCTGTGAAATTGGGAGAAATTGAAACTGACATGTCAATAGAAGATGCAATTGCAAGATCGAATTAACTTTTTCTATCTGCAAATTTAAAGGTACAATTTTTTTAAAGTTTATTTAACTTTTACTAAACTCCGGCACGTAGGCAAAAGTGGGGCGATCGTTACGATGGTAAATGTTTCCGTTGTGGGGGTTACAATGCAGACAGTGTGCATATATTTTTCAGTTGTGTTACATTGAATAAGTTCCTACAGGATATTGAACAGATTTTATCAAAAATTCTAGGGTCAACACTTAACATTACTCCGGCCTTAATGCTTTTAGGGATGGGACAAGTAGTCACCAAAGGGAATGTTTTTTATAAGCATTGTTATTTTCTGTTTGTAGCAATGACCACGGCTCGCCTATGTATTGCCGGGGACTGGGTCTGTCCCGATCCTCCACGGTTTGAGGTCTGGCGAGCTAAAATGTATCAATTAGCCAACTTAGAATTAAGTTTGTATTCAACAAAGGGGGCAAGAAAACGAAAATCAGGAATGTATATATGGGGGATCTTCACTGCTCACATGAACGCTTGATGTAAGGTCTCTTATCTGCTTATTTCTTGATATTATTCAAGTTTTTTCTTACTATGGATGTAATTCTGATTTATGTTTATCTCTTATTGCTGAACTGTGGAAATAAAATATATTTTTTTTAAAAGAGCATTATGGGTAGAGCTTTTTAATCGGATGATTTATCGCTTATAGCCTGTGGAGGTTCATCCCCTACCAGCTGCTTTTCACAAACACTTATGTCATCTAAGTGCCCTGAGCAGAAAGTAATGCTAGCAACATGGCATGAAGACCCACTCATGGCACGCAGGTCCCTCAACACTATCTAGTATATCTTATATAGAATCATTTTAAGATCCTTCCCTTTCTTCACCTACTCATTAGCCACCCCTTATTTATCCTTGCAACAAATTAGATTATTAGCTGTGATGAATGTGAGTCCTTCACAAGTAATGGGCATGGACTTCTCTCCCTATTGGGAACCAAGCACCCCATTTCAGCACTTGACTCTCTCAGAGTAGCAAAGCAGAGCAGTCCAATGCCCACTCGGGGGAAGAATAAGACTTTCAAAATAAGACTGAAGGACCGAGTGGTAGAGCTTCAGTAACAGATTATGGCAAGTGGAAAGCAAAACCTGTGGACTTTTAGAACATATACAATGAGGAGCTCTGGTTGTGGTCCGAATCAGTTCTTTTCTAGGGCTTTTAACAACGGAGTTCCAACTAAAACTGCTTTGAGGAACTCATTCACTACTTTTGTTTGGCAAAATATGAAGATAAGGATATCAATATGACATTTTTAGTAATGTATTTATTCGTTTATGCAGTTATTTATTTATTTATTTGCAGTCTGTGCGGCATGGACTAGACCGAGTGGGTGACAGTGATCTTCAGACAGGCAGATTTACGAGTTAAAGGTCACAGGGGCTGTGGTTATGTTAGACACCGATCCTTCGAGTAAACCTCGGTAACACAAAGAGATGATGCACGAAGCGCTAAAACATTTTAAACACTCACCACCAGTCATACATCTGGGTTGAATCCATCATCGTTCTTTAGCTCACTTTGCCACCCCAATTAAGACCCAGCCATTTGCAAATCAGTCTTGACCCTGTTCCACATGGGAACAGTCCAGCTCGAACTGCCAAGCCAGCTCTTCGCTGGACCGGATTCAAGCATCCTGGGACCGGTTTGTGGGTCCCTTCATCAGCCAGGCTAGCTTGAATCCAGTGATAAAGTGAGCACGGGACCCAAGTCGGGGCATACCCTGCCAACTTAGGGTAAACAAAGCAACACAAAGAGATGATAGATGGAGTACTGAAACTTTTCAAACACTCACCCCCAGTCATAGATCTGGGTTGAATCTATCATCATTCTGGCTGTATTGGCTGGACAGTTCCCATGGAGAACAGGGTAAAGACTGATTTGCATACGGCTAGGTCCAAACTGTAATGGCATGGAGAGCAACAACACAATGGATATAGTCCCAGATCTCTGTACTGGGGTGAATGTTTGACATTGTGCAGCATTCTGTCCATCAATTGTTCTTTTTGCATTTGTCACTCCAAGTGGAACGGGTATGCCCAGAGGTGGGTCCTGTGCTGGCCATGCCACTGGAGTCAAGCTAGCCTGGCTGATGAGAGGTGATTCCCCAAGACCAGTCCTAGGATGCTTGTTCCCGTCCAGGGAGGACCTGGCCTGCCAGTTTAGGCTGGACTGTTCCCAGGTGGAACAGAGTCAAAACTGATTTGCATATGGCTAGATCTGAGCTGTAATGGCATGGGGAGCAAAGAAACAATGGATTTTGGGCCAGGTCTCTGGGGTGAATGATAGACATTGTACAGAATTCTGTCCATCAATTGTTCGTTTTGAATCGAGTAAACATGGAGCATCAGTGTTAAGAACTACATGTTTATGGGGTAAAAATTCACAACGCAACACAGATGCCGTGTGATATATGCTCATGAGCATTACAGTTACACATAGACCTTGATTTTGACACAGACATTATCTCATAAGCATAAAAATTGTCAGCCTTCGAGTATTTGCAAACAGGTGCAGCTAAATAATAAACATACTTTACCAATATATTTTCACCTGTGAATCAGTTTGCAGATTTTTTTGTATTTAAACAAGCTTGTCAGGCTGAAATCTTTGTATCTTTGAAAAGCACACCAAATCTGCATGTATGGTTCACCGGAAAACCATAAATCAATAACTTCAACTCCTCGTTGAGGTACTAAGCACTGTAAAAAATGCAATCTACTTAATTGATCAGTACAATTACCAATTGACTTTATTGCACTGGATTGACAGCTCAGTGGAAAGTAAATTTCCTCAGAATAATGTTTTTCGGTAGGTAATTTTACTCAACAGACAACATTTTGAGATTTGCATTATGCAAGGCACTTGTGGGCAGGTTCATTTAAAGGTACTGTGCTGGTATTCATTTATGATGTTACATAAATTGCGTCACAGGATCGGATAGAGATGACGCTATGTCAAGGGGTAGGGCCCTTTGGAGAAAAACATTGTCATCCACACTCCATAGATTGTAATTGTATATTGCATTTATATAGCGCTTACTACCACTGATGAGGTTTCAAAGTGTTTTTTCAGCAGACAGTACGCTACTCCAGAACCCTTGGAGGATTAGTGGTGAATAAGTATAGTAAAATATGAAAGTAATTTCAGCGATGGATATGTTAGTCTGTTATTTGGATTGAGAAGGCTAGTGGAGGAATTGAAGAGGGAAAAGGTTTGCATTTATATAGCGATTGATACCTCTGATGAGGTGTTGATGCCCTTTTTCAGCCAGTAGCATGCTACTCCGGAACCCAAGCAGGATTAGTGAGGAATTACTATAGGGAAATATGAAATTAATTTGAGTGGTGGACATGTTAGTCTGTTATTTGGTAAAAAAGGAATAGGGAATGGATAGAAGAGGGAAGGGTCTTGGTTTTCTTTTTGTTTGGATTTCATAGTTGTAGTAGAGGGGTTTGGGATGAGTAGAGGGGAGGTGGAGGGGGAAAGGTAAGAGGGAAGAGTTTAGAAAGGCTAGTTTGTGAGATCTGAGTATTAAAAGCGGTATGAGATGATGCAAAGAGGGGTAGAGGAGGGAAGAGTCTAGAAAGGGTTATTTGGGGGATCAAAGTAGTGGGATGCTCCTTCATCACCGCCACCTTCCCGGAGAGCTGGAAGCATGCCAAACTCAGCGCCCTCCTGAAAAAACCATCGGCAGACCCCACCGACCTCAAGAACTACCGCCCCATCTCGCTCCTCCCGTTTCCTGCCAAAGTCATCGAGAAGACCGTCAACAGACAGCTGGCCGCCTTCCTCGAGACAAACGGATCCCTCGACCAATCACAGCACCGAGACCGCCCTCATCGCAGCCACTGACGACATCCGAACCCTGCTCGACCACTGGGAAACAGTGGCCCTCAGCCTCCTGGACCTCTCCGCAGCGTTCGATACTGTTTGCCAGTGCACCCTAGTACAAAGCCTCAGCAACGTCGGAATCCAAGGGAAGGCCCTGGTGTGGATCATCTCGTTCCTCGCCGGAAGAACCCAGAGAGTCCGCCTCCCCCCGTTCAGATCTGAGGCCTCCGAAGTCATCTGTGGCGTGCCACAAGGATCATCACTCAGCCCCACCCTCTTCAACGTGTACATGAGCCCCCTCGCAGCCATCGCACGCCAACACAGCCTCAACATCATCTCCTACGTCGACGACACCCAGCTGATCCTCTCCCTCACCAACGACCCCGCCACCGCCAGATCCAACCTACACGAAGGGATGAAAGAGGTAGCCGAATGGATGAAGAACAGCCGCTTGAAACTGAACTCAGACAAAACGGAAGTCCTGATCCTTGGACCATCACCGTCTGCCTGGGACGACTCCTGGTGGCCCCCGGCCCTAGGCAGCGCACCCAAACCAACGGATCACGCACGCAACCTGGGCTTCATCCTGGACTCCTCCCTGTCAATGACCAGACAAGTCAACGCTGTCTCGTCTTCATGCTTCAACATCCTATGCATGCTCCGAAAGATATTCCGATGGATCCCCACCGAAATCAGGAAGACGGTCACCCAGGCACTTGTCACCAGCCGACTGGATTACGGAAACACTTTCTACACCGGAACCACAGCCAAACTGCAAAAAAGATTCCAACGCATCCAGAACGCCTCCGCACGACTCATCCTGGACATCCCACGCCACAGCCACATCTCCGGACACCTGAAAGACCTGCACTGGCTCCCCGTCAGCAAAAGAATCACGTTCCGCCTCCTCACCCACGCACACAAAGCCCTCCACAACCTAGGCCCCAGGTACCTCAACGACCGCCTGACCTTCTACACTCCCACCCGCCAATTACGATCGACCAGCCACGCACTCGCCGCCGTTCCACGCATCCAAAGAGCCACCATGGGAGGAAGATCCTTCTCCTACCTGGCAGCCAAGACCTGGAATTCAGGAAGCAACTCAAGACCTGGCTGCTCGAGCAGTAGCGGACCCCCCCCCCCAAGCACCTTGAGACCCTCCGGGTGAGTAGCGCGCTCTACAAATTTCTTGATTGATTGATTGATGAATTAGAGTGGAGGTAGAGGATGTATTGATAGAGGTATAGGGTGAGAAATAAGGTAGTGCATTGGATATGCTGAGTTAGAAGCAACGCAATAAATATATTGATACATAAGTACATGGAAGGTATATCTATGCATAAAGAAGGTAATATGTGAAGATTAAAGTTGCATTTAATAAACTCCGGCTTTCAAGTGTTTTTGTGCTTTAAAATAATGTTTTGGGGTTTTTTTGTAATTCAATAGTGAAGCAATTGTAAACAAACAATTATGACAAAAGATTTAATTATTTATGCAGTCAATTATATGCATGTTAAAACAGAAACATTTGAACTATAAGTAATATGTAAATGTTTTAGGCAGAACTAACAAATATCTATATTTTTTAAAACATAATTAATATACACGTTTATACAAAGCAATAAACATATGTAGGTACATATCTATAGTCAAAATGAATGCTTATATACAGAGGGATATGCTGTAAATATATGTTTGTGTATGGTGGTTATGTGGAGAAGAGCCCATTCTTGAGTAGTCTTCTGAAGATAAGGTTGGTATCCGTGGATCTTATGTTCGGGGGTAAAGAGTTCCATAGTTTGGCTGTTTGAACAGAGAAGGATGTGCCACCCATGTTTCCTTTCTTGTACAGTGGCATTTTGAGGCGAGGTGCCACTCTGGAGTGAAGGTTCCTTTGTTGAATGTAATTTGTGATTTTATTCCTAATGAAAAGCAGTCCGGTTCCATGTATCACTTTGTGGGTGATACAAAGCAGCTTGAATGTGGATCTTCTGGCAACCATTAACCAATGCAAGGCTTTCAAGGCAGGGGTGATATGGGCTTGTGGCTTTATATGTACCAGGCAGCTGAATTCAGAATCCGTTGTAGTCTTTTCATCGTTATTAAAGGTGATCAGTCGTAAAGGCTATTGGTGTAATCAAGTTTGGACAGAACAAGAGAGATGGTAGCCCTGACCTTGTGTGGAAATCCCAGATGGGGGAAGATGCATTGCAGAGTTTTTATAGTAACAAAGCTTGATCGTCCTAGTTTGTCCACTTGGCATTCATTGATAGCTTGGAGTCTATGGTCATTCGGAAGTTTCTTTATTCCTTTGATACTTTAGATGGTGTTCCCAGATCATCAAGCCAGGCAGCTAGTGGGTCATAATTTTTCCAATCGCCGCACGCGAGTATTTCCGTTTTAGAACCAATCAATTTGAGATGGTTACATGTCCTCCATTGATCCACGGTTCTGAGACAACTGAAAATTGGTGAGTTTCCAATGTCTTTGGGGCATTCCAGTTAAAGGAGTATTTGCGTGTGTGTTATAGCACGTAAGATGAAAAGGATTTTATCATTGCCAGTAATGATTTAATGTAGATGTTGAAAAGCATGAGTGAGAAGATAGAGCCTTGAAGGACCCCTGCTTTTCGCTGAGTGAGAAAGGGGGGGTATGGATGACATTAGTTCTGTTGTGAAGGTAGGATGTGATACAGTCTAAAGCAGTCCCTTCTATTCCGGCTTCATAGAGTCTTTGTATCAGAGTGTCATGGTCAACTATGCCAAAGTCAGCTGAGAGGTCCCAGAGAAGTAGCGCAGCAACCCCGTTTGCAGTCAACTGTGTTCTTAAGGTCATCCCAGATGCCAACAAGGGCATATTCTGTGCCTCTTCGCTGACGGAATCCTGTCTGGAGGTCTGGCATTATCTACAATTAATTGTGACATATGGGTAAATGCTGCTCTTTCTATCAGTTGCCCAGGAAAGGTCCATTTGTAATCGGTCTGTAGTTGTCGAGGTTCAGCTTGTCCAGATTTGTTTTCTTCAGCAATGGGAGTATGTATGATTTTTTGAGTTCTTTTGAAAGTATTCTGGTAGTTAAGAAATTATTGATAATTGTTCTTACTGGTATGGCAGGAGAGGTTGTTGGAAGAATTGTCTTGAAGGTTTTCTGGTGGACAGAGGTCAGAAGGGCTGCTGATAGGCCTGTTTGCTTTGACAAGGTCCATAAATTAATCGTGTGCAATTTGTTGTAATGGAGAGGCTGAGTTAGAGTATTCTTGGATTGTTATTCTGGAAAACGGTTGGTGCTAGTGCTTTTTCTTTGTTTTAACCCGTTAAGTGCTGCCGTCGGCCATGGAACGTTCGGAGCACTACCCTCGCTGGTGCTGCGCACGTTCAACGGCCGACTGAGCCCCGCCCGTTCTTTAAAACGGCAGCACTGCCGCGAAAAAACGGCCACGATTAACGGGTAAAATAAGAGTCAAACATGCCTGCTTTGGCCATGTAATGATTTGCCAGTTTGTCTGTGAAATCTTGAGTAATGGGATGATCTACTTCTAGGCAAGTTGGTTTTCGAAATTTTGTGAGAATTTTATAGAATTTTTTATTTGCACATTATGCATTTTGAATTCTGTCTGAATAGTACCTCTTCTTAGCTTTTTTGATAGCTGACTTGAATAATCTGTTAGGTTTCTGTAGGAGAAGTTTGTCTTGATTGGCGTTTGTTTTGAGCCAGGCATGTTGCATCTTTCTATTGCGCTGTTTTTTCTCTTTTACCTCTGTATTTCTCCAACGTGCCTGTTTTCTTTTGTTCTGTTGTGTCATTTTTAGTGGTAATGAGATATCAAAAGCCTAGGGGCGTGGCTTGGACGCCGATCGGGATGGCGGCGTGAGCCTACAGCTCCGTGCCTGATCCCATAATTATCCTGGATTCCCGCGCTTCTGGGCGGGCAGAAAGCTCAGAGACCCAGCTTTAGTCATAGGACAGTCAGAGGGTGACATTCGTGGGCCAGCAGGTCGCCAGAGATGGAGAGGCGACCGGCTATCAGCGTCCTGCGGGAAGGCAGACAAAGAGCCCAAGATGGCGGCCGCCCCGAGCAGCGGTAGCTGAGCTGCGGAATATGGAGGACCGCGGCAGCGGTACAGCGTGGGAGGCGGTTGGAGGACTCTGGTGGGTGCTGCCCTTGCTGTGCGGGGAAGAGAGGCTGCGGAGAGGGAGCACGGAGTGGAGGCCTGCAGTTCCGGGGTTGCTGGCGGGGAGCCCATCCCCCCGCTGCTGGTGCCGGCGGCCATTTCGCTGAGGAGCGGTCCTCTGCGATGACGCCCGATCCCCATACAGCGGTGAGACCCGGAGAGGTGTTGGAGCTACAGACTACGGGCAGGTGCCGAGGAGCCAGAAAGGGAGCGGCACGGCGGACTCTGCCCGCGGAGGAGAAACTGCCTGACGGTGATCGGCGGTAGCGCAAAGGGGAACCCGGTCCGCGAGCGGTGAGCAAGAGCCTGGAGGGGGAACACACGACCTGGCCGGGCAGACGCGACTGGTCACTGAGAGGGGAACAGCAAAAGAGAGCACAAGATCATGCAGCTGGTGCAGAGCCGACCCGGAGGTCAGGACCCAGGTGGCGAAGGGGTTCGCCTTGCTGCACTGCAGGAGTGAGGCGCTCGCGCCCAGTTGGGGCTGCCCTGATTTGAGTGCCTGAGGAGGTGTAGTCGACACCCTACCCTAGCGCTTGTTGGGATCTGGCGCAGGGGGGAGGCGTTGGACGATGGAACCATTGAGCCATGGGGAACCCGTCGGGGTGATCCCGCTTGGAGAGACAGGGGGAGGCCCCTCCAGATTGTGAGAGCGACTCCTCGAGCGGAGTGCGGCCCGTTCACTTGAAACGGCGGACATCCCTTGGGCGGTCAATTGAGATCGTGGAGCGGAGGAAAGACTCAGGGGGCAACCACCCGGCGGAGGAGCCTTTGAACTGGCCGGTCAATCAGGAGCTGCCCAGTGGCGATACCCGCAGTTACCCAGATGGCTGCCAAAGGCGGTAACGTGTGCGAGGAAAGAGGAAGCGGCCAGCTGGCCATGCCGAACACTGTTGGGGGCTCGCCCGCAGCACAGGATGCATCAGCACAAGAATTACGACTGAACGCGCAGCTGGACGGCATATTGGATGCGATTGCGGCAACCAAGGACTCCCTTCATCAGGACATTGCTCAGGTGGCCACGGGACTTGGTCTGCTGAGGGTGGATCATGCGAAACTATCCGACAAGGTTAAGGATCATGAACAACTGCTCTCGGAACTGAAACCAGCGGTGGTCACCACAGAACGCAAATTGTCTGATATCCTGGAAAGGCTGGCGACGCTGGAGAAACGGGCGGAGGATTCCGAAAGCCGTAACCGGAGGAACAATATCCGGGTGGTGGGCCTGCCAGAAAAAATTGAGGGGGACGATGCCGTGGCCTACATGGAGAACTGGTTGAAAACAGTCGTGGCTCCGGAGGGCTTATCTCAGTTCTTCTCCCTGGAGCGTGCTCAAAGGTCCCGACTCGCCCGCCCATGCAGGGGCGCCCTCCACGGCCAATGGTGATCAGAATCTTGCACTTCAAGGACCGTGACTTCCTGATTCAAAGAGCACGCTCGGTGGGCCCCTTCAAAATAGACAATAGCGCGGTCACGATCTTCCCAGACTACACGCAAGAGGTCCAGAGGAACAGAGCATCATTTTTGGCCGTGAAGAAAGAGCTGAGAAATGAGGGTATTCCCTACTCTTCCCGGCCAAACTGCGAGTGATCCTGGACGGGACGACCCAATTCTTCCAGACCCCTGATGAGGCGTGGACCTGGCTGGAGTTGTACCACGCTGGCACAGATCGCCAACATAAAGGAGACCGGGAACGACAGAAGCCGGTGCAGGTTCAAAAATCGCAACGCATCCGCAAAAAGAACAAACTCAAAAATGCACAGCGAACTGCCGGGATAGCGGAGGACAGAAAGGGGGCGCTGGCGGCAATGGCGATCATCACGGGCTCGCAACAGGAGAAGGGATTGGAGGACTCAGACTCAGAAGTGGAGAGCAGAAAGTCTGGGGAGGAACTGTCCGAGGCGGATAGCTCCGTGGGGCCGAAGGTCACCCCGCAAACAGCGGATGGGTTGTTCAACGAGTGATCATTGTAGTGCGGGCCTACCTCGTGGCTCCTGCTGGAGCGGACTATCCGGGGAGTCTGGCGGACTAGCAGGTACTCTGTTGCACTTGTTATAAGGGATCTTGGGCCCGGAGTGGGGACTCGGCTTGCCCCGGGTCGGCCCGGGCCTCCCCTCATTGCCCTTAAGGCCTTCTGTAGTGACGACCACAGAGTAGTGGATTGTGTGAGATGTTATATGTTTGGATGGGGGCTGATGCTTCATTATTGGGTCCTGTTCTGGGGAGAGGGGTTGGGACAGTTTTTTGGGATGTTTCATGTTGGGGGGACTGCTGCCGCGATGTGGGGGTCCAAATGATGCTGCCGGAATGGAGGGGGAACAGCGGCAATGGGAACATTACCTGATTAAAAAAGCCTTACATGGAACGTTCGTGGACTCCGTACGATGTCCCGGAGAAGCAAGGTGCACGCTTATTTGGTGAGACGTGGCATCCAGATTGCATTATTGCAGGAGACCCACTTGACTAGGCAGGAATGTGCTGCGTTGCAAAAGAGGTGGCGTGGCCAGGTGTTTGGCACAACATATTCAGCATTTGCCAGAGGGGTACTGATATGGGTGAGAGCGGGAGTCCCATTCCAGGTTACGAACCAGCTAGTGGACCCTGAGGGCCGATTTGTGGTAGTGGAGGGCAGGCTGTATGGGAGGGAGGTAGTGCTGAGCAGTATCTATGCCCCTAATGTCGACCAGGTCCGTTTCTTTGATAAACTCTCCGGGTTATTGGCACACTTCTTAGCGGGCCCTATTATAGTGGGGGGAGACTTTAATTCAATCACTGATGTGACGCGAGATAGATCACACCCGCCACTGACTGACTCTCCAGTTTGGAGGTTGGCCACGCACAGGAAAGACTGGCAGGAGAGGTGGGGCCTGGTGGACGTGTGGAGGGAGCAACACCCCGACATTAGGGACTACTCTTTCTTTTCAGCACTGCATGCACTACATGTTAGAATAGACTCTATACTGTGTAGTGGTCCCCTGGCAGCCATGATAACGCATACGGAGTATCTGGCTAGGACCATATCTGACCACAATCCCTTGCTGATGACGGTGCAATGGCAGCGGGTGAGGTCTGCGGTACCGACATGGAGGCTGCGCCCTGATACATTAGAAGACCCGGTGTTCAGCGCCACGGTCCAGCAGGGCATCGAACAGTATTTTGATGAGAATGAGGACACAAATGCAACAAGAGCGGTGGAATGGGATGCGATGAAGGTGGTGGTGAGAGGTGTGTGCATGGGTAGATTTTCGAATGCCAGAACGACGGTGGTGGCTGATCTGGAGAAGACAGAGTGTGCGCTGAGAGACCTAGAGAGGCGCAGGCCTGAGCGACCGGAACTACAGGGCAGGCTATTGGAAGCGAAAGAAGCAATGGCAACTGAAACAGAAAGGCTAAGATGCTATGATTACAAGCTATACCTCACTAAGGTGCACGTGGAAAGAGATAAGGTGGGCACTCTTCTTGCGAAACTCGCTAACCCAGAACCTAGGGGTTGCCCGATCATGAGCATTAAAACGGGGTCAGGGGAGGTGGTTTATTCCCAGATTGCGGTTTTGACTCGCTTCCAGTCCTACTATATGACTCTATATGAGAGCCAACTGGGCGTAGACGGCACTGTGATAGACAAATACCTGGACGCTGTTCAGCTCCCGGCACTGGATAACGAGACTGCGAAGGAATTGGGCGGCCCGATAACCCTATCGGAGATTCAGGTGGCCATTAAAAAGATGGCTAGAAATAAGACACCGGGGGTGGATGGTCTGCCGATCGAATTCTATGCGAAATTCGTAGATGTTTTGGCACCTAGACTCTTAGTAGTATATTCCGAGGCCCAGACCTTGGGACGCCTCCCCCACTCGATGAGGGAAGCATTAGTGGTACCGCTGCTGAAACCAGGTAAAGAAGCCTCAGAAGTGACATCATATAGGCCACTGTCTATGCTGACGGTGGATTACAAGATCTTAAGCCGTATTCTGGCCACTAGATTACTGCCACACATGACCACATTGGTCCATGAGGACCAAGCGGGGTTCATTCCCACTAGGAATACATCCCTTAATATCCGCCGTTTGATCCGTGTAATGGACGGCGCTCAGGCCCTGGAGCATAGATCCGCAGTGCTGTCAGTGGATATCGAGAAGGCATTTGATAGCCTGGAGTGGCAATATCTTGCTAAGGTCCTGGAGAAGCTCGGCCTGGGAGGTGGCTTTGGCCGCTGGACGAAGGTCCTATATGCTGAGGCAATGGCCAGGGTAAGACTGGGACCAGTAATATCGCCCGCGTATCCAGTGCGCAGAGGAACGAGGCAGGGATGCTCCCGGTTTGGCAGCCTATCCGGCCTCAAGGTGAACTGGAATAAAACCTGCATTTTCCCGCTGAAGGGGAATGTACTGTACCCCCCTCTAACGATCGATGTGGTCTGGGAGGGCACATGCTTCACCTACCTGGGGGTCAGGGTTTATCATGAAGTTGCTGACCTACTAGAGGGCAACGTAGGCCATTGCATAGGGGTGTTGCGGGGCTGTATGACTATTTGGGCCTCTCTCCCTTTGTCAGTGCTGGGCCGGATAGCATTGTTAAAAATGGTGGCTCTGCCGCGGTTGCTCTATTATTTCCGCACCCTGCCGATCTGGATCCCTCTGCGGGTTTTCAAGGATTTGCGATCGATGGTCATTGCCTTCCTTTGGGGCCAAGGCAGGCGCAGAGTGGCGTTGCATACGTTGCATAGACCCAAACTTGAGAGGGGGATGGCGGTCCCCGATTTTGAACTGTACTACCTAGCGGCTCAGCTTCAGATTCTGACGCAGAACATCGCAAGAGAGTTTAGGGGCCCCGACCAAGGACGGGGGAAAGGTATTCAGCGGCACATCCTGTCCTACATTGTAATGCAGCAGAAGCTGGGATTGGGCGATCTCACGATTGAGGAGAAAACCCTCCGCATGTGCTGGCTTAGGAGCCTAAAGAGGGCGGGCGCTGCCCGCCCATACACCCCTGAGATCCCCATAGGAATGTTGACAGCACTGCCACATGGAGGAGATTGGTCTCCGTTGGCGGAATGGGAAGACCTGGGACTGCAGATGGTGGGAGATCTCTATGCCGACGGGGTGCTGGTTCCCTTTCGGGTATTACAGGACCAGTTTGGACTTTCGGATGGGAGCTACCTCTTGCATGCTGCAGTAACAACAGCGATACAAAAGCACTGGAGGGGGGGACTGGCAGAGCTTGACACGACCATGGCCTGCCAATATGTGGTGATGGCTGCGGGTACAGTAAAGGCGGTGACCTGTATTCATTCCAGTATGTTGAACGAGGGTCTTGCTCCGTTAGCCGTGCTGAAGGGAAAATGGGAAGAAAGCATAGGTAAGCCCATACCAGACCCGGTTAGGGGCCATATTTGGAAGAGAACATGGAAGGGTAGTAGGAATGCCCGCTTTCAGCAGATACACTTCTTCATATTGCATAGGGCATACCTGACACCATGGAAAATTAGAAGGCACTTGCGGGTACAGGATGCAGCGTGTCCGAGATGCTTGGAACCTGAAGTTGAGCTAGATCATATGCTGTGGAGCTGCCCACGGTTAGGGACATACTGGGCAGAAGTGGGGGAGCTCCTGAATGCAGTCACGGAGAGAGAAGTGGAATTTGATATGGCCGCGTGCATATTGCTTTGGTTCCCGCACACGACAAAGACCAAAATCACGAGCAAGTTTATTGACCTGGGACTCATGCTGACGCAAAGGGAGATTACTTGGCGCTGGAAATCCAGAGAAGGCCCGTCTGTTCGGAGATGGTTGAATGAGTTGCGGAAATGGTCCAAATGTGAAAGTGAGATCAGAATGCGGCAGGCCACGAGGACTGGTAACGAGAAGAGCTCAGAGCTTGCAAGAGCATGGGAAATGATTGTGCAGGATCTGAATGACCAGTTGATCAAGGATGAAGAGGAGGGGCATTTGGAAGGGGAGGTTCCATGAATCTTGGGAGGCCGAATGTTTGACCCCGATGGGCAATATGCCATCCTTTTGGAACTTATAGATAGCACCCACATCAGAGGCAGCGGGGGAGGGAGGGGTTGGGGGTGAGTTACTGGGACACCGCAGTCACACCAAAGGGGGCACTTACAATAGGGAGACTCTCCAGGTCCCCCAGCAGATGGAGAGTAGGGAAGCACACAGATGTCGACGAGGAATGGAAGACGTGAGTCGCTAACGAACGACTGTTCTAGTAGAGTGTAAGCATAGACCTAACAACGCAGACACTGGGGGTCCGGGCAATGCATACTGTAAAGGCTGGAAAGTATTGGCGGTGGGGAGGGGGAGGGGGGAGTTTGATAGGTAACAAAAGCAGATACAAAATTGTGCTGTTGACCTGGTGTCCCTCTGATCGGTACGTGAGAACTCCTGATGGGGTCTGTTGGTGCGCCGCCCAGCCTCCGGGATGTGGGCTGAATGGCTGTGTACTATTTTACAACAAGTATAGTGCCTTGTATTGTAAAGGAAGACTGGTCACCTGACCTTGAAGATTGTTGATAATTCTGCAATAAAAACAAATTTAAAAAAAAATGAGATATCAAAAGCTTCCTGTAGCCACTCATATAGTTTTTGAACAGAATGTATTGTGTCTAGATTTGTACTCAATGTTAGTTGTGTTTCTAAGTGTTATAAATTATGTTTGTTCCACAGGCGATAGGTGGATACATGCAAGGTGGTTTTAGGTGCAAACCTTTGTATAGTGTTATGTTGGAAAGCAAGGAAATGGTGGTCTGACTATGTGACTGGAGTTCGAAAGGTAACTAATTCTTTATTAGCAAAAATGATATCTAGGATGTGTCCAGCGATGTGTGTGCCTTTCTGGACAATATGATGCAGCTGCAGTGCGTCTAGGCCAGTGATGAATGTTTTTGGGTGGGGCATATTGGGTTTGTCAAACTAAATATTGAGGTCACCCAGAATGCATAGCTTGGAGTGTAGTGTTATTAGGTTTGAAAATGTGTCTAGAAGTGTTTCTGTAAATGTTACATTGCTAGGTGGAGTTCTACAAAGGAGCAGGAAGTTACAGGAGGAAGATGGTGTGTGATTGCATCTGGGGAAAAGGGCCTCAACCATTTATGGAGACGTTGTCTGCTTTAGTGATGTGTAATGTTTGCTTCAACACAACAGCTAGGACACCTCCTCTTTTGCCTATGTAATTTTGCATGATAGATTGATAGCCCCAAGTAACGGCTTCAAGCAGGACGGGAGCTATATCATCTCCCAACCATGATTCATTTATGAAGAGTATGTCAGGTTTTGCGTCAGTTAGAAAGCCGTAGATATGCTGTTTTATTTAGAGAGCCATCAAGCATTTATTAGTAGATCATTTAGTGAATGTTTTTTGGCAATAGTGTGTCTTTGTTTTGTAGAAGAGTGCAGTATTCTGTGGGCATGTAGCTGGGGTGTCCTTAGTGTTGGTATTAGCTGTATGAGGATAGCAATCATGATGCTGTCCTACATCATGTTCCTCGTCCAGCATTTTAAAGAGTCTGCGTGTGCTGGTGGTAGAGATGGTGGTTGAGAGTGAGTTGGTGAGCTGTGTTGTTTTTGTAGTGTAACCTTGTTGTTCAGTAGACACAGAGAAGCAAAGTTGTGAGGAGTGGCATGTTGCGCTCTTTGTTTGCGTCTGCTTAGGGCAGAAAGTTTTATGTGTTAGGGATGGTGGTGCAGTATGTGGGTCATGTAGTAAGGTTCTAAATTGTCCAATGGTTTTGAGACGGTTAAGAGATTTGCTGTGTTGCTGAAAATGTGTTAGGTGTGGGGGTAGAGAGAAAGCTTGGCATTGGAGTTTGTTCATGGTGTGTATCATTTGTGTAGTCTGGAAGGAGAGTGTATGTTTGTAGTTTGTGAGGGAAAGTATTATGAGGTATTGTGCATGAGAGATTTTGTTGTGCTGGTGTGTGTTATGTTATGCTTTTGAGGAGCAGTGAAAGGAGGTTGTGATGTATTTTTTTTCTCAGAAGGATTTGTATGTAGAGTATTGTTTGTGAGTAGAAGTTGTATGGAAAGCGGGTGGTGATTTGAATGTGAGTAGTGTGAATGTTGTGTTTAACACTTTGGCTGCTAGGTGTTTTCCCCTCCTATGCTGACTTTTCGTCATTCCTACTAATCATGACGAGCTCAGCTCGTCATCAGCACAGCTCAACCGTGCATCATGACGAGCTGAGCTCGTCATGAGCATGGAAAGGGTTAAGAGGGGATGAACTAGAGTTAAGAGTGTTTGTGTTAGATCCTAGTCTGAAAGAAATTCCCTTTGGGTAAAATGGCAACAGTACATAAGTACTCACAAGCATACAAACAACAATTTAAGACACCCACATATCACAGGGAAGCAATGTAGATAAATAAAATTTACCAGTATATGTGAAAACACTCTCAGAACATTTCAAATTATAAAAACAATTTATTAAAGATACATTACATTAGATAAAAACAGAAACAGAAATTTGGGAAACATATAAGGACGGTGCAATAATCAATAAAAACAACATTCAATTAAAAAGGAGTGTACAGGAAAAAAGGATAGAACCCAATCATAAGACAACAAATTTGGTTTCCTCCTTAATGTATATTCCCAGATTTACTCCTTAGGCGTCGACGCGTTTCGGCGGTGTAAACATATTAATCCGCCTTCATCAGGACAGTAGGACAATACAGTTTCCCAAATAGATTCTGAAATTTAAATAAAACCAATCTTAGACTCACCAAGCTCATGACATATGGTAATCTACAAATCACAATCTTTAAAAAAACGTAATGTTTCTAAATCATTATACCAACATATATATTTACATTGCTTCCAGAACAAAACATACATATTAATCAACTCATCAAGGTACACAGCATTCATGGTTAAACAGCACTAGTTCAAGACTTCTTGTTTTTATACAACAACCTTAAGGGTACTGACATGTACATGTTCAGGCCTAAGTTAGAGTCCAGGAACATTTTAGATTTCTTTTAGGGTTCATATATTGAATTCCCAGAGAGAGGTGGCGTTAGATAAAGAGCACTGGTACATCACCTACCTCGGATATATGAAAGGTCTGAACAATATTGTAAGGGGTTTTCAGCCTCCTATGCGTCAGAGCAAGGAATTCGTCCAGCGAATTCTTTTGGATATATGTTCAGGAATGTATTCAGGTACCTATTCAGACAGAAATAAGTTACATGAAATTCCAGGGTAGCCATTTTGGAGGCTACGTCATAGGGTTCACATAGGGCTATAATTAATATTTGTCCTTTGCCTGCGTTGCCATTTTGGCTGTATTTTATGCGATTCTATCTTTTGTTATGCTATGCCTGTTTATTCATTGCATTCGCAAATAGTCGTAAATTTACTTATGTTTAGTCCAACATCAAGTGGGAAAACGATAAACTAGTTATCAGCAAACCAGCCTCAAGTCTTTAGTATAGCCAGTATTCTTCTACACAGCGAGTTCATACATTTGAGCCTGAAAATTAAGTCAGGTACTTACTATTTGAATTGCAGTGATGAAAGGCGTAAGTGCGTCTTTAAGGGTCATATATTTCTCCAGCTGGATGACTGGACGCTGCAAGATATTTATATACATATCTGAGCCACGCATTTCTTATTGGCTTTTACAGATTTAAAAGATGCGTGCTATTCAGGTAGCATAGCATATACATATATGAGCCACGCATTTCTTACTGGCTTTTACAGAGTTTATAAATGCGTGCTATTCAGGTAGCATAGCGAGTTCATACACTTGAGCCCGAAAATTCAGTCAGGTACTTACTATTTAAATTGCAGTGATGAAAGGCGTAAGTACGTCTTTAAGGGTCATATATTTCTCCAGCTAGATGACTGGACGCTGCAAGATATTTATATACATATATGAGCCACGCATTTCTTACTGGCTTTTACAGAGTTTAAAAATGCGTGCTATTCAGGTAGCATACTTACAAGTGATTAAAAATGCTAGTACATAAGCACGCAGTAGTGATGATTTCACTCTTAGCTTCGGTCCTGCTTAGGCGCAGTTCAGCCGAGGGAGACAACAATATCAGAATCAAGGGCAACACAACTACAACCAAGGCCCCCCCCAACAGAATTACAACCAGGGTCTTCCCCAACAGAATTACAACCCAGCACCTCCTCAGCAAGAATATCTAAGTACCCGGAACAAGAAATACTGGAAACAACCAAATTACCAGTAATCAATCTGTCCAAAAAAATCTTGAGCGATGTAGAAATAGGAATTTTAAGCAAAGGCTTTAGTTTTGTCCCATCTACGAATTTAGACAAATTTCAGTTTGAAAAGGACTTACGTTCATTCTTCAGAAAGATCAGATTAAAAAGATTTTTTGAGGATAGAGAGTATAGAGAAAGAACAAATATCTCCGGTCTAAAACCTAAATCTAAATTTACCCCCACCCTCAGCATGGTGAATAAAAACATTGAAGCTTTTGAAATGGCAGTTGAAAGCGGCATCCATAAACTCTTCAACAATGAAAAGCGGTGCCACAACCATAACATCTCAGTTAGTGAAAGAGAAGCCATCAAGCAGTTGAGAGGTGATAGCTGTCTGACCATCAAGCCAGCAGATAAAGGTGGCGGTGTTGTGGTCTTTGATACCGAGGATTATGAGCGACGTATGCTGGGTCTACTTGGGGTTGGTGAACACTATGTCCGCACCACCGAAACTAGCTTAAAAAGAGTAGCGAATGAATGCCTTGCTCTCCTCACAAATGCCAAAGAGTCCGGGTATATCTGTGAGGAAGAGTTCTGTTTTCTAAACAATCTTGAACCTAGAACTCCTGCCATCTATGGCCTGCCCAAACTCCATAAGGACAGATACAATCCACCAATGCCTGGAATTTCATGTAACTTATTTCTGTCTGAATAGGTACCTGAATACATTCCTGAACATATATCCAAAAGAATTCGCTGGACGAATTCCTTGCTCTGACGCATAGGAGGCTGAAAACCCCTTACAATATTGGTCAGACCTTTCATATATCCGAGGTAGGTGATGTACCAGTGCTCTTTATCTAACGCCACCTCTCTCTGGGAATTCAATATATGAACCCTAAAAGAAATCTAAAATGTTCCTGGACTCTAACTTAGGCCTGAACATGTACATGTCAGTACCCTTAAGGTTGTTGTATAAAAACAAGAAGTCTTGAACTAGTGCTGTTTAACCATGAATGCTGTGTACCTTGATGAGTTGATTAATATGTATGTTTTGTTCTGGAAGCAATGTAAATATATATGTTGGTATAATGATTTAGAAACATTACGTTTTTTTAAAGATTGTGATTTGTAGATTACCATATGTCATGAGCTTGGTGAGTCTAAGATTGGTTTTATTTAAATTTCAGAATCTATTTGGGAAACTGTATTGTCCTACTGTCCTGATGAAGGCGGATTAATATGTTTACACCGCCGAAACGCGTCGACGCCTAAGGAGTAAATCTGGGAATATACATTAAGGAGGAAACCAAATGTGTTGTCTTATGATTGGGTTCTATCCTTTTTTCCTGTACACTCCTTTTTAATTGAATGTTGTTTTTATTGATTATTGCACCGTCCTTATATGTTTCCCAAATTTCTGTTTCTGTTTTTATCTAATGTAATGTATCTTTAATAAATTGTTTTTATAATTTGAAATGTTCTGAGAGTGTTTTCACATATACTGGTAAATTTTATTTATCTACATTGCTTCCCTGTGATATGTGGGTGTCTTAAATTGTTGTTTGTATGCTTGTGAGTACTTATGTACTGTTGCCATTTTACCCAAAGGGAATTTCTTTCAGACTAACGTCAATTGTGGAACCCTATCCCTTTGGTTTTGGGGTCCCTCTCTCTTTTATTAGAGATTGTGTTAGATCCTAGTCAAAGAGGTTTATTGCATAATTAATTAAAATCATTACAATTTCCAATTTCCACATGTCAATATTATGATACAAAAATATATACTACTAGAAAAGATTGGACTCTTCCTTTGTTAAAATGGTATAACACAGTTAAAACGGGTTTCTTCCAGGGAAACTCCCACCGTCTTTAAGAGGTAAAAATGTCATTAAGTGTTTGTGTAAAGGTTACCAGTCATTGGGATCAAGGCAGAGATATTACACCGCTTATTTCACCGTGTCCTTGTTCCACAAGACTCAGGCATTTATTCACTTCTGCCAGGAATTTCGTTCCCCGGCATGCCAAAATAATTGAACTCCCTCCTAGCCAATAAGTTACCGCTTGCCTACAGGTGCGGATTTTTAACTCGTTGCAGATGTGTTTTAGTAATCTTCGACGTTGTGCCTGGAGAGCCGGACAGACGCACAAGAAATGGGCTAATGATTCCGTTTTATAGCCACAAAGTCTACAACTCTCAGTCTGATGTTTACCTTTCCACGTCTTTCGAAATGTGCATTCCGATCCTATAGGCTGTAAAAGCTCTTTTTATATGCACATTAAAATGAGAGGTTAAATATGCGTGCGGTCGTCCAGCTTTGAAGGAGTTGATTATGGTCCAACCATGTCGCCGCTTGAGAAGTAACGCTTTGTCTTCTTGAAAAGATTTCGCCCTTGCTGCCTTGTTGGCTAAACTACTTATAGTTGCTTTGTCCTTCACAGAATCCCAAGTTCCTTCCAACCCCAGCTCTTTCACACAGGTTTTCAGGTATTTTGCCAAGGGCAAAGGGTTACAGTCACTCCTTGATTTTTTTATGGCTTCCCAGTTTAGCCAATCCATTGAAACCGGATCTGCAGATCATAACTTGTGACACAGTTTTATGAAGCCGCTCATGCTCCTATATTTCTGGTTTTGCAGCCCGAATTCCAGCCTTACTTGCGAGGCTGAAGCACTCTGTGGAAGGTTAAAAACTGCTTTGTAGATTTTAGTTTGAAGCTCGTTTAGTAGGTCTGTTTCCTTGTCTCACCAGGTGACAAGACCGTAAGATAATGATGGTAAAGTTTGTGCCGACATGACCTTCAAGAGGTGGCTATAGTTCGGGCAATTCATTTTTGTTTTTTGCAACCGGTAATCAAAGATTAGACTTTGGGCTTTTGCTCGTATTGCAGTTTTGTGCTCCGTTAGTTTTGCTCCCCGGGATATTATTACTCCAAGGTATTTATACAAACCTTGTTCGTTCACCTTCGTCCCATTGAACGACCATGTGTAACTAAGGTTTTTGGGTCTACTAAACGTACCACTTTGGTTTTTTCTTTGTTTAAGTCCAGTCCTTCTTATCTTAAGTACCCTGATAAGATATTTAAAGCTCTTTGTAGACCAACTGGGGTTTTACTCAGCAGGACTATGTCATCTGCATATTGCAGACAGGGAATTCGCCGGTTTGCCAATGACGGAGGGTGCACCTCATCTGTGTCCAATACTGTTGCGAGATCGGAAAGGAAAAGGTTAAAAAGGGTGGGGGCTAGCACACAGCCTTGTTTTAGGCCCTGGTATGTTGGTATGTTCCTTGTTGTGTAGGCTCCATCTCCCAATTTAACCTTTGCCCATGTATCTTCATGCAAAACTTTTATTTCCTGTATTAATTTTGATGGCGTCCCCCAAAGCTGCAATTTGTCCCATAGACGCTCTTGATTTACTCTGTCAAATGCAGATTTGATGTCAACAAAACAGGCATATAATCGTGTGCCCTTTACTGCTGTTCTGTCCATTAATAGTGAAAGGCAAGTTAAGTTGGTGATTGTCCCCATATCCCTCCTGAATCCTGTCTGGAACCAGGGGATTCTCTGAGATTCTTCAATCCAGTCTTGCAGCTTAAGTAGGATACAAGAGGCATAGAGCTTTGCTTCAACGTCTATCAGTGATATAAGTCTGTAATTTGTTGGGTTGCCATGGTCGCCTTGTTTAAATATTGGATGAACCACGTTTCCCTTCCATGATGCAGGTACCTGTGTGTCATGATAGATTTGATTAAACAATGGTGTCAAGGTTTCTGCCCAAAATACAGGGTCATGTTTAAAGATGGCGTTGGGCAGTCCGTTCGGGCCTGGTGCTCCTTCAGCTTTTAGCCTGTTTATGATTTTACAGAGATCCCCTCTGGTTGTTAATTCTGGGGCTGTTATTTCCTCTGTTGGGCAATCCTTTATCACCGGTCCTTCTGTGCCTGGATTGCAGATTTCCAACTGGCCATTCTCTACTGTGTTTGTTTTCCGCATATTATTTGGGAGGCCTGTTGTTGTTATGCAGTAAAGGGATTGCACATGTTGAGACCAAGCGTCAGCTCCTACTCCCGCTTCCTGATGGAGTTTTTGTCCTTTATTTAGGTCGTTAATGATGCCCCAAACTTCTCGACTGTTGGGGTGTTTTCCTGCACTTAGCAATCTGTTCCATAGCTTCTCATTGTAGGCGGATTTTGCGATGTTAAGTGCCTTCCTATAAGAGCTTCTGGCTTCTGTCAAATCTCCTTTGTTCGTTTGTAGCCCCAGTTTTTTTTCCCGAGCAAGGTGACGAACAGCATTTGCTACCCTCCTTTTCTTTGTTCTTAGTTCATTAGTAAACCAGGGCTCTTTTTTAGAGGTAGACTTACTCAGTACACCTGAAGTTGCAGGAAATGTATAAAGCAGGTCGAGGACCAATAGCTCCCAGTTTTTTACGAGGTCCTCCTTTTTTTGCATCCCTAACTCGGATTTTCGAGCAATTGCGGCACGCTGGATTTTTCCCAGCATTTCTCCTCTCCATTTTAGTTTCTTTAAATTGAATTTAGTGGCTTGGTGAAGCAGACTTGATAATTTCGGTGCCAAGTTGGGCGCAGTGTTTAGCGATGTTATTTGGGGGAAGTGGTCGCTTTCTGGTCGTTGGACAATTTTGAAGGTCTCAATGTCTGCAATTAAGTCATCACTTACTATTGTGTAGTCTATTGTTGAGTGAGCCCTTCCGCTCAGGAACGTAATACCAGCCGGCCTATCCCCCGTCGTGTTGCCGTTTAGAACCGTCAGACCCAGGACGTTTGGGTTGAAGGCTAACCTGAGGCCTCCTTTGGGCAGTCGCGTGATTTCTTTTGCCCTCCATTTTCCAATGAGATCACAGTTGAAGTCCCCTGAAATTAGTAGAGGACATCCTAGGTAGGTTTTTTGCATCGTTTTAATCAGCGACGTCAGGCACATTTGTTTTTCTTGTTGTAGTTTACGATCCGGGTGGATATAGACGTTAAGGATTATAATTTGCCATTTTTTGTGCCCAGCTGACATAGATTCAGTGATTCTAGTCACTTGTACCCAGTTGAGTCCTACGTCCAGTGCTTCAGAGGACCAGTTGAATTTTTGAGTGATATGAGTTGATAGACCACTCCGGGGGTGCCCAAAATTTGAGTGTCTTTCTGCAGGGATGTGATGGGTCTTAAAGCTTGGTATTACACTTGGTGCTAATTTCCATGTCTCCTGAATCAGGATTCTATCTTGATTGGAAAAAAAGGATTGCGTTTCGTGGTCCAGCTCCATTTCGTGGAAACCATGTACATTCCTTGTGCATACTGTGATTTTTGTTGAAATAGTTTTTGCACTCTGCATTTCCTCCCTCCTACATGGAGACGGAGAAAAATGTGTCTCCGTGTTAGGGTCACTTTTTACACAGAAACCTTGGGACCCAGGACCAATCAGTTATGTCCCGGCCGGGCTGCCTAGTTGGTTGATTGTGGTCTGTCGAGTTTACCCCTTCCGTTACACTTGCAGCGGCTGGAGAGGTAGCACGGGCTCCAAATAGACAGGAGAACGGAGGATGTTTTTCCCCGTTACCCTTTGTTTCATTAAGGGTGGTTTTTTGTAACGGAAATGGGTATCTTGGGCTTGTGTTTCTTAAAAGCGAGATTTCCCATGTTTCGAAGTGATCTCTTGTGGAGAATATCTTGTCCGCGATGGCTTTTGAAGCCCACGTTGTGACGGTGACTTCAGATTCTATATGCTGGGGGATTCTTTTGAATTCAACTGTCAGGAGGTCCTGTGATGTTATCTTATTTAACTCCTCTATTTCCTGGAATAATCTTAGCAGGTTGCCCCACTTTAAGAAGTCCTGAAGCCCCTTTGATGAATATTCCGGGATGAATGTTAAGTTGTGTGGTGTTATTTCAGAATGATGAAGGATTTTTTTTGTGTCTTTAGACTGGTGTAACTTCGTATTTTCGTTGATTTTGGAAGATGATGCAATGGAGTCTAGCCCCTGGTCCATAATTGCTGATGAATCGGATCGGATGTGCTTTGAATTGTACCTTGGTTGTAGTAACCCTTTGAAAGAGAGTTACGCCGAGTTTGTGATAGGGCACAGGTGCGCTGCTTTTCCGAAACAGTAACGCACATGCGAATAGGTACAGTTTTTAGCTGTGGTCCTTGAGATTCTACTGACTTATTATTTAGGAGGAATCCCGATTTCTGACAGCTGAGCTGTGTTCCGGTGGGCTGCGGACTATTATTATTGGCCGGATTTGACTGACCTTGTCCCCCTATGTGGACTCCCGAATTTTGTATAGGCCTTATTTGCTCTGGGCTTCCATTTTCGGTAATCCTTGTATGGTCGGCGATTCGGTCCGTATGAGTCCAGGTGTTTTTTTGGAACTGATGGTTTTTCCCTTGGGCCGCTAAGAGCTTCGGATAATACCAAATTCGTTATGCTGTGATGGTTAACCGATGTAATGGTTGTACTTTGCCTAGGTTTGTCCACCCTCGGGGCTGTTTGGGACTCTTGATTCACTGGCATCTGAATTGAACCTACCCTGCCATCTTGGGACGCGGTGGGACAATCAGAATTGGAGACCTGAGCCGTGTTTACGTGTTGAAAACAGCTTCCCTGGGTCTGAGACTTGTTGCTGCTTATACTTTAGCCTGGCTTTCCTGGCCTTTTTCTTTTGTCTCTTGGTTGCTGTTTTTTCCTCCTTGACGGCAATTTTTTCCTCTTCAATTAAAATTTGGGAGGACAAAGCTGGTTCCTGATTTTGTACTAATCTTTCTTGCCCTACTTCCCTTGAGATGTATGTTGAATCCTTTGGGTGATTACTGGTTGGATGCTCCTTTGTGATTGACCTGTTGCGGCAGTGTAATTTTTCCGGAGTTAATTTTGTGGACTTTTCAACTGAGTTGTGAGGTTGTCTTACCTCCCATAGAATGTCCGTCAGAATTGCTGGCAAACTTGCTAGTTTTTCAATTATTGAACCACAGCCACAGCAAAGCTGTTGTTTTTTAAACTCTGATTGGGTTTCTAGTTTCCCTTGTGTTCTTAATAGTGAGGTAAGTGCGTCCATTTTTAAGTTTAAGCCCGCAATGTGGCCTGCCACCAAGGTAATAAGATCAATCTGCACCTCCATTTTATTCGATTGAAAGTTCAGGGCTTTTATAGCTTGATCTAAAGAGTTTAATAAGGACTTTATCCAAGTAGGCGACTGGTCTTCTTGAGACTCATTGGAAACTTTCGAATCAATGACCATCGGACTGCCCGACGAGATGGTGATTGGTGCAGTATTGTTTATGTAGGGGTCGTTTATTGTCATGTTGTTACTGTTGTTCATGTTGAGGTTTTGGGGGTTTCTTTTTTCTACTGGCCCTCGAGGGGTAGACATCGCCAGACCCAGACTCGGGTAAAGATTTTTCGGACTTGGCTCGGATCGTAATGCTCTACCTTGAGTTTCTAGGTACATTGATATCCTTTCCGTCAGTTCTTCCAATTCAGAATCATTTGACAAGAACAGTGGTTTATGTCATGGGTCACTATCAAACGTGGATTCTGCGTGTAGATTGGCCTGGCTTTTTGAGCCCTCCTTAGATCTTATCGGACTATTTGGATCATTTACTTCTACCACTTCAGTTGGTATTATACTATCCTGGGGTCTTGGCGGACCAGTAGGGTCATTTACTTCCGCCACATCGGTTGGTATTATACTGCCAGTTGTTATCCTGCTGTGGTCCTTTATGGTGTCATCCGCCGCGGTGTGCTTCTGAGCTTCTGAGTGATCGTTCTCCCCTTCCTGGGCATTTGGATGGTGTACTTGTGCGGCAGTTGTCAGTGTGCTTCCCTTGGGTTGTGTACAGGAGATTGGCCCGTCGCTCGAACTTGGCTTGTTTTTATCCAGGGGGGAGGGGGAACGTTAATTGGAAAAATTGGATTTGGTAAATTACTTGCTTCGGCTGTAGACGTGTAGATCGCTGCAATTGGATCCTTTAAGTAGAAAAATTTTAAGAGCCCTGACTTGCTTGAGAATTTTGACGTTGATTCGGGAGTGGGTGCTGAGACCAGCCTCTCCCTTTGGTCAACTTGAGCCCCCGAAGATGTATCCGCTACGTTTAACTTCTTTAAATTTTTCGGGGGCTTCTTGTTTTCCACCGGTCGTCGCGTTCTCCCCGACCTCATTGTCCCCCGATTAGGGCTCTTTACCCACTTCACCGTTCGGCACAGCTTTGTATTGATCACCCTCTGCCTGCGTGGATGTACTACAGGTCCTTGCTGTCTGGATGCCTCTGTTGTGGCACACCGCACACCGCAGGGCACCTCCTCAGACTACCTCGGCTTCCAACTACCTGGTACCTGGGAAGGGTTTAAGGGTTTTGGTTTAGTTTTGGGATTTCCCCCTGGGAGTTTGCTGTGGGTGAGCTGGGCGGTGCTAGTTAGGTTGGAGGGGCTCCCCTTCCACCTTCTGCCTTTTGCGGGGTTGCGCTCTGACCTCACTCCTTTCGTTGGCTCCTGCCTGCTTCTTGCTGTGGTTTTCCTCCCTCCTCTCTCCTCTGTTGGGAGTCGCCGCTGACAGCTGTGAGCCAATTGCCTGGGTCACTGGGTCCCTGGGGCTGTGGGCCCTCCGCCCCGCTGGTCTTCGACCCTGCTCTGGGGTCGCGGGTCTGGCCGGACTACCGCTCCTCCGGCGGTTACTGCAGTCTGCCTCTCGCTCAAGCTGCTCTGTGCAAAATCCGTACTGGATCAACAGCCACTCAGAGTCATTCGGGAACCTGGCTGCTGGCTGCTTTTTTAACTCGCACGAGGCTGGCTCAATACAGCAGTACAGATGCGCCGACACTGCTTCAAAATCTGGAGCCCAGTCCGACCCCCTCAGCTCACATGGTTACTCGGCGGGGGCGGCGGCTCTGCTCGGTAGTCACAGAGAAGGCGCTGCAGCAGCCCCGTTGACCCCAGCAAGCCCCCGATCCACGGCGGTCTCTCAGTGGACTCCTTGGACACCGATACGATTTTTAATGGGCTATTTAACGTGCTATTCCCGGCAAATTTGTAATCAGTCGGCAGCCCGTTTTCCCGCAGCGTCTTGCTGAACTTGCTGAACTGCACGGAATGGCGTTTGGCGTCCACTGCTCTCTGGCGCACTCTCGTGTCACACTCCTGTAACTGCAACCACTCCAAGGTTAGAATTGCTTGACCTCTTTACTGGAACACTCTTTTTGTGTTAGATTTGATTGCTGAAAAAGGTAATATGTGCAGTGGAGTGTAAGCCTCTTACAGCCAATCACAGCCCTAGTCCCAGCAGCCAATCAAAAACCAAGCCATAAGCCCTAGTTTAAATAGAAACCCTAGCCCGAGATGTAGTACCATCAGCCAATCAGTCGCAAAACCTTAAGTTCTACATCCAATAGAAACCCTAACCTGAGGAACTAACCAGAAACCCAAAACCTACCCTCGAGCATGTTAACATATCTTACAGCCAAATGATTGCCTATCCTCCGGGAGGAACACTACAGTGGCTTTTCTGCTTCTCTAAACTTTTGATGAAAAAGGACTAAGAAACAAATTCCAGTGTACTGATATGAAACTTCTATTCCATCAAAAATCACAAATCCTCAGTCTATAAACAACTTATGCTTATATTCCAACCCGACCTCATTGTGTCGGTCTCTTCAGCAGCGCAAAAAGTGGCCTTGTGATTCGAGGCTTTGGAGTTAGTTGGTGTTGGAAATGGCCCTTTGAGCAGGGTTATCCCCACACGTTTGCCCTCCTCCTCCTCCTTTTGCTGAATTTGATTTTGCTGGATTTAGGACTCTGTGTCCTTTACCACTGCTAATCAACACAAAAGTGCTTGTGCTCTCTCTCTACAACATGAAAGAAGTACTGTATACTCAATTGGCATATTTAATTTGCTATCAATAGATCAAGAGGAGAGAGAGGACCAGGTAAGCTGGTCCGAGTCCCCGGGGTTATATGTTCTATCAAGAAGGACCAGTACCATGTATGATTTTTTGAAGGTGAAGACTCAGAGTTGTACGTTTTCCGAAGAAAAGGAACCGCTTGGGTTTTTCATGAAGCCCTCACCCACCGACCTAGTCGGTGGCATGCTTCATCATCGGGCCCACCACAGTGACACCGAATGTGTCCCGGGTGTGCTGCGACGCCAGATGTTACTGCGGAACTGGTATTCTTACTGAGTGTGCAGTGAAAAGGTGAAGGAAGTGCAAGTTAAAATGCCATACAGGAGGTCCCAGTACCCGAGGGATCAATTAAATTTAATTTCTGGGCCCCTGTTAGCGGTTAAAAGGCGAGCGGATGCGGTGGAGTTATTTAGTGAACTCCTGCATCCTGTGTGGTCGACATGTTTCAGCCAGGCCTTTTTATTAAAACTGGCTTTCCTCAGGACCAAGTGATATGTGAAGAAGTGCAAATTAAACTATAAAACTAAATTGTAGTGATTGTGTTGAATGATAACAATGTGTCGCACGCCCTAAAGTGCGTATATGTGTTAGAGGGGGATTCCCTCTGGTATTGCTACACAAAACATAAAAGACAAGGACAAACGTACAGGGGAGAGTCATATTTAGTATATAAAATAATGTTAAGAATCATTCAATGCAATGATGCCGACTTATTAGGTGGGTGTCCGAGATTTTAGACGGCAGCGATGTGGCAGGAAAATATGCCAGAAAGGGGCGTGATAATTCTACGCCAATATTGTTCGGAAGTGGTGGTGGCTAAAACAGCGAAATAGTAACCAAGTGAGGCACAATTTGGTGAAACATTTTATCCTCACATAGGCTTTTTCTGTTGAAGCCTTCTTGGGTCACCTGGCAGAGATAGAGACCCTAGAGAAAATGTATAGTTTATCAAACAACCTGCAAAGGAAGAGAGTTGGTGTGGCTTACCCCTGTTTTGGAGCTTGATTGGATGTGGTCTTACTCACAGTAATGCCGATCTAGATCCTCCTTGGAACCTACGTCCTTCTGCGGTGCCTGATACAAAGGTAATGGGCCTTGGACGGTGGTTATGTAGGCTGTGTTTTGACCGGATTGGTTCTACCTGTAACGTAGTAGAGATAGAAGAAGGTGCATGCTTGCGCTTTCGCTGAGTCATACGCCGCTTATCACACATGGGTGTGGAGTTAGTGGGTGTTCGCAATGCGCATGTGTGCCAAAGTGGTAGTGGCCGGGCATGCGTAGTGTTTGTCCCTTTTGTCTTGTACATGAGGAGTCCACATTGGGGGATTACCTCACGGTATCATTGGTAATTAAAGTTAAAGGTTTGTGTGAGTTAAAGGAATTAAGATTTGAGCGCATAGAGTGGACTGGGAACACTAAAGTTTGGGAAAAGTCGGAGTCCATAGTTAGGAATCATTTAAAGAGTTCCAAGGTATGGAATCGTTAAGGCCATGGGTATGGGTGGAGAGTTGGTATATCCAGCGTTGTTCTTTGCTGGGCAGGTCCCTTTAGTTTCTGTCTGTCAACTTGAACTGTTCAATCACAGTCCAGTTGAAATCGTTAGGAGTGTGGTTATGTGTGAGAAAATGATCAGTGAATTTGCTCACATTTTTGCCACATCTGATGGTGCTTCTGTGTTTGGTCATTCTTGTTTTCACTTTGCGGGTGGTCATGCCCACGTATCTGAGACCACACACGCAAGTGATTAGGTATACGAGATTGGCAGAGTTGCAGTTTGTGAACTGGCGTTGGGGCCAGACTTTGCCGGGTTCAAGTGACAGTGTTTTGGACGATGAAGTTAAGTGACACACGCTGCAATCATTGCATGGTTGATGGCCAACGAGTTTAGGTAGTCCCCAAGCATTCAGGATTGTGTTGCATTTTGTGGTGTTCGGAGATCTGGGCCTGGTGGAGACCATTTGGTCCCTGAAGTTTTTGCTTCTCTTGTAGGCAAATCTTGGTTTTTCCCAGTTCCCTGTGCCCGAGTTAATAATTCTGCAGCTCTTTTGGATTATTCTCGACACCTGGGTGGACGCTGTGTTGTATGTGGTGACCAAAGTGAGTACTGGGTCTTCCGGAGGTTTGACGATGTTTTCGAGGAGGGCCTCTCTGTTCTGGTTTCTGGCCCTTTTCTTTGTTTTCTGTATGATCCTGTTGGGGTATCCTCTTTCAAAAAGCTTATCAGCTAGGTCTTTGGACTGTTTTTGAAGTCTGATAATTCACTGCAGTTACGCCGTAGACGTAAAAATTGTCCGTACGGCAGGTTTTCCCTCAGAGCTCGAGGGTGGAAACTTTCGAAGTGCAGGAGAGAGTTTCTTGCTGTTGATTTGAAGAAAGTGGTGGTTTTCAGACCTCCTTCTTCTGCCTTGATGAGTAAATCAAGGAAGGAAAGTTCAGATTTGCTGTGGGTGCAGGTGAATTTTAGGTAAGGGTCACAATTGTTAACCCAGATGAGGAAAGAATTTAGTGAGTCTTGGTCACCTTCCCAGATGAAGAGGATATCGTCTATGTAACGAAGCCATAGCTTGATCTTTATCTGGTATGGGTTGGTGGCGGTTTGAATGAATGTGTGTTCAAAATGATGAACGTATAGACCTGCCACACTAGGCGCGAAAACACTCCCCATCGAGGTTCCGTTGGTCTGTAAGTAAAACTTCCCTTCATACTCAAGATAGTTCTACTTCAAAGCTAAGGTGGCACAGACCATAATGAAGCTCACCGGAGTTTGGTATGTCCAGTTGGTACCTAGTAGAACGTCCCGAAGGACCCCCAGAGTGGCAAGAACACCTTACTTCTACATCCTACCCAAGGTTCACAAGGGCATCAGCCCTCCATCAGGGAGACCCATTGTGTCTGGGATACAAACCCTCCTAGAACCTCTATCACGGTTCTGTGATTTCTTCCTGAATCACCTGGTACAATGCACGCCATCATACATAAAGGACACTAAGCACCTCTTGTCTATCATCAAAGATATCACCTTTGATCCTTCCAGCCAAATCCTGGAGGGATTAGACGTCGAGAGTCTATACACCAGTTTGCCGCAAGACGCCACTCTGGAGGTCCTTCGGGACGTTCTACTAGGTACCAACTGGACATACCATACTCCGGTGAGCTTCATTATGGACTGTGCCACCTTAGCTTTGAAGGAGAACTATTTTGAGTATGAAGGGAAGTTTTACTTACAGACCAACGGAACCTCGATGGGGAGTGTTTTCGCGCCTAGCGTGGAAGGTCTATACGTTCATCATTTTGAACACACATTCATCCAAACCACCACCAACCCATACCAGATAAAGATCAAGCTATGGCTTCATTACATAGACGATATCCTCATCATCTGGGAAGGTGACCAAGACTCACTAAATTCTTTCCTCATCTGGGTTAACAATTGTGACCCTTACCTAAAATTCACCTGCACCCACAGCAAATCTGAACTTTCCTTCCTTGATTTACTCATCAAGGCAGAAGAAGGAGGTCTGAAAACCACCACTTTCTTCAAATCAACAGCAAGAAACTCTCTCCTGCACTTCGAAAGTTTCCACCCTCGAGCTCTGAGGGAAAACCTGCCGTACGGACAATTTTTACGTCTACGGCGTAACCGCAGTGAATTATCAGACTTCAAAAAACAGTCCAAAGACCTAGCTGATAAGCTTTTTGAAAGAGGATACCCCAACAGGATCATACAGAAAACAAAGAAAAGGGCCAGAAACCAGAACAGAGAGGCCCTCCTCGAAACATCGTCATACCTCCGGAAGACCCAGTACTCACTTGTGTCACCACATACAACACAGCGTCCACCCAGGTGTCGAGAATAATCCAAAAGAACTGGAGAATTATTAACTTGGGCACAAGGAACTGGGAAAAACCAAGATTTGCCTACAAGAGAAGCAAAAACTTCAGGGACCAATTGGTCTCCACCAGGCCCAGATCTCCGAACACCCCAAAATGCAACACAATCCTGAATGCTTGGGGACTACCTAAACTCGCTGGCCATCAACCATGCAATGATTGCAGCGTGTGTCACTTAACTTCATCGTCCAAAACACTGTCACTTGAACCCGGCAAAGTCTGGACCCAACGCCAGTTCACAAACTGCAACTCTGCCAATCTCGTATATCTAATCACCTGCGTGTGTGGTCTCAGATACGTGGGCATGACCACCCGCAAAGTGAAAACAAGAATGACCGAACACAGAAGCACATCAGATGTGGCAAAAATGTGAGCAAATTCACTGATCATTTTCTCACACATAACCACACTCCTAACGATTTCAACTGGACTGTGATTGAACAGTTCAAGTTGACAGACAGAAACAAAAGGGACCTGCTCAGCAAAGAACAACGCTGGATATACCGTCTCTCCACCCATACCCATGGCCTTAACGATTCCATACCTTGGAACTCTTTAAATCATTCCTAACTATGGACTCCGACTTTTCCTAAAGTTTAGTGTTCCCAGTCCACTCTATGCGCTCGAATTGTAATTCCTTTGACTCACACAAACCTTTAAACTTTAATTACCCATGATCCCGTGAGGTAATCCCCCAACGTGGACTCCTCATGTACAAGACAAAAGGGACAAACACTGCGCATGCCCGGCCACTACCACTTTGGTACACATGCACATTGCGAACACCCACAAACTCCACACCCATGTGTGATAAGCGGCGTATGACTCAGCGAAAGGGCAAGCATGCACCTTCTTCTATCTCTACTACATTACAGGTAGAACCAATCCGGTCAAAGCACTGCCTACATAACCACCGTCCAAGGCCCATTACCTTTGTATCAGGCACCGCAGAAGGACGTAGGTTCCAAGGAGGATCTAGATCGGCATTACCGTGAGTAAGACCACATCCAATCAAGCTCCAAAACAGGGGTAAGCCACACCAACTCTCTTCCTTTGCAGGTTGTTTGATAAACTATACATTTTCTCTAGGGTCTCTATCTCTGCCAGGTGACCCAAGAAGGCTTCAACAGAAAAAGCCTATGTGAGGATAAAATGTTTCACCAAATTGTGCCTCACTTGGTTACTATTTCGCTGTTTTAGCCCACCACCACTTCCGAGCAATATCGGCGTAGAATTATCACGCCCCTTTCTGGCATATTTTCCTGCCACATCGCTGCCGTCTAAAATCTCGGACACCCACCTAACAAGTCGGCATCATTGCATTGAATGATTCTTAACATTATTTTAAATACTAAATATTACTCTCCCCTGTACGTTTGTCCTTGTCTTTTAGGTTTTGTGTAGCAATACCAGAGGGAATCCCCCTCTAACACATATACGCACTTTAGGGCGTGCGACACATTGTTATCATTCAACACAATCACTATAATTTAGTTTTATAGTTTAATTTGCACTTCTTCACATATCACTTGGTCCTGAGGAAAGCCAGTTTTAATAAAAAGGCCTGGCTGAAACATGTCGACCACACAGGATGCAGGAGTTCACTAAATAACTCCACCGCATCCGCTCGCCTTTTAACCGCTAACAGGGGCCCAGAAATTAAATTTAATTGATCCCTCGGGTACTGGGACCTCCTGTATGGCATTTTAACTTTCACTTCCTTCACCTTTTCACTGCACACACAGTAAGAATACCAGCTCCGCAGTAACATCTGGCGTCGCAGCACACCCGGGACACATTCGGTGTCACTGTGGTGGGCCCGATGATGAAGCATGCCACCGACTAGGTCGGTGGGTGAGGGCTTCATGAAAAACCCAAGCGGTTCCTTTTCTTCGGTAAACGTACAACTCTGAGTCTTCACCTTCAAAAAATCATACATGGTACTGGTCCTTCTTGATAGAACATATTTAATTTACTACCAGCTCCTAGTAAAGTGGCACTGCATGTGCACAGGGCCTGTAAATTATAGGCTCTAGAGGGCCTGCAACACTGATTATGCCACCCAGTTAAGTAGGCCTTTATTGCAAACATGTCTCAAGCCTGCCGTTGCAGAGCCTGCATGTGCAGTTTTAACCTGCCATTTCGACCTGGCAAAATAAACCTCTTGCCAGGCCCAAACCATCCCTTTTTATAAATATGTGAACCCTTGCCATGACCCTGACCTCCCTGTGTTCTCATTCCTCCCATGTCTTGTGTGGGGGGGGGGGGGCTTTTAGGATCGAACACACGCCTCAGAGTCTTACTGGCTGGTCATGGGACTCATTGCCCAGTAGTCTTGACATCTTTCTTGGTATTAAACACCAAAGTACAAATAGTAACATCCGCAGTGCCTTCGGGCTGACTGATCATGAATACGGTGATGTTTGGGCGGACTCATAATGCCTATTGTGATATTTGGGCTGACTCATAGACACATGACTATGGAGATATTTGGGCTAAATTATCAGCATTTGGGAACTGTATTTATACAGATCCTCTTCAGCGATCCCACTCACCTAAACGACTCCACGACCCAGCCGAGCTTCTTCTGCATTGCAGCTCTTCTGCAAATCTCCAAAGCTGTGAATATCTTTTTCCCTGCAACTCCAGCAACACAGCAAACTCCAGCAATGCAATGCCGCATGGCTGTCCTTTGAATCTCCGATGCTGTGGAAATCTTCTCCCCTGCAAATCCAGCGACGCAGCGAACACCATACCTGCAACTCTGCACCTATAAGGAGAAAACATGGTTAAGTACCATCCTTTCGGTTACTGCAATAAGGGAAAGCGTATCAAACGAAGACTTGTTTTTATGATGTTGAAAATCAGAAAACAGGATAACTTTTGAACATTGAGACATTGTGGGTATTTTTCAATGCGCATACTGATGCCTTGTTATTAGTGCCCATTGACATACGTATGTTCCATCCTTTATTGTGGTGTAGTCTGTGAATCCAAAAGCACACTCAAACCCACCTTGAGGCTCATTTACAAGCCCATTGCACTGCTGCTACGTCACTTTTTTTGACACACCGGCAGCACAAATGGCTTTCCCATATTTACTAGGCCACGCATTACTTTTCATGGTCTTGTAAATATGGGTCCCTTGGCACATTCCGAGATTTACAACATTTTCAAAAGCTAGGAATACGTCAGAATCCTATGCCTCCCCAGGGAAGGTGTAGGAGTGGTGCAACCAGTAGAAATAATTTTATTTTTTCTTCTTTTTCCTCTTTCCATGTGTACTGCATTCTGCAGCACTCATAGAAAGAGAAAAATGCCATCAAAGATCGTTTTTATGCAGGAAGGTGTCCCTTCTTCCATAAAAACAATCATCCCTGTAATGCTGGCACCCTAGTAACACGACGCAAAGGTGTGTGCGTTGGTGCTCAGCTGCTATTTGTACACCGGTGCAGGGGAGAAGGACATGGATGTACCGTATCTTGTAGATACAGCACACTCCTCCCCTATTATTTTGATGCATGGCAGCAGATCAGGAAGGCTTGTTGCGCTGCTGTGCAAAATATGTGTAAATGAGGCCCCTTGTCCCTAGTGTTGACCAAACAATGTGTACCTTAGTGTGTCATGTGAAAACACGATATAGCTTCTGCCGAGAGTGCCTAAACTCCAAGGGTAACAGTTGATCATTGGAAGGCTATGTAGCAATACATTCATTATCATGTAAGTACACATTTCAAAAGCGGGAGGGAATTTTTCATGGCTACTTATTTGTTTAATATCCTCTCTACTTGTATTTGCAGTACAGCTCACTGCTCACTACATTACGCACATATCACGATGATGCTCTCCAGGACTAAAAGACAAACATATGACTCCAAGTAGATGGTGGCTGAGCTCGAAGTCATGCAAGTCTCTGTTTGTTATTTTGTTGCAATCCCCTCTTCCCTTCTGGGACACAGGTAGGTGATTCACAGTTACAATTCCCTGGTCAGATGCCACCCTAGGAAAGATAGGAGGTCCAGAATTGCCTCTGCAGGCAAGAGTCAGGTCAGTGGTATGACACTCCTAGGGTAGGTCCTTGACAGCCCAGATGGCAGGGTGCACTGTATTTACAAGTTGGGACATGTACTCTTAGGTTTACATGTCTTGCTAGTAAAAAACTCTTAAATTCATTTTTCACTACTGCAAAGCCTATTTCTCTGATAGGATAACATTGGAGGTGCTGTATTACCCTTTATAAGTCTAATTTCCAAATGGGTAGAAATACCTGGCTCATGTTTGGTGTCTCTGGAATCCTAATTTAAAATCCTAATATGGTGAAATCAAATTTTAAATTATAATTCTGAAAATGCGACTTTTAGAAGGTTGCCATATTCTTGCCTTAGCCAATTGGTGCCTGCAGCCTGTCTCCGGTTACATTACTGGCTACAGTTAGAAGTTGGCCTTTGTGTATTCCTCGACAGCCATACACAATGGGAGCTTGGATGTAACTGGATGGGCCATCACTGACAGAATGGGAGGGAGGAGCTAAGCCAAGCCTCACTTACACTTGAATAGGCTGTATCCCTAACCCACTCAAAGGGCCCAACGGTCCTGCATGTTTAATGGAGCCAGCTTGAAGCAAGGGCGAGGGGTAGTGAATACAATGCACTTTAAAGACACTGTCTAGAAGCTTCTCCCACCTTCCAGAGTTAGGGCACCAGTGTATTAAAGAAGGACCTTAGAAACCACCACTTCAGTACACTTCTGAACTTGTGGATACTCTGCCAGGAAGAAAGACTGCGGTGTTACAAGGACTGCCACTCTGATGGACAGCTAAACTGAAGGAGATGCTACCTTGCTGTGCTGACCTTCTTCCTACTGCCCTCTTGCCTGGGAAAGAAGAACTGGACCTGCAACTCTATCTTGAAACCAGGACCCCAGAGTGACTCGAAGGGTTAGTCTGCGAGCATCCTGATCTGAGCCTGATGGGCTTAAAAGGCTCCCCCACAGCTCCAGGCCCTTTCTTCAACCAGGTTCTGACTTCCTAGAGGCACCTCTCAGGTCCTGGGCCCTTGGTGTGCCTCGAGGTTCTTAAATTCAAGCTTTTGGGCTCTTCACAACCGCAAATGGGCCCATTCACACAGAACCACGCAGTTCGCAATGAAAATCAACACAAGCTGCCACAAGTTCATCTTTCACAAAGCGAATATCGGTCTTCCACATGGCCCACCAACGTGAAGCTCCAGCCAGCCCGCCTGCGACGCCTGGCCTACTCCTCAAGCAACGCTGAACACCACCAGTGACCCTCTCCTTGCTTCCGGTGATCTTCTTTAATGCAAGCGGGACTCTTGGCATAAAACTTGAGAAGGTAAACCTTCAGTGGGACTGAACTGGGACTGTATTCGACCAGTGCTCCATCGCAGTCATCTTGAATTTGACCTGGTCCAGCACAACCAGAAATCCCCAGTTGGCGTTTAATGCTTTTATCCACTGTTTTACAGTTTATTCTTTAAAAATTCATAACTCCGTTTCTACAGATTGGATTTTTGTTATTTTGGTCTTATTTTGTTAAATGTTTCTAACTTTGCGTGAGATTGTTTTTGTGTTCACTTTTTTACTGTTTGAAATGTTGCACAAATACTTTACACATTGCCTCTAAGCTAAGCCTGATTGCTCTGTGCCAAGCTAGCAGGGAGTTGAGCACAGTTTAATTTGGGGTTTGCTTTTGCCTTACTCTAACTAGGATTGTGACTGAACATATGATGGTGGCTAGGGGGCCATTTGAAGCACAAACCCATGTGTGTTCTCTATGTTTGCAATACAATTATCAGGTGTTGCCAACCTCAAAATAGTTAACCACTAATTAAACCATACATTTTATAAGATTTCAAAAACACACAACTTGAGAGGCAACTTTGAAGCAAGCAATATGTATCAGCCAAATGCTATTGGTATTAGAAAAAGGATGTATCAAGAGGTTGTGTCCTTAATTTGTTCTGTTCTTTACTCAATTTCATTTTGTAGGGAAAGGAAAAGACGTCATGCAGCCAACGTGTTTCACCCATTATGAGCTTCTTCAGAGCATATAAAAAGAGTGTGGCTATCTTTGACATAAATACTCCCAAGGGGGTCGTCCATTATGTGCACTTAATCCTCACTTGTCAATTCTCTAGGGTACGTAATTGCGTAGGAAGATTTTTGTTTCGTTCTGATACTTTCTAGTTCATTTCTGGTTTGGTTAGCCATATGCCCCTAACCGTGTTTGGTCAAACGAGATGGGAGCATGCAATGTAGGCGTTGTAATGTTTGACACGGAGGACACCTAAATTGAATGCTACCATCTCCTTTGACCGAACACGGTTAAGGCCATACGGCCTAAACAAACCAGAAACTAACTGGAAAGCACCAGAACGAAACAAAGATCTTGTTACGCCATTATGTACAATAGAGAATTGACAAAAGAGGATGACTAGGATTATGGTTGCTGTTAGACCAGGGCTCACAACCCATTCAACCAGTAACCCAATTTCTAACAGTCGGCCACCAGCGTTGTTTTACTGCCAATCCTCATTGAGGGAAATGTGGATGATTAAGAGAGGCCACAACTTAGGTGGTTGAACTTCCAGTGCTACAGAGATCAATGAGGGAATGGACATGGAATATAATTTGGGGATAGTGTATTAGGAGGCTAATTTGTCTCATCATGCCCCACAGGGTCATAAAGTGAAATTAAATGGCTATCCTTTTGATCTTTACTAATTGTATAAGACCAATTTGCAGAAAAGTATAAGATCCATGCTGAAATGAAGGAGGGTTTCCTAAAGGTCACTAGGGGTCCCAAACTGTGCAAAAGAGAGATTGTCAATTTGCATTGCTAGACTAAATTTCTGGGGTACAGGAGCATAATTAGAATATTGCCCAGGAAAAGGATGAAGTGAATGTCCTAGGTTTACAAATGAGCTACAATTGTCTCAGGGACCCAATAAAGAATAAAAAAGGGGTAAAATAGATCATAAGGACTGAAGCAAAACCTTTACAATCTACCCCACCACTAGAATTTCAGAAACTATTATTGGACTTTGTAGAAGTGACTCATGAAACAGGCATCTTTGAGATCTAGCCTTACTATCCCATTGCTCAGTATCTGACTGCTTCCAGCAGATGGGTGCTTTACATCTTGAAGTACCCTTAGACATTCCTGCATTTTTTAAGTAAAAAGAGAGAGTACACAACCCTACCAATGTAAGGACTTGAAATGTTAATTTTACTGAGTATATTGGTACCCCCCTGTCCACCAAGGCTCATTAGTTGGGGGAGTGGATAGTGTGAGAACCTATTTAGACATATTTAACCAAAGTTTTGATGAATTAGTCACAAAAAGGAGTTTTTGGTGTCTTCAGGACCCATCCTCGTGAGAATGACCTTGTGACTATCCATAGATATGATCCTATAGAACCTGCACACACGCTACCGCTTCTGTTAATTTTTAAACCTTATCTTTACTTTAATTTTAAATACCTTATCTTTACTTTAATTTTAAATCGCCATAACCTGGCTTTTGGTCACGCTTCGCGCTAGTGCTGTAATTCGCGCAAACGCGCCTGTGTTTGGAGGGGAAAACTAGAGAGGCTTACCTGCACGATAATTTGTGGAAAACCCACCCACACTTGTGGGATATAGTCAGTGGGGCTACTTGGAGGCTCGGGAGGCATACATCGCGGCGCCAGCCGCCATCTTGGGTGAGTGGGCTGGGAAAGTGGGCCGGTAACTAGGCGCCATCTTGGTAGGCGGGCTAGACGATCGCATAGGCGGTCTCCCGCGCTCTGCTTCCGCATCTTGGCATTTAAGGCGAGCCCTTACTTCAGCAGGTAGATCCTATAGAACCTGCACGCACGCTACCGCTTCTGTTAATTTTTAAACCTTATCTTTACTTTAATTTTAAATACCTTATCTTTACTTTAATTTTAAATCGCCATTGTGAGAAGTTGGCCCGATATGCAACGTTCGCTATTCTAGCGACCGCTATGTATCGTTCCAACGACCCTTATGGTGTTTGGTTGTAAGTCAACCTATAGACCAGCTATCCTAGTAGCGTGGATACGAGCAGTCTAAGGCTAAAGACTCGAGAGGGCGCGTTAAGCCAGCTGTTTACCACACATGTACCCCTGGAACACCCAGTGAAAGGACACCACACAAGTGTTATGAAAATAAACAGTATATTTATTAAGAATCACAACAGCCCTGTACTCTTTATGAGGACAGGGTACTAAGCACAAACCAAATCTCTTTAGCAAATACTTCAAGTGCACAGTTTAAAACAAGTGTCCGGGGACACGGAAAGGTTAAGGCAAGTCGGAGGCGAGGGACTCGGGACCCTAGAGTAAGGAGGCTATGCAGGCACTGAAATGCCGAGTTACCTAGCCACGAGGGCTGCGGCTGCAAGTCTTACAGGCGTCGGGGTCTTCGCTGACGAGCCAGGAGCCGGAAGAAAAGGAGTTGCTGGCCGGCGACCAGTGATGAATAGTTCGTAGGGATCCAAGCCTGGATCGGAGATTGATGAAAACCTGAAAGCAGAGGGGACCAAGTTCGTACTACTAGCCAGTAGTCAGAGGGTACCAGGAAGGCACCAGTTGGCCGTCACCTCGACCAGGTGAGTGGGCGACGCTAGGCTCTGCAGTCTCACGGACCAGGAGGCGTTGTCGGCGACCACGGTGGAGGTGCGAGCTGTCCCACGACGGATGTCGCTGTCGGCGTCTTGAGTGGACCAGGAGGGTCCGGGGTGCTTCTCAAAAAGATGGAAGCAAGGGCCAGTCTGGAGCAACCAGACCGGCAGTGTTGATTCTCGGATGTCGTCACAGAAGGGCACAAGCCAGCGGCAAGTGACCAGACAACGTGCTGAGCAGCGAGCAGAAGGGCCCCACGCAGATCGTGGAGATGCTGGGAGACTGCACTTCGGTGCTGGAGCGGCTCAGGGTCGGGGCTTCTCGGACCCCAGAGCACTCACCAGAGAGTTACCTCGATGGTCGTGCTGGTTTTTAAGAGCGTGCAGGTTCTGATGATGGCCGGTCCCTCGAGGTCTCGTCGCACCCACAAATCACAGCTGAGCTGATGACGTGGGTAGAGGTCAGAGGTGCCAGGGAAGCCGGTTTCTCGTCGAGCTGGGCCGTCGGATTCCTTGAGGAAGGACTTACAGCAAACCGCAGAGTTCTTAGATGGTGCCCGCTGATGCAGGGTGACTACTCCTTAGTCACAAGGGAGAAATCTTGAGAAGAGTCTTGAAGTCCTTTCGTAGAAAGTATTCTTGATTCAAAGATGATCTAATTTGGAAGGGTCCCCGCTCCGGCCTTTATTCTAAAGAAAGGGGTGGGTACATGACTAGGTCCTGCCCTAAGGGTGGGACCAGGAAGGGGGGTAGTTACACCCCTCTCCCCTGCCGGACTTTCCCCAGGCCAGGGCTGTCGCCCCTGGAACTGGTTCTAACCGGCAGATGCGTAGTGAGCACCGGGGTGCCACTCCGCAGTCACCTTCTCGCAAAAGCCCTACCTACCCAGAATACACAAACCCTGTCTGGGACGGTGCGAACACCGCCCTTGACAGGAAACCCTTTGTCCAAGTGCTCCTCGCTGGAAGGACTCCCAGCAGCAGGAGGTCAGACTCGTGTCTGTGGTGGCAGCATCCATTTTGTGGAGCTGAGGCTTTCGTTAACTTTAACCGGGGTTCACAGTTACGTACATGTCGTGTCCCTCTAGAAGGGCGGAATGCTAACCTCGTCGCCAGAGTTGGTGAGAGGGCAGCATCCCGATTCGTATGACACCTTACTCGACATGTCTTGATAACGCGACACCGAAGTTACCGATATGGTACGCGTTATCATGGAACAGCCATTGGGTCTTGATTCCGCAAGCTGCAACCGGGCTCGGCTCTTGCCTGAGCTTAGTTCACACGAGCCCATGCACTCTGCCTTCAGGATTGTCAAGGCCTGCCATAGGAGTGACTGATAGGAACTCGGGTGTCCATTTGGGGGTTAGATATAGGGCTACTATATCTAAAGCAAAGGGTGATTACACGACTTCGCCCCAGCTGTCATGCAGCCAGTTGTGTCAAATTTAGGAGGCCAGCCAGGGGTGGCATAATACATGCTGCAGCCCCTGGCGGCCCTGGGTACACCTACGCCCTGAGTTACAGGGTCTGATAAGGTGGCCCAGTACCAATTGGTAAATGCACCTAGGGTACATCTCGTAATTTAGAAAGAGAACAGCCAGGCTGTGGGTCTGATTGGCCGACCCACAGCCAGAGAAAGTCGTAAACCAGTGAAACAAAAGCAAAAAATCTGGGTGATCATAGGATTGCAGACCCTACTCTCCTACATGACCCCCCCCCAAACGTCGGAACAACTAACTAACCTTGACCAGGTGAGTCTTCTTGTTCTAAGTGGAAATATCTGGAGAGCCCATCGGCATTGCCATGATCAGTACCAGGTCTATGTTCCACTGTGAAGTCCATCCCCTGTAGGGAAATGGACCACCTAAGCAGTTTGGGGTTTTCACCCTTCATCTGATTTAGCCACAAGAGGGGCTTATGGTCGGTCTGAATCTTGAAGTGAGTGCCAAACAAGTATGGCCTCAGCTTCTTCAGGGCCTAAACCACAGCAAAGGCCTCCCTCTCAATAGCTGACCAATTCTTCTCTCTAGGGGTCAGCCGTCTGCTTATAAAAGCAATGGGCTGGTCTTGACCATCAAAATTCAGTTGAGAAAGAACAGCTCCCACACCCAACTCAGAAGCATCTGTTTGGACAATGAATGGCTTGGAGTAGTCCGGACTCTTGAGGATAGGCGCCGTGCACATGGCCTGCTTTAGGTCATCGAATGCTTTTTGACAGCTCGCTGTCCACTGAACCTTTTTTGGCATTTTCTTACTTGTCAGTTCATTTAATGGTGTCACGATGGAACCATAGTTCCTGACAAACTTCCTGTAGTAACCAGTCAGGCCCAAGAAAGCTCGAACCTGAGTCTGGGTGGTTGGAGGAGCCCAGTCCCTGATTGACTGTATCTTGCTCTCCAGTGGCTGAACCTGACCTCCACCGACAAGGTGGCCCAGGTATACAACCTGTGTCTGCCCTATCTGGCACTTGGTGGCCTTGATAGTGAGACCTGCTGCTTGCAGTGCCTCTAACATCTTCCGCAGGTGGACCAGGTGATCCTCCCAGGTGGAGCTAAAGACAGCAATATCGTCAAGATACGCCGCACAGAAGTCATCCAGCCCAGTAAGGACGTGATTCACCAACCGTTGGAAGGTGGCAGGTGCATTTTTCAGACCAAAGGGCATCACCACGAACTGATAATGCCCACCAGGGGTTGAAAATGCTGTTTTAGGCTTGGCGTCCTCAGCTAACCTGATTTGCCAATACCCAGCTGTCAGGTCAAACGTACTTAAGTAGTTGGCCGAAGCCAATCTATCGATAAGCTCGTCTGCCCTTGGTATTGGGTGGGCGTCAGTCTTAGTGACTGCATTGAGACCCCTGTAGTCTACGCAAAACCTCATCTCTCTCTTACCACCCTGGGTGTGAGGTTTCGGCACTAGAACTACGGGACTAGCCCAAGGGCTATCCGAGGGTTCAATGACTCCCAGCTCCAACATTTTCTGCACTTCACTTTTGATGCAGTCTCTAACGTGATCAGGCTGCCTGTAGATTTTACTCTTTACGGGCAAGCTGTCACCAGTGTCGACCTCATGGGTGCACCAATCGGTCTGACTGGGTGTCAGAGAAAACAGATGTCGGAACGACTGAAGAACCTGTTTACAGTCGCTCTGTTGATGTTCGGAGAGGCTGCCACAAAAGACAACACCATCTACCGAGCCATCGTCAGGATTCTGAGAGAGCAGGTCGGGGAGAGGGTCACTCTCCTCTTCCTGTCCCTCATCTAGGGCCATGAGCAAACTCATGTCCTTCCTGTCGACATATGCTTTTAGCCTGTTGACATGAAGCACCCTGTGGGGGCTCCGGGGAGTTCCCAGGTCGACCAGGTAGGTGACCTCTCCCTTTTTCTCCAGGATGGTGTGGGGCCCGGACCATTTGTCCTTGAGTGCTGCTGGGGCCACTGGCTCCAACACCCACACCTTCTGTCCGGGCTGGTAAACAGTCAAGACAGCCTTTTGGTCATGCCAAGCTTTTTGGAGTTCTTGGCTGGCCTTAAGGTTTTCGGATGCCTTCTCCATGTATTCAGCCATCCGCGAGCGGAGGCCGAGCACATAGTCCACTATGTTGGTTGCAGGCTTTTTGAGAGGTCTCTCCCATCCTTCCTTCACCAAACACAGGGGTCCTCTTACAGGATGCCCGTACAAAAGTTCAAAAGGGCTGTAGCCAACCCCCTTTTGTGGGACTTCTCTGTAGGCGAACAAGAGGCAGGGGATCAGGACGTCCCATCTACGCCGAAGCTTTTCCGGTAGTCCATGAATCATCCCTTTTAGGGTCCTGTTGAATCTCTCAACAAGCCCATTGCATTGTGGATGATAGGGTGTAGTGAACTTGTAGTTGACACCACATTCCTTCCACATAGCAGTTAAGTAGCTCGACATAAAGTTTGCACCTCTGTCGGAGACGACCTCCTTAGGTAAGCCCACTCTGGAGAATACTCCAACTAGGGCTCTTGCCACAACAGGTGCTGTAGTGGTCCTAAGGGGAATAGCTTCAGGATACCTGGTGGCATGATCCACTACCACCAGTATAAACGTGTGCCCTGATGCTGTCGGTGGTTCCATGGGACCGACGATGTCGATCCCCACCCGTTCAAAGGGCACCCCCACCACAGGCATTGGTATAAGGGGGGCCTTTGTCGTGCCACCTGACTTACCACTGGCTTGGCAAGTGACACAGGAGCGGCAAAACTCCTTGGTATCTTCGTTCATGTGAGGCCAGTGAAAGTGCGAGACAAGCCTGTCCCACGTTTTCGTCTGGCCTAAGTGACCTGCTAAGGGAATCTCGTGGGCCAAGGTAAGTAGGAAACCACGCTGAGACAAGGGGACGACCAGCCTCCTGGTCATGCCAGGCTTGGGGTCTCTTGACTCAGTGTACAGGAGTCCATCTTCCCAGTATACCTTGTGGGTACCTGTGGCGTTCCCAGCAGCCTCAGCAGCAGCCTGCTGTCTGAGGGGTTCAAGAGAAGGGCAGTCTAACTGGTCCTTCCCCAGATCTTCCCTTGAGGGTCCCCCTGAGCCCAAGAATTCAACTTGATCAAGTTCGAACTCCCTCGACTCAGTTTCCCTCAATTCCTGTAGGTCAGCCTCCTCTGAGACTTGATCCTCGACCTGGGGCAAGGGGGAAGGCGTAGCCTTAACCCTACTGCTCTTTTTCTTGGGAGGTGTCTGGTCCGTTGTTCCAGGATCCAGCACCTGTTCAGTGGGGCATTTCCTGACCTGTGACCTAGTCACAGCGAACACATGTGCTGGCAAACCTAACATTTCCATGTGAGTCCGGTGCTCCACTTCTGACCATTGTGACGACTCCAAATCATTGCCCAACAAACAATCCACTGGGAGGTCTGGACTAACTACAACCTTCTTTTGGCCAGTTACCCCTCCCCAGGAGAAAGCTACAATTGCCATACTGTGATTGGTAGTGACATTGCTTGCATTGGTCACCAGGAATTCTGTACCTGGCATGATCTGTCCAGGGTCCACAAAGTTAGGCGTCACCATGGTGACGCTGGCACAAGTGTCCCTATAGGCCTCAGCCATCTTTCCATTTATGAAAGGCGTCTGTCTGTATTTGCCCAAAGTATTGGGGCTTACGTCAGGGGACACGTCCACGTCCCCTGTACTGACAAGGACAGCCTGAGTGAGTGTACCAACTAAGTTGTCACGCCCCTCAGAACCCAGGGTTAACCCTACTAAACCCTTGGGAGGCGCACTACCACTGCTGACTGTACTAGGGGGCACAGGTGCCTTAGGGGCTGCAGTGGCAGGAGTCTGCCCTCCTCCTTTCTTGGTGCACTCACTAAACCAGTGAGATTTACTCTTACAGTACTGGCACCATCGTTTGGATTGGCCTTCTTTCTTCTTTTGGGGAGCCTGACCCCCACCCTCTTTGGGTTGTTGGGGACCTGTCGAAGACTTCTGGTCATTTTGTTCCCCCTTAGAATCTTTACCCTTCTGGTCTGCTTTCTTCTGACCACCTTGATTCTGGCCCTGGTTCTGTTTAACTCTCGTACGAACCCATTTGTCTGCCTTCTGTCCCAATTCTTGGGGAGAGGTCAGATCCGAGTCGACAAGATGCTGATGCAACAACTGGTTCTGACAATTGTTTAAAATTTGTTCTCTCATCATCAAATTGTACAATCCTTTGTAATCAGTAACCTTACTGCCCAGCAACCAGCCCTCAAAAGCCTTAGTGGCACAATCGACAAAATCAGACCAGTCTTGAGCCTGCGTTTTCTGGGTATCCCTGAACAGCACCCTGTACTGCTCAGTGGTTAGGCCGAACCCTTCAACGAGTGTATTCTTCAAGACTTGGTAATTGTTAGCGTCCTCTACCCTTGTGGTGAGGAGCTTGTCTCTTCCTTTACCTTCAAAGGAGAGCCACAAGATAGCTGCCCACTGACTCTGGGGAACGCCTTGCACAGTGCAGGCCCTCTCCAAAGCAGTAATCCATTTGTGGATGTCGTCCCCTTGTTTAAAGGGGGGCACTATCTTCCCAAGGTGTTTCGTATCGAAACTCTTTTCCCTATTACTAGGTACATTGCTGCCACCAGTGGGGACTGCCCCACTTAACTGTTGCTCTCTAGCAAAAGCAAGCTTTTCCTTGGCCAGGGCAAGTTCTTCCCTTTCGATCCGCAGATTAGCTGCCCTTTCCTTCGCTTCGTACACTCTCCTCTGAGGGGACGTCATCCCTCTTTGAGAAGAGTTGTGAGAGCCGTTGGTATGAAGGGATCTGCCAGAGCCTCTTGATAGAGATCTGGCTCGTCCATTCCCCATGTTAAGCGGAACCGACAGTAGCGCCGGGATTCCCCCAGTACCACTATCGTGTCTGCTTAAGTTGGACCGTGTTAGTCTGACGACTTCTACCTGTCCCTTATCTGCCTCATCCCCTGAGAGATCCTCATCCTCATCCTCCTCCACATCCTCGTTCTCGGTTGCGAGGTGAATGAGGTCAGGATCGTCCCGGGTTCCCTCGAGGGGAGGCATGTCTCCTTCTGGATTAGAAGAGCTACGAAGTTTCTCAGCTCTCCTGGCATCATAAGTCTCCAAGAGACCAATCAGAAAGGACGTTGTGGGGTTAGACCCCTGCTGAATCTTCCGGGAGTGACACAATCGTCTTAACTCCTTGAAGCTCAGCACAGTATATCCTGAAGGGATGACCTGTGGAGGGTCAACTGACACAAGGGGAGACTCAGAGTTTCCTCCTTGGCCCGACATACTGTTTCTAGTGTGGTGTAAGTGATGCACCTACCTACACTATGTGTTTTCCTACTGATCCCTTGCTAAGAGTTGTAGCCAAGGTGTGCTAAGCCTTGAGGAGCTACAACAGCTGGTTCAGTAGAACTCAGAGTATTCTAAGCTTTAGTTATATGTGCTAACAGTACTAGTGCGATCTTTCAACAAGATATTCTTAGGATACGTGTGGTAAAACAACAGCAAGCTCAAATCCCAACCGCTGCTCACCAATGTGAGAAGTTGGCCCGATATGCAACGTTCGCTATTCTAGCGACCGCTATGTATCGTTCCAACGACCCTTATGGTGTTTGGTTGTAAGTCAACCTATAGACCAGCTATCCTAGTAGCGTGGATACGAGCAGTCTAAGGCTAAAGACTCGAGAGGGCGCGTTAAGCCAGCTGTTTACCACACATGTACCCCTGGAACACCCAGTGAAAGGACACCACACAAGTGTTATGAAAATAAACAGTATATTTATTAAGAATCACAACAGCCCTGTACTCTTTATGAGGACAGGGTACTAAGCACAAACCAAATCTCTTTAGCAAATACTTCAAGTGCACAGTTTAAAACAAGTGTCCGGGGACACGGAAAGGTTAAGGCAAGTCGGAGGCGAGGGACTCGGGACCCTAGAGTAAGGAGGCTATGCAGGCACTGAAATGCCGAGTTACCTAGCCACGAGGGCTGCGGCTGCAAGTCTTACAGGCGTCGGGGTCTTCGCTGACGAGCCAGGAGCCGGAAGAAAAGGAGTTGCTGGCCGGCGACCAGTGATGAATAGTTCGTAGGGATCCAAGCCTGGATCGGAGATTGATGAAAACCTGAAAGCAGAGGGGACCAAGTTCGTACTACTAGCCAGTAGTCAGAGGGTACCAGGAAGGCACCAGTTGGCCGTCACCTCGACCAGGTGAGTGGGCGACGCTAGGCTCTGCAGTCTCACGGACCAGGAGGCGTTGTCGGCGACCACGGTGGAGGTGCGAGCTGTCCCACGACGGATGTCGCTGTCGGCGTCTTGAGTGGACCAGGAGGGTCCGGGGTGCTTCTCAAAAAGATGGAAGCAAGGGCCAGTCTGGAGCAACCAGACCGGCAGTGTTGATTCTCGGATGTCGTCACAGAAGGGCACAAGCCAGCGGCAAGTGACCAGACAACGTGCTGAGCAGCGAGCAGAAGGGCCCCACGCAGATCGTGGAGATGCTGGGAGACTGCACTTCGGTGCTGGAGCGGCTCAGGGTCGGGGCTTCTCGGACCCCAGAGCACTCACCAGAGAGTTACCTCGATGGTCGTGCTGGTTTTTAAGAGCGTGCAGGTTCTGATGATGGCCGGTCCCTCGAGGTCTCGTCGCACCCACAAATCACAGCTGAGCTGATGACGTGGGTAGAGGTCAGAGGTGCCAGGGAAGCCGGTTTCTCGTCGAGCTGGGCCGTCGGATTCCTTGAGGAAGGACTTACAGCAAACCGCAGAGTTCTTAGATGGTGCCCGCTGATGCAGGGTGACTACTCCTTAGTCACAAGGGAGAAATCTTGAGAAGAGTCTTGAAGTCCTTTCGTAGAAAGTATTCTTGATTCAAAGATGATCTAATTTGGAAGGGTCCCCGCTCCGGCCTTTATTCTAAAGAAAGGGGTGGGTACATGACTAGGTCCTGCCCTAAGGGTGGGACCAGGAAGGGGGGTAGTTACACCCCTCTCCCCTGCCGGACTATCCCCAGGCCAGGGCTGTCGCCCCTGGAACTGGTTCTAACCGGCAGATGCGTAGTGAGCACCGGGGTGCCACTCCGCAGTCACCTTCTCGCAAAAGCCCTACCTACCCAGAATACACAAACCCTGTCTGGGACGGTGCGAACACCGCCCTTGACAGGAAACCCTTTGTCCAAGTGCTCCTCGCTGGAAGGACTCCCAGCAGCAGGAGGTCAGACTCGTGTCTGTGGTGGCAGCATCCATTTTGTGGAGCTGAGGCTTTCGTTAACTTTAACCGGGGTTCACAGTTACGTACATGTCGTGTCCCTCTAGAAGGGCGGAATGCTAACCTCGTCGCCAGAGTTGGTGAGAGGGCAGCATCCCGATTCGTATGACACCTTACACGACATGTCTTGATAACGCGACACCGAAGTTACCGATATGGTACGCGTTATCATGGAACAGCCATTGGGTCTTGATTCCGCAAGCTGCAACCGGGCTCGGCTCGGGCCTGAGCTTAGTTCACACGAGCCCATGCACTCTGCCTTCAGGATTGTCAAGGCCTGCCATAGGAGTGACTGATAGGAACTCGGGTGTCCATTTGGGGGTTAGATATAGGGCTACTATATCTAAAGCAAAGGGTGATTACACGACTTCGCCCCAGCTGTCATGCAGCCAGTTGTGTCAAATTTAGGAGGCCAGCCAGGGGTGGCATAATACATGCTGCAGCCCCTGGCGGCCCTGGGTACACCTACGCCCTGAGTTACAGGGTCTGATAAGGTGGCCCAGTACCAATTGGTAAATGCACCTAGGGTACATCTCGTAATTTAGAAAGAGAACAGCCAGGCTGTGGGTCTGATTGGCCGACCCACAGCCAGAGAAAGTCGTAAACCAGTGAAACAAAAGCAAAAAATCTGGGTGATCATAGGATTGCAGACCCTACTCTCCTACAGCCATAACCTGGCTTTTGGTCACGCTTCGCGCTAGTGCTGTAATTCGCGCAGACGCGCCTGTGTTTGGAGGGGAAAACTAGAGAGGCTTACCTGCACGATAATTTGTGGAAAACCCACCCACACTTGTGGGATTTAGTCAGTGGGGCTACTTGGAGGCTCGGGAGGCATACATCGCGGCGCTAGCCGCCATCTTGGGTGAGTGGGCTGGGAAAGTGGGCCGGTAACTAGGCGCCATCTTGGTAGGCGGGCTAGACGATCGCATAGGCGGTCTCCCGCGCTCTGCTTCCGCATCTTGGTATTTAAGGCGAGCCCTTACTTCAGCAGGTAGATCCTATAGAACCTGCACACACGCTACCGCTTCTGTTAATTTTTAAACCTTATCTTTACTTTAATTTTAAATACCTTATCTTTACTTTAATTTTAAATCGCCATAACCTGGCTTTTGGTCACGCTTCGCGCTAGTGCTGTAATTCACGCAGACGCGCCTGTGTTTGGAGGGGAAAACTAGAGAGGCTTACCTGCACTATAATTTGTGGAAAACCCACCCACACTTGTGGGATTTCAGTGGGGCTACTTGGAGGCTCGGGAGGCATACATCGCGGCGCTAGCCTCCATCTTGGGTGAGTGGGCTGGGAAAGTGGGCCGGTAACTAGGCGCCATCTTGGTAGGCGGGCTAGACGATCGCATAGGCGGTCTCCCGCGCTTCACGGTGATAAATAACTATGGAGGACCCAGCGCGCAGCGTTGGCGCGCAGCGGGCGCGTCGTAGGCGCGCCAGAGGTGCGCCGGAGGTGCGCCAGAGGTAAGCCCGTTTGCGCCCGTTTGCGCACAGGACGCGCTGGCGGCTGGTAATGCTGCCTCGGTCCCCCTCACGCCCCTAACTCATACCAACGAAGACCTACTAGTCCTGCCCCCTGTTGTCACGGGAGAAACTCTTCCTTCTGTTACTGCCGGAATCCTCAATTCTCTGGTCTGCGGCCTGCTGAATGTGAGATCTTTATGCAGGCATCATACAGAGATAGCGCTACTCATAGAACAACATGAGTTAGACGTCTTATTCATGACCGAAACATGGACAAGGACAGATAGCGGCATAGAACTGGGACAAGCCTGCCCCCCAGGATACAAGATTAGACATAACCCTCGTGTTGGGGCTAGAGGAGGAGGTGTAGGACTGATTTATAGGGACTCACTGGACTTCTCCCAGCTAGAAATCAAGCAAATCAAGGATTATGAATTGATGGGGTTCTCTCTGAAGGGACAAGGTGGGGTACTACTAACTGGTCTCCTGTGTTATAGACCTCCGGCTGGCGGTACATAGGCTGTGTCCGACCTTACTGATCTAATATATGACCTTTCTAACTCCCATGCCAGACTGATGGTATTGGGGGATTTCAATATGTGGCCAGATGGACCCACAGACTCAGCCTTTACATATCTCACACAGGCTTGTCGCAATATCAAACTAGAGCAGTTGGTTCTTTCAAAGACCCATCAGATGGGGCATGTCTTGGATTTGGTTTTTGCTGACGCTGGCCAGGTAAAGGTTAGCAATATTTTTCCGCAGTGCTGGACGGACCACGCCCTAGTCCTCTTTTCGGTGGCTCTCCCGACGGGCTGCTCTAAAACTAGTAATACAGGAATGGCCAGGACAGGGAGACAATGGTCCAGGCTTCTGAGAGGCGCAATCCTTCCCAATCTGCTTGCTGAAGCTTTTCAGCTGGCAGACAACGTGGATGAAAGCTATAATGCGCTCACCCAGCACATTAAGACCACCTTGGATAGGCTGGCTCCGCTAAGAAAAACGCGAGACAGAACAAAAACCGCCATGCCATGGTTTTCGAGGGAACTTTTTCATCTTAAACAGCAGTGCAAACAGGCGGAGCGGAGATGGAGGAGACATTATCTGGCATCGGATAAGATTCTCTTCAAACAGGAACTGGCAGCCTACAAAGCACAGATTAAGTGTGCAAAAGCGAGTTTTTTGGAGGAAACTTTACTGTCAGCCTCAAACAAAGCACAAGCTTTGTTTAAAATTGTCAACGAGCTATCACGACCGGCCTGCGCTACTACCGCTATCCCAGCCTCTCAGCTACTATGCGATTCATTGGCCAAGGCCTTTGAAGACAAGATCGCGACCATTCTGAGCAACCTAAATCCCACGACACCTGGGGTTGCTCTTCCTCCTATATCGGAGTTGGAGGCTGGGAAAGCCAGGCTGGAAAGTTTCCCTCTCCCGTCTTTTGCAGAGTTTGGTGTCGTAGCGGATAGTGTATCCTCTGGGTCCCCTCTTGATGTAATCCCGCACCAACTCTGGAAAGTTTTTCGGGAAGAGTTGTACCCTCCGCTCCACGCAATTTGTTGCCAATCTCTTGGCTCTGCCCAGGTCCCGGACAGCTGGAAATTAGCAGTTGTTTCTTCATTATTGAAGAAAGAATCACTGGATCCCTTATACCCCGCCAACTACAGACCCATATCATTACTTCCCTTTCTGATTAAGATCCTGGAAAAACTGGTCACAAGACACCTGTCCAGTTGTTTGGAAGTTAATGAATGCCTGGACGCGGCGCAGTTTGGTTTCAGACCAGCGCATGGAACCGAATCAGCCTTGGTGACTGTCTTGAGTGACCTTCGTTCGCGTGCCGGCTATGGGCGAGCAGCCTTTTTAGTGCTGCTCGACATGTCGGCAGCGTTTGATACGGTCAGCCATGCCATCCTGACCATGAGACTTGAGGAGGTTGGGGTGACGGGCATTGCCCAGGATTGGCTTGTTTCATACCTGGCCAATAGACATCAGGTGGTTGCCCTGCCCCCCTTTAAGTCCACCGTTAAAAGGGTCGGTCAGGGAGTACCCCAGGGCTCGGCCATCAGCCCAATTTTATTTAATCTGTACCTCCACCCCCTGGTCAAGCTAATAAAAACATTTGGCATCTCAGTCACCAATTACGCTGACGACACCCAGCTTATTTTCTCCTTTGAAGGGGAGAATGCGGTGTCCCTGGAGACCTTTCATCATTGCATGGTCACCACGGCAACATTGCTGAGAAACAACTCGCTGCAATCTAACAGCTCTAAGACAGAGGTGTTACACTGCTCAGTGGACCGGGTCCCTCGATTTTTAACACAGGACTTCTGGCCCCCTCCTTTCAGGGCACGGCGGCAGCAGCTACCTCGGTTCGGAATTTGGGAGTGACAATGGAACCGAGTCTTCAACTGGACGGTTTCATTGACAAAACAGTATCCACCTGTATGGGCCTGTTGCGGTCTCTCAGGAAGATTCTTCCTCTGCTCCCTGTCAATGCCAGACCAGAAGTAGTGCGCAGCATCATTCTAAGCAGACTGGATTACTGCAATGCACTACTTCTGGGGGCACCTGCTATGGCGATAGGTAAGCTACAAAGAGTGCAGAATTTCGCGGCTAAGCTAGCACTCTCCCGCCGCCGTTTTGATTCTTCTTCTGCAGCTCTTAGAGACTTGCATTGGCTCCCTATCCCTCAACGGATCGAATTCAAGGCGCTTTGTCTGGTCTTCCGGGCTCTGCATGGCTCGGGACCGTTGCCCTTACAGGAGATGTTCACCTGGTACACCCCCGCAAGAGCTCTCCGTTCTGCCTCTGCCTATTTGGCGGTTGTTCCTAAGTTCCGGAGAAAGCGAATGGGCGGCCGTTCGTTTGGTTTCACGACATCTAAGCTGTGGAACGATGTGCCACTGTCGCTCAGATGCTCAGGAGACCTCCTTTCTTTTAAAAAACTATTAAAAACTCATTTATTTCCTAGGTTAGGATAATTGCTCTATGATCCTTCTTTGACCGTGTTTTAGGAACTGTTTGATCTCAGCGCCAGGATGCCCGTCGGGTGACAGAAAGCGCTTTATAAGTGTGTTATACATATATATACATACATACATATGTCAGAATGGGAATCCTATAGGGGACCGAGCACACACTAGGCCCAACCATGTAAGTCTGGCTCATCAGAAGAGGGTGTCAACTTGTGAATGGAGTGAAGGATGTGCACTAGGGAATCTGTCTATATTGTCACACATATTTAGCATGACATTGTAGGATAGGGATGCTCAAGTACAACATATACCCCTGTGACGTCTAACGTACATTAGAGCACCAATGATGCATGAACTTCACAGTATGCGTGTATAACAGTGATTTGTTGGAGTTGTGGTGCCTACGCTTCAAATAGATTGAACATCCAGTCCCTGGGTTCGTTAAAAGACATTGTGCAACTTGGCCAAAGGCAGGTAGTCAGGAGCCAGGATTCATCTTCCATCCTCGTGAGAATGACCTTGTGACTATCCATAGATATGTCAGAATGCAACTTGGCCAAAGGCAGGTAGTCAGGAGCCAGGATTCATCTTCCAGCACGATTTTCTTCTTCAGATTAAGTCTTCCTAGGCCCAGGAATGTTCTGAGTAGGTGGGAGTGGAATTGCCAGATGTACCTGTGCAGTAGCCTATGATTGGAGGAATTCTACCGCCAATACTGAAAATTGTCTTGCAGTCGCCCACTTCTTTTTGCAGCACTTCCTGTTTGCCTTACTATAAAATGAGCCAGGAGCCTCTATTTCAAGACGGTGGGACCCAGCAGCCCCTAGGACGGCCTGTCTTCAGCTCCTTGGCCATTGCCCTACATGGCAGGGACAAAACAGATTTTCCTTTCTACTGGGGCTGGAACCTAACTGTCTATCGGGTCCTTGGAATTAACAGAAGTCCTCTTTGCCTCCCCAAGTGAAAACAGGTAGTGTTAAAGAGGCCATTTGTTCTGCCAACTGCTCCTATCCACTCACAGATAACTAATCTCACCTACGTTGCTGGCCGCTAACACGAATTGACCTTTCCAGGGCTCAGACACAAGAAGCACTTTGAGCCAGAGTTGTTTACTTTCTCACCTACAGCTCTGTATTACAGCTCTGGAAGTGTGATGAGTGCAAGAACTGGTTTTCCCCTCACTATGACCTGTGTATGACCACCCAAAGGGTCCTGGGAATGAGCAGAAGCCCTCCCTGGCATTTCCAAGTAACAGAGATAGTGCTAAAGTTGCCCTTTGTGCTGCCAGCTGTTCCTGTCCACTCCCAGGTAGCTAATCCCGACTAAGTGGTCAGCACTTGACATCCATGGGCATTTACTGTGCCCAGAGGCAAGTTATTTTCCTCCGGGTCAGGTTTGTCAACTCTCCCAGCCAGGGATGTGTATTCCAGCTCTGGAGGTGTGATGAGTGGCAGAACTGGTTTTAAGTCAGTGCTGGTCACGGTAGCCTAAAGTACATTTTTGCAAAGTTACTTTTCTGTTTGTTATAAAACATCTAACTTCACCATTAAGGCAGATTTTAAAAACTAAACAGGAAATAACTTTGAAGCATTTTTCTAGCCCATACCTAAGCGGAGGTGGGAAATAAAGTCTTATCTGTCCTACATATTAAAATAGCTTTCGGGTTTTATTTTACTGTAAGGGCACACTAACCTCAATATTTAGTGTGCCCTATTTTTATGGATTAGCGTTTTACCTGTATGCCTACAAGGTATGATGTAGGGGTGACAAAGGAATATATGAAAATAGACCGTTCATAGATGCAAAGGCATTTGTCCCTGTCCTGTGTCACTGCCGTGCATTTAACCTGTGGCCTAGCCAGAGTCCAATGGTGCCTCTAGCAGAAACATATTTTTGTCATACATTTAGCCCACGTTTTACATTTACCTTTCCATGCCTTAGGTGCACTCAATGTATTTTATCACAATGACAACCCTTTATCTGCCCACGTGGACCCGGGTCAATAATATTTATATGAAAAACAACGCCCCTGTGGATTTAGGAAATGATGAGCTACCCTCTACCAAACATTTGGGGAAGCCCTAAATTAATCTATTCATTCAATAAATTAAGTGGTATCGAACAAATGTAATGCTCTATCCAATAATTGCTGACAACGGTTTCTGCGGTATTTGGCGCAAAAACAATTTTATATGCAGATAATATTCCAGTTAATGTCATAAGTGCAGGCGACAAAGTGCTCATATGTGGAAAACAAAAAATATTAATATATACATGAGACACAAAGGAACATCAGAAAAAAAGTTCATTGGTAATAATAGTTACACCAAGATCACATGTGTATATCACATCACAGCATGTGAAACGTTTAACAATTGAGACAAGCACGTGAACCAAATGTTGACGTTTCGACCCCTGTTGAGTTATGGGGTCTTCACAGGACAATTGTCGTCTGACTGATTACCAGAATAAAGAGGCCCCGGTCCACTCCCCAGTCTGTATGGCTGCAAGTTCCAGGAGAAATACTGCTAAAGGGTCAGAATTCCATCTTTGCCATCAACATCAATGTCAACAGGCCAGAGTCAATCATCCTATGCATAGTTACTTCCAGACTTATAGACATAAGACTGAGAGTTTGTAATTGCGGTCTGTAACCTTGAAACCATGCACCCGAGGGTAATCCTCATGCCTAAATATCTGTGCTTCGGTAATGCAGAACGTGACGTGCATCTACGTGTCCCGTCCGAATGGTGCAGGCACCTTTCAAAGGGACCCCTCAAGAAGCTAAATATCCCAAAGAAAGGATTTGAAATGTACAGCACATGTTTTAGAGGGAAAGGAGAGCCACTTTACTACAGTGCACAGAATTCTAAAACTAGCAGAAGAGAAGGAGAGGTCTAGGGGAAATGAGAAGTATTTGCAAAGTAGTGCATAAAAGCAGAAGCATGGTGCTAAGCTAGGCTGGGATGCCCGCACAAGTAGGTGTGGAAACAATAGGTACAAGGTTAGGTTTTAAGGAACTGAGTAAAAAAGAGAGAGAGCAAAACATATCTGTGTCAGTGAGAGTGTAACAGCATTAAAGCGAGTGACGGACTAGAAATGTAGGTATATACGGTGAGACAGTAGGACCTGTCACGGTAATAAAGATGTGTTGCATACAACGTGTAACTCCAAGTCTTACATTAAAATTCACTGCAAACAGCATTTGAAACCTCTTGATGTACCACACTCTACAATCCAATTAAAAAGTCTACCTTTGAGTGCCTGTAGCAGGAGAAGTAAAGAACTGCTCTCTTGTGAACTGTGTTTTTGTATTTGATTGTTTTATTTGAATATCAGCAAATAGTTTGCTCACAGTACTTCACTCAGAATGAAATATGCTTAGGACAAATCAGCAGCATATTAGATAGAGATATTGGCAAAGCCAATAGGCTGGCTTTTTCAAAAGTGAAAGTGCTTCTACCGTGAATGGAGAATTTGTGTGTTTGTGCATGGTTGTGTGGACAGAGGATGGTTGCATTCTTTGGCTTGCCTCAGTGAGGTTTTAACCGAGGCAAATACAGTAACAGTGGCTTTCTCTGTTGTCTATAAGGGGGGGATCAATAAAATTACCCATATCAGATAACTTCTAAGAGAACTGCACTGGTTACCAGCTCAAGCTTGTGTGACTGTTAGGCTTCTCACTGTCATCTACAGACACAAAAACTAGAGTTGCAATACCTCAAAGGCAAAATATCTCTCCATCAATCCAAAACAAATGCTCACTACAACTGCAAGATTATTTTACGGTGTTTTAACACTTCTCCAAATCCACCCACCCGTAGCCATTTCTACAGAGATTTGTCTCCGACCAGGCTCCTGGAATATTCACCCTGGTAAACTCCCCTCGTTATAGAGACAAACAGTGCAAATTTTGTAAAAAGAAATAAGTGCCAGAAGTCCACTTCTGCTTGCAGTGCCCATTGCTGCTGTTGGCACTGCCAATTACAGTTTCAACACAACGGCCACTCCTACAAGTGTGACAATTCCAGCCCCCCCAAAGCTCTAAGACTGGCTTTGGTAGCAGGTATTAGTCCTTTTTAATGCATATTGAATTAATAAACAACTGTTACCGTGTTTGGCTCTAAATTAGACAAACAGCGCCACCACGTGGCGGCCTGTCATAAGCACCGGTGTTGACAATCAGGTGCCAGTATCAGGCACTGGAAACCACTTGCCCAAATTAAGCACTGGTGACAAACCTCTACTGGAAACCCATGGCCTCTAGAAAAAACATACATTAATTAATTATTTTTCGCGCTGCAGAAGGAAGGCTGGAATTTCACACCACCCTCTTGATCGCTCCTATTCTAATTCCTTTCCACCTTCAGCAAAGAAATGACTAAACTACTTTTCAATTGCCACTTCCACTCCAAGTCTCTCTAGCTTCTGTGTGCTGCTTGCAACATCCCAACTACATGCCACCCAAAGGCTGAACCACCATTTATCAGGAGGCCCACATACTGAAACAAGAGGAACACTCTTGTGACCTGGCAGAGGATACACATGATGATGCGACCAATAGCTTTGCCACTTTATTAAACTAGTTGGGTTGCAGTCTAAAACCTACATACATATTGTTATTTTACGTTTATTCATTTGTACACTGACAAAGTGCATATACAGAGGTTTTATCACAAGCCCGTAGGCTGTATTATGCAGTCTCCCTTCTTGCTGTTTATTTATACAGCCTATTCAAAGTAAAACTACAGAGCCCATAACCCTGCAGCCCTGGGTAGGAAGTAAGCAACAAAGACAAAGGACACCAGATAGTAAAAATAGTGTAGTCTATAATCAGCTTTCTCTTTTGTTGCTGCTACATGAGTTATGTGCTTCTTGGGAATTTAAGCATGTTCTGATGAAGGTTATATACTTGAGGGTAAGAGCTATAGAGGCATATGCATCAACACTGAGTCCATTTTACTTTCAAGCAATTCCTATGGGGTAGTTGGAAATCTTATGTGCTGGTGCGTCCTCAACAATACAGCGCCCAGGAATGCGTTAAAGAAACGTGATAGTGAACTTTGGGAAACACCTCCTGCTGCAGCTATTACACCCTGGAAGCTACCTGAGGCTAGGAGGTGCAGTGAACATAGGACCTGCACATGGGTGGGGATGGCATGTGGCAATGCAGTAATGGATCCAATTCAGCTATCAGATCGTGTATCATGGAAGAATTCAACCAATATTTCTCATATATCTCTTCCTCTGTCTGCCCCAACAATGTAATGTGCAATCAAGAAATGCGTTATTATTATTATTATTATTATATTTCTTATATAGCGCCAGAATCGACCCCCGAAGGGGTATCTCCGCGCTTGCCTTGGCAACCCGTCCTGGTTTTTCCCTGTGAGATAGCCCCTGCAGGGCATCCCCAAGGTGAAAGCCAGGCATCCCGCCGCGGGGGGGCCGTTGTGGAGATTAAGCAAGCTTAATGCCCAGAGTTGCAGAGTGTGAACCCATGATTAGGTCAGGCACCGAAGCGAGAATTATCAAGTCCGTGGACATTTGAGCTCAACACCCTGCCGCGTCGGGAATCGAACCCTGGTCCCGGGTCTGACCTCTGCTTCAGGGTCTGCCTGCTCTAACCAGTGAGCCACACTTCTAGTTCCTGAATCCTCCTTCTTCTCTGTGCTGCAGCTTGTATCCTCATCCTTCTCGCCAGGAAGTACAACACGGCCATTGTGAAACATTCTCAGGCGTTCTGGTCCTGTTTAAACAGTGTTCAGTTGGTTACCACCGGATGTGAATTGGTATTATTTTGCATATGCAAAATCACGATTTTTTGGTTATTCGCAATTTGCGATTTTTGATGCATTGAATAGCAAATCCATACTTGCGAATTCGCAAATAAGGAATCGCAATTTCGAGTCGCAAAATTGAGAATTGCAAAGTTTGCGAATTTTTGACACATTTTGTGAATATGAATGATGCATTGCATTCTGCTATTTTGCCATCGCAAACAGCTGCTTTTTGCGATTCACACTGTGTGTGAATGCAAAATAGCTTGATGCATGTGCCCCATAGACTCTTAGCTGGCTGTTTAAATTGTAGTTTCTCAAGGATTTTATATATTGGCATGTTATTTGTGGACTTGTAAGAAGTATCACAGCTGCTCTGTCAGTTTCATCTCTTTACACTGGGGCAGAGTGTTTATATCAGCTTCACTGTCTGGTCAGCTGCCAAAAGACCAAGCAAATTAACGTATTACTTTGTTTAAACTGGGCCTCTTTCAAGCCAGGGCCTGGAGTGTGTTTATTTTGTTAACTCCTCAATGTCGGGCTGTCCTGAGGCCAGTTATGTTCCAGTATTCACCTTAATGTATGTCTTCAGTTTTGACTAGTGATAAATTGAGTCACACGCATAGGTACTGTAAAGGTTGTTTGGTTCATACTAAATTACCTACTCTGGATACTTTTTTAAACATACTGTTTTTAACAATATTGAAGGATAATTTTCGGTTATGGAAATTAAAAAGACTGTTACATATTTGTTGAAAAGATAATCTGATATTTTTGGATTATGTGGGAGGTTCAATTACCTAATTTATATTTATGTCTATGAAGGGGGCTGCTCCAATGAAAACACAAGTAGTGAGGCAGAGGAGTGTGAAATGTTTAAAAATAATTTCTGTGAGTTTTTGGATGACTCAGTGGCTGAGTCCTACCAGAAAGCATTTGAAAGCGTGGCTACAGATATTGGCAAACCGGTTGCAAATGCAATTTCCAGTGTTCTAGCCTCGCCCGCATGGGACAGCGGGTCACATACCCAACAGTCAGGGAAGGTACACAGACAAGGTGAGAGAAGCTTGATGCCAAATAAACATATGTTAATTATAGGAATTCAATATGAGTAACACAAGATAATAAATCAGGCTCCAATATTCATCCAAGTAATCCGAGTTTATTCCATGTTTTTCAGTGCTTTTTAAAACAGAGTTGTCGCGATTCCGACCTTAAAATGCAAAAGTGCCAATCCAGGCTTTTATTCTTTGTAGCACGACAGAAATCACAATATATCCTGTGTAGCCATGCTGGTGAGAGAGCGCCATGTTATTCTGAAAAAATTGTAGTGGTGCACTATAATCACCCGTAGTCAGCACCCACATATTTAGAGGACCTTACTAATATCTGTGTTTGAAAATGTAACATTAGGCCGGGGATCAGTGCAATATGTAGTGGAGTGATTATTAATTGTAGACAGATGTTGTGCCTTAACGTAGAAAATAATGTTGCAGAATTCGAAATTAATGTTTGCATAACGTGGCAATGTAATCACATGTGGATTGTCGCATTAACAATGATGTACCTTATCGAAATATATACGTGTTCACTAACGAGTGAATTAACATAGGCTTTTGATATGAAAGATGTATTTCTTGCATTGAAATTAGAATTAATGTTTAAAATGGTGAAATGTAATGACATGTCGTGTTAGAATTGCATTTAAATGTGCAAAGGCCTGAGACATGCTGAAGCCAGCAGAGGCCTAACTGTATTTCTTTGGTTAGTCTCAGTCGAGGTAGATGATTTTCTTTGCTTGGGAAAGGCTGTCCTCAGCGAATATTGAATTGTAACTTTGAATGCTGCAAGGTTTTTTCTCGCGTATTCCAGCCTGCAGGTGCAAGGCCACGGAGCTCGTTAGGTAGAAGGATCTATTGTTTAGAAGTTAGGTTGGTAGGCGCGAGTGCAGAAGAGATGCCAAGGAATTGGGCAGTGCAACATTCAGCGGAGAAGGTGCCTGGGACCCAAGGACACTTCAACCTACGCTTGATGGAGAGGTGCCATACTGGAAAAGTCCAGGGATCAGTACCTGTATGCAAAAAAAGGAGGGGGTACCCCCGACTAGAGTTCCTAATTCGGGATACACAAATTGGTTGAAAAAACAAGTAATTAGGAACAATTTTAGCTAGTGGACATAACCTGACATCAGACAGTAATGACTATGTTTAAACAACGTGCATGGTACAAAAATATATATTTTATTTTATTGAAAGGTTTCTTTATGATTAAAAAGCAAACGTTTTTTTGTCTCCTCTGTACATGTGATGATCAATCTACATATACAAAATGCTGTACAGTTTTGCTCATTTCAGTTTTCAGTACATTTCATAACATTTCATTGTACGGAGACAGTGTTTGGGGTGCTAGTCAAACTGATCGTTTCAATCTAAAAACATGGCTAAAGGTAACAACTATGCGCGTTTCGGCTGAGGGCCTTCATCAGGAAGCCATGAAAGTTCCAAGTGAACCTTGTTCTGTGGGGTTCGATGTCTTTGGAAACTCGGGTCACGATATTCCGAAAAACGATTGATTTTGGTGTGATTCTGCACCAATGGTCCGCCGCGTTTACCAATAAGAGGGGTTCCGTGTAGTAAGGAGTTGAAACTGCATGTAGGGTGGGGTTGCAGGTTCAATAGCAAGGATATCTGTTTGAGCAATCCGTCGAGTATTTTTATGGTGGGGTCTGTAGGTCGGGTACTTCTGTCAGCATAGTGCATCCAGGAGGATATCCATATTGTGGTAATCCCGCCTGCCTTCCAATGATGGGGTCTTCCGACGTCTCAATGGGTCGGACCGGGTGCCAAGGAATTTGGGAGTGCAACATTCAGCGGAGAAGGTGCCTGAGACCCAAGGACACTTCAACAGATGCTTGATGGAGAGGTGACATACTGGAAAAGTCCAGGGATCAGTACCTGCCAGCGGGGCGTGTCTGAAGGCGTGTCAACTGTTTTGGGGGTCTTGTATTAGGGACAGCCCCCAAGGGTGGAAAGCAGATTTGAGCGGGCTTCAGTGGAGAGCAGAGTAGAAGGCAGAGAGTGGGCTTTGGGAAAGGCAAGATGTAGGTAGATTGTGAACTCAAAGCAGAGTAAGGTGTAGGAAGGAGCATCTTAGAACAAGCTCAGCGATTGAGGCTACTTATGGGAATGTGAGTGTACTTCTTAGGAAGTCTTCAATGCGGACACCTTTATTCTTGCCTAGGTGCAATGTTAAGTAGGGATGTCACCTTGGCATCAGTGTAGGGACAGTCTAACCACATTTTTTCTCCTTTTAGTAAATGCAGTCTCAGCTTCCAGCCGGGACTGTTATTGCTTGTCTAATGTTGCTTGAATTAACTTTGATTTTCATTTTGAGTCATCTGAGACTCTTGCAAAGAATCATGTTTGTATTAGTGCCAGTCTATCTCTTGAATCTTTTGCTGAGATGCCTGAATGATCAATTATTTTTGGATTTGTAATAAATCTTCAAAATTTCAGTCCAATTTGGATTTGGGGTTGCAAGGCTGTTTAAAGTTATAATTGTAGAAATCTTCCCTCTACGCTTCTATGACAGGTAAGAGGGTCCAGTCGGCCTGTTCTGGGATTCTAGAGTTTGGTAAGTAAAATTTAGATGAGAATCCCAGCTTCCCCAGTTGGTAGCTACAGAGGATGGTTTCGCTTCTGGAGCGAGGGGGGATCTAGATTAAGATAAGAGTTTCCCGAGGTCCATAGAAATTAGGTGATGATTGCCCAGTGGATTGTTGGCAGGAGACGGTGTTTCATGGAAACCGGCGGAGAGTGACGGTGCGGCGGAAAGCAGCAGTTCTTAGGATAGTGAGTATGAATAGGGTTATATGTTGTTAGATTGCAGTGTTTATGTTTTGTGCTTTGTGTTGTAATGTCTTGCGAAGTTGGAGTGCCTGTTGTATGAAAGGAGATCAGGCTGTGAGCGTGTGCAGCCCGGGAAAATCATAGGCTCAAGTAGTAGCTTAAGTGGTTCGGATGTATCGAACACCCTTAGTAATTGTCGACCATTGTTAAGGAAATCGTGAGGTACCATCGATCGCCTGCAGGACCGAGATAGGGGAAATGAATGTGTGAGTGCGTGAGTAACTGACGCTGGTCGTGAGTTGCTGTATGGTTGTAACCTATCAGTTGAGGTGATTGTCCGGTCGTTTCGTGGACAGACATTTGCATGTTTGGTGACAATTACGCGACTGTGGACTTACAGTCAGACTGTGGACGTACAGTCAGCGAAGTGATTGCTTGGTCGGAAGTGATCATTTCAGTGTATGATTGGGACGTGTGTGTGAATGAGAGGCGAATTGTAGAGGAGGGAAACTGCTGCGAAGCGGAGGCGAGTGTGTCAGAAGGTGCCACGCTGGGATAGCGCGGTTGGTGTGAAGCCTCGCTGGGATTGGTGGATTGTCATCAGGAAGTGAAGGAGCGCTGCGAGAGAAGAAACGCTGGTTTTCATCATGAAATGTGTTAAAGTTGTGTGAGATTTATTTAGAAAAGAAAAGAGGTTAGAACCCCAGGGGGGAGGAGGAGAGGCCCCGCCCAAGGATACTCCGGCTCATTACATGGCTACGAATGTTGGGTTACATACTATATTGTGGCTCAAAAACTGGTGCAAGATGACTGACGGAAATGAGGAGTTGACTTTTCCCAGATATGGGACTTTTAGATTGGAAGTGTTATATCAGTTGAAATCGATTATGGCTTATTTGCGACCCCTACCTAGACCGACACAGTTTGAGGCATTGAATGCGTGTATCAGGGCAGCGCATGAAAGGAACAGGGACAGGCGACAGGAAAGAGTGAAGAGATCAGTTAGGGCAGTCCAAGATGCGAGGTGGGATGCATTGGAAAAGAGATGGAGGGTACAGACGATTGAGGGAGACGATTGTACCCACTGTTGGTCAAGACGGGGGAAGCGCAGAAAAAGAATACTGAGGATGACGACAGCGATACGGATGATAGCTTGATAGAAAGGTTGTTATATGAGAGACCACCTCCATACAACCCAAAGTCAGGGGAGGAGAAATCAGCTCCAGTAGAGGAAGTTAGGGCATCGCAATTTCCTCCTAGAATGGAAGTAGTGGGTAAGATCTCGGAAGGAGAAATGCAGAATATAGAGTGTGTCAATTCTCAGAGGTTGCTGAATGCTCCTACAGTACCGGTTACCATTGGTCCCATAGTGTCAGTATACAATCCAAAGCAGGTGCGAAGCGGAAGTCCACCCCAGACAGGAATGGAAAGGAGTGTCAGTTATGGAAGGAACAGTGTAGTGGATGGACTGAGTCAAATGTCAAGGCCTGTAGAATCGAGTATAACTTTCCCAGCGACAGCAGATTCGTCGAGAGGACCAATGGATCTGAGGGGACCAAGGCCGAAAACTTTTGGGGAATTGAGGCCAGATTTGAGGACATGGGAGACAATTGAAGGGGCTCAGAGTGACAGGCCAAGGGAGGACTGGGATCAAGGAGTACCGGAAACAGGTTGGTCTCCCACAACACCCCTGAAGAGAGTAGGTGCAGGGGACGGGACAGTGATTGCAGGGAATCGGGTGGTACATCTAGTCGAGGTACACTGAGTGCCGCAATAAAAGCAAAAAGATTGATGTAATGCGGCTAAAAGCAGAAGTGGATGAGATTGTGGAAGGAAATTTGCCTTTAGAGAGGATTGAACTTCATGAACCAGATGACCTGCTGTTTGTGGCGAAGGATGTGACTTGAAAAGCTAGGCCGACCCATGAGAAATTGACTGAATTAGCGAATAAATATGATGTGGATCTGTCCAGAAAGAACATTTTGCAGGATAATCACAGACTGCAGTATACTGATCATTACTTGGAAGAGAAAAGGGTGATCGGACTAAAGACACACATTAGAGAACTGATTGTAGGGATACGAGCTTGCAGCAGACTTGACAAATGGGAAGAAAGGTGGTCAAAGAAAAAGAGCGTTAGAAGGAGTGTGACAGAGACACCTCCTCCAGGAGGAGGAATGGCAGGAATTGGAGCCAACCCTTTACGGGAATTGGCTAATGGGGGCTATGTACATGTGCCCTGGAGTCGGGGAGTTTTGGCTGCCTTTACCAATGATTTTCCAAAGCTGGGAGAGAGCCTAGTTGAATGGTGCAAGCAGGTAGAGAGGTTTGTTAAAATCTCTAAAGTGCTGTGGATCGATTTGAACACCTTGTTTGACATTGTGGTTCCGGGAGATTTGTGGGTAGCATGCAAAGTTGCTATTGAATGGCCCACTTCTGAACCAGACCGAGACGCTACCAAGAATGGCCCCTCACCTCTTGTGATGAAAAAGTAAGAGCAGGTGATTATGTGGTTGAAATCCAAGGTATAACCACAGGACATTGATTGAGTGAAAATAAAGTGGACGTTCCAGGAACCGAAAGAGATGGTGCATGAGTATTATGAGACACTGTTGCAAGTCTTTAAGCAGTACAGTGGGTTGGGTGTAATGGACCCTAAGGACATAGGACAATTTGTTTCGAAGTTTGTTCTAGGGTTGATTCCTGATATCTGTCTTATGATCCAACAGCATTTGATTTGTTGGCAGAACAAGCCACTGGAGGAGATTCTGAGATATGCTAGGTACTGTAGTGACGAAATAGAGTCAAGGATAAAAAAAACTTAAGGACAAGCTAATGCTGGTTCAGATGCAGACTGCTGACAAGGGAGGTCAAGCGCAGTCGGAAGGATTTAACCTAGGGAGGAAGCATAATGGTCAGAAGAAAGGAAACGGGGATGACTCCAAACCAAGGGTAAATTTGGCGACTCTGAAAAAGTCTACTGAGTGCCACCAGTGTCATCAGATTGGACACTGGAGACACGAGTGCCCCTTCAATCCTGCGAATCAGGTGCAAGAGGAGAAAGTAATGCAGGTGCAGGTACCTCAGGTGATGACAACGGCAGTAGCAAAGACTAAGACGATAAAAGGGGGGACTTCGGGTCCAGGTTCCCCAGCCATCAAAGATTTCCACAGGAGCTCGGACTTACCAGCAAATGCCTCTCTTTGATTGGAGCGATGATTGTTATCTAGATCCGTTGGCGTGACGGTGCCTGAGAGGGGAGAAAGATTGCACTCTTGGGGCAGTCTTGGAGGTAGACCAGAGGGGATCATTTGTACAGGCTGATGTTGATGGTCACCCTAACACCTTTTTGGTTGATACTGGTGCTACCCGTTCTACTGTGAGATCTGCAGTAGTCCCTAACCTACCCCTCTCGGAACAGACAATCCAAGTTGTAGGTGTTGCCAATAGGAAGATGACCAACCCCTTGACAGAACCGATTCCTGTGAAGATTGGAACGTTCAGGGATAGACATCAATTTGTGGTATGCTATTCAAGTCCTGTGTGTTTGCTAAGGAGGGATCTCCTATGCAAGCTTAACTGCACTATTTATTGCACCCCCAAAGGAGTGGAACTGCAGACGAATGATGATGACGCTACCTTAAAGGTCGCGAATCAGCATGTGTACATAGAAATGTATCCAGCTTTGACTGTGGAAGAGCTTTCACTTGACTTGAGAGATTCAGTCTCACAGGAGGTGTGGGACTTTACAGGAGAAGACATAGGATTGATCAAAGGAGTTTAGCCCGTCAAGATTGAGGTCAAGCAGAATGCGGTATTCCCTAGAACACCTCAGTATAATTTGACCCCAGAGACGATTGCAGGGATAAAGCCTGTGATTGAGTTCATGATTAAACAGGGAATTCTGAAGGAGGTCATGGGCAGTCCATGTAATTCGCCAATAATGGGATTGCAGAAACCGAGCAGGAAGTTTAGGATTGTACAGGATTTGCACTGGGTGAACAACATAGTTGTTCCCTGCTGTTCAGTGGTACCGAATCCCTCTGTAATATTGTTTCAGATCCCGTGCCAAGCTGAGTGGTTCACTCTGATTGACCTTTGTCAGGCTTTCTTCTTGATACCTCTGCATGAAGAGAGCCAGTTTCTTTTCGCTTTTAAGCTGGAAAGTCATGTCTTAACATGGTGTTGTATCCCTCAGGGGTAAATAGAGAGTCCATCGATCTTTAATCAGATCTTGAAAAAGAATCTTGAGAGTCTGGTACTGCCGCAGAACTCTGTTCTCATCCAGTACATAGACGATCTCCTTGTTGCATCAGAGACTGAAGAAGCGTGCAGAATTGATACCATTGCCTTACTGAATCATTTGGCAGAGAATGGACACGAGGTGTTGCCAAATAAGTTGCAGTACTGTTTGAACGAGGTGCAGTATCTAGGTCACAGAATATAAAAGGGCAAAAGGAAGGTGTCACCTGATAGGATTGAGGCAATCATGATATGATGGTGCCTTCGACCCAGAGAGAAGTCAGGATATTCCTAGGGATGTTTGGCTACTGTCGCCAGTGGTTCGCCAACTTCTCATTGAAGGCAAAGCCTTTGCAGAGGCTGACGCACAAGGTTGTGAGTGATCCGGTACCATGGGACAACGACTGTATGAAGGCTTTCCTTGAGCTGAGAGAGGACCTTTGTTGCGCTCTGGCGCTGGGAATGCCTGATTACAATAAGCCTTTTTCTTTGTTTTGCTGTGAACGAGAAGGTTGTGCATTAGCAGTCCTAGTTCAGGATCATGGAGGTGTCCGCAGACCGGTCGCATACTTCTCAGCTACTTTAGATCCAGTAGCTTCAGCGTTGCCCGGATGTCTCAAATCTGTTGCTGCAATGGGTGTCAGCATTGAAAGGTGTGAGAGCATTGTGATGGGACATCAATTGACAGCGTACGTACCGCACTCTGTAGAACTGTTGATGACCAGGACCAAGACACAGCACCTGACGAATAATAGGCTCACACGCTACGAGCAGGTAATACTTGCTGCGGAGAGCGTGACCCTTAAGAGGTGTTCTGTTTTGAATCATGCTACCTTGATGCCATTGCCAAACATACTTGATGAAGATTTTGAGGACCACGATTGTCTTGATGTGACGGAATTATGCACCAAACCGAGACCTGACATTGTTGATGAGCCATTGATTGACCCTGATGAAATCTTCTTTGTCGATGGCTCATGCATAAGAGACAGTGTTGGTCAGTTGAGAGCAGCGTTTGCTGTATATACCCTTACTGGAGTTGTTGAAGCTGCATACCTGGAAGGAGTATACTCTGCTAAGGTGGCTGAAATCATTGCTTTCACTCGTGCCTGCTTAGCAGCAGACCAAATTCGGATCACCATTTATACTGATAGCCAATACGGATTTGGTGTGGTTATTGACTTTGGACAATTATGGTCCCAGAGGGGATTTATGACATCGTCTGGATCCCCTATCAGAAATGGAGAATATGTCAGATTGCTTCTAGAGGCCTTGCAATGTCCTAAAGAAATTGCTGTAGTAAAGTGCACGGCTCATGGGAAAGGGACAGACTTCGTGTCACTAGGAAATAGATATGCTGATGAGGTTGCATGTTTCTGTGCTGAACAAGGTTATTCTTTTACGGAACAAGACATCGAGGGATGTCAAGAAAGGACAGAGTTGAACATGATGGTGAAGATGGCAGATACATGGGATAAACTCAAGTGCATGCAGGAACAGGTGTCAGACCATGAGAAGTATGTGAAGATCAATTCAGGCTGTGTGAAGGGAGATGTGGACATTTGCGTTTCGACTGATGGGAGAGTGGTGTTGCCGGATTAGTTGTTGAGTCCAATGGCAAGACAGATTCATGGTGCAGTACATTTGGAAAGAGATGCGATGGTGCGAGTGTTCAGACAGACATGGTACAATCCAAAGTTCTGTGAAATGGCAGAAGCCGTGTGTCAGAGGTGTGTTACGTCAGCAAATTAATGTTGGAAAAAGAACTGCAGTCACCATGAGTCACATTGGGAGGTCCGGAGGGCCTTTCAACAGAATGCAATTAGACTTCATTAAAATGCCTAAGTGCAATCACTTGAGATACATCTTGGTGGTTGTGTGTGTTTTCTCAAGGTGGGTGGAGGCAAACCCAACACGCAGGTGCGACACACTTACAGTAGGTAAGCTATTGCTGAGGGAACTTGTGCCTAGATTCAGGGTTCTGACCTCTTTGGAATCAGACAGAGGGACTCACTTCCATAGTGAAATCACGAAGATGCTTTGCACAGCACTGAACATTGATCAGAGACTCCATTGTAGTTACCGTCCAGAGGCTTCTGGGATAGTGGAGCAGATCAACGGAACTTTGAAAGCTCGAATGGCAATGGTGTGTTCATCCACATCCCTGAAATGGCCAGACGCTTTGCCTTTGGTGCTATGGAGTATGCGCAGTATCCCAGACAGGAGAGTAGGTCTCTCACCTCATGAAGTGCTGATGGGGAGGGCAATGAGGTTACCGTTGGTGCCATTGACAGCCTTTGTGAGTATCACAGATGATCTGATCCTTTATTATTGCAAGGGACTCGCTGATGTCATCCGTTCTGTGTCCCATCAGGTGCAGGCTGCTGTGGTCCTGGCTTCCAGTGATCTCTGTCACGACCTGAGTCCGGGAGACTGGGTACTGGCTCGGAAGCACGTGAGAAAAAGCTGTTTGGATGCTCGTTGGAAGGGACCTTACCAAATCATTCTTGTTACAAACACTGCTGTGAAGTGTGGGGGGCTGCTGAATTGGGTGCATGCTTCACACACTTGTCGAGTTCCAGCACCCTTGGAAGAAACAGCTCCTCTACCAAATGAAAATCCAGCTGAGGTGGCAGGGCCACAGGAGGGGACAAGTCAAGCTGTGAGGGTGTCTGACGAAGCTGGTTGCTCTACTCGACCTATCTTCACCTCCAGCAAACATATCTCCTTCAGTCACACCACAGTTCTCCACTGGACGGACCACAGCTGCGTTCACTTTATCTACAAAAAGACCACAACCCACAACCATCCTCAACCTACTCTGCGAAGAAACAGGAACAAAATCACCATCGACCAGATCTCCTCATCGCTTCTTCAAAACCCCCCTGCCCACTCTTCGAACCCCAACCAAGCAGCCATTAACCTCACTCAATGGCTAACCAACAGCGCCGACAACCTAGCACCTCTGAAAAAATGTCAAATCAAACAAGGCAGCAAAAACACCCCCTGGTTCAACGATGATCTTAAGAAATCCAAGAAACTCTGTCGCTCCCTTGAGAAGGCCTGGAAAAAAGACCCAAACACCAGCACCAGGGACGCCTTCAAAAACGCCACCCGCATACACCACCAACTGATCCGGACCTCCAAGAAAGCCGCATTCAAAGACCGACTAGACAACAATGCCCACAACAGCAAGGAACTATTCAAACTCGTCAAAGAGTTTACCAACCCCACTGCCAACTCCAAAGACATCACTCCCTCTCAAGCCCTTTGCGACTCCCTAGCTTCGTTCTTCCACGACAAAATCGCAGACATCCACAACAGCTTCGACAACCAACCTGGAGACCAACCCACCCAACCTTCTGCCGCACCTTCACCCCCCTTGAACATCCTTAATGACTGGAACCCAATCTCCACTGAGGACACCATCCGCCTGATGAACTCCATCCACTCAGGATCCCCCACAGACCCATGCCCTCACCACATCTTCAACAAAGGAGATTCCATCATAGCACCACACCTCCGAGACGTCATCAACTGCTCCCTCAACTCCGCCACCTTCCCGGAAAGCTGGAAACATGCCGAACTCAGCACCCTTCTGAAAAAACCCACAGCTGACCCCACCGAACTCAAAAACTACCGCCCCATCTCGCTCCTTCCATTCCCGGCCAAAGTCATTGAGAAAGCTTTCAACAACCAGCTCGCCGCCTTCCTCGAAACCAACAAATCCCTTGACTCCTCACAGTCCGGCTTCCGAGCCAAACACAGCACTGAGACCGCACTCATCGCAGCAACACACGACATTCGAACTCTACTGGACAAGGGAGACACAGTCGCCCTCATCCTCCTCGACCTCTCGGCAGCCTTCGACACAGTCTGTCATAGCACCCTGTTACAACGCCTCAGAAACATTGGAATCCAAGGAAAAGCACTGGAATGGATCACCTCGTTCCTTGCCGGAAGAACTCAGAGAGTCCGCCTCCCACCATTCAAGTCAGAGGCCACGGAAGTCATTTGCGGCGTGCCACAAGGATCTTCACTCAGCCCCACCCTCTTCAACGTATACATGAGCCCCCTCGCGGCCATCGCACGCCAACACAACCTCAACATCATCTCCTACGCTGATGACACTCAACTGATCCTCTCTCTCACCAAAGACCCTAACACCGCCAAAACCAACCTACATGAAGGAATGAAAGAAGTAGCTGAGTGGATGAAGCTCAGTCGTCTGAAACTGAATTCAGACAAAACAGAAGTCCTTATCTTAGGTACCTCCCCCTCCACCTGGGACGACTCTTGGTGGCCAGAGGCCCTTGGAAAAGCACCCATCCCGACGGACCACGCACGGGACCTGGGCGTCATTCTGGACTCCTCACTCTCGATGACCAGACAAGTCAACGCCGTTTCATCATCTTGCTTCAACATTCTTCGCATGCTCAAAAAAACATTCCGCTGGATCCCCACCGAAACTAGAAAAACGGTCACCCACGCACTGGTTACAAGCCGCCTGGACTACGGAAACACCCTATACGCCGGTACCACCGCAAAACTTCAGAAAAAACTCCAACGCATCCAGAACGCATCAGCCAGACTCATACTAGACATCCCGCGTAAAGACCACATCTCTGGTCACCTGAAATACCTCCACTGGCTCCCCGTCAATAAGAGGATAACATTCCGCCTCCTAACCCACGCACACAAAGCACTTTACGAACTTGGACCCGAATGCCTCAACACACGACTTTCCTTCTACATCCCCACCCGCCAGCTACGCTCTTCCAACCAAGCCCTTGCTGCTGTACCTCGCATCAACAAAACCACCATGGGAGGAAGATCCTTCTCCTACCTGGCGGCTAAAACCTGGAACTCACTTCCCATTCACCTTCGCCTCACTCAGAACCACCTAGCAGAAGAAGAAATTTAGGGACTTCCCATAGAGGACGGAGAAGGGTTAGGGTTGTTTGTTGCTTGCTGTAAATAAGGAACTGAAAGGGGACTTTCAGCTTCTGAGGTGTGGTTCGAGTGATTCAAGCAACTGAAGAGAAAGGACACTTTGTGTGCTGTTGCTGAATAACGAACTGAAAATAGTCCAGAGACCATGGAGGCTGAAAACCCAAATCGTAGAGCTAGGTGTCAGGAGTTGAACAGATGCGCCTAAAATACATTAACATTTCATGACTACATATCCCAGCATTCCCGGTTTTACAGTGGGAGGAGCAATATCTATATGGCCCAGTGAGATCGTACAGGAAGTGCGCGTAAATCTGTTTGGTTGTTGGTCTGGATAGATCGACATCTGCTGTCCTGTTCTTGCGTTGGGAGCCACGCCAAGGGAAGCGCCGACACCCAGAAAGCCTTGCTGCTGATCGCGCTGACGTAAGCGCTTTGATTCTGGGAGCCACGCTGAGGGAAGCGCCGACACCTGGAAAGCCTCGCTGCTGATCGCGCTGACGTAAGCGCTTTGATTCTGGGAGCCGCGCAGAGGGAAGCGCCGACACCCGGAGAGTCCCGCTGCTGATCGTGCTGACGTAAGCGCTTTGATTCTGGGAGCCGCGCTGAAGGAAGCGCCGTCACCCGGAGCGCCGCGCTGCTGATCGCGCTAACGTAAGTGCTTTGGATTCTGGGAGCCGCACAGAGGGAAGCGCCGACACCCGGAGAGTCCACCAGCATTTCGCGCTGTAGTAAGCGCCTACGTGTTCTAGGAATTACTCTGTGCAGTTCGCGCTGACGTAAGCGCTCGTGTTTGTCTGCAAAAACTGGATTCTGGTTCTTCCTAATATTTTACATTTCGCTTTGACTTTGTTCTGCCCTATCGGGAAAGATCAGTTCACCAATGACTATGGATTTATTATTTTCATGTTCTTGATTTCTGCTTGGAACAGAAAAGGAATATTCTTTGGTATACTGGATTACAATCAGTATCATCTATCCCAGCTATTCCTTATCAAGAGAGGATAGGCGACCTGAGTTTGGTTATGTGATTCATTTGAATCCATGACAGTGATGTACGTGGGTATGTATGGGTTTGTAGCATTTGTCTTTTGGTTGATAGTAGGTGTGATTGGGAGTATAATCTCTCTTGCTTTCTTGTTATAGATACACCATCTTATGGAGAGAAGTATCTCTGTTTGGGGTCTATATTGCTATGCAGGAGTACACGATCTTCCGCATCGAAGCCACAGGTACTAGTCAGTCTTAGTGAGATTATATGAGAATAGAAGTACATATTGCATTGTATTTACACTGTATTCTTTTGTTACAGGTATCCCTCTCCCCGCTGTTCCTTTCCTAATCCCTTTCCCTCGCCTGATTGCCTTACTACTCTGTGTTACGTTATCCAGAGTTGGGGACATCGGGAGGTGGACCCCTTTGTGCATCATCCGGAATCTGAGGAGTGGACGTGGATCTAACACTAGGTGGATTGTAGGCACACTTGTAGGAGGAGTGATACTCTTCATCATTTTAGTAGTTTTAGTTTTGTATATAGTACCGCATGAGCAGGCAATGGAGGTTGAGGGAACACCTTCACCTACTACTCCTAGCAAGAAAGAGGTCAAAATAGGAGACGGAAAAGCTTTGCTGCTAGAGGAGAGTCGTAGGTTAAATGCAGATCTGTCTAGAGGTAATTTTAAGCTTAATGCATATGCAAAGTTGTTGTATGAGTATATTGATGCAATGGATGCGAAAGATTGCGTTGTGTGTATGCAGTTGCCTGCTTCTGTAGATGGGGGTATTAGGTACCATCACCTTCCATTGACATATGGAATTTCATGTAGCTTGCTGCTTAGCATATTTTATGGACGTAATCATTTTGAATATTTCTTTTCGAATTATGATGCAGTGCTTTCTGAAGTATGATTATTACAAGTCAGAGGATACGCTTGGAACGTATTTTATTCCGACCCAGGAGTTGGATACAGCATATGCTCATCGCCATAATCTGACGTGTCTGTTGTCAGATACAGAGAAAAAATTCATAGGTCAAGTAGAAGATGGGTACAGGAAGCAAAAGCAGTTGCGTGATTCAGGACAAAGCAAAGTGGATTGGACAGCCGAAGAGAAGCTGCACAAGTCGAAGGGAAGTTATGGTCCAATAGCTCTAGATGAAGTACAGAAAGGGAAGTTGTGTATTCACAGGCCACAGACCTGTTATGAGAATGTCAATGTAGGTCACACCACATGTGAGCATACTTTCACCTTGGAGTATTATGCAAAGGATTTCTTGCAAAGTGTGGTGCAAGTGATTCCGACAGTGTATTTTGTCTTTGGGAGAAATGCTTATGTGCGATTGCATGAGAAATGGTATGGAACGTGTTATTTAGCAATCATTTTCCCTAAAATATACCATACCGAAGATGTTGTACTTCTGGAAGGAGAACAACATGTAAGAGTGAAGCGAGGTGAAAGTTAAGAGCAATAGTTGGAGATGTTTTTGGAGCAATGATGCCAACGTTGAGAGTGATTCTAAATGATGTGAAGATCAGAAGGTTGATGACTGTTGTAGATGAGTTATCTATGAATACAGCTAAATCCTTACTGTTAGTTGAGGGTGAGATGTTATCGATAAGGAATATGGTTTTACAGAACCGTCTTGCTTTAGACGTCCTTCTAGCAAAAGAGGGAGGAGTCTGTAAACTTTTAAAGGTCCGAGAGTGTTGAACTTATATACCAGATAACAGCAAGTACCTGGAGAAATATATAAGCAACATTACTGAAATTCATTATGAGATTGAAGATTTGACTGAAGAAACCATGTGGGAGAAGATTGGAAAAGGATTTGGCAAGGTTGGAAGTTGGCCTGCGAACCTTGGGAAGGGGATTCTTGGTAACATCTTGAAACCAATCATCATAGTGGTGTGTTGTGTGATAGGATTGTGGGGTTTGGTACGAGCCTACATGTGGTACAAGTCTAGTAGACTGTAGAGGTCGATGCGAATGCAAGAGAGACCAATGGAGAGACTGCAGGACAGTCAATATTGGAGTTTGAAAAACATGGAGTTGCTCAAGAGAGGGAAAGTGGCAACAAGCTCTGTGTAAATCGGCTCTTGCCCTAAGGATGGTGTAGTATGTGATGACACAGGTCATCAAATGGGGGGACTGAAAGAGCTCCCTGTTATTCTGAAAATGGTAGGGGTGCACTATAATCACCCGTAGTCAGCACCCACATATTTAGAGGACCTTACTAAAATCTGTGTTTGAAAATGTAACATTAGGCCGGGGATCAGTGCAATATGTAGTGGAGTGATTATTAATCGTGGACAGATGTAGTGACTTAACGTAGAAAAGAATGTTGCATAATTAGAAATTAATGTTTGCATAACGTGGAAATGTAATCACATGTGAAATCTCTCATTAACAGTGAAATGCCTTATCGAAATATATACATGTTTACTAATGAGTGAATTAACATAGGCTTTTGATATGAAAGATGTATTGCTTGCATTGAAATTAGAATTAATGTTTAAAATGATGAAATGTAATGACATGTCGTGTTAGAATTGCATTTAAATGTGCAAAGGCCTGAGACATGCTGAAGCCAGCAGAGGCCTAACTGTATTTCTTTGGTTAGTCTCAGTCAAGGTAGATGATTTTCTTTGCTTGGGAAAGGCTGTCCTCAGCAAATATTGAATTGTAACTTTGAATGTTGCTAGCTTTTTTCTCGCGTATTCCAGCCTGCAGGAGCAAGGCCACGGGCCTCGTTAGGTAGAAGGATCCATTGTTTAGAAGTTAGGTTGATAGTTGCAAGTGCAGAATAGATGCCAAGGAATTTGGGAGTGCAACATTCAGCGGAGAAGGTGCCTGAGCCCCAAGGACACTTCAACGGATGCTTGATGGAGAGGTGATATACTGGAAAAGTCCAGGGATCAGTACCTGCCAGCGGGGCGTGTCTGAAGGCGTGTCGACTGTTTTTGAGGTTTTGTATTAGGGACAGCACCCGAGGGTGGAGAGCAGATTTGAGCAAGCTTCAGTGGAGAGCAGACTAGAAGGCAGAGAGTGGGCTTTGGGAAAGGCAAGATGTAGGTAGATTGTGAACTCAAGGCAGAGTAAGGTGTAGGAAAGAGCATCTTAGAACGAGCTCAGCGATTGAGGCTACTTATGGGAAAGTGAGTGTACCTTTTAGGAAGTCTTCACTGCTGACACCTTTATTCTTGCCTTGGTGCAATGTTAAGTAGGGATGTCATCTTAGAGTCAGTGTAGGGACAGTCTAACCGAATTTCTTCTCATTTTTGTAAATGCAGTCTCAACTTCCAGCCGGGACTGTTATTGCTTGTCTAATGTTGCTTGAATTAACTTTGATTTTTATTTTGAGTCGTCTGAGGCTCTTGCAAAGAATCATGTTTGTATTAGTGCCAGACTATCTCTTGAATCTTTTGCTGAGATGCCTATATGTTCAATCATTTTTGGCTTTGTAATACATCTTCAAACCTTCATTTTGTAGTCAGTGGTCCTTTAAGTCCAATTTGGATTTCGGATTGCAATGCTGTTTAAAGTTATAATTATAGAAATCTTCCATCTACGCTTCTATGACAGGTAAAAAGGTCCAGTCGACCTGTTCTGGGATTCTAGAGTTTGGTAAGTAAAATTTAGATGAGAATCCCACCTTCCCTACTGGTATATAGCCCAATGTATTTTGGCTCAAAAGCCCTTCTTCAGGGGTATCTGAAACGTAAGGAAATCCCATCAGAATCGTAGAGATTCACATAAATCATGCATGAAAGGGAACACTGTGCCCTCCATAAAGCGAATGAGCAGCACCGTGCGCCATCCGTGCACCGTATCAAAGATAGGAGCTTGTGCAAATAATTAAATAATAAAGTAAAGTGAACTCACAAATCATGCCTCATACTATCTTAAACCCTGTGCAAAAAACATAACATTTGTCAATAAACTTGTTGGTTAACGAGAGATGCCAGTCCTATCAAATCTAATAAATAAAGGGTTGCAAAGTGCAAAAAAAAGAGGATTTTGATGAAAACTAGGGAAATCAAGGCGTAGGTCTTGATTATTTACAAGTAATCTTTATTACTTCCGTGGCTCTCTTCTCTAGTCCATATGGAAACAGAATCAAGACAGTTAGTCTGAGTTCTGAATATGCAAAAATTCACAGAGGGACTGCCACCTTTGCTTTTTGTCTACACTTCATAACTTTAGAAACATTTCAACTAAATCTCAATGACAGATCCCAAAAAATAGTAAAATGTGTCAGTGATTGTTTTAAGTTCCTATTTATCGAAGACCGCATTGAATTATATTGAGCTTTAGCTTGTTCATACTGAACTAGGTTCACAAAATGATTTACACACCTATTCTTTACTGAGTACCAAAATGTTGAATTTATGGTCAGAAATTCTACATGTGCATTTTCTGTTGTTTCTGACTGCAATTCGCCGTATGGCTGCAAAAACATATGCAGGTTGCGTGTGAATGTACAATGTGGCACAAAAGCAAAACGTGTTTGTATAGTAACATGTGCAAAGGAAAATGAGGCCCACAACGTGCACAATTAGGTTAACATAAGGAAAACTACAATGGGCCATGCAGGAAACACACAACAAAAATTTGAGCTCTGACCCATTATTTTTCCCTGAGCAAATTCTGCCTGGTAGTCCTGGAATTTAGACAGTGAGAACCAGCCAACAGTGGGGAAAACATGGAGCTTTGCTGCACAGTAGCACATACATTGTATGTTATTGTTGTTCCCACCACAGCCTGGGCAGTTTTACATATAAATATTTCCACCCAGTTAGAAAAAGGGACCAAACAAAGTTGAGTAAATAACAGAATTAGGATAAAACACTCAAACACACCGATACTGGGCGGGGGGGGGAGGGGGCGCTAGAAGGCGCACGAAGATGGCCGCACTTCAGTGAGGCTCTGCCAGGCCGAGCCAACATCCGTCCAAAATCCGCAACATCCATGGGCTAATTTCTGCTAACTTACTGGCAAACTCTGTCCTGTAACTGCGATGCTGTATTGAGCAGTCGGTGGGCACAGGCAGCTTTGTGTGCCCGAGGGTGGTCGTGGAGACCTGGCTGCCACGCTGCGAGGCCCCTGCAAAATGGCGTCTGTCCTGGCCTGGCTGCATAGACTCCCCTGGCGGCTGGCGGACTGGGCATTCGTGCGGCTACCCGCTATTGATGTTATCGGAGAAATCACGGAGCTGAGACGGTGAACTGCGGACCCCACTGAGGCCCCGGCGGTGAACGGCAGCAAGTGCGGAGGCTGCTCTGGCACGGGCGCGAGAGAGCGACTGAGGGTCGGTGACACAACTGACAGGAGCCACTGGGAACAACGGTGAACCTGCCTTCGACTGTTGCTGTGGGCTTGTCGTCCTTCCCGGGTTGGCTGCGGTGAGTGGGGCTAGGATCTGGGTGCAGCTGGGGCTGCGGAGGCGGCATGTGGCCGGTGTCTGGATCTCGCCTGTGCGAGCTGCGGTCGGCGGAGGAGGGGGCGCGGGCGGCGGCGGCTGCGGGATCTGAGATCGAGGAGATAAGAGGAGTGTGCCGGCTTAGGAGGCGCTAGGTGGGCCGCAAATCCTCGGACTAAATTGGCGGCGTGCTCTGGGCCGCTCTGCGCAGCTTGTCCTCACCTTAGCAGGCCACAAGAAGTAAAACCTCCCAAGAAGCTACTTGCTGGTGAAGGACTGGGTTCTTTAAGACCCAGCGGTGCCAGGGCACAACACCTGAAACCTTCGTGGGTAACCTGCTCCGGCGTACAAGTCACAGAGACACGGGACACTTCCTTCGGCGTCAAAGATTCAAGGTTTATTTGCTGCAGGGAACACAGAAGTCACGACAAGTACAACACGTGCAACTTGGGGAGACTGCTTCAAATTGGTTCTGTGGATCGCTCCTTTTATACAGTTTTTACCCATAGGATAACATTGAACACAAAAGTTTACAACCCGGTTCCCACAATTATCCCCCAGAGGGGTCGCTTTGGTCACTTTGAAACACACGAGGTCCGGAACATAAGTGCGGAAACATTTGGCGGTTCCCAACTGTAAAAACCCTCTTCCCACCATTAGCAAATTCCAATCAGCAGTAAAATAGATCGAAATAGGAACGAAGACAGGTGCAGAGGAAGACGGAGACAGTGGGGAGATCGGAAAGGGTGTAAAAGGGGAGGTATCGGGAAACACGAGATACAGGCATCAAAGGGACGTGCCTAATGAGATGCACGGCTGAGACAATAAGCCCGTGCGGCAAGATGAGCCTCGAGCGGCGCCATCTGCCTTACAGCAGCAACCCCCTCGTCATAAAGACACTTTCAAAGAACATGTGTCTTCCGCAAATATCTTGGGAGTCCCAGGGTCGCGAAGCGGACAGCGTCCGTTCGCTGGCTACTTGAGGGCAAGAGACAAAATGGATGCCGTATCTAAGATGGAACCCGTGGGTACAGATGAAAAACCCACATAACAAACGAACGGTTTAAGTTAGCACAGCGAAACTGCGCACACTTACTAAACTCGTCATTTGCGGTTCATAGATACCAGACTCGACCATATTCGTGCGAGTCAAAAACACCACTTACAATTGTCACGGAACCTCAGACGCTCCTTTTGCCCTCATGTAGGCAAGCACTAGTCGGAATCATACTCGATATTCATCAGACCATCGAGATGTTGCTGTAGCATAGCTCTGTCCAACCGAGTCCCCTTGGTAACAGATGGTTGTCTCATACACGTTGTAGCACAGAGGCCACATAAGGCAGGACCACACTGCACACAAAGGCAACACGTGAACAGGAACACTACCACAACCCCAATGATCATCAGAATTTTCCAACCCCAAGTCGACATCAGGCCCCAAAACCATCCAAGTAGCGTCCAATCCCCTACATCCACGTGTATGGATTCGGAGATCTTATGCAACTTCGAGATGGCTTGATAGACAGTGGGAGCATTATCTGGAATGAAAATGCAGCAGCTCGAATGGATCACCTTACATACCCCACCACGATCTGCTAAGATGACATCTAAAACCATACGGTTTTGTAACGTCATAAGTCTCTCCGCCTGAAGTTCTGTGGTGATATTACCAAGGGCACTGGCAGTAATATTAGCTGTCGATTCTACCACTCGAGTCAACTGTCTCAGGTTCCTACTATTAACCATAGGTCCCCAAAACGGGAGGAAACCCTTGAAAAAGTCTCCTGCCTCTTGACCGGCAGTATCCTCTTCGCTAATTACGCCTCGCACAACTCTAGTCTTATGATAATCGGCATCTACAGTGAACGTCGGAGGCAACAGATTTGCAATAAAACATGAGCCCATGAAGTCAGCGGGCAACCATGTGTATGCACGATCATAACAGATAAAGTATGTACCCTTGGCAGCCAGAAACACAGGGGACGAGAACATTGGCAGAATGTAATTTTCAGTGCAAGCACTTGCTCCAAGTCGGGCTTGCGATCTTCGGCCACGACCCATAAGACAAAAATTACCAGTGTGGGGTACGACCCATATTGGAGGCGAGCTTTTAAGCTGCTTTTCACTAGTGAACACGCTATATTCACCTCTACTTAGGACCTTATAGGCTTGTACCTCTTCGTCAGGGATAAGCGAAGGATCATAGATCTCACTATCTAAGTCCTCTATGGCTATCGATAAAGGCTTCTGATACGAGGTAGGGCCAGAGTCTCGAATGGGGTGGAAACCCAGTGCGCTTCGAAACATTGTTTGAAATGCTCGAGCTGACCCTTGGGAACTATACGGTAACACCAGATATGGAATTCCCTTATCCGTAGTATGTGGCATCAACCCACACACCCAACAATTAGTAGTATTAACCACTAACTGATGCTGATGAAGGAGCTGAATAAAGGAATTGTTGCGGAATTCTACACGTCTAGCCTGCTCGTGTTCCGGTAACATGTGAAAGGAATGGGGAGAAGCAGTAGAAGTAAGATTAGGGTAAGAAGTAGGAGTAGGTGTAGCAGGTAAGAAATAAGACATCGTGTAATACACCCCACCCGCCAATAATGCAGAAGCAGTCAAAAACAATACGAACAGTTGGAATATGAAACATTTGGTACGACTGAGTTGCTGCAGCTTGAATCTATAGACTTGAGCCCCCTCCAAATCATTCAGCTTCGAGAATGCCATTCCCTATGACCGTCCGCAACGTTTCTTGACGCACTTCGTTCTGTGCAGCAATAGTCAATCCCCAGGAGTTCCTAGGAACCGACGGCCTTTAACCTAGCGTCAAGACCTACTGTCCAGAAGGAAGTACGCGCGCGGCCCTACGGCCTTCAATACACAATATGTATGTACAAGCACAATGTCTCTCAGCTGTGGAAGTAAAAAGATGCAAGGAAGGAAACTCAATATATGTATATATATATACACAAATCACAGTAATACGAATGTTCAAAACTGATCACGGAAAACGGGGATAATGCAGTTGTCAATTTCAGCAAAGCAAGAAAATTTTTATTTGTCCTTAATGCGAGATCGCAGAGAATATCTGTGTTTCCCGGGACGTGTCTGCTCGTCGAACAAAGGATCCGTTGAAGAGACAGCGTCCTGCTGATCAGTTGATTGTTCTGGTCTTGAGTCTCTTGCTAACGATTGTTCAACAGTGGCTTTCTGCTGCGCTGAGGATTCTCCAACAGGCTGTGCGTCGCTGAAAGGCACAAACGCCGGCAATGTTTCTGTTTCTGTTGACGCAATGCCTTTCCTTACCCACGGGTCTGCCGGCAAAGGGATAGGGACTCGCTTGGTGTGCGTAGCGTGCACCCAATTTTTGCGCCCCTCAAGACGAACGGCAGTCCTCGTGGCCAGGAGCACCTGGTAAGGTCCGGTAAATCTTGGGTCCAGATTATTCTTGCGTGAAAAGTTGCGTGTTACCACCCAGTCTCCGGGCTGGAGCTGGTGGCCTGGACCCTCCGTCTGCGTCGGCAATGCGTCGTAAACCTGTTGGTGAATTAACCTCAGTTTAGCAGTCAAGTCATGTAAATAGTCAATCAGCATTGGATACTCAAGATCAGTGAATATTCCTGGCCTAGGAACCCCCCACACATTCGCAGGACGGCCGAACACTATCTCATAGGGGCTAAGCCCTACTCGGGAGTGTACAGTCGCCCTAGTTGACAGTAATGCTAAGGGTAAAGCGTCAGGCCACGAAAGACCAGTCGTAGCCTGAATCTTTGCTAACTTTAGTTTAAGGGTACCATTGTACCCCTCAACTAATCCAGCTGACTGGGGATGATTGGCGCTGTGGAATTTTTGATTAATTCCAAGGCCCTTACACACACTCTTCATCACACTTCCAACAAACTCACTTCCGTTATCTGACCACACGACTCTAGGCATTCCATACCGAGGAAAGTATTCCTTCAGTAGGATTTTCGCAGTAGACAAAGCAGTATTGTCTTTGAGGGGATAGGCCTCAATCCATCGAGAGAATGCGCAAACCACAACTAAAACGTATTTCAGGTTATTGCATCGCTCCATATGGATGAAGTCCAATTGAATCACCTCAAAGGGATACGAAGGAGGAGCAAAACTGCCAGGAGGAGTTGGGGTTCCTTTGCCAGGATTGTACATTATACACACCATACAATTCTTCACCAGACGTTCAGCACATTTCGTAATGCCATCATTCTTCCACACAGGCGACAACAACTTACAAATACCTTTCGCGCTAATATGTGCTAACCCATGTGCCATTGTCACAACAGCCAGCACATACGCATCAGGCAACAACCATCTTTTCTGATCCGACAAATCAATCCAGCAGCCACTCGCATCCAACTTTCCCGTACTTTCTTTCCACTTCGTCTTTTCAGTCTCGGTGGCCTCATTCTGAATTGCTTTCACGCTCTCAACAGTATCTTCACACATACTTGATTCTGTAGGCCACCTAACCGAACTCGTCACATACATTCGAGTGCTAAGGTTCCGGGCAGTCTCCTTAGCAATCTCATCTGCAAACGCATTACCACGACCAACATCATCCGTCACTTTACGATGCGCACTACACTTAACAATCGCAACTTGTGTAGGCAAGGTCAATGCATCCAAAAGATCGTTCACAAGCTGGCCATGCTGTATCTTCGTACCATGCGATGTCAAGAAACCACGCTCTCGCCACAATCGTCCAAAACTATGCGCTACACCAAACGCGTATTGACTGTCGGTGTACACATTCACACGTTTCCCTTTTGCTAACACACATGCTCTAGTAAGAGCAATCAGCTCTGCAGCCTGGGCAGAGTTCTGATTCAATCTCGCAGTTTCAACAACAGTATTCAATGTTACAACAGCATAAGCGGTAGTCACATCGCCATTCGGCAACTTAAAACATGACCCATCCACATACAGAGTGCCATCCGGATCTTCCAATGGGGTGTTTTTAAGGTCCACTCGACCTTTCGTTTCCTCTTCAGTCCTCAAGTAGCAGTCGTGTTCTGCTATTTCATCTGACTCTGCGCTAATTGGTAACAAGGTTGCCGGGTTTAGGACATTACAACGTTTTATCTGAATATGGCTTGCCAAGAGCGTCAATTCGTACCCAGACAACCTCGCACTCGTCAAGTGCTGAGTTTTCGTTCGATTCAAAAGAGTATCGACTGCATGCGGAACCATCACCGTAAGCATATTATCCATGACCAATCCTGCTGATTGTCGGATGGAGACCGCAGCTGCCGCAGTTGCTCTCAAACAACTCGGCAACGCTCTAGCTACTGGGTCCAAGGTCGAGGAAAAATATGCACATGGACGTTGTTTACCACCAAAAGGTTGCGTTAAAACACTCAAAGCACAACCTTCCCTCTCGTGAACATATAACGTGAACGGCTTGCCGTAGTCAGGGGTGCCTAACACAGGAGCCGAACACAATGAATCACGTAGTCCAGAAAAACTTTTCTGACATTCTTCCGTCCATGGTAAAGGAGTTGAAACATCCTTGCACGTAAGAGCCACCAATGGTTTCGCTAGCAATGAGAAATTAGGAATCCATTGCCTGCAGTACGACGTGATACCTAGAAAGGCACGCACATCTCTTTGGGTTTGTGGCACAGCCATGCGCGCAATCGCTGCAATTCTCTCTGGGGTCAATCTCCTTCCCTCCTTTGACAATAAGTGACCTAGATAGGTTACTTCTTGACAACAATATTGGAGTTTCGAAGGTGACACCTTGTGATTTAACTCACAGAGATGTTGCAGCAACGACACTGTAGCAATTTTGCAAATGTCCTGAGTATCGGCAGCCACCAATAAGTCGTCGACGTATTGGATTAAAGCCGCACCAACCGGCAACCGAAACGCATCCAGTTGACCCTTCAAGGCTTGACTGTAAATCGATGGACTTTCACAGTAGCCCTGAGGAGCGCGTTTGAACCGGAAACTACGTCCACCGAGAGAGAAACCGAAAAGGTCCCTGCTCTCTTCGGCAATCGGGATGCTGAAAAACGCATTTTTCAAATCAATCACCGAAAAGCATGATGCAGTAGCTGGAATCAGAGTCAGTAGCGCCGTGATGTCAGGCACAACGGGAAATTGAGGAACCACAATTTTATTTACCTCCCGTAAATCGATAACAAAGCGATAAACAGGCGGTTTTGTAGGATCTGTACGTTTAAGAATGGGCAGTACAGGGCTATTGCACACGTTTCCCCGGGTTTCTTCAATAACATCTTTCTCGATCAGGTCATAGATGATCGCTAACAAAGCTCGTTCACCATCAAGGGAGATACGATACTGGGGAATACGTGGCAATCGCACATTCGATTTCAACTGAACAACATAGGGGGAGATATCAAGTAGGCCCACATCATTTGGACCCGTCGCCCACAAAGACGCAGGAAGAGAACTCAATTCCGGTGGAAGCTTGTCGAGAGACAAATACATGGGAGAGACCACCCTCTCTCCTAACGTAAGCTTTACACCCGCAGGAGAACAATACAAAGTTGCGTACAAACGTTTAAGCAAATCCAGACCCAAAAGATTTTCACCACAACCAGTAGTCAAAATCAACGGAGCTTCTAGCTCACGTGGCCCAATTTGAAGGGGCAAAGGGCGTGAAACTGGATTGCTAACGGGGGCGCCAGAGAATCCAACGGAAACATTTGTTAAGCCAGACAAAGGTGCGCCAGGGAGTTTCGAATGCATGATAGAACTTTTCGCTGCACCAGTGTCCAACAGAAAAGGCTCAACGACGCCCGATGTAGCAACTGCGACGTAAGGCCCTCTCTGATCAACCGGAACTGATACCACTCCCTCTCCTTGTCTTTGGCTGTCCTAGTAATTACTGTCGTCAGTTCCCTGATCGACGTAATAATCGTCTACATTGTACTGCGCAGATCGTCCTTGCGATGATCCACGTTGATCGAAACAGTTATTAGAATTTGACGAGTTGTCAAAGCGATCGTTCTGAGCACCACGACCTCTACCACGTGATGCGTGCTGTGAACCACCACGGCCTCCTTTAGACGAGTTACCACTATTACGTTCATTCAAAGCAGGACAATTAAATTTAATGTGTCCTTCCTGTCTACAATAAGCACATTGATTGTACCCTAACGAGGATCTTTGGAAGGAGGAATCATTACGTGGCTGCGATCGATTCGATTGCGACTGCGATCTATTCTGTTGGGGCGCATTCTGATTAGAACGCGGCGGATACGCTTGTTGCAACAACACTTTAGTTTTTAGTTCTTTCGTCTTTTTGTCAGCACGGTCATTCTCCTCTTTCTCCCTATTCTCATAATATTGTGCCGTAGCCAATATCTGAGCTGAGGTAGAAACGGCCCATGCACTCTCTGAATTCTTTAATTTATTGCTCAATTCGGGCAACAAGTTCGACACGAATTTATCCACAAACAACCTCTGTCCACCCTCAGTACCCATATCCTGTCCACTGTGGTCAATGAATGCTTCTTCAAACCTCGTAAAGAAGTCCGAAACACTCTCATCTTTCTTTTGTTTGCAAGCGGACAGTTTGTCCCAATTTACCCTCATAGATGGCATAAGAGTCTTCATTAGCGTTATTATTCGCTGAGGAAGAGCAGTAATCAATTGGTCGGGTTTAGCAGCAGCCACTTGTCCAGCATCTGCCGCTGCAATGGCAGCCCAATCACCGCCTAATTCATTTGCGTGATCTTGGTGACGAATCTTAGCCCATACCGGTTGCGGTACGACATTGCCAAACAACATGTCGATATCGGCAAGATTCATTACCGTAGCATCTACGAGCTGCGATAATTCCTTATAATACCCAGTAGGATTTTTGCGAGGATCGGGCAAAGATTGTTTCACCTGTAGTACTTCCGATCGTTTCCATGGGAGATGTATCCATATTCTCTGGAAGTGCGCCAATGTCGGAGGTTGAGCATTTGGATTCGCTGGTATCCAAACCGGCGGAACTTCACGCATAGGATATTGGCCAGACTCGTCTTGTTTTTCAATATCCTCAACAAACAGTGCATGAGGAATGGGAGCGGGACGAAGAGATAGCAACCGCTCAATAGCACGTCGGACATTAGTATCTACTATCAGTCCAGTTGCGAACTGAAGCCGAAGCTCAGACAGGGCGGTCAGCACCTCGTCAGGCGCGTCGGCCGCTATCTGATCATGAAGGAACTTGCACATTTCGTCAAACACATATCTCTGAGTTGGTATGTTGAATTGACTAAATGTTTCGAGGACAACACGGGGTGGACTTCTCTGAGGATTTACCATCCAACCCATCGCCATATTATATAGCGCAACGCGTTCCCTGTTTCCAGGAAGCTGACTACGTCGCTGAGGACCATCGGAACCAGCAGACCCATGAACAGGTCCGAGCGACTGAAAGAAACTTGCTGCAAGAGGAGAATTGCGACTACGAGTAGAGGGAGAAGAGTAAGACACAGGGCTAACAAGAGAAGGAGTAGAAACAGTAGCAGCAACAGGGGTTAACAAAACAGGAGCAGTAGCGGGAGCAGGAGTATGTGGAAGCGGAGGAGCAGTAGGAATAGAAACAGACAAGGGAGCAGGAACAGACGGAAGAGCGGGTGCAAGTTGAGGAACAGGCGGAGGAACAATAGGTGGAAGAACAGGTACGGCAGGGACCACAGGAGCTGCGGTACCCTGTACGTACGGAGGTGGCGACTTCATAAGATAGGACATTAAGGGATCCTCAACTGCCTCTTCCTTCTTATCCGACTCTGTAGGCAAAGCAGGGTAACATTTATCTATGGTCATACGCTGTAGTCTTTCAAACACTTCCTTATCCTTATCCTCCTTATCACGCTGGAACTGCTCAGCTTTCTTCACTATGGTAGCAACATTATCTCGCTGACTACGTTTATTCTGTCTGATCTCTTTCTGTCGGGCTTCTTTGCGCCACAACCGAAAGGCATCAAACATGGCCGGCCTTGATTTACGTTCGAACAACTTCATTTCTAGATTATCTAAGATCGACGCCTCGAAGCTACCATGAGGTGGCCAACGAAGGTCGCCGTCTTTCTTTGTATATTTAATCCAATAATCGTTAAAGGTAATCGGGCCTAGCCCATGTTTACTATACAAGTCATAAGTAGGAGTTCCAACCGGAGGTATCGGACACGAGTCCTCCAGTCGGGAATCCGCACCACAAGGTCTGAAACAACTGAACAAAGTACTGCGACCAGGCATCTTGCACACTAGCCGAGTTTCACAAACTTCAAGGGTTACGGGATTTACCAAGTCCCAGCAAAGAACAAAACCCTCGGTTTTTGGCGGCTGCAGTCGTCAAACAACACAACAAGGTACGCTAGCAAAGTGTCACCGACAAAAACACTCACACAGCGTGAACAACAAAAACACTCGCTAAGGTGTCAACAACCAAGAACTCTGGGAGCGACCCACAAATACTTAACTCAAAGATCGATGGCGTCACCAGGAAGGCCCGTCAATCGTCTCGCTATACCAAGGTCTACGCCAGGCGCCAAAACAGGTCTACAGTCAGGGCAGCAGTCCGTCGCAGCCGTCAGGAGGCGGGAATCTTCGCGGGAAAAGTCTTCGGGCCACTTATTTCGACAACAGGATCGATGAAGCGGAGTGCACCTTCCCTCGGAGATTTCACACGAAGTTCCTCACGATCGTCGGGCTTGGACCGGTACCACTGATGCAGCCCCACGTTGGGCGCCAACTGAAGGACTGGGTTCTTTAAGACCCAGCGGTGCCAGGGCACAACACCTGAAACCTTCGTGGGTAACCTGCTCCGGCGTACAAGTCACAGAGACACGGGACACTTCCTTCGGCGTCAAAGATTCAAGGTTTATTTGCTGCAGGGAACACAGAAGTCACGACAAGTACAACACGTGCAACTTGGGGAGACTGCTTCAAATTGGTTCTGTGGATCGCTCCTTTTATACAGTTTTTACCCATAGGATAACATTGAACACAAAAGTTTACAACCCGGTTCCCACAATTATCCCCCAGAGGGGTCGCTTTGGTCACTTTGAAACACACGAGGTCCGGAACATAAGTGCGGAAACATTTGGCGGTTCCCAACTGTAAAAACCCTCTTCCCACCATTAGCAAATTCCAATCAGCAGTAAAATAGATCGAAATAGGAACGAAGACAGGTGCAGAGGAAGACGGAGACAGTGGGGAGATCGGAAAGGGTGTAAAAGGGGAGGTATCGGGAAACACGAGATACAGGCATCAAAGGGACGTGCCTAATGAGATGCACGGCTGAGACAATAAGCCCGTGCGGCAAGATGAGCCTCGAGCGGCGCCATCTGCCTTACAGCAGCAACCCCCTCGTCATAAAGACACTTTCAAAGAACATGTGTCTTCCGCAAATATCTTGGGAGTCCCAGGGTCGCGAAGCGGACAGCGTCCGTTCGCTGGCTACTTGAGGGCAAGAGACAAAATGGATGCCGTATCTAAGATGGAACCCGTGGGTACAGATGAAAAACCCACATAACAAACGAACGGTTTAAGTTAGCACAGCGAAACTGCGCACACTTACTAAACTCGTCATTTGCGGTTCATAGATACCAGACTCGACCATATTCGTGCGAGTCAAAAACACCACTTACAATTGTCACGGAACCTCACTGGCGGCGGGCATTACTGGCGGCACACTTGAGTAGCCCTATCTATAAATACAGGAATCACAGCTCTGTGCGTGCTAGCACTGGGATTCTGGGATATAGCTTAATTAGTGGCTAGCAGCGTCCTGAATTACAACACTCACTGCACTGCTCTGCATACATTACTGAGAGGCTTGCAGGTTGGCATAGGTGGACTGCACTGCATCTATATTATATATTAAGGGTGTCCTGCTCACATCTACTGATCATTGGCATTATCCCTCACACCATGGGCCGGACCGAAAGGAATCAGCCTAAGCTGACGTTCGAAGGGCATAAGACGCCTGGGTCCACATCACAGGCCGCATCGGATTCGGAGATTGCGGGGGTGGCAGGGAGCTCCCCGAATTTGGAGGCCACGCTGGTCGCTATGCAAAAGACATTGCAATCCATCGAGGGCACTATGGAAGCGGTTAACCACAGACTTGACCATATGTCCACGCAATTAGTGAGGCAGAATGCGCGTATGGGAGAGGTGGAGCAGAGGGTGTTCGCCACGGAGGATGTTCTCACACACATTTTGCCTCCTACTGGATTTCGGCGCCGCCATACACACCACATGTGGCGGTTGAGGCAGGTGCGGTTTATCCGTTGCCGCTCAAAGCCATGATTGTTAACCCACACTCCGTATATGGGAAGGGAGAGGTTGATACAGTTTAGTGTACTGCTAGGGCTTGGGGTGAAATAGGGAGACGGGCGGGGCGCCTGCCACTGTATGTGCCTGCCATGCCTATATTACATCATGTTGGAATTTCGGTGTTGAGCGAAGCGGGGCGCTTCAAATATTCCACACTGCGGGGCTGCAGGTTATGGGGGATGTCTTTCCCGCAGGTACTTTCCTCACACTCCAAGGCTTCTTAGATCCCGGGGGGATGTCACTATGGATACGTTTATCCAGGCTATGGGCTGTGGTGCATAGTCTCTATCCAACCTTTCCTGAGGAACCAGTAGCACTGGGGGCACTGCAGCTGCTGTATACTACGAACGGTTGTATCGTGCCTTGCAGATGGATGAAGGTGTTGCGAGTGTGGCCTCTAGAGGTCAATGGGATGTCTCTCTTCCGGAGCCCCTGACGGATGAGGAATGGACTGAATGCTGCACTATGACTGGCAGTTTAGCTATTAATGGCAATTTCAAGCTTATACACTATAAGTTCCTCCATCAGTGGTACTACACCCCGGCGCATTTGCATAAATATGGACTGCGAGACTCTGCTTGCTGTGCGAGGTGTGGGATGGATGATGCTGACTTTGTGCATTTGGCTTGGGCCTGCAGTCGTATATCTGCATTTTGGACGGGAGTGACGGCGGAGTTGTCCGAAATGACGACTGTTCCCATTGCTTGTGACCCAAGAGTGTGTTTACTAGGGATTGCGTCAGGTATACCGGCAGGGTGCGCAGATTGGTGGTACTGTCCTTGCAACTTGCCAAACGTAGGGTGGCTATGTGTTGGGGCGGGAGGCGGGCACCAGAAGTTAAGCGCTGGTTGCAGGACCTGGTATATTGCCGTGATCAGCTGACATGTTATCATGAAGAACTGCCCTCTGCCGCGAGACATTTGGGGCCCTCATACTGCTTATATGCTGACCAAGTTGGCTGATGACTGAATCCGACTGTTAATGTCTGCACTTGTATATTCAAATGGACTTCAGCCACTACCTCTGCTGGTGCGGTACTCTACGTTGGTTATCTCTGTGGTATACCATGTGTGGCCATATATCTATGAAATTGACTATGTAATATGCCTTGGATTGCTGACGAAGTGCCTTCTCCTTTTATGTAACTGTGATGCCTTAACGGTTCTTTTGTTTCTCTTCCTTTGTACCATTTCTGTATGATTGTCGCACACACAACCCGGCTGCACTCGGGACTTTGGCTTGCACGTTCTTCTGTTTTCTTTTGTTTATGTTCTGAAAATGATAAATAAATAAATAAATAAATTAAAAAAATTAAAAAACACACCGATACTTCATGAGAACTGGGGAAAAGATTTTGAGAAATATTCTGTCAATGGAGGAAAAATGAGAAGTTTATGTTCAAAGGCGTCTCAACTTCAAAGTAGTTAATGCAGCTGATTCTTAAATAGAATGAAATCTACTTCCTAAGGCACAGGTTTCTGTGCATAAATTCTCGTACATCTGGGTGAGTATGCCATGGGATTTGTGTCTGATTGCAAAAAAACAGTACATGACGAAAATCGTGGATACTAACCTAAGTTTTGCAAAGTTAGCATTTTTCTGAATCTGACTCATTGGAACTAAAAGGTCTGATCATTCTGTCTGCATGGACAGGGCCAGGCAGCATCTTTTCGACAATCGCCTAACACAGCAGTTCTTAACTTTTTGACGTCTGTGACACTCCCTCAAACATTACTGGAATCTGGGGACCACCCCATATTCATATTGGAAGCCAAGCCTACTCACCAGCTCCACACCTAAGTCATTTCTATGACTTGACGAACTTCAAAATTATACACAAAAATAAGTATACACCAAACTAATCCTTAAATACTAAAATATTTTGTCTCATTCACAATCAAATATAGAAAAAGTATCCACATTTTCAATTTTGCTTCTTTATGTGTATATACTATATTAATTTTTATGTATTACTTTTAATATTACTTAACAGTCACAGACGACCGTAGTATTGCTACGTAGGGGAGCCGTGACTGTCGAACAAAATTAAAAAATAATGAAATTAATAAATGTTCTGCTCTCTGTCCTTTGTACCCTTTTCACTTTCTCTGTCATTGAACTTGGTTTGTGCTATTTCTCCTTTTCTTTGGTCTTTACCTTTTCACTTTTTTGTCATCGCCCTTTGTTTGTGCCATTTTATTCGTCACTGCCGTTTGATCCTCACGCATTTTTCTTCTGCCCCAGTGCTCTTTACCTCTTCCTGCTGACCACCTAAGTAGGCTGATTTAGGGGGTCGGCGACAATTTAACAAAAATGAGGATATTAAAATAAGTTAATGGATAAATTATGCACAAATAAAGAAGCAAAATTGAAAATGTGAAAACTTTTTCTATGTTTGATTTTGAAATTAACAAAATATCTCAATTTTTGAGCATTAGTTTGGTGTATACTTTATTTTGCATTTGTGTATTGTTTTCAGTTTGAAATCATAGATTTGATTAGATGGGGAGGGAGGTCCCTAGGTTCCAAAACGACTCAGTGAAGGTCAGCAGCTGGTGGTAGGGATCGTGTGTGAATTTCTGGGGTTCAGAGTAGTGGCAGGCCTCCAACCGCTGGAGGGGCATTTGACGCTACAAGTGGACTTCATGATTTTGATGAATTATCGCCATGATCCAAGGTGGTGCTGTGGGGTGACTGGACTGGCCTGAGGGGGTGCTTTAACGCAAATCTAAACAACCAGCTTGTGTGATGAAGAACTTTTCCTGCACCACCCTTAAGAAAGTCTTTTATATCCTATGTATCCGTTTGCATAGTAGTAACCCCACCAGGCACAGCACCACAGGGGTGAAAGTGGGAGGAATGATGTATGAATAAAGGGGGGGGGGAATAAATTATGTTTAAAGCGTATTCTTGGTGGAAGAGGTGGCCCTTCAAGTACAGGGGCGCAGATATCATTACATTAGAAGGTGCGGGTGAGGCCCTTGTGGACCCAATTATGGCTGCATTTTCCTACCTCATCGTTAGCATGGGGGCCTATTTCCTGGTTTGCATTAGGACCTCTTACACACATGCTATCAGTGCCGGATTAAACCCTGTGGAGGCCCCAAGCCAGTTGAAAGTTTGGGCCCCCCTCACAAATTATCAACTAATACCAAAAGTACCAGATTTTTTTTTCCAAACTGACAGCTGCCAGAAGATGAGCTTTTAAGAGACATACTGTTATGTTATTCTGATGTCTCTGGTGTATATACTTTAAATTATTAATGGGTACATTACATTATTATAGTATTTTCTCTATAGAGTCTTTACTGTAAAGTTTTCGTTCCTTTGAGCCGATTCATTTTTTTCTATCTTTTCAAAACAATATTTAAGAAAGCTTGATTGTAATTTTCTTTCAAGATCAAATGAATATTCTTTTGATCCTTTGTTGCGGGTCTCTAAAAGGAGTGGGGCCCATAGGCCGGTGCCTACTTTTCCTATTTTATAATCACAGACTGCATGCTATGCCACTGTTCAAGAGTTTGCAACCCTTTCTGTACTCTGTCTCGAGGCAAAGAGTCAAGGCCAGTGTCTTCCAAAGGCGGAACCCTTGGTAATATAGGGACCCTGCCCATTCAAAGAGCTGCCTCCAGGAAGCCAAGTTTAGGCCCCGGTCTCTGGGCCGGCAGCACCTTCTGGGAGACAAGATGAGGTACATCACTGCGGCAGGCATTATGGAGAAGGCAAACGTTTCAGAGTCAATACCTGCTTAACAGGGCCATCCGGTAAATGACGTCACAATAGATCCTATAACACAGTGATACTCAAAGTACGGCCCGGTGGCCGCGTGCCGCCCTCCTGACCTTTACATGCGGCCCTCCTGACCTTTACCTGTGGCCCCCTGGGCAGCAGCAGCACTGGGCTGCAGTTTACTCAACTCAGCACTACAATGAAAAAAATTGTTAAATATACAGCAAGCACTTATTTAAAGGTTAATTGACAGTTAAGGAAAGGAAGTAACTAGGCCCTTAATTTTAGTAACACCTTCATTTTTAAAGACAGCCACTAGATGTACATGCTTTGTTTCCCCTACTTCCACTTTACCCCCCCTGCTGGCATCAGTGCGGCCCTCGGTCGCCCCATAGACCAAACTGTGCGGCCCTCCCTGGAAATGTTTGTGAGTACCCAGGCTATAACACAAGCAAAAGACCCCAAAGAAAGGAGTATTCTGGGAAGCTATTGTTGGTGATCAGGTGAGAGAGGGATCGATAAAATGAACTGTTACTAGCTTTAGTCTGGACGGAAATGTAAGTGGCAGCCATTGTAGGGTGAAAGAGTAGTGTCGAGGATACAGCCTTTGTTTCAGAGAAGTTTACCGTTCGGCAATAGACTGTAAGCTTTCTCAGCAGCTGTGTATGCAGCCAGCCTTGCAGAAAAGAGGCATGGGGCGCAGAGGTCAAAAGTCATTAGTCATTTGCCTTCCACGTTAGTTTCTTTGCGCAACTCTCGGTGAAACCTCGCAGTTTGCTGTTCAATTTTTGGAAAGAGGAACAGGCGAGGGCCCCGAGTAGTTATTTCTGCTGTTTATTTAATAGGATGTTTTGGTTATTTCAGTGACACCAGAGAGCAGGACGCCAGCTTTACTGATGACTCGATCTGCAGCAGCTCTGAAACCAGGAAGCCCCTTTCAGCTCCAGTGAAGACGATAACAGATCCGTCCCCTGGGGTTTCCACTGAATGAGAACTTCCCTCCTGCACGGGCTGGCACGCGGCTGCCACGAAAGCCACTTCCGCCGCTGCACGCGCTCGAGGTGTGGCTGATGATAGCTCAACGGGGACAGATGAGAGGGACACGAGCAGCCCACGCGCGGAAATGTAAAACAGCCCCAGGAAAACAAGAGAGGCGAGGGCTGCTGTGAATTAGGCTGTCACTGGTCAAGTGATATATTCACCTCCCAGTGTGTAGTAAGTCAAGTAATTTTATGTTGTTCTATGCCAGTGGTCGTCAAACTCTTTGATGCCAAGATCCCCTGTCAAAATCTTTTATGCGTAAGGACTCCCTTGTGACACAGATTTCTAGAACCTGGTATGCCTTATCATTGACAACCATAAATGTTCTCCAGTGAACTGGTCAATCTGTTGTTGCACCTCGTTAAAAAGAAATCTTTTTTTTCTTTCTCTTGCAAAACCTATTTGAATCAGGGGCGGCCTTAGACATGTGCAAGCTGTGCACCTGCACAGGGCCACCAAACCCCAGCGGCCACCACACCAATATATATCCTTAATATAATAATCCTCTGAGGATGGATACATATTTGTGTGGCGGCCCCTGGCAGGGATTTGGCGGCCTCCGGCTCTGTTCCACTTCCAAGCACCCTGACACCCCCCCCCCCGCTCTTCACTGGCCTCCGCGCTCTGCCCCGCCCGGACCCCCTCTTCCGGGGCCCCCTACCTAAGCTCCCTGCCCAGGGCCGCCATGACCCTAGAGCCACCCCTGTTTGAATTATGCACGTTTCTCCTTATTGCACCACACTTTTCTATTTGGAATTATCCATAGGGGCCAAATACAAGCTTTAAACCTTATTGTACGCTATCTCTTTCCTCAGAAAAGACCCAACAGAGGATACAACTCACTCAGTATTCCTCTGTATATGGAGAGGATGGAAGAGAGGTTGTTTGGAACCCCAAATGATGACAATGGTCACTTCGGTGAATGATGGGATTCCAATAATTCTAAATGCGTCCTTTCTTTGCATTATTTTTCACTAACTTGTTTTCCCTCTTGATCCCTTTTTGGTTACACTCAGTTTGAGAGCATTTTGCATGCACTTTATTCTAGAAATGTATCTAGATTAGCAGCTGGTATTATAGACCACGGATTACACGTATTGTTTTGTGATAAACAGAATAGAGGGATTTAATCCGTGTTGAGTCTAAAAATTCCAACAAACCCCTTATGGTGTATTTTTGCACCTCATTAGTACCAGTTTAACACCCAAATATAGCAATAAGCAACAAAAAGGTGACCGGTGCAGCTCTACAAAGGGCCTTCTACTGAGCGGCAACACCCTTTGCTGCTTTTTAGTAACTTTTGAAGCTTTTGAGTAAAAGCAATGTTTTTGTTCAATTCAGCAGATTATGCGGCAGATGATGGATTATGTGGCAAATGCAGCAAATCTATAATTATGCTAAAATCGCTGCGGCCGCACAATCACATAATCCCAGTGGCACTTGCAATAATAGCTGTAATGCATGGGCTGCAATTTAACTGCATAGCATCTGAGGAAAACCATACTATATTTCACAGGATGCTGATGGCTTGGCATTTAGAGCTGCATGTAACTGTAGGTAGCTCAACATCATTCATCATAATTAAAACATACCATTTACAATCATTAATAATGAACTGTAAGGTCTAAGCAGTATGCTTTAACTCCAGGGTAGGGAGTGGTCCCTTAATCTTCCTTCATACTGCTTTTCTAAAAAGGTTTTTATTTTTTAACATTATCAAAATAAATGCTTCTATTTTAGATATATTTACAACAAGGGGTGGTGAGGGACAGAGTCTCTGAATTAAGCAGAAAGCTCTCACCCAGTCAAGAGATCAGGGCTAGATCCAACACCGTTTTTTAGCTCACTGCACCATCCCAGTTTCAGAACCTGGCTGTATGCAAATTAGTCTGTTCCTGTCCCAGTGCATGATGGGAACAGGGCAAACCAAACTACAAAAGCCAATTCTTACACTGGGAAGGAAACAAGCTCCCGGGGACCGGTTTCTGGCATTACAGCCGTCTTCGGCCCGGTTTGCTTGAATCCTGAATCTATTTTAGATATAACTGACTCCTGGTTATATTAGTTAGCTACTGTTGTTGACTTCGGTCATGTTTTGGGGGGCTGGAGGGCCTTGAGAGTCTGAACATGGGGACTAGGTCAAAGAGGTGGCTAAAAACAAAATATTCTGTAAGCTTTTTGTATTTCACAGTCAGGTAGCTACATATAAAATAATGGGCAGCTTCAATGAATAATTAATAAAAAGGTGTTACTCAGAGGGAAATGCACAATAGTATATTGTGAACCCTCTATTAGTTAATGCACTGCAAAGATCTTTGTGAAATCAGAGAGCCACAGAACTAAATCATAATTGGTTCAGTGGAGAATAGTGACTAGTGTATTTTTAGTGCTATGAGATCACATCCTGTGACAGAAAGCACTGTGAATATGTTAGGGCCCGATTCACGGAATGAACTTAAGACTCAATCCTAAACTTACTACTATTTTGGTATTCACAGAATGCACTTACTACTTTTGGCATTCACAGAATTAACTTACTCCTTTTGGTATTCACAGAAGTTAGGATTTTGTCTTAAATTTGTCTTAAGACAAACTTAAGACAGACTTAAGACAAAATCCTAACTTCTGTGAATAGCAAAAGTAGTAAGTGCATTCTGTGAATACCAAAATAGTAGTAAGTTTAAGATTGAGTCTTAAGTTCATTCTGTGAATCGGGCCCTCTGTCTTCATTTTATACTTGCATTACACTCAGTATTAGATCAACCACTACAAAATGCACCACATGTTTTACCATAAAAGGGTGCTTCCAAAATATAGCAGCTTATTGACAAGCCCCTTGCGCTGCTGGTGAGTCGTTTTTTATGATGCTCTGGTTGCAGACCCATATCTACGAGGCCATGAAAAGTCACTTTGCTTGACTTTTCATGGCCTCCTAGATATGGTGTAAGGCAACTCAGCGTAAGCCGCTGCGTTGCCTTACTCTGAGTCAGGGAGGCTTTTCCATGGGCGTTGTTGTGGGTTTTCCCACGCAACACCCATGGGTTTTGACACATTCCCAGATTCACAAGGATGCGTCGAAAACTGTACGCTGCTCCAAGTGGTGAGTAACAAGGAGAAATATATTTATTTCTCCTCAATTGTTTCCTCTTTCTATGTGCAGCACACATAGAAAGAGGAAAAAGCCTCCATAGATTGGTTTTATGCAGGAAGGTGTGTCTTCCTGCACAAAACAATCCTGCTAACAATGCTAACAATGCAGACACCCTTGCACCATGGTGCAAGGGCGGTGCAAGGGTGCCTGCGTTGGTGATAGGAACCAAATTATGCGCCGGCAGAAAGGAGAGGAATGCACTGTATCTTATAAATATGGTCCATTCCTTCCATAACTAATTGGCGTAGGGCAGCACAGCAAAAATACTTCCAGCACTTCACTCCACCATTTGATTTGTAAATGAGGCCCATAGTTTTAGTAATTTCCAGACCCCATGCAATGCAATTTTGTTTACATAACCGTTCCTTCAACACCTTCTCAGGGATAGTAAGAGCTATGTATATACAATGACAATTAAAAGCAAGCACTTCACAGCTCAGTTAACCCTATGCACTACCACTCAAAAAGTTTCTAGTGATTTGATCAGTTAAGTGCAACAGCACCCTTCTGTGGCGTGAAGCCAGGCAGACAGCTAAACATGCCTTTCTGCCAATGTGCTGTTGGCCTGAAAGAAATGCAAATGTGCATAACTAGTTAATCTGCAAATGTAACGATTTGCAGATTAACTCGTTGCGTATATTTGCATTTCTTTCAGGCCATCAGCACACTGGTAGCGGGGTGTGTTTAGCAGTCTGCCTGTTGTCGATTTCATAGCACAGAAGAGTCCTGAATAACACTCCAGACAAAGCTTTTTAACTACTGCGCTGTCTTTTTGTGAGATGAAGAGCGCAACCCCCTTCCCATGACGCCCCCCATTCATGGGGGCCACGCCTCACAGATTCAAGACCTCTGTTCTATGCTATATAAAATGCGTCATAATATATATATTGCTATGTTATATTGTGCCATGCAAAACCTTCCTATGTTATGTTGTTAGTAATTGTACCTGTGCGTTACTAATATATAGTTTAAGGCAGAGGAGAGGAAGGCTAGGTTTAAGATAGTGCAGGGGGAGGCATGGGCTGTTCCACCCACCTCAGAAACTCCACCCAACTGGCAGAACTGAACATCTCCCCAGGTGTGCAGCAGTGTCCATCCTTACCTGGCGATGACAGCTCTTAGATGGACTCCCAATTGAAGATGCAACGCGGATGCAGTTTGCGGAGATGAACCCTTTCAACCAACGGACACTCGATCCTGTTTGGGAAGAAGTCCTTCTTGTCACCTTCAGAGAGTGGACCTGACTCCCCAGGAGAAACAGGGCCTAACCAGGACTGCACCCTTGTCAGCTATAGAGAGTGGACCCGGAGACACTGAGCAACAGCGTCTAACCAGGGCTGCATCCTTGCCACCTAAAGAGAGCGGACCTGGGTCTCCAGGAACAGCGTCTAACAAGGACTGCATCCTTATCACCAACAGAGTGGGCCAGGCTCCCCAGAAAAAGCTCCTTACCAAGACTGCATCATTGCCGCCTTCAGAGAGTTTGCCCGGCTCCTGAGGAACAGCACCTAACCAGTACTGCATCCGTGCCACCTACAGAAAGTGGACCCAGCTCCCCAGGAGTGATAGCACCTAACCAGGACTGCACCCTTGTCAGCTACAGAGAGTGGACCCGGCTCCCCTGGAGTAACAGCGCCTAACCAGGACTGCATCCTTGTCACCTTAAGTGAGTAAACCTGGGTCCCCAGAAATAGCGCCTAACCAGGACTGCATCGGTGTCACCTACAGAGAGTGGACCCGACTCCCCAGGAACAGCACCTAACCAGGACTGCATCCTTGACACCTTCAAAGAGTGGACCCGACTCCCCAGGAGCGACAGCGCCTAACCAGAACTGCATCCATGCCAACTTCAGAGAGAGGACCTGGCTCCCCAGGAGCAACAGTGCCTAACCAGGACTGCATCCTTGCCACCTACAGAGGGTGGAACTGGCTCCCCAGGAGCAACAACATCTAACCAGGGCTGCATCCTTGTCACCTACAGAGAGTGGACCCGGCTCCCCAGGAACAGCATCTAACCAGGGCTGCATTCTTGTCACCTACAGAGACTGGACCCGGCTCCCCAGGAATAACAAGATCTAACCAGGAGGACTGCTTCCTTGTCACATACAGAGAGTGGACCTGGGTCCCCAGGAACAGCAGCATCTAACCAGGACTGCTTGCTTGCCACCTTCAAAGAGTGGACCGACTCCCCAGGAGCGACAGCGCCTAACCAGAACTGCATCCATGCCAACTTCAGAGAGAGGACCCAGCTCCCCAGGAGAAACAGCATCTTACCAGGGCTGTATTCTTGTCACCAACAGAGACTGGACCCAGCTCCTCAGGAGCGACAGCGTCTAACCAATACTGCAACCTTGTCACCTATTGAGAGTGGACCCGGCTCCCCAGGAACAATAGTGTGTGGACCTGGCTCCCCAGCAACAGCGTCTAACCAGGGCTGCATCCAATCCGCGCCGAAGGTGCGCCAAAGGTAAGCCCGTCTACGCCCGTCCGCGCCTGGACCGCGCCCAGCGCCAGAGCCCCTGGTCCTCATAAAGTCCACCCCTCCCGCATCACATACGATGCCAGCACCCTCCTAGCCCTCAACCCCGGCCGTTCCCCCCAACTGCGTCCAAGCCGCTCCTGGACACACCCATGGACCCTTTTCCTGCTACTCATGCAAGTTCGACGGCACCAAGAACAACTCCTCATCCACGAACACACAACAGATATCCGATCCCAACCACCTACAATGCATCCTGCTCAACACCCGCTCGGTCCACAGACACGCCATTGACCTCTGGAATCTACTCGACACCATCTCTCCGGACGTCGCCTTCCTAACAGAAACATGGATGAATACCTCTTCAGCCCCAGACATCACCATTGCCATCCCGGAAGACTATAAGATCATTCGCAAGGACCGCACCGGCCACACAGGAGGAGGCATCGCTATCGTCCATAAAAAATCCATCCGCATCTCAACCAGCTCAGACGTCAATCTCGCCAACTCTGAACACCTTCACTTTCAGATCCACATCGACCCCAAGACCACACTCAGAGGCACCCTCCTTTACAGGCCACCAGGACCCCGCGCACAATTTAGTGAAGACATCACGGACTTCATCACTCCACACGCGCTCCCCTCCGAGGACTACATTCTTTTGGGAGACCTCAACTTTCACCTTGAAAAGAACAACGACCGCAACACCACCACCCTTTTGGACAACCTCGCAAACCTCGGACTTAAACAACTTGTCACTACCCCCACTCACATCGCAGGTCACACTCTCGACCCCATCTTCACCTCCAGCAAGCATGTTTCCTTCAGCCACACCACAGCCCTCCTTTGGACTGACCACAGCTGCGTTCACTTCACCTACAACAAGCCTACATCCAACAACCACCCCCGACCCACATTGCAAAGAAACTGGAACAAAATCACCATCGACCAGATCTCCTCATCGCTTCTTCAAAAGCCCAATCCTCTAACCCCGACCAAGCAGCCACCAACCTCACTCAATGGTTATCCAACAGCGCCGACATCCTAGCACCACTGAAAAAACGACAAATTAAACTAGGCAGCAAGAAGGCCTCCTGGTTCAACGATGACCTTAAGAAATCCAAGAAATTCTGTCGCTCCCTCGAGAAGGCCTGGAAAAAAGACCCAACCACCAGCACCAAGGACGCCTTCAAAAACGCCACCCGCATACACCACCAACTGATCCGGTCTGCCAAGAAAGCCGCATTCAAAGACCGACTAGACAACAACGCCCACAACAGCAAGGAATTATTCAACATCGTCAAGGAATTTACCAACCCATCAACCAACTCCAACGACATCACCCCCTCTCAAGCCCTCTGTGACTCCCTAGCCTCATTCTTCTACAACAAAATTGCAGACATCCACAACAGCTTCGACAACCAACCCGGAGATCAACCCACCCATTCCCCTGCAAGACCCCCTCCCCCCCTGAACATCCTCAATGACTGGAAGCCAATCTCTACTGAGGACACCCTCCGTCTGATGAACTCTATCCACTCAGGATCCCCCACAGACCCCTGCCCCCACTACATCTTTAACAAAGCAGACTCCATTATTGCACCGCACCTCCGAGACGTCATCAACTGCTCCCTCAACTCCGCAACCTTCCCGGAAAGTTGGAAACATGCCGAACTCAGCGCCCTCCTGAAGAAACCCACAGCTGACCCCACCGAACTCAAAAACTATCGCCCGATCTCACTCCTTCCCTTCCCGGCCAAAGTCATCGGGAAAGCTGTCAACAACCAACTCGCCGCATTCCTCGAAACCAACAAATCCCTCGACTCCTCACAATCCGGCTTCAGAGCCAAGCACAGCACCGAAACCGCCCTCATCGCAGCAACAGACGACATTCGGACTCTACTGGACAATGGAGACACAGTCGCCCTCATCCTCCTCGACCTCTCCGCAGCCTTCGACACAGTCTGTCATAACACCCTATTACAGCGCCTCAGAAACATCGGAATCCAAGGAAAAGCACTGGAATGGATCACCTCGTTCCTCACCGGAAGAACCCAGAGAGTCCGCCTTCCACCATTCAAGTCAGAGGCTACTGAAGTCATCTGCGGCGTACCTCAAGGGTCCTCACTCAGTCCCACCCTCTTCAACGTTTACATGAGCCCCCTCGCGACCATCGCACGCCAACATAACCTCAACATAATCTCCTACGCCGACGACACTCAACTGATCCTATCACTCACCAGAGACCCTAACACAGCCAAAACCAACCTACACGAAGGAATTAAAGAAGTAGCCGAATGGATGAAGCACAGCCGTCTGAAACTGAACTCGGACAAAACAGAAGTCCTCATCTTAGGTACCTCCCCCTCCGCCTGGGACGACTCTTGGTGGCCAGAGGCCCTTGGAAAAGCACCCATCCCGACGGACCACGCACGGAACCTGGGCGTCATCCTGGATTCCTCACTCTCGATGAACAGACAAGTCAACGCTGTCTCTTCATCTTGCTTCAACATTCTTCGCATGCTCAAAAAAACATTTCGCTGGATCCCTACCGAAACTAGAAAAACAGTCACCCACGCCCTGGTCACGAGCAGACTGGACTACGGAAACACCCTCTACGCCGGCACCACCGCAAAACTCCAGAAAAAACTACAACGCATCCAGAACGCCTCAGCCAGGCTCATATTAGACATCCCGCGTAAAGAACACATCTCTGATCACCTGAAAAACCTCCACTGGCTCCCCGTCAATAAGAGAATCACTTTCCGGCTCCTAACCCACGCACACAAAGCACTCTACGAAATCGGACCCGAATGCCTCAACACACGACTATCCTTCTACACCCCCTCCCGCCAGCTACGATCCTCCAACCAAGCCCTTGCCACTGTACCTCGCATCAACAAAACCACCATGGGAGGTAGATCCTTCTCCTACCTAGCAGCTAAAAGTTGGAACTCACTTCCCACTCACCTTCGCCTTACCCAGAACCACCTAGCATTCAGAAAGCAACTCAAAACTTGGATATTCGACAAGTAACTCCCCACCCTTCTTCAAGCGCCTTGAGACCCTCTGGGTATGTAGCGCGCTATACAAATATTTTTGACTTGACTTGACTACAGAGAGTGGACCCGGCTCCCCAGGAGTAGCAACATCTAACCAGGACTGGATCCATGTCACCTTCAGAGAGTGGACCTGGCTCCCCAGGGACAGCGCCTAACCAGGACTGCATCCATGCCACCATCAAAGAGTGGACCCGGAGCTGAAGTAGCAACAGTATCTAACCAGGACTGCATCCTTGCAGCTTCAGAGAGTGAACCTGGCTTCACCGGAGCAACAGCACCTAACAATGACACCATCAAAGCCACCTTCAAAGAGTGGACCCTAAGGGCAAACTCCTGTGATGTCATAGCTACCCCTACAGAATGTGCCCCTAACATATTTGTGTCTCTGCCAGCCTCCTGCATGGCCTATCGGACCCATTTAGCAATAGTAGGGGAGGAGACTGCCTTGTGGGGCTTTCTAATGTCAATGACAAGTTATCGTTCCCAAGGGGGAGAGATGTCTTCCGTCAAGCCCTTGTATGCTATGACGCCGTGACATTGTTCTACAGTGGAATCCTTTAATGATCATTTGAGTTTCAGACAGCTGTCGTGAAGGACTGCCGTTTTGATGCTGTGTTCCTTGTGAGCCTTTATACCATTTGAAATAAACTCCTAGAAACGTATTTGGATTGTGTTGGATCTTATTTTTATCTACCACATTGATGCTACACAGTGATTCTATATGCAACTCCCTTTTATAGGTTTTCCACAAGTGGCGCTCCAAAATGAGCTGGGGTCTTTATTCATCCCTGGTAACATTGGTGATTTGGGATAGAGTGGCTGAGAGTAGGAGTTTAACATCCTACCCCTCACCAGTATTCTCACCAGCTTCAGGCAAGCAAGTCTTCCAGGACTGGAGGTTGAGCAGGTGTGTTGCAAAAGGACCAGATATAATCCTGTGAAGATATTAAAAGGCAGTACAAATTATCCAAGACAGAAAGATATCAATACTTGCAGGTAAGGCATTGGGTCTTACACCCACACTTATCAAATGAGGGTCGGTACACTCACTCACTCCTTTTCAAAAATAAATGAACAATGGGGCGCATGATAAACCAGTCATTTCAACTCTTTATAAACACTTGCTGGGTCCCACCTATTTGCACATGCAATTTATATGACTCAAAAACAGTTGGTAACAGGTCCCAATCTATAAAAACAGACCCAGAATGCATCAGGAATCTTTCCACAATGGCGCCCTGTACGTGATAGAAAGGAGGATGCGGATACTGGCTGCTCAGCAGAGGAGGCGGAGACAGGAAAGGATTTTTAAAATCAGACTACCCTTGTTTGAGAAGACAGATGAAGAGATATATGAGCAGCACAGGCTGAGTAGCACTCTGATTCTAGAGCTAATAGCCACATTGAAGCCACAACTAAAAAGCAGAACCCAGCACAGCAATGCAATCCCTACACATGTCCAGGTGTTGGGCAACCTTTTGGCCTCTGGTAGTTACCAAGATGTCATTGCAGTGGCTGGTGATGTGTCGCAGAGTGCGCTTTCATGTTTCTTTCACAATTTTGTAGATGCCATGCTCCACCACATACACCAACATATCTACCTGTCCAGTGATGATGTGGAACAATACAATACAAAAAATGCAATTCTACCGAATAGCAAGATTTCCATAAGTCATCAGGTGCATAGATGGGACCCATGTGCCCATATGTCCTCCATCTTGCATAAAATATGCATTCCCTCAACATTCAAGTTGTCTACAATGCATACAACTTCATCACAGACATTGTGGCCAAATATCCAGGGAGCACCCATTACGCATACATCTTTAGGCACAGTGGCATATAGCAGCGACTAGAAAGAGGGAAATTTGATGAAGGATATCTACTGGTATTGAAATGTCTTGTCCATAGTGATATGAATTGACACATTCATTACTTTCAGCATGTTGTCTCACCCTTATATATGTCTCTCCAGGTGACAGTGGATATGCCCTGTGGCCACAGATACTCACACAGTACCTGTCTCCCAACAACCCACATGAAAGGCGGTACAACATGGCACATAGGCACACTAGGTCTGTGATTGATGGCACATTTGGCCTCCTCAAATCGGGCTTCCGGTGCCTTCACAAGAGTGGTGCAGCCTTGCAGTAAGACTGCATGCAAAATAGTGGCAACTTGCATCATACTCCGCAATTTTGTCTACAGGGGTGGCTTGCCCATATAGGTGTCTGAATCAGACTCGGAGGATGAGGACTCTGGCCCACCTGACCGACAGCGAAGCAAGGGAAGCACAGCAGCAGAGGGGAGAAGGCGCAGGCTCCACATAGACACACATTATTTTGCCAGGTACGTCCTAACCCATTGGCACAATAGCCTCTACAAATGACACTACGAAATGTGAATTTCACAATGAATGTTTCCGTTTATTTTCAGGGCACGCAAAAACCTTGGAGGACAACCTGCCCATCATCCGCATTACATTAAAAAGTATACGTCATGTGGTTACTCCACCCCCACCAAAACAAATATTGGGGCAACTGTATGGCACCTTTGTAGTCACAAGTTATATCTTGTCTCTCTGTCCGGCAGGGGGGGTCTGGCAGGTGGAAAGACAGGCTGGTGGCTGCTGCTACTATGCTGCATATGAGTGTCTGCAGCATAGACACTACTGCGGCTAGACACCTCACTCCTGCTCCTCTAGTGGCAAAAGTGTAGGTTTGTATTGCCACAACTGTAGCTGTTATTTGTTACAGCCCTTGCGCAACGTCACCACTGCAGTAGCCCATCTCAATCTGCAGACCCAGGGTGCATTTTGTGTGTTGGGTGGGCCTGTGCCAGCCTCCCGATTGCCCTAGTCAGTGCCTCCATCCTATGTGCCCGGCTGGGCTCCATGCACATTTGCAGCCCTCTCGCCTCTAACAGCTTGGTACACAGCTGCCCAATAGCCCCTGTAAGGGCATCAACTTTGTCTTCAAGGTGTACCTGGATTAGCCATCTGACGGGTAATGTTATCATAGCCCAGGCTCAGCTTATTGTTAAGGAGCTTTATCTGTTTTTGCTGCAGGCAATGAACCTTTAGTATGGCCTGTTCCAGACCACCAAACACTGCCTGGTTGCCTGCTCCAGCCTGGGAGAGAGTGTTCAGCCTTGCTTGCAGCGTCATGTCTTGTTGGACGCAGCAGCTTGACCCTGGTGACAGGACTGCTTTGGATTGTTGCTGGCTGGTGGGATGCAGGTACATGTATCACTGGAGGCTGCGGTGTAATGGATGCAGCACAAGCCTGGACATTGGAACAACTTGGCTGACTCCATGTAGCCCCATCCTGCCCTTCCTCCAGTTGGCCCTGCTCCTGACCGCCTGCATCATCAGCCCTTTCATCTCCCCCCAGAGGTGTATCTATATGGCCAATAGGAAAATGAATACAGCTAATATGTGAGACACCTTCTCAGTGGTGGCACTATGTTGTTCAGCTCATGTCAGAACTTGACTGCACTGTTAATGTTACTGACTAAGTTGTGACTTTTGGGTCATGTAGGTGGAGCATCTCGTGTATTTGAGGGAGGGTTTGTGACATGCATGTTGAGAGCAGGGTTTTGACTGAAATTATGATATGGTACACATTTCACACTTACCAGGGGGTGGTGGAGGTTGAGATGTGTCGAGGGTCCCAAAGCCAACCACTGCACTCTCTCCAGGGTACACTCCACCATTGCTACTGCTGGTGATGGTTCGGAGACATTGGATGGACCTCCTTCTGTTCCCTGGACATCATACAGCATTTATGCCAGCTTCTCCTTGGCTCTGGAGTACAGGCTATGCTACCTTTTCTTTATATGCTCAATGGACCTGTCAGCCACACCAAGGACACTGATGCACAGCTGGATCAACCTCCAGATTTTTCTTTTGTCAGACTCAGGGATAGTGTGAGATGCACCTCCAAAAAGCTGCTCATGGTTGTTGTAGCATTCTTTACTGAGGATATACAGTTCCTTTTCTGAAAATTCAAAATTGCGCGGACGCTCCCTTGCTGCCTTCTCACTCTGCATGCTGGCCATTTTGGAGTCTGCCAGCAGTGTTGGTCTGTGCTGCTGTACCTTACCATGTGCTCTGACTGCTGATCCTGATCCTCCAGGGACACCACTTCCTGTTTTGGGGTTCTGGGGTCCCCTGCCGTCCCAGGAAGTGCTTCTGCAGTTTTTTAAACTGTGAAAAAAGAGAGGAAGGTAGTCATGAGAAGAAGAGATATGCACTGTTGTTGCTCCTCACCGACCTGTGTGTTGTAGGCGATGGTATGTGTGTTTAAGAAAAGAATAAAACAAGTTAACCATAAAACTGGAAGTTATCAGGAAAAATGCTGAATCAGTCGTAGGTTTAGACTTTCAAAGCATGAGTGGTATCAGGTAGTGAAATGCATACTGTACACTTTCATCACATGAGCCCAACCTCTTCATACACAATTATAAAACTGTACTTAGTTTTGTCTGCAAAGACTAGTTCTACAGCAAGACAAGATCAGGTGGCAGCCTACACCCGGACCAGCTGGTGGCCCCACACACTGACCATACAAGGATAAATGTTGCACCTGTTTCAAGGAGGGAAACAAATTGTCACTAAGGCTGTGTGTTGGACTGGCGTCTTTGGCATGGCTTTTCCCCCTTACTTTTCGCCTTCAACCCTCCTGTTTTGCTGACTAGCCGCCTGATTCATCAAAGTACCATTTTGCGAGGCTCTAATAGCGATTCATAAGGAATCGCTATTTGAGACTCGCAAAACGGTATTCATGTAGGAATAGCAAAATAAAATGCGATTCCTACACATTCCTTATTTGCGATTAGCAAATTGCTAATCGCAAATAAGGAAAAACTCCCCATTCATTCCTATGGGCCTACAGGCCCATAGGAATGAATGGGGAGTATTCCTTATTTGCGATTAGCAATTTGCTAATCGCAAATAAAATAGCGATTTGAAGGGTGCCAGGGGTGTCCAAAGGACACCCTGTAGCACCCCTCAAATGCACATTTGAACAGGTGTTGCGCACACACATGTCCAGAGGACATGTGTGTGTGTAACATGCAAATGAAAAAAATTCACTAAAGTGCTTTTTACTCTTTTTTCGCAATTTACCACCAAGTCAGACTTGGTGGTAAATTGCAACCAAATATTGCGAATTCGCAATTTCTAATTTTTTGATGAATTGGATTTAAGGAATCTCTATTAGAGATTCCTTAAATCCAATTCCTCGCAAATATGCGATTTCGGTAATAGCGATTTTTGCATTTGGGATGATGAATCCCAAATGCAAAAATCGCACTCGCAAACGGCCAGATTCTCAGAATCTGGGCATTTGCGAGCGCCATTCATGTTGATGAATATGGCCGTAGGTTTTTACTGGGCATCGGACTCTGCACAATTTACAATGGCTAACCAGTGCTAAAGTGCTTGTGCTCTCTCCTCAGGCCCGCCATTGCAGCCTGTGTGTGCAGTTTTAAAACTGCCACTTTGACCTCGCAAAGAAACCTTTTCCCTAGCCCAAGCCATCCCTTTTAGTACATATAAATCACCCCTCGTGTAGGCCCTGGACAGTCAGAGGGTCGGGTACAGAATATTTGAAAAGTTGGACATGCACGTTTAAGTATACATATCCTGATAGTGAAAAACTCTTCCATTCGTTTTTCACTACTGCAAGACCAACCTCTCCCATAAGATAAAATCGGAGTTACCTTATTACATTTAATAATCTATAACTTCCTAATGGGAACAGAAACCAGTTCAAGTTTGGTATCTTTGGAATTTTATTTAAAAATACTCTCTTATGGCAAAGTCAGATTTTAAATTACAATTTTTAAAAAGCCTCTTTTAGAAAATAGGCATTTTCTTGCCCTCCTATCCTGCCAGTGATAGCCCATCCAGGCACACCTAAGCTCTCTATTGTGTGTTGCTCTCTAGAAGAAATACACAAAGCCCAACGGTCAGCTACACCCAGTCATGTGACAGAGAGACAGGCTGCAGGCACTAAATGGCTGTATGTCCAGGTAGCTGAAGTGCTCTGTCTCCCATCGTAATCCCAGCTGCGGAAGGCGCTCCCGGGGGAGGTCAGAGGGAAGATCAGTGATTTATGCTTATTGAGCAACAACCCAGAGTGGGCGCTGAATTCCTCCAATACACAAAAAAGCTCAGGGATGGCATCCTTGGGCGAGGAGACATAAAACAGGGCGTCATCAGCATATAACGATACAGCATGAGGCTCACCGCACCAGGTCTCTGCGTGCCCAAATTGCCAGGGACTCAATTGCCAGAGCAGATCATAGCTGTGACAAATCCCAGCCCTTGCGCATACCCCTTTCCATTCGCCACTCCTCCAACCTACTGTGTGCCACCCGGACCCTGGCACTCGCCGTTGTATATAATATCTGGACCCAGCGGCGAAACCGTGGTCCAAAGCCAACAACCTTCAGTATCTCCAGCAGATATCCCCAATCGACCGAGTTGAAGGCCTTCTCTAGATCTATAGACGCTGGAGCTAGTTCCTCATCTTCTATTTCACACTTCATGAAAAATGTGTGTCAGATTTCCCTGTGTTTATACCCTTGATGGTATAAACAAGCACGGATCTCCATGGACCAGGTGGGCCATGTGTGGGGCCAGTCCAGCTGCCAAGGTCTTTCACAGAATTTTAATGTCAGAGTTGATCACTGTGAGGGGGACAATACGCCGCAAGGTCCCGGTCGTTACCCCTGGTTTTAGGAGCATAGCAGTCTCCAATTACCACATGTCCAAGGGCAGAAGTCCCCGTTCGAAAGCCTCCTAATACACCTGCATCAGTGGCTGCGCCAGCTGGCCCAAGTACACCTGTAGCAATGCCAACGGGAAACCATCTGCCCCCAGAGCCTTAGTCCCCGGCATGGCCCACAGTTCCTCTTGGATCTCCTCAAATGTGATTTTGGCATCCAGTTCCTCTACTCTTGTAGGTGACAATTGCATTAAGGTCAAATCCCTGAGGAAGGGGGCATAGAGGTCTGCGTGTACCACTTGGTCAGCTGTATAGACTACCTGCAGGTGTCGCGGGAATACCTCCAGTATTCCCGCTCTGGTATGTACTAAGTTTCGTACCTCATCCGTCAAGCTGGCTGTCGGTGGAGCGGCCTGCTCTTTTTGCAGGATCCCGACCTGTAATCACCCTGATTTGTCCCCTTTGGCATGAATGTATACTTGTCTAGTCTGTCCCAGATATTTACTTTTTGCAAGCGCAGCCTCCTCTCCCTATCTCACATGTCAGGGTCAGCCGGGTCCCCTGCCTGGGCCTCTGCTAGGAAGTCTTCCTCCTTACGAGCTCCTCTTGCAACTGTCATCGCACACTGCATACCAATCCTATGCTAACTCCACATGCCACTGGCTTGAGAGCCTCCCATTCAGTTTACAACCAGGTAATCAGTTACGACCTTCGACAGGGCAGTTCTCCCGGCCTGGTCCTCAAGCAGATCCGGGAGAAACCTCCATCTCCTCGGGCCCAGTACAGGAGACCCCTACTTCACTACGCATCGCACTGGGAATAATCGGAAAAAAAGCCAGCCAAGTGTGTTACCACTGCATCAGAGAAGGCCGGCATGCCAGAGACCAGCACTCTGTCCAGTCTACTATGAGTGCTGTGGGTGAGTGAATAGCATGTGTAAAATGAGAGTGCGGGGTAACCCTCCCGCCAGATGTCCCAAACGCCCAACTCATGCATGACATCCCGGAGCTTTTGTGTCATTTTAGGTTTTGTTACAGGTTTGGGGAGGTGTCTATCTAAATTTAGGTCTAGAACACAGTTAAAGTCCCTCAACCATATGAATGCAGTATCATGTTAATTAGCTATTAGGTCCTGGATGACTTGGAAGAACATGGGATCTTCAGTGTTTGAGGCATACGTGTTCAAGATGGTGATCTCTCTACCATCCACAATGCCCCGGAGAAGGACAAAATGGCCATTTGCGTCTAACTCACTGTACGTGGGGGTGAATCCCTGGAGCCCCCCATATCATCATCCCCTGGCATAACTGTAGAAAGAGGAGTGATGCATTTGACGACCCTGGCTGCACTGTCTTCATCTACGTGTGTTTCTTGGAGTCACGCTATGGATACATGATGGCGTTTCAGGATAGTTAACACTCTATGCCTCTTAATGCAAGTCCCTAAACCCCGAACATTCCAGCTCAAGAATCTAAACTCGGTACCCATAGCAGAATGGCCTCTTACTTGTTTCTACCGCTAACCCTTGCCCGCCCATTGCCAACATGCCATGGCGCACACTTTTGTAACAAACTGTAACAAGAAAACTACCAAGAACAAGACCCCAGCCCCCTCCCATGGACATTGTAGGAGCATCTGTGCTACTGCTAATGCTTACCTCTAAATCGTGCCAGGACATATGGCCCTAAGTTGCCCAACTGGGGCCATAACTCTCTCCCACCACAAGGTGGATTGTCCGGACCCACCTTCCCCAAAACACAGTATCAGCCCAGGTTATATATCGGCTCCCTTATGGCGCAGTCCCACTACCCAGCTCCGGAGGCTCTACTTCTTGCACTTCTGGGACTACTTTGTTGGCGGCTTGTACACACACTAGGCCCCACATCTCCACCCCATGCATGCTGTGCAGGCACACATTTTACTTAGCATGTTATGTCCCGCTTGAGCTCTGAAGCCGGCCATATGACTCTTAGTCTCTTCCACTTCAGCCTCCGCATCCTACAGTGTCTCTGGTTCCATATCAGCTTTCTGATCCAGCAGCTGTGACAGTTTCTCCGCACTCAGAGTACTGACTCCCCCATAGTGCCTGAGCCCCCTGGTACAATGACCCTAAATCGATAGTGCAGTTGCTCTTTGTTTCAGATCTGGTTCTGAGGCTGGGATCCCCACACTATTCCCCTTGCACTGTGCTCCTTTACCTGGGCGGGTGCCCTACTGCTCCCACGGTGGGATTGCGTCTCCACAGGAGATTCAAAGAAGTGAGCCTTGCCTTGATCCAGCACCTTGGGCTTTGCAGGGGTATAAGAACATATATTGAAGGTGCATATCCCATAACTTTTGCTTGACCCCAAGGAACGTTTTTCTCAGTTCCTCCACTTGTTTTGTGTAGTCCGGATATATTATTTTGTTATTCTCATAACTGACAGTGAGCTGTTCTCTGGCCGCCCACAGTTTACAGTCCTCATAGTTCAGCACTTTTGCTATACATGCGTCACGTTGCCACGGACCTCCACCCGTGCACAGCCTCAAGAGCGCCTCTACCGGGAGACCACCAGTCCCCCATAGACCCCACATCACCACCACCAATAATCCCAGGGAGACGCACAGGGCCCATGTCATGGGGGAGGTCGCCCACAACCTCGGTCTCCTCCTCAGTATAGCAGGACCTTTGGGCGTCGGGCGAACCCTAGCCGTTGTCCCTGGTTAACCTTGTGTAGTCGGCGATCCGGCTATGGGCCTCCCAGGTCGCCGCGGTGCCCAGCGCATGAAGGTCTCTTATTATAGTGGGCCAACCCTATCATAGTCTTCTGCCGCCAGGCGCCAGCCGCATCTCTTCTCAGCCGGAGTGCATTTTCCTGGACCTCTGTTGTGCAGGGATGGGGCGGGAGCCAGAGCCCACCAAGCTCCAGTTCCCAGGCAGTCACCAGACAGCCAGCAGGTCTCCGAGACCACGGGCCCTCCGGTCCAATGCCGCTGCCCAGGCCGGCCCCCGGCACAGGGCCTGATTGAACCACCAACCTCTCACTCTGCCCTGTGGGCCAAGCAATCGAGGTGAGTCCGCTGAGGAAGCCCGTAAGTCTGCCTAATTTCTAGTGTCTTTTGGGCTGTTTTTCAGATCCGAACAACAGGATTGTGCAGGATTACTAGGCAAGCCGACCGGGAGCTATGAAGCTCACATCCTAGTGGCCATGTTGCTTGGCCACGCCTCCACCCTTCAAGCTTTAAGTGCTTTGAGACCCATGGAAGGGGCTAGGCTCATGTACAAAAGGTTGAGAATCTAACAAGTCTATGGTTGGGCCACTTGGTGAGATGATTGTGTTTTATTAGTGTGGATAAAGTGGGTTCCTGCTTGGGCTGGCTTAGCCACTATTGCACAACTCAATTGGCTGCTGCAGCTTTATGATTGGTGTTCATAGGGTCAGAGTGTTTGAACAAAACATTGAAAAAAAAATATTGCAATTCAAAAATATTGTGGTAAGAATATCAGGATGTCGAAAATATCATTGATAGTTAAGATTGTCGTAATAAAGATTGTAGACTGTGATGCAAGAGGGGATGCATATGTATTGCCAATCATTGGTTAAAGTGATGCTGTACTTTATTGCTGACGTATGTTTAATAAAAAGAATTTAAAAATACATAGATATCAGACCAGAATATCGTAGGTAAGAATATCATTTTAAGTGCTGTTTTATTGATTTAGAAAATATTGTATGTAATATGTGTGGTGTGGCTCACTGGTTAGAGGCGGCAGACCCGGAAGCAGAGAACGGCCCGGGACCAGGTTTCAATTCCCGACGCGGCAGGGTCGTGGACCAGGGTCAGCGGACTCGATAATTCTTGCCTCAGTGCCTACTCTAACCAGGGATCACACTCGGCAACTCTGGGCATTAGCTTGCCTCATCTCTTCAACGGCCCCCCACATTCGCCGGGGATGCCTGGTTTCACCTTGGAGATACCCAGTAGGGACCATCTCACAGGGATAGCCAGGACGGGTACCCCAGCGGTCTACAGCGCCACGACGCCTCAGGGCAGCAGTGTGCTTTACAAGACCACATACATTATATTACATTACAATATCGTTTGAGTGTTCTTTTGTATGTAATTTATTGTAGTGTGTTTGATAATGTTTGTTTAATAAAAAAGTATGTATGCTTTTAGATAATTTATTAATTAAATTGCTGAATTTGTATTTTTCGATTTTTTTATCGAAAAATAATGGATGCCATTTTTTTTTTGCAACGTGATATTGTTTTTTTGTGGGATAAGGGCGGGGAGAATAATAACGTGGATAATTTAATTTCAATGTAATGTTCATTATTTGAATATATGCAGTAGTAACATTTTAATAAATAATAGTTTATAATAATTTTAGATTATGTTAATTTTATTACATTTGAAAAATATTTCATTGTTAACACATTTATGAAATATAAAATTACATAAAAAGTTAATTTAATTCTGTGGAAAAATGTAATTTATTTTTAAATAAAAAATTTAATTTACATTTTAAAAAATATGCAAAATGTCATCAAAATTAAAATATTTTTAAAATATATTTTTAAAATTATAATTTAATGTCTTTGTGAAGGATGACACATGCATCTCAAATCAAAGTTGTTTTTTTTTAATGTACATGGGATAAACGAGATAGGGAATTGAAATCTTCCTCCGACAGCTCAACTGACACAGAAGCACACACCGGTCCAAAGACATCTTTACCTTTTCACAAGGCTCTTACTTTTTTGGGGGCTTCTGTCCAATTACATCCCCTTAATCCCTCTATTGTCTACTTTTCAACTCATCTCTTGCCCTACCTATTACCTACTCTTGCTGCTTAGCCCACTCCTATACCCACTTCACCACTGCATTATCTCCTGTACACCTCTAATCTCTCACCAACCATCTTACCTCCTCTCTCTTGGATTCTGCCACTCCTACGTCAATCTTTCCTCTCAATGCTCTAACCCTTTCCTCTCATCCTTCCACCCAGTCACTTACCACATTTTGCCTCAACTTTTTTCACAGGTTTTGCCACCTTTTCATCAATCTCTCCCTTTCCCTAGCCTCTTCTTGCTGGTTCTGTCCCTCTTATATCCACATCTCTCCTCTATACCTTGCTCTTGGCCACTTTTCTTCCCCTAGTTTCTTACCTTGTTTAAGCTGTTCTTTTCCTGTACATCCACCTCTCCCCTTCCACTCTCCAAAATGGTGTGCATAGATTCTGCCCCTCCTAACATTACTCTTCATAGCATCCTATTAGAATTAAGTAAGCCACTGAAAGCTCAATCCAGAGCCCTGGCTCTGCTCACCTCGTAGTCCTCTTGGAACCTCAAGCCAAAAATTAGCCGGACTATCAAATTCAATAACGGACTTAAACTGTTTAAACACTACGTGCCCATCCCACTAACAGCCAGTCACACTACATTTCCCAAAATGCATCATTCAAACATAATCAAACCCCAACTCTCCGGTACTCGATAAACGCAACATAATCAATGCTGAAAATTCCCAATAGTACACAACCCTAAGTGATATGAACAGTTTCAAATTACATCATGATTAGATCAATCCTTTGATGTCGGCATATTAACTAACGACAATCCAAACACATTGATCTCCCTGCGAGGAATGATGTTGGCAGTCAATCGTATCTAACAACTTGACTCCTTCTTTACTAATTATAATTCACATGGTCACTTTCCCCATTTTATCTTTACATACTTTCCTTTGAACTGTTCATACTACGTGTTCACTCCAGGGTGCAGATTCACCGTGGGAGGCGGGAAAATCGTTCAGATGTAGACAAGGGGTGGTGAAATGCACACCTGTGTACTCCATGTTATTCAAGCTTAAGCATCTTCAAAACTGTAGTGGTGTGCACCCTTGCTCTGCGCTCCACCCAACTGCGCTGCAGTATCAATGAACTCGAACAAACCTGCTCGGTTCCAATCAAACTGCACAGCCAATCCAAAAACTGAATGAATCAAATTAATTAAATTGTTCAGCTCATCTTCTAGTTTAATCCATGCTTACTCCTTATATCTTTTCCATGTTTCTTTTGTTCCATATTCTCTTCAATTCATTTGATTTATTCCATAACCATGTCAAGATTTTCACGAAAGCGAGAAGGAAGCCAAACTTTCATATGACATGTCTTTAAAATAACCCAATGCATTTCGGGAAGCCATCTTCCCTTCGTCAGGGGTATCTACAATAAAAAAATAATGAAAACATTCACAGATCCTGCCAACAGCATCCAACAGTACAATCATACGTTAAACATAAACTTGACTTTGTTTACTTTGCTGATGTACTCATGAATATTATATGAACCCCCATATGACTGGCCTTGATGCGTTTATTAATAATGATATTAACAAAAGCTGTTGATTCTATCCACATCCTCCCATTGGGAACTTCTATGTCGCAGTGAACTCTTCCCCGCCTGAGCTTTCAACATTACATCCTGTCCCCCCTTTCTTGAGGGCATATTATCAAGAAACGGCGTTAAAAGTATAGAAGCCCATGTTCTGGTGTGAACATGGGATACTATTGGAATTTTCAGCGGCATATCAAGCCCATTAGCGCTGGTTTAGCAGCAGTTTCCTGCAGCTAAAGTGGCGATAATTTTAACACCGTTCTTGATCATATGCGCCTTGTTTAGTTAAGCGAGGTGAGCTTACCATGACATGTATATTATCTTCCAAATTAGAGACCCGAATTCACATGCATCACTGTACATTCGCAAAATTACCGTCCATTCCAGGTCCTCATGATTCCTGCACCATAGCGCACCGCAGCAGGGACTAAACACGCTGGTTTATAAGCCTTCTTCATGATAGACGCCCCTCCACTTTCCCCGCAGGTGATCTGCCATGTTTAGGGGCAAGGAAACAGCTGTGTGTGTCAAAGGTACTGGACCTGATGCAGAAGGTAAAAGTCAACTGTTGAGGTACGATTGGAATGAGGATAGACCCGCCTCTGGAGGTGCCTTTTGTTCTGAGTCATCCTTGGTTACCAAGGACAGGGGAGTTGCTGCCCACTCATCTTCAAGTGACTCATTCCGGGAGTCTTCCACCCATGCATGGTAATGTCTTCCAAGTTTACCTCTCTTGGGGGCATATTATCAAGCGGTAGCGATAATTATCGCTTGCTGCTATTAGCGAAAAATTATTTATCAACGGCTATCGCTGGCAATTATCGCCATGCTATCGCTGTATTGATAACACATAGCACAATGGCGATAATTTTCCAGCAATAGCGGTGTTTTCCATGGACCAGCGATGTTCCATGGAAAACAGCGATAACCTTGCTGATACCCTGTGGTCGTATCAGCATAATCCATCCCCATTGTTAGTATAGGTAAGTCAGCATTTTAGCAGGCGTTCGTTTTTGTCAAAAAACACGGGTTTCGCCAAAAACTAACGTCTGCTAAAATGCGTGGGCCTTCTTGTAAATATTACGATATACACTCAGCAATATTTTACAAGGTGGTCTGTCAGGGGTACGCCCAGTGACGCCCACTTTGCATCTCATTAGAGATGCAAAGCGAGCATCGTGAAAACGAATGCTAAAATGCGCTAATGCATGTTAGCGCCACCTTGTAAATAGGGCGATAAAAATATTGCTGCTTTAGCGGCAAAAAGTGCAGCTAAAGCGGCGATACTGCCCTTGTTAATATTCCCTCTGGTTGTTCGAATTCCAAAGTTACAGAGGAGGAGAGTTGTGTGGGTCGAGGTAATTGTGGTGACACCAAAGGTAGGGAGTTCACTAAAGCTGGTAGGGCATGCATCAAACCCAAGCATTTGGAGGATTATGTCACACACATTTATCGACCTTTTTTATTTTTTATTTTTTTATTTATTTATTGATTTTTGTCAATTATAGAAACACCATAAACTTAAATGGTATCGCATTCATAACTGTCCAGAAACTGTCCCCCTCCCTGTCACCCCAACCTCCCCCAAACTGTTACATATAGAGTGTCTAAGCAATGAGATACGTACATACAGCATAGGAACATCATACATTGAAAGCAGGTAAAAAAAAAAAAGATAAACAATATACCAATGGCCTGGAATTCGACATGCAGCAAGGTCACGAGTAGTCCACCACAACATACCATAGTGCTGGAAAACATTCCCACCATGAATCTGTGCAGATGACAGACCTGAAGCCTGGACATGATGCCTGCATAAGCATATTCTGATAAAGTCATTCTGAGTCCGGGCAAGTTAGCAAGTATGCAGTGAGCGGGGCCCAAAAGTCCTTTGGGCGCGATTTTTCAGGAAGTTCCTCCTCATAGGTTTGTAACTGAGCTTTACAGTACAATAGGTCCCTGAGCCACCTCTTTTTGCTCGGAGAAGCCTTTGCCCCCCAGCATTGCGCCACGGCTCTCTTCGCAAACAGGGTAGACAGTGCAACTATTCGCCTGTTACAGGGCTTGAAACATTTTACGTATCCTAACAGAGTTCTGGAGTGCAGTGTACCGGTTCCTGAATAACCCCTGTTAGCATCCTTGCCACTTCTTTCCAGAAAGCGGACTCTCGACCACACTGCCATGCCACGTGCATAAAATCAGCATCGACCATCCCGCATCTCACACAGTTAGCATTCTCTCGCAATCCGTATCGAAAGACCTGTAGTGGGGTGTAATACAGTTGGTGGAGGAACTTAAAATGTATTATTCTTAGGTTGCAATTGGCTGTCAGACAGCCAGTAAGCGTACAGCAGGCAGGCCACACATCCAGGGTGAAAGCATCTCCCAGAGTTCCCTGCTACTTAAAAAAAGAGGGATTATCTTGCTGGTCTCGTTCGCGCAGCGATGCGTTAAGCAGGGGTCTCCAAACCGGTCCTGGAGGGCCGGATCCATGCCAGATTTTTAAAATACCTACATGTATCTCAATGGGGATATCCAAAAAATCTGGCATGGATCCGGCCCTCCAGGACCGGTTTGGAGACCCCTGTGATTAGACCCTGCCGTTCTTCACTCACCAGCATCGCTTGTAGGACGCCCAAAGTAGTGGGTTCAGTCGGATAGTCTGGGTATGCAGTCTTTACAGCCAGTCGCACTCGCAAATATGTAAAGCCAAATATAAACCCCCTGTTTACCCCTATCTGTGCCTTCTGCAGGGATTTGAAGTGACCCTTCTCATATAGATCCCCTAGCTGTGGGATTCCCGCCCCCATCAAGTCACCCAGGGCGTGCCTTTCTTGCGCAGTTGATATGTCTGGATGTGACGCCAGGGGCAATGACGGGGCATAGAGGTAGGTTAGTTGAGCCCTTTCTGCAAGTTGCTGCCAAGCCCATGCCGTGCAAAGGACAGGGTTAACCTCCGTCCTGGGACCACCCGTGCCACCCGACAGGGTCGCAGTCTGCACCGCCATCGGGAGCACCGCATCCGCCTCATTTATCGACCTTAATATTTATTTCCTTGATGTTACATATTCTGTTCTGACACTATTGTGGTATTTGTTATCTAGTTTTCTTTTTGTTTTTTAATTTCTTTTTGCATACTAATGTTCTGTAACCCACCTGCTGTTTTTGGGTAATTTTGTTGGGAAGTGTTATGTTGTAAGTTTGTGCCAGCTTATGATCTCGCGGTGTTCCGACGCTTATGTCCTCTTGCACTGTGGAATCCTGTGAGGTCAGGAGAAGACAGAGCATCGTTGGAAGAGGAGTGTCCTGCTGGTTCTCCTCGACGCTATACTTGAGTTTGAGCATTAACCCTTTGACCGCGGTGGGAATTTTGTGCGGTGCGGGTGATTTATGGTTTGGAGGGCCCCCGGCCGTCATTCGCACACGCCCACCGTGATGCACGCAAGGGGTTAAAGAGAAGACACTGAAACTACCACTGTCTCCTGGGTCTTCATCTCAACACCCTGCTGGGTGTAGTGTTGCATGCTGAACCAAAGTAACTCCACACAAACCTCCCTTGAGAAGCCGTTTGACTGCTCCCCATTACTACCACTGAGAGTCAAATGCTGAGAGGGCTGTACTTGGACCAGCAGTAGTAGGACAGGCCCTGGGACAGTAAAGACAAAGGACCCTCACCACATGAGTGTGGCTCAATGGCCCTTTCCTGCCCAGTTGCCTCCCAAACGGGATTTGAGAGACACAGATACAGCTGTCTCTAATTTATTGGGGTGAAAATGCCCCCAAACCCTCCTGTTCATGAAGAGAAGGAGGCAGTGTAGAGTATAGTAAGTTATTTGTACCTTCTTTTATGTTTATTACCTTTATGATGTTGTAACTCGTTCCACGGCGCACACTTTTGAAGAGTGTGTTTCTCTCCAAACTGCATCGCTCGTGGAGAATGTGGCTACATCAACTCCAACTGCTGAACATCTCATTCAGCAGTTGGACACTTGAGACTTCAGATGCGCTCCTCTATTTATATCATCTTACTTGGAAAGAAACCTTCGATTTGGATTTAAAGACCCATTTTGCTGAAGTTACTTATTTTATACAAAACGCTTCACTTCACATTTGGCGACGAGGGTTAAGAGGCATCTTTACTATTTTTGTGCAAACAGAAATTTGGAAAACTTAAATGAGAAGGCGCTCATCTCATCTGGAAAAGTCTTCCGTCTTTTTCTTCGAAAGTACTGACGATCTGGAGCATTGTTTGACATGGCGGTGGATTTTTATTAGTTTCTTTATTTTTGGTCTGCCTCATTGGTCTTGGCTCATGTCATTCATGACATGTGAAGCAACGTCAGAGTGACGAGTCGAAGGGAGCGTCATCACGTTGTTACACGCTCTGGCGGCCATTTTAAATCCACGCAAATTGTTGTTACCATAACAACAGCTTTGAAACACGGAGTTTGCTCGTTTTATCTTATTTTTAGATTGTCGCTTGGTCGAAGCATTGAAATAAAGGTATTGTTTCATTTAAACTTGAAATACATTGAGAAATCCTACTTTATTTTTAAAATAGTGAAGGATTGTACTTCTACACTTGGGCTTTAAAAGAAAGCTTACAACAAAAAGGATTTGTTACATATTTAATTTGACTTTGCGATTTTATCTGCAAGGAAGATTATTTTTTTTAAATGGCCTCTAATCAACAGATTTTTTATTTAGAACATTTTCTTCCCACACCTGGGAAACCAAAGGAGGCATGGAAACTGTGGTATAAAAATTTTGAAAACTACCTGGTGGCAATTGGTGCTGATGAATACTCTTCAAAAAAGAAACTTGAGATTTTGTATAGCCATTTAGGTACTGCTGGTAGAGAAATTTTTAATAATCTACCAATTTCACAGCCTCCTCCTGGTAACGGGGAGGGTTGGAACGAATTCAAAGATGCAGTTTTGAGACTCAACATATTTTTTTTAGAACAGCCTAGCGTTATGTTGGAACGTTTCAACTTCATGAAAAGAAGGCAAGAACAAAATGAATCTGTCAAAGAATTCATATCTGCATTAAGAAACTTGGCTGCGGAATGTAATTTTGGTCCATATTTAGATACTGTTCTCAGGGACCAATTTGTGTATAAATGCTTTCACAAGAAAATTCAGGAGAAAATCCTGAGTTGTCGTGATCCTTCCCTATCTGAAGTGATAGATATGGCAAAGAGTGTGGAGAGGTCTATTGTTTCATCCCGGTGTATCACTGATGGAAATGTCTCTCATGCACATGGTGAAATGCAGGTCAATGCTGTTTATTCTAAGAACAAAGCCATGAAACCTTTTCAAAAGAAGGCTGGCTCATTCTGTTACAGGTGTGGCTCTAAGGCACATCTCAGCAATAGCCCAGTTTGTCCAGCCTTGGGCAAAAAACCCTTTCATCCAGAATTCATAGGAATTGTTCTTTTCCTTCACGTTTGAAAGATTATTATTTATCTTAAAATTATTGTACCTATGTTAACTTTATACTTTTCATTTTGTGTAAAGGGGGAGAAGATGTAGAGTATAGTAAGTTATTTATACCTTCTTTTATGTTTATTACCTTTATGATGTTGTAACTCGTTCCACGGAATGCACTTTTGAAGAGTGTGTTTCTCTTCAAAAGTGCATCGCTCGTGGAGAATGTGGCTACATCAACTCCAACTGCTGAATATCTCATTCAGCAGTTGGACACTTGAGACTTCAGACGCGCTCCTGTATTTATGCCATCTTACTTGGAAATAAACCTTCGATTTGGATTTAAAGACCCTTCTGCTGAAGTTACTTATTTTATACAAAACCCTTCACTTCACAGGCAGTGTTTCTATGCTCAGTCGTGTGCAATATGGGACTGTTACAAAATGTTTTAGTGCTGCTTTTAGACCCTGACCCAGCCCTGTTCTTGACCTCTAATTTAAAAGAGCATGAAGAAATAGTGGAAGTGCAATTTCCAGATTATGACAAGCGCATTTTTTTCCACAATTTCCTTTTGCTGAGATTGCAGTGTGCAGGTTTTTTTCATCTTCGAATTTCGTCTTGTTCTGTAAAAATGCGCTGTAACTCTGATTTCCACCACTGTGAAACCGCGAAAATGTAACAGACATCAGGAATACACTGTATTTCCCAAGATGACTACTTATCTAATACTATACGGAAAACTTGTGTCCATTTTTTCTCACGTTTCTTGTAGTGTGAGGAAATTAGGGTAAATTTATCTACACTATCAACAGCTTTAAGACAGACTTCCCACTGCTGGAGTGGGATTGGAGACACTGACAAATGTGGTTGGTTAGGTTAAAGAACCCTTCTGGTTTACCTTCTCAAATTAAACTTCAAAACATACTGTGGCAACCCGAAAAGGACACTCAAAATCAAAAAATTATGAAAGTTGGTGATGCAGGATTATGCAGAAAAGGAAGCAAGGAACCCTGGGTAGTTCCCAAGTTTAGGTGGAGAGCAGCTCCTGTATACAGGGTCCTACAACACCAAGGACACTCTGAATCTGCTCACCTTAAATGTCTGGATGCAGGAATAGATAACGAGAAGTGGATGTGTTACTTTGTTCTAGACTAGCTTTTTAAATGCGTTTCTGGAAGTTGTCAAAGTGATGCTGCATAAAGTACCATCAGTTTTGCTTTATTTAGTTTTTGGTTACAACAAGGACAAGCATTGGCATAGCCAATAAGTCACGCCTTTGGGACCTTGTAAGTAAAAATAAACTGAAGTATAGACTTTACATTTACATTTACTTCGTATTTAGGATACAGTAAACGGAAATGTGAAGTCTTACACTTCTGGTTTTTTTTTTTACTTACAAGGTCCCAAAGGCGAGACCTATTGGCTATGCCAATGCTTGTTTTTCGTTTTGATTGGTTAACTTGCATACCTCCAGATGTTCTATGGTTTTGAAATGTTTCAAATTCTTCACTTTCAAAATGACAGTCACAGCACAGAACAGGGTATAGATCTTGGCTCAGGAGTGTCTCGAGCTCTAATGGTAGATATGTGTGATCTTGGTGCCCTGTTGTTAGTGTAACTGTCACCATGCTTAAAGACAATCGACCAGGAAGATAAAGGCGGAAATAAGAAAGCAGCCACTGTACTTCAAAGGACACAAAATGTATTAACTTTCCATTTGTGCATGCCCTTCCACTTTACCTAACTATGCCCAAGCAGATTTGAAACAACCTAGTGTTGTCCACACCAAGACCCCGTTATAGAAGCAGTGCCACTGGAATTAAGTGATTGGGCAGCGTTTTTCACATAATTATACATTTGCCACATAATCCATAATTTTCAGATTAAAAAATAATAATAATTCTACTTCAAAAGGTTGAAAAGTTACAAAACGTAGCAGCATGTGTTGCCGCGCATTGGAAAGCCCTTTGCAAAGATTATCTGGCAACCTTTCTGAAGCTCGACGCAGGATTTGGCTGTTAAACTAGTACTAATGAAGTGCAACCAATGCCCAGACAGTATCAACAAGTGTAAAAGTGACAAAATAATGAAGTAATACTAACACAAAATGCGCCACATAACACAGAGCTCAGATCAGACTGTCCTTCCATTGTTATGCCATTCTGAAGTTGTTGGACATTGCACGAGATCTCAATCTGTGAAGAATGTGTGCAGTCTGAGTGGATTAAGAATATGTACATCTAGTGCTTAACATGCGTAACCGCATATGCTCTTGTCTGGAATAAAAAGAGCCCTATTCCAACACAGGGGTTTTATTTGGGCTAGACATGAAGACTGTGGAAAATATAGGCAAAATTGTTTTCTTTGGCTCTTGTCAAACTCACACTAAATTTACTAGTGACTAGATAATTACGAACAGGTCAAGATGTGGACACTTTACACAGTGATGAATACAAAAAAAAAATCAGAAGCGTGCAAGTAAACAACAGTCACATTATGACCAAAAAGCCAAGGATAGGGCGGGGAATTCAATCAATCAATCAATCAATCAATCAAAGCATTTGTAGAGCGTGCTACTCGTACGTGAGGGTCCCAAGGCGCTGAAGGGAGAGGGGGGGTGCTGCTACTGCTCGAATAGCCTGGTCTTGAGGTGTTTCCTGAAGGTGAAGTGGTCCTGGGTCAGTCGTAGGTGGGCGGGGAGGGAGTTCCACGTCTTGGCAGCCAGGTAAGAGAATGATCTTCCTCCGGTGGTGGTTCTGCGAATCCGTGGGACAGCGGCGAGGGCGAGGCTGGCGGGGCAGAGCTGCGGGTTGGCGCATAGAAATTGAGGCGGTTGTTGAGGTATTCTGGGCCCATGTTGTGGAGGGCTTTGTGTGCGTGGGTGAGGAGCCTGAACGTGATCCTCTTGTTGACGGGGAGCCAGTGCAGGTCTCTCAGGTGGGCAGAGATGTGGCTGTGGCAAGGGATGTCGAGGACGAGGTGCGCCGATTCGTTCTGTATGCGCTGAAGTCTTTTCTGTAGTTTGGCAGTCGTTCCAGCGTAGAGGGCGTTCCCGTAGTCAAGTCGGCTGGTGACGAGGGCATGGGTGACCACCTTTCTGGTTCCGGTGGGGTTCCACCGGAAGATCTTTCGGAGAATGCGCAGGGTGTTGAAGCATGTGAATGAGATGGCGTTGACCTGCTTGGTCATCGTGAGGGAAGAGTCCAGGAAGAATCCCAGGTTGCATGCGTGGTTTGTGGGTGTCGGTGCGGTGCCCAGCGCTGTGGGCCACCAGGAGTCGTCCCAGGCGGATGGGATTTGGTCCTAGGATGAGGACCTCCGTCTTGTCTGAGTTCAGTTTGAGACGGCTGAGTTTCATCCATCCCGCGATGTCTCTCATTCCTTCCTGGAGGCTGATTCTGGCGGTGGAGGGGTCATTGGTGAGGGAAAGAATCAGCTGGGTGTCGTCAGCGTAGGAGATGATGTTGAGGTTTTGTTTGCGTGCGATGGCAGCGAGAGGGCTCATGTAGATGTTGAAGAGGGTAGGGCTGAGCGAGGAGGCTTGGGGTACGGCGCAGATGATTTTGGTGGCCGCGGAGTGGAAGGGAGGGAGGTGGACTCGCTGGGTTCTGTCGGAGAGGAACGAGGTGATATAGTCTAGGGCTTTTCCTTGGATCCCAGTGTTGTGGAGGCGGGTTATTAGGGTGCGGTGGCAGACGGTGTCGAAGGTCTAGGAGGATGAGAGCGGCAGTTTCCCCGCTGTCAAGCACGGTTCTGATGTCGTCGGTGGCTGCGATGAGGGCTGTTTCGGTGCTGTGGTTGGCTCGGAATCTGGACTGGGATGGGTTGAAGGAGCCGTTTGCCTCGAGGAATGCAGTCAGCTGTCTGTTGACGGTCTTCTCAATGACTTTTGCTGGGAAGGGGAGAAGAGAGATGGGGCGGATGTTCTTGTGGTCTTTGGAATCCGCTGTGGGTTTCTTCAGTAGGGTGTTTATTTCTGCGTGTTTCCAGCTCTCTGGGAAAGAGGCAGATATGAAGGAGTTGTTTATGACGTTCCAGAGTTGGGGTGCGATGATGGTGTCAGCTTTGTTGAAGATGTGGTGAGGGCATGGGTCGGAGGGTGAGCCGGAGTGGATGGTGTTCATTACGTGGGTGGTGTCTTCAGTGCTGATGGGAGTCCAGGTGATGAGGGTGGTGGTAGGGGGCGTTGGTTCGGTGGCTGGAGGCGGGGGCCGAAGCTGTCATGTATAACGATGATCTTGCGGTGGAAGAACGTGGCGAGGGAGTTGCAGAGGTCTTGCGACGGTGTGATGTTGTTGTTGCTGGCCCTGGGGTTGGAGAGCTCTTTTACGATGCTGAAGCGTTCCTTGCTGTTGTGTATGTTGTTGTCCAGCCGCTCTTTGAATGATGTCCTTTTGGCGGTGCAGATCAGCTGGTGGTGTTTGCGCGTGGCGTTCTTGAGGGCTGTTAGGTTTTCTGTTGTTTGTTTGTGGCGCCAGGCTTTCTCAAGGTTTTGGCAGGATTTCTTCAAATCTTTAAGGTTGTCGGTGAACCATGTGGCTTTCCTGTTGCCGAGCTTGCTCCGGGGTTTTTTCAGTGGTGCAAGGGTGTCGGCGCATTTGGTGATCCACTGTGTGAGGTTGTGGGCTGCGGCGTTGGTGTCAGTAGTGTCGGTTGGTGGGTTCTGGCTCAGTGCTGTGGTTTGCTGGTCGGTGGTTACTTTGCTCTAGCATCTGCGGAGGATCTGTTGCCGGCGGTGGTGGGATGTCGTCTTCTTGAAGGTGAAGTGGATGCAGCTGTGGTTGGTCCAGTGTAGTCCGGTGGAGTGGCTGAAGGTGACATGTCCGCTGGCGGAGAAGATGGGGTCGAGCGTGTGGCCGGCGCGGCAGGTGGGGGTGTTAACCTGTTGCTTGAGTCCGAGGTTGGCGAGGTTGGCGAGCAAAGAGGTGGTGTTGTCGTTGTTGTTCTCCAGGTGGAAGTTCAGGTCCCCTTGCAGGATGTAGTCTGGCAAGACGAAGGCGTGTGGGCTGATGAAGTCGGCGATGGCTCACTGAATTGTGAGCGTTGGCCTGGGGGTCTGTAGATGAGGGTTCCTCTGAGGGTGGTTTTGGGGTCGGTGTGGATCTGGAAATGTAGGTGTTCGGCAGCGGTGAGGGTGCCTTCGGAGTTGGTAGTGATGCTGATGGTGTTTCTGTAGATGATGGCGATTCCTCCTCCTGTTTGGTTGATGCGGTCCTTCCAGGTGATCTTGTAGCCATCCGGGATGGCTATTTCAATGTCGGGGGCTGAGGAGGTGTTCATCCAAGTTTCCGTGAGGAAGGCGACGTCTGGCGCTGTTGTGTCGATGAGGTCCCAGAGTTCAATGGTGTGTTTGTGGACGGAGCGGGTGTTTAGTAGGATGCACTTGAAGTGGTTGTTGTTGTTGCCTGGCCTGGAGGGAGGGGAGCAGGTTCGGAGGCAGGTGAATTTGCATACTTGGCAGGTGAAGGGTCCATGGGTGTGCTTCGGGGTGGCTCGGTAGCAAGCGGGGGCTCGGCCGGTGTTGAGTGCGTGGAAGGCAGCGGTGTTGTACCTCAGATGGGTCGCTTGGTCTCAGCGGGGGCCAGGGGTTCTGGCGCTGAAGTGGTCCAGGTGCAGACGGGCTTGCCTTTGGCGTGCCTTCGGCACACCTTTGGCACGCCTGCAACGCGCCCGCTGCGCGCCTCCATATGAGGGGCTGAGGGAGGGAGGAGCAGCTGAGAGGCGGGTGCGGGGCGGCGGGAAGCGGCGAGTGGGTAAAGAGGGGGCGGGGCCGCAGGAGCGCAAGTGGCGGGAAAGTGTCACAGAAGGCAAAAAGGGGGCACGAGGGGAGGGGGGGGAATACAGAGGGTGAAACGATCTGCAAGTCAGGGGCACGGGGCAAGTACACAGGGGAACAAAAAGGGGGTTGACGGAGGTGGGAAAAACAAGCAGCAGGGGAAAACGAGCAACGATACAAAATGCAATGCAATACAATGCAGAGATAAACAGTGACACAGAATACAACACCTGGAGCAGCACAGGGGGCTGAGCAGCGGCTGAGGGGGTGACTTGCCTGGTAACAGGGTCAAGGAATTAGAGAAGATTGTGCCAAAGAAGTCGGCTGCAGCAAGTTCAAAAGGACAGGTGACACGTGTTGTTTCGGTATGGGGGGGACCTTTGTAGACCACACCAATTTTTGAGAGCCTATGAATTAATTAGCTACAGGGAGGATCTCAAATACAGCTGTGGAAAAAAGTAAAGCCTTTTTAATTGTAAAACAAAGACTATCGTATTTGTGACACTGGATCAATGAAAAAAAAAATAGATGGAAAATATTTAAGGGTATAAGGGTTAAACTAAAAAGAGTGTTTCCTGTTCACTTCAACCTCTGAAGTTCTGTCTACAGATCTGTGAGGACCATTGGCGGGGGATTGTGGGAAACTACCCTGAAGGGGTGAACTCACAAATGAGCAGGCCACCAGCTTCTAAATATGTTATACTTCTGGGAAACCAGCAGTGTCGGCTGGCAACTGTTACTCAATCAACACATAGAATAAAGAGCTTTGCAAGATGCAGGAACAGGACTCACAGCGACAAAACCGCATCCATCTCCGGGTGTACATTTTATGTTTATTCAAAACCACTCCCATCACAAGAGGATAGTGGCCGAAAGAAACGAGGTTAAGGAAAAGCAAGGGCTGGGTTTGTATCCTTATGGTCGGTATTCTGTGCATACAAGAGCCCTGACCTCTGGCGCCTTGTCACCCAAAGGAGCATTGCTAGAATTAGGGGTCTCTAATTGGCACAGGTAGGTACTTGTGATAAATAGAGACCCTCTCCTCTAGTCTGGGTAAAGGGGATATACTCCTAAAATAACCCCTGCTCACCCCCTTGGTAGCTTGGCACGGGCAGACAGGCTTATCTAGGAGGCAGTGTGTAAAGCATTTGTGAACACATACAGTAATCTAGTGACAACACTACAAATGGACTCCACACAAGGTTTTGTATCAAAAATAAGTATTCTTTTATATAGAGTTACCACAAGACCATAAACGACAAAAATAATCCACAATACTATTAGAATTAAAGAGTTCTGGTTAAAAGGCTTAAATCAAAGTTCTCTGCAAGTCGGTAGCCCTATCCAGCTACAGTGTTGCTGAAATAACACAGAGTCTTACAAATCCAGCGGACTGCGTCGGTCCGGGTCCACTCAAATGTCGACAGACTCAGTCACAGTACCTTTCACTTGATGCGGCCAGCACGGATGTGCAAGCTGGTTCCAGTGTTTGTCAAGGTGCAGATAAAAAAATGTTGCAGGACTTGTTGTCCCTCGATGCGGTGCAGGCAACAGCCCGTTGACTGAGTCGGTGAATCCAAGGCATGCGTTGCAGGGTGAGACGGTGCTTTTTTGCGGTGCTTCCAGCTTGCGGTGCGGCGACAGAGCCGGAGTTCGGAGCTGGCGTCGATCAGTCCGGATAGTGGTGCGAGTCAGGCAGTGTGTCGCAAAGCCTGCGAGGCAGTACCCAACTCCGGTGCGTTCACAGGACTCGAAGTCAGCAACAGTAACCGCGTCCATAGAACCAGTACGAGTCCGTGTAGCGAGGCGTTGCACGTCGCGGTGTCCACCAGTCGCGGTGCAGGCAACGGCTCGGTGACTGCGTCAGGACGGAGTCGGTGAGCTCAGAGCTTGCCTTGTTCGAGGCGGACGTTGTTCGATGCGGTGCCTACAGGACACCGGGCCGGTCGTGAGAGTCGGTCACAGCTCCCTGCCTCTGTACCCACTGAAACAGCGTATCCAGCAGCAAGCCACAAAGGCTGGTGAAGTCTAATGGTCCTCAGACTTCGGTCAGGGGGCAAGCTCTCTTCCTAGCCCTTGGAGATCCTTCACAAGTTGAAAGTAAAGTGCACACAAAGTCCTTTCTCCTTTCTTTGGCAGTCTGGCAACCACTGCAGGCCAATCCCCCAAGCAGCACTTCAGCTTTCCTCAGTCTCTCCTCAGTTTCTTCAGGTTCCGCACCTCAGCAAAGGTTTCTTCTTGTATTCCAAAAGTGATCTAAATGCTTGGGGTCATGGTCCCAATATTTATACCCCAAAATCCTTTGTCCTCTGGGGGCAGAGGGGCCTTTGCCCAGTCCAAACCAGTTCCGGAGCACTCTGTTTACAGGACTCCTTCTTTCCTTTCACGATGCAGGGCAGAAACATCAGACACCCAACAGGAGGTGGAGCCAGCATTGCACAGCCCTAGAGCACTTTGTTGACATGATTCCTTCTCTTTTTTCACAGTGCAGGGCAGAGACACAAGACATACCACAGGGGGTAGAGCCAGCATTGTGGATGGCAGGCACAGCTCTATTCAGGTCCCAGGTGCAGCTCCTCCCACCCATCTAGATGCAGATCTCTCTATTCACCACTGGACTGACTCATTCTCTCTCCTGGAATCCCCTAGCCCTGTCACTCAAACTCCAGATAAGGAATACACAACCTAGCAGACGCAGGCTTGGAAAATTAGACAAGAAAATACCTACTTTCTAAAAGTGGTATTTTCAAACGCAGAATGTTAAAACCAACTTCACTAAAATATGTATTTTATCATTCTGATTTCAGGCATATGTTGGACTTGGCCCTTCTGGCAGGTTCACCCCTGAACTTTTTGCTTTTGGTATGTGACCTGGTGATCGTGATTTTTGGTTTTTGCGCACTTTACCACTGTGTCACAGGGTAAAGTGTGTGTGTGTGGTGAGGTTGGCCTGTCCTCCCATAGGAATGCATAGGGAATGTATGTGTCCCTGGTAGTTCCTGATGCGTAGGGAGTGCAGGTGCGAGTTTGGTATGTGCGGACTCGTGTGATTGAATGCTGCGTGATGATGTGTGCGGTGTGATTGTGTCTAGTGTGGAAGTGCCACTTCTAGAAGTGGGCATGTTTGTGTAAATTATGTGAATTGGCTGTCTGGCTTATGATTGGCTGGAGCTGGCTGGTGTGCCAGGCTCCAGGAGTCAGGATGGGTCTGCCCGGTGATGAGTGGAGAGATGTGCATGATTGATGTGAGGGAGGGGTGCACCTGGGACCTGAATAGGGCTGGGCTTTCCCCACACAATGCTGGCTCCGCCCCCTGTGGTGTGACTGATGACCCTAGCCTACCTAGTGAACGGTGAGAGGGGCTGAGCACATCAGAGTGCTCCACAACCAGCAGCGACTGGTTTCCCTCCACCCAGCACCTAAAGACAAAGGGATTTACTGTATAAAAAGGGGCTGAGTCCCCATGAATGTGGTTCTCTTGTTCCTGATCTGAAGAGGGGGGCCTGCTGCTGCTGGGCGCCAGGAAAATACCGCCACTGGGACTGCCTCCCTGCCTGGAGGGCCCCGTGAGCTAGACCCTGGGCCCAGCCTTTGCCCCCCTGACTACCTTCCTAAAAATACCTTTTTGCCTGGACTTTTAACCTGGTTCCTTGCAGCCCCTGGGAGCGCTGTATTTGTTCCACTAGCGCTGGGAGCGCTGGATTTGTCGCCCTAGCGCTTGGGAGCGCTGGATTTATCCCCCTAGCACATGGGAGTGCTTTCTTTTCATTTTTTCTAGGGCCCCGGTTCCTCATTTACGGCGCGGGTGCCCACCCCGTTCATCTTCCATTTGTGCCCCCCAAGCGAGTGCCCACCTCGCATTTGTGCCGCTCGTTGGCATTTAAATTAAAGAGGGAGCCTACCCCTCATCTGCCCAGAATCACCGCCGCGGCCCTCGACCTCATGCCGAAAAACCTTTCTGGTGAAGAATTGGCTTGGTAGTTTAGTCTGCCCTGTTCCCATGATGCACTGGGCCAGGGACAGACTGATTTGCATATAGCCAGGTTCTGAGCTGGGATGGGGCAGTGAGATAAATAACGGTGATGGATCAAGCCCTGATCTTTGGACTGGGTAAGAGTGGTCTGCTCAATTCAGACACTCTGTTCATCACCACCCCCTTTTCTGAAATGTTTTTGGCCACTATAGGTGTGGCAGGGTATACTCAGACATGAGTCCCTTTCTCACTGCTCCATCAGGATTCAAGCAAGCCGGGCCGAAGACGGCTGAAATGCCAGAAACCGGTCCCCGGTAGCTTGTCTCCTTTCTGGTGAAGAATTGGCTTGGTAGTTTAGTCTGCCCTGTTCCCATGATGCACTGGGCCAGGGACAGACTGATTTGCATATAGCCAGGTTCTGAGCTGGGATGGGGCAGTGAGATAAATAACGGTGATGGATCAAGCCCTGATCTTTGGACTGGGTAAGAGTGGTCTGCTCAATTCAGACACTCTGTTCATCACCACCCCCTTTTCTGAAATGAAAAATGAAGTCAGGCAGCCGTTTGCCTGGCGGGAGGCGGGACTTCCAGTCTGCTGGAGGAAGTCCAGCGCACGCCGCCGCCTGAAGCTGCCTGGTGAGGAGAGAAAGCAGCACCTGCCTTCGTGGGGCTCCCGTGACTGAGAGAGAGCCCCGCAGGCGCCAACACAGTGAAGAGGCGGGCCAGGCCAGCCTGCACCCCGTGGACCACCGGCAGTAGGACGACCGTCCGGTAAGGAGAGCCGGGAATCCTGGGTGGTTCACGAGCGGCCCCACTTGGCAGTGGGCCGCTCCAACAGTAGGGGCATATTGTTTAGAGGGGCCCGTGCCCCGCTCCATACCCCGGCACCAGAGCGGTGTCAAGTGACCGAGCGGCCCCCGAATGGCAGCGGGCCGCTCCAACGTACCAAGAGCCTGGGTGGCTCCGACAAGGCCCACAGTTATCTGAGTCCCCCGAGTGGGACTCCAACGATCGGGGCATATCTTCAGAGTCCACGAGGGACTCCAACGTTATTGGGGGCATTTGTTGATGTAGAGCCTGCGAGGCTCCACGGGGGGCATTTCATTAAGCAAAGCCCTGAGGCTCCAAGGGGGCCAGTGTTTTCCTGAGTCCCCAGAGCGGGACTACAATGTGATTTGGGGCATTGTTAGAGGGTAGAGCTGCCCCGGTTAGCAGCGGGCCACTCCCCCAGCGTGGTGGCATTTTGCTGAGAGCCCGAGAGGCTCCTGAGGGCACCGTTGTTTGTTTTAGAGCCTGCAAGGCTCCCACCTCGTTTCTGGTGCTATTGTTCCTATCAGAGCCCCACAAGAGAGCCAGGAGGCATGCTGGTGCCAGGCTCAGTTCTCCATCTGCCCAGCACTTAGTGGGCTGCTGCTTCGTTTAGGCCTGATCTTTTGCGCAATCTTTGGCTGCCTGCGCAGCCTGCCCTAACATTTTGGACACAGGGCGTTTCAGCCCCAGAGAGGGCAGCTGGCCTGGGGACAATTTATGTGTTCATGACCTATGTGATCTTTGCGCAATTGTGAGTACCTGCCTAAATGTCATTGCTGCATCATGTATAATGTCTTTGTGCCTATACCGCTGAATGTATTGTGATGCTTAGGAGGTTGTTTTCCCTAACATAGGTGATGTCAATGATCCCCTGTGTGATATTTTCCTAAGGTGGTTAGGGTTGCATAGGTGGTACTTACCTCTGACCAGTGGTTACTGATTGTGTGCTCTATTTCCTATTTTGTGCTACAGCGATTATTATTCTATGTTCTACAGAGTGCTATTTCTAACAAGTATTCTAAGTCTAAAAGTGCATACTCCTGACAGTGGTCCATGTGGCCATGTCCTGTACATATCCCCTGTAAATTCTGCTCGTGCCTGTTGGCACATTGTAAAGTGTGTGTTTTTATCTAATGTGTTTTGCTATAATACAAAGGCTATTTTTATACATACCCTTGTGTGGAGTTTCCTTTGTGGTGGGCCTTGGGTGTTGTTTCTGGGTGCGTGCGCAAATACTTAACTTACATAGCCTCCGGGATAAGCCTTACTGCTCGCACCACGTTGCCTAGAGGGTGAGCAGGGGTTATCTTTGGCGTGTAACTCCCTTGCCCTGACTAGAGTGGTGGTTTCTGCCTGGCTTTGGCGCAAGCCTTAGCCAACCGGAAATCCCATTTCTAACAGCATACTAAACTCGAATTTCTACCATGTTCTCTGAGTCAGTTAGGATTATAAAATGTAATAATCTAACTGCCCATTCTGGCCTATCCAGAACAGGTAGCCTTGCAAAAGTGATAAACGAAAATGGTTGTAATTCACTATTAGGGCATGCCACACACATCAGGGCTTGTCCTGCCTTATACTTACAATGCACCCTGCCCTTAGGCCTACCGTAGGGGTGTCTGATATGAAGAAAAGGAAAGGTTTAGGGACTGGCAAGTGGGTGCACTTGCCCAGTCAGCGTGACAGTACCAGACTGAACACAGGCTCTGCAATGGCAGGCCTTAGAAACATTTTACAAGGCTGCTTCAGTGCGTGGCACAACCAGTGCTGCAAGCCCACCAGCAGCATTTGGTTTACAAGCCCTGGGCACTCCTGGTGCACTGTACTAGGGTCTGACCAGTAAATCAAATCAGCCAATCATGGAATCACTAATCCCTACATCAATTTACAATAGGGAGAGCATATGCTCTTTAGCACTGATCAGCAGTGGTAAAGTACCGGAGTCATAAAACAGCCAACAACAGGTCTAAAGCAAAAGGAGGAGGAAGGCAAAAAGTTCAGGGATGACCCTTCAAAAAGGGCCAAGTCTAAGTCTGGCATAATGCTCTCGCAGTCCCAATAAAACACAGAACTCATAATAGCAGAAACCCAAAGCTTGGGGTGAAAAATGTGCCAGCTGCGCTTGTTCCCATGGAGTCCCTGTGATGTGTGCAGTGCTCGGGTGCCAGTGTGCGCAGCAGGGCTGGATGTGTATGGGAGATGGATGTGGCTTGCTTGCCGCCATGCTGACTGGCTGTGGGGCACTGGGGCTGCCACTACGCTCTGGTCTACCTCCCTCAATATGCTCCGCTCGGCTACGGCTCTGTCACGGACAGGCCTCCTGGCCGCCAGGGGCAGTGCGCTGCTAGCCTGCAGGAAGGGGCGAGTCCCGGGAGCAGGCGGGCTACAGGCACAGGCGGCCTTCCTCCAAGGCACTGTTTCCAGTTCCTGCATTTGGGAGAGCCGGAGTGCCGGCAACGGTGCTGGCCGGTGCTCCCAGCTTCTCTAGGGGAGGTGTGGAGCGCGGACAGGAAGACCGAGCTGCAGCTGACGGGGGTTGGGGCTGCCGTCTTCTGCTTGGGGGTCTGCAGCGGTGCCCAAAAAGAACCATTCAACTATGCTGCACAGCAGCCTCACTACGGTACAACAGGACTTAAAAAACATTTACAAAGCCAAAAGATCTCACGTCTAATGTCCTTGTCAACGCTTGTTTTGTTACACTGTCCTTACGGTCCTGTTTCTTATGTCAAGGCACCTCTCATTTATGCTGCAGAAGCAGTACCATCAGGGCCTCAGGACTGTGAGCGGCCCACTGGTCCCTAATTAAGGCTTCAAGGATGTTGTCCATATCAGCAGTGCCTCCCCCTAGTGCACGATATTGTCAGCACTACCGATATGGACAATATCCTCGAAGCCCCCACACATGTAGACTCAAATTTGACAGTGATTCAAGGTGCACAAATTAATTCGCAGCAGCAGCCTATGAAGGAGTGAATTAAAATACAAAGATGGTGCTGCACTGTCTTCCAACATATTGAAAGAGGTTCAAATCAACAGCTCCTCCTGTGAGAATTTAACGCTTGCAAAGGGCTATTTGGAAACTTAAAGACTTTTTTTAACGGAACTGAGATGCCTTTCCATCAGTATCTGCCTAAGAGTCACATGGGAGGTTGTTGTAGGGGAAAAGCTTTGCATCAAAAGAAACTGATACTTCTTTGGACGTGATGACTTAAAAGAACTAATCTCCTCCTTTCAATGGCAAGCCCAACAAGCTCGCACGGCAGCAGGGGGGAGGGGAGGGGGGCCTTCACTTGCAGGAGCGATAATTGCTGCCATATGGCGGCGCGCACTCCCGCAAGTAGATCGCCTCACGTGCATGCGTTGCCATCGATGGCAGTGGAACGCATGCACGTTTTTGGCTGAAAAGCCAAAGTGATCGGAAAAGGTCTTTTTGCCTATGCTGCACATGCAGGCTACGTAGGCGAGATCTAAAAATGGTTCACATGGACAAGAAAATATCTCTTGACAAGCTTGGGGAAAACAAACATCTAGATGCTCCTGCGCATAACTAAAAAGACAGAACATTTGTGATCGTATCAAGTCGATTCAGAAAATGTTACCCCTCTCTATGATGCGTACATGTCAAGAGATATTTCCTTGTTCGTGAGACCCATAGTTAGAGGTTCCTACTTGAACAGTCCTGATGAAGACCCTTTTGGAAATTACTTTTATAGGGATCAAAACGTTGCTCGTAAATATTGTACATCAATGAAGCTTCAGTGAACAGAGGCATGTTTATGTGAGACTAAGTGACAATGGTGCTGTTTCTCGTATTGAAGGCACATAAGTAGTTTTTCACATATTGCAAGAGTTTTTGATTTTTAAGCACGCTAGCAAATCAGTGAGTTGCAGTGAATTCCAATATGTTAATGGTGGTGGTGGTGTCGATGTTGATTCCTTTGAGTTATGCAAATCATTTTTTCGGTTATTATTTGACGTTATTATTGACATTTTGTTTTTGTGTTTATTTAAACATAGTGGCCCCAGAAGAAGGGAACTTGAGCCCCAAAAATGCAGTGGCCAACGAGAATTCTCTAATGTGGAGCATACAGATGAAGATTTATATACTTAACTAGCAGCCCGCCCCAGCGTTGCCTGGGGCAGAAAGGGGCTGGGGGTAGCATTTGAGGCTTGTGTGCACTTCTGCCCCTGGCCCCCTCCCACCCGTCCCGGCCCGGCCCCCTCCCGCCCATGTCCCGGAGAGCCTGATCCTTACCTTAGCCGCCGGTCTGGCTCCAGGTGCCCCGCCCGCACAGGCCGCCACTCTCCAGGCACACCGCCCGCACAGGCCGCCACTCTCCAGGCGCCCCGCCCGCACAGGTCGCCACTCTCCATGCGCCCCGACCGCACAGGCCGCCACTTCACCCATCAGCAAGCAGGGCCGCGGCAGTCCTCCCAGCAGGTCGCGATCTTCTGCGCCATTTCCGGAAGTGTTACCAGGGAGCGCAAACGCAAATGATGTCATCACACAGACGTCGCGGCCGGCGCTACTTGCAAGGGACTACTTTATTTTTATTTTCAAATTTTTTAAACAACGTATATTTTTTATTTTTAATAGCCTATGTCCTTCTGCTTGCCCTGAGGTTTTCAAAGATGTCTTGGGTGTTTTGATTGGTGGTGTACTTTTCGAGTTTACCTGGCTCAAAGGGCACAGTTCTCTCTTTATAATAGTAGTATAGATATACCCAACAGAATGATGATAAAATTATGATGGCAAAATTATGATACAGACATTGTATACTTTTATTGATTTTGTTTAAAATTTGTTTTGAATGCATCAATAATGTTGAGAAACAATTTGTTGTGAGAACATTTCTTATAATGGTGTACACAGCATGGTGAAATAGTGTACGAGGGTTTCAGTTGTTGACAATGTATGCTAAATACACTTTGCAGTGCACACAGGCTTTTTAGGCATAATCTGTCTTGAACACTCCTACTATTATAATTAACCTCATGGGCGCTATTGTAATTACGGCCGTATGCTGAGATTTTTAAAAACCCATGTTACATGACGAGCTGGGCTCGTCATCAGCGTGCGAGGAGGCTACACCATGACGAGCCCAGCTCGTCATGACCGTGGAAGGGGTTAAGGCTCTCTGTTTTCCATTTTTACTGATTTTTACAGATAAATACTGACAGAAAACCATTTATTTTCTTGTCTGTATTCATTTTTAAATGTAGATAAAAAGAGAAATTCAGTGCTTTGTGAGTGATTCTAAATACACTTTGCCATGACTGCCAGGCCAATAACTGTGTGGATTGATAGGTAACAGGGTTAAAAAGAAATGAATTTTAGGAAAGAGGCTTAAACAGCAGTAGTATCTTCTGTGGGTGTTCATATCACTGAAACCTGGCAGGCATTCAAGCATGACTGCAAATTTGTTGGTTAAAAAATTGTGGAAATAGACCAGTTTCAGCTTTATTTTTTTCACAAACCCCATAATAGATATGGATAAATACAGATGAAGTTGACAAAAATGCATATGGATAAATAAAGACGGACATGTCAAAAAAAGAAATACCATAAAACCGGGAGCCCTAATCATAATATAGTGATAAGGCAGTTCCCCAATCCTGCCTTGCATGCTTAATTTAATTACATTTATAAAATTGATTGAGAAGCATCGAAGGTGTGCGCCACTAACCATACAATTGATCCAAAAGTTGACCCATTTCTATGTTGACTTTAACTGACCTAGTATGTTGCTTGTTGAACTTGTACTCAAATGTTGAGTCCTTGCGTCTGAAATTTAGAGTCAACCTTATCTGCTTCTTTGTACACATGCGCACTTCTTGTTCTCCTCTGCACAATTCACGATCACTGTGCTATTTTCTGTCACAACTACATGTTACATTGTTATATTCAATAAGTGTAAACAACAATTAAATAACAGTTTTTTAAAAAAGATTTCACATGTCATTTGCATAGGAAGCCGATGGCTTAGAGCTTCGTCAGAGGGAACCATTTCTTTTTGTAACTATTTTGTACCCAGGTTCCCAGGAATATTGGGTTGCACTGTATTTGTTTCAGATTTATTTTGCATTGGAGGTGGTGTCTGATTGGATTTTGTTGTTGCCTCAATCCAAGAAGATAGATATGTAGCTGCTCAGCTCGATTCTCCTTGTCCAGGTTTAGGTGCAGTAATGTTCAGATTACTTTAGGTAATCTTATTACTCTGATTTGCTCTTCCTAGTCCTAGACCTTACTTCAAAGGAGACCCTGTCCCCAAGTACTCACTTAAATAGATACATAAAAAGATAAAAGCAGACCTAACACCTCCCATAGTATCCAATATTTGGGTGCATAATCCATACCCTTCCGGGTACATGCCGAAGGACAAAGCCGGACGCAATAGGAAGGGTGGAGGAAGAAAGGCATGGAACAAGGAAGAGAAAGATCAGAGAAATGGGAATACCTCGAGGAGTCTAAACATTACCTCTTAATTTCACTTCCTCAAGTCCCTCATTCTGTTTGAAGGACATACTCAAGCCTCACTCAGTTTCGGTAAAAAGAGCAACGCAAAGATGAAAATCAGATAGTAACAGCTGTGTGAAAGTATGATGAAATCACATAAAATGCTTCTACCAGACACATCTGACGGAACACCAACACCAAAGGAAAAAGAATTATGACACTAAAAATTCAGTCTGTAATGGGGCACAAAAGTAGAGCCATGTTGATGTCTGTGACAGAGATTCCTTGTACCTGCAGCCATGCTCTTAGTAGGACATCCTTTAATATGACTAGTCAAAGTCTTATCTAAAAGATCAAAAACCTTAGAGATAGTAGATTTTACCCAAAGACTCAAGGTGGAAGTAAAGAGAGCTAACCTCCTACCAGCCAAATCAAAATTAACAAACAGATTATCCTACTGACAGAATCAGGATACCTTGTCCATATGAATCGACACTGCTCTTCTAACGTACACTGTCTGCACAGCCTTTCCTTATCAAGAGACTTGGCTAGGATAGAATACTGAGGGACTGTTTGTGACTTCCCTGTGAAATCTAGACAAAATGTTTGAAACGTACCCGGGACCTCCACAAAGAACAAGAGAACATTCTGCCACAAAAGATACAAAGATACGGAATTTGAAACACCGAAGATTCCAAATTCCCTAATCTCCTGGCCAAGGGGATAGTGACCAGGAACAAGATTTGGAAAGTTAGACACTTAAGAGAAACGTAGTTTAAAGCTTAAAAATGTGTACCCTGAAGCCCAGCAGAGCCATGGGTTGGTGTCATGGAGATGAATTACCTCCAGCCAGACGATGGACCAAAAAGGCCCTTCAGAAGATGGGAATCAAGGGGAACATGCATCAACCTATTTAGGAAGTGCCTAAAAAGCCTGTGTGCACTGCAGAGTGTATGTAGCATTGTCAACAACTGAAACCCTCGTACACTATTTCACCATGCTGTGTACACCATTATAAGAAATGTTCTCACAACAAATTTTTAGGAAATGCAAAAAAAAGCGAATTTTGAAAAATTGTTTCATGCATCCCAAAAATGTATTTAGGAAGGATGTATGTCGTTACAACGCATACTTTTACTCCGCATACCATTACAACGCGGTATTTACAACGCATACCGCTACAACGCATAGCGCTTTGGGGTGCTGGATAGTGGTAAGTATAATTTACTATTCTAACTCCAGTCCCCGTGGACCCTAGGGAAGGTGTTGGATAGTAAATTAAACTTACCTCTTATCCTAGAGCGCCCCCCAGCGCAATGCGTTGTAACGGTATGCGTTGTAATGCCTGCGTTGTAGTGGTAGTGCGGAGTAAAAAATGCGTTGTAACAGGTGCATACCACAAAAATGCATTGTGGAAAGTGTCATGTTACAGACACACATGTCCTTAGGACATGTGTGTGTGAAACATGCACTTTAAAATACATTTCAGGAGTGCAGGGGGGGGTCCTTTGGACCCCCCTCTGCACCCTTGCAATGCATCAACAAATTGCGAATTCCTAAAAATAGAAATGCAAAACGGCATTGATTCCTATGGGCCTCCGGGCCCATAGGAATCAATGTAATGCCATTCCTTAATTGCGATTCGCAATTAAGGAATCGCAAATTCCGAAAATTAAGAAATCCTAAAAAATGTTAGGATTTCTTGATGCATAGGATTTTGCAATTCCTAAATTGCGATTCCTTAATTTTCGCAATTTAGGAAATGCAAATTCCTACAATGATGCATGTGCCCCCAAATATCTGCGTAGATTGAACCCTGCCAAAAGATTCTCTAAAGGCTCTAATGGCTGCTCACTGGAAGAATTAACTCCTGAACAGACAATAGGAAGAAAAGCATTGGTATTGGTGGTAAATAGGTTTGCCACAGGATTTCAAATTTTCCTGCAAATCTGAGGGAACATTTACTGAGCTAGACAAAGCTTCCTAGACAGGGGGATGCTTTGTTCAGGGAATCTGTTTTCTCAATGCCCACCCCCTTATGTGAACTTCTGAAAATGCTAACAAATGCACCTCTGCCCATTGTAAAGCCTGGACTTCAATGTTTGCCATATCCCTGCAGTGAGTGCTATTGTGATGGTTTACATAGGTCTTGGACATTGTGTTGTTTTTTTGCAGGATCACAAAGATTCCCTGAACTGAGAGGTCAAAGGCATTTAGTGTATGGAGATCAGCAGACAACTCCTTCCATTTAGAGACATTTCCTAACTTCTCCTCCTTCCATAAGCCGTGACTACAGACCCCAAGATGACATCCCATCGCATGCCTGAGCTATCCATGGTCAGAATGACTGCTGCAAGGAGGCCAGAGTAAATCCTTTCTCTAGATGTAATGAGATCATCCATCAATGACGTTCTTGGGCAATTACCTGAGTCACTTGAATTCTTGAGCGCGTAAAGGCAATCCCACCAACTGAGAATATGTCTCAAAGCTGAACCTAAGTGGAGACATGCCCAGGGAACAATACTGACTGGGGAAGCCAGGAACGAGAAGAGAAGTAAATTGTCTAGAATATTTTGAAAAATAAAGGAACAATCCTATACCCTCTAATGAAGGAGAGTAACTCATCATCTTTCCATGGATCTGCATCCAAATTTGAGCGGGACAGATTGGAGAACCAGTAAGGATGTTAAGTGGGCGCAGAATCAGCCAACACAGTTTGGGGGCAAGGACACCATTTCCACATCTGTCTGGAAATGAGCTCCAATGAACTGAAGGCACAGCATTGAATGCGGCCTGGAATCGAGCTCCAATAAAGAGAAGGCACAGCATTGAATGCAGCCTGGAATCGAGCTCCAATAAAGAGAAGGCACAGCATTGAATGCGGCCTGGAATCGAGCTCCAATAAAGAGAAGGCACAGCATTGAATGCGGCCTGGAATCGAGCTCCAATAAACTGAGGTCACTGCTTTGGATTCAGTCTAGCTTTCTTCAGGTAGATCAGGAAACCCAGGAAGAGAAAGAGATTTCAAACCAACACCACATCTGCCATCTGGACATCTTAATGGTGCATGAATTAGATAGCCATCAAGATACAGATGTAGGGCTATCTTATTGTTGTGCAAGCAAGTCACACCGGGTGAGTAGCTTGGAAAAGACTCACAGGGCCAAATTCAGATTGAAGGGAAGAACTTCAAGCTGCGAATGGAAATTCTGTTTCATTGCCTGGATATCAAATAACAGGAACTTGTGATGAGATCTTGAGATATTTATGAGTAGCAGGTAGAAGCCCTCATATATAGGTTAAGGCCTGAATAGGCCTTACTGAGAAACCCAGTCTCCGCTTTCTCTGTGACACTCAACGGAGTAGAATCTTCAATAACCACTGTAGATTTCCCCACCACAGACAAGGGCAGGTCTGTATCCACCACAGGATATGTCCTCGTTAGGCAGTGAGGAACAGATTTTTTCTCTATCTCTTCCCACACTTGCAGAGTAGCATCCTTAGCCACAGGAATAAAAGGCATGGATCTAAGAAGCAGTCACTGGAATGGAGAAACTAGAGCAAAACTGTTAGACAGATCCTTTTCTAGTTCCTAGGGAAGTCCCAAATTCTCCCTTATGTGTGAGAGAACCAAATACAAACCCTCTTCAGCCACGAACCTTCCCCTAGGAAGAGGCAAGGTTGAAATGTCCAAATCTTTCTTATCATCTATAGTAGTGGACAGTGGGATGTTTTTGACTTGTGAACCCATGCTGATTGAGAGGCAGAGAACGCTGTTCCAGCTGGAAAAAAGAATGACGATGTTTGGAAACATCTATTGGAGGGGCTGTTAGTAGGGGTCAGAGAAGCCTGAAAAGCCAGCAAAATTTTAATACAGCGGCTGTGTTATACCACACATACTGCCGAAGATGTGGATAGGCAGGACACAGAGCAGAGGAATGTTGCTGCTTCCCCACAAGAAATCTAGATGACTTTAGAGAACAGAATAATGAGTATAACAGCAGCATTCACTAGGTAGAGGACTGATTGATGCTTGCCCTGGGGTGTGTTTGAAAACTCGTGGCCTCGTCTATATAGGGTGTCCAACTTTCCATCTTCACTTCGCGGCACACACTGCACGGGAAAAGCCACTAAATTAAGGGTCAGATACACCAGAAGACGTCTGTTGGTGTGTGAGGGTGGCTGAGTCTAGCAGTTCATTTTTGGAGTTTCATTCTATAACCTGTGCCTCTTAATAAGGCTCCTTTAAAAGATATATATATATATATATATATATATATATAAGTTGGATATTGAGCTTAGTGAGTGCAATATACTGCATTTAAGTTTCAAACTCTTTAACTCCTTCTGGAGTAAGCATTAACTGCTTGAAATTTTTTCCAAAAGGAATTACTCAGTTAACAATATGTCATGAAATAGTCTTCACTGAAATACCAAATGTAAACAGCAGTATACATCATGGTTAATGCCCAGTAACCATCTGTCATGAGGCCTTCCTGGGCCCACTCTGGTTCTCCTTTTTATATTTTATACGTTTTAGTAGACATCCTTTTAGCAATGTTATTTTTACAAGTTTTGCTTGCACAATTTTATTCTGAGAAGACGCTGTACATGTTTCCTGTTTTTAGAAAGCCTTTCTTGCTATGCAATCAGTACGGGAAACACCCATTACAGCGATGTCAATACATCGCGGTGCCATCGCACCGCGATGTTTACATCGCAGGGTAAATGGCATCACATGCATTTACTGCACATGCCACAACGGCGCAATGACATTAGCATTGCATTAGCATCGCAGGCATGTTCAACTTGCGTTCACGCGTTCTCTTTATTGTCTTTTACGGTAAGGGTTTCTGCTATCCACGTTCTCTTTACTGTCTTTTACGGTAAGAGTTTCTGCTATCCGCATTCTCTTTACTGTCTTTTACAGTAAGAGTTTCTGCTATCCGCGTTCTCTTTAGGAATGTCGCTTGCTTGCGATCAAGCGTTCTCTTTACTATCTTTTATGGAAAGAGTTTCTGCTAGCCGCACTTTGATCCGCTATCCACGGTGAGAGTTTCTGCTATCCACGAACCACCCCGATTCTAGGGTTCAGGGCATGTATTAGATTTGCATTATAGCATGCGACGTGTTGGTATGCGGTGTTAAAGTCTTTTGCATTCTTTTCAATTGCAATGCAACGTGATTGGCTGCGTTGTCATTGCTTGCGATGTAAAGGGACACGGATCTAAAAACGGCGAAGTGAGGGCATGCGATGTTACCGTTTGCGATGTGCCATCATACAACCAATCAGTACACTCTGTTCAAGGGTAGGAGTATAGAACAAGATTTCCTAGTGCTTGTATTGCACGTTCGGAGGCAGCTTCCAACATCTAGACATATCATTGCGTCAGAGCTGTACCTCTAACACAGTGTGGTTTTTATTATATAAGGGGTGCACTGCCCTTTTAGAGGTCAGAGGAGCACTCCAATTATGACTGTCCTGAAACTAATCCTGTTTTTGACATGCAGCTCTTCTGACGCTGGTCTTCCGACCTGCAGAGAAGGATTGCTAATTCCACTTCAGGCCGGTTCCCTTGACAAGTTACCCAGGTAAGGGGGCTCAGGCTAACCTTAGAGATCGGGCAGAGGGTACACCTACTATGTGCCATAGTTGGACTGTTTATTATTTTCACCGTGTGCGTCATGCTATTTACATAGGTGTTATCTGCCTAATAATCTTTGCTCATTCTTTCTATTCAAGGCTACAATTGTTTCAATAAATGTATTGAAAACTTTATTTGTATCTTTCTTGTGTTTACCCTGGGCAAGCATACAACAAAAGGGATAAGATGTGTTGCCACAATTCCCTTAGAGATCAGAGTGTCATGTTCGAGGTTACCAAAATCACCTACCACCCCAGGAAGGTGAGGTATTCAGGTGAGGCACTGTGACCTACCTTGGAAGTAGGCAGATATCCTCTGATGGTGTAGATGGACTCAGCCCATTCATCCTGAAGTTTTGTCAGTCCAGCCTTTTTAGTGTGACCTGTATAACACACCTACTACCCGAGGCCCCAAAGAAAAACTCTCACAGTCTACTCCTGCCTTTTTCCCATTATATGAGCACATTGGGGAGCTTAGAAATAGTCTCATAAAAGGGAGTGAGTGCTCAAAAAAAAATATTGACAGCCCACTAGCAAAGTGGGTAATTCACCAAGCGTGGACTGACACCACCACTGCATGTGGTTCAGTTTTCGCTATGGAACTATGAGACTTGACATCTAATCACAACTTACCACTTTACTTAAATATGCTGAAAATAAGAACTGTATTATAAATCTAGGCAGGGCCTACATCATAATGACACTTCCCTGGGAAGGGTAGGCTCTTGGCCTTGCCCTCAGAATCAATTCTACCCAAATAATGGTTACATTTTGTGTTCTTTAGCAATCACTTTTGGAATTGTATTTATAGAGTAGTTTTATTTAACCTAAAAGATCCTGTTGTGTAGGAATTTCAAATTTTGCATAATTTACTTTAAGATAATTATGTGAAATCTATCACTAGCCACTATATTTTTATGTGAAATGCATCTTCACATCTATTCTTGGTGTAAAGATGCATATGAACAAAAGCACCATAAACAACAGTCAATCATGTTCTGTTGTTCCTGTGAATTTGCTGTAATTGTTTACTACGATTGGCACAAAATTACACAAAGTGGCATAATGGAGTAATTTTGGTAATTTAACGTATAAGCATAATAGAAAATTCCCCAAATTACCCGAATTACGCAGCGCAATTTACATTTCGCCCAGGCCTACTATTAGGTGTGTGGGTAAAAATACTGGATTGGATATCAACTCAGGTTATAGAGGCTAAGGGGAAAACAACACTCAATTTCGTGGTCTAATCATCAAAATATGATACACTGGCAAAGTTATATCTTTTCCAATAAATACAACTGCACTGCAGTCTTGGAACTCCTACTTTACTAAAATATTTGATATTGAGCGAATCATAATTGTTCTGCTCCTAATCTGACAATATGTAAGCACTTTAAAGCAGCCTGAATGGACAAAATAAACACCATGTTCCCAGAACTGGCACCCAGCTTCATTTTCACTCATACATTCTTTGAAAATGCAACTTTTAGAAAGTTGGCATTGTACTGCCTTAGCCATTTAGTGCCTGCAGCCTGTCTCTGGGTCACATGGCTGGGTGTAGTTGACAGTTGGGCTTTGTGTACTCCTCCTAGACAGCCACACACAACAGGGAGCTTAGGTGTGCCTGGATGGGCCATCACTGGCAGGATAGAAGGGAGGAGCTGGGCACAGCCCCACTTACACATGAATAAGCTGTATCCTGCCTCCACACAAAGGGGTGCATACCCCCTGTAGTTAGTCTAGAGCCCAGGCAAGGCAGGATGGGCATGCCTCTAGAATCTTCTCACCACTTAAAAGACAGAAGTGGGAAGAAAAACTGGACCTCATACACCAACACTTCAGTACCCTTCTGAATCTGTGGATACTTTGCCAGGAAGAAGGACTACTGTAGTGATAAAAGGACTGCCATTCTGTTGGCCTGCTGCTCTGAAGGAACCTCTGACCTGCTGTCCTGACCTGCTGCACTCTTGCCTGGGTTAAACGCAAACTGGACCTGCAACTTCACCTTTGAACCCGGACACCAGAGTGCATTCAAGGGCTAGTTTGCTTGTCTCCTGATAAGAGCCTCGGGACATAAAAGGGTCCCCAACATTCTGCTCCAGCCCCAGGACCTAGCTGAAATGAGTTCATGATCTCCAAGTGGTGTCCCTCAGTCCTGGACCCTTGCGGAAGCTCAGGGAGCTGTATTCAAGCATTTGGGGCATCTATGCGGCCAGGCCTGTTCGCACCACAACCTCGTCACTCGCACCGCGACTCAATGCGAAGCTCTGGCAGCCGCCTCTTCGTGCTATAGTATTGACGGCTAGCAAGTGACCACAGATGCAAAGCTATGCCCATCCACGACACATGGCCTGCTCTTTGTGCTACTCCGGCAGCTTTCTGTGACACTCTCCCTGCTCCTCGCTGACCCCTTCCATCGCGAACAGGATTCTTGCCACAGACTTGAGAAGGTAAACTTCAGTGAGCCTAACCTTGTGACTAGAGCTGACCTACGCTCCATCTTAGTCGGCCTGAATGTGCTCCTTTGATCCCGTTCAGCATGACCAGATATCCCTAGTTGGCGCTTCAAGGCTTTTTTGGTGCTATTTTTGCTAAAAGCATTAAAAATTCACAACTCTGATTCTACTGATTGAATTTTTTTGTACTTTCAGTGTCAAATAATTTATTTAAAATGTCTCTGTTTTTCTAAGTTGGTGTGGGATTTTTGTTGTGTTGCGTTTTCATTTTATTGCGGTGTGTGTACCTCATACATACTTTACACTCTCGTCTCTAAGTTAAGCCTGATTGCTTTGTGGCAAGCTATCAGGGGTTTAGGAACAGGTTAAAATTAGCGTTGGCTTGTGCCACAAAGATTGTCATTGCTGCCTGACCAGGGCTCACACCCCAGTCAACCAACAACCAAATTTCTTACAGCTAACATTTGTAATCTGATTTGAAGAATCATTCATCGCACAATAGGAGCACTATCCCAAGTCAGAGAAGGCAGAATTCTTTTAATTCTACAGGAAGAGCGCACCAAAGTGCATTTAAGATTTAATAACGATGAGGCATAGTCAAATTTCACACTCGGTGCAGGGCTACAATTTTTAAGAAATATCCTAAGACATAGATGCCAGTTAGCCTTAGTTAATTTTAAAGCGGGCTAAGGTAGCGTGAAACATTTTCCCAAAAATGCTGTCTTGCCTCTGCTCGATGAAAACCTCTTTCCACAGTGGTCTCCTTGGGAAATTGTCATTGGATCATCCAGAAGCCCCACCGTAGAACTGATGCTAGGCTCAATACTAATGTACTCACCAGGCCCATTTCTAAGCGCTGAGCCACTCTGGTGTTCAAATTATTTACTCTATGAAGAATTTTATCTTCAAGAGAGTCCAAGAAAGACCAACTAGCAATGCTCACAACCTCTAAAGCATAAAATGAACAGGGAGAGATTTTTAACTGGTTTAGCTGAAAAAGAAAGAAAAAGTGTTATAAACCAATCTCAGCCCGTTAGCATGATTCATGGCTTTGATGCGTACATCATGGTTTATGTGACTTCTCTCAGATAAATTAGAACCAAAAAAAATCATACATAGATATATAGCTTTACCTCCTCTAGTGTTTCAGCCACCAGGTGCCAAGTATAATGTACTTTCTTTTTCCAAAAGATTGCCTTTAAATACTAGCACTTTACATTTAAATTTGTTTTTTTTTGGTCACTTGCATAGGATTTTAGTAGGATAAGCCTTCTTTGTAAGCCCTTTGGGGTCAGATCTAACAGAACTATATCATCCCCATATAGCAGACAAAATACTTCCTACCACCCTACCAGGAGAGGTTCGCCCTTATGAAATGAAAGAAACACTGGAAGGTCACAGACATATAGGGAGAAAAGTAAAAGAGGCAAGAAGGCAACCATGTTTAAGCTCATTGTTTGTTGGGATTTTTGTAGAGAGGTCTCGAGTTTCTTCAAGAATAACCTGGCACCGTGTAGATGAATGGAGGCCACTGATAAATAGAGCAAAGATTGGGGAATACCCACAGTACAGGGATTCCTCCAAAGGTAGTCATCGACCCGATCGAAAGCAGTTAAGAAGTCTATAAAAGATGCAATGAATGAATGAATGAGTTTAATGTGTGATTAATTAAAATCATGGTAATTTTTTAACCAATACAATCATAATATTAAGTAAAGTTTGCATAAAGAAGACAAAAAAAAGAACATGATGTGGCACTTTCATACAGCTTATGCAGTGGGACTATGCATTTGATGGCGAGAAACATGCATGCGAAAAAATACCATGACATCCTCTAACAGGTACTTTTGTTTAAACAAAGATCACCAGCCAGCTTCTAGTAGACAATGTACAAAGTACATGGTGTGAGATACAGTAGCTCTCTCGTGTGGCTGGGAAAGGTATCACATAATGCCAAAGGACAAGTCACTGATAAAACTTATACTAAAAAACGCCTTAGAAATTTCCTGAAACCTCCCATGTCAAGTAAACATTGTAGAAACACCAGATTCAACAATTTCAAACAGAGGGAAGGAACCGCTGAGATCTGATTAAGAATGCGCAAGTGCGCTGGATAGGGGGCACATTCAGCATGGAACCGAGCAAGATGAGCGGGAGTGTTTTCTCGATAAATTAGATTATAGTTAGAGACAGGAATCGTCCATCCAGTGAGCCACAGAGATGCAAAAAGTTGCAAGTTGAGCCAGAAAACTAGTGCATCAGCGACCAATTAATAAATGTGCTAAGGGACACGTAAAAGTGCAAAGTCTGTGTGCAACAAAGCAAGATTTGCAGGAAAGTCTTCCCAGTAAATTTAGTTTTTTGTTAAGAGCTAAGATCACCAGCCTGTACCTTAGAGCGTAGGTCTTCAAACTGGGGGGTGCGCCCACCCACCCAATGAGGGTTCCTTAAGTGATCTCAGGAGGGGCACAAGGCTCTGGCCAAGAGAAGCATCATACTTTGTTTCATCATACTTTGTTTTAAGTGATTAAAAATTAGTAGCAGTAAGCCATGTTGTAATGGGCCTCACTAACATCTTTACCTTTATATCCTGAATGTGAGTGTGTGCAAAAGGGGTAACAGAAAGTAACTTCAGTGTTTAAATATTTGTAGACATATTTAAACATTGCTAATTTAACAAAATAATTCTGAAAGATTGACCGGGGCCCGATGATTTTTCTTTTTAACACAGGGGACGCAGCATTAAAAAGTTTGAATATCACTGCCTTAGAGCAATGTGCAAATTAGCAGGGTGAAGTGTGGGCTCTCCCTCATGCAGTTATACAAAATGTCACATCAGTCATGGGGTTGCCACTGATTCCACTAGTGCAAAGAACACAGGGGGGCTTTCGCAATAGATTTTTATATCATGTATGCATTAGAAGAGGGCCAGAGTCAGCATTTTTAGGCAGAAAAAGAGGAACAAATAACAACCGTCTTAAAAGGGTGTGCAAGTGAACAATATAAAGTGCAAAGACTGTGTGCAAAAGTTTCATATGGGCAACAGAGTCTTCCAGGAAACTTGGGCAGGTTTTAAACTTTTGTCTTTATTGACACCTTGCCCCATATACAAATTGACCTCTTGTTTTTACACATTTAATACTTTTGTGCAATTGCCTAAATTATGGAGATCTTATCAAGGGTAGAACAAGTAGCCCTAAAGCCAGCTTGTTCTCTGGTAAGGATTTCTTGTAGATGTTCAAGTAAGCTCTTGTCAAAGAGCTTCCCCACCGCATCCACCAGTGATAGTTGGCAGTATCTACGAGGAGAGCCTGTATCTCCCTTTTGAACAGGCATTTGCAATGCAATTGGTATTGCATTTTTTAGAGTTAGAGCTATTGGCGTTGTAATGTAAATGTTTATTACTTATGTGTTTTGGAGTGAAGTGGATGTATGTGATGGCAATTGTGTGTGTTACACTGCATCTAAAAGGAAGCAATCTGGGAAATTGCATGTGGCGAGATGTGCCGGGCTCAGAGTGCAGTTCTCCCAGGCACCGTTGATAAACACATATTGTCTTTCACAATACCTTTTACAGTGAAACAAAAAACGAATTCCGAAAGAGAGGCATGAAACCAAAATAGGAAAAACAAGAAGGGGTTAATGGATCCAGATTTTTTGTGCACTCCTGTGTGTAAATGAGGATATTTTTAAGGTGTTCACTTGTCCTTGTCAATGGAAGAACCCTTCCCCATTAATTATAAAACTGAAGAATGTGCCAGAACTAGTAGGTATGCTTATAAATTTTTTTGTCCTTTTATTGAATGCAGTGTATTTTGTTACCAAAACTCTTTCCTCTTCAGAGTTATTCAGAGGCATAGTGCAAACAAAGAGCAAGAAATGTAAAACACAAGCGCCAACACGTGTTTCACCCCCAGAGTTGGCTTTTCAGCCTGGGGCTTCCTCAGGGCGTAAATAGGTCATAAATTAGGGATTCTTACGATCTTCAACTTGTGTCCTACATGAAGACGGTCTTTTTCATATTCAAAGGGTTGGGATAATCTATTCGGCTATTCCAGAGAGAGTTTTCAGTCGGTGCGGGCATGAAACATTAACAGGTCTGCGCAAACGACAAGTACAAGCATCATTTGTGACAGACTGGTTTACACTGCCACTTTTATGTCAGTATTTGAAATGACACCGCCATGGGTTTTAAAGTGCAGTAGCATACAGATCCGAGTACCAAAATATAATTTGATCACAGCTAAAGATGCAACAGTCATAGCTTTTAAAATGCAGTGGCATGCCTACAAGAGTACCGAAATACAACACAGTTCAATGCGACCTATTAGGTTTTAAACAGAACTTGTGTATTTGTAAAAAAAAATACAAGTTTACCCCAATAGAGCCTCTTGGCACAATATAACAGCTGTTCGTAGTTATCCAATTCAATGGTGCCCATTTTACTGAAATGTGAGAGGACACACCAGGATTCAAACCCATGCCCTCAGTATAAATCACTGATGATGGATGCTCATGGAGCATTATTTTGATTTAGCGGCCAGACCCAGCAAAAGTGCTATCCCGGGAAGAAAAAAAAAATTAACTGGCAAAATATTATTAACATTTTGTTTAAGCCCTGAATATCAGTAAACATACCCTTCCTTCTAGTATGATATTTTAAATGATTCTGCTCATTTTCTTTTTTACTACCACCCTCCCCGAGTGCTGAAAAGGAAAGCAAAGAGAGAAAAGAAAAAAAACGACAATAATAGCATAAATGGCAATCAGTTGAATCCCTTTCCTTATCCTTCGAAATTTGCTGCAATAGCTCCTGAGCTTCATCTAGACTTGTAAACAAGTGGAACTTGCCGCGGACCAGAACTCAAAGTTTCGACTGTTTAACAAACTCTTTCTGGCGACGTGCTGCCGCTGCACACATATCCGAAAATATGCAGCAATTAGGAACCTCTCGAGATGAAAATTGCTTCTTCTGTATCTTCTGTATTGCTCTAGTTAGAATCTGTTCTTTCAGCGATAACCTGGGAAATTCCGTAGGTTAGTTCTAGGCAGTTTAGAATTAGGAAATGGCTGTGCTGGGACTCAGTGGGCACGAGTGATCGTAAGATCCCCAGAAAATTCCAGAAGGACAGTCTCTTTTATAAATGACTCGACTGATTGTACTGGTTGAGACCCTTCGCATCCCTCTGGAACCCCAACAAGCCGCAGACTTGACCGCCGTGAATGATTTTCTAATTCTTCAAGCTTGATTTCCAGCAAGTTCTTTTGTTTTTTATCAGCTTGGACCTGCTGCTGAATTGAGGTCATCTGGTACTCTAGCTGAGAGAGTCTGGATTTAGCCTCCTGCAACCTAGATGGAAAAGCACCCACTACTTCTTCAATTTTAAATATACGAGCATGTAGTACTGCGATTTCTTTTGCTTGTGCAGCCTTCATTTCCCTGATCTCATCAAGGATAAGACTGAGCATGCTTTTTATATCGCTCTGGAAAGTGGGGCCAACCTCAATAGTAGGCTGTGTTAGCGTAGAAGCCCCAGCGCCTTCCGATGATAGAGAAACCAAAGGCAAAGAATCCGCCAATGATTGAGGAAGCAGAGGAGGTCCAGTGGCAGGCATTTCAGAACAAGGCTGGGATTGGAACTGGGCAATCTGTGCATCATTATTACTATGACCATCCTGTTTAGAAGCCTGCTTGAGAGCCTGCAGCATCAGAGGGGGGTGGAGACTGAAAAAGAGATTGAGATGCCTTGAGTTTTTGAAACATGAAGTATTCTTTAACTTTGCCCGGGGGTAAACTAGAAGGATTATTATTCTTTTTTATATCCTCCTGATTATCAACTGAGGGGTTATTATCCTGGCTTTCGCCCAGCATAATTGGGCCTGACAGTTCATTACCTCCTTTATTTCCTTCTGAAGTTGAGTTTGTTGATCCGTGGGATGCGATAATAGGAATTCCTTGACTACTGCCCCCTTGACCCTCCTCTTCATTGACCAAGACTTCATCCTCAGAGTCTGAAGGACTAACTGTAGGAGTAGAGCAATAACGGGCTTTCCGCACATGCTCACGCTCAGCCTTTGGGGCAGTGGAAATTAATTTCATCTGAGTAGTACGAGTTTTTGATTTAAGAGGCATGTTTGAGTCTGGCTGAGGCGATGGGCTAGGATTTTTTGTGTGTCTTCCCATTAGGCTGGATATTATTTATTCAATTTTATAGATTACTTCTCTCTCCCCTTTTCCCCCCCCTCTTCCTCTCCAATGTGAAGCCGAATTCAAAGTCAATATAGCCAATTGAATAATAAAAAGCACCCTCCTCTTTCCACTTTCAGCTTCTCACCTTAATCAGCCTTGTTGAACCCGTTGCCGTCACTGACGCCAACAGCAGAGAACAGTCCCCTCTTTACTTTCTCCTTCAGAAGCCTCTTTGACCCGCCATGGGCTTCTCCTTCTGCAAGCCTTTGGCTTCCCTTCTTGCCTGAGGCACACTAAGAAAATCCCTGGGTCAGACACCAGCGTCCTAGTGGACTCAATCTAGACCCGAACAAGCAGCAGAGACCAAAGTAAGGGTTCACCCACCGGTGCTGCTCAAGCCCTTTAACATTCGGCGCTCTCGGCAACAGGAGCATCAGCAATCAGCAGAGCAGCAAAACAGCTGATCAAACAAAGCGAGCAAGCGAAGCACTGCAGTAGCGGGGGCAGTAGACCAGACGGGATCAAAGGCACGCATACGCTTTTTCCTTCCCACCCCTTCAGCCCACTATTGTCCGTGTCTGCCAAATACGCCAAATGCCGCTGAATTCTCCCCACTCTGCTAACCGAATTCTCCCTGAGCCTCACGCCTCCCGCCGCCATCAACGGTCCAAACTTCCAGGTACAGGGCGGGGGGACGACGATCACCTGAGCTATGCAGAGGCTGGTTCTGCCATAGCCCAGCCCAAATGGATAATAATCTCCGCATATTATCGATCAATGTTAATGGCATCTTGAACAAACGAAAATATGGTGGATTGATAAGATGGGTGATGACATTCTCACCCCAAATTTTGTTTTTACAGGAAACTCATCTGAAAACTACCCAGCCTAATTTGTTTATCTCTAAAGCTTTCTCTAAGACCTATTTTGCCTTGGCACAGGCAGCAATAAGAGGGGTTGCAATTTTTTGGGGGCTAGGGATAAACTGGGACATTGCTCAAATTCAACGAGACCCATATGGCAGATGGAACTGGATTGTTGCGAAGGCGGAAAGCGCCACGCTGAATTTTGTGAATTATTATGCACCAGCGGTAGATGATTTTGCGGCTCTTAAGAGCATCCACGATAAAGCTAGAACAGTAGTTAGCCCAATTATTTTAGGGGTGAGTTTAATTTTATACAAGATCTACAATTAGACACTTCAAATAAAGTAAAAAAGCAGATGAAGCCCGGTACCAAAAAGCTGATAGATATCATAAAACAGGATCATCAACTTGTTGATCCCTGGCGAAGGGTCCATGGTATAGCCAAACAATGTACTTATTATTCCAGTCAATTTAAGTTCGCTTCATGGATTGATTTCTTTCTGGTGTCACGCTCCTTGAAATGCCTGCACACTGAGATTTTGGATAACTCTTTCTCATACCATTCTCTAGTGAAATTTGAAATAATTATAGTATTGGGGAGAGAGGAAAATCCAGGTGGCAGATGGATAGACTCCTCTTAACCAACCAACAGTGGATAATAAGTACACAAGAATGGGTTAGGGAGCTGTTTTAGATTAATAGGAGCACTGCGAGGCTCTTCTCAGTTTGGGGGGGCCTTCAAAACTGCAGTGCGAAGTCAAATGATTGCTTTTATGTGCGGAACAAGCCAAAGAGCGAAAAAAATCAAATTAAAGAACTTCAGAAAGCCGATGATGTGGCCTTGATAAAGAGAGGTTACTCTGAGGGTGATATTGTGCCGGATTTAACCAAGGCAAAGCAGGAATTGAGGGAGTTTTTTATTATGGAAGAAATTAGCAGTTCGAGAGCGTACTAGCAGAAAGTTTATGAAGAAAGCCAAATGAAAGGAACATTTTTGGCATGGTCAACTAGAGTCAAGCAAGAAGCTGCAATAATAGATGAAGTGGCAACTAACAGGGACGCAGATAATAGTTTCTGAAAAAGATAATATCCCCAAAATTTTTATTGATCATTATAAGGATCTCTATTCAACTGACTATCAGGTATCTAAACAAGCGATTCTGGGCTATTCTGATGATGTAGTTCTCCCTCAGCTTTCTTCAGGACAGAAAGAGGCTTTAATGGCCGCTATTTCTGCAGGAGAAATCTCTAGTGCTTTGGTCTCAATGCCTGGAGGAAAGGCCTGTGGAAATGACGGTCTTCCGATTGAAATTTATAAGGCTTTCTCAGAAGAGTTATTACCATTCTTGCTTGAGTTATTCAATCATGTTAAAGGGGGGGGGTGACGTTCCAGTGGTCTTTAAAGAGTCCTCGATAGTCAGTTTTGCTAAGAAAATTCTAGGGAGGTCGGCTCTTATAGGCCAATCAGCCTCTTAAATTTAGATTATAAACTACTGATGAAAATATGATTTACCCCTGTGGCACAATATGCAATTCACACAGATCAGTCCGGCTTTATAGAAGGCCTGTCAATGTCATCAAATACCGGCTACTTAATTCAAGCAATTGATTATTTTAATACCCACCAAACTTCTACAATAATAATGATGGTTGATGCCGAGAAGGCATTCAACCTTTTGAATTGGGATGCGTTATTTTATGGTCTTGAAAGGTTTGGGTTCCCGGTGCAAATGATCACAATGCTTTTAAATATGTATCAAGGAGCCCAAGCTCAGATTAGGATAAATTCAAAATCAGCAGGGATATTAGACGTGGGACTGGGCAAGGGTGTCCCCGGTCACCAGTTTTATTTACTTTGTTATAGAACCTCTGGCAGTAAGGATTTGAGATTATTTAGATTAAAAAACTCCAATTGAGTGGATGTCGAAAATAACATTATTCACAGACGACGTCATACTCTATATTAAACCGGAAAAACTAAATATTGATTGGATTTTAAAGGAGTTCGCTGAGTTCGAGGCGATTGGAGGATATAAGATAAATCATTAAAAAAACTGAAGTATTGGCACTCAATGCCTGCTGTAATTTTCTTTCGGGCAATTTAAGACTACAAGCATATTCTACTTAGCCCATTCGGTATTTGGGAATTTTTGTCTCCAACCAATATGCAGATTTATTCAGGCTAAACTATCAAGCAACATTGATGAAAACTAACTATCTATTGGGAAAGTGGATACTTCTCCCCCTTACTTTGGTAGGGCGTGTAGCTTTAATAAAGATGTCAGTACTACCCTTAATAATTTTTCTATTTTCAAATATTCCGATTAAAATGAATGCAGCTTTTTTTAGTGAATTGGAATCTTTGGATAGGTTTTTTCTTAGTAAAATGGTTCATGAAGACAGAACTCGGCTTCCGGTCTTTTTAAAACATCAAAATGTCCTAAAAAAGTACAATATAAGACTCTTCAAGCATTCTCAAACAGACTTCTGAAATGTTATTCTCAAAAGACCCAGTCTTCGGGATTTGGATATCTGGGTTTGACTGAGGCCAGAACCTTGGGCCTCTACATCCAGGATAGTCAAGTTAAACTCTGGGAATCAAAAGGTTTCAAAGAGATGAGCCACTTTATAATAGGAGGTAGGTGAATTAACTGGGAGAAGGTTCAGGTTAGACGCAGTATGCAGAGCAGATTGCTTTTTTTTAGCTTCCTTCAGATTAGATTATTGATAAACAAATACATACCTGTAGGAAATATAGGTACCTCATTGGTCCTTGCTGCAGTCTTTAGAACTAAACTGCGAGGTATAGGGAAATGGTACAGAGTTTTTCGAAATCAAGGGGATCCCCATTTTCGTTTCCAATTTTTTTGAAAAAATAAAACATGAATTGTCTTGCAGTTTTTCACTTAGAGAGTGGAAAATTATTTGTTTACACAGCAGTAAGGACTTGAGAGCAGCTAACTTCAAACTGATGGCATATTTGTCCCGATGGACGGCTTATTATACCCAATACGCTTTGCATAAAATCTACCCAGAGGTTGAAAATAAGTGCTTTCACTGCCAGCAGTTGGAGGAGGGTGGCTGGCTCTATATCTCCTGCTTAAATCAAGGTTGAGCCAGTTCTGGATGAAAAGGTGTGCTGAACTCAGTCGGGCCCTTTGAAGCACTATACAACCTGAGCCGGAAGTTGCTATGTTTGGTTTACTAAAACAGAGTTTAAACCAGGCTTTAACAAGAGGGGGGAAAATTTTTCTATCAATCTTGTTCTTGGTGGCACGTTCGCTGATACTCCAGAATTGTAAAACAAATAAGCGCCGACCTTTCTCGGATGGTATAATAAAATGAAATGAGTAAGATCCTTTGAAGAAGCATATGCGAAAAGGGTGGGAGCTATTAGGAAATTTAGCTTAGTCTGGAAATATCTGGATAAAATGGAAAAGGATCTCGAGGGGAAAAAAAAATAAATGTATGTGGTTAATACAAACTGTATTTTTTATTAAATGTGAATCGAGGTCTAGGGGTTATATATCTTTTAACTTTAATGCACTGTAGCACTTGCACTTTGGTTGATATGAAATTATTTTTCCTTAATCACAGTCAGCTCGCCACCTTCCTCGAATCCAACAAATCCCTCGACCCTTCACAGTCCGGCTTCCGAGCCAGTCAGCTCGCCACCTTCCTCGAATCCAACAAATCCCTTGACCCTTCACAGTCCGGCTTCAGAGTCAAACACAGCACCGAGACCGCCCTCATCGCAGCAACAGACGACATTCGTACTCTACTGGACAACGGAGAAACAGCCGCCCTCATCCTACTTGACCTCTCCGCAGCCTTCGACACAGTCTGTCATAGTACCCTTACACAGCACCTCAGCAACGTCGGAATACAAGGAAAAGCATTGGACTGGATCGTATCGTTCCTCGCCGGAAGAACCCAGAGAGTCCGCCTCCCCCCTTTTAGATCAGAGGCCACCGAAGTCATCTGCGGCGTACCACAAGGATCATCACTCAGTCCCACCCTCTTCAACGTATACATGAGTCCCCTCGCATCCATCGCACGCCAAAACACAACCTTAACATCATCTCCTACGCAGACGACACCCAGCTGATCCTCTCCCTCACCAAAGACCCAATCACCGCCAAAACCAACCTACACGAAGGGATGAAGGAAGTAGCCGAGTGGATGAAGAACAGCCGTTTAAAACTGAACTCGGACAAAACGGAAGTCCTCATCTTAGGATCAACCCCCTCCGCCTGGTACGACTCATGGTGGCCACCGGCCCTGGGAAACGCACCCATACCAACGGACCACGCACGCAACCTGGGCTGCATCCTGGACTCCTCCCTCTCGATGACCAGACAAGTCAACGCCGTCTCATCATCATGCTTCAACATCCTACCTATGCTCAAAAAAATCTTCCGTTGGATCCCCACCGAAACAAGAAAGACGGTCGCCCATGCACTGGTCACAAGCCGACTGGACTACGGAAACACCCTTTATGCTGGAACCACAGCCAAACTACAGAAAAATCTCCAACGCATCCAAAACGCCTCAGCGAGATTCATCCTAGACATCCCCCGCCAAGCTCACATTTCCGGTCACCTGAAAGACCTCCACTGGCTCCCCGTCAACAAGAGAATAACGTTCCGTCTCCTCACCCACGCACACAAAGCCCTCTACGACCTAGGACCCGAATACCTCAACACGGGCCTGTCCTTTTACACCCCCACCCGCCAATTACGATGGTCCAATCAAGCCCTCGCCGCAATCCCACGAATCCAAAGATCCACCATGGGGGGGAAGATCCTTCTCCTACTTAGGGGCCAAGACCTGGAATGCTCTCCCCACCTACCTCCGCCTTACACAGAATCACCTCTCCTTCAGAAAACAACTAAAAACTTGGATATTCGATAAGTTAAGTACCCCCCCCCCCCCCCTCCTCCCTCAAGCGCCTTGAGACCCTCTGGGTGAGTAGTGCACTATACAAATTTATAAACTTAAACTTAAACTGAAACTTAAACATGTAAATGTGTAGCTGGCTGGTATATCATTTTCTATTCTACCATTATAAATAATACACTTCTTCACTTTCCAGTTTAGCCTTTCCAAGCTTGCAAGCTTTATTGTCAGGTGGGCAGCACGTTTGGGAAATGATATAAATTAAGTCTGGTTTGATTCAATATACATTATTATATCTGTATGCACGAATAATGACTTTGTGAATACATTCATAGAGTGATATAGATCAATGGCTATTGGGGGTTTATTTATGGTATGCAGTTGTTAGCAATCGTCCTTCCCACCAGGGCCTGAACAGGATCAAATCCCATCTTGTAAAAAATAAAATAAAACGTAATGCCTTGAGCACCTCCTCAACAGTAACATCGCTGTCCATAACTCCAGTACCTACAGCCCAGATCTGAGGAAACCTGCATAAAAAACTCCTGCCTAACTGCAGCAACCGCTGTGTGTCCTGCCTAACTGCAGCAACCACTCTGTGACCTGCCTAACTGCAGCAACCGCTATTTGTCCTGCCTAACTGCAGCAACCGCTGTCTGTGCTGCCTAACTGCAGCAACCACTGTGTGACCTGTCTAACTGCAGAAAATGCTGTGTGTGTGCCTAACTGCAGCAACCGCTGTCTGTGTGCCTAACTGCAGCAAATGCTATGTGTCCTGCCTAACTGCAGCAACCGCTGTGTTGTCCTGCCTAACTGCAGCAAACGCTATGTATCATGCCTAACTGCAGTAACCTATGTGTGCTGCTTAACTGCGACAACCACTGTGTGCTGCCTAACTGCAGCAACCACTGTGTGACCTGCCTAACTGGAGCAAACGTTGTGTGTGTGCCTAACTGCAGCAAGCACTGTGTGACCTGCCTAACTGCAGCAAATGCTGTGTGTGTGCCAAACTGCAGCAACCACTGTGTGACATGCCTAACTGCAGCAAATGATGAGTGTGTGCCAAACTGCGGCAACCACTGTGTGACCTGCCTAACTGCACCAAACGCTGTGTGTGTGCCTAACTACAGCAACCACTGTGTAACCTGCCTAACTGCAGCAAACGCTGTGTGTGTGCCTAACTGCGGCAACCACTGTGTGACATGCCTAACTGCAGCAAATGCTGTGTGTGTGCCTAACTGCAGCAACCACTGTGTGACAAGCCTTACTGCAGCAAATGCTGTGTGTGTGCCAAACTGCGGCAAACACTGTGTGACCTGCCTAACTGCAGCAACTGCTGTGTGTCCTGTCTAACTGCAGCAACCTCTGTGTGTGTCCCTAACTGCAGCAACCACAGTGTGACCTGTCTAACTGCAGCAAGCACTGTGTGTGTGCCTAACTGCAGCAACCACAGTGTGAACTGTCTAACTGCAGCAACCGCTGTGTGTCCTGTCTAAATGCAGCAACCTCTGTGTGTGTGCCTAACTGCAGCAACCACAGTGTGACCTGTCTAACTGCAGCAACCGCTGTGTGTCCTGCCTAACTGCAGCAACTGCTGTGTGTCCTGTCTAACTGCAGCAACCTCTGTGTGTGTGCCTAACTGCAGCAACCACAGTGTGACCTGTCTAACTGCAGCAAACGCTGTTTGTGTGCCTAACTGCGGCAACCACCGTGTGTCCTGCCTAACTGCAGCAAACGCTATGTGTCCTGCCTAACTGCAGCAACCGCTGTGTGTGTGCCTAACTGCAGCAACCACTGTATGACCTAACTGCAGCAAACACTGTGTGTGTGCCTAACTGCAGCAAACGCTGTGTGTGCTGTCTAACTGCAGTAACCGCTGTGTGTGCTGCCTAACTGCAGCAAACGCTGTGTTTGTGCCTAACTGCAGCAACAACTTTGTGACCTTCCTAACTGCAGCAATCGCTGTTTGTCCTGCCTAACTGCAGCCACCGCTGTGTGTCCTGCCTAACTGCAGCAACCGCTGTGTGTCCTGCCTAACTGCAGCAACCGCTGTATGTTTTGCTTAACTGCAGGAACCTCTTTGTCACTGTCCCAGCCTTACTCCCCGCCCTTCATTTTTACCTTACCCACTCAAGTTTTGTTATGCCACTAATAGGGTGGCACAAAGAACAAGTGTAGCAAATGAGCCTTGCCCATTCAATAGGATAGTTGTAAGGGTGTGCTATGTAGCCAATGATGCACTATGGAGCATACTCGTAAATATATTACTGAAGCATTGTGTGATAGTGCACTCTCATTTACAGACAGCACACTTTCCATTGAAATGGCCACTACATTTGCTCAGTTGAAACTATATACTGCAATAACATAACCCCTTGCATGCTTATGACGAGCCCAGCTCGTCACGAGGCACGGTGTAGCTGTGCTCATGACGAGCTGGGCTTGTCGTAATGGCTGCAGCACTCCCACGTGCAGCAAGTTCCACGCCTGTGCGGGCGTTCTATTGGAGTGAACGTCGAGCAGAGTCATGACGAGTCCAGCTCATCATGAGCACAGCTCCACTGTGCAACGTGACGAGCTGGACTCGTCATGAGCGCCGCGACCCGCACCGCGTGGGTAATGTGGCGAAGGGGTTAATATGTGGAAATAGGGTTTTATTGAATATTTATCATTTGTGCATCACAAAGTCAAGTGTCTTCATTTGTTTTGATTCCGTTAAAATCTTTGTTTTTCCATCACACATCAGAATTACAAGAAAATGTGCTTCAATTGTGCTTTCCTATCTGCTGCTATATCTTGAAATGTTTGTACAGGTCATGTATTGGTATTTAAATGTTGTTGTGTACTAGAAACAAATTACATTTTACAGCCTTACTTTTCAAACGTCCTGTACCCCAGCAAGATTGTCACATAGTTAACTTTACAAAAACCATCTCTCTTTGAAGTCAGAGAAAGAAAAGCAGGCACCAATCACCATGTTAAAATAATAATCAGAAATTTGTCAAAGAGATAGCCTGACATTTGACCTCTGTCTTTGAAAGTACAAAAAAGGTGACAAAATAAAAATAAAATGTAAATGCATTGTTACTACTTATCCACCTTCTGAACTCCAGCATCATTATTTCAGGGGTGCTGCAGCGCTCGCTCCCTGCCCCCCACCACTACTTCCAGCGCCTATGCCTGTAACAGTCTACTTACGATTTAGGTTCAAAGAAAGATATTTAAACACTTCTTTTAAAGGTTACTGGCGCCCTGGTCTCCTTTTTCTTGGCATGATGCTCCTCAAGCTCTTCTATCACACACCCAGTGCTTAATTTGCATAATGAGGAGTGCGTACCAGGAGCTCTGCTCTGAAGTAGCCCTCACTTGCCTAAAATCTAGGCTGGTAGTCTTAAATCCACCTTCTGCCCCTTTAATCCACTATCGGAATTGTGCTTATTTTGAGATGGTGTTTTCCAGTGTTTCACCAGTATTTGTCAGCACCAGTTCTAGTGACAGTCCACCACATGGTGGCGCTGTCACTTTACTTTAGAGCAGTGGTCGAAGTGGGGAAAAAAAAGTAGGGGAACTGTGGGTGGAGAATCAGGGGGCGGGAATAACCGAAGATTGAATCAGTGGGCGGAGTCAGGGGTGTGGCTAGAAATAGCAAAACATACCAATTACGTTTAGCATTTCACTGACCCGTTACAGCTTATAACGTTATTTAATTAAAAGAATGGATATGTTTATTTGAGGTTTAATTCAGGAAAAAGCAAACACTCATAGGGAATACAGGTTTATGTAAAGCATGTGAAATATAAGCAGGAACAACATGTTACCTTAATGCTTTTACGCTCATTGTTCAGAAATCCATGATTATTTTTTGTCTCAAACATTGAGGTCATGAATGCAGGGCTCCTCCTATACAAATGTGTTAAGCAGGGCTCAGAAGAGAAAGGGACTCTTCAGGAGAATCTAGACTCACCAAAACCGACAAAGGCTCCTTCACATTCATGTCAGCCAGCTAGCTGCTCAATCATAACATAGCCAAAAGAACAACTCGTGGGCAGAATGCAGAGCAATATCATACATTCACCCCAGTGCAGAGAGCTGGGCCTAAATCCATTGTTTATTTGCTAGCCATTCCAGTTTGGACCCAGCCTTATGCAAATCAGTCTTGATCCTGCGCCCAATGAGAACAGTCTAGCCCGAACTGCCAGGCCAGGTCCTCCCTGGACTGGAAACAACATCCTAGGACCGGTTTCGGGCTTTCAGCCCTCATCAGCCAGGATAGCCTGATTCCAGTGGCATGGAGAGCATGGGACTCACGTCTGAGCATACCCATCCCACTCGGGGTGACAAATGCAAAAAGAACAATTGATGGACAGAATGCAGAACAATGTCATACATTCACCCCAGTTCAGAGATCTGGGCTTAAATCCATTGTTTTTTGCTTACCATGCCATTCCAGTTTGGACCCAGCCATATGCAAATCAGTCTTGATCCTGCGCCCAATGTGAACAGTCCAGCCCGAACTGCCAGGCCATATGTATTCAAGTGTCCTTTCATTCGGGAAGTGAACACAAAGCAGTACCCACTGAACTATACACATAACATATTGCTCTTTGATATACATGGTACATGTTCTTTGCAGCAGGCATATTACCCCTCTTCACTACCTTAGATGAGTAAAACAGCCACTAGACAAAACACGCTCCCATCTCTCTCCAGCAGGTACATTGATTACCAAAGTTATCTTGGCACTTGTATTGTTGACCGAAACCTGCTGAATATACAAATAAGTTTGCAGTGTTTTTAAAACTCCTGCACTTGTACAAAACCCGTCCCCCCAAACTAAACTGGCCCCCTACCCTTCCAGTCGCCCTGGGAAACGCCTGCTCCTGCCCTTTCACTGGCGTCACTAGGGTTGGTGTCACCCGGTGCGGGTAACTCATGGTGTCACCCCCTCACAATTTACCGGATGGACCAATTCACCCTCTGCCTGCACCATGTCCCCTCTGCCTGCACCAACTCTCCCTCTGTCCGCACCATCTCCCCTCTGCCTGCACAATTTCACCCTCTGCCTGCCTCATCTCCCCTCTGCCTGCACCATCTCCTCTCTGGTTGCACCATCGCTCCCTGTGCGCACACCATCTCCCCTCTGCCTGCACCATCTCCCCTCTGCCTGCACCATCTCTCCTTCTGTCTGCACCATCTCTCCCTCTGCCTGCACCATCTCCCCTCTGCCTGCACCATCTCTCCCTCTGGCTGTACCATCTCCCCTCCGCCTGCGCCATCTCTCCCTCTGTCTGCACCATCTCTACCTCTGCCTGCACCATCTCTCCCTCTGCCTGCACCATCTCCCCTCCGCCTGCACCATCTCTCCCTCTGCCTGTATCATCTCCCCTCCGCCTGCACCATCTCTCCCTCTGTCTGCACCATCTCACCTCTGCCTGCACCATCTCTCCCTTTGTTCACACTATCTCCCCCGCCTGCACCATCTCACCCCCTGCCTGCACCATCTCTCCCTCCGCCTGCACCATCTCCCCTCCGCCTGCACCATCTCACCCCCTGCCTGCACCATCTCACCCCCTGCCTGCACTATCTCTCCCTCCGCCTGCACCATCATTCCCTCTGTCTGCACCATCTCCCCTCCGCTGTCATCCACGCAATCTATTGACACAAAAAGAAGCAGCGAAGCACCCAACCATCTTTTTTTAAAATCTTTGTGTTCTTGTTCTTAGAGGTCTATAATAGAAATAAGTCAAAACCACAAGTATCAAAATGAGGATGTGCCGATCTCCCTCGTTATAAGGCAACCGGAGAGCTAGGCGTGTCCTAAAAAGTGAGAACAAAACACGTTTTTTACTCTGAAGACCACGTTCTGCAATAATTAAATGATAAAGCTGAAAACATTTTTAAATGCTCTGCTATTCCACTTGAGCTGCAGGATAAACAATCTTGCTAGCTGCATAGCCCATCTTAAAGTTGTTGCACAACTCTATCACGTATTGTGCGTTTTAACACACACGGTAACAATCTGCCTCAGTGACCTTATGGCACGGAGCAGAATGGTTCATGATCCCTTGACCTGACTGCCACGTCATTGACAGCTGAGGATCGATGGAGCTATCTGAAGCCAGTCAGCAGAGATGCCGGCACACCCTATGTGTGATCTGGAGCTCGCGGAGCAGGCTCCGAGGCTCGAGACTGGTGCAGCTAGCAGCAAGCCTTGGCTGCTGCGAGACGAGCATTATTAGGGCGAGGTAGGTCTGCGCATGCCATTAGATTAAATAGAGACATAACATACATGAACACAAACTTGCATATCACTGACAAAACGATAAACTAGATGGTGTCACCCCATTGTGAGGGTGTCACCCGGTGCGGTCCGCACCCCCCGCACCCACCTTGTGACGCCACTGCTCCTGTCCAGTCAGTACTCCTGCTCATGCTCGATCAACACTCCTGCTTCGTCAATTCCCCCGCCCCCTCCCTTCTCCTGGCCCGTCACTTCAAGTTCAAGTTCAAGTTTGGCATTTATATAGCGCACTACTCACCCATAGGGTCTCAAGGCGCTTGAGGGAGGTGGGGGATTACTTATCAAATATCCAGGTTTTGAGTTGTTTTCTGAAGGAGAGGTGGTTTGGGGTAAGGCGAAGATGGGTGGGGAGGGAGTTCCAGGTTTTGGCCGCAAGGTAGGAGAAGGGTCGATCCCATCTTTATCATTTGTTCATGGGTACCTTAGCGATTGATGGTGTGACCCAATTGAGTAAGGGCGATGGATGGGTCTCATTGATCAAGAGACATACCACCCCATTTTTGGATGACCAAATGAGAACACTTGATCTACATACCTATTTGATGGGAATCCAACACATCTCTGTACGGGTCTTACCAACAATCTTAGTAGGTCCCTCGACAGGTTTGTCCAGGCACACATCCTGATATAGAGACTTATATAGCTCTATTAGCGCCTAACTCACTTATGTAGGAGTTTTGAAGCAGCTCGGAGTACTTGAAGCTCCGTTATAGACCCCCGGTTCTTTTTGTTGTTAGAAGGGTCTTTCCCCCCATGGTGGATCTGCGGATGCGTAGTATTGTGGCGAGGGCTTGGTTGGACGATCGGAGTTTGCGGGAGGGGGTGTAGAAGGAAAGGCGTGTGTTGAGGCATTCGGGTCCAACGTCGTATAGTGCTTTGTGTGCGTGGGTGAGGAGACGAAACGTTATTCTTTTGCTGACGGGGAGCCAGTGGAGGTCTTTCAGGTGACTGGAGATGTGAGCACTGCGTGGGACGTCTATAATGAGTCTGGCTGAGGCATTTTGGATACGTTGGAGCTTTTTCTGTGATTTGATTGTAGTTCCGGCATAAAGGGTGTTTCCGTAGTCTAGTCTGCTGGTGACCAGTGCGTGGGTGACTGTCTTTCTTGTTTCGGTGGGGATCCATCGGAAGATTTTTCTGAGCATGCGTAGAATGTTGAAGCATGAGGAAGAGACGGCGTTGACTTGTCTGGTCATCGATAGGGTGGAGTCTAGGATGAAGCCCAGATTCCGTGCGTGGTCCGTAGGTTTGGGGGCGTTTCCCAGAGCCGGTGGCCACCATGAGTCATCCCAAGCGGAGGGGGATGATCCTAATATGAGGACTTCTGTTTTGTCCGAGTTCAGTTTAAGGCGACTGTTCTTCATCCATTCGGCCACTTCTTTCATCCCTTCGTGTAGATTGGTTTTGGCGGTGTTTGAGTCTTTGGTGAGGGAGAGGATCAGCTGGGTGTCGTCTGCGTAGGAGATGATGTTGAGGTTGTGTTTTCGAACGATGGATGCGAGGGGGCTCATTTATACGTTGAAGAGTGTGGGGCTGAGTGATGATCCTTGTGGTACGCCGCAGATGACTTCGGTGGCCTATGATTTAAAAGGGGGGAGGCGGACTCTCTGCGTTCTTCCGGCGAGGAATGAGACGATCCAGTCCAGTGCTTTTCCTTGAATTCCGATGTTGTTGAGGCGGTGAATAAGGGTGCTATGACAGACTGTGCCGGAAGCTGCAGAGAGGTCGAGAAGGATGAGGGCAACTGTTTCTCCATTGTCCAGTAGTTTTCGGATGTGATCTGTTGCTGCGATGAGGGCGGTCTCGGTGCTGTGTTTGACACGGAATCCGGATTGTGATATGCCGAGGGATTTGTTGGATTCGAGTAAGGCGGCGAGTTGACTGTTGACAACTTTCTCGATGACTTTGGCAGGGAATGGGAGGAGCGAGATCGGTCGGTAGTTTTTAAGTTCATTGGGGTCTGCTGTGGGTTTCTTCAAGAGGGCGCTGAGTTCGGCATGTTTCCAGCTTTCCGGGAAGGTAGCGGAGTTGAAGGAACTATTGATGATGTCGCGAAGGTGGGGAGCGATGATGGAGTCTGCTTTGTTGAAGATGTGGTGGGGGCATGGATCGGTTGGTGATCCTGAGTGGATGGAGTTCATCAGGCGGATGGTGTCTTCAGTGGTGACTGGTTTCCAGTTGCAAAGGTTGTTAGGAGGGGGATTAGGTTTTGAGGTGGGTGGGGTGGTCTGGTCACCCGACTGGTTGATGAAGCTGTTGTGAATCGCGGCGATTTTGTTGTGGAAAAATGATGCTAGGGAGTCGCAAAGGTACTGGGAATGAGCGATGTCATTGGTGCCGGCTGAGGGGTTGGTGAACTCTTTTACTATGTTGAACAGTTCCTTACTGCTGTGGGCGTTGTTGTCATGTCAATCTTTGAATGCTGTTTTCTTAGTGGAACGTATTAGTTGATGGTTTTTACGGGAGGCGTTCTTGAAAGAGGCTAGGTTTTCGGTGGATGGGTTTCTTTTCCAGGCTTTCTCGAGGGTGCGGCATGTCTTCTTGGATTTTTTAAGTTCATCGTTGAACCAGGGGGCTTTCTTGAGGTTTAACTTGGTAGGGTTGTTTTTTAGTGGTGCTAATTCTTCAGTGCTGCGGGTGATCCATTGTGCAAGGTTGGTGGCTGCTTGGTTTGTGTCTGATGAATAGGCAGGGGGGTATTGGTGGAGCGATGTGAGAAGCTGGTCGGTGGTGATTTTGTTCCAGTTTCTGCGGGGAATTTGTTGTGGGTGGTTGTGGGTTGTAGTCTTTTTGTAGTTGAAGTGCACGCAGCTGTGGTCTGTCCAATGGAGAGTTGTGGTGTGGTTGAAGGAGATGTATTTACTGGATGTAAAGATTGGGTCGAGCGTGTGTCCGGCACAGTGGGTGGGGGTGTCGACAAGTTGTTTCAGTCCAAGATTTGCAAGGTTGTCCAAAAGGGTGGTACTGTTGTTGTCGTTGTTCTTATCCAGGTGGAAGTTGAGGTCGCCTAGTAGAATGTAGTCCTCGGAGGGGAGGGCGTGTGGGCTGATGAAGTCAGTGATGTCATCACAGAATTGTGTGCGGGGTCCTGGTGGCCTGTAGATGAGGGTGCCTCTGAGTGTGGTCTTGGGGTCGATGTGGATCTGGAAGTGGAGGTGTTCGGCGGTTGCGAGGTTGTCATCGGAACTGGTTGAGATGCGAATGGTGTTCTTATGAACAATGGCAATGCCTCCTCCTGTTTGGTTGGTGCGGTCCTTACGGATAATCTTGTAGCTGTCAGGGATGGCTATGGCGATGTCGGGTGTTGAAGAGGCGTTCATCCAGGTTTCTGTGAGGAAGGCGACGTCCGGAGCTGTGGTGTCAAGTAGATTCCAAAGTTGGATGGCGTGACTGTGGACAGAACGGGTGTTGATAAGGATGCATTTCAGGTGGTTGGAGCCGGTGTTCTGTTTGGTAATTGTGGATTTGGTGAGGGTCCTAATGCAGGCAAACTTGCAGGAATTGCAGGTGAAAGGTCCATTGGTGAGTCCAGGAGCGGCTTGGTAGCAGTTTGGTGGTCGGCCGGGGTTAAGGGCTGAAAGGGAAGAGGCGTTGTATGAAATGCGGGAGGGGTGGGCTGTGCGGGGGCCAGGGGGTCTGGGGGCCCGTCACTTCTCCTGCCCCTCACTTCTCCTGCCTATCACTGCTCCTGTCCTGTTCACTGCTCCTGCCCTGTTCACCGCTCCAGCCCTGTTCACCGCTCCTGCCCTGCAGTGGCGTCACTAGGGGGGTCCGGGGGGTGCGGACCACACGGGTGACACCCTCACATGGGTGACACCATGCTGCTCCCCGGCGCTGCAGACTTACTACAGCAGCTGGCTCCGTCAGATAGTCACAGTTAAATCTGTCTCTCCTATGAGACTCTATGAGATGCTACAATGTTGCAATCTGCCGCTGCGACGGACCCGGCGCACCCCGGGCCCTCGGCGCGGTTGTCAATCACTGAAGACTTCCTGCCCTTAGCTCAACAGAGCAGAGGCGAGGGGGGGATTATCGGATGTTGGAACCTCAATTCCGTCTGCCTCCAGAACACAGGAAGGAAGTCATTAGAAGTGGCGGGGAACTGGAGAGAGGCAGAGAGTCAAGCTTCTGCTGCCTCAGGGCCTAGGGTGCGTTTAAAAATGTAATTATTACTGCGGTGCCCCACACCTGTCCATGACTGACTCTCAGCATGGGCCGCCCGCGCGTCAGGCAGTGTAAACATCCATATTGCAGCAGTGGGAGAGTCTGGAGACCCCCCTGCAGCTCAGTGACGTGATTCCGAGACGAGCGAATGAGAGATAGAAGTAAGTAATGGCCAGGTCTAAGCGGCGTTATTACTAGTAGAACCTTGAAGTGTGTTGTTTCCTCCACTCTGCCTTAATGCACTTAGCAGATGAACACCAGAGCCCTTTCTTGGTCCCTCCAGACAAGTTCTGCAGACACACCCATCTTGGTCCGTGTATGCCGAGGGCAGAGAGAGAGATGGAGCTAGAGGGAGTAAGACAGAGAAAGAGAGAGCTAGAGTGAGAAAGACAGAGAGAGAGGGAGCTAGAGTGAGAAAGACAGAGAGAGAGGGAGCTAGAGGGAGTAATACAGAGAGAGGGAGACAGAGGGAGCTAGAGGCAGTAAGACAGAGAGAGAGGGAGCTAGACAGAGAGAGGGAGCTAGAGGGAGTAAGATAGAGAGAAAGGGAGCTGGAGGAAGCAAGACAGAGAGAGAGGGAGCTAGAGGGAATAAGAGAGAGGGAGCTAGAGGGAGCAAGACAGAGAAAGAGGGAGCTAGAGGGAGTAAGACAGAGAGAGAGGGCGCTAGAGGGAGTAAGACAGAGAGAGGCAGAAAGAGGGAGCTAGGGGGAGTAAGACAGAGAGAGAAGGAGCTAGACAGAGGGAGAGGGAGCTAGAGGGAGTAAGACAGAGAGAGAGGGAGCTAGAGGGAGCTAGACAGAGAGAGGGAGCTAGAGGGAGTAAGACAGAGAGAGAGGGGGCTAGAGGGAGCTAGACAGAGAGAGGGAGCTAGAAAGAGTAAGACAGAGAGAGAAGGAGACAGGGGGAGCTAGAGGAAGCAAGACAGAGAGAGGGAGCTAGACAGAGAGAGGGAGCTAGAGGGAGCAAGAGAGAGGGAGAAGGAGACTGAGGGAGTAAGAGAGAGAGAGGGAGCTAGAGGGAGCAAGACAGAGTGAGAGGGAGCTAGAGGGAGTAAGACAGAGAGAGAGAGCTAGAGGGGGCTAGAGCGAGCAATACAGAGAGAGAGGGAGCTAGAGGGAGTAAGAGAGAGAGAGGGAGCTAGAGGGAGCAAGACAGAGAGAGGGAGCTAGAGGGGCTAAGACGGAGAGAGAGGGAGCTAGAGGGAGTAAGACAGAGAGAGATGGAGCTAGACGGAGCAAGACAGAGAGAGGTAGCTAGAGGGAGCAAGACAGAGGGAGCGAGAGGGAGTAAGAGGGAGGGAGCTAGAGGGAGTAAGACAGAGAGAGAGGGAGCTAAGGGAGTAAGACAGAGAGAGGGAGCTAGAGGGAGTAAGACAGAGAGGGAGACAGAGGGAGCTAGAGGGAGTAAGACAGGGAGAGAGGGAGCTGGACGGAGCAAGACAGAGAGAGGTAGCTAGAGGGAGCAAGACAGAGAGGGAGCTAGAGGGAGTAAGAGAGAGGGAGCTAGAGGGAGTAAGACAGAGAGAGGGAGCTAGAGGGAGTAAGACAGAGAGAGAGGGAGCTAGAGGGAGTAAGACAGAGAGAGAGGGAGACAGAGGGAGCTAGAGGGAGTAAAACAGAGAGAGGGAGCTAGAGGGAGCAAGACAGAGCGAGGGAGCTAGAGGGAGTAAGACAGAGGGAGAGTGAGCTAGAGAGAGTAAGACAGAGAGAGAGGGGGCTAGAGGGAGTAAGACAGAGAGAGAGGGAGACAGAGGGAGTAAAACAGAGAGGGAGCTAGAGGGAGCAAGACAGAGGGAGTAAGAGAGAGGGAGTAAGAGAGAGGGAGCTAGAGGGAGTAAGACAGAGAGAGAGGGAGCTAGGGGAGTAAGACAGAGAGAGAGGGAGCTAGAGGGAGTAAGACAGAGAGGGAGACAGAGGGAGCTAGAGGGAGTAAGACAGGGAGAGAGGGAGCTAGAGAGAGAGAGGGAGCTAGAGGGATTAAGATAGAGAGAGAGAGAGGGAGCTAGACAGAGAGAGGGAGCTAGAGGGAGTAAGCCAGAGAGAGAGGGAGCTAGAGGGAGTAAGCCAGAGAGAGAGGGAGCTAGAGGGAGTAAGACAGAGAGAGAGGGAGCTAGAGGGAGTAAGACAGAGAGAGGAAGACAGAGCGAGCTAGAGGGAGCAAGACAGAGAGAGAGGGAGCTAGACAGAGAGAGGGAGTAAGAGAGAGAGAGGGAGCTAGAGGGAGCAAGACAGAGTGAAAGGGAGCTAGAGGGAGTAAGACAGAGAGAGAGAGAGCTAGAGGGAGCAAAACAGAGAGAGAGGGGGCTAGAGGGAGTAAGAGTGAGAGATGGAGCTAGAGGGAGTAAGAGAGAGGGGGCTAGAGGGAGTAAGACAGAGAGAGAGGAAGTTAGAGGGAGTAATTTCGAGAGAGGGAGCTAGAGGGAGCAAGACAGAGAGAGAGAGGGAGCTAGAGGGAGTAAAAACAGAGGGAGCTAGAGGGAGCAAGACAGAGAGAGAGGGAGCTAGAGGGAGTAAAAGAGAGAGAAGGAGCTAGAGGGAGTAAGAGAGAGAGAGCAGGAGCTAGAGGGAGTAAGACAGAGAGGGAGCTAGAGGGAGCTAAACAGAGAGAGGGAGCTAGAGGGAGTAAGACAGAGAGAGAGGGAGACAGAGGGAGCTAGAGAGGGAGCTAGAGGGAGCTAGACAGAGAGAGGGAGCTAGAGGGAGTAAGACAGTACCTAGCGCCGTACATTTCCGACAGAGGTGGTCCATGCGGTAAGTCGTGAGGGGGTGACACCATGAGTTACCCGCACCGGGTGACACCAACCCCAGTGACGCCACTGCTGCCCTGTTCACCGCTCCTGCCCTGTTCACCGCTCCTGCCCCGCTCACCGCTCCTGCCCCGCTCACCGCTCCTGCCCCGCTCACCGCTCCTGCCCTGTTCAATGCTCCTGTCCTGTTCAATGCTCCTGCCCCATCACCTCTCTTGCCCGTCACCTCTCCTGCCCCGTCACCTCTCCTGCCCCGTCACCTCTCCTGCCCCTTCACCTCTCCTGCCCCGTCACCTCTCCTGCCCCGTCACCTCTCCTGCCCCATCACCTCTCCTGCCCCATCACCTCTCCTGCCCCATCACCTCACCTACCAGTCACATCACCTGCCTGTCATGTCACCTGCCTGTCATGTCACCTGCCCGTCACTTCTTTTGCCCGGTCACCTCTCCTGACCTGTTGCCTCCCCTGCCCTGTCGCCTCTCCTGCCCCATCACTGCTCCTGCCCCATCACTGCTCCTGCCCCATCACTGCTCCTGCCCCGTTCACTGCTCCTGCCCCGTTCACTGCTCCTGCCCCGTTCACTACTCCTGCGCCCTTCACTGCTCCTGCCCCCTTCACTGCTCCTGCCCCCTTCACTGCTCCTGCCCCCTTCACTGCTCCTGTCCTTTCACCGCTCCTGTCCTTTCACCGCTCCTGTCCTTTCACTGCTCCTGTCCTTTCTCCGCTCACACCCGGTTACTGCTCTAGCTCATGGCCCGTTACCTTCTCTGCCCTGTCACCTCTCCTGCCCCATCACCTCTCCTGCCCCGTCACCTCTCCTGCCCAGTCACCTCTCCTGCACCATCACTTCTCCTGCCCCGTCACCTCTCCTGCCCTAGTACCTCTCCTTTCCTGACGCCTCTTCTGTCCGGTCACTGCTCCTGCCCAGCTCACTTCACTCTGTGTACAACATTGACAAAGGTGTCAGGCAGTGCTGGCTGGTAAAGTTTGAAAGTAGTGGGGTGTAAAATGAAGACACCAATTATCAATTAGTGAGCAAACATAAGTAGGCATAAGCTAAAGAGGAAGGGGGGCATGGTATATTGTTGACTGGACAGGATAAACCTGGTACCAATAATGTAGCATAAAATGAACAGTGTTATTAAACAAAAGAGAAAAAGTTAAAAAAGCTTGGTGCTGGGTACTTTTATGATACGTCTTATGGGTCTACCAGCACAATACTCTTGACAGGTCAAAACGTGTCATTGCTAGCTCTTTCAAATTATTCACAAAGAAACATTATTTTGCACTTCATGTGTTTAACGCAGTTCTCGCTCTTTTGCTCTGCAAAGCAATGAGAAGAAAGACTTTCAAATCACGTAATTTGAAAACACACACACAGCCATTTAACATTTCAGCCAGGGCAATGTCAAATACTTTAAACTCACCAGGGCCTGCATATGTTGACTTTCAGCCAAGCACAAAAAGACAGTAAAAAGGTTTGCATGGCGTTCTGCAGTCATACAGACAATTCCAACCCTTCTCTTATAATGGTGTACAGATTCCTCGCTGCACTCCTGGCTCTTCTAATGCACCTCCGCAGGTTGCTAAAGGAAACAGCAGGCTGCGCGCACCACGCGGTGGCACTTCACCAGTGCATCTGTTTCTAAGTTTTAAAACCCATTTGACTGGTGAAATTAAATCCTGACTAGAATAAATGTTAGCGTACAGCAGCCCCATGAAGTGAGAGAAGGAAAACAGACATAGTGGCTGATATGTAGTCACTATGGTAACACGTAATTAAATTCGCACATGTGAGCCCCCTACTAAAAGTATGTGCCAGGAGTTGCTGATACAATTGTGCCACAGCATCCTGTCTGCAAGATATCGACGGAGCTCACTTGGGGAGGCTGATCGGTGCTGAGGAAGTTGTTCTGCAATCACCTTCGGATAAAGTCTGCGCTTCATAAAAATGCATTAAATTAAAAAAAAGATCGGGAAGATAACAAGCCACGCATTCACACTTATCTGTAGAACATTAACAGCGCCAGGGGCTAGATTCCGGGGTTGAGTTTTCCGCCTCCATCCACTAACCACACAGACACTCACAACTCGTCACAAGATAGCCACTGGTGTCAAGTTCCCCACAGTACCCTGCTTGGGGAAAGCTCATCTCTAATCATCAACTCTACTCTCAGGGCCACTTGATATGCTAAAGGCAGAGGACGGCGCATTGTCATTTGAAAGAGGTAATCAGCCTCAATCGGAATGACAATGGGCCTCCTCGGTCTGTTTGAGTTCAGGGAGGGACTGCTGCAGCCTCTGGAGTTCACACAGAAGTGCAAGCAGCCCCTGGAAGCGAATGAAAAAAGTTTTAAAGTTGGACTAGTCTTGCCGTCCTGGGACTCTTTTTTTAAAGCAAGAAGTAGGGGATCGGACTGAACAATTTTTTAGAAGTAGGGGCACGCCGTGCCCACTGATCCCCCCCCCCCCCACTTCTACCACTGCTTTAGAGATGAGCCCAACAACCGGTGTTGAATAATATCTGCCTCTTCACGCCATTAATATACTTTGTCTTGCCCTGAAATTGTTTGAATTGTAACACTTGTAGGAGTGCGATGGTTAGGTGGTATGTTGGTACTGTTATTGGCAGCGCTGGCAGGGGCAATGCAGGCTGTAGTGGCCCTCCAAGAAGGGCTCTAAGAATCTACTGCATTTCCCCCACCCTGGTGTCTCAACAGAGGCAGTGACGTCACGGGAAGAAGTGAGTGGAGGTGGAGGTGAAGCAACAAGTGTAAGGCGTGTGTGCTTGGTGAGGGGTGGGTGGGGGGCAGAGGACACATGAAGGTCGCGGCACACGGGGAGGTATAAAAGACTGCAAGAGGGTATTCTCTCTGTCTTTGGGTGACCCTACTTCTTACTTGTGCATTGCATAGACGAAGGACCAGTCCCAGCCAGGCCTCTCTTCAAGGCGCTGGAAACTCGTTTCTGGGCGCACAGAACGGCTTTATGAACCACCCGAGGATGAGGTTCGAGGTTTTCCTGCACTTCGTGGCAATTCTAGCCCTTGGCCGAGGTGAGTGGCTATAAAAAATGTATTCGTTTTTGTTAATTAATTAATTCTTCTTGTTAGAAAGTGTAGACCAGCAGACCGTTAAAAAATGGACACGGCCGCGTTCTTGTTCGCTTGGTTTTTATTTCAACATCCGAATACTGAAGTGAGCTATGTAGATAGTTTTAAAATAAGCCTACATACATTATGATTTATGGTTAGAGGGCGATCAGACCACGCCCCCTCTTATGGTTGCAATATTATAACAGCCGTGAATTGTTTGGTAAAGTTCATGTTTCTATCCGACATACTGCTGGTGGTGTTGGGGGTGGGGGGGAGGGTCGGGTCCCTCAAGTTGCCCCTAGGCTCAGACAGTACTTGGCCCAGGAAGTTTCCAATCCCCCAGCCTACTCTTCTTTTCCAGTGTTCGACATGGGACAGTTGACACCTGAATTCACCATCACGAAACCGTAGAAGTGAAGGGAAAACTATTCTACAAGTTCACCATAACGTAAGGTCCGGGCAGAGCAGTACCTCGACATGTATCCTACGCCGAGTAGTGTCGACGTGGAAGAGGGGCCAGTGCTTTAAATGGGCCGGTACTGTCCGGTACGGCAGCTGTAATCAGGCCCTTGGGCGAGGGGTGGGCGCCCTGCTTCCCTCAGGAAGCGGTGGAATGATTCAGCGGCGGGGGGTAGGTCATCGCTTCCGTGAGTAACCGGGCGTCCACCCCTCCTCCAAGGGCATGATTACAGCCGCCGCCAAACCAGGGAGGTGCAATTTGCCCACCAAATGGGAATGCAAATTGTGATGCAATATTTGTAGTAATAGGCCGCTTGAAGGAGGTCACAAAACAAGCTACCAGATGAATATTAATAAGGCAGGTCGTAGTTTATGACTCTGTGTGATTGGCTACAAATGCAGGAAGGGAGGCCGGCAAGGGGCAGCAGACCTCCACCTTGCATTCCTAAATGTTAAACCTCACTTTTTTTGAACTTTTTAGGTCTCGCCTGTCGATGCGCATGCGCATCGAGCAAGCGAGACTATGGGGGCTTATCCACTCTTTATCCACTGCAAGGAATCGTGGCGATTCCTTGCAGTGCCCGTGACTTTTAAGCTCAATGCGCATGCGCATTGAGCTTAAAAGCGCGTGCAAAAAGCAAAAAGCAAAAAGCGCGTGCACGTCCGTCTTGTTTTACCCGCTCCGCCCCCTCCCCTTCCCGCCGTGTCGCATTTCTCATCCCCCCTCCCCTCTCCTCCGTCCGTCTTGTTTGTTTAATTTAACCCGCTCCGCCCCCTCCCCTTCCCGCCGTGTCGCATTTCTCCTCCCCCCTCCCCTCTCTTCCCTCCGTCTCGTTTGTTTATTTTACCCGCTCCGCCCCCTCCCCTGCCCGCCGTGTCGCATTTTTTTTTAAATCCTCACTTCCCCCCTACCCCCCATCAATACCAACACTGACGCCGTGCTAAAGCCCGCTCTCCCTCCATTTACTGGCCTTTAGCAGCCTGTGGCAGCAGAGGACATGTAAAAGCAAGGGCAAGTATAATAAAGCTTAACTTAGTATTGTAATGTTGTCCGTGTGATCTCTTACCCTGCATTCCAGTCACTACATCTAGCTTACCTTTTACTGCCACTAGTTCTTCTGCATGGATTGTATAGTCATACGGCGTATTGAGCTGGCAAACAGAGAAACCATGCCATGACATAGTATCATCTGATACAAAGAGCGCGTTAGGAGGTGGAATTTTGATGACAAAATACCATCACAGCTTTACTCTCGGTCTCTCCCCTCGGCCAATGTCACCATACTTGGGAAATGTATACTCTGAAATATCGTGTACTATAATGTTACGGTCTCACCCATCCCTCAACAAATAATAATTTTACCGTCGTCAGATGTACACAACACATTAAAGAACAGGGCGGGGTCAAGGTGTTATCAGAAATAGAGCGCCCTAGGGCAGAAAAGAACACCCTTTCAACCCAATGTCCGTAACCCTGCTCCAAATAGCATAGAGTATCCCTCCCGCCGATTGGTTCAGTCACCCGCCCGTCAAGTTTAGCTCTCCTCACCCGAAAGCCCCGCGGCCCACTACCCGGATCCGCTCGTACTTCTCCATTTCTAGGAACAAACTTCCATCGTCTCCTTGGTAACGCTTCCGGGCTAGAGATTGCCGTCATAGACACAAAAGACAGACTCACATGAACCATGGAGCGAGGTGCCGTGGTCAGAGAAGAGAGACTTTCTTTAGAGTAGCGATCGAATGGCGTTTTTATTTATTTATTTAATGCGACTTTTATAGCGCGAACATTACCCTCAACCCCTCACCCTCAACCCCTCACTCACCCTCACTCTCACTCATCCTCACTCACCCTCAACCCCTCACCCTCACTCACCCTCACCCTCACTCACCCTCAAACCCTCACCCTCACTCACTCACCCTCAACCCCTCACCCTCAACCCCTCACTCACCCTCACTCTCACTCACCCTCACTCAGCCTCAACTACTCCCCCTCACCCTCACTCACTCAAACCCCTCACCCTCACTCACCCTCACCCTCACTCACCCTCAACACCTCACTCACCCTCACTCACCCTCACCCTCACTCACCCTCAACACCTCACCCTCAACACCTCACCCTCAACCCCTCACCCTCACTCACCCTCACTCACCCTCACTCACCCTCACTCACCCTCACTCACCCTCACTCACCCTCACCCTCACCCTCACTCACACTCACTCACACTCACCCTCACCCTCACACAGTGCAATAGTTCTCAGACCATTTCAGTTAGAGCTTTTAGAAATGTTTATGGCTTTTTTTATTTGTAATACTTTAGCATTGGCTACAGGAAACAAAAATGCTAAACATTTACAAAAAAAACCCATAAACAATTCTAAAAGCACTAACTCTAATGGTGCGAGACCTATTGCATTTCCAATGCTTGTTTTTTAAGCAGCCCGTGTCCCTTAAAGAGTGCTGCTGCTCTTGTTTAAAAAAAAAAAAAAAAAAATTTTGGAAGACATGGTCATATAATATTGTACCCTGTTTCCATTTATTCTGTGAGCGCATGATGTTTACGTAATACTTTACGAATCTATTACAGAATCAGGATATTGCACCATTTTGCAGCCTTCTGGTCTTGTCTGCGTGCATTCACTGTTGCAAAAGAAGCACATGGGGGAGAGGGAGGGAGGGGGGGGGGGTCGTCAACCATGGCATGAACAGAAGCTGTGCAAAAGGATGCAGTGCAAGTATATATTGGCATTTCTCGAATGTAAATGGGATATTCATCTGACCGATTGAATGCCTTTATTGCGAGTATTAAAGATGTAGGGCCATCAAGACTGACACGTCACTTTCTTACTATGGTATGGTGTTTGTGTGTGTATTTTTTTTTTTACATTTAAAAAAAAATAAAAAAGAATTATTTGTAATACATCACTTCATTCCACACTTTGACCATTAGGAAGTCCTGCTAGGAAATAGCAATTTAAAGATAAGTTTACCGGCCTCAGAAGGATGGAAGGCTGGATTAGCTTTATGTAGATTTGAACCCATGATCTGCAGTACAGAGCTGATGTCAGTTGCAAGGGTTTAATAAGTGGTTCATCTACCTGGAGTGCAGATGTCCCCTTTGTTGCTTATCGCTCATGTCATATACAACAAGTGTTGACCCCTGTTCTATCTCGTGGTAAGCAGAAAATGGCACTGGACAGCTAAAGGGCAGCAGAGTGAGCACATTTTAAGTGGGATCACTACACCACCCCAAAGTCTGTAGGAGGACTGGAGTATAGTTGGGGAGAGAAAGCTGTATTGAGATTTTGTTGGGGAGAAGGTGAGTGACAAAGGACTCAGATCGGTTTGCTTACTGGAGCTGACTCCCCAGCAGGAGAGGGGCTGCCTGAGGCCGGGGGAGGCAGAGTACGGTGGCTCATTGGACTAATGCATCCACTGTAGGGGCCTGTGTTCAACCTCATGATCGCAGGTTCACATATCAGGGGATGGGGGGTCCACTCAGCCTTTCATCCTTCTGAGGTCGATAAAACGAGTACCATGGAGTTGGGTATCAACCATCAGTTTTTCAGCCCCCAGATACCCTTCTGGGTGAATGTATGCTTTACAAATACAGGTCATGCTATGTTAGGAGTGAGTGGTGCATGTGATCAGTGCCCGCGGTGGAGTTTGTTCCGTGTTCCTCCCCTTGGTGATGGTTCTGTGCTTCACTACAGGGCTTTGAACCCTTATGATTTCGGAGGATGGGCTAGGAATCTGGCAAGGCACCTGATGCATCAGGACGGGTATAAACCTGCCAAACACAACAATACCATAGATGGTAAAAGGCTACAACAGAAACACCAAAACGCAAGTAGGATAAACCACCTACTTCTTTATTCACCAACCTTCGGAGGGAATCCAATGTTGCTGCATGCAAACAAGCAAGACCACCAGGGAGGAAGTAGTTAGTGTTAGGACACAAGTCACTACACAGTCATCGAGACACAGACACTTGGCACAAATCCACACAGGAGTGCCCACCAAGCCATTCATCTAGGGTTAGCCGAGCACAGTTGGAGAGCTGCGGAAGGAGGTGGTGCTCCAATGGCCTAAGTGGGGTTGTAAATCCTGACACCCCTCAATGATAGATGAGCTGGAGAAAGGTTGTACAGGGATGACAACAGTGTAAGGTTACAGAGAGGGGTAGGTTGGTAACCAGATGTTGGAGTGACGAGAAGCTTGTCAGAAGCCCCGCAACATGCGGGGCATCCAGATATGGGCAGGACCAGGGAAAAGACTAGAGAAAACAGGAAGCCCTACAATGAATCTGGCTACATCCAATTGGGCTGTGTGGAGATCCTCCGCCTGTTTGGCATGGCCCGTCGGGTGAGAGGGTTAAGGGTTCATTTCACCCTACCTCGCTGACCAATCTTACCATTCACTTCAAAGAAAACTCTGAGCTCTGCAGAATGTGCCTGAACAGGACCTCTAGGTTCATTGTTGACAAAGGTCAAGATCGAGCCTTATGACTTTGGGAATCCCTACAGATTGTGGTGTGGCGAAGATTTGCGCTGCACAAAGCATGGCTGAAACTCTGACAGACGTGCAACCAAGATACTAAGATCTGATGCTGCGTTGGCCTGCTGCCCCGAACCACTGACCAGTGTCCAAGTGCAGAGATTGACTGTGAGCTGCTCAGCCCACCCAGTTGAATGAATCCAGAAGGCCTGTTTTTCTACTCTTCTGGGCTCATGTCTGATAGATCATGAAGCAACTGACTCGCCGCCAACTTGCTCCACCGTTTCCCTTAGGAAGAGACGCTGTACTTTTTTGTAAACCTTGGGCTGGTTAGTTCACATAGCCGTATACTTTTTTGTAAACCTTGGGCTGGTTAGTGCACCTAGGCGTATACTTTTTTGTAAACCTTGGGCTGGTTAGTGCACATAGCCGTATACTTTTTTGTAAACCTTGTACAGGTTAGGCGGGAGACCACTTTTTAGGGGTTACTGGAGTGCCTACACATGTAAAGGTAAATCCCCAGTTCTCAATTGTTGCCCCCATCTTGCTAGTGATAAACAATACAGTTGCATGGGTCCTGCACTCTCAAGTCCCATTACTAGCATCTAGAAGTCATATTATTTAATCTCCAACCCTAGCTAATGAGCTTGCAGGGGCGAGATTTTAGATCTCTATCTTATCACTCTAGATCTAAACCCCGTTCTGGTCGACTGAACCTTTATTGCCTGTCGTTGAGGAAAGAAAGTGCATCCAATACCAGGTTAGTTGATCAATAATGGGCTCAACTCTGAAAAACCACAGACTACTTCTAAGTTTTAAAGATTTATTACAGGGTCAAAGTTAACTGCAAGTACAGGCATCTCAAAATGAGATTCAAAAGAAATACAGGCACCACTACATACATGTGCTCTCTAAAAGCCCTCAGGCGAGCAAAGAACACGACTAGGACTAATTCTAAAATCAAAAGGGCTGCAAGCATAGACACATATTGTGATCTCTCCGTCATTTACAGCAGGAGGGAAAGGTTTCAGGTTAGGCTGTCCCTACCCTGCTCTGGATGGTATCCCTACTTAACAGAATCCCAACCTATCAAAAGGTGTCAGCTGTGAATGACTTCCTAAGAAGATCACCCACACTTAGTCTCTAGGTGAAAACCTATGATCTCCAGTCATGACCCCTCTCTGCCTACCCATCCGCTCTCTGAAGGGTCCTCAGGCAACTGCTCTAACTCCACCCCGGGGTGCTGACCCTAATACAAAACACAATAACATTTGAGACGCCCCTCGTGAGACGCCCCTCACGTGGTGTCGATTCTGGCTTTTTCCATGATGATCTTCCTCTGGGCCTCGTGCGTTAGCGTTGACCTTGCTTCTCAGACTCTTCTCCGGCCCGCCGATACCCCCTAAAACATTCCTGAACCCTCCTCCATGTCTGCACCAGTCTCTTGAACAGAACTCTATTCATCCAATTATTAATTGGAGCCCCCTCACATTTGCAGACAGACATCCGTAGCTGAATCCCCATTCCCATAGACTTCTAACAGAAGTTTGCAACTTATTTCCTGACACAAGTCGGCCTGTACCAGTACGTGCAAATCAGAAACCCTTTTATCACTTTAGGCCTACAACAATTCTTGCAAAGGTTAAACTAAAATAACATGTTAGCATCTTATTGATATAGAAATAAGAAACACATCTTATGGAATATAAATCTAACGAATAAACAAAATCATTGTAACATTAGTGCAATCCATGTCCATGCAAAGGTGTATACGTTTCTACCCTTCTGGCCTAGCCATAAGGCCCATTCCCTTCTATGCCTTGCAGCATGACAATCTTCTATTAGCAGCTACATAACATGGATCATGATTAATCACGTCTAATAAGGGTATACATTTTCACACATTTCTGCATTAGTTCCACTTCTATATGAAATCTCTAGATTAACTACACATTTCGAAGTATAGGTGAATATATTTTCAGCACTCATTGCATTTCTCTTATGATTTGTGCGTACTACTTGTAACTTTGGTGTACTCATGCATTTTGTTCAGTTTGCGCTCTCTCAGTTCCCCCCTTTGATGACCTCTAGGGGTCATCACCAACATTTAAACTGAACTAATTGCTAATGCCCCTCGTTTTTGCGTTTCTAGAGCCCTCAGACTCCGGTACTGATTGTCTTGCATTGCAGCCAATCTCTGTAACTGCTCTCTCCTGGATCTCTCCAATCTATTTGATCTATACCATTGGTATGACCTCACCAATCCCCACAACATGATCACACAGATCACTATTATGATGATAGGTTTCAGCACATACCATACAAAACTCTTCCCTAGGTTGGCAAACCAACCTCCAACTTCGCCCATTCCATGACCCACTTTTTCCCAAACATTTACTTTAGTCAGGTCTTCGATCTCTTTGTGAATATTAGTTATATTCATAATAACTTTCTCAAGAGGCTTTGAATTGTCTGGAATGTAAGTGCAACATTCCTGGACCTTCAAAGCCTTACAGACTCCGCCTTCTTTTGCTAGCAGGACGTCTAACGCAAGACGGTTCTGAAGCACCATGGCTCTTATCGATTGCATCTCTCGTTCCACCAGCATTAAGGATCTAGCAGTGCTGGCAGACAACCTGTCTACGACTGTTGCCAGTCGCCTAATTTTGACATCATTGAGGATCAGTCCTAAGAGAGGAAATGCAGCTCCAAATACATCTCCAACTAATTCTGCATCTCCTAGGTCTCTTCTCCCTCTTGCCGAGGCTTTGCCCTCGATGATCTCTAAGTCTTGGGCATGGTATATTTTGGGAAAGACAATTGCCAAGTAACAGGATCCATACCAGTTATCAGGTAGTCTCACGTAGGCATTTCTTCCACATACAAAATATACATTTGGAATCACTTGCATTCCTTTCAAGAAATCCTTAGTGTAATATTCTAATCTAAAAGCATGTTCACAACTGACTTCTCCTACGAATACATTTTCGTAGTACGTTTTACTTCTGTGAAGACATAACTTCCCTTTCTGCGTTTTATCCAAAGCTATTGGATAAGCATGTGCGGAAAATCCGTTTCGCTCGCAGATTTTGCGGATTTTCGGTAAATTCGCAATCCGCGAGATTCGCGAATCTCCCGCAAAATCCGCAAATCCGCGAGCAGCGGATTTTGCTCGCACTGCTCGCACTGTTCGCGTGAGTTCGCGGCTTCCCAGTACAACTTCGCGCCCCGCGAATAAGTGCAAAATTGCAGAAATACGATCTTAGCAAAACTGAAACTACTTACCAGGTTCAAAAGTTCAGGCTCATCATTAGTAGCCATTTCCTGTAGTGCTTCCTGAGGGGCCCCTCCAGAGTTCAGTTGCCAGTTGCAACTATTATGTGACCCTGCTCTGAACCTCAGAATAGTTACACATATGCCACAAAGGTCCTGAATTACAGCTAAGGGAGACAAGCAGGAGCCAGGCTGGAGGTTCAAATCCATTAATCAGCCCCTAATTCATTATTGTCAGTTGGGGCAGGGCAGGTGTTGTAACTAATTTTGCAACAATGAAAGCACTTAGCAAGTTCAAAAGATCACTAATCAGGAAGCACTAAGGAAGCAGGTGCCAGCTAAAAAAATATTCTGTGACACATTAATCAGCCCCAAATTAATTCAGGTCACTTGAGGCAGGGAAGGTGTGCTTGCGTTGCCACAATAATGTACACTGACTGGACAACCAGAGGGTGCTGTGATGAAACAGAGGGTGGCATGGGTGGGCCAGAGGGTGGCATGAGTAGTCAGAGAGTGGCAGTGGTGACAGAGAGTGGCAGTGATGAAGAAGAGTGTCCCAAACAGGCTGGACACGTAGAAACAACAAGTTCGCGAAACTTGCGACCCGACAGGTAAGTTCGCAATTTGCGACATTGTACAAAACCCTCGCGAACTGGCAGAAACGCGCGCAAACACACACAAAAAAAATCCGCAAATTCGCGAGAATTCGCGGATTTTGCGGATTGAGAGTTCGCAAATCCGCAAAATTCGCGAACGCGAGATTCGCAAAATTCGCCCATGCTTACTATTGGACCAATACTACCCTTTCTCTTGTGTGCCTTCTCTTCCTCGGTCCAATCTGTTTTCCATTGTCCTGATTTTTTCAAAATCTTTTGCCTTCTATATCGATCATCCACCTGCCCTATAAACTTCTTTTCGACTTCTGACACTTTGCATGTCAGGTTATTTCTGCGGGCATGTGAAGTATCTAAGGTATCCCAAGGAATGAAGAACTTGGCCAATCTGTCTTCACTCTTCCAGTAGTCCCATTTGTTCATTTGCTTGTAATTTGGGACTTCTGGTAACACGGAATCATAGTTAGAGAAATAATACTCAAAACTATCTCTTCCGTAAAATATGCTAAGCAATAAGCTACATGTAATGCCATATGTCAACGGGAGGTGATGATATCTAATGCCTTCATCTACAGACGCCGGCAGTTGCATGCAGACGTAGCAATCCTTGACATCCATGGCATCCACGTATTCATACAAAAGTTTGGCATAAGCATTTGACCTATAGTCGCCTTGGGACTCATCCATGTGTAACCTACGGGCTTCTGCTGCTAATAACGCTTTCTCCTGTATGTTTTCCCCTTTCTTACCAGCAACAGTGGGTTTTGGTGTCACTACAGACTTCTCGTCTGCTACCCTTGCCTCGCTCTCATGTCCCATTACATATGATACAGTAACTACTAAAGCTATTAGAAGTATCACTCCTACTATTAGTGTGCCTATTATACATTTGGCTCTACGATTCGGACTACCGGCCTCCATTTCTTCAGACAGTATGGTTCTTTCCTTCTATTTCAACTTCAAAATTCTTTTCTTCTTTGTTCCTTTACAGTCTCTCTTAATCTTTCAGTCTTTAGAACCACACAATTGGAAGCTGGCAATCTCCTTTTGCAGAGTCTTTTAAAAGTTTTAACACAGACAACCCTAGCCCTTCTCCGTCAACTGATAGGAAGGTCCCTAAGATTCTCTGCTACCTAGGCGCTAGGTAATCTTCTTTTTCTTGCTTATTTACAAAGTCTTTAAGCATCTACAATCAGGCTTGAGCCTGCAGCTCGGATAGCATAGTTCAATATTTCCAGACGAAGAATGTGCTCTTCATGGCTTGTTATCTTTGTTCCAAAGTCGGGGAATTGCAATTCGGTGAAAAACATGTGCTTTAACTTGCTTAGGCGGGGAGGGTTGGGGAGTGTGAACGTTAGTGACCCTTCTGCTTCGACTCCGGGCACTAACAGCTGTACTTCCACTGTGAGGATGGGTTCAGAGCTGGTCACCAGCACCGCTCGTATCCTCCCTGTCTCTCGTTCCCAAGACATTTGTCACCAGATATGACCACTCAGGAGTGGCGTATCTTCTGTTAGGCACACGTACTCTCCTTGATCGTCTTAGATCTGGTGCTTCAGCGCCCTGAGCACCTTCATCCGGATCTGAGTCTTCCGATATTGGAGCAAGGGTTCTCTCTGGAGTTGACCTCAGGCTAGAACTCCTTCTTTGCGGCCAACTGGCTTCTCCACGCCTTACCCTTCTGCTCCTTGTCCTTCTGGTTTGCTCCCGCTCTCTTTCAGACTGGTCGGTGTCTGATTCGTACTCCCAGCTGCTTCCTCCTTCTGTAGCGTCGTCCGTTTCACTGTTGTACTGACCGTCCTCAGCTTGGTCAGACACGTTCCCTTCTTCTTCCTGCACCTCTACAGCTTGGCTGGCCCCCTCTATGGCTTCTCGGTCCGCAGCTGGACTTCCATCCGAGAGAGGAGCTGTTTCTTCCAGAGGTGCTGGAACCCTCCGCGTTTGAGACGCGTGGATCCAGTTGGGCAGGCCTCCCACCTTCACAGCAGTGTTCGTGATCAGGATGATCTGATAGGGTCAACGCCAACGAACATCTAGGCAGCTTCTTCTTACGTGCTTTTTCACAAGCACCCAATCTCCAGGACACAGGTCATGGCACAGGTCCTGGCACGACGGAACCTCGGCAGCCTGCACCTGAAGGGACACAGAATGAATGGCGTCAGACAGCCCCTTACAATAGTCCAGGATCATATCATCTGTGATGTTTAACAGTGCAGCAGTTGGTACTGATGGCAATCTCATTGCCCTCCCCATTAACACCTCGTGCGGTGATAGTCCCGTTCTTCTGTCTGGGGTACTACGGATGCTCATAAGGACCAATGGCAGAGCATCGGGCCAACTCAGGGACGTTGATGAACACATTTTGGCAATTCGGGACTTGATGGTGCTGTTTATCTGCTCCACAATTCCTGAAGCTTCTGGACGATAACTACAATGCAATTTCTGATCTATATTCAGGGCCGCACAAATCATCTTCACAAGCTCGCTGTTGAAATGTGTTCCCCTATCTGATTCCAAAGAGGCCGGCACCCCGAATCGCGGAATGAGTTCCCTAAGCAATAACTTGGCTACTGTGAGAGTGTCACACCTGCGTGTAGGGTATGCCTCGACCCATCTGGAAAATATGCAAACAACCACCAGGACATAACGAAGGCGGTTGCACCTTGGCATTTCAATAAAGTCGATTTGCATCCTATTGAATGGACCTCCAGACCTCCCTATGTGACTCAATGTAACTGGTGTTCTTTTTCCTATGTTCAACTGCTGACAGGTCACACAACGCTGGCACACTGCTTCTGCTGCTACTCTGAACTTAGGGTTGTACCAGGTTTGTCTGAATACTCTCAGCATAGCATCTCTCCCTAGATGTACTGGACCGTGTATCTGTCTGGCCATTGGGCTCACCATCTCATTAGGCAACACTGCTCTTCCATCTACTGAAACCCAGAATTGCGCCTCACCTATCACACATCCTGCAGTTTCCCAGGTTTGCTTTTCAAAATCGGGTGCATTTTCTTATATACATATTAACTCGTCCCAAGTGTCTACAGTTTCCAATATCATGGCTAATTCAGTTCTTACATTTATTCCGCCCACTTCCACCTCCGTGAAAGAATACCCTTGTTCTGCACAATATCTTGCGACCTCGTCAGCATATCTATTGCCTTGTGACACGAAGTCCATGTTCCTAGTGTGGGCGGTACATTTTACAACTGCAATACCTGCTGGACATTGCAAAGCTTCTAACAGCAATCGCACAAACTCTCCATTTCGAATGGGTGAACCTGAAGAAGTCATGTAACCTCTTTGAGACCATAATTGCCCGTAATCATGAACTACCCCGTAACCATATTGGCTGTCGGTGTATATGGTGACTCGAATTTGGTTGCTTGCCAGGCAGGCACGCGTCAATGCAATAATTTCAGCTCCCTGAGCGGAGTGTACTCCTTCCAGGCATCCGGCTTCCACAACTCCGGTAATTGTACAAACAGCATAAGCTGCTCTCAACTGCCCAACTTCGTCTCTTACACATGAGCCATCGACAAAGAAAACTTCATCGGGGTCAGTCAGTGGCTCATCCACGATGTCAGGTCTCGGTTTGGTGCATAGTTCAGTCACATCAAGGCAATCATGGTCTGTACATACATCATCATCGATGTCACCTGGGAGTGGCATCAAGGTGGCAGGGTTCAAAACAGAGCATCTCTTGAGGGTCACGTTCTCTGCAGCAAGAATGACTTGCTCATAGCGCGTGAGCCTGCTATTGGTCAGATGCTGTGTTTTGGTCCTGGTCATTAACAGTTCAACAGAATGCGGCACATACACCTCTAACGGGTGTCCCATAACGATGTTTTCGCAACGTTCGATACTGACACCTGTTGCAGCAATGGATTTGAGACATCCGGGCAACGGTGCGGCTACTGGGTCTAAAGTAGCCGAGAAGTAGGCAACTGGTCTACGGGCATTCCCATGGATTTGGACCAAGACAGACAAAGCACAACCCTCTCTTTCACAACAATAAAGCAAGAATGTTTTATCGTAATCTGGCATTCCCAGAGCAGGAGCACGACACAAGTCCTCTCTCAGCTGCAGGAACGCCATCAAACAGTCCTTGTCCCATGGTACCGGATCACTCACCTCCTTGTGCGTCAGTTTTTGCAAGGGTTTTGCTTTCAGTGTAAAGTTTTCTATCCACTGTCGGCAATACCCCACCATCCCTAGGAACATCCTGACCTCTCTCTGTGTTTTGGGCGCATTCATCTTCATGATCGCCTCTATTCTGTCTGGGGACACCTTCCGTTTCCCCTTCTCTATTCTGTGCCCCAAGTACTGCACTTCTGTCAGGCAGTACTGCAATTTTCCCGGGGACACTTTGTGCCCATTTGCAGCTAAGTGATTTAGCAAAGCAATGGAGTCCTCCCTGCAAGCCTCTTCAGTTTCTGACGCCACCAGAAGGTCGTCTATGTACTGGACCAGAACTGACTTCTGGGGCAGCACTAGACTTTCAAGATTTTTCTTCAACAGCTGGTTAAAGATCGATGGGCTCTCTGTATACCCCTGGGGGATACGACACCATGTTAATACGCGACCTTCCAGCTTAAAAGCGAAAAGGAAATGGCTCTCCTCGTCCAGAGGGATCGAAAAGAAAGCCTGACAAAGATCTATCACAGTGAACCATTCGGCTTGGAACGGTATCTGAAACAATATCACTGATGGATTCGGTACCACTGGACAACATGAGACAACTATGTTGTTAATCTTTCGAAGGTCTTGCACTATCCTGAATTTCCCATTTGGCTTCTGCAAACCCATAATTGGGGAGTTACGCGGACTACCCACGATTTCTTTCAGTATTCCCTGCTTAATCATGGACTCGATCACGGGCTTTATTCCTGCAATCGTTTCTGGAGTCAATTTATATTGGGGTGTTCTTGGAAACTCAGCATGCGGTTTCACTATGATTTTCACTGGGTCTACTCCTTTAACCAGTCCAATCTCTTCCCCAGTGAAGTCCCACACTTCTGGTGCCACGGTCTCCCTTAGATCCCATGGGAGCTCATCCACTGTCAAAGTGGGATACAGCTCCACACATATTCTTGAGTTTGCGACTTTGAAGTCAGCGTCATCATCATTTGTTAATACCTCCACTCCCTGCGGGGTGCAATATATTGTACAATTTAATTTACACAAAAGGTCTCTTCCCAATAAACATACAGGACTAGAATCGCAAACCACAAACTGATGCTCATCGCTGTACTTCCCTATTTTCACCTGTACTGGTTCTGTCAATGGGCTTGTTATTCTCCTGTTTGTGACCCCCACCACTTGAATTGTCTCTCCAGACATGGGCAGGCCTGGAACTGCGGCTGATCTTATCGTGGATCGGGTGGCTCCTGTGTCTACTAAGAATGTCGTGGGGCACCCTGCCACTTCGGCCTCAACGTAGGGTCCCCTTTGGTCCACATCTAAGGCTGCCCCGAGGGTACAGTCTTCTTTCTCTACTCTCTGTCCTGTTAAGGGATCAAAGTAATAGCACTCCTCTCCTCCTACGAACAGAGGCATCTGTCTATAGGTCTTTCCCGTTGTCCCTATTCTGGGTGGTTGTGGGAACTGGGCTCGCGGAGCTGGGGTCCCCCCTTTGACCACCTTTCATTGGTACGGCGTTACCCCTCTTCCTGGAGTGCTTTGAACCTCTTCCTCCTCTACCTCTTGTTCTCCAATTTCAACGTTGTAGGGACACTCGCGTTTCCAATGCCCCACCTCGTTACACTGGTGGCACCGGGTCGTTTTTTTCAATGCCGCAATGTCTACCCTAGGTCTAAAGTTGGAGTTCTCCTCATTGCCCTTGTTCTGACTATTCTGTTTCCTACCCCCAGTTCCTGTTCCCTGTTGCTGTTGCTGTTGTCCACCCTTACCAGCTGACTGCATCTGTACCACCATCAGTTTTTCTTTTAGCTTCTTTGCCTTTGAGTCTATCTCATCACAGCAGTACCTAGCATATCTCAGAATTTCATCCAAAGGTTTATTTTGCCAACAAATCAAGTGTTGCTGAATCATTAAACTAATATCTGGTCTCAAACCCAAGACAAACTTAGACACAAACTGCCCTATGTCTTTCGGGTCCATTACATCCAACCCGCTATATTGTTTAAACGCCTTCAGCAGTCTCTCATAATATTCATGAACTGTCTCTTTGGGTTCCTGCCTAGTTCGATCTATTTTGACCCAATCTATGTCCTGCATTGGCACCTTGTCTTTCGGCCAAGTCATCACTCTCTCGTATTTTACCATTACTGTCTCGGACGGTCCATTGGTCCGTGCATCTCTCTCTGGTTCTGCTGTGGGCCACTCAGCACTAACCTTACATGCTGTCCACAAGTCTCCTGGTACCACAATGTCAAACAGTGTGTTCAGATCTATCCATAGTACTTTGGAGATTTTTACGAACCTCTCCACCTGTTTGTACCATTCAACTGGATTCTCCCTCAATTTAGGGAAGGAGTTGGTAAAGGCTGCTAAGTCCCCCCTACTCCATGGCACATGCACATAGTTCCCGTTTGCAACCTCACGCAAAGGGTATGCCTCTACTTTCTGCAGTCCTCCCTCTGGGGTCATCCCAAGTATGCTTCTCCTAACGGTCCCTTTCTTGGACCACCTTTCTTCCCATTTATCCAGCGCTCTCCATGTCCTTATTCCCATGATCAGTTCCCTTATGTGTGTTTTTAATCCTATTGTTCTTCTCTCATCTAGGTCCTGATCTGAATAATGTAGCCTATGGTTACCCTGTAATGCTTTGGTCCTCGACAGGTCTACCATATACTTTCCTGCCAGTTCGACTAGTTTCTCATGTGCCGCTCTCGCTTTCCGAGTGATGTCCTTTGCCTTGAACAGTATCTCATCCTGCTCATACATCTCCATTCTCTCTAGAGGCAAGGTACCATCCACCATGTCATCCAGATCTGACTTTAGGCTGGCGACATCAAGTCTCTTGGCTTTTATCTCGGCTCGCAGTATGTCTTTCTTAGGGGGTTCACTAGTCTCTCTACCGTCCCAACTCCGAGTCCTACGCTTGGGCTCAGGGGAGTTAAGGAGAGTTCTTCCTTGTTCCCATCTCTCTAGGTCCCATGCTCGGCCATCCTGTCTTGGAAGGTGATGAAACACAGGCCTGTTTCCCCCAATCTCATTTTGTCTACTCTCTCTGTCCTCCCTCGCTCCCTGGTAGGATTCCCTGCTATTCTCCCTCCTGTCGCTATCCTCTCGTTGTCTAGTGTCACTCAGGATTCGGTAAGTTCCTTCTCGGCTCCCCATCTCCCCAGGACTGCGTTCATGTCCGTAGTCACAGGGGTTATGGCGAGGCCTCTCGCAACTCTCGTTCTGTCCACTATTACCAGACGCGTAGTGGGTGCACTTAAAACTGTTCCTGTACTCCTGCGTTCTCCTATCCCCTTCGCTGTGAATTGGGCGAGACACCCCCCCACACTCGGGGCTCCTGTTTTCCAGGTCTGGTCTCCCTCCATTCCTGGTAGGACGAGTGTCTCCGCTACCGTCCTGACCCTTCCCGTCCCACTCCGGACTGCTTTCGTCAGTCCCACAGTGAGTCCGGGTCCTGCTATCCTGGCTTTCCCTTCCAGCTTCCGCTGCTATGATGCTCTTGTGAGCCTCCACTGCCTCATCCCATTTCTTCATGTACTCGCTTAGCTCCTGGAAGGATTTCCGTCCTGATCCCCTCAGATCCATCGGCCATCTAGGGCCCCCCGGATCTCCTGTTGTATCTACTGCTGTATGTACTGGGGTGCTCCAATCTCTCGGTCTTGTCAACTGACTTGGGGAATTGATTGTATCATTCCTCCTTGTCATTTCTGCTCTCTCCCTGTCCAGTCGTACCTCTTCCTCCCCTCTGGCTCTCTCTGGGTCATAAATCGATACTATAGGACCTATAGTAACGGGTACTTGCAGGGAATCTGGCAGTGCGTAGGAAGTGGCACACTCCGTTTCTGGCACCCTTTGTACCACAAACCTTCCGACTACCTTCTGCACCGGACTAGGTTGAGACAACTCTTTACTTGCTGTGGGATCCCAATCTGTAGTGGGAAGCGGTCCATACTCCCCTATGCCAGGCCCCCCTTCTCTGCATGGCTCGACATTTCCTGTCTCTTTATTGTACGGGGGTGGCCTATCTGTTAGTAACCTATTTATCAGGCTATCTTCTGTCTCGCTCTCATCATCCTCTTCGAATGGGCTCTTGTTTCCTGCCACCTCTAATACTGGGTACAGTTTGTTTACTTCAAGGTTATTCACTCTCCATCTTTTAGCATCCGCATCCCATTTGGCATCCTGCACTGCTCTTACCGATCGTTTCACCCTTTCTTGTCGTCTATTCAGGTTCCTCTCGTGCGCTGCCCTAATCCATGCATTGAGAGCTTCAAACTGGGTCGGTCTAGGCATAGGTCTCATTGAGGTCATGACTGCTTTTAATCGGTGTAGCACCTCTAATCTGAACGTCCCGTACTTTGGAAACGTCAGTTCCTCATTTCCTTCAGTAATCTTACTCCACTCTGAAATCCACAATATAGTGTGTAACCCAACATTTGTCGCCATATAATAAGCCGGCGTACCCTCCGGCGGGGCTTCTTCCCCATCATAAGATCTCCGCCTCTCTCTTTTAAACGCCGCTCTTAACCATTTAAAACATTTCATGATTAAACGTACAATTTCCAGGCTCGCTATTCTGTTTACTTCCTGATGACAATCCACCAATCCTAGCGCGGCTTTGCTAGCTGGCCTATCACAGCGCGGTCTTGCTCCAGCCGGCCAATCCCAGCGCGGCACTTTCTGACGTCACTCGTCTCCGCTTCGCAGCAGCACCCCTCATTTCTCAGCTCGTCTCCCGGTCACACATGCGTCCCATTCATACACCGAAAAATGACTACTTCCGACCAAGCCGTCACTTCTCTTGACTGTACGTCCACAGTCTATCTGTAATTGTCACCACAACTGACGAAATGTCTTCCGTCTCTCTGATAGGTTGCTTACACACAGTAACTTCCGACCAGCATCCGTTACTCACGCACTCACTCTTACGTTCCCCCTATCTCGGTCCTGCGGGCGATCAATGGTACCTCATGACCCCCTTTACACTGGGTTGACAATTACTCTGGATGTCCGATACACCCGAACCACTTAAGCTCTCATCTGAACTTAAGATTTGCACCGGTTGCGCGCGCTCACAACCTGTTCCGCAGTCACTCTACAGGCATTCAACTCCGCCAGACATTACAACATAGATACAACACAAAAACACCGCAATCTAACACGCATGACCCTTTATACTCACTCTCGACCGATACTGCTGCTTTTCTGTCTCACGTCATCCGGACCTTCTTCGGCGGGCGGTTCTTCCGGTCATCGATCTCTAGGGGCCTTGGGGTAATCTAACCTGGCCTAGATCACCTTCCTCAAGAAGGCAACCATCCTCTATAGCTACCAACTGCAGGGGCGAGATTTTAGATCTCTATCTTATCACTCTAGATCTAAACCCCGTTCTGGTCGACTGAACCTTTATTGCCTGTCGTTGAGGAAAGAAAGTGCTTCCAATACCAGGTTAGTTGATCAATAATGGGCTCGACTCTGAAAAACCACAGACTACTTCTAAGTTTTAAAGATTTATTACAGGGTCAAAGTTAACTGCAAGTACAGGCATCTCAAAATGAGATTCAAAAGATATACAGGCACCACTACATACATGTGCTCTCTAAAAGCCCTCAGGCGAGCAAAGAACACGACTAGGACTAATTCTAAAATCAAAAGGGCTGCAAGCATAGACACATATTGTGATCTCTCCGTCATTTACAGCAGGAGGGAAAGGTTTCAGGTTAGGCTGTCCCTACCCTGCTCTGGATGGTATCCCTACTTAACAGAATCCCAACCTATCAAAAGGTGTCAGCTGTGAATGACTTCCTAAGAAGATCACCCACACTTAGTCTCTAGGTGAAAACCTATGATCTCCAGTCATGACCCCTCTCTGCCTACCCATCCGCTCTCTGAAGGGTCCTCAGGCAACTGGTCTAACTCCACCCCGGGGTGCTGACCCTAATACAAAACACAATAACATTTGAGACGCCCCTCGTGAGACGCCCCTCACGTGGTGTCGATTCTGGCTTTTTCCATGATGATCTTCCTCTGGGCCTCGTACGTTAGCGTTGACCTTGCTTCTCAGACTCTTCTCCGGCCCGCCGATACCCCCTAAAACATTCCTGAACCCTCCTCCATGTCTGCACCAGTCTCTTGAACAGAACTCTATTCATCCAATTATTAATTGGAGCCCCCTCACATTTGCAGACAGACATCCGTAGCTGAATCCCCATTCCCATAGACTTCTAACAGAAGTTTGCAACTTATTTCCTGACACAAGTCGGCCTGTACCAGTACGTGCAAATCAGAAACCCTTTTATCACTTTAGGCCTACAACAATTCTCGCAAAGGTTAAACTAAAATAACATGTTAGCATATTATTGTTATAGAAATAAGAAACACATCCTCTGGAATATAAATCTAACGAATAAACAAAATCATTGTAACATTAGTGCAATCCATGTCCATGCAAAGGTGTATACGTTTCTACCCTTCTGGCCTAGCCATAAGGCCCGTTCCCTTCTATGCCTTGCAGCATGACATTCTTCTATTAGCAGCTACATAACATGGATCATGATTAATCACGTCTAATAAGAGTATACATTTTCACACATTTCTGCATTAGTTCCACTTCTATATGAAATCTCTAGATTAACTACACATTTCGAAGTATAGGTGAATATATTTTCAGCACTCATAGCATTTCTCTTATGATTTGTGCGTACTACTTGTAACTTTGGTGTACTCATGCATTTTGTTCAGTTTGCGCTCTCTCAAGCTAACCTAGAAAATCACGACGAACAGCCGAAGATGCAGTGTCCGTGCAGGAAGCATCACCCTCTACTCCACCCATGCAACCCTCTGGCAAAAAAACGAACGACTCCAAGGCTAGTCTGCCATTGTTTGTTCCTGACCTGGGTCTCCCAGCTTTGCTTGCAGGTGGGTTTCCAGGGGGTGGGGTGTCTACACTGGCTGTGGTTACCTCCAAGAGCTCACACAATCCCTCTGAGACAAACTTGTGTGTGACTGGGTAGCCGGATTGCCTTGTCCTTGTCGTTCCTGGAACTGTTTAATCTGAGCCTCGATGGGAAACATTCTGTGAGCCCTCTGGATTATGCCACACTGACCACAGATGCTTGTTGTGTCAGGCACACAATGTTGTACTGGCGGAGGATCCTCTGGTAAGCCTTCAAAGGGTTCTACAGATCTGTGTTACAGTCGAAGAGTATTCTTGATTTGGAAAGAACACCTCCCACAGACTACTAAAAATACTTTGCCCAGATCCCAACACCGTTCTAAGAGAATCTTTGCTTAGAGCCAGCCAGCAATAGCACACGCGGCAGGAAGTTTCCAAGAGAAATAAGTGCTAAGTTTAAGCAGGGCTAAATAACCCAAAATTTAAAATCACTCCATAACATTCATAAACCAATTTTTCAAAAAAATCTTAAACTTAGGGCACAAAGACAGCATCAGCTTGCACTGTTCTTGTGCTCAGCACAAGGCAAGCAATGTTCTTTGAAGTCTCTTCCCATCCCCCACCAATCACAACTTATGCTTAAAACAAGAGAAAACAGAGGCGCAGGGCTCCAAACTGTGCCTCTTCACCTCTGTGGTAAAGGATGTTTACATATTTCTAGAAGATAAAGAGATGGCTCAAGTAACTTGTTAGAATATTAAGCATACCAGTAAATGCGAATAGATACACTATGTCAATATCTCTGTATAACCAGCTCCCTATGCTTCTATAGGTATCTGGGATATCCTGTACACTAAACACAAGGGCACATAAATATCTTGCATAATACCTGTAGACTCCCACCTCTCCCTATGTTTAGATTAAGTGGATTATGCTTTTATTATTAGTTGCATAACAGTGTCAGGGTGCTCGCACCTCAAATGTTCAGGGGTCATTTTCTCTTACCCTGCGAGGCATGTTGCGTTCATTACGAATGTTATTAAGATATTCATACTCAGGCCGAAGGGTCTCCAGTTGTACGACCACGGTCGCTCTCTCACTTTAGACTGGATGGAGGTCACTTCACACGGGTGCTTTGTCAACATGATTTATTTGGATGTAATGATCTGTCTAACCTATGCTCATGTCTACACCCATAGTTAATACACCCCCTCGGGGTATTAAAGGTAGGACACCTGACAGTCCTCTCCCTTAATGTAAAAGGTCTTAATAAACCAGTCAAACGCCAGAAAATCCTAGATTACCTGCGCAGACAAAAAGGCGATATTGCAGGAATCCAAACTAGATCACAAACAATTTCACACACTTAGGAATAAATTCTTCACTGAAGTCACTGGCTCGGAGGCTGTCGGGGGGAAAAAAAAACGGGGTAGTAACCCTGATAGCCAAAAAATCCAATATTGAATTGCTTTCTTCCACGGCTGACTCCAAAGGGAGGTGGGTCACAACCAAACTACTAAAAGAAAATACAGCATTTTTTTTTTACAAACTTCTATGCTCAAAACACCTGTGACTTGAAATTCTGGTCCGATCTAGCGATATAGCATCCCTGATTTGGCTGTTTATATTCTTGCAGGAAACATCAACTTCCCCTTTGATCCGACCCTAGACAGGGATCCACAATGCTCTTTCCGCAGTAACAGATCACATAAGGCCTTCCTCAACCTCTGTGACCGATTCCACCTAGTCGACTCATGGAGACTGTAGAATCCTGATGGGAGGGAATACACATTTTACTCTTCCCCTCACGACTCATTTTCGCGAATCGACTATTTATTTATTTTAAAAAACGCAATTCCCAGAATAGAAGATACATCGATAGAACCAAGAGTGCTATCCGACCACTCCTGCATCAGACTAACTGTCTCTGATATAAAACCATCTATCCGCCAATCACTTTGGCGGCTTAATGATGAAGTCCTCGAACAAGATCAACATCGAGCCACCATTGAAACGGCCATTAGGGAATATCTGGAACACAACACTAGGGGTGACACCACTGACTTGACTTGGTGGGAGGCTTTAAAAAGTACACTTAGAGGGGTCATTATTAAGATTAAATCTGCCATGAACAAAAACCACACTAGGAAACTAGAGAATCTAGAAAAAGAAATATCTGTACATGGTGTGAGATGCAGTAGGTCCCTCGTGTGGCTGGGCAAGGTATCACATAATGCAAAAGGATAAGTCACTGATAAAACTTATACTAAATAAAAAAGCCTTAGAAATTTCCTGAAACCTCCCATGTCAAATAAACATTGTAGAAACACCCGATTCAACAATTTCAAACAGAGGGAAGAAACCGCTGAGATCTGATTAAGAATGTGCAAGTGAGCTGGATAGGGTGCACATTCAGCATGGAACTGAGCAAGATGAATGGGAGTGTTTTTTCTCAATAAATTAGATTATAGTTGAAGACAGGAATCGTCCATCCAGTGAGCCACAGAGATGCAAAAAGTTGCAAGTTGAGCCAGAAAACTAGTGCATCAGCGACCAATTAAAAAATGTGCAAAGGGACACGTAAAAGTGCAAAGTCTGTGCGCAACAAAGCAAGATTTGCAGGAAAGTCTTCCCAGTAAATTGAGGTTTTTTTTAAGAGCTAAGATCACCAGCCTGTACCTTAGAGCAGAGGGCAGAGGTCTTCAAACTGGGGGGTGCGCCCACCCACCTAATGGGGGTTCCTTAAGTGATCTTAGGAGGGGCACAAGGCTCTGGCCAAGAGAAGATTCATACTTTGTTTCATGATACTTTGTTTTAAGTGATAAAACTGAGTAGCAGTAAGCCATGTTGTAATGGGCCTCACTAACATCTTTTACCTTTATATCCGGACTGTGAGTGTGAGCAAAAGGAGTAACAGAACGTAACTGCAGTGTTTAAATATTTGTAGACATATTTAAACATTGCCAATTTAACAGAGTAATTGTGAAAGATTGACGGGGGCCCGATGATTTATCTTTTTAACACAGGGGCGCAGCATTAAAAAGTTTGAATATCACTGCCTGTGAGCAATGTGCAAATTAGCGGGGTAAAGTGTGGGCTCTCCCTCATGCAGTTATACAATATGTCACATCAGTCATGGGGTTGGCTGCTGATACCACTAGTGCAAAGAACACGGGGGGGCTTTCGCAATAGATTTGTATGTCAATTATGTCAATTATGCATTAGAAGAGGGCCAGAGTCAGCATTTTAAGGCAGAAAAAGAGGAACAAATAACAACCGTCTTAAAAGGGTGTGCAAGTGAACAATATAAAGTGCAAAGACTGTGTGCAAAAGTTTCATATGGGCAACAGAGTCTTCCAGGAAACTTGGGCAGGTTTTAAACTTTTGTCTTTATTGACACCGTGCCCCATATACAAGTTGACCTCTTGTTTTCACACATTTAATACTTTTGTGCAATTGCCTAAATTATGGAGATCTTATCAAGGGTAGAACAAGTAGCCCTAAAGCCAGCTTGTTCTCTGGTAAGGATTTCTTGTAGATGTTCAAGTAAGCTCTTGTCAAAGAGCTTCCCCACCGCATCCACCAGTGATAGTTGGCAGTATCTACGAGGAGAGCCTGTATCTCCCTTTTGAACAGGCATTTGCAATGCAATTGGTATTGCATTTTTTAGAGTTAGAGCTATTGGCGTTGTAATGTAAATGTTTATTACTTATGTGTTTTGGAGTGAAGTGGATGTATGTGATGGCAATTGTGTGTGTTACACTGCATCTAAAAGGAAGCAATCTGGGAAATTGCATGTGGCGAGATGTGCCGGGCTCAGAGTGCAGTTCTCCCAGGCACCGTTGATAAACACATATTGTCTTTCACAATACCTTTTACAGTGAAACAAAAAACGAATTCCGAAAGAGAGGCATGAAACCAAAATAGGAAAAACAAGAAGGGGTTAATGGATCCAGATTTTTTGTGCACTCCTGTGTGTAAATGAGGATATTTTTAAGGTGTTCACTTGTCCTTGTCAATGGAAGAACCCTTCCCCATTAATTATAAAACTGAAGAATGTGCCAGAACTAGTAGGTATGCTTATAAATTTTTTTGTCCTTTTATTGAATGCAGTGTATTTTGTTACCAAAACTCTTTCCTCTTCAGAGTTATTCAGAGGCATAGTGCAAACAAAGAGCAAGAAATGTAAAACACAAGCGCCAACACGTGTTTCACCCCCAGAGTTGGCTTTTCAGCCTGGGGCTTCCTCAGGGCGTAAATAGGTCATAAATTAGGGATTCTTACGATCTTCAACTTGTGTCCTACATGAAGACGGTCTTTTTCATATTCAAAGGGTTGGGATAATCTATTCGGCTATTCCAGAGAGAGTTTTCAGTCGGTGCGGGCATGAAACATTAACAGGTCTGCGCAAACGACAAGTACAAGCATCATTTGTGACAGACTGGTTTACACTGCCACTTTTATGTCAGTATTTGAAATGACACCGCCATGGGTTTTAAAGTGCAGTAGCATACAGATCCGAGTACCAAAATATAATTTGATCACAGCTAAAGATGCAACAGTCATAGCTTTTAAAATGCAGTGGCATGCCTACAAGAGTACCGAAATACAACACAGTTCAATGCGACCTATTAGGTTTTAAACAGAACTTGTGTATTTGTAAAAAAAAATACAAGTTTACCCCAATAGAGCCTCTTGGCACAATATAACAGCTGTTCGTAGTTATCCAATTCAATGGTGCCCATTTTACTGAAATGTGAGAGGACACACCAGGATTCAAACCCATGCCCTCAGTATAAATCACTGATGATGGATGCTCATGGAGCATTATTTTGATTTAGCGGCCAGACCCAGCAAAAGTGCTATCCCGTGAAGAAAAAAAAAATTAACTGGCAAAATATTATTAACATTTTGTTTAAGCCCTGAATATCAGTAAACATACCCTTCCTTCTAGTATGATATTTTAAATGATTCTGCTCATTTTCTTTTTTACTACCACCCTCCCCGAGTGCTGAAAAGGAAAGCAAAGAGAGAAAAGAAAAAAAACGACAATAATAGCATAAATGGCAATCAGTTGAATCCCTTTACTTATCCTTCGAAATTTGCTGCAATAGCTCCTGAACTTCATCTAGACTTGTAAACAAGTGGAACTTGCCGTGGACCAGAACTCAAAGTTTCGACTGTTTAACGAACTCTTTCTGGCGACGTGCTGCCGCTGCACACATATCCGAAAATATGCAGCAATTAGGAACCTCTCGAGATGAAAATTGCTTCTTCTGTATCTTCTGTATTGCTCTAGTTAGAATCTGCTCTTTCAGCGATAACCTGGGAAATTCCGTAGGATAGTTCTAGGCAGTTTAGAATTAGGAAATGGCTGTGCTGGGACTCAGTGGGCACGAGTGATTGTAAGATCCCCAGAAAATTCCAGAAGGACAGTCTCTTTTATAAATGACTTGACTGATTGTACTGGTTGAGACCCTTCGCATCCCTCTGGAACCCCAACAAGCCGCAGATTTGACCGTCGTGAATGATTTTCTAATTCTTCATGCTTGATTTCCAGCAAGTTATTTTGTTTTTTATCAGCTTGGACCTGCTGCTGAATTGAGGTCATCTGGTACTCTAGCTGAGAGAGTCTGGATTTAGCCTCCTGCAACCTAGATGGAAAAACACCCACTACTTCTTCAATTTTAAATATACGAGCATGTAGTACTGCGATTTCTTTTGCTTGTGCAGCCTTCATTTCCCTGATCTCATCAAGGATAAGACTGAGCATGCTTTTTATATCGCTCTGGAAAGTGGGGCCAACCTCAATAGTAGGCTGTGTTAGCGTAGAAGCCCCAGCGCCTTCCGATGATAGAGAAACCAAAGGCAAAGAATCCGCCAATGATTGAGGAAGCAGAGGAGGTCCAGTGGCAGGCATTTCAGAACAAGGCTGTGATTGGAACTGGGCAATCTGTGCATCATTATTACTATGACCATCCTGTTTAGAAGCCTGCTTGAGAGCCTGCAGCATCAGAGGGGGTGGAGACTGAAAAAGAGATTGAAATGCCTTGAGTTTTCGAAACATGAAGTATTCTTTAACTTTGCCCGGGGGTAAACTAGAAGGATTATTTTTCTTTTTTATATCCTCCTGATTATCAACTGAGGGGTTATTATCCTGGCTTTTGCCCAGCATAACTGGGCCTGACAGTTCATTACCTCCTTTATTTGCTTCTGAAGTTGAGTTTGTTGATCCGTGGGATGCGATACTAGGAATTCCTTGACTACTGCCCCCTTGACCCTCCTCTTCATTGACCAAGACTTCATCCTCAGAGTCTGAAGGACTAACTGTAGGAGTAGAGCAATAACGGGCTTTCCGCACATGCTCACGCTCAGCCTTTTGGGCAGTGGAAATTAATTTCATCTGAGTAGTACAAGTTTTTGATTTAAGAGGCATGTTTGAGTCTGGCTGAGGCGATGGGCTAGGATTTTTTGTGTGTCTTCCCATTAAGCTGGATATTATTTATTCAATTTTATAGATTACTTCTCTCTTCCCTTTTCCCCCCTCTTCCTCTCCAATGTGAAGCCGAATTAAAAGTCAATATAGCCAATTGAATCATAAAAAGCACCCTCCTCTTTCCACTTTCAGCTTCTCACCTTAATCAGCCTTGTTGAACCCGTTCCCGTCACTGACGCCAACAGCAGAGAACAGTCCCCTCTTTACTTTCTCCTTCAGAAGCCTCTTTGACCCGCCATGGGCTTCTTCTTCTGCAAGCCTTTGGCTTCCCTTCTTGCCTGAGGCACACTGAGAAAATCCCTGGGTCAGACACCAGCGTCCTAGTGGACTCAATGTAGACCCGAACAAGCAGCAGAGACCAAAGTAAGGTTTCACCCACCGGTGCTGCTCAAGCCCTTTAACATTCGGCGCTCTCGGCAACAGGAGCATCAGCAATCAGCAGAGCAGCAAAACAGCTGATCAAACAAAGCGAGCAAGCGAAGCACTGCAGTAGCGGGGGCAGTAGACCAGACGGGATCAAAGGCACGCATACCCTTTTTCCTTCCAGCCCCTTCAGCCCACTATTGTCCGTGTCTGCCAAATACGCCAAATGCCGCTGAATTCTCCCCACTCTGCTAACCGAATTCTCCCTGAGCCTCACGCCTCCCGCCGCCATCAACGGTCCAGACTTCCAGGTACAGGGCGGGGGGACGACGATCACCTGAGCTATGCAGAGGCTGGTTCTGCCATAGCCCAGTCCAAATGGATAATAATCTCCGCATATTATCGATCAATGTTAATGGCATCTTGAACAAACGAAAATATGGTGGATTGATAAGATGGGTGGTGACATTCTCACCCCAAATTTTGTTTTTACAGGAAACTCATCTGAAAACTAACCAGCCTAATTTGTTTATCTCTAAAGCTTTCTCTAAGACCTATTTTGCCTTGGCACAGGCAGCAATAAGAGGGGTTGCAATTTTTTGGGGGCTAGGGATAAACTGGGACATCGCTCAAATTCAACGAGACCCATATGGCAGATGGAACTGGATTGTTGCGAAGGCGGAAAGCGCCACGCTGAATTTTGTGAATTATTATGCACCAGTGGTAGATGATTTTGCGGCTCTTAAGAGCATCCACGATAAAGCTAGAACAGTAGTTAGCCCAATTATTTTAGGGGTGAGTTTAATTTTATACAAGATCTACAATTAGACACTTCAAATAAAGTAAAAAAGCAGATGAAGCCCGGTACCAAAAAGCTGATAGATATCATAAAACAGGATCATCAACTTGTTGATCCCTGGCGAAGGGTCCATGGTATAGCCAAACAATGTACTTATTATTCCAGTCAATTTAAGTTCGCTTCATGGATTGATTTCTTTCTGGTGTCACGCTCCTTGAAATGCCTGCACACTGAGATTTTGGATAACTCTTTCTCAGACCATTCTCTAGTGAAATTTGAAATAAAGATAGTATTGGGGAGAGAGGAAAATCCAGGTGGCAGATGGATAGACTCCTCTTAACCAACCAACAGTGGATAATAAGTACACAAGAATGGATTAGGGAGCTGTTTTAGATTAATAGGAGCACTGCAAGGCTCTTCTCAGTTTGGGGGGGCCTTCAAAACTGCAGTGCGAGGTCAAATGATTGCTTTTATGTGCGGAACAAGCCAAAGAGCGAAAAAAATCAAATTAAAGAACTTCAGAAAGCCAATGATGTGGCCTTGATAAAGAGAGGTTACTCTGAGGGTGATATTGTGCCGGATTTAACCAAGGCAAAGCAGGAATTGAGGGAGTTTTTTATTATGGAAGAAATTAGTAGTTCGAGAGCGTACTAGCAGAAAGTTTATGAAGAAAGCCAAATGAAAGGAACATTTTTGGCATGGTCAACTAGAGTCAAGCAAGAAGCTGCAATAATAGATGAGGTGGCAACTAACAGGGACGCAGATAATAGTTTCTGAAAAAGATAATATCCCCAAAATTTTTATTGATCATTATAAGGATCTCTATTCAACTGACTATCAGGTATCTAAACAAGCGATTCTGGGCTATTCTGATGATGTAGTTCTCCCTCAGCTTTCTTCAGGACAGAAAGAGGCTTTAATTGCCGCTATTTCTGCAGGAGAAATCTCTAGTGCTTTGGTCTCAATGCCTGGAGGAAAGGCCTGTGGAAATGACGGTCTTCCGATTGAAATTTATAAGGCTTTCTCAGAAGAGTTATTACCATTCTTGCTTGAGTTATTCAATCATGTTAAAGGGGGGGGGTGACGTTCCAGTGGTCTTTAAAGAGTCCTCGATAGTCAGTTTTGCTAAGAAAATTCTAGGGAGGACGGCTCTTATAGGCCAATCAGCCTCTTAAATTTAGATTATAAACTACTGATGAAAATATGATTTACCCCTGTGGCACAATATGCAATTCACACAGATCAGTCCGGCTTTATAGAAGGCCTGTCAATGTCATCAAATACCGGCTACTTAATTCAAGCAATTGATTATTTTAATACCCACCAAACTTCTGCAATAATAATGATGGTTGATGCCGAGAAGGCATTCAACCTTTTGAATTGGGATGCGTTATTTTATGGTCTTGAAAGGTTTGGGTTCCCGGTGCAAATGATCACAATGCTTTTAAATATGTATCAAGGAGCCCAAGCTCAGATTAGGATAAATTCAAAATCAGCAGGGATATTAGACGTGGGACTGGGCAAGGGTGTCCCCTGTCACCAGTTTTATTTACTTTTTTATAGAACCTCTGGCAGTAAGGATTTGAGATTATTTAGATTAAAAAACTCCAATTGAGTGGATGTCGAAAATAAAATTATTCACAGACGACGTCATACTCTATATTAAACTGGAAAAACTAAATATTGATTGGATTTTAAAGGAGTTCACTAAGTTCGAGGCGATTGGAGGATATAAGATAAATCATTAAAAAAACTGAAGTATTGGCGCTCAATGCCTGCTGTAATTTTCTTTCGGGCAATTTAAGACTACAAGCATATTCTACTTAGCCCATTCGGTATTTGGGAATTTTTGTCTCCAACCAATATGCAGATTTATTCAGGTTAAACTATCAAGCAACATTGATGAAAACTAACTATCTATTGGGAAAGTGGATACTTCTCCCCCTTACTTTGGTAGGGCGTGTAGCTTTAATAAAGATGTCAGTACTACCCTTAATAATTTTTCTATTTTCAAATATTCCGTTTAAAATGAATGCAGCTTTTTTTAGTGAATTGGAATCTTTGGATAGGTTTTTTCTTAGTAAAATGGTTCATGAAGACAGAACTCGGCTTCCGGTCTTTTTAAAACATCAAAATGTCCTAAAAAAGTACAATATAAGACTCTTCAAGCATTCTCAAACAGACTTCTGAAATGTTATTCTCAAAAGACCCAGTCTTCGGGATTTGGATATCTGGGTTTGACTGAGGCCAGAACCTTGGGCCTCTACATCCAGGATAGTCAAGTTAAACTCTGGGAATCAAAAGGTTTCAAAGAGATGAGCCACTTTATAATAGGAGGTAGGTGAATTAACTGGGAGAAGGTTCAGGTTAGATGCAGTATGCAGAGCAGATTGCTTTTTTTTAGCTTCCTTCAGATTAGATTATTGATAAACAAATACATACCTGTAGGAAATATAGGTACCTCATCGGTCCTTGCTGCAGTCTTTAGAACTAAACTGCGAGGTATAGGGAAATGGTACAGAGTTTTTCGAAATCAAGGGGATCCCCCTTTTCCTTTCCAATTTTTTTGAAAAAATAAAACATGAATTGTCTTGCAGTTTTTCACTTAGAGAGTGGAAAATTATTTGTTTACACAGCAGTAAGGACTTAAGAGCAGCTAACTTCAAACTGATGGCATTTTTGTCCCGATGGACGGCTTATTATACCCAATACGCTTTGCATAAAATCTACCCAGAGGTTGAAAATAAGTGCTTTCACTGCCAGCAGTTGGAGGAGGGTGGCTGGCTCTATATCTCCTGCTTATATCAAGGTTGAGCCAGTTCTGGATGAAAATGTGTGCTGAACTCAATCGGGCCCTTTGAAGCACTATACAACCTGAGCCGGAAGTTGCTATGTTTGGTTTACTAAAACAGAGTTTAAACCAGGCTTTAACAAGAGGGGGGAAAATTTTTCTATCAATCTTGTTCTTGGTGGCACGTTCGCTGATACTCCAGAATTGTAAAACAAATAAGCCCCGACCTTTCTCGGATGGTATAATAAAATGAAATGAGTAAGATCCTTTGAAGAAGCATATGCGAAAAGGGTGGGAGCTATTAGGAAATTTAGCTTAGTCTGAAAATATCTGGATAAAATGGAAAAGGATCTCCAGGGGAAAAAAAAATAAATGTATGTGGTTAATACGAACTGTATTTTTTATTAAATGTGAATCGAGGTCTAGGGGTTATATATCTTTTAACTTTAATGCACTGTAGCACTTGCACTTTGGTTGATATGAAATTATTTTTCCTTAATCACAGTCAGCTCGCCACCTTCCTCGAATCCAACAAATCCCTCGACCCTTCACATTCCGGCTTCCGCGCCAGTCAGCTCGCCACCTTCCTCGAATCCAACAAATCCCTTGACCCTTCACAGTCCGGCTTCAGAGCCAAACACAGCACAGAGACCGCCCTCATCGCAGCAACAGACGACATTCGTACTCTACTGGACAACGGAGAAACAGCCGCCCTCATCCTACTTGACCTCTCCGCAGCCTTCGACACAGTCTGTCATAGGACCCTTACACAGCACCTCAGCAACGTGGGAATACAAGGAAAAGCATTGGACTGGATCATATCGTTCCTTGCCGGAAGAACCCAGAGAGTCCGCCTCCCCCCTTTTAGATCAGAGGCCACCGAAGTCATCTGCGGCGTACCACAAGGATCATCACTCAGTCCCACCCTCTTCAACGTATACATGAGTCCCCTCGCATCCATCGCACGCCAACACAACCTTAACATCATCTCCTACGCAGACGACACCCAGCTGATCCTCTCCCTCACCAAAGACCCAATCACCGCCAAAACCAACCTACACGAAGGGATGAAAGAAGTAGCTGAGTGGATGAAGAACAGCCGTTTAAAACTGAACTCTGACAAAACGGAAGTCCTCATCTTAGGATCAACCCCCTCCGCCTGGTACGACTCGTGGTGGCCACCGGCCCTGGGAAACGCACCCATACCAACGGACCACGCACGCATCCTGGGCTGCATCCTGGACTCCTCCCTCTCGATGACCAGACAAGTCAACGCCGTCTCATCATCATGCTTCAACATCCTACGTATGCTCAAAAAAATCTTCCGTTGGATCCCCACCGAAACAAGAAAGACGGTCGCCCATGCACTGGTCACAAGCCGACTGGACTACGGAAACACCCTTTATGCTGGAACCACAGCCAAACTACAGAAAAATCTCCAACTCATCCAAAACGCCTCAGCCAGACTCATCCTAGACATCCCCCGCCAAGCTCACATTTCCGGTCACCTGAAAGACCTCCACTGGCTCCCCGTCAACAAGAGAATAACGTTCCGTCTCCTCACCCACGCACACAAAGCCCTCTACGACCTAGGACCCGAATACCTCAACACGGGCCTGTCCTTTTACACCCCCACCGCCAACTACGATGCTCCGATCAAGCCCTCGCCGCAATCCCACGAATCCAAAGATCCACCATGGGGGGAAGATCCTTCTCCTACTTAGGGGCCAAGACCTGGAATTCTCTCCCATCACCTCTCCTTCAGAAAACAACTAAAAACTTGGATATTCGATTAGTTAAGTATCCCCCCCCCCTCCCTCAAGCGCCTTGAGACCCTCTGGGTGAGTAGTGCACTATACAAATTTATAAACTTAAACTTAAACTGAAACTTAAACATTTAAATGTGTAGCTGGCTGGTATATCATTTTCTATTCTACCATTATAAATAATACACTTCTTCACTTTCCAGTTTAGCCTTTCCAAGCTTGCAAGCTTTATTGTCAGGTGGGCAGCACGTTTGGGAAATGATATAAATTAAGTCCGGTTTGATTCAATATACATTATTATATCTGTATGCACGAATAATGACTTTGTGAATACATTCATAGAGTGATATAGATCAATGGCTATTGGGGGTTTATTTATGGTATGCAGTTGTTAGCAATCGTCCTTCCCACCTGGGCCTGAACAGGATCAAATCCCATCTTGTAAAAAATAAAATAAAACGTAATGCCTTGAGCACCTCCTCAACAGTAACATCGCTACTCCTGTCCATAACTCCAGTACCTACAGCCCAGATCTGAGGAAACCTACATAAAAAACTCCTGCCTAACTGCAGCAACCGCTGTGTGTCCTGCCTAACTGCAGCAACCACTGTGTGACCTGCCTAACTGCAGCAACCGCTGTGTGACCTGCCTAACTGCAGCAACCGCTATTTGTCCTGCTTAACTGCAGCAACCGCTGTCTGTGCTGCCTAACTGCAGCAACCACTGTGTGACCTGTCTAACTGCAGAAAATGCTGTGTGTGTGCCTAACTGCAGCAACCGCTGTCTATGTGCCTAACTGCAGCAAATGCTATGTGTCCTGCCTAACTGCAGCAACCGCTGTGTTGTCCTGCCTAACTGCAGCAAACGCTATGTATCATGCCTAACTGCAGTAACCTATGTGTGCTGCTTAACTGCGACAACCACTGTGTGCTGCATAACTGCAGCAACCACTGTGTGACCTGCCTAACTGGAGCAAACGTTGTGTGTGTGCCTAACTGCAGCAAGCACTGTGTGACCTGCCTAACTGCAGCAAATGCTGTGTGTGTGCCAAACTGCAGCAACCACTGTGTGACATGCCTAACTGCAGCAAATGATGTGTGTGTGCCAAACTGCAGCAACCACTGTGTGACATGCCTAACTGCAGCAAATGATGTGTGTGTGCCAAACTGCAGCAACCACTGTGTGACATGCCTAACTGCAGCAAATGATGTGTGTGTGCCAAACTGCGGCAACCACTGTGTGACCTGCCTAACTGCACCAAACGCTGTGTGTGTGCCTAACTACAGCAACCACTGTGTAACCTGCCTAACTGCAGCAAACGCTGTGTGTGTGCCTAACTGCAGCAACCACTGTGTGACATGCCTAACTGCAGCAAATGCTGTGTGTGTGCCTAACTGCAGCAACCACTGTGTGACATGCCTAACTGCAGCAAATGCTGTGTGTGTGCCAAACTGCAGCAACCACTGTGTGACATGCCTAACTGCAGCAAATGATGTGTGTGTGCCAAACTGCGGCAACCACTGTGTGACCTGCCTAACTGCACCAAACGCTGTGTGTGTGCCTAACTACAGCAACCACTGTGTAACCTGCCTAACTGCAGCAAACGCTGTGTGTGTGTCTAACTGCAGCAACCACTGTGTGACATGCCTAACTGCAGCAAATGCTGTGTGTGTGCCTAACTGCAGCAACCACTGTGTGACAAGCCTTACTGCAGCAAATGCTGTGTGTGTGCCAAACTGCGGCAAACACTGTGTGACCTGCCTAACTGCAGCAACCGCTATGTGTCCTGCCTAACTGCAGCAACCGCTGTGTGTGCTGCCTAACTGCAGCAAACGATATGTTCCCTGCCTAACTGCAGCAACCGCTGTGTGTCCTGCCTAACTGCAGCAAATGCTGTGTGTCCTGTCTAACTGCAGCAACCTCTGTGTGTGTGCCTAACTGCAGCAACCACAGTGTGACCTGTCTAACTGCAGCAAGCACTGTGTGTGTGCCTAACTGCAGCAACCACAGTGTGACCTGTCTTACTGCAGCAACCGCTGTGTGTCCTGTCTAACTGCAGCAACCTCTGTGTGTGTGCCTAACTGCAGCAACCACAGTGTGACCTGTCTAACTGCAGCAACCGCTGTGTGTCCTGCCTAACTGCAGCAACTGCTGTGTGTCCTGTCTAACTGCAGCAACCTCTGTGTGTGTGCCTAACTGCAGCAACCACAGTGTGACCTGTCTAACTGCAGCAACCGCTGTGTGTCCTGCCTAACTGCAGCAAACGCTGTGTGTGTGAGTAACTGCAGCAACCACCGTGTGTCCTGCCTAACTGCAGCAAACGCTATGTGTCCTGCCTAACTGCAGCAACCACTGTGTGTGTGCCTAACTGCAGCAACCACTGTATGACCTAACTGCAGCAAACACTGTGTGTGTGCCTAACTGCAGCAAACGCTGTGTGTGCTGCCTAACTGCAGTAACCGCTGTGTGTGCTGCCTAACTGCAGCAAACGCTGTGTTTGTGCCTAACTGCAGCAACAACTTTGTGACCTTCCTAACTGCAGCAATCGCTGTTTGTCCTGCCTCACTGCAGCCACCGCTGTGTGTCCTGCCTAACTGCAGCAACCGCTGTGTGTCCTGCCTAACTGCAGCAACCGCTGTATGTTTTGCTTAACTGCAGGAACCTCTTTGTCACTGTCCCAGCCTTACTCCCCGCCCTTCATTTTTACCTTAAACCCCTAAAGCCCCGCCCCTATAGCAGACTGACCAATTGCTATTCCCGAAGTCTCTGGACAGCACCAACCTGCCCTCATTGCACATCTGGCCCTAAGTATTATCAGCATTTTACTCTAGGAACCACTCTTACTGTAAATTGACATTTCCGTATGTCTGGTGTGCACAGGGCCGGCTTTTAGCACGTGGGAGCGAGCCCATGCCAGGGGCACGGACCCCCATATGGGCGGTGGAGCTGCCTTTAGCCAGTGGTGTTGGGACAATTTTCAGGGTGGTGGTGCTGTCATCAATGGTAGATCACAGAAGTCATAGAGTCCAGTGGCATAACAAAAGCCCCCGCATCCCCTGCAGTGTGTGGGGGGCCGTGAAGCTGCAAGGGGTACCCCCGCCACAGTACTCTGGTCAGAGAGCTCCTGAGTGAATCAGGAGCGGGGGCCCCTCCATGTACCTAGCAGGTGGGCCTACTCAAGTTTTGTTATGCCACTAATAGGGTGGCACAAAGAACAAGTGTAGCAAATGAGCCTTGTCCATTCAATAGGAGAGTTGTAAGGGTGTGATATGTAGCCAATGCTGCACTTTGGAGCATATTCGTAATATATTACTGAAGCATTGTGTGATAGTGCACTCTCATTTACAGACAGCACACTTTCCATTGAAATGGCCACTACATTTGCTCAGTTGAAACTATATACTGCAATAACATAACCCCTTGCATGCTTATGACGAGCCCAGCTCGTCACGAGGCACAGTGGAGCTGTGCTCATGACGAGCTGGGCTTGTCATAACGGCTGCAGCACTCCCACGTGCAGCGAATTCCACGCCTGTGCGGGCGTTCTATTGGAGTGAACGTCAAGCGGAGTCATGACGAGTCCAGCTCATCATGAGCCTAGCTCCACTGTGCAGCATGACGAGCTGGACTCGTCATGAGCGTCGCGACCCGCACCGCGTGGGTAATGTGGCGAAGGGGTTAATATGTGGAAATAGGGTTTTATTGAATATTTATCATTTGTGCATCACAAAGTCAAGTGTCTTCATTTGTTTTGATTCCGTTAAAATCTTTGTTTTTCCATCGCACATCAGAATTACAAGAAAACGTGCTTCAATTGTGCTTTCCTACCTGCTGCTATATCTTGAAATGTTTGTACAGGTCATGTATAGGTATTTAAATGTTGTTGTGTACTAGAAACAAATTACATTTTACAGCCTTACTTTTCAAACGTCCTGTACCCCAGCAAGATTGTCACATAGTTAACTTTACAAAAACCATCTCTTTTTGAAGTCAGAGTAAGAAAAGTAGGCACCAATCACCATGTTAAAATAATAATCAGCAATTTGTCAAAGAGATAGCCTGACATTTGACCTCTGTCTTTGAAAGTACAAAAAAGGTGACAAAATAAAAACAAAATGTAAATGCATTGCTACTTCTTATCCACCTTCTGAACTCCAGCATCATTATTTCAGGGGTGCTGCAGCGCTCCCTGTCCCCCACCACTACTTCCAGCGCCTATGCCTGTAACAGTCTACTTACAATTTAGGGTCAAAGAAAGATATTTAAACACTTCTTTTAAAGGCTACTGGCGCCCTGGTCTCCTTTTTCTTGGCATGATGCTCCTCAAGCTCTTCTCTCACTCACCCAGTGCTTAATTTGCATAATGAGGAGTGCGTACCAGGAGCTCTGCTCAGAAGTAGCCCTCACTTGCCTAAAATCTAGGCTGGTAGTCTTTAATCCACTATCGGAATTAGTGCTTATTTTGAGATGGTGTTTTCTAGCACTTCACCAGTATTTGTCAGCACCAGTTCTAGTGACAGTCCACCACATGGTGGCGCTGTCACTTTACTTTAGAGATGAGCCCAACAACCGGTGTTGAATAATATCTGCCTCTTCACGCCATTATTATACTCTGTCTGCCCTGAAATCGTTTGAATTGTAGCACTTGTAGGAGTGCGATGGTTAGGTGGTATGTTGGTACTGTTATTGGCAGCGCTGGCAGGGGCAATGCAGGCTGTAGTGGCCATCCAACAGGGGCCCTGGCACTCAACTTTTTACAAATTAAGCACTCCACCAGACTTCCTTGATCTCACTCTTGCAGGCCCCTTCGTTCTCTCTTTGCTGGCTTTCTCTTTCTCCCGATCTGTGTACTTTTCCCTTTCTCGCACTGGGTAAATGTCTGATGTGACAAAATAAGCGCCGGTCCCTACAAATAAGTGGCGGTACACCTCCCCCTGCAATCCCCTGCTCAAATTAAGCACTGATCATACACACACATCGGCCCAGAATCATGACGCCAGGACTCAAAACTGGTTCCCAACTTTCGACGCCTAGAGCACTTGCTCTAAGAATCTTCTGCATTTCCCCTAGCCGGGTGTCTCAACAGAGGCAGTGACGTCACGGGAAGAAGTGAATGGAGGTGAAGCAACAAGTGTAAGGCGTGTGTGCTTGGTGAGGGGTGGGTGGAGGGCAGAGGGCACGTGAAGGTCGCGGCACACGGGGAGGTATAAAAGACTGCAAGAGGGTGTTCTCTGTCTTTGGCTGGGCCCTACTCCTTACTTGTGCTTTACATAGACGAAGGACCAGTCCCAGCCAGGCCTCTCTTCAAGGCGCTGGAAACTCGTTTCTGGGCGCACAGAAAGGCTTTATGGACCACCCGAGGATGAGGGTCCATGTTTTCTTGCACTTCGTGGCAATTCTAGCCCTTGGCCGAGGTGAGTGGCTATAAAAAAATTATTCGTTTTTGTTAATTAATTAATTCTTCTTGTTAGAAAGTGTAGACCAGCAGAATGTAAAGAAATGGACACGGCCGCATTCTTGTTCGCTTGATTTTTTTTCATCATCCGAATACTGAACTGAGATATGTACATAGTTTTAAAATAGGCTTACATACATTATGATTTATGGTTAGAGGGCGATCAGACCACGCCCCCTCTTATGGTTGCAATATTATAACAGCCGTGAATTGCTTGGTACAGCCCTGCTTCCCTCAGGAAGCGGTGGAATGGATTCAGCGGAGGGGGTAGGTCATCGCTTCCGTAAGTAACCGGGAGGCCACCCCTCCCCCAAGGGCATGATTACAGCCGCCGCACCTCCCCCCCCCCCCTTCTTTTTCCATATTTATATAGCGCGAACTCGACACGAAGGTATTGGAGCGCTTTACACGAGGACAGTTTAAAAGAAACAGAAGGAGGGTGGGAGCACCCAGCCTCACAACCCAGCTCTCCGTTTTCCCCAGTGCACCATGGTAAATGTAGTGCATGTTAACATTTCAGTAGTAGCCTTCAGTTTTTCACTCCGGTTGGTGCAGCCTGCGCCGTGTAACTCTAGACATGTGTTCTAAATACATCATATGGGCTTGATGTACGAGTCCTATTAGCAAACCAGGGAGGTGCAATTTGCACACCAAATGGGAATGCAAATTTTTATGCAATATTTGTAGTAATAGGCCGCTTGAAGGAGGTCACAAAACAAGCGACCCGATGAATATTGATAAGGCAGGTCGTAGTTTATGACTCTGTGTGATTGGCTACAAATGCAGGAAGGGAGGCCGGCAAGGGACAGCAGACCTCCACCCTGCATTTGCATTCCTAAATGTTAAACCTCACTTTTTTTAAACTATTTTTTTTTTTTTTAAGCAGCCCGTGTCCCTTAAAAAGAGTGCTGCTGCTCTTGTTTAAAAAAAATCAATTTTTGGAAGACATTATGGGGATCAGGCAGTGGCCCTATGTAAGCGAGTCGTGGTCATATAATATTGTATCCTGTTTCCATTTATTCTGTGAGCGCATGATGTTACGTAATACTTCACGAATCTATTACAGAATCAGGATATTGCACCATTTTGCAGCCTTCTGGTCTTGTCTGCGTGCATTCACTGTTGCAAAAGAAGCACATGGGGGGCGGGGGAGAGGGAGGGAGGGGGGGAGGGGGAGGTCGTCAACCATGGCCCTTCCTCTTGCATAGGAACAGAAGCTGTGCAAAAGGATGCAGTGCTAGTAAATATGGGAATTTCTCGAATTTAAATGTGATATTCATCTGACCGAGACAGTGAATGCCTTTATTGCGAGCATTAAAGATATAGGGCCATCAAGACTGACACATCTTTCTTACTATGGTATGGTGTTTGTGTGTGTGTGTTTTTTTTGTGGTTTTTTTTTACATTAAAAAAAAATATATTTGTAATATATCACTTCATTCCACACTTTGACCATTAGGAAGTCCTCCTAGGAAATAGCAATTTAAAGATACGTTTACCGGCCTCAGAAGGATGGAAGGCTGGGTTAGCTTTATGTAGATTTGAACCCATGATATGCAGAACAGAGCTGATGTCAGTTGCAAGGGTTTAATAAGTGATTCATTTACCTGGAATGCAGATGCCCCCTTAATTGCTTATCGCTCATGTCATATACAACAAGTTTTGACCCCTGTTCTATCTCGCGGTAAGCAGAGAATGTCACTGGACAGCTAAGGGGCAGCAGAGTGAGCGCATTTTAGGTTGGAGCACTACACCACCCCAGAGTCTGTAGGAGGACTGGAGTATAGTTGGGGAGAGAAAGCTGTATTGAGATTTTGTTGGGGAGAAGGTGTGACAAAGGACCCAGATCAGTTTGCTTACTGGAGCTGACTCCCCAGGAGGAGAGGGGCTGACTGATGCCGGGGTAGACAGAGTCCGGTGGCTCATTGGAATAATGCATCCACTGTAGGGGCCTGTGTTCAACCTCATGATCGCAGGTTCACATATCAGGGGATGGGGGGTCCACTCAGCCTTTCATCCTTCTGAGGTCGATAAAATGAGTACCATGGAGTTGGGTATCAACCATCTGTTTTTCAGCCCCAGATACTCTTCTGGGTGAATGTATGCTTTACAAATACAGGTCATGCTATGTTAGGAGTGAGTGGTGTATATAATCAGTGCCTGCGGTGGAGTTTGTTCCGTGTTCCTCCCCTTGGTGATGGTTCTGTGCTTCACTACAGGGCTTTGAACCCTTATGAATGGGCTAGGAATCTGGCAAGGCACCTGATGCATCAAGACGGGTATAAACCTGCCAAACACAACAATACCATAGATGGTAAAAGGCTACAACAGAAACACCAAAACATAAGTAGGATAAACCACCTGCTTCTTGATTCACCAACCTTCGGAGGGAATCCAATATTGCTGCATGCAAACAAGCAAGACCACCAGGGAGGAAGTAGTTAGTGTTAGGACACAAGTCAATACACAGTCATCGAGACACAGACACTTGGCACAAATCCACACAGGAGTGCCCACCAAGCCATTCATCTAGGGTTAGCCGAGCACAGTTGGAGTGCTGCGGAAGGAGGTGGTGCTCCAATGGCCTAAGCAGGGTTGTAAATCCTGACACCCCTCAATGATAGATGAGCTGGAGAAAGGTTGTACAGGGATGACAACAGTGTAAGGTTGCAGAGAGGGGTAGGTTGGTACCCAGATGTTGGAGTGACGACAAGCTTGTCAGAAGCCCGCAACATGCGGGGCATCCAGATGTGGGCAGGACCAGGGAAAAGACTAGAGAAAACAGGAAGCCCTGCAATGAATCTGGCTACATCCAATTGGGCCGTCTGGAGATCCTCCCGCCTGTTTGGCATGGCCCGTCGGGTGAGAAGGTTAAGGGTTCCATTTCACCATACCTCGCTCAGCAATCTTACCATTCACTTCAAAGGAAGCTCTGAGCTCTGCAGAATGTGCCTGAACAGGACCTCTAGGCTCATTGTTGACAAAGGTCAGGATCGAGCTTATGACTTTGGGAATCCCTACAGGTTGTGGCTGTGGAGAAGATTTGTGATGCACAAAGCATGGCTGAATCTCTGACAGATGTGCAACCAAGATACAAATATCTGATGCTGCGTAGGCCTGCTGCCCTGAACCACGGACCAGTGCCCAAGAGCAGAGATGGACTGTGAGCTGCTCAGCCCACCCAGTTGAATGCATCCAGAGAGCCTGTTTGTTCCACTCCTTTGGGCTCATGTCTGATAGATCATGAAGCAACTGACTCGCTCCACCGTTTTCCTTAGGAAGAGACACTGTACTTTTTTGTAAGCCTTGGGCTGGTTAGTTCACATAGCCGTATGGGAGACCTCTTTTTAGGGTTTACAGGAGTGCCTATACATGTAAAGGTACATCCCCAATTCTCAACTGTTGCCCCCATCTTGCTAGTGATAAACAATACAGCTGCATGGGTCCTGCACTCTCAAGTCCCAGCACTAGCATCTAGAAGTCATATTATTTTTGTGTCATAATTTATCTCCAACCCTAGTTCATGAGCTAACCTAGAAAATCATGATGATGAAGGGCCTAAGATGCAGTGTCCGTGCAGGAAGCATCACCCCCTACTCCACCCATGCAACCCTCTGGCAAAAAAACGAACCACTCCAAGGCTCGTCTGCCATGATTTGTTCCTGACCTGGGTCTCCCAGCTTTGCTTGCAGGTGGGTTTCCAGGGGATGGTTTGTCAGCACTGGCTGTGGTTACCTCCAAGAGCTCACACAATCCCTCGGAGACAAACTTGTGCATGACTGGGTAGCTGGATTGCCTTGTCCTTGTCGTTCATGGAACTGTTTAATCTGAGCCTCGATGGGAAACCTATTCTGTGAGCCCACTGGGTTATGTGACAAGACTGTGAATGCATCTGGAACACAAACTGGAAGTGCCACACTGACCACAGATGCTTGTTGTGTCAGGCACACAATGTTGTACTAGCGGAGGATCCTTTGGTAAGCCTTCAATGGGTTCTTCAGGAGAACACAAAACCTACCGAGACGCCATCGGGCGGTGCCGTGAGGTGAACGGCGGTTACTGGCAGGCACACGGAGACGCCGGGAGGCTTACCGGACCACAGCCCCCAGCAGCCTCTGGGGCAGCGCGCCCGTGACGCGCCTGGAGCGCCCGGAGGCGCTAGAAGAAGGCTGACCCCCGGTGAGCCCAGGGGGAACACCAGGAGAACACAAAACCTACCGAGACGCCATCGGGCGGTGCCGTGAGGTGAACGGCGGTTACTGGCAGGCACACGGAGACGCCGGGAGGCTTACCGGACCACAGCCCCCAGCAGCCTCTGGGGCAGCGCGCCCGTGACGCGCCTGGAGCGCCCGGAGGCGCTAGAAAAAGGCTGACCCCCCCCGTGAGCCCAGGGGGAACACCAGGAGAACACAAAACCTACCGAGACGCCATCGGGCGGTGCCGTGAGGTGAACGGCGGTTACTGGTAGGCACACGGAGACGCCGGGAGGCTTACCGGACCACAGCCCCCAGCAGCCTCTGGGGCAGCGCGCCCGTGACGCGCCTGGAGCGACCGGAGGCACTAGAAAAAGGCTGACCCCTCTCTCGCCCCGCGAGTCGCGCGCGGGAGTGACCGGGAGAAGCCCGGGACAAGGGCGGGGACGTCTGTGGCCGTCTGTGGCCGTCTGTGGCCGTCTGTGGCCGTCTGTGGCCGTCTGTGGCCGTCTGTGGCCGTCTGTGGCCGTCTGTGGCCGTCTGTGGCCGTCCGTGGCGGGAGGAGGCAGGGCAGGGCCAGAGATACTGCTCCTCTCTTATGAAGTCACGTAACTAATTGTAAAGGTAAACGATCTTATCAGTGTATGTTTTATTGGGAACTGCGGTGCTATTGATTTGACTTTACCTTGCAAAATCTGACTTGACCTGAGTATATTACTCATATCACTCTTTTGGCCAACTACCTATGCCGGGGGCCATGAAAGACAAAGTATCAGTAGGGGTGGGCCCTATTGATAATTTCTTGGTAAAAATGGTAAATAAAATCAACAATGATAGAAGGGCCTCCTTGGGTAGAGGAAACTCCTCAGATTATGACCAAGCCCTGGAGAGCCCTCCCCTACCAGAGGGTTTATCGGATACCGCCATTTTTACTGAAAACTCTCCTGTTGCTGTCATTACAGTAGATGCACTGATTCATCAGGCCCCTGATTCTGTAGTACTTGATAGATCTCCTTCAGAGTCGGAGGAGGAGGAAGAGGTAGTTCCTGTCCAAACCCACACTAGACCAGTCAGAAACTGTAGGAAGCAGCAAGGCAAGAGGGCGGCAAGGAATGCCCAGAAAAGAAAGGCAGAAAATAAGCAATCTGCAATTAACTCCTCCCAGGTTCTGACTGTCACGGAGAATAAGAGCGAGGAAAATATAACCTTGAGTCCTGGTCAATTTGACCTGCTAATTCGCAATATGGAAACCAAATTCGAGCTGAAACTATCAGAGTCCCTTAAACCATTAATGACTCAGAGGTTAAGAGATTGGGTGATCTATTAGAGCAACAAGTGGCTGGCACAGATAAAGTAAAACCCTGTCTACCTACACCCAATTTAGTTTCTAGGGAGCCTGTTAGCAAAGGGTTAGCCAAGAGCAATAAAAATGTACACGTCTTACCCCAAGCTGCTAGAGCTACTCAAGACCCTCCTGGTCCCTCTGCTCTACCCACACCTCCATCTAATAATACAGGCGTATACAATAAATCTGGGCCGGTTATAAATCCATCTACTTCCTTAAGGAGGAGAAGTAATTTTATTGATCTCCCGCCAGGCTGTGCCCCTTATGTAATTGTATTAGCAAATGTCCCCCCACATAACTCTTCTTTGGCTGAGCCATGTGAGGAGTCACATGACTCCCTCAAAAATAAAGTTGTAGCATGGTTGAACGTAAATTGCGGTTTCCCTTCAAAATATGCTGGGGAAATAATCACAGTTAGGAGGGTAAACTGGATTGGCCCCACACGAAAAACCTGCACTGGTGACTACGTCGTGGTAAATTTTAGATTCCCTCAACATGTTGCTACAGTTCTATTAAGGGCAGCCTCAATGGCCAATGATAGCAGCAGCATCAGTGTGCGCCCCTTGGGATACTTTTACAATCACCTCCTAGGACCCCCCACCCCTAGCCTAGGCAGAAGCCCTTTTACACCTTTAGGCCCCCCCATCAGCTAACCTTAGCCAGGCTTCAGGGAGGGAGAATCTCTTTAGGTTTGGTCCACACATCACAACGCACAATAGATTTGACGCCTTGTCGGGTCTTGAGTTGTGCGATTGACGGGGGGATGGAGAGGGTATGGATGATACCGCTGTAGTGGACCATGTCCCTATGGCTCTTGTGCCTTCTTCAGTTAATCTTGGACACAAACTCCAACTGGATATCCCGGATGAAAGGAATAAAATCAGATTATTAAACTGGAATATTGCCGGCTTACGGTCCAAGAGAGAAGATCCCAATTGGCTGAACTTTTTTAAATCATATGAAATTGTGGCTATGCAGGAGACTTGGGACATGGTTTGTGACTTTTGGCTGGATGGATTTACTTCCTACTTTGTCCCGGCTTTAGTATCTGCGGCTGGAAGGAATAAAGGGGGCCTGCTGATGCTGGTCTCTGTGAATGTAAAGGGTAAAATCATGAAAGTTGATTGTGATTCTCACAACTATTTGGCTATAGAGGTGACTTTGGTAGATGGCAGTAAACTGCTCTGTGTGAATTGTTATAACTCACCGAATGGTTACCCTGCTAATGAACATTTAGTGTGGCTAACAGACTTTTTAACTACTTACAAAGAAAAGCAAACCACTTATTGTCGTTTTATATTGTTGGGTGATTTTAATGTACATTTATGTGTAAACTGTGACCTTACCGATTCTGATGCCCCTGACAGTATATCCCCCCCGCATTTTGAACATAGTCAGAAGGGGGTGGCTATGGAAAATCTGTTAGCAACCAATGACTTATATGAGGCTGAATTTTTTGATAAAAATACTAGGGTTGCTACATATACTGGAAGGGATTGTGACTCAATAATTGATTATATATTTGTATCGCTAGGTCTTCTTAAATCTGTGATTTTTTATAATGCCGTGCCGATGCCTGGGAGCGATCATAACCCAGTGGAATTGGAGCTAGTAAATGGCTTCTCCCTCATGAGTTTCAGTGATATTTCCCAGGTTGCTTTACCCATTAAGACTAAAGATCAGGGGAGGAGGCTTAAGTGGAGTCAGGTAGTACCAGAGGATTTTTTTCTCACCATAACCTCTGAGGCTAACGAACAACTGGACATCTGTGCTAACCCCCTCTCAAAAGGCGAGGAGGTTTTATCCTCTTTCGAAGGTATCTGCCATTTAATATCTCAGAATTTAACATCTAAAGGCCAGGGAGGGAAGAACAGACCAGCATTAGGCTGGTTTGATTCTAACTGCAGTAAAGCTCATAATCGACTTAAAAAAGCACTTAATACCCGCCCTAGGGATTTAACCTTAATGCGACAGCTGAGAAAGGATTATTCCAGGGTAATCCAAGCGCGTAAACATGCCCTAAAAAGAGATGCTTGGCTTGAGCTTATGGATAAAGCTACCTTAAAAAATAGCTCGAAGTTCTGGTCAATAATTAACACCCCACTGGTCGCTTGTAACCAGAACGAGGAACTGGAACTTAACATCCCTGAGGATGACTGGCTTAACCACTTCGAACAAATTTATGGAAGTAATATGGCGCAGGAGCCTTTTGAGCTTCCTACCTCTGAATCCTCGCCAGGGCCAGTAAACTTCAACATCATTGAAGTCATTGAAGCAATAGACAATTGCGCAGGTAAAAAGGCTCCGGGCCCAGACGGGGTTCCCTCGGATTTGTTCAAGGCCAACCCATTATTCTGGGCAGACATTCTAGTTAAAGTTTTTAATGCTTCAACTGTTGTGGGATTCCCGAAATCTTGGTCTAGAGCTACCATAATCCCCGTGTTCAAAAAAGGCCAGAGGGGAGATCCAAGGTGCTACAGGCCCATTTCATTACTGGACTCCTCTGTCAAGATCCTAGGAAAAGTTGTATTAGCCAGAATAACTTCCTGGGCTACTAGGAATAATATCTTGATGGAAGTACAGTACGGCTTCAGAGCGGGGAGGAGCACAGAAGACCAATGTCTTAACCTTCACCTGATAATAGCAAAGTACACGAGGGCTAAAAGGGGATCCATATTCCTAGGCTTTATGGATTTATCCACAGCTTTTGATCTAGTCAATAGATCAAAGCTGTGGACTATGCTATTGAATATGGGCCTTGACATCTCTCTGGTACACTTCCTGGCGGAGTTGCATAAAGATCTAAATGCCTCCATTAGGATGACTACAGACGGGAAGTGTACAGCAAGCTTTAGGTCCCGACGAGGGGTATGACAGGGCTGTATTTTGGCCCCCATGCTGTTCACATTGTATGTGAATTCATTGGAGACCAATCTAATAGCAGCAACTCAGGACATCCCGTGCATGGGGGGAGGCCAATTCCGGTGCTCCTCTATGCCGATGATGCGGTCCTGATAGCCAGGACCCCGATTGCCCTACAAAAACTCCTTGATTCTTTTGGATCTTTTATGTCCAATTTGGATCTGGTTATTAATAGTACCAAATCGCACACAATGTCAGTGGGCTGTCCAAAAAGTAAAGAAAAAACATTTTTTGTGGCAGTGAAGTTATCTCCGGAGTAAAGGCTTTTACTTATCTAGGGGTAGTGTTTGATCAAAGGGGAACATGGGTACCGCAGCTAACCACCAAGGCAAATGCAGTCAGAAGCTCTGCATCTGCAGTATTGGGGTTCGCAAGAAGGTTAGGGGGGAAACCTATAGAGGCTATTCTGGCCATTTATAAAGCCAAACCAGTCGCAATAGCACGTTACGGGGCAGCTATCTGGGGATATTCAAAAATTGACCGCATCCAAGTGGAAGAAAACAAATTCCTAAAATCACTGCTTGGTTTGCCCCAGCAAACAGCATCTTATCCCGTACACCTTGAATTAGGGGTGGGTTTTATTACTGACTTGTTAAAATTAGCACCCAATGTGCTATGGATAAAACTTTGGCTAAATCAGCACCTTACTCTGAATCATAAAATTATCAAAGACTGTATGAAACTAGATCATGTGAGGGACATCCAGTGGCTGTCTTATGTTGAGAATGCGGCTAAAAAGCTAGGACGCCCTGAGATTTTCGGAAGTCCAGAATCCCTATGTAAAGAAGATCTAGTATGGGTGAAAACTAATTTCATCAAGCTCTGTGATGCGGAACGAGAGTCCGAGGAATTATGTAAACCTTCAGTGAGGAGTCATATAATGATAACCACTACCCCAGAAATGGCGCCTTATCTGTCAGTGGTAACAAATTTCTTTCATAGATGGCTACTGTCAAAGTTCCGCTTCAACCAAATTCATACGGTCTTATGGGACATGAAAAATTGGTGCAAGATAGAGGATTCTACCCCGTGCAAATGCGATGATAAGTCTGTTCAGGACACTGCGCATTTCTTATTCTTTTGCCCATGGTATAGCGAACCTAGGAAACGCTATGTTAAGCCTTTGCTGAAAGAGATGAGTTTTACACAATATAAACCTGCACTGTTATTTTTACTAATGTTGGAAACCCCTTTCATTATGTATTGTATAGCTAGTTTTTTAACAGTTGCCGTAAGAATCAGGTGAAAAAGATTGGATTTTTAATACTGTAAAAATATCCTTTTTAATCTGTACTTTGTATATGAATTAATGTTGGTGATTCTCAGTGAGGAATGGTAATACTGCTGTAGTTGTCCTCTTAGGAGGAGGAAAATGGAGAGAAAATCGGTTTTTTAAAACTTTTTTCATGAATTTAATTGTATTTAATTTGATTTTATTCTGCTTTTAATTATGTACCTAACATTGCTCTAGTATACTTTTATGATTTTAACTAATCGAATAAAGTGGTTTTGACTTGAGTGACTTGAGGGTTCTTCAGATCTGTGTAACATTCGAAGAGGATTCTTGATTTGGAAAGGAGCGCCTCCCACAAACTACTAGAAATACTTTGCTCAGATCCCAACACAGTTCTTAGAGAATCTTTGCTTAGAGCCAGCCAGCAATAGCACACGCGGCAGGAAGTTTCCAAGAGAAATAAGTGCTAAATTTAAGCAGGGCTAAATAACCCAAACTTTAAAATCACTCCATAACATTCATAAACCAATTTTTCAAATAAATCTTAAACTTAGGACACAAAGACAGCATCAGGTTGCACTGTTCTTGTGCTCAACACAACGCAAGCAATGTTCTTTGAAGTCTCTTCCCATCCCCCACCAATCACAACGTATGCTTAAAACGAGGACCAGTGGTGGAATAAGAGGAAACGGAGGCACAGGACTCCATACTCTGCCTCTTCACCTCTGTGGTAAAGGATGTTTACATATTTCTAGAAGATAAAGAGATGGCTCAAGTAACTTGTTATTAGAATATAAGCATACCAGTAAACGTGAATAGATGCACTATACGAATGTCTCTGTATAACCAACTCCCTATGCTTCTATAGGTAAATGGGTTATCCTGTACACTAAACACAAGGGAACATAAATATCTTGCATCATGCCTGTAGACTCACACCTCTCCCTATGTTTAGATTAAGTACATTAAGCTGTGCTACCACGCACCCTTTGTGGGAGATGACTATAGATTCCACTTAACTTCAGTAAAACTGCAAAATAAGGAACGCCATTAACATCATGTGAATCCATACTCTTAGAAATATAAACTGGAAATCCAATACCTTGTATGTACACCAAAGACTTTAATATAAATATGTACAATGTCCTCTTAAGGATCCACCCTGCTTCTTTACAGGAACTCGTGGTGGAACATACAATCCCAGGCTAGAGACAGCAGATAATGATTACCCAGAGTTCAAAGTAAATACACTGAGATTAGTTCAAAGTTTGTTTTCAATCACACACGACTTCAGGATACTTCTCTGTAATCTAAAATGTCCATAGAAGAACCCTGTAGGAAGCAAGAGGCCGTGCACCTTCACCACAAGGTCATGCTTCAGCATTTTAGTATGCAGCTAAGAGTGGGACAGATCTGTTAGTCTTAGCACCATATTCGGTCCACTGCAGGTCAAATTAATGGCTTCGGTGCAATAACGTCTTGATGTTGGGAGCCGCGCCTCCTTTCCACTACAGCCATCAGGTCCTCTATGTTTCCAGGTACCAGGTCTCTCGGTGCTGTCCACTGAATCCTACTCAAATCGCAAAGCCCTTCTAAATGTTGTCAATGTATGAGCAACCGGAGGCCAGCCAGATGACACCTGGCGAGTAGGCCCAGTCCCTGGGTGCCAACAGGAGGCCAGCCAGATGACACCTGGAGAATAGGCCCAGTCCCTGGGTGCCAATCAGAGGCCAGCCAGATGACACCTGGCGAGTAGGCCCAGTCCCTGGGTGCCAACAGGAGGCCAGCCAGATGACACCTGGCGAGTAGGCCCAGTCCCTGGGTGCCAACAGGAGGCCAGCCAGATGACACCTGGCGAGTAGGCCCAGTCCCTGGGTGCCAACAGGAGGCCAGCCAGATGACACCGGGCGAGTAGGCCCAGTCCCTGGGTGCCAACAGGAGGCCAGCCAGATGACACCTGGAGAGTAGGCCCAGTCCCTGGGTGCCAACAGGAGGCCAGCCAGATGACACCTGGAGAGTAGGCCCAGTCCCTGGGTGCCAATCAGAGGCCAGCCAGATGACACCTGGCGAGTAGGCCCAGTCCCTGGGTGCCAACAGGAGGCCAGCCAGATGACACCTGGCGAGTAGGCCCAGTCCCTGGGTGCCAACAGGAGGCCAGCCAGATGACACCTGGCGAGTAGGCCCAGTCCCTGGGTGCCAACAGGAGGCCAGCCAGATGACACCGGGCGAGTAGGCCCAGTCCCTGGGTGCCAACAGGAGGCCAGCCAGATGACACCTGGAGAGTAGGCCCAGTCCCTGGGTGCCAATCAGAGGCCAGCCAGATGACACCTGGCGAGTAGGCCCAGTCCCTGGGTGCCAATCAGAGGCCAGCCAGATGACACCTGGCGAGTAGGCCCAGTCCCTGGGTGCCAACAGGAGGCCAGCCAGATGACACCTGGCGAGTAGGCCCAGTCCCTGGGTGCCAACAGGAGGCCAGCCAGATGACACCTGGAGAGTAGGCCCAGTCCCTGGGTGCCAACCAGAGGCCAGCCAGATGACACCTGGCGAGTAGGCCCAGTCCCTGGGTGCCAACAGGAGGCCAGCCAGATGACACCTGGAGAGTAGGCCCAGTCCCTGGGTGCCAACAGGAGGCCAGCCAGATGACACCTGGAGAGTAGGCCCAGTCCCTGGGTGCCAATCAGAGGCCAGCCAGATGACACCTGGCGAGTAGGCCCAGTCCCTGGGTGCCAACAGGAGGCCAGCCAGATGACACCTGGAGAGTAGGCCCAGTCCCTGGGTGCCAACCGGAGGCCAGCCAGATGACACCTGGAGAGTAGGCTCAGTCCCTGGGTGCCAACAGGAGGCCTGCCAGATGACTCCTGGAGAGTAGGCCCAGTCTCTGTGTGCCAACAGGAGGCCAGCCAGATGACACCTGGAGAGTAGGCCCAGTCCCTGGGTGCCAATCAGAGGCCAGCCAGATGACACCTGGCGAGTAGGCCCAGTCCCTGGGTGCCAACAGGAGGCCAGCCAGATGACACCTGGAGAGTAGGCCCAGTCCCTGGGTGCCAACCGGAGGCCAGCCAGATGACACCTGGAGAGTAGGCTCAGTCCCTGGGTGCCAACAGGAGGCCTGCCAGATGACTCCTGGAGAGTAGGCCCAGTCTCTGTGTGCCAACAGGAGGCCAGCCAGATGACACCTGGAGAGTAGGCCCAGTCCCTGGGTGCCAACAGGAGGCCAGCCAGATGACACCTGGAGAGTAGGCCCAGTCCCTGGGTGCCAACCGGAGGCCAGCCAGATGACACCTGGAGAGTAGGCTCAGTCCCTGGGTGCCAACAGGAGGCCAGCCAGATGACACCTGGAGAGTAGGCCCAGTCTCTGTGTGCCAACAGGAGGCCAGCCAGATGACACCTGGAGAGTAGGCCCAGTCCCTGGGTGCCAACCGGAGGCCAGCCAGATGACACCTGGAGAGTAGGCCCAGTCCCTGGGTGCCAACCGGAGGCCTGCCAGATGACACCTGGAGAGTAGGCCCAGTCCCTGGGTGCCAGCCAGATGACACCTGGAGAGTAGGCTCAGTCCCTGGGTGCCAACCGGAGGCCAGCCAGATGACACCTGGAGAGTAGGCCCAGTCCCTGGGTGCCAACCGGAGGCCAGCCAGATGACACCTGGAGAGTAGGCCCAGTCCCTGGGTGCCAACAGGAGGCCAGCCAGATGACACCTGGAGAGTATGTATGTATGTATTTAATGCGTGTTAAGCGCGGCTGTCACCCAGAAGGGTATCCTGGCGCTGAGACCGTGTCCAATCATCAAATAAACTAGGCTACATTGCTCTAGGAAACAGGTGAGTTTTAAGATCTCTCTTAAACGTAAGCAGATCATGGCTACTTCTCAAAGCCAGAGGTAAAGTATTCCATAATGTGGCGGCGTGAAACTAAAAGCACGGCCGCCCATCCTCACTCTATTTATCTTAGGAATCCTCACCAGGAACGCGGAGGAGGATCTCAAAGGTCTGGCTGCTTGATACCAGGAAAAAAGGTTTTGAAGTGGTATCGGTCCTAGTCCGTGCAGAGCCCTAAACACAAGACAAAGAGCTTTAAACAAAGAGCTTTAAAAGCAATCCTCTGCTGGACCGGTAGCCAATGAAGGTCAGCTAGAGCTGTAGATGAGGAAGCGGACCGTGGTCGAGACAGAGCCAGTTTAGCAGCCATATTCTGAATCCTTTGCAACTTTAGGATCAGGGTCTTTGGAGCTCCCAGAAGTAGTGCGTTGCAGTAGTCTAACCTACTGAGGATAGAACTACGCACTACCTCAGCTCTAGCTCCTCGGGGAAAGATTGGCAGAATTTTACGTAGGGCGCGAAGCAGGCCCATACATGTCGCTGTCATCCTATTTACAGAAGCATCAAGCTGCAAATTGGGTTCAAACAGAACTCCTAAATTGCGAGCTGATTCTGCAGCTTCCACTGAGCCCGGGATGGAAGTCGGCCAAATATCGTCCGGTAATGCACGTGGAATACGGTCCAAAGAACAATGGAGCACCTCCGTTTTTGATCCATTAAATTGGAGTGAGTTGGCTCGCAACCATGCTGCTGTGGCCGACATACAGCGGTGAAAAGTGTCCCTTGAGATTATCTCTGATCCTTCAAATGAAAAGATCAACTGAGTGTCATCGGCATAATTGATGACAGATATGCCGAATGACTTTATCAGTTCAACCAGAGGTCGGAGATATAAGTTAAAAAGGATCGGACTGATCGCCGACCCTTGAGGGACTCCTTGATTCACCAGTCGTATGGATGATTGAAAAGGTGGAAGTGCCACAGCTTGTTGTCTGTTGTCAAGATAGGATGTGAGCCAGTCTAGAGCCAGACCGCTCACTCCCACATTCCGAAGACGGCCAAGTAAAACTTCGTGGTCTACCGTGTCGAACGCGGCCGACATGTCAAGCAGCACCAGAAATGCTGACTTGCCCCTGTCGACACGCGTCCGTAGATCGTCCAGCACGGTGACCAAAGCGGTCTCGGTACCATGGGCCGGTCTGAAGCCAAACTGGGCCGCATCCAGACAGAGATTTGTTTCTAGGAAGTTAGACAGTGCTCTCGTGACCCACCTCTCGAGAATTTTAATCGCGAATGGTAAAAGCGATATAGGGCGATAATTGGCCGCACAGAGAGGGTCCAGAGAAGCCTTTTTTAACAAAGGAGTTACAATAGCCAACTTCCAGCTGTCTGGGACTGATGCTGTGGTCAATGATTGGTAGCAGATGGAATGAAGAGGTGGAAACAACTCATCTTGGAATGACTTCAGATCTTATGGGGCATAGGATCAAGTGGTGACCCTGAGGATACGCCATTGGCCAAGACGCAAAACTCCTCTAACGAGGGAATAGGAAAACAGGACAGCCGAGGGGAAGCTTCCTTGAGATTATCCAAGTGGTCGGAAGGATCCAAAGGGGAAGACATAAGCTGCGCAGGCTGTCCAGATGCTATAAGACCTGTCAAGATGATTCTGATTTTCTCCTCAAATGCGAGGGCCAATGAGTCACATAATACCTGTGAAGCCGGAATAGTTGGCACTGTGCAGGACGGGTTGGATAGATTATTAACCAACCTAAACAGGGTCTGTGATTTATTAGAGGCCTTCGCTAAGGTGTCTTCAAAGAACTTAGCTTTTGCACTTCTTAGCTGGACCTTCTATTCCTGCAGGGTCGCTTTATACGCTACCCTATCCTGCTCCTTATACCCTCTCCTCCAGGTACGCTCCGCCTATTTACAGCGGAGCTTATACTGTCCAAGCTCTTCAGTGAACCAAGCGTTGGCTCCTCTGGGCCTGTCCCTCACCCTTCGCAGGGGAGCCAGCTCATCCAAAGCTGTTAAGATGTGCTGGCAAAGGGTTGCATAACTCTTATCCACAGTATCCTCTAGTGAGAAGGTTTCAGGCAGTAATGTTGGACGAATCGGCTCTCTAAGGAGACGATTCCTTTGTCGATTGAATTTCATGCCACCCACATTGCTAGGTTTCAATGGGGCAGGCATCACAAACGACATAGTGATCAGTGAATGATCAGTCCAGCACTGATCCACAACCTCTTCCACTATAACCAGATCTTTATCGGCGAATACCAGGTCCAAAATGTGCCCTTTAGCATGGGTAGGTGATAAAACCAGCTGTGTAAGATGAATATTACTGCACGCTTGACAGAGTTCTCTGAAAGCCAGATCATGAGGACCAGAAGGCCAGAGATTAAAATCACCCAATACTAGAAATTTAGAATGGGAGTTAGAGAGGTCGTAGATCAGGTCAACTAGCATTTGAAGGGCCGTTGTGGTTGAAGAGGGAGGTCTGTAGCAGAGTAAACCTGCTACCAAGGTACCGCCCTGGGCTGCAAAGGAAAAGCCCATGAGCTCAAATCCTAACACCTCTTTTACCACCAATTCTGTAAGGGCGATCGATTCTCTGAAGATGTATCCTATTCCCCCTCCCCTACCAGAAACTCGGGGAGTGTGTCTTATGAGATAGCCTGGTGGGCAAGCCCAACCCAGTTCCATCCCACAATCTACCGTAGCCCATGTTTCGGTCACAAATAGTATGTCCAAATGGGAGGTTTCTATCAGGAGAGCAATCTCGGCATGGTGCTTTACAAGCGAGCGGACATTCAATAGACCGTAAGATAAACTCCTGTGCGGGGGCGAGGTGGGCAAACAATGCTTACCACCAACAGAGCTCAAAGGGTCATGGGAGATCACACAAGGCTCTGTCACATGCGAAGTAGCTGGTGCGCCGGAGGCGCCCGGGACGCGAACGGGCGCAAACGGGCTTACCTCTGGCGCACCTCCGGCTCGTCTACGTCGCGTCCGCTGCGCGCACCCGCTGCGCGCCTGCCTGCACATCTCTATTTATACTATTACGCCAGGCCCAGTCCCTGGGTGCCCACAGGAGGCCAGCCAGATGACACCTGGAGAGTAGGCCCAGTCCCTGGGTGCCAACAGGAGGCCAGCCAGATGACACCTGGAGAGTAGGCCCAGTCTCTGGGTGCCAACAGGAGGCCATCCAGATGACACCTGGAGAGTAGGCCCAGTCCCTGGGTGCCTACCAGAGGCCATCCAGATGACACCTGGAGAGTAGGCCCAGTCCCTGGGTGCCAACAGGAGGCCAGCCAGATGACACCTGGAGAGTAGGCCCAGTCCCTGGGTGCCAACCGGAGGCCAGCCAGATGACACCTGGAGAGTAGGCCCAGTCCCTGGGTGCCAACCAGAGGCCAGCCAGATGACACCTGGAGAGTAGGCCTAGTCCCTGGGTGCCAACAGGAGGCCAGCCAGATGACACCTGGAGAGTAGGCCCAGTCCCTGGGTGCCAACCAGAGGCCAGCCAGATGACACCTGGAGAGTAGGCCCTGTCCCTGGGTGCTAACCAGAGGCCAGCCAGATGACACCTGGAGAGTAGGTCCGGTCCCTGGGTGCTAACCAGAGGCCAGCCAGATGACACCTGGAGAGTAGGCCCAGTCCCTGGGTGCCAACCGGAGGCCTGCCAGATGACACCTGGGGAGTAGGCCCAGTCCCTGGGTGCCAACCGGAGGCCAGCCAGATGACACCTGGAGAGTAGGCTCAGTCCCTGGGTGCCAACAGGAGGCCAGCCAGATGACACCTGGAGAGTAGGCCCAGTCCCTGGGTGCCAACCGGAGGCCAGCCAGATGACACCTGGAGAGTAGGCCCAGTCCCTGGGTGCCAACCGGAGGGCAGCCAGATGACACCTGGAGAGTAGGCCCAGTCCCTGCTGAGTACCAACAGGAGTCCTTCAGGCTGCTTTCCTCAGGAGTCAATCGGGCTGTTCTACTTTCAGGTGTTTGTGTTGCAGAAACATTCAGAGGGAGCTGCAGTGAGCTGCCACTCCTATCCTGTGCACTAACCTGTGACTGAGGGAGAGAGACTCCAGGCAATGTTCCAGCTACAATTCCACTTACTTCCTTTTGCAGCAGTTCCTTTTCCAGCTTACTGCAATCCATTCATAAATCCCTCATTTAAGATTTTCCTAGTCTTCCTCCTGAAGGAGCCTGGTGTTCCATTTTAGATGCATCCCTATTGTAGGTAGGGGGCCTCTCCTCTCCCTCTAAGGAACCTGGTTTCTCTTCTGTAGCGGGCAGAGATGAATTTCTTTTTGAATTTTATATATTTTTATACAGAAAACAATCGCAACCGCTGTTACAGGGCTAGCATAGGTTGAAAAGTTGCCGTTTATATTTCGATGTATATATGGCTAACCCACAGATGTCTAATATAGCTTTGGAAGTTAACATTTTCAGTTCCTGCTAACCTTATTTTGTTTTGGCTATCCTCTTGAAAGTGAGAGCAGTCTGTTTGCGTCCCCTTCCAAGTTGTCTCTCTTGGCACCAATGAAGACGGGGGCAACCTGGATGCACTCGATTAGAACAAATGTTCAGTGTTGATACAGATGAGAATTCTAGTCGTTAATTTTTATCAATTGCGTGCCACGAGGAAAAGGGTCCTGCAAACCCTTTGTCATACAATCCTGAGAGATACTAGACGTGTGTCACAGTAGCCTCGTGCACTGCGTAATCACTCAAAGGAGTGTAAATCAAAAAAACTTTGGAACAATGTTGATTTTATCAAAGCTTTAAGGCCAAAATACTGCACATGATGTACACTAAATGGAAATAACAAGATGAAACCACTAGTTTGAGTTCTTCTTGAATAAGTATATTTATGCGATAAACCAAATGTTTTTATCCCAGGACAATGTTGGTATTCACAGAATCCAGGACATTATGATATCACAGTCTTCAGATATGGTGAAGTAACAAATCCCAATGCATTTCGGGCTTGTAAATTAGCCCTTCATCAGGGGCATCTAGGAAAATGATAATAATACAGTTGTAATCCTCAAGTTGTACAAAGCTGCAGGCTTATAACTACTCAAACGAGGGGGTGAGGAGACTGAAGGCTTGTGTGTAAAGAAAAGAGCCCACCGAAAAGGGGAAGGTGAGTAATATGAAAAAAATGTGAATGCCGCAACTCAGAATTGCCACAGAGAGTGAAAAAATAATGGACAGAAGTGAAAGCGACCGTGGTCAGTATAGACATTGTTACTACCCACAGATGAAGAAGAATACGATACAACAAGTGCGCTATCCCAGGTGGTGAATATATCGAACGAACAAGTGAACACACCAGAGGGAAGTGTATTAGTAAGATAGATCTGTTTCAAACATGCATGTGAAGCTTACAATGCGAAGCGAGTTGCCCGGGGGTAAATCCCGTAGTGATCACGAGGCCGGCGCTATATGTAAACAAATGATAAGCATAAGTAGCAGTAGCAAATAAATGCTTAACGTAACGTGGCTAATGCAAAGTAACCATGCACGCACGGCTTACCAGTAAAGTTGAATGCGTGATCGCTGTGAAAAGATTAAATAACAAAGGCTCTAAGTACCCGGGCTTGCTGATGCGTAATAAAAAGTACGTGATGAAAACTTAAATAGTGCGCGCGTGTGGTCTTACCGGAATAGGCTGCAGGAAACAGCGTGTCGATAACCCGGTGATAACGAATTGTGAGCATGGGCGTCCTGAGGGCGCCCGTGATTTACGTATGTAAAGAGCCAAGAGAAAGTAGAACTAAAAGAGGGACCAGCGCGAGAGAAGTGCTAGGAGTCGGCCATGATGGAGTGTGGAATGTGCAGTGCGAAAGAGAGAGGAGATACATTGAGTAAAGGATTGAAAATAGCCTGAGGTCCAAAATACAACAGAATAACAGCATTTTGATAGAGAAATGTAATCAAGTGCAATAATTATCAAAGAAAATGCGACAAAAGTATTTCTAGATACCGACCTTTGTGAGGGCTCAGCACAAAAAGTAAAAGATAACGAATAAGATGACAGCAACAAATGTATCTAAATGCTAGCAAGTCAGTTAGATCACATACAGTAACATTTTAAAGAAAGCATGCCAATTCAAATATATCATTGAGACCCAGTGGGGTCAAGGTCTGCATGAACCAAATCCAATGTGTCTCGCGTTGAGACAAATACTTGTTGCAGTCTCTGTCTGGTCGTATATCAATGGTTTCAAGTACCCCACATTTCAGTTGCGCAATGTTATGTTTCAGGTTACGCCAATGTTCAGCAATTGGAGAGCTTGTGGTTTGAGTCCTGATTCGACTTTTATGTTCATTGATCCGGACTCGTAGAGGTCTCTCAGTTTTGCCTATGTAGAATAAGCCACATGGGCATTTAATGAAATACACTAGATGATGACTAGTGCAAGTGGCGTTGAATCTAAGGTGGATGGGTTTACCAGACCTGGGATGGTGAATGATGTTACCTTTTACCATATTGCTGCAGTTTGAACAGTTCATGCAAGTTGACATGCCTTTGTATGTGACCGGAGAGGTCGGTTGTGTGTTCAAAATCTCTTTTAGATTCCTTGCTCTTTTATAAGCAAACATGGGTGTCTCATGAAATAAATCTTTGAAATCAGCTTCTGATTGTAGAAGAGACCATCTGTTGGTTATGATGTTTTTCAACTTGGAGGATTGGGTGGAGTAAGTGGAGACAAATACTTCTCTTTTTGAGGTTGTGGCCTTATTAGTTTTTGTCAAAAGCTGATCCCCTTTAACTGCACGGTTCTGATTTCAGCTTGTTGAATAACTGAGGGGGGATACCCCCTTGCACTGTACTTCTCCTTGAATTTCTCTATGGTTTGCATGCCAGTTTGTTCATCAGAATGTATGCGCTTGATGCGTAAAAATTGACTGTATGGGAGATGGCGTTTCAGTGACCAAGGTTGAAAGCTCTGGTATGCCAGAGCATTTTTCCGATCAGTTTTTTTGGTGAACAAGGAGGTGGTGATTTTTGAGTCTTGTATCGTGATTAACACATCCAGAAACGGAATGCTTGTAGCTTCAATCTGAGAGGTGAACTGGATCCGTGGGTGAATATTGTTCAGTTCATGTATCTTGGTTTCAAGTGTGGCACGTGGGCCTCGCCATATAATCAGAATGTCGTCTATGTACCTTTTGAATAAAAGTAGATGTTCAAACCATTCTGGGTGAGATAGAATGTGTTCAGTTTCAAATTTCATCATGAAGATGTTAGCGTAGTTGGGAGCACCCGGAAAACCCATGCTAGTTCCATTGGATTGCAAGAAGAAAAGATCCTTCCACTGGAAGGAACTATGAAACAGGCAAAACTGTAGGATCTCAAGAAGAAACACTCAATTTCCTCTAAGTTCATCTGTTCTTAATAGTGCCCATTCAATGGCCTCAAAGCCTTCTGAGTGAGGGATAGAGGTGTACAAGGCTACGACATCAGCAGTACTTAACCAGATTTCTTCCTCAGGTGGAATGTTGATGGAGGTGAGAATATTGAGCAAATGAGTAGTATCTTGCACATAGGTTTCGCATGTTTTCACGATGGGTTGAAGAAAAGTGTCTAAGTATCTTCCGAGGGTGTCATGTATTGAATCGCATCCTGAGACGATTGGTCTCAAAGGAGGGTCCCTCAAGGATTTGTGTATCTTCGGGAGCATGTACAGACGAGGTCTACGTGGAAACCTATTGAAAAGATATTCTTTAGTTTTAGACGTGATCCATTTCATTTCTACAGCTCTGTTGAGGATGCTATCAAGCACTTTCAGAAATTCGTTGGTGGGATCCGCAGTCAAGGGAAGGTATGTGGATGTGTCAGATAACATCAGTTCAATTTTTTGTTCATAGTGATTCTTGTCCATGACCACTAGAGCGCCACCTTTGTCAGCCTGAGTGAAATGTAGATCAGTACTGTCTTTTAGTGAACGTAATGCATCCTTTTCTCTTTTAGATAAGTTTTGTTTGGATCGAATAGTAGACGGTAATTTAGCAATGTCTTGTTTGGCTAGAGTCTCAAATAGATCTATGGTCTTGTGCGAAATTGGTGGAATGAAAGAGCTTTTGGGTTTGAATTCTAGTAACTCAGAAGGTTCTTGAGAAGATCCAGAGGAATCAAAAGTGGAGAAGAAATACCGTAGTCGTAATTTTCTCGTGAATCTAAACAATTCTACCCGAGCATCAAGATTTCTTGCTTGATTCGTTGGTACATCTAAAACTAAAGAATATCTTTTTAATAGGTTTCCACGCAGACCTCGTCTGTACATGCTCCCGAAGATACACAAATCCTTGAGGGACCCTCATTTGAGACCAATCGTCTCAGGATGCGATTCAATACATGACACCCTCGGAAGATACCTAGACACTTTTCTTCAACCCATCGTGAAAACATGCGAAACCTATGTGCAAGATACTACTCATTTGCTCAATATTCTCTCCTCCATCAACATTCCACCTGAGGACGAAATCTGGTTAAGTACTGCTGATGTCGTAGCCTTGTACACCTCTATCCCTCACTCAGAAGGCATTGAGGCCATTGAATGGGCACTATTAAGAACAGATGAACTTAGAGCAAATCGAGTGTTTCTTCTTGAGATCCTACAGTTTTGCCTGTTTCATAGTTCCTTCCAGTGGAAGGATCTTTTCTTCTTGCAATCCAATGGAACTAGCATGGGTTTTCCGGGTGCTCCCAGCTACGCTAACATCTTCATGATGAAATTTGAAACTGAACACATTCTATCTCACCCAGAATGGTTTGAACATCTACTTTTATTCAAAAGGTACATAGACGACATTCTTATTATATGGCGAGGCCCACGTGCCACACTTGAAACCAAGATACATGAACTGAACAATATTCACCCACGGATCCAGTTCACCTCTCAGATTGAAGCTACAAGCATTCCGTTTCTGGATGTGTTAATCACGATACAAGGCTCAAAAATCACCACCTCCTTGTTCACCAAAAAAACTGATCGGAACAATGCTCTGGCATACCAGAGCTTTCACCCTTGGTCACTGAAATGCCATCTCCCATACAGTCAATTTTTACGCATCAAGCGCATACATTCTGATGAACAAACTAGCATGCAAACCATAGAGAAATTCAAGGAGAAGTACAGTGCAAGGGGGTATCCCCCCTCAGTTATTCAACAAGCTGAAATCAGAACCGTGCAGTTAAAAGGGATCAGCTTTTGACAAAAACTAATAAGGCCACAACCTCAAATCTCCCAGTTGAAAAACATCATAACCAACAGATGGTCTCTTCTACAATCAGAAGCTGATTTCAAAGATTTATTTCATGAGACACCCATGTTTGCTTATAAAAGAGCAAGGAATCTAAAAGAGATTTTGAACACACAACCGACCTCTCCGGTCACATACAAAGGCATGTCAACTTGCATGAACTGTTCAAACTGCAGCAATATGGTAAAAGGTAACATCATTCACCATCCCAGGTCTGGTAAACCCATCCACCTTAGATTCAACGCCACTTGCACTAGTCATCATCTAGTGTATTTCATTAAATGCCCATGTGGCTTATTCTACATAGGCAAAACTGAGAGACCTCTACGAGTCCGGATCAATGAACATAAAAGTCGAATCAGGACTCAAACCACAAGCTCTCCAATTGCTGAACATTGGCGTAACCTGAAACATAACATTGCGCAACTGAAATGTGGGGTACTTGAAACCATTGATATACGACCAGACAGAGACTGCAACAAGTATTTGTCTCAACGCGAGACACATTGGATTTGGTTCATGCAGACCTTGACCCCACTGGGTCTCAATGATATATTTGAATTGGCATGCTTTCTTTAAAATGTTACTGTATGTGATCTAACTGACTTGCTAGCATTTAGATACATTTGTTGCTGTTATCTTATTCGTTATCTTTTACTTTTTGTGCTGAGCCCTCACAAAGGTCGGTATCTAGAAATACCTTTGTCGCATTTTCTTTGATAATTATTGCACTTGATTACATTTCTCTATCAAAATGCCGTTATTCTGTTGTATTTTGGACCTCAGGCTATTTTCAATCCTTTACTCAATGTATCTCCTCTCTCTTTCGCACTGCACATTCCACACTCCATCATGGCCGACTCCTAGCACTTCTCTCGCGCTGGTCCCTCTTTTAGTTCTACTTTCTCTTGGCTCTTTACATACGTAAATCACGGGCGCCCTCAGGACGCCCATTCTCACAATTCGTTATCACCGGGTTATCGACACGCTGTTTCCTGCAGCCTATTCCGGTAAGACCACACGCGCGCACTATTTAAGTTTTCATCACGTACTTTTTATTACGCATCAGCAAGCCCGGGTACTTAGAGCCTTTGTTATTTAATCTTTTCACAGCGATCACGCATTCAACTTTACTGGTAAGCCGCGCGCGCATGGTTACTTTGCATTAGCCACGTTACGTTAAGCATTTATTTGCTACTGCTACTTATGCTTATCATTTGTTTACATATAGCGTCGGCGTCGTGATCACTACGGGATTTACCCCCGGGCAACTTGCTTCGCATTGTAAGCTTCACATGCATGTTTGAAACAGATCTATCTTACTAATACACTTCCCTCTGGTGTGTTCACTTGTTCGTTCGATATATTCACCACCTGGGATAGCGCACTTGTTGTATCGTATTCTTCTTCATCTGTGGGTAGTAACAATGTCTATACTGACCACGGTCGCTTTCACTTCTGTCCAATATTTTTTCACTCTCTGTGGCAATTCTGAGTTGCGGCATTCACATTTTTTTCATATTACTCACCTTCCCCTTTTCGGTGGGCTCTTTTCTTTACACACAAGCCTTCAGTCTCCTCACCCCCTCGTTTGAGTAGTTATAAGCCTGCAGCTTTGTACAACTTGAGGATTACAACTGTATTATTATCATTTTCCTAGATTCCCCTGATGAAGGGCTAATTTACAAGCCCGAAATGCATTGGGATTTGTTACTTCACCATATCTGAAGACTGTGATATCATAATGTCCTGGATTCTGTGAATACCAACATTGTCCTGGGATAAAAACATTTGGTTTATCGCATAAATATACTTATTCAAGAAGAACTCAAACTAGTGGTTTCATCTTGTTATTTCCATTTATTGTACATCATGTGCAGTATTTTGGCCTTAAAGCTTTGATAACATCAACATTGTTCCCAAGTTTTTTTGATTTACACTCTCTTGGCACCAAGGCAGCCTTCCTTCTCCCAAAGATAGGCCTGTTGCCAGTGCTTAATTGGTAAAACATTAAGTGCCAGGGCCCTCATCCGGAGGCCACTGCAGCCTACATCACCCATTCCCCCTGCTAGGGCAACCAATGGCAGTAACAAACCAGGTACTACAAGTGTGACAGTTCAGACTATTCCAGTCCATAAAGCTGTAAGATTAGCAAGCGCGGCAGGTAATAGTCATTTTTAACTTGTATTGAGTTAGTAAACGCTGTTGTGCTGACTGTAAATCAGACAAACAGCCCACCATGTGACAGACTGTCATAAGTGCCGGAGCTGCCAAATAAGTGCAGGTGCTGAGCACCAGAAACCACTGGCTCAAATTAAGCACTGCCTGTTGCCCTCCAGAAGGACAGTTGTTAACAACGTAGTTCCAGTTACCGGAATGTGGCACAAAGTAAACTTTTTAAAAGTCTCTTTTCCATTGCTTTCATTAGTGAACTACATTTTTGGTTACACGTGAAATTGAATCAGTTGTGAAAATTGATCTTTATTCACAATCTGGCCTGCTCAAGGAAAAATGAGTTTGGCGTACAGACACCGTGACCGTCTCTGGCACAACAGTTCACGTTCACTGTGGTTATCTACTTTTGCTTTATATTTAGTATGTTCCACTTTCCCTATGGGTGAACAAGGTGACTTGGTACTTATCTTATGCATAAACGTAGGTTCTCATTGCTCAGCACTTTCTATGCTGGTTCACTGCAGAGGTTTTGAATTGCAGCCAGCCGGACCACAATCGTGTTTTATGGATCAATGCACTTCAGTCAAATATGTGAATGGTCCACCCCACATATGACCTTTAACTTCTGCGCTTGTGTCTATGTAGGGCAGTGTTGAAGAGCACAGTCCTAATACATTTCAAAACAGTTCTATAGGAGGTTAATTGTCAAGGGAGACCACAAAGACCGATGCAAATTGGTACAATAATATTATCCTTGACTGTACTATGCATTCCATTGTTGTCTTGTTTCTGCACAGAACTACACAAAAGAGCAGAGGTACCCGAACACGTGCAATTTTGCATGGGAAATAACCTCCTATGCCGTAGTGGTCACTCGTTGCTGCATGCGAGTGCAGGGAGCAGTGGCCTCTGATCATCAGGTTTCCTCTGTTTAATGCTGTGACTGGAGTCTCAGTTGGGGAGTGGCTGGCGCAGAGTGAACGCTGCTGCAGCCTTCAGAAAACCACATGGGTCACAGGATGTCTGGCCCAGTCTTCTTTGTGGCATCATGGACGCTGCTGGTTTAGTCATTGGAGGAGTTTGTTTAACCATATAAAGCGCGTGATTGAAGATAGTGGTCTATCTTTTTGGAGTCATTGGAACTTCCTGATCCATGATTTGGCATGCGGACAGTTTCTGTTTAGGCTTGTAAAAGTCGGCGTTTGACAAGGCAAGATGCTCTGACACACATTAGTTCTCTGATTTCCTGTTTTATTTTTTGCCTCTTGCAATGTAGTTCTGATTTTTTTTTATCCCTAATTTTATCAGCAGATTAGACTGTGCCTCTGGAATTATCCTCTTTCATCTGTCCTACTTGGCATCTTTTGCTCTTGGCAGTTTTTCTCTAGCAGTTTGGACCTGCTTCTGGGTCGATATTCTAACTCTGGACATGTATCTTTTCCAGTTCTTTTCTCCTTCCTGATGTCAAGAGGGCTGGGTGCATTTCTAAATTCCTCAGTGAAGTCTATATCTTCAATCCAGATTTCCACCTAGTTGTGACCCTTTAAAGGATACACATACCGCTTTTAATGTGTACTGTTCTGTGCAAGGTGTCACTGCGGCTACTGAGAGGAATTGTCCTTTTCTCACGCAATCTGGTAGGATACTCAACAGACCCGCAATGTGTGCAGTCCTGGCGACAGGTTGTTGCTCTTCACCACATTTATCACCTTATTAAGTTTGTCTAACTTTAAGTCCTGATTTTTACTAAGATTAGCGATGGCTGGAAATTCATCTTTATCGTAACTTGCAAACACAAATTACACTATTTTATTTATATATTTTGGCAACAATAATATTTCATTCAAAAGTGTTGTACAGAGCAATGTTGATGAAACATGTCGCAAGAGTTGGGTGTTTAACGATGGTAAGTAGATAAAATATGCCGGTGTATGATTATGATTGGCAGGTCAAAAACACGTATCTATAAGCTAACTAAGCAATAAGGCATTGCACTGTACATATTTACTCAGATTGTATCAACAACTAACTACCTGTCCCCCCTCAAACACAGCAATACAATAAGATCTAGACCCCAGACCCGCTGTTACACAGAGGAGCTCTTGTTGATGACACTCCACTGCAAACAACTGGATCATAAATGGAGAGTTGGCCAGTACGATGCAGACAGGAGTACGTTCAAATCCGCCACACCCACTGTGCCGCGATCAACAAAAAACTGAACAGAATGCTCCGACTTCTCAGACAAAATTTCTCTCAACCTCCCATGCCACACTCTTATTTCATCACACCACACATGGAGCACCATTGGCTTCCACTACATAAACGAACACATTTCAAACTCCCCACCCACCCATTTAAGACCCTACATAACACTGGCCCAGCATACCTCAACAATAGCATCTGCTTTCATAAACCTTCCTGGCCCCTCCAATCGTCTAGACTCATGTTTGCACACATCCAATGCGTATGGAAAACCAGATCCGGCGATGCAACCTTCTTGTGCATCACTCCAAAAGCACGGACAGACTTGTCACTACACATAAGAGCTTGCTCCTTACTACTTAACTACCGCAGGTACCTGAATACCTGGATTTTCGAGTAGTCCCACTAGGCCAGAGGTTGGACTAGATGCACTCCATCTCAGTGCCAGGATGCCCTCCCCGGTGGTAGTGTGTTCTAAAAATCTGCTTAACATAAGTGTGTTGGTACCATTCAGGTCTTTCCAGTTGCATCAGATGACTTCAGTGCCATTTTAAACTCTTGGAGGGAGTCTTGGCCTGCATTCTGGATGGTGGAGGTACTAGAAGCTAAAAAGGCACGAAACTTGGAAGCAGCACAGTTTGGATTTGGTGTGGCTAGAAAGGAATGCTTTGTAGACCTCAGGTTCTGATGCGGTTTGTAGCATGATAAGGTGTAAGAGGTAATTAAGGGCCAGGTCATTTACTGATTTCAACTCCGGACACATTCATTTCTATAGGCACCTATGTGTGATGGACAGGCAGTTGTCTTGGTGCATTATGATGAGGTTGGGGTGTGCCTAGGTGAGTCAAGCAGAGTTTGGATAGCAAAGGGTAGAACCTTCTTTAGTGGTGTGTTGGAATAATTGGAGAGGGCTACCAGCAGACGAAGTCTACCGAATACTGATGAGTGTTTGTGTGCCTTGATAGTACTGAATGGTATGAGTGAGTGTACCTTGTGATCAGTAGATAGAACCAGCTAATGAGGCTGTATTTTAATAAAGATTTGCATTGTTATGGATGGGAAAAAGAGAATGGGGTGAATCTCTGGGAGTCCAATAGGAAATGGATGGAGTCTATACAAGCAATAGGATCAGTAATGGAGGAAATGTAAAAGGGCCTTTGTTTTAAGGCAGCTATGCATGATTGACTGTTGTGCCATGTAGTATTGGATGATGCTGAGGCAGTATGAAATATGGGACTGGACATAAGTTGTAAACCTCTGAAAAGAGGTATCACTTGGGTATCATCAGGGTAGAGTTAATATGATGGCCAACGACCGAGCCTTGCGGGATGCTCACTGAAAGGGGTGAGGTGTGAAGGTCTGGAGTCCTATGCAACTGTGTAAGAGCATCCAGAGAGGTGAGAAGAGAACTTGTCTTGTCCTATTCTAGTGATAACTTATGTGTAAAACAATGAGCAATGATGAAGTTTGATAAATGTGGCAGTGCAGTGTGCATGGAGTAGGGTGAATGCAAGCCTGAATGGATGGACGGAGCGGAGTAGGTTGTTTGAGGTGTAGTGTGTGAGGTGATTGAAAACTAATTGTTCAAGTATCTTGGAAAAGGAGAGCAGATTTAGAACAAATGCAGATTTAACACACGTAGGGTACGTGCTGGCAACCGTGGGTAAAAGGAGTGGTTTAAAAGAGTAGGTCATTGGAAGTGAGCTAGAAGGTCAGATAAACTAGAGGCTAGGTAGGCACTTTTGTTAATGGAATGTGTTTGTGGATGTTTTCGCTAAACGTGAAGATTCAGGTTAGTGTGAAATGGTTGTATTAAACGGGTAGGAGTGTGTTGGGGGAGCCATGACTAGTATTGTTGAGGTGTTCCTCCCTGAGGAAGTACATTTTGAGGAAGTACAACAAAGTGAAGTTGTTGCCTGATGATGGGACAAGGTTAGCTGAGGGAGATGGGAGGGTCTTGATGTGTGCTAGACGTTATGGATGAAGCCGTTGTGAGTTGATTACGGCCTGAAAATATGAGGTTTTTGCACTATTGAGTGCAGAGGTAATGAGATCAAGCCTTGTTTGTGTTTAGGGGAGTGAGGCGGGGGAAGTGATTCTGCTGTCTTGTCCCCATCACCGGTTTCTAAGAGAAGGCCTAGGCTGCTGGACCACGTATCCCCTGAGAGTCGTCACACAAATCCGCTGCAATGGAGTCAATGTACCTAGACTGTCCAGGTGACCGTGGTAATTGCCAATAAGTCTTGAGTATCTCTTGTGCATGGGAAGATCTTCAGAATCCATGGAAATGGACTAATACCAGCCCCCAAGTTACATGTGAAGGGTTGTAATTGTGCCTCCAATCTGAGTGTTGTGCCAGATGTGCATTCAGCACTTCCATTGAGTAGATGTGGCAATAGTAAGAAATGGACTTCTCAGGTTGAGGGCTGAGTGACTAAACACCTGTGCAAGAGCTGTGGCAAAACATCCACCACCTCCTATCCGGTAACTATCTTAGAGGCAAACCAAACACAGTTTAATAGAAAAACTGTCACTGTTGGAGAGTGAGACTAGCTCCAGACTTATTTTAAGGGGGGTAGTGTGGATTTCAAAGATCAACACAGAAAATAAGTAATAGAATGTGAAAGAGCTAGAAGAATAACACAGAACAGCCAAAACTCCGTTGATTAAAGGGAAAATGTATTACCAAATTACCAAGAAAAAGTGAAAAAACTCAATCTTGGGTGAGAACATGTTTTTACCCATTTGAGTGAAAGTGATATGGAAAATCATTAACTTGGGCCTTATTGAACTCCATGCATTTGAATAAGTAAATGCAACCAGCGTCTGAGTTCAAATGTGTCCCAGTGCTAGAAAGAATGTCACCGCATTTAACGAAGGCCTGCTAATAGTCAAGTTTTCAGCGCCTTCCGAAAGGCCGGATACGATAATGACCAAATCGAGAATGGAAGGGAATTCAGGTCTGGATGGTCAAATACGAAAATAAATCTGGTGCAAGTACTACTGCTGTGAAATGTAGGGTAAAATCGGTGTGAAAAATAAACCGTAGGAAAAAAACATTTTGATGGACTCTGTGATCTTTCCAGCAGAAAATCTACCTGGCCAGAGAAGGAGATAGTTGTTCTTTGAGACCTAGACGAGCAGCCCAGATTGAAGGAAATGAACCTCGTTGGGGTCCTGGTGCTTTTAGACCTGTTCATGGTATTCAGCTCTCAGCCGCAACATATTAAAAAAACACATGAAGAGCTGATGATCTTTGGTCAAGATGTCCAGTAGATTCAATCTTTGTCGACAGTTTTAGGACCAATCCCATTACGTCCTCCTTTTTTTTTTCATTGAAACCAAGACCACTAAAGTGAGTGCCGTGGGGATCTACGCTTTCATCTTTATTTAACCTACGCATCAGACCGCTTGAGAAATCGTTCCATCTGCACAGAGCATTCAATATGTATTCTGAGAATCCAACATTTACTTGCACCATAAGTTGTTGCCAAAAAACCCAATACCAGTAGAATTTCAATAACTGATTTGCTGTCACAAACAGGTGGATGTCTGCCAATGGTTCTGTATACACCCTCTCAACAAAACTCTTCTACACAAACTCCAAACCATCCAGAATGCCTCAGCCAGGCTCATTCTAGGGACACCCCGCCACAAACATATGACCCAACACCTTCGAAGCCTCCACTGGCTCCCCGTCGAGAAGAGGATCATTTTCAAACTCCTCACCCACGCCTACAAATCCCTCAACAACATTGAACCCAAATACCTCAACGACCGAGTTTGTTTCCACGTACCCAAGAGGAACCTCCGCTCTGCTGACCTCGCCCTGGCAGAGGTCCCTCGCATCCGCAGAATCCAAACCGGCGGGAGAGCCTTCTCCTACATAGCAGCCAAATCCTTTGTACGGGCTCCTGGTCAACATCAAACGCTCCCCAACCCTCCACACGTTCAGGAAGGACCTCAAGACCTGGCTCTTCGACTGACCCGGAGCTGCTCCCCCAGCGCCTTGAGACCCTCACGGGTGAGTAGCATGCTCTATAAACCACTGATTGATTTACCCTCTGACATGAACCAGTGAAACAACATTTCATGGCCCACTGTCATGGGTCCATGCCCCAATCCTGCAGCTACTGTAAGGAATCTGGGAATGTATCTAGATACCTCCCTCTTGCTGGTTTACAGGCTCCAAGGTGGCCAGAAGCAGCAGAGATCAGCTCTTGGATCTGAAAAGAATCGTTCCTTTCCTGGATTCCCATCTTCAAATTCAGGCAGTAAATGCACTATTCAAATCTAGGCTGAAGGAGAAAAATGAATAACTCCAAGTAGGGCAAGTGGACTTTGTATGATCTGAATATATTACCAGTAGGTTCTTTTTTTGGGGAGTGCATTCTTGGCCTTTTCACTTTCTCACTTGCAGAGGTTGAAGCTACTCAGGGCCACCACAGCCTTCAGGAGCTGTTTGAAGCTCAAGGACAAGAGATTCAGAAATCACTGACCGGTTCCTAATGCTGGCAACATCTAGAGAGGTACAAAAGGGGGTGGTAATGGACGGAGCATCTGAACTAATCAAACACTCACACCCAGTCAAAAGATCTGGGTTCAATCCATCACCTTTCTTTATCCCACTCTGCCACCCCAGTTCAGACATGGCTATATGCAAATCAGTCTGACCCTGTGCCTCATGGGAACAGTCCAGCCCGAACTGCCAAGCCATGTCTTCCCTGGACCGGAAACAAGCTGCTGAGGACCGGTTTCTGGCATTCCAGCCATCTTCAGCCGGGCTTGCTTGAATCCAGTGGCAAAGTGAGCAAGGGACTCACGTCTGAGCATACCCTGCCACACTTATGGCGGCCAAAAGCGGTACAAAATGGGGTGGTAAAGGACAGAGCATCTGAACCAATCAAACACTCACACCCAGTCAAAATATCTGGGTTTAATCCATTACCGTTCTTTAGCCCACTCTGCCACCCCAGTTCAGACATGGCTATATGCAAATCAGTCTGACCCTGTGCCTCATGGGAACAGTCCAGCCCGAAATGCCAAGCCATGCCTTCCCTGGGCCGGAAACAAGCTTCCGAGGACCGATTTCTGGCATTCCAGCCGTCTTCAGCCCGGCTTGCTTGAATCCAGTGACAAAGTGAGCAAGGGATTTTTTGACTGGGTGTGAGTGTTTGATTCAGATGCTCCGTCCATCACCACCCCCTTTTGTACGGCAACATCTAGAGAAGCGTCTTCTCAGGATTGGAAGAGGCACCTCACTCCAGCTTTCCTTTTTGAATCGCTCGATGGTTTCAGAGATACTGAGCAGCATTCTTTGGAAACCTGCAATTGGCACATAATTAACTTTGCTTTCTTTAAATAGGTCCCTAACTCCTCTACAAAGCCAAGTACAGGGATGAGATGAAGAGGTTGTAAGGTTCCCAGGCATGTCCCCTCAATCTCTGGGTTCTCTGTTCCCTTTGGGTTTCAGGTTACCATGTCCCACTCAGCACCTTACACTTGGAGGCTGCACAATTCGCAGGCAGTCAATGCAGCAGGCAGAGTGACCCACTGGGGCCGGATATGTATTGGTGATTGGCTCGTGTAATCTTGGTAGGTACATTCTGTCAAGGGAAGACCAGCCCGCTCAAGGGAACATGTGCTTTGCTCACTATTTGCTAACAGGTAAAGCCTTCAAAATCCAGAACTACTAAAAATGCAGCAGTCCCAGCTCGGCACCTTCTGAAATGCTATTGAGGTCAAAATTGAGGTACAGAAAATTGGAAACGTTGTGTCAATTTTTATTTTTGTATTTTATTTTTGTATTTATTTTTTTTTCCTACAAACTTTATTGCCTTTTACATGTTGTACAGAAAGTCCGCTCCCCACTACATCAATTTAGCTCAAATAGGCACCCCCCCCTGTGCTTGAGATGAGTGCGTTGGTGCGTCGCCAGAGTCTCCTTGTCGTATCCCTGTCCTCTCACATGTGGCAATCCTTGCGTACCTATTTTCTGCCCCATAGAACATCTATAACAACACTGCATCTGTTCCAATATAAAACCTTTTTTAATGTCCCCACAATATGTATCCTCCAAACTCGGTACAATACCCCTATAAGGCAAGCGGTAGAGCCACTGGAAAAGGTTCTCCTGGTGACAGGAGGGTGGCCTGCAGACTGCATGTGCAGGGCCAGGTAGACCGTGTAGGCAAGATAAGAGAAAGGTGGGGAGACGTGAACATTAGATGAATGTTTGTGAGAATGAGAACCATGTCAATGGTTATCACTGCCAGCACTCTTTGGAGTACTCTGTTGTAGGGTTCTTCCAGAGAGGAGTCCCCGCATATCCTACCGTGAAGCCCAAGAATAGGGCCGGGCAGGAGACTGGCGCCATTGGCACAGCCTTTCCCCTTTGGCCACAAACCTCCTTTGCAGTCACGAGTCCAATGGTCAGGACATCCTAGACTCTACAGGAAGAGCAGAGATTGGGCAGATATATTGGGTCACCACTGTAGGGCCACCACGCCCGAAAGTGAAGCCCCCACCCTCCGCACCAAAAACATTGCAAAAGGGCTAGTCTGTGTATTGGCCCCAAGGAATCAAGTATGTAAGCCTGGAACATTATTACCACACAGGCAAAAAAAGTCATAAGAGGAATAATACAATTTCCAGCATAAGACACCCCCAAGGCAGAACAATAAAATGTTGAGGGGTGTACTGAAGTTGAAGTGGAGAAGGGCCAATAATGGCTGGTATAGACCTTCTGCTCCAACATTCCAGAGTTTGTCGATCTGTTTCTAAATGTTTAATTTAGAACATTCTGCCCTCAGTAGGCTGAAGATTCCAACAGCAATATAACCCTTCGGACTATGCTGGTCGATAAAGGCCCTTTCCCTCATTATAGGCCTGTCATATTCACGATAGGGCCTTCAACCACTGTAGTCCTTGACACTGGGCTACTATACTGTATCAGAAGAAAAAGCACCACTTGGAAACCCTCCGAAAACTTTTATTTTATTTTTCATGCCACAAATTCACGAGTCTTTTGTTATGTTGTGATTTATTTATTAGTATTGCTTTAAGGCTCGTGCTGTTGCAAGCCTCTAGAATGTTTACCCTTGCATCGACTGTATTCTCTCCTGTGTGTCAGTTACGCTCTGGCTGCTTGGCTATTAGATGTGTTGCTGGCTCCGCCTGTGCTTCTATATTTATGCTTCAATAAACTACTTGAAGAATCACCTTCCGGCTCCTTCTTAACAACTGGCGACGACGAGGGATCTGAATCTTTATTATTTCATTTTTACGCATTTTTTTTTTTTTTTTAAAAAAAGGAGAACAGCTTGGACACTTTCAACCATACCGGAGGATTCATCAACCTGTTCTACACTCCCTGCACCTATGGACCGCTACTCCGCCTGTTCTGATTTAACCAAGGATGGACTTTGTAAAGCTACTTAAGGTAGGCCCAGAAAATCGTTACCACTCACGATTTCAGACGACATCGCCTGCATCTTTTGATTGCTGAACAAAGTTCCACTCGCGCTCCATGTTGCGCGATCTCTGCTACCTACGCGACTCCCCTACGTCACCACACTCGCAGTATTGGTGTGACGTGTGACGGAGGCGTGTGACGGAGGCGCGTAAGGTCACGCTGCGTGACCCTGCGTAGCGGCCATTTTGGGAAATCCTTCGACAGTCGGCGTTTGTCAATTTCACACGCCGCTTCACGCTGCCTTTCTTCACAGTGCTTACACGCAACAGGCAGAATTATTTCTATAAGCGGAATCACTTATTCACCATTTTTCACGAGGAGCACAGGTGAGACAGTCGGAACACTTACTTTTACATTTACGTGCAGTATATTATTGTTCTTCTACTATTTTCTTTTTATTTTATTTTGTTTACTTCATTTTATGGATACTGGTGATCAAACTGGTGATCAAACCAAAGATACTGCAATGGCCCAACAAAGTTTCGTTATTAGTCCCCCACAACCTTTTTGGGCTACAGGTTCTCAACCTGACATGAAGTGGGTGGAATGGAAGGAGTATTTTAATAACTATATTTGTGCCATTGATGAAAATGGCAAAATGAAGCCTGAGCAAAAGAAAAGGATACTATTACACTCCTTGGGGCCTAAAGGTTTAAAAACTTTTTCACGAATGCAAAAAATGGTGGATACTGACTTAAGTGAATTTGATAACGCAATTGCTGATATGGACAGGTATTTTGCTCCCAAAGTATGCATAGGTGTTGTGAGGCACAAGTTTTTCCAAAGAAAACAGAAGAAGGAAGAATTGGTTGATGAGTGGCTGGATGATTTAAAAAAACTGGCTATTGACTGTAAGTTCGACAACCTACATGATGACCTCATTAGAGACCAATTGGTTATGCATAATGACAATTCACCTATTCAAGATCGACTTTGGGTCAATGGTGATGCACCTCTTGATGATGTACTTGCTATCATGAGGAAGTCGGAAATGTCAGGGAGATGTGCTGTCATTGTCAAAGACACAGTGAAAGATTTAGACAAAACGTCATCTGCAGTGTTCAGGATTCAAGGATCAACAAAGTATCAGACCAAACAGTTCCAGAACAAGAACTTTAATCAACCGTTCAAGAACCAAGCGAGAGACAACAAGCCAGAAGACAGGAAATGTTACCGTTGTGGTAGCAAGGATCATATGGCTTATTTCAAGTCGTGCCCTGCTTTACGGAAGAAGTGTAGTGTCTGCGGTCTAATAGGACATTTTAGCAAAATGTGCCGCAAACGCAGCAATGTCAAGTGTATTTGGAATGATGATGGCAGTGCTAGTGAGAGTGGTGAGGATGAGGATGTTTGTGTCAAAAATGTAAGTGGTAATTACATGCTAAATATCACTGATGAAGCAATGGAAGGTAAACCAATTTGCGAAGTGTCCTTGGGTGGCATTAAGGTACATGTATATGCTGACTCGGGATCCCCATACACTATTATAAATGAGGAGGTATGGAGGAAGAAATTTACTAGCAAATTAGGGGATAAGTTGAATCCTTCAGATGTTAATCCTGTGAGTTACACAGGCGATAGAATTGGGTTATTGGGTTTTAGGTGGCTCACATTCCTATTTAAAGGTAGACACACTAGAGGCAAAGTGTACATAGCCAAAACGGGACCATCTGTCCTTGGTTGGTTCGACCAGAAAAACCTCCACATCATCCTAGACCCTAACAGTAAGGAGAAAGTCTTAGTTGTAGGTGAGTGTAGTAAGATTGAAGACACCTTGAAACGTAAATTTACTAAAGTGGTGAGTGGTCAATTAGGCCAGTTAAAAGGTTTTGAGCACAGAATCATGCTCAAGAGTGACGCACTACCTAAAGTGCATAAGGTCAGACCCATTCCCTTGTTAATTAGGGATGAAGTAAAAAAAGAAATTCAAGGTCTTCTTGCCAAGGGAGTTATCGAAGAGGTAGACTCCTCAGAATGGATTAGTCCAGTAGTTGTAGCGAGAAAATCCAATGGCAAGATTCGTTTGTGTATCGATTTACGCCACCTTAACAAGAATATAGTAATTGAACGTTTCCCTTTACCAAAAATTAACGAGATGGTTTCTTCTTTAAGAGGGGCAACGTGGTTCTCCACGGTAGACCTTTCAGCTGCTTACCACCAAGTAGTTTTGAATCCTGAATCTAGACACTTAACGGCTTTTATCACGCCGTTTGGCTGCTTCCAATTCATAAGGATGCCATTCGGCCTTGCTTCAGCCGCAGCTGTTTTTCAGCGTTTAATGCACAAGTTGTTTGGCAATATGGATGGCATTTGTTTCTTTCAGGATGATGTTTTGATTGCAGGTAATGACAAGGAGGACCATGACACTAAACTCTGGAAAGTTTTCGAGACACTCAGCTCTGCAGGGTTAACTGTTGAATTGTCCAAATGCAAATTTGGTGAGAGAAGCGTTTCTTACCTTGGCCATATAATCAGCGAGGAGGGTGTCAGGCCAAAGGCATCTCTCATTGAAAGCATTGTTGCTTCGCCTGCACCTGAATCCAAGGAGGAAATCAAATCCTTTTTGGGAATGGCAGAATACTGCGCTAAGTTTGTTAAAAACTTCGCTTCTAAGGTATATCATATCAGGTCCTTGCTTAAGAAAAATGTGAAATTTGAATGGACCAAGGAGTGTGAACGTGAGTTTGCTGAGATTAAGTGGGAACTTCAGAAAGTAAATGCCTTATCTAGCTTTGATCCCAATTTAGATTGCTGTTTGACAACCGATGCTAGCGACAAAGGTTTGGGCGCGGTGTTATCACAAATTGGAGAAAATGGTAAGGAGAGGATCATTTTGTTTGCGTCCAGAGCCTTATCCCCGGCAGAAAGCAGATATCCTATCATAGAGAGGGAGGCCTTAGCCTGTGCATGGGCTTTAGAACATTTTCGTGCTTTTGTGTGGGGTAAGATGGTCAATATTAGGACAGACCATAGACCGTTAGTCCATATTTTGTCCACGGAGGGCACTGCTACCGCTTCAGCTAGATTAGCCAGGATCTCCATGCGCATGAAAGAATACATATATAACATCACTTACGTACCTGGGAGAGACAATGTGGTAGCCGATTGTTTATCAAGGTTACCTTCCCCTCTAGAGGAGTGCGTGGATGACCCATGGGGGAAATTCACTGTGGCGTTTGTACACGATTCTGGAGCTCCAGCTATCAGCAGGGAGGATTGGTCAAGGGAACATGGTTTGGACAAGGATTTGGTACAAGTTTCTAAGTTTATCTGTCAAGGGTGGCCTAAAGAAAAGCATATGTCAGGCAGTTTGAAGCCATTTTGGGAAATCCGTTATGAATTATCATTAGAAGGAGACATGTTGATGAGGGGTGATAGAATCGTCCCACCTGTAAGTTTGAGGAAAAGGGTTTTACAAATGTGCCATGAGGGACATTTCGGCATAGTAAGAACTAAATTAGCAGTCAAAAATTTGTTTTGGTGGCCGAAAGTTGACAAAGAAGTTGAGATTTTTGTTAAAGCGTGTTCTGTGTGTAGCTCAGCCGACAAGTCCTTGAAGACCTTGAGACCAACCATGAGTGAAGGACTTATTCCTAGTCTCCCGTGGCAGACTATTGCTGTGGACATTTTTGGTCCAATTGGGGTTGAGAAAGAATACGGATTGGTTGCCATTGATCTTTTTACCAAATGGCCTATAGTTAAGTTCGTAGGGAATGTGGATACCAAAACTGTTTTAAAGTTTTTGGACAAAATTTTTGTAGTGGAAGGACTACCAGTTAATATCCTAACGGATAATGGAGTTCAATTTTTATCAAAAGATGCTAAAGAGTACTTTGCAAAATGTGGCATCACACATAAAACCACCTCTTTATACAATCCCAGTGGGAACGGGACAGTTGAGCGCTTTAATAGAGTTATTAAAGGTATTTTGCAAGCTGCCAACAACAAAAACTTAGATTGGAAATTGGAGGTGCAGAAGGCGGTGTGGTCCTACAAAGTCACTTTGAATAATTGCACTGGTATCTCCCCTTTTGTTATGATGAGAGGTAGACTACCCAGATGCAAGTTTAATCCAGGTTGGGTTTTCAAAGACAGTGTTCAGGAGTGGTCCCCTGAGGAAGTTAAAAATAGTCTGGTTTTGGCTCACGATAAAAGCAAGGTTTACTATGACAGACGCCATGGTGCTAGAGATGCTGTTATAAATGCTGGCGATTGGGTAAGAGTTAGGAAACCTTACAGAGTGGCCAAGGGTGAGAACAAATTTGATTCACCTAAAATGGTTGTTGAGGTTCTCAGGAATTCTGTCAGATTGAACGATGGCAAAGTTTGGAATTTAAAGGATGTTGCCTTTGACTGTTGCCAAGACCATGGTGTGGAGAACGTGGAGCCAGAGAAGAGATCTTCTGGAGATTTTGGTTGGATTGAGGATTATTTTGAGAATACTGATCTACAGTCTCAGTTAGTGCCAAATTTGTCACTTCCTCATTTAGGGGAGGGGGAAGAGGTGATTAGTGATCCTAATGTGTGTGATACTGATGTTAGTGATCCTATTGTGATTGATACTAATGTAACTTCTTGCCCTGCTCTTACTCATGCTAATTCTGTTCCAGCTTTACCAGTCACAGATAACTCTAAGAGGTTGAGAGTTTCGCCTGGTTGGCTTAAGGATTATGTTAGGTAGACCTTGTTTGGTAGTTTTTCTTTTCTTATTGTCCTTGTATTGTCTTCCCTTTCCCGCTTACCTTTTTTCTCCCTCGCCTTTCCTTTTGTTCCTTGTAAGGGGGGGGGATGTGTTATGTTGTGATTTATTTATTAGTATTGCTTTAAGGCTCGTGCTGTTGCAAGCCTCTAGAATGTTTACCCTTGCATCGACTGTATTCTCTCCTGTGTGTCAGTTACGCTCTGGCTGCTTGGCTATTAGATGTGTTGCTGGCTCCGCCTGTGCTTCTATATTTATGCTTCAATAAACTACTTGAAGAATCACCTTCCGGCTCCTTCTTAACATCTTTGAATACAATTTCCCTGCACACTCATACAAAATGCCCCACATAAGCCATGGCATTGCACCACACTCTTGTCATGCAATTTCCGGTGCTTCAGCCATGCCAAGTACCAATATCCCTCTTTGCTGGCATCTTTCAGCGATGGTCAGGTTAGAAGTTTAAATTCCTACAGGCTACAGCGCTTTCCTATCTATTCATCTTTCAAAGGTGGATATATTTGGTGCCATAAAGTCGCAATACAGGAGCACCGGTTGTTTGCTTGTTTCCTACAGTTTAGGCACTGTAATGTATGAAAACTAACCATTGTCGTAATATTACCTTCACAAATATTATGACACTGATTCCACACGAGTCGTACACATTGATCTGTACAAGTCATGGTGCGTCTCCCAAATAAGATAAAAGGGTTTCCGAACAAGTTCCAAGGCACAAGGTAAAGCCACAACCGTGTTGAATCCAATTAAGTTGAAAAAATTGTTTCATAAGTAATAAAATTGAATTTTAGTTGTGAAGATTGTCTGCTAAATATTCTTATGTAATCAAATATATTCTCCTTAAGCAAATATCAATAAATACCTCTTCAAATTCTTGCTTTCATAATCGGTCTCTGGTAATTATTTGCTTCTACAGTTTAAGGAGTTGTTAAAGTCCTACTTTCCTTGCTAAGTACACTACTGAAGCAAGCTGTGTGTTGCTTCTGGTGCAGTTATTATTACTTAACATTCCTGATGTACATGTCCTGTTTTATGTCAAATTTAATGATGAGGTCACCCTATAAAGATATCTGAAATCGATACATAAATGCAAACCTCCCCTGGTTCCATGTTAGGCTTCTGAATTTCCCCTCTGACCCCGGGGTGAGGGATTCACAACCTTCTACACTGAGGGCCAGATCTACTAACAATTTGTGCCATGGTTGCTCCACTTTTGTGGTGCAGCCTTGATTAGTAGATATTTACAAAGCCACGCAAGGATGCGATTTGCACCGCCTTGCCTGGCTTTGTAAAGAAATCTAATGCAACACAGCGACTTGCTCTGCATGGCGTTACTTTTCATTCTGGGAGGTGTTCCATTGGTGGAGCATGGGCGTTCCGCGCATAAAAGAGGATGGCGGAACGAGGAGAACTTTTTTTTTCTCCCCGTTATTTCCTCTTTATGTGTGCTGTGCCTAGTGGGAATCCTCCTTGTGACGCAGGTGCCCTTGCACTGTGATGCAAGGGCGCCGGGGTTGGCACCAGTCTACCTAAAGTGCGCCAGAGCGATGAGAGCAGAAGTGCGCCCCAGAGCAGATTAGCCTGTTCCCTTGCTGCACTGCGTCACGTGAAAAGTTGGTTCATCAGCCCCCCAGCAACAGCAAAATAGCTTATAAAATCTGTGCACAGAGAATAGGAGTCCCAGATCCAATGTAGGTAAGTGACGTTGGCTTCCTTTCTTGTTCTGCATCAAATATGACTACTTCGAACACGCAGGGCTTTAGCTTAATTTCTGGGTAAGCAATAATGAAATGCCAGATCGACATTTTTTTTTCAGACGCTTTTCGCTTATTTGGCAGTCAGAATCTATTTACGCCTAAAACTTTCAGAGTAGATGCCTTCCATGTAAACAAGGAAGTCCTTCTTGTTGTTGGGCCAATGAAATCCAGGTTTAGCAGAGTGGCCATTGGGATTCGTAGCATGTGTCGCAAGGGACCAAGTGGAGTGGTGGGAAAACTCTAAAGACACTGAAGAGAAAAATGCCGGATTATTCAAAATTTAATAATGCCATCACAGCTTCAAAACTGGAAGTCCTACTTGAAACACCATGGGCTAGATCATGTTTGAGGTGTGGGTAATTTATTTATTTTCCCTTTTTTTTTATCTGCCTTACAAATGCTCAAACATGCCCAACAATGAAAGCAATATATACCTACCAATTGAATAGATGGGGGCTCGGAAACATTCCCAACTTTCTTACAAATGTCTTTAGAGGTAGGACTTGTGGCTGGAAGAGAAATGGAGGCTAGGCTGCTGTTCTACACAGTTTCCCTACAGCCACTCATGGTTAAGGGATATCTCCGAAGCCTTTACCCTTGAACCTGAAGTCCGCCCTTACTGGGACCGAAATCTGGATCTTCTGGAGAAGCTATACTTTGCGTTGGCATTCCTAAATTGCTTCGCTTGGGGTGGTATAGCAAAACGTTACACAGCCCTTATTAAATTATGCCTATGCATGGGTATCAGTTGGACTTGTGTAAGGTTGTGTTTCCCTTTAAGTTAAACCCATGATTGTGTGCTAAATGTGAAAAGATCGGCTTGATTGAATTTTCCACAGACTTTCCCAAAGCGCAATGTTGTGATGGTTGGATTATTGAAGGGGTCTCTAAGATCCAGCTGATCAAGAATTTTCCAAACCATACAGAAACTTCTGCAGATGTGAGTGCCAACGAAGATTCCTTGCTCATTTCTAATGAGGGCTAGAAAATCAATTGAGATCTTATGAAGTCGTAGCTGCCACATTGCAATGTCAATTAGAGCCCCCCATACCCAGACCTCAATGAAGGAATGATTGAGCACGGGGCAAACTTTTTTAGGTTAGGAGCTTGCTTCCATAAAGGCTTTACAGTTTAGTAGCATCTGTCTTCTTTTATTCTGTCACACATGCTAGGTGTTGTACTGATTATGTATGTCTCAATATCGACCATTAGCAATATTTATTTCAGAATCAACTTTCATTACAATGATGATAGGCATCTATAGGGAAGTATAGATTTACAGTTCTTAACTCCTCATCTACTTACTATTCTCTTATAGAGGTAGTTGATATACAGGAGTTGATGTTTTGTAGGTTGATGTTTCGACAACGATATTGCAACCCCCATCGTAACAAGAAATGGGGTCTCACTCGGTGTCTATATAGCGGAGTCATAAACTTTCAAAGGCTCTCGTTTTCTCGAAAGTTCTAGATGTGCAGATGGCTATCATCTCAGGTCCTAAAAAGGTTTGACCCCAGAACTTAGAAATGTATTGACTTTAGTTTTGTTGCTAGTTTTATCACAGTCACCGACGATTCCTAGGGTTGACCAATAATCTACAATTTATGTTAAATTACAGCTGAATTTAACCTGTCTGCCCAGCAAGATGTTCATGGGACCTGGAGAAGTTCAGTGTTTCTTCCGTGCTCCTACTCGCCCGTACACTATACACCGCAGAGCGTCACATGGCGAATGGATGGGCAGATGATCTTACAGAGAGATCACACCGGAGACCACACATTTCTGACTAAGGACAGAGGCCGGCTCAGCCTCCCACGGGAACGTCAAGGGGGCGATGTCTCTCTCACTATCCTGAACCTGGAGGTGGACGACGGGGGACAGTACTCCTGCGAAGTGTCCCTGATGTTGAATGGAACCAGTGACTTGCTGAAAAAGGAGGCATTCATTAACATGGATGTACGGAAAGGTAAGAAAGAGGACTAATGTTCACATCTTCTCTTGGTGCTCCCAAACTGGTCTCCAGGGTCGGACCGGCCTATTGGGCAGTGCCCGAGTGGGCTGGTCTGACAGGTCATTGTGGGGGCTTTTTTTTGCCTACCTATGGGCCTGTTTTCAGTCGTGGCTACTCCAGCGAATGAGAAGGGGACGTGTAATTTTAGTAATGTTTGACGAATCTTCATTAAATGTGGCAAGCAGTTAGCAAAGTATACCCAGTGCAGGTACGTCTGATTTTGTGCATATTCGAAGGGGAAGGTCTTGGAGAGTAAAAGCAGGAGTGTAAGAAATTTGATTATTTGGGATATGTAGCTAACCAAAACCCACCTCCAGAAATAATTGCAACCTTTGTCAGGGTGAACGCTCAAAGCCTCTAAATTAACCTGAACTGACAGGCTTAACTTACACACAGTGCATAAAGTATGTATGCCGTACCAAAACAGTAATAAAGTCAAAATGCAAAACCACTAAAAACACAAACAAAAACAGAGTAAAATGTAATAAACAAAATGACACCAAAATGATAAAAATCCAATAAGAGGTACTGGAGGTATGAATTTTTAGATTTCTATGTATGAATAGAGCCAATAAGCACAAAGTATTATTGAACTTCAGTGGTCGGGGTAGACTTGGACATAGGCACAGTTTGAGGATGACCGCAATAAAGCACGGGTAGGATACCCGGACCAGATTTGTCCTGATCAAAGGGCCACATGCATCAAAGTCAGGTTTTGCGATTCCTTATTTGCGATTTTTAGGGAATCGCAAATAAGGAATCACAAAACGGGATGCATGATTTAAATTGCATAAAATTTGCGATTCGGTAAAAATCGCAATTTTTACCGAATCGCAAATATTATGCGAATTCCAATTTGTGATTTCGCAATTCCCATTGATTCCCAATGGGCCAAAAGGCCCATAGGAATCAATGGGAACTGCAAATTCGCAAATTAGAATTTGCAAAATGTTAATGCATTCCATGGGTGCAGGGGGGGTCCAAAGGACGCCCCCCCTGCACCCCTGAAATGTATTTTGAAGTGCATGTTTCACACACACATGTCCTAAGGACATGTGTGTCTGTAACACGACAGTGTTTTAAAATTCATCTTTGGGCATTTTGACACATTTTTGCAAATTACCACGAGGTTCAACCTCGAGGAAATTTGCACCCCCTAATTGCGAATTCGCAATTTTAAAACTAATCATGCATTGCTTTTAAGGAATCGCAAATTTGCGATTCCTTAAAAGCAATCGCATTTTTGGAATTCGCTAAAAATAGCGATTTTACCAAAAATGCTTGATGCATCCCAAAAACCTATTTAGGAATCGCAAACGGCCGAATTTTGCGATTCGCACCGTTTGCACTTCCTAAATAGGTTGATGCATGTGGCCCAAAGTGTTTACCTTTTCACTTTGTCCTTCAAGTACCAATCCACCACAGGAGTACACTTCTAAAGCCCTCCCAGGACCGCATTATTCACTATCATGGCACATGCATCAAGCGATTTTGGAATCGCAAACGGTGCGAATCGCAAAATTCGGCCATTTACGATTCCAAAATCACTTTTTGAGATGCATCATTCATTTCCAATTTCTCGCAATTTAAGAAATCGCAATTTTTTGCAATTTCTCAAATTGCGATAGCATTTAAGAAATCGCAAATTTCAGGGGTGCAGGGGGGGGTCCTTTGGACCACCCCTGCACCCTTGAAATTGCATTCTCATATTGTGATTCCTTAATTGCGAATTCGCAAATAGAGAATGCCTTCCCATTGATTCCTATAGGCCTCTAGGCCCATAGGAATCAATGTAAAGCGATTCCTTATTTGCGATTCGCAATTAAGGAATCGCAAATAAGGAAAATTAAGAAATCGCAAAAACTTTTGCGATTTCTTGATGCATAGGAATTTGCGATTCCTTAATTTTCGCAATTTAGGAATCGCATATTCCTACAATGATGCATGTGGCTGCACGAGTGTGACCTTTTGTCCTTCAAGTACCAATCCACCACAGGAGAACACTTCTAACCCCCTCCCAGGACTTCATTATACACTATGAGTGTAATAAAAAATAGAGAGTGATTAGCTGGAACATGGCCTTCCCTGGTAACTGAGGTAAGAATTTTTTTTTTTAAATGTCTGTTGTGTGCGTGCTAGTGGGTGAGTGTGTGTTTATGCTAGAGAGAATGTGTATGTAAGAGTTAATGTGTGTACATGTAAACGTGTGAGTGAAACTGAAGGTCAAAGGGCGTGTGAGGTACCATGAGACTCTCCAGGTGGTACTGTGGCCAAATGAACACCTGTCTCCCTCAGGTAGCCTAAAAAGAGTGTAAAAAACGATAAAGTTCATAGCCAGGACTAGTGTGGTCGGAAGGACCATATGCAAGAGGGTTAATTAAATTATGCAGCAAGTAAAACCAAATTATGCGGCACATTCTGTTACTATATTTTACTATTTAGCCATTTAACGTGCATCAATAACAAAGGTATCGCAAACACTGTATGAAATTCTACGGCTTCTTAAGAAAGAAAAGTAATTCTCCCAAAAAAACGGTTTTGCTTTTAGAAAAAACAGTTTGTCAACACCATGCCTTCAAATTTCAAGAGTAAAATAGTTTGTGTTACAAGACGTGTGCACATGTGATTTTGATGGGTGTAGAGGAAAGCGAGTCTACATGTGACGGTTGTAATGAAAGTTGCGGCGCTTAAATTATGTGTGTCCTGTTATGATTTGGAGCTGGTCTTCAACTTGGGTTCACTCTGTATCCACAATCCTGCCTTTCGAAACCAATGTTATGTTGGGAGGCCCCAAAGAGCAGCATTGAACATTACACACCAATACTGTAAGTGTCTCGCTTGGAGGCACCTCAAGGTACGAAACATTGCACCTTTGAAAAGAGAAGTAACATGTTTGGCGTTCTTCTATACTCTGACGGCCTGTTTACAAGTTGGGCGGGTAATTCCGTCCTGTGGAAAACCCCTGTTTACGCACGGGACGGAATTACAAATTTTATTTAAGGCATCCGGAGCCTCATTTATGAAAAGTGACGCATCGCTGCGTGAAAACAGCGATGCGTCACTTTTCACTGCACACTCCTTACGACATTCCTGATGCGTCATATTTAATGTATGACCCATCACGTCGCAAGGAGTTACAGATACGTCAGTATTTCTGACGTATCTGTAAGCGCAAAAGTGACGCATTGCTGGAGTGTGTCACAAAAGTGACGCAACTCCAGCAATGCGTCCTTTCACATGGGGAAAGCCCCATGTGAAAGGGCCTGCGTCAGTCTTACACCTGCTGTGAGGCAGGCGCAAGAAATTGACACAACAGCGTCCTAAAAGTGACGCAGTGAAATCTCATAGATTTCACTGCGTCACTATTACGAGGCTTTTTGCGGGGGAACGCCCCCTCTGCATACATTATACCTGACGCAGGTATAATGTGGCGCAGGGGTTTAAAAAGTGACGCATCTACCTAGATGCGTCACTTTTTAAATATGGCGCAACAAGGCGCATTTTTTACACCGCTGGTGCGTCACAAAAAGTGACGCACCGGCGGCGTAAAACTGACGCAAGGCCTTCATAAATAAGGCCCCCGTTATTTCTCCGGTGCGTTAAATAACCCAACGTTAGCTAAACTTTGGCAGCTCAAACCTGCCGAAATTTAATGGGGGTAAACCTATAGTATTCAGTAATCAGGCCCGAGTGTCCTTTCAAAAACAACTGAGGCGAACAGTGGGGCATATTACCAACGATTAGCGATATTTATCGCTAACTAGGCTTAGCAACGATTTTTTTATTGCTAAGCATCGCCGGAAATTATCGCTGAGATAACGTGCTATTAGCTACGTTTATCTCCAAAGCGATAATTTTTCCGGCGATAGCGTGAAAATCGCTGTGAATACAGCCATATTCGCGCATTAGCGACTAAATGTACTTTGCCATGTTGTCACCTCCCATTGGATAACCTGGCTAAGAACTGGTGTGGGCAGGTGTTAGTTTTTGGCGATATTCACGCTTAGCGCGAATATTGCCATCGCTAAGCCTGCCTTGCTAATAGGAGTTAGTGACGTTAGCGACTGCTTTCAGTCGCTAACTGGTTGGGAACGCCCACTCACTTTGCATGTCATTAGCAATAATTATCGCTAACATGCAAAGCGGGCCCCAAACTGCTCGCTGTCGCTAACATCAGTTAACAACAGCTTGCTAATTGGGCGATTGTATTATCGCCGCTTAGCGGCCGATAACGTCCGCTAAAGCGGCGAAAATAGCATATAGCCAGCATTGATAATATGCCCCTCTGTCTCTTGACAGTGCTTAATTTGAGTCGGAGTTTGCCAGTACTCAGCACCCGTACTTTTGACAGTTCACCAAAAGGTGGCACTGTCTGTCTAATTTGAGGATGAGAGTAGCACAGTGTTTGATAATTCAAATTATATCACAAATTAATAATGCCTTCCGCCCCGGTCATTCTTCTGGCTTTGGGTGGCCCGCGGACGTCTGAAGGGTCACTCTTGAAACAGTGCGATGGCTAGTAGTTTTATTAGTTCTGGCATTGGCAAAGCTGACCTTGCAATGAGTGGTGAAAGCTGCAGTGGCCTCCGAAGATGGGCCCCAGAACTTACTTTTTCCCCTACAAATTAAGCACTGCTGGTATAGCATGTATCTGTGTCAATAAGCAACCAAACATTTTTATAACAAAAAAGAATCCTCAATTACCCTGTCTCAGAACTGCCTTTTAAAACGTAAGAGTGTATTTGCTGGGTTCCTTTCGCAGGTCCATCTGCTGGGATCATTAATACTGTCTGGGCAAAGGTTTCTCCTCATTAATACTAGTTTTATATCAGAATACCGCAATCCACTTCCGAAAAGTGACCATGTAACTATTACAAAATATCTGCCAATGTGTTGCACCATGAGTGACATCTGGCTGGAAACACATTATTTGTTGTTGAAATATGCTAATTAAGCAACAGATGGTGACATATATAGGCAAGCGTGGTAAATCCCAAACTAAGTGGAAACCCTTGCAGCTTCATAAACACAGCTACAGTGCCCTGGTGACGGATAAAGGGTAGTTTTATGGAACCGTTTCTCATCTACAAGCACACCCCATGCTGGCATACTGAAAGAAACACACAAAGAACAGGTGCCAAACATTGCTTCCTGCAGCCAGCCCAGAGATGGAACCTCCTCTGGAGGTGCAGAGGCCTCAACCAGCCCAGAGATGGAACCTGCTCTGGAGGTGCAGAGGCCTCAACCAGCCCAGAGATGGAACCTGCTCTGGAGGTGCAGAGGCCTCAACCAGCCCAGAGATGGAACCTCCTCTGGAGGTGCAGAGGCCTCAACCAGCCCCGAAATGGAACCTGCTCTGGAGGTGCAGAGGCCTCAACCAGCCCAGAGATGGAACCTGCTCTGGAGGTGCAGAGGCCTCAACCAGCCCAGAGATGGAACCTCATCTGGAGGTGCAGAGGCCTCAACCAGCCCAGAGATGGAACCCCCTCTGGAGGCGCAGAGGCCTCAACCAGCCCAGAGATGGAACCCCCTCTGGAGGCGCAGAGGCATTAACCAGCCCAGAGATGGAACCTGCTCTGGAGGTGCAGAGGCCTCAACCAGCCCAGAGATGGAACCTCCTCTGGAGGTGCAGAGGCCTCAACCAGCCCAGAGATGGAACCTGCTCTGGAGGCGCAGAGGCCTCAATCAGCCCAGAGATGGAACCCCCTCTGGAGGCGCAGAGGCCTCAACCAGCCCAGAGATGGAACCTCCTCTGGAGGTGCAGAGGCCTCAACCAGCCCAGAGATGGAACCTCCTCTGGAGGTGCAGAGGCCTCAACCAGCCCAGAGCTGGAACCTCCTCTGGAGGTGCAGAGGCATCAACAGCGCAGAGATGGAACCTCCTCTGGAGGTGCAGAGGCCTCAACCAGCCCAGAGACTGAACCCCCTCTGGAGGTGCAGAGGCCTCAACCAGCCCAGAGACTGAACCCCCTCTGGAGGTGCAGAGGCCTCAACCAGCCCAGAGATGGAACCCCCTCTGGAGGTGCAGAGGCCTCAACCAGCCCAGAGCTGGAACCTCCTCTGGAGGTGCAGAGGCCTCAACCAGCCCAGAGACTGAACCCCCTCTGGAGGTGCAGAGGCCTCAACCAGCCCAGAGACTGAACCCCCTCTGGAGGTGCAGAGGCCTCAACCAGCCCAGAGACTGAACCCCCTCTGGAGGTGCAGAGGCCTCAACCAGCCCAGAGACTGAACCCCCTCTGGAGGTGCAGAGCCCTCAACCAGCCCAGAGCTGGAACCTCCTCTGGAGGTGCAGAGGCCTCAACCAGCCCAGAGATGGAACCTCCTCTGGAGGTGCAGAGGCCTCAACCAGCCCAGAGACTGAACCCCCTCTGGAGGTGCAGAGGCCTCAACCAGCCCAGAGCTGGAACCTCCTCTGGAGGTGCAGAGGCCTCAACCAGCCCAGAGCTGGAACCTCCTCTGGAGGTGCAGAGGCCTCAACCAGCCCAGAGCTGGAACCTCCTCTGGAGGTGCAGAGGCCTCAACCAGCCCAGAGACTGAACCCCCTCTGGAGGTGCAGAGGCCTCAACCAGCCCAGAGACTGAACCCCCTCTGGAGGTGCAGAGGCCTCAACCAGCCCAGAGATGGAACCTCCTCTGGAGGTGCAGAGGCCTCAACCAGCCCAGAGACTGAACCCCCTCTGGAGGTGCAGAGGCCTCAACCAGCCCAGAGACTGAACCCCCTCTGGAGGTGCAGAGGCCTCAACCAGCCCAGAGCTGGAACCTCCTCTGGAGGTGCAGAGGCCTCAACCAGCCCAGAGCTGGAACCTCCTCTGGAGGTGCAGAGGCCTCAACCAGCCCAGAGATGGAACCTCCTCTGGAGGTGCAGAGGCCTCAACCAGCCCAGGGATGGAACCTCCTCTGGAGGTGCAGAGGCCTCAACCAGCCCAGGGATGGAACCTCCTCTGGAGGCGCAGAGGCCTCAGCCAGCCCAGAGATGGAACCTGCTCTGGAGGCGCAGAGGCCTCAATCAGCCCAGAGATGGAACCTCCTCTGGATGTGCAGAGGCCTCAACCAGCCCAGAGATGGAACCTCCTCTGGATGTGCAGAGGCCTCAACCAGCCCAGAGATGGAACCTCCTCTGGAGGCGCAGAGGCCTCAACCAGCCCAGAGATGGAACCTGCTCTGGAGGCGCATAGGCCTCAACCAGCCCAGAGCTGGAACCTCCTCAGGATGTGCAGAGGCCTCAACCAGCCCAGAGATGGAACCTCCTCTGGATGTGCAGAGGCCTCAACCAGCCCAGAGATGGAACCTCCTCTGGAGGTGCAGAAGCATCAACAGCCCAGAGATGGAACCCCCTCTGGAGGTGCAGAGGCCTCAACCAGCCCAGAGACTGAACCCCCTCTAGAGGTGCAGAGGCCTCAACCAGCCCAGAGATGGAACCCCCTCTGGAGGTGCAGAGGCCTCAACCAGCCCAGGGATGGAACCTCCTCTGGAGGTGCAGAGGCCTCAACCAGCCCAGAGCTGGAACCTCCTCTGGAGGTGCAGAGGCCTCCACCAGCCCAGAGCTGGAACCTCCTCTTCAGGTGCAGAGGCCTCAACCAGCCCAGAGCTGGAACCTCCTCTGGAGGTGCAGAGGCCTCAACCAGCCCAGGGATGGAACCTCCTCTGGAGGTGCAAAGGCCTCAACCAGCCCAGAGCTGGAACCTCCTCTGGAGGTGCAGAGGCCTCAACCAGCCCAGAGACTAAACCTCCTTTGGAGGTGCAGAGGCCTCAACCAGCCCAGAGACTGAACCCCCTCTGGAGGTGCAGAGGCCTCAACCAGCCCAGAGACTGAACCCCCTCTGGAGGTGCAGAGGCCTCAACCAGCCCAGAGCTGGAACCTCCTCTGGAGGTGCAGAGGCCTCAACCAGCCCAGAGACTGAACCCCCTCTGGAGGTGCAGAGGCCTAAACCAGCCCAGAGCTGGAACCTCCTCTGGAGGTGCAGAGGCCTCAACCAGCCCAGAGCTGGAACCTCCTCTGGAGGTGCAGAGGCCTCAACCAGCCCAGAGCTGGAACCTCCTCTGGAGGTGCAGAGGCCTCAACCAGCCCAGAGATGGAACCTCCTCTGGAGGCGCAGAGGCCTCAACCAGCCCAGAGATGTAACCTGCTCTGGAGGTGCAGAGGCCTCAATCAGCCCAGAGATGGAACCTGCTCTGGAGGCGCAGAGGCCTCAACCCGCCCAGAGATGGAACCTCCTCTGGATGTGCAGAGGCCTCAACCAGCCCAGAGATGGAACCTCCTCTGGAGGTGCAGAGGCATCAACAGCCCAGAGATGGAACCTCCTCTGGAGGTGCAGAGGCCTCAACCAGCCCAGAGACTGAACCCCCTCTGGAGGTGCAGAGGCCTCAACCAGCCCAGAGACTGAACCCCCTCTGGAGGTGCAGAGGCCTCAACCAGCCCAGAGATGGAACCCCCTCTGGAGGTGCAGAGGCCTCAACCAGCCCAGGGATGGAACCTCCTCTGGAGGTGCAGAGGCCACAACTGGTTCACTCTCTGAGAGCAGAAATGATCGCGTGGAGACCATAGCTCAGGATGGAATGTTCAAGAGGAAAGAAATGTGCTGTCTTTTTATGGGGTGCAGTTTACAAATGAATAACTCCCCCCTTTATTCAATCTTCAAAGGACTGCGATTATGAGCAAATGCTGAACTTTAACGATAAAGTTCTAGATTGTTGAGGGCCCAAACGTCAGTGAGGCTCTCTCACTCCATGGTTGCGCCATCCCACTCCCCTGCAAAGGATGCCGGCGCATGAATATTACATTGAGTGCATCATAGCCAATGACTGAACACTGCTGCCCATCCTCTGAGAGACCACATCTACCTGACCATTACACCCGCAAGTCCTCTAATTATACATGGTAGGTGCCTTAGGGTAAAGGTACCGACGGTAACCATAATAGGCACATTACATGGGATTTGAGTTGCTGAATCGCAGCAATCCTAAAGGCTCTTACCTTAAGTTTTGTCACATGCATAAAATATTCAGTGACGCTCAGCCAATTTGCAGTAAATGTAAATGTGTGTATACTTGTAAAGCGCACTATCACCTAGAAGGTATCTTGGCGCTGTATACCGCTGTGGAACCCTTCCTGGCTTTCCCTGTGAGATGCCCCTTACTGGGCACCTCTAAGGTGAGGCCAGGCATCCTAGTGCTTTCGGGGCCGTTGTGGAGATTAAGCAAGCTATTGCCCAGAGTTGCAGAGTGGGACCCATGATCAGAGTAGGCACCGAGGCGAGAATTATCAAGTCCATGGACATTGAGCCCAAGACCCTGCCACATCGGGAATTGAACCCTGGTCCCAGGCCAGACCTCTGCATCAGGGTCTGACTCTCTGATCGGTGAGCCACACTTCTCCTGTGCATGATTGAAGTTGTGGTTTCTCAACTCATGGGCTCACAAAAGCAGGAGTTGCTTAGATAAAATGGTGCAGTAAAGTTGGTCACATTCATTAAATATGATTACTTGTGATGGGGTGCTGCAGGCAGTTAAGCCCAACCCTAAGACAGAAACAAAGTGAGCTATCTCAGCACTGTAGCAACCAAGCATAGGAGCTCTGCCTTAGTGCCATGCTGCCCTCAGAGCCCTACTCAATGGTTCCCATTTCTGTGCAGCCAGGCCCAACTCCAAGATCAACACTCAGGAGATGCAGTCCCAGAAGGACAGAGTTGAGTTGTGAAGGATGGAGAGGCGCAGGGAGGAGTTGAGAGGCTACCACTTTAACCCTGTAATTGCCTTGGAAAACGCGAGGATGGTCGATCAACTCGCCATGTTTTTGGTGAACTGTCGCTCATTTAAAAAACATCGTCTGGACATCCAGGATGTTCTAATTGACTATCAGCCGGATCTGCTGTTTTTAACGGAGACCTGGCTGGATGTGGCTTCAGCTCCGGAAATTGTGGAGGCCCTCCCACCGGCTTACGGTCTGTTAAGAATCGACAGGGAGGTACAAAGAGGGGGTGGCATTGCTATGGTGCATAAAATTGAGTTGGTTTGCTCCCTTGAGCCAGTGAAAATTAGTAACAGTGAAGCAGGCCTGTTCTCTATCAAAGTGTCCCCTGAGTGTACGATTATGGGCTATCTTATATATCGCTCCCTAGGGGGGGTCCACACAATTTGTTGAGAGCCTACTGGAAACAGTGACTCAACCGGCCTTACATTATAGTAAATTCCTCATATAGGGTGATTTGAACCTACATTTTGAGGATGTAAACTGTACAGAGGCACAATCAGTAATTGCCTCTCTGAAGTCCCTGACGTTTAGACTCTCTAGTGGGATGCCAACGCATCAAGCGGGACATCTCCTCAATCCCATTTTTTCTAATTGGGAAGATATTAAGGTGCTCCCTCCCATCAGGATCCCATGGTCGGATCATCACCTTATGCCTTTCTTAGTAACCGGCACACCCAGAGGGGAAAAATCTAAGAGACCGATTCTACTAAAACGCAGGAATTGGAAAAAATTCAGTCATGAGGCATTCAAACGAGCATTAAATCAGGAAACCTCCCCACTTAGTGAGAACCTTAAGAAAGCACGGAAGGAGTATGAGGAATGGGTGTCTAAGGCATTAGATAAGGTGGCCCCATGGACTCAAAATGCCCCAGTACGGGGGACTAGGTCAGCCCCATGGTACAATGAGGAACTGCTTGCAGCCAAAGCTAAATGTAAAGGTCTTTAACGCTTTTGGCGCAAAGACTATGATACTGCCCGTAAAGAGTTATACAGGAACAGCTTAAGGGAGTACCATAGTCTGATTAAGAAGGCAAAAAGGAAATTTATTAAAGAGAGGATTGAATCATCCGAAAATTCCTCCAAAGACCTTTTTGTGATTTATAAGGAGTTAACGTCACTCGCGAGGACAGTGACCAAAGACCTCTTTTCCACTGAGATATGCAAATCCATTGCCTACCACTTCGTGAACAAAGTGGAGAAGATTAACATGTCTTTTCAGAAGAGTCCGGCCGATGACATTCCTGTCCCGGATACTTGTCAGAGGCTCACTAAGAATACATGTCTCATTGAGTTCAAGGTTCCTCCGAGGGAGGAATTGATAAAATTAATTACAGGTATCCAATCAGGATCGCCTATGGATGTTGCTCCTCCTAAGATTCTCAGGAGCCATATGTACCTCCTGAGTAACCACATAGGTAATTTGTCTACCCTATCTTTTCAAGAAAGTCATGTGGCAGAGGAGTGGAAACTAGCCCAGGTGGTTCCTATAAAAAAGAAAGCTAACCAGAGTATATCTCAGCTGGACAATCTCCGCCCTATCTCCCTCCTGCCGTTCTGTGCCAAAGTGGTGGAGAAATTGGTCAACAACCAGCTGGTACAATTTATGGAGGATACTCACCTTCTACATTTCTCCCAATCTGGTTTTAGGGTGACATTCTACGGAAACTGCCCTTCTTTTTTCCACAGAATTGCTCCGTCAGAAAGTGGATGAGGGACATACAGCCGCCCTGGTACTGTTGGACTTGAGTGCGGCTTTTGACATCGTGTCGCACTCTAAGCTCCTTGCCCGCCTGAGCGAGGTTGGGGTAGCCGGGTCAGCCTACGAATGGATGGGCTCTTTTCTGGCGGACAGGAAATTTCAAGTGCACTGCCCCCCTTTTAAATCCACACCTCGATCTCTTAGACAAGGGGTCCCTCAGGGCTCTATACTGAGCCCAACGTTGTTTAATCTGTATATGGAACCCCGTGCTAGGATGGTGGAATCCTATAGGGTGGATAAATTGTCATAAGCCGATGACACCCAACTGGTGACACCCAAATGGTGGTCACCCTCTCTCATAACCCAGTGGAGACTGCAGATAATTTCTCCGCTTGTCTTGTGGCACTCGCCGGCTGGATGAAGACCAATTGCCTTCGCCTCAACGGGAATAAAACCAAACTTTTAGTGATTGGTTCTTCTCCTTCGATCTGGACGTCGGCCTGGTGGCCCTCTGACCTGGGTCCTACACCTATCCCTTCTGATACGGTGATGAACTTGGGGGTTCTCTTGGACACTAACCTCTCATATCCCCAACATATTGGAAATGTGGCGGGTAAATGCAATGGCATACTAAAGGTTCTATGTAAAATCCTAGACCTACTACCCATCACAGCGAGGAAAACATTAGTGCATGCCATGGTCACTTCTCATCTTGACTATGGGAAATCTCTGCTATGTGGCCTAAGTAAAAAAGGCCTGAACCAACTCCAATGTGTTCAAAATGCGGCTGCCAGGCTTGTCTTGAACCTGCCTAGGAAGTCGTCTGGGAAACGTGCTCTACAGACCTTGCACTGGCTCCCCATTCGGGAACGTATTCGGTTTAAAGCCATGTGCATGACCCATCGTATTGCACAGGGCAAAGGCCCTGTCTACCTCCAAAAGATGCTGACAATATACCGTCCCAAATGCCTCTTGAGATCTATGGGTAGCATGCAATTTCTGGCACCCCGTATCCATAAAGCGCTGATGGGGGTCGTTCTTTTAGGTAATTAGCCAGCAAACAATGGAACGAACTCCCCATTGAACTGCGGATGGAACCTTCGGAAACACTGTTCCGGCTGAAACTTAAGACCCAATTGTTCCCTAAAGACAGGAATTGAGGGGTCCTTGTTCTTCTCGTCCCCTTCCCTTTCTGTGGGTCTGTGTTCAGGAGTCCTTGTGGACTGCATCCACAGCGCGGAGACGCACTGTTTCTCTAGTGTAACCAGGCGCTTTATAAATGTTTTTATTATTATTATTACTTGTATACCATGTAAATGAAATCTACTTTAACTCCTATGTTCTTTGCATTCTAGTTGCAGTGACTAAGCCTTTGATCCAGCCTGAAGGATCCTTTCTTGAAGTTTCTGAAGCAGCCACAGTGAACCTCACATGTTCTGCGGAAGGCTCACCTCCGATTACTTATAGGTGGTACAAGAGGGCCCAAGCACCTGGAAGCCGCAGAGTCTTTCTGTCAGGAGTTGCTTCGCTCCTTATCGAGAACTTTCAAACATCTCATTCTGGGACCTACTATTGTGAAGCGGAGAACCTGATTCCTGCGAAGACAACGCAGCAAAGTGAAGAGGTGCATCTAAGCGTCACAAGTCAGAAATTTACTACGCGAGGTACATGTGCAGGAAAAGTCATTTTAAATGTATAGAATTACATACCAAACGTGTTTATATGTGCCAGCCTCTGTAGAAATGAGACCATGTTTCAATCCGCTGTGTTTTTGTGTTTTTTTTTTATTTGGGGGGCGGTTTACAAAATAATAAATCACTTGCAGCTAGCAAGATGCGCTTAATCCTAGAGTTTGGAATGGTGCTACTTGATAGTCACAAGATGGCTGACACCCCGTGACATTTGTAGGTACTTGAATATAGTAGGAGGGACATTTGTGGGGATCACACAGTTCTTCTGCAAAGAAAAGAGATGTCTGGGTCAAGCTCCCTCATTGGTTGAGCACCAACCGCTCATAATTTGGTGAAACCTGGGAGTATTCTGGTTATATCAAAGTGCTTTTAGTTATCTAGAACCCGCATTGCCAAATAAGGGAACAGTCCAAGACGATGAAGTGATATAGTAAGAATCGCAGGTTTTCCAAAAATGCGATAATAGAACCTAGAGTAAGACTTTTTCCTTCTATACAGGCACAGCGCACAGATCCCAATACAATAGACCTAGGTTCTGCATAAACATTCTAAGCCTACATATAATAGCCATGATGTAAATAGTTTCTAACTAAAGCTAAACGGGGGACAAGGGTACAGATCTAGGGAAGAAAGATATTGAATAACACGATAATAAAATAATGTAACACATTGTCTTTCTTTAAAACGAAACAACAAACCTAAGAAATGAAAGTAAAACAATTGGAGATTGCTCCAAGGTGGCTAAGAAATATCATTAAACCATGACATCAGGTCCAGGAGCTGCACTGAATGTTGAATGTTTCTGAAATCTACCATTCCCCCCCCTCCCTGAGAAGTCATCGTCTCCTATTGTCACAAATGCATCCTTTCACCTTCACACTTGCCACCAAATGACATTCTATCACATTGCACGCCAACATCCTCGAACATGCAAACCTCTGCCACCCTGTATGCCAGACCTATCCGTAACATCCGTAAGGACCTCCTGACCATGCTTCCATCTCCTAAACTCCGCAGCCCCCTCGCCGTCCTCCGCTCTGATAATCTTTCCCCTTTTTTTGTTACTGCACTTGGGCACTCGCCTCATATTCCAGTCCACTCCATCTTGGGTAATCACGCTGGGGGCATTCACTTTCACCACCCTTATTGGCCGGCCAAAACTCGAATTGCATGTTTTAGCCAATCCAGATCAGCGAAATCAAACCAAGTCTCATCATGCAATCAAGAACAGACCTAATGCTAATGCTCCTTGGACCAACGTTGCTTCAAAGCTACTTGTTCTGCCACACTGCCTGTGGGTGTCCTTATTGTTCACATGCTTCTTAACCCACCATGGGTGCAATGTAGAGGCAGGTTCTCGTCCTTTTAAAAACCTGAATAGACTTTCTCTGTGGTACTGTGAGGTGAAATTCTATAGAACCACACTTTTTCTCGAAGACACATTTCCAAGACCAGTCATGTCAAAAATTCCATTTGATACTCCCTTTAATGACCCTATTAAAACATTCTATTAGCTTGTGGACAGTGACCACTTAACAATCTTAAGAATTTATCTTCAGAATGGATGCGCCCCAGGCAAGCTAAATGTTGGGGTACCGTTTGGCTAGTCTTTGAATTTATTACACTTTTGCGTCTCATTCAGTCCTTCGTGATATCAAACAATATTGAATTATATGTTAAAAATTATAAAAATGTACACAAAAAAAGACCTGAAAGCTCAAGCTACCTGGTGTCCGCCTGCCAAGTGACACTAAAAAAAGCTTGAACTAGTATTGATAAAGCTATTTCTTTTGGAACTTGGATATGGATATATTTATTATACCAGCAACATCATTTTATGTGCAACCCAGTGACCAAGCTGCTTGCTGCTCTCATTGTAGCTCTGCTCTGAGAATTTTCCCCATTCTGTTGGTTAAAATCGCTGCTTTGCCCCTTTTCGCCTATTAGTGCGCACTTTTCTGGCTACTGTCACCGGTGACCCTGTTGAGTAAGAGCAGTGGGACAGGGAATGATACTGGAGAAGGCTGAGTGAGACGAAAAGAGAACAGTATAGCAAGAGGGGGAAGGCAATAGCGATAGATATGATGTAGAAAGATATTTGAGGTAGAAAAATAAATAAAGTGACTAGAGAAACGTGGGCTAGCCAGAAGGAAAGATACAGATAGGGAGGAAGATGCAGGTTGAGAATGGGAGGTAGAGATCTTGGGAATGTTTTGGAGTGAGGTAGAAAGAGATGGAGAAGAAATGTAGAGAAAGTTCGAGAAATAAAGCTATCCATGGGGTGAAGTAAAGAGAAAGGTAATATAGAAAATGGTGTATTCGAGTGTGATAAAGGCAGTGATGGGTAGAGGCAGAAGGAGAGATAAGGAAAAACAAGAATGCAAAGTAGAGAGAGCAAAATGAGACCAGGTTAAAAAAGGCCAGGTCAATTCAGTAGAGGAAAAGAGAGCTATAAATAGAGATAGATAATTGAGGTGGTGGGTTCAATTGAAAAGAAGAAAGGTCTTGAGAGGAGTAAATAATGGGGAAAGAGAGGTGGAGAAATTGATAGCCAGTAAGAGTAAGATATTTAAAGAAAAATCAGAAATACCAAAGTTAGAAAGAGCAATCCAGCCCTAATCAATTTAATGATATCTGAAAAACTCAATGGCAAGAGGTGAGAAATACCTGCACTGTAGCCTTTAGACCACTACAAGATGTAATTGACTTTGTCTCAGAACATTGGCTTTAGAGGGATGACTCAAACCAATGGCTGAAAGGGGCTGACCCAAATCTCTTCCTACTGTTTTTTGTAAACAGGATGTCTTGCAGATAGTGGCCGACAATGGCGATCTTGTATTTCGGTCTGGTCATCCTGGTGAAGTTGTATTCATTGCAATTTTCAGAAAATCCAATAAACTCATACACTTCCACATCAGTGTATTTTTTTGCGTAAAAGGTGGAGACACCAAGAAAAGCCCCTCTTTTCTCAAGTGTCAAGGCCTAGAGGCCAGTTATCTTCTCCTTTTTTTGGGTCTATTCTAAATCATTGAGTGAGGTACCGTCAGTGAATTGGAGGGGTGAGCTGGATGCTGCTGTTGGTGCTGCTGTTAGGAAACTTCTCATTGTCTTCCAATACTTTTACTTTCTTAACCTCAGCTTACAGTTCCTTATGACTTCATGTATTCAATAAATGTTTTCCACTGGCAGAAGAATTGCTGGGATGGTAAGAAAAAAGGATAATGGACTTCTTGAGAAACTTATCTTTTGGTTTTTTTAACAGATGATGCCATTACACAGGTAACCACAGGCACAGTAACCACAGGCACGGTAACCACAGGCACGGTAACCACAGGCACGGTAACCACAGGCGTGGTTAGCACGGGAGGTACGGTCCCCACGGAATGGCCTGGCAGTACACACCGCACCGAAGCACCATCCTCTGCAAACGGTACAATTTTTATATAGTCAGTGTTTTAATAATTAAGTTATTAGAAGCAGATGGATCTGACAAATGCTACCATTTTGGAGACACAAGCATTGCAAAATATGCAAAAAAGAGCAGGGACCCCTGGGTAGTTCCAAGACTTATGTGGAGAGCGGCTCCTTTATATTCAACACTCCACGCACCCACCAACACTCCACATCTGCTCACCTCAAAGGTGCGCTTTCTACCAGAGGTTCTAAGCATTGGATCAGCACAGTGCCATCCATGCCAGCTAGAGAGTGACCAGGTTGGTGAGGTGAATAATATTTATTTATTTAGATTTATATAGCGCATTATCACCCCGGGGTCTCTAAGCAAGCGCTTACGGAGGGGTTTACAATTAAGTAAACATATAAATAAATAAAACTAATTTTGTTGTGCGCACTGCATCGCATTTGGGGATGCAGTGCATGCAACGAAATTTGATCAATTTATTTATATGTTTACTTACCTGTAAACCTCCATAATCCATAGTTCACTACCCCCCACCCTGCCTCTCCCCCTCCCCAAGTCACAGCTCGGCAGGTACTCCCACTACCGACCGCGGCTGGTGGGAAGCTTGTTGGGGCTCAGTGCCTCTTAGGTAGCTCTCAGCACGAGGCTACACCCATTCCTCACACAGTGAAATTCCTTTGTAAGTTGACAGGTATATAACCCCTATGCTTAAGTGATCATTTGGGCGTCCGGGATACCAACACTGAGGGAAATAGTAAATATACTGGGAAGTGTGCAGGCTTCCGGGAAAATGCAGCATCATGAAAAATGCTGAGTCATGTCAAAATATATTAGCACCATTCCTCTAAATTTCACCCAACACAGAGAGCCAAAAAGATCAAGGGGCAGATTTACATGCCCCATGTACCACATTTACGCTGCTGTTGCGTCACTTCTGTGATGCAGCAGTGGTGTAAACCATGCGCTGCGTTGCACCTTATTTACAAGGCGACGCATCTAGGGAGATGCATCACGTTCTAAAGCCATGCACAACATGGAACCTGCGTTAGGTTTCATTTGGGCGTTCCGGTGCATGATGGGCATTCCGTCGCAGGAACGCTTCGTCAAAGTGACCCAGTGAAATAAAATCTACAAGATTTCACTGAGTCACTCTTATGTCCATTCTACGTCAAAACCCTGCTTGAAGCAGGCGTAAGGAGTGATGCAGCATGTTAGGCATAGGGCGCCCCTGAGCACTGCTGGAGCCGCGTCGCGCTTGCGACACGACTCCAGGAATGCGTCGCCGTTACGGCACAAGATGTGACACGCATCGCCCTATCCTTGCACCATGGTGCGCCGCATTGTAAATGCGACCATTCGTGGTGGCGTAGGGAGGGAATTGCGGGTCGCAACTTTTCTGGCGCATCCCTGCTGATTTGCAGAGATGCGCCAGAACTCGTAAATCTGCCCCCGTATGTGCCTGTCCGTCTCCCTGCATCACACTTTGAATGAAGAATCCATACAACAGTGGTGACAGAGAATTCTGGTAAATCCCGGAATTCCAAACCGGGGAATAATGATTTGAGTCCGTGTTGTGTCTGGAAGTGCACAATATTTCCATGATATGATTCAATTTAAATTGACACATCGAATATAGATTTTAACATGTTTGCACTGTTACATCACGGTTTCACTAATTAACTAGTGCAAAACTTGTACATTCTTTTAGCCACCGAAGCTGCCAGTCAAACGCCTCCCAGTACCAGGATTCCGAAGACTGTCATCTACAAAACTGAATCATCTGGTAGGAACAGACGACTGCAGAACCCAGATGCCACGGAAACGCACACACCGGTCAATAACATGACAGCCACGCCCTCTACAGGTAAACACATGGAGGGAAGTGGGCTCGACAAAGAATAGTAGTTGTGCCCGCTCTGTCCTCTCGTGACGTGTGCATTCATGTCTGATTCTAGCTGTGCTTGTGTGTGGTGTCAGTGTTCATGCCCTATGCACAGGATGTCAGAAAGCTGGTGATGCTTGCCTTCTGGAAGGTCCTTCATCTAGGGACCCTGACATTGCGTCACCTACAGTGCACCCTATGTGGATACGTTGTGCGTTCACTGCTGCCTGCGGGCCCAATTCACAAAAGATGGGTAAGAGCAGGCATCCATGAGTTAGGAGTAATTCTTCATTCTTTTTCTGATTCACAAAGTAACAGGACACGCAACCTGGCGCGCGCCTTTTAGTCCTCGGTCTCCAGTTTACTACCCACCGAGTAGTGATGCAAATCAAAGGAGAGTAACCCTTGCGTGTCAAGGGAACCGGGTAAGTAGTTACTACCTACCCACCGAGTAGAACATTCACAGTCCTAGTTCTACCATCATTGTGCAGTTCCACTTCATTCGTCTCCACAAAGTAAACCGTTTCTCGTGTGGAGATTGCTCTGCCAGACAAAACCAGCATTGGCTAAGCCAATGGATCTGGTTTTGGGTGCCTGACCTATGCCAATTTCTGTTTTGTCATGGTTTTCGCAAAACTTTCTTGTCTCCTCAATATAAAAAAATCATTTGTTTTTTGGGTCTCCATAAACCATTACCATAGTACTCCCTGGCACTTAATAGAACTACTTATCAGTGTGTGTGTGTGTGTTCCTTGTGAAAGGGCAGCATACCACAGCACATAGTGAAGTCAGCCAGTCTCTTAAGTGGGCTTATACATTGCTCCTCAATGCATGATACAGTGGGTAGAAGTTAAAATGTGAATAACACCAGCCACTGACTAATGGATGAAGTCTGGTTGAATACCCTACATGCAACTGTTATACACAACATTTTAGTTAAATCGAAAGGTCTTGGCTAACACCGACCTAATAAATTAAATCTGTTTGGCATTCGCTGCAGGCATCTTGTTTTAAAGGAAGAAAGATAAAAAGCCAAGCACGAAAAAATGTAAGTGGACAAGAAGGCGCAAAGGAGAAGGGAAGAAAAGAGGAGAGAATTAGAGAAAGGATAAAGAGAACTGGAAGGAGCAAATAGGAAAGAAATGGAAGGTAGGAAGAAAAAAAATGAAGAAAGGAAAGGGCTAAATAGTGAAGGTTAATTGGCAAAAGGGAAATCAGGGTAGAAAACTGAAGAGAAAGAAAGGAGAAAAGACCGAAGGAAACAAAAAGAAGGAAACCGAAGGAGAAAAAAAGGGGAAAAGGGCAACAATGGTGAAAAAAAGGGAAAACTGGAAGAAGGCAACAATTCAATTCGGGTTTATAAATCACAAGGCTACCCCAGAGGGGATTCCCAGTGTCCGCTGAGAGAAAAAAGGAGTAGAGCAGATTTCAAACTCTAGAAGAGCCAGATCTTCAGCATCTACCTGAACATCGCTTGAGGGTTCCATGGCAAAGATTGAGTGGCGGCGAGTTCCAGAACTTTAGTCCCAAAAAGGTAAAGGCCAGCCCTCCCTGTTTTCCCGGCCTCACTTTTGGAATAATGGCCAGATTGGAGTGACTGGACCAGAGCTCCCGTTTAGGATATAGGGATGGATCAAAGATCAAATGTATGAAGAACCAGCCAGGAGCATGGTTTTATATTCATAGCATAATGCCTTCTGCTTTGTGTTTTGTTATCGGAAGCTGGTGCCGTAGGCGAAGACGTTGAGAGACTGCAGCACAGCCAGGAATATGGCATAGTAGATGGGCCACCACACTCTGAACAGCATGCTGCTGCTTTAACCGGGAGTTAGTAGTGCCCAGATGTAACAGATTGCCATAATCCAGTTTAAAGATTATTAGAGCCTGCACAATAGGTTTTTAAGTCTCCAAAGTTGGGAACCATAGAACTTTTCTTAAACATCTGAGCAAGCCAAAACAGTATGCCACCATCTTGATGATTTGCTGATCTGTGGTCTGTATCGTCCAACCAAAACTCCAAATTCTTAATCGCTTGCCTAGGAGAAAGGCAAGTACCTAACGATGACGTTACCACAGCTGGGGTTGATTGCCCAGTATTAGCACCAGCAGCTGCTTCTCAGCTAAGATGGAGGAGAGTCGTCCCGCTGCTCTCGGAGCAGTGAAAAGGAAAAATCAACTGATTATAGCAGAATGTTTTCATTTTATTTGTAGTGGCACTTGGAGCCGGGTTAGGACCGGGCAGGGCTGTGCATACTGCATCAGAGGGAGGAGTGGTATAATGTGCACCTTAAATGTGCATGACTGTTTGGCCTGCCGCCTTAAATCCAGGGGAATTGGAGCTGGAGTTCCTCCTCTGTCCAACTCCTTCCTAAGATATTCAGTGACTCCTTGTGCTCTGGTGGAAATCCAGACCGGGAAGATTGCAGCACATTATGGACTCCCAGAAACGTGAAAAGTGTTAAAATGCTTCTCCAGGATCTTGGTATAGAGATAGTAGAGAAATAGAGTGATAGTTGGCCCAATCAGTAACTTATGAAGTGTTCTGTGGTAGTGGTAGTACCACTGCTTGTTTCCATGCTCCAGGGACTTTACTGCAATGTAGGGAAGTGTTCAGCAACACAATTCAGATCGGGGAGAGCGGTGCACTCACTGTGCTTAGCTTATGCGGAGGTAGAAGGTCTGAAGGGGAACCTGGCCGAATAGCCTTTGATAAAGCCAGAAAAGTTGTGGTTTCTAAAGGATGAGGGGAAGGACAATCTCTCTTTAGGGATACTCGTTGCAGTAGTTCCATTAGCTGGAATAGCGGAACTTTCAAAGGTGGAATAGATAGCTGTTACTTTGCTACAGAAAAAATAAAGCAATCATTTTGAGAGAGAGACGAACTGAGCAGGGTGTTAGAAGGATCGAATAAAGATATTGACATCTAGAAAATTTCTTTTTTTTTAGAGCTAAGATCTTAACTAAAAGTTGTAGCCACTGATCTTTAAAATCGCCAATGTTGGAGGAGTCTTTATTATACTTTGTGCTGTCGGAGTGAATATTGGAATCACGTAGGATAGTACAATTGGCACATTTAAGAATATAAGGAGCAAGTGTTTTGGCCAAGCCTGAACTTTCAACTACCCACAGGGCCACGCGGGGTAAATCAGAGTACCAGAAGGGGTAAAATTATTAGTTAAGGGAGAGGAAAGCACAGTCCCAATCTAAAATTGAAGGAGAGTAAACAGATCAGTGAACACCACTTTGCACTATTCAAAATGCTTCAAAAATCTTTTCCTTTGCCAAACACGTAAAACTTCCTCCAAATGCGAATGCCACTCTAATCTAGTTTAAAAACAATGAAAGAAGGAGAAAGAAAAAAGGCAACAACGAAAAGGTAAGAGAAAATGAAAGACGGCAAGGATAAAAAACGCAAGGATAAAAAAAACAAAGTAAAAAGAGGATAACTTAATACAGAACCATTTCACATGGACACAATCTGGTATGCTGTGAAATAGTAGCAGTGAGAAAAGCATAATACTCCAAAAGGAATTTACAGCAGCATTGGCAGGAGATGGGATATGATAAAGATGGAATGTGCATCAGAAGCGGTCTGCTATCACATCAGGCTCTAAGCACAAAGTCCACACTAAACTAATTATAAAGTGAAAACAACGAAAACAAAAACACTAACACTGAAGGGAACTAGCTTGTGTGTGTATGTGCTCTTTGTGGGAATAAGATGCAGTCACTCAGAACAAAGTTAACCAGTGGCTTAAGGAGGCTGACCCATCCTATATGCTGTAGTGGGTGGAAGCAAAATCTGTATGACACAACAGACCAATGAATGAAGAGAGGTGGCTGAAAGCCCCCATATGTAAGTAGGCCTGGGCATGAAATTTAGCTCAGATTTTTTTCTCACTCCACTCAGCATGCAGAAATCTGAAAAACAGGTATTTTTTTTTCTCACTCTCCAACATTATGGTAGCGAGCAAGGAAAATCTTATTACGGACCACCTCCAAGTTAGAATTTTCAACAACGTTGCCCGATACCGATCGTGTTGAGAAACCTTCTGTTTGCGTTGTGGAAGCTGCCGCTCAAGCAGAACATCTTCTCTAGCAGCAGAAAGAAGCGGCAACCTCTTGTGCTGCATGTGGTGCCATTCTGTGCTGATTTTCCAGCACGGGACAAACAGCCAACACTAAAAATCAACTCTATGCGCTCTGCCGCTTGTGGAAATCCGCAAAGAGCGGCGGAGTTTTTTGTTCACTTCACCGAGTTCCATGTAGCCGTACTCTACCCAAGCTTATATGCATGTACATTATACATTGTTGCAGGGATTCTGCTAAGGAACAGAACTATGCTTGGGACCATAGAACATCAAGTAAGGACTCACCATACCCCATCAGCATCTATGGGGCCGAATCCGACTAGATCATAGTGCCTCACTTGCCCTCGTAACCATTCCAGAGAGACAAGTGATTTGGCTCCCCAGAACACAACACTCCCAACCCTCCCAGGATCGTCGTAGCGGGTCACTCCTTTTCATTCTCTCATTCATACTTGTCTAAAATATATGGAAAAGAGATACAAAGTTTTTTTATTTACTCTCTTGGGCTCTAATGCGCCACAACTAGCAAACAAATACAGGTCAGTAATGTCATTAGCATAGCTATTAGACAAAGAGTTCTGTCATATTATCTGACAGATTTGCTTACACCGACCCTCACTATGAAAGCTAATTGACTAAAGGTTCGATCTGAGTTTGGCCCCATACCTTTGCATTCATAGATAGAGCTGAATCAGCTGGGATGTAGAATAACTGTCTCAGGACCATTGTGTTGTCTGCCAGTCTCCACTCTGTGTCTGTTTAGAATGATATATCCCTTATATAACAAAACACATTTTTTAAAACAGTAGCTGGGTGTCTTTATTATGTCTAGGTGCCAGTGTTCGACCACGGAGAATAAAAAAAAAAGCAGTGTTTGACCTTGCCTAGGCTGTGCATACTAAATCCCAGAAAAGAACAAAAAGATGTGCTAGCCATATGTGAAAATAGAATGTGGCACAAAAACAAGCATTCCAGGAAGGAATGAAAGACATCGCAGCCTGGATGAAGGACAGCTGCCTGAAGCTCAACTCCGAGAAAACCGAGGTCCTCATCCTCGGACGCTCAAGCTCTGCCTGGGACAACACCTGGTGGCCCCCCGCACTTGGGAGTCCACACACCCCTACAGACCACGCGCGAAACCTTGTCATCCTCCTCCACTCCTCCCTCTCGATGAGCCACTAGATGAACGCTGTCGCTTCCACCAATATCAACTGCCTGCGCATCCTCCGCAAGACCTTTAAATGGATCCCCCCGAATGCAGAAATACTGTCACCCATGCACTCATAACCAGCAGACTGGACTACGGCAACGCCCTCCACGCTGCAGTCAACCGAACTCTCCTACACAAACTCCAAACCATCCAGAACTTCGCAGCCAGACTCGTACTCGGGACTCTGCATCACGAACACATGACCCAACACCTACGAGACCTCCACTTTCTCCCCGTTGAGAAGAGGGTTACTTTCAAACTTCTCACCCATGCCTACAAATCCCGAATACCTTCCACGTCCCCAGGAGGAATCTCTACTCCGCCGACCTCGCCCTGGCCGAGATCTCTCGCATCCGCAGAAACAGAGCAGGTAGGAGAGCCTTCCCCTACATCGCAGCCAAGACCATGAATGAGCTCCCAGTAAACATCAGATGCTCCCCAACCCTGCACATTTTCAGGAAGGACCTCAAGACCTGGCTTTTCAACTGATCCATAGCTGCATTCCCCTCACCCCCCGCCCCAGCGCCTTGAGACTCTAACGGGTGAGTAGTGCACTTTATAAACCCCCTGATTGATTAAACGTGTGCAAAGCAGAAGCGACCTACAATGTGAATAGTTACTCTAACATTGGGAAAATGACAATGTCAATGTAGAAAACACTGGACAACATATTTTAATAAAATCAAAAGGTCTTTGCTAACGCCAGACCTAAAAATGGGGGGGTTAGTCCACATTTCTTTGTGCTCTTAATCACACTTCGAGTAGGTGGAGGTTAGGGGTGCTAGGCTAAGTCCCTATAGTCTACTTGCCCACTGCCTCAAACGGTGGCAACCACAGGAGGCAATGTAGCCACAACTCGCAAACGGTTCTTTCATTTTCGAGTTTTGTTTTACTTTTGATATATTTTTGCCTTCTGATCCTAAGCAATTGGCCTAGACAACTGATTTTATACTGACCCCTTCTCCTATATGATAACATAGGTTCAGACATAGATCCATTCCTATTTGTGCATTGATGTAGCTATAATTAGACATGTTTCACTATCCTACTGGACTGAAGCCAGCATATTGATATATTTACAGTTCTCCATCACGCAGAGATTGGTGCTTTCAGAAAAACTTTCCGAAGTTACTGAAGCTTTGATGTTCAGTGCAGCCTCATAGGAACATTTTTTGTTATTGTTTTTTTCATTTATTTTCTTTTAAAAAACAAACTCCCAAAACGAAAACATGTCACTTTCCCTAAAGGAAATCCACATTTTCTGTGTGTCCACTCCAGATTTTTCAAATTTTGCTGACCTGTATTTTTGCTGACTTTAGAACTCTGAACACTTTGTCCATGTTAACCAGGGCTAACTTTGTCCATGCTAACTGTGTTCCACCTTTATACTTAGTTGAGTTGGCATATTCCTCATTGGTATATTTAACTTACCTGTAAGTCCCTAGTATATTGTACAAAGTGTACCCAAGGCCTGTAAGTTAAATGTCACTGATGGGCTGCCGTACCTATTGTGATGGCAGTGCAAATATGTCTCCAGGCCTATTAGTGTAGTCGGACTGTAGCATTGTAACAACTGCAACTTGACGGTTTGAAATAAATCCTTTTGACAGGTCAAAACCCCCCTCCCTTTTAAATATTAATAAGTCATCCCTAAGTAGGTTGTGTCACACAAAAGGCAAGATGCATGAAATTTAATAGGACAGGTCAATCTAATGTTATGTTATCCTTGCAGTAACCAGCACCTAAAAGCAAATTTTCACTGTGGCAGGCCAAGCTGTCCTATGTAGAAAACCAGAGTTCAGATTAAAAATCATCATAACACTGTATCTCTGAAATGGGACGAGCTAGAAAAATAATGAAACCACTATTTTTATTCGAAGAATAAGAATCTTTTAGCAGATATTAAGGAAAAGTAACTTTTAGAAATTTCCCTTTTGCCTGCCTTAAGTTTCCGGAGGCTAATTTGGCATTTGCTCTCTAACTTCTACCAGCCAGTAATTAGTATTTAAGTAGGTGTGAAAATGGTGCAAGGTACCTCCCAGGCGCAAACAGTAGGCTGACCTGAATGGGCAGATATGATTCCTCTGACTTGACAAAATATGCAGGGTGCAGTTTGAGCATAATTTTTGACATTAGTGTAAAATCTTGTTTGAATGCCAAATCCTGCATGACCGGTCTGCTGGCTTTACATTTAACACTCTAGTGGACCACTTGAAAGGAATGGAAGCATGATGCCAAAACAATCCTTGTATATCCACTGTCTGTCTGCTGAAACCCCTATTTTTGTTCTACCAGATTTCTGTCTCTCGGTTTTACATTCAGCACTGGGGTGCATTTAAATTGAAGCAAAACAGGATGCAAAAACAATTCTTGTGTATACAGGGCCTGGTAGCTGGGAAAACCCTACTTTTGCTCTACCAGACATCTGTCTCTGGGTTTATTGTGGGTACAGTGACTACCCCAACCTATATTTTTCTCTTCTATGTGGGAGGACACTGGGATTACCATAGTAGTACACTACACACACAGCTTTCAGTGCCCTAATTTCGTGTGGCCAAAGACTTCTGCCATCTTGTAAATGCCTGAAGTGAGTGGGGTTGGCCCCAGGAACTATTACCCTATTGGTTAGGGCATTCCCACAAGTAATTTCCACCCACAAGCTCCTGTCAGATAAGCCCCCACTGCAGAACACTCCTGGACCTGCTGTCATTAACCAGAGAAAAGCTCTATAGACCAGGACGCAAGATGGCCGCCTGGTAGGAGCTCCCGAGGGGAGCTCCCAGTGCTGGGGATCCCATACCGGGCTTTATCCCTGTTAGCACCCACCAGCTCGTCGGAAAGAAAGCAGAAAAAGTAACTGGAGTAAAAGTAACTGGAACAACAAGTAACTGGATTGCCCGGGCGGCCCGCTGACCTGATTCACGGAGGTTGGAGCCTGAAGCTGCAGGAGCCTGCTGAGCCGCCACTGGACGCTAGCCTCCATGCATCCACATCGCGCCGCCGAGACCGAGACTGAGCAGTACCACATGCAACCGATCGCCCGGATTGCACACTGACCCGATTGTAGGAGGTTGGAGCCTGAGGATCCGGGAGCCTGCTGAGTCGGCACTCTTGATCTGTGAATGACGCCTGCGGAGCCCGAAAACCTCCCCCATCGGGGGCGCTGTGGCTGGGCAGCTGAAGCTCCGGGAGCCTGCCGAGCAGGCACCGCGGATTTTCCTGCGTGCGGCCCGCACCACGGCAGAGGAGTCACGGCGGCATCGGGGGCTGAATGAGGCCCCCCCCGCGGGCTGCTGCACTGGCGGTGAATAGCAGAAGAGCAGATCAGCCGGCTCCACAGCGGTGAGTCACGGCAGCATCGGAGGGCAGAGAGAGCCCCCCCCCCGCCCGCTCCACGGCAGAGACGGGGGCTGCTGTCTACGGTTGCCGCGACCAGCCCACATCATGCCGCGGCCATGACAGCGGACCCCCCCCGCCCTGCCGCTAGCTTTGCTGTAGTTTGTGGGGCACCGCTGCTCAGAGGTGTGAGCGCTGAGGCTAACGAGACCGGGAGGGTCAAGGACGGTTGTCAGATCAGTGGAGGCTGGAGGTGACAGCGATATCTGAGGGCTGAAAGAGGCCCCCATCCAGACCTATACACGCTTTGATTAAGGTCTACAACTGCAAAGCTTTGCTGGCACACTCAACATGCTCACAGTGCAGCTTGCACATAAGGTATTAATTTCACCCCACCCGCCTGCTCACATTTTCTAAGCTATCTCCTTTGTTCAAAATGGCTGGGGCCATAAAACTGTAGCAATAAATCCCCCTCATGCCTCTGATGTCCACGAGGCTCCCAGCTCAACTCCCAACACAAGTCTACCAGAAGTAGAGATAAGCCTCCTTCCCATCATGCTATGAACAGCTCTAATGGAAAGTGAAACTGCCCTTCCCTGTGTCCAAAGCAATAGCAGCAGACAGAGGACTAATTCCCCTATCTCCCATATTGGTTCGGCCATCTTAGACTGTCTATCCGGAGCGACCATCATGGACTTGTCATTACTCAGGACTGAGTATCTGCCTCTCTACAGTGGTATTATATGTTACTATACAATATGTTATTATATTACATGTTTACAGTGGTATTTTATTTACGACCATCATGGTCTAGTCATTCCTCATGACTGAGTGTCTGCCTTTCTACAGTGGTTTGATATGTTACTATACTATATGCTATTATATTATATGTTTACAGGGGTATTTTATTTACAGGGGCATTATATTCCTAGTTGGATCTTGCACATCTCACTCTTTCCTCACCTATAATGCACCGATGTTACCTCATATATTTACATCATATATTTACACGCCAGACGAAGATTGGGTGTCTGAATTTTACAGCTGTATTTTTATATGTATATATATTCCTAATTGTATCCTGCACATTCCACTTTTTCTTCACCTGTATGCACAGATTGCTACCTCATATATTTACACGCCAGACGAAGATAGTGTGTCTGCATTTTACAGTGGTATTATTATACGTATATATTCCTAATTGTATCACTATTGATGTATCTGTCTGATCTGACTAAGCTGTTGAGTCTAACTATGCTCCCACATGTACCTTCCCCACCCCAATTGTTATGTACTCACATGCTATAACCTTCGTCTGTAAAGCGCTCTGATATCTGCAAAGATCTTGTTCGCGCTATATAAAACTTTCAAAATAAAATAAAATAAATAAATAAAATAGGACCTGCTCTCTGTGTACCCAGGAAAAAGAATTGGACTCCAAGCATGATTAAGCAGACCTCCTGTTAAAGGTACAGAGACCCAACAAACTACAAGAGGGTTTTTCCTGCATTGCCCCAGATGACCAGTGGCAACTGAACCTGAACTATACCCTACTGTTTGGCCTCCCCTAAGGGGCTTTAGCAGCATACAGCTGTGATGAATTGGGACTTAAAGATTTAGGGCAATATTTTTGACCTGGATGAATCTGGCTACTGCACCCGAGCCGCACTTCATCGCAATCAGCGTCAAATTTAATTTAGTTCCCGTTTTTAAGCAACCATTGACTATCATTGGCACTTTATGCTTATTTGAATTGTTTGTATCAAAGTTTAAAAATTCATATATCTGGTTCTGCTTGTGGATTTTTGTTATTTTGGTATTGTATAGTTTAATAAATTTAACATTTTTTTTTTTTCTAAATCGGTTTGGGATTTTCATTGTTGTGGCCGAGTACTCCGTGTACCAAACTATAAATAAGGCCATTTGTATAAAAACTATTGGCTTGTCATAGCTTGGAAAACATTCACACATCTGGCCACAATATCCGCAGCACAGGGTCCTTCGCTCATATTTACTCACCCATATGCTCTGGAGCAGTGGTCGAAGTGGGGAAAAAAAAGTAGGGGAACTGTGGGTGGAGAATCAGGGGGCGGGAATAACCGAAGATTGAATCAGTGGGCGGAGTCAGGGGTGTGGCTAGAAATAGCAAAACATACCAATTTTTAGTACGTTTAGCATTTCACTGACCAGTTACAGCTTATAACGTTATTTAATTAAAACAATGGATAAACATGTTTATTTGATGTTTAATTCAGGAAAAAGCAAACACTCATAGGGAATACAGGTTTATGTAAAGCGTGTGAAATATAAGCAGGAACAACATGTTACCTTAATGCGTTGTTCATAAATCCATGATTATTTTTTGTCTCAAACATTGAGGTCATGAATACAGGGCTCCTCCTGTAAGCAGGGCTCAGAAGAGAAAGGGACTCTTCAGGAGAATCTAGACTCGCGGAAACCCACAAAGGCTCCTTCATATTCATGTCAGCCCGCTAGCTGCTCAATCATAATATAGCAAAAAGAACAACTGGTGGACAGAATGCAGAATAATATCATACATTCACCCCAGTACAGAGAAATGGGCATAAATCCATTGTTTCTTTGCTCACCATGCCATTCCAGTTTGGGCCCAGTCATATGCAAATCAGTCTTGACCCTGAGCCTCATGGGTGCAGCCCAGCCTGAACTGCCAAGCCAGGGCCTCCCTGGACTGGAAACAAGCATCCCAGGACCGGTTTCGGGCTTTCAGCCTTCATCAGCCAGGATAGCTTGATTCCAGTGGCATGGAGAGCACGGATCCCACGTCAGGGCATACCCGTCCCACTCGGGGTGACAAATGCAAAAAGAACAATTGAAGGACAGAATGCAGAACAATGTCATATATTCACCCCAGTTCAGAAATCTGGGCTTAAAAATCCATTGTTTTTTGCTCACCACCTCTCCTGCCCCGTCACCTCTCCTGCCCGTCACCTCTCCTGCCCAGTCACCTCTCCTGCCCAGTCACCTCTCCTGCCCAGTCACTACTCCTCTCCTGCCCTGTCATGTCACCTGCCCGTCATGTCACCTGCCCGTCACTTCTCCTGCCCGGTCACTTCTCCTGCCCTGTTGCCTCTCCTTCCCCATCACTTCTCCTGTCCCGTCACTTCTCCAGTCCCGTCACTTCTCCAGTCCCGTCACTTCTTCTGTCCCGTCACCTCTCCTGCCCTGTCACTTTTCCTGCACCGTCACTTCTGCCCCGTTCATTGCTCCTGCCCCGTTCACTGCTCCTGCCCCGTTCACTGCTCCTGTCCCGTTCACTGCTCCTGTCCCGTTCACTGCTCCTGTCCCGTTCATTGCTCCTGCCCCGTTCACTGCTCCTGCCCCGTTCACTGCTCCTGCTCATGCCTAATCACCGCTCCTGCCCCATTACTTCTACTGCTTTATCACTTCTCCTGCCCCGTAATCTCTCCTGCCCAGTTACCTCTCCTGCCCGTCACCTCTCCTGCCCATCACATCACCTGCCTGCCATGTCACCTACCAGTCACTTCTTGTGCCCGGCACCTCTCCTGCCCTGTTGCCTCTCCTTCCACGTCACCTGTCCTGCCCTGTCGCCTCTCCTGCCCAATCACTTCTCCTGCCCAATCACTTCTCCTGCCCAATCACTTCTCCTGCCCTGTTCACTGCTCCTGCCCCGTTCACTGCTCCTGCCCCGTTCACTGCTCCTGCCCCGTTCACTGCTCCTGCCCCGTTCACTGCTCCTGCCCCTTTCACTGCTCCTGCCCCTTTCACTGCTCCTGCCCCTTTCACTGCTCCTGCCCCTTTCACTGCTCCTGCCCCTTTCACTGCTCCTGCCCCTTTCACTGCTCCTGCCCATTCACTGCTCCTGCCCATTCACTGCTCCTGCCCGATCACCGCTCCAGCCCCATAACTTCTTCTGTCCCATAACTTCTCCTGCCCCGTCACTTCTCCTGCCCCGTCACTTCTCCTGCCCCATCACTTCTCCTGCCCCGTCACTTCTCCTGCCCCGTCACCTCTCCTGCACCGTCACCTCTCCTGCCCCGTCACCTCTCCTGCCCTGTCACCTCTCCTGCCCCGTCACCTCTCCTGTCCCGCCACTGCTCCTGACACGTCAACTCTCCTGCCCTGTCGCTTCTCCTATCCGTTACTTCTCCTGCCCGTCACTTCTCCTACCTTTCACTTCTCCTCCCCGGTCACCTCTCCTGCCCCAGTACCTCTCCTTTCCTGTCACCTCTTCTGTCCGGTCACTGCTCCTACTGCTCCTGCCCAGTTTAATCTGTGTACAACATTGACAAATTACACAAGGTGTCAAGTTCCCCACAGTACTCTGTCTGGGGAAAGCTCCTCTGTAATCACCAGGCCCGAAATGGCCATAGCGGGCACCGGGCGTTTCCCCGGTAGGCTGCTAGGGTGGGGGCCGGTTTGGGGCCCCTGGGAGGCTGATTTTGTTACTGGGGGTCAGCAATATCGGCCCCCTGTAACAAAATCAGCCAAAACGGAAATGAAACTGGAAATATTATCTGTGACCTAATACTGGTACTTTGTGAATTTTGCCGAAAAGAAATGAAAAATTTATGTATGAAACTGTTATAATGTAAAGTGCTCTTATACCTATTATGTTAAGTTTGCACTATATAAAACTATAAAAATAAATGCATAGTAAATAAATAAACAAATATAACACAGAGATAGGGTTGACGGTGATAAGGACTAATATCAAAAGACAGGTAATCCTATTGATTTGCAAATGACTGATGATGAGAAAATCAAGAAATGTCTCTCAACTCCCGACAATAAGGACCGCTGAACACAAGTGGCAATGGGTGGTAGCAAGAAGTCTGTAGTAAAGTACAGGAAGGTACAAAGCATTACGACATTAGTGCAATGAAGCTTTTCGTTATAGGTCTGGGTGAAACTGGTCTCTGAAATACGACCACTAATTCTTATTTGTGAGCTCACTTGGTAGAAGGCAGATTTATTGCCCAAAACAGAAAGCACATATGCTCAAGCTGCTGGGCTCCACTCCCCCTCACCCCAGGGGAGGCCCGCTGAGCAGTTTGACAGGGCCGGTTTCGGTACCCAGTCCGGCCCTGGTAATCACCAACTCCGATCTCACTCACTTGATGTGCTAAAGGCAGAGGGCGGGCGCATTGTCATTCCAAACGGGGTTAATCAGCCTCAATTGGAATGACAATGGGCCTGCCCTCGCTCTGTGCGAGGTCAGGGAGGGGCTGCTGCAGCCTCTGTCGTTCACAGAGAAGTGCGAGCAGCCCCTGGATTCTGAATGAAAAAAAGTTAACGTTTATTTCTTCAGTAGGACTATTCTTGCCGTCCCGGGATGCTTTTTATGAAAGTAAGAAGTAGGGGAACGGACTGAAATATTTTTTAGAAGTAGGGGCACGCCGTGCCCTTCCGTCCCCGCCCACTTCTACCACTGCTCTGGAGTCCTGATTGCTGTACACCACAATGGCTCATGCCCTGGGGCCCTCACTGCTTTACACCTGAACATCCGCACGGTCATCCCTCCTCTCTAATGATGTCTTTGGCCCTACTCAAAGTTGTTACCTTTTTATGAAGAACATTTCAAGCTTTCCCACTTTATCATTGCGGCCATCAGATGCATTTCATATAATTCAATGGCTTTTGCCACAATTACTCTGCACTTGAGACTTTGCAGTTCTCACTCTGCTTTTATGCTTTTTCCCACATTTTGCAATGTCTCTCCAACTTGTTTCCTGATTTTCTTAAAGGTTTTTGCTGGCTATGTATTTGCCTGAAGTCTTTGCCCTTATTGGCTCCATAAACCAACATAAGCCAGGTCAGCTATTTGAGAATTTAGATGGGGAAGAAATTATTATTCGGTAGCACTAGAACATATAATTAATATGTTACTCTATATTTATTTGGCTCTGGTGATTCCCTGCTTCCTCATCAAACTGCACTTTGCGATTAATAGTTAGGCCAGCACCCATGTTTTGGCCATCCTGCTTGGTTTTCTGGAGCGGCTTACATCAGCACGTCACTACGTTCTCTTCTGGTCTTATATTTCCAGAGTAGGGGTTTATGATGGGGTTCGATGAAGCACTATCATCATTTTTGCGGTATAAGGTGCTTAACTGTACCGCTATAAGAATACCATGCCTACATGACAAATTTAGCAAGACATCCCTTCATTGGAACCCAGAATTGTAGCAGTCCTTGATGCTCGATTTAAACTACAGTCTTTTCTTGAGCTCTTGGTACCGACTGGGAGCGAAAATGTTTAAAAAACAAATAAATAAGTGAGTTTGGGTCCCATAGGAAGCTTGGTGGGGGATAGACCTGGAGGTAGAGGGAGGGGGAGCAGGGAAACAGGAAGAGAAAATAGTCCCTCCCATGCTGGGCGAAACAGGGCCTGGATGCAGTGGAAGCATACCTCATCCAAGCAGAACACAGAGACTAAAATGCTCCTGGGTGGGACTACACAGGTATAGGGAGGATAGCCATCGAATCAGAAGCAGTCGGGTCAGAAAATGCAAAGTTTGTAAAATTGCTAATTATATGTAGGATATCATTAGATATAAAAATGAATGTGGAAAAACTACTTGGTGACGATTGCATTGAATTATGTATAAAGGCACACAGTCAAAATATCGAATTTGTAATTTCGACTTACACTTATATCGAGTTGCTAATATCGATGGGACAGAATATCGATGTCCAGAATATCGATGGCCAGAATATCGACCCTAAGGTAAGTAATATCGAAATTACTTATATCGATAGCATATATATCGATGTAAGTAATTTCGATTTACTAATATGTGTTAGAAATTTTAGTTAAGTATTTAAATTAATTGTTATAATATGTGTTTAATATGTTTTTATAAATAATAATTATATAAAAGTAAATAATATGTTTTACTACCAGAGCGGGTTGTGGGTTTTTAGGGGAATAGGGTGGGAAGTAATTTATTTGTAATTAAATAATTATTTTTTAATGATTAATTTATTTTGCTATTAAATATTAATTGGCAATGAATTATTTTAATTGATTAATTGAATAATTAATTGATAATTTATGTATATTTTTAACTAAATTATATGTTTTACTACTGGAGCGGGTTGTGGGCTTATAGCGGAATAGGGTGGGAAGTAATTTATTCGTAATAATAATTAATTTTGGGTAAAGGAGTATTTTTTGGGTTCAGGGTCAGTTTTCAGTTTATGGGTAAAGGGGTATTTTTAGGGTTCAGGGTCAGTTTTCAGTTTTTGGGTAAAGGGGTATTTTTAGGGTTCAGGGTCAGTTTTCAGTTTTTGGGTAAAGGGGTATTTTTAGGGTTCAGGGTCAGTTTTCAGTTTTTGGGTAAAGGGGTATTTTTAGGGTTCAGGGTCAGTTTTCAGTTTTTGGGTAAAGGGGTATTTTTAGGGTTCAGGGTCAGTTTTCAGTTTTTGGGTAAAGGGGTATTTTTAGGGTTCAGGGTCAGTTTTCAGTTCTTGGCTAAAGGGGTATTTTTTGGCTTCAGGGTCAGTTTTCAGTTTTTGGGTAAAGGGGTATTTTTAGGGTTCAGGGTCAGTTTTAGGTTTTTGGGTAAAGGGGTATTTTTAGGGTTCAGGGTCAGTTTTCCCTACTGTTGCACCCACTGGAGTGGGAATAGTAATTATTGTTAAGTAAGTATATATTATATATGATTTTTAAATATTATATTTCTTTTATCAAATATGTATTATTATTTTTTTTACCATTATTACATATATTTAAATATGTTTAAGTAATTAATAAGTATTATTTACAGTATTTTTATGTTATTTTAAATCCCAAAAAAATCGATATATTTGACAACGATATTTTTGACATCAATATTATTTTTTCGATATTTTGGTACTTACCATGTTGTACATAGGGCGTCGATATTTTTGCTATCGATATAATTACGCCGATATTTGTGTAGGTCGAAATTCTGTCTGTCGAAATTCTGTCATAGATCCATGTATAAATGCATGCAAATCAAGGGCAGGTTGAAAAAAGGAGGTGCATGAAGGCAAAACAGCCCAAGTCCTCTCCTCACAAACCAAAAGAACGCCAATTACAACCTCCGTCACAAGGCTAAAAAAACAAGCATTGACAAAGCCACCATTTATAAGCCGAGCTACTTTCTGTGCTTTTTTTTGTATTTTTTTTATACATTTATCATCTTCCATGGTCAGAATGCCTAAAGACCACAGAGACGAGCCATAGAGGACCATGCACTCTAGAACCCTTTAGTCTAAAGCCCTCCGTCTGGGTGTGATTGAAAGATAGAGACGGTATTCCTTTGTCACTGTTTTGGGGCCTTGAAACATGTAGGGTAGCAGACTGTTAAAGAAGAAGAAAAACGCTGGGAGGCACCGCACAACAGTCTCCTGAATTGGTGTCCGCTTCCTTGGGCAACCCCTGCATGAATATGCAGATTTAGCAACCCCCTGAAAAGGCTTATGGGTTGGTTTTTCGTGGACTGTGATGCTCCCCTTTTTTGATTTTCTCCTTTCTTTTCTTTGTATTTTTAGCACCACCAGGCAGGAACAATTTACTGGATCGGATTCCTCTGCATTTTGTGGGGCACATTACTTATCATGCTAGGGAATAATCTCTCATCATTTGAGTTTAAAGAATACAAGGGAATAAAATTGGAGCCGCCACTAGTCTCGAAGAGCAGGGGTGTCAAGCACAACAGCCAAGTTGTATGGAAGCATCACGGACACCTGTTCTGCATTACTTATGTGAGAGCTGTTAGGTCTCGCTGAGCCAGCGCATGCGCTACACTGCGAGACTTTTAGTGTGTGGCTCCAGAAAATGCTACCACACACTTTTGCTTGTTGCAGTCTAGAGCTTGCGGTTACGCGCACAAGCAGGCACGCCTCGTGCCCCTCCCCCTCCACAGAGCGTGTCTCGCAGCTTGTTTTAAACTGTCATCGCGCACGCTTGTTTCCTCCTATTCTTCCGCAGTGCCTCTTTTTCTCCTCCTTGCTATATTTACTGTAACACTCCTGCTCGGCGGTCCTCGTGCATCAGTGTTGTGGTGCAGCTCCTCAACCTTTCACCCTCTCTATGCTCCTCAGACTCTTGCAGCGCCTGGCCGCTCTCGGACTCCTCGCTCTGCCTGGCCGCTCTCGGGCTCCTCGCATTGTTTGTAGGGAAGGCTGGCAGCCGACTCTGCTCCCTCGTACTGCTGCTCTCCCGGGGCGCTGGGTGAACATTTCCACATGAAGTTCCGTCTCTGCTTGGGCTGTGCTACAGCTCGAGCAATGAATACTGCATGCGGTGACATCCCTGCCTAAGATGCTGAAAACGAGACGGTAGAACCCACGAACTGCGAGACAAGGATCTTATGGCAGGAAAGCTGTTGTTTTCATCGGGCATCCAGGACAACCCAATTGTCCAATGGGTCGTTTAATATTTGTCTGACCATAGTGTTTATACTGTGGGATTTGTGGCTTATTTGTTTTCCGCATAAATGCCCAAACAGGCTTTTCCTACCCCGCCATGTTTCAGTCCGTGCATTGCAGCATCGTGGACTTGCCAGAACTCGTTATCCTTATATGTTTCCCAGAAGTGTCCGGTTTAAGTTTGCCAGCAGGTGCAGGGCCAAGGGTTGCACAAGCATTGTGCAATATGATTTCATAATTCACAATGTATCCTGCATATTCCTTAGGGCTGTGAAAGGTATTATTTACATGATACACGTGCCGTGTATGCTGACCGCCTAGCAGCCTCGCACTGTGTATTGAAGTTCGCGTGCCAGCATGGTTTGGTCTTCAGGGATGTGTTTCAACTTTACTGATTAATCCTAAAACTGTTAACAGGCCAAAGGTGAAAGCGTTATGTATTTCCATGCAAAGTAGCTGGAACTAAACCCCACATGCTGGTTTCTAAATAATATGCAATGCCAATGTTCAGCACAAGTTTAAAAGTCCAGGTTTTAATGAAATAACCCAGGGAGAGATCAAATGAGGAAGTGCCCAGGATCACACATTGTTTGGTCCAAGTGCGCAATAATGAATTAGAATTCAGTTCCCCCCATTCCTTGGTCAGCTGTTCCCCCTCCTTCATGCTATGTTCCTATAGCACGGCAGGAGAGGGCATCTTCTTTCTTATGTATAATACTGACTATACCATATTTCTCACTCTGTCCCGAGCATCCCAAGAATCGCCTCTACTGCTCTGCCCAACGTTTGCGCAGTAAGTAGAACCAGCAGAATTGGCAAAGCAAAAAAGCTTGAGTTGTATATAAGACTTTCTTAAGTGTTTATAATTATAATTCCTTTAGGTTTTTTGTTCCCAAACCAAGTAGCTGTGTGTTTTATTCTCTATTTCTACCGTCAGTAATTTTTAATTTATTTTGCATGACCTCTTATTTGAGTCACAATGTAATATGAGTTCAACCCTAATTTGCAAATCCATTGGCATCACACGGACTGCTCCGTCACTAGGCCTAATGAAACGAACTCCGAGTCATCGCTTAATCACAGCTTTACTAGAATAGATACCCCAGAGAACAAAAGCCTGAAAGAAGTCTGTGGGAAGGACATTTGGCCCCTATTTTACAAAGTTAGCTCCTCGGCTAAATAAAAAAAAAACAGACAAATGTGTCCTCCCTTTGTGTTACACTAAGACTTTCTATGACGTGATGTTGGCAATTCTCAGACCTAAACACGCCACTTTTGATGAACCCACTGCTGCCACTGTTTTGTCCCGTCTTGCGATGTCCTACAGAGGCCATTAGCTTGGCTCCGTATCACCTGGTGCTTTTGCCTCAGTTGCTGGCTAAGAGCTAAGTTGTGGCTTTGGCATCGTTAGCACCTTCTCTATCCTTTAAAAAAGAAACCTCTTGTGTCAGTCTCCACAGTGGCTGGGTCTGGTTCAGTGTCTGCTCCTGGAGTCTACTCTGCAGCTGACTCATGTGGTATATACTGTTTTACTTAAAAGCAAGAAAAAGAGTTGGTTGCTTACCTGAGGATATAATACCCGTCATGAAAAAGTCTACCTGACCTGAGTCTATGGTTTTTATTTTTAATGTTTTACCTTTTCTGCTTTGATTCTTATGCACTCAGTTTTCTTCATGCTATCCATTTTGGAATGAAAATTAAAGTAGCCAGACTGATAACCTACTTCCATCTTTTAAACATGATAAGGGACTTCAGGTATATTTGTAATAGTCTGGATACATTGTATGTAGTTTGTATATTCTGAAATGGCCCATGTCTGAGAAGCTTTCTTACTTCATTGTTTTTTGGAAGGCAACTCATGTCGTGGAGGTGGCTTTTAAATCTTTATAGGCCAAGTCTAATTTTTTTAATGAGATTATAGTGTTGAAACAGAAGGCTGAGCCTTTTTTTAAACCTTTTAATAATGGCCTTCTTGAAATAATGGATGCCATGTAGAAACACATTTTGGGCTGGCCGGTGAAAGATAGCTAGAAACTTACAAGCCACTACTCTTGCCAAATCACCTTTGTGCTTGCTCTTAATACCAGAGATCCTGAATTTGCTGGCCTCTGTGGCCAGCTTAGGCCAGATGCATTTCTCAGGACCTTCCTGACGAGGAAAGCTTTTTGCCTCGGGTCCTAGGGTTATTCTCTACAGCAAGACTCACCAGCAGTATTTGAAATTCAGGTTCCGTGACTCTTCGCACAGTCAACCTTGTAAGCCTTAGTCAGCGCCTCATCAGTCTTTTGCCCATGCTGGGAGCATTGTTTGGCTCAAGGCTGCAGCTGAAGCTCATTTTCTCATTCTCAAACACCATGATGTCAAACCACTCTCGTAAAGCGGAGAGTAAAATTACCTCTAACCAACGGGTTTTGCAGATAACATGCATGGTGTATTCCCTTCTGTTATGGAGGAAACCGCCACCTGTCCTTCCCTTCCTGCACACCCATGAAAGAAACATCTTGAACAAGCATTGGCATAGCCAATAGGTCTTGCTTTTGGGACCTATTAAGTATTTAGTTATGCAGCACAATATCATTGGTGTAACAACATCAACTGTTACATGGCTAAACAATTATAAGGTCCCAAAGGCGAAACCTATTGGCTATGCCAATGCTTGTTCTTTTTATCACTTAATTGCATTAGAAACCGGGTTTATGCTTAAACAAATCCATGTTTATACAGTCTTCCATCTTGAATCAGTGTCCTAGTATGTCACGCGAAGACTAGTATTACTGTTTATTGTTCGAAATAAAGAAGTGGTAGTTTGCTATACTATAACCAAGAACATTTCCAGAGACTTTTCCTAGCTCTCTGCAAAACCAAGGACTTTCAAGCTGTCCCAAGATATTGGATTACAATGTATCAACTAGTATGTTTGTACAAAGCTTTGAGAACAACTAAATCCAATTTAACAAATGAGAGAAACCCCAAATGGATTCTGTAGTAAAATGTTTCTTTTTGCGTGTCCCTTATTGTGCCTATCCAGAGACCCATGCACTTGTGTAGCATGTAACAAAGTCTTTGTCTAAAGTTCTATAATAGAATGTGCATTTCTCTGTGCTCCAGACCCCCTATCCCCCACCTATAGAAGGTGAATCTATGCCGGATTTCATATAGAAGTTCACTGAGTTCTTGGTACTTACAAACCATTTTCATGCACCTTGCCTGTACATCCTTTATATAAAACTTCAAACTAGATCAAGTATCTGTCATTCTTATTAGAATGTCTCAGTATTGATGATTGAATTTGATCATACATTCATTTTTGACGGGTCCAATCGGGTAGCACCAAGGTCCTTATTGGGACTACACTGATCCAGTTATAGCCATTGGCGTTCCTTTGGCATGATTATTTACGACAGGTTTGCGTGTTGACCCTTAGAAATATGAATACTTGAGTATTTGCTGTGCTCTGTAATCATTTTACGAACAACTTTAAAGGAAACTTACCTGTTAATAGAATGACTGAAAAAGATCTGCTTTTCAAGATTTGTTTGTGCAGGGGTATGCTCGTAAAAAGTGTGGGCACTTATTATAGTCCACTAGAAAATGATCATACATTGCTATATTCTAATTAAGATTTCTGTTTTAATACTTTTTTTTCCCTTTAGATTCCAGTGCCAGCAAGGGCTTGCCTCTCTACTACATCATCCTCATTATTGTCCTCAGTCTTGCATTTGTTTTGATTTTGATTATTGCTCTAGTGATCCAAAGACGGAGAAGGAAAACATCCGGTAGGTAGACCAAAATACTTTTAAAATTTTTGCATATATGTACTCCTTTTTTTAAAGTTTTGAAATATTAGTCACCTTCATGAATGTGTAGGCAAGCTATGGAAAAGTAGGAAATTCAACATTCGGATCTGGAGGTGCTAGGTTGGGTGATAAATGTAAAGGATATACTTAACGGTGGAAAAACACAAAAGTATTACTGTATTATCCCTATTACGTATATCAACTGGTATCTCAAAATAATTGTTCTCCTAAGGAGTGGCATATGAAGTAACAGAAAATGATCGATTGGTTTGACCCATGAGCTTTTTGGGTCTGGCCAAGACAGCTGTTGCGGGGATTCTGCACACACACAGAACTATGAGCAGGATTATAGGGACCTCAGTGTGTAGGGCTAAGCCTTCCTCCCACCTTGGTGGCCACAAGCCCAGGACCGATGGTGCCCACAAGCCCAGGACCGATATATATATATATATATAGTGTCTCCCTTGCTTTCCTACTCACAAATGGAGAAACCAGTGATTAGACACCCCAGAACACAACACTCCAAGATCTCTCAGGAATAGCGGTAACAAGACACACCTTTTTGCTCACATTCTCGTACTTGTCAACAATAAGATCTGACAGAGACACGAAGATAGTTTAAAATATTTATTTTAACTAACGTGCTCTAAATGCAGTGTACGTGCCACAACAAGCATAAGGATACATAACACCAATAGCGTTAGCACTGCAGTAAGGCCATATATCCTAAAAGAAGACGTCATTATACAAAGACTATGGAGAAAGGACTACTGTGCCTATGCTCCCACCCCTTGGCAAGTAGAAGTATTATTATATAATAGAAGATCTCTGGGCTTTGTCAGCAGTCTCCATAGCTCAGGCCATATTTCGTATTTCTACATCACAGGTGTGGGTTGCTCTCCTCCCTGGAAAGGTCCTTCTCCGAGTGCCTCTCTCCCAAACCTGCATCACCATAATATCGAAGTTCGATTCTCCAGCAAAAACAGCTGCATTGGTATGTTTTGTCCTAGTGCTAGGGCCTGACCAGAACAGAGGGGCACATGCATCATTGAAAAATGCATTCTCAAAGGGTATGAATCGCAAAATTCGGCCGTTTGCGAATGCAATTTCATTATTTGGGATGCATCACAATTTTTGTACTGTTTGCAATTTAAGAAACTGCAAAATTGTGATTTCTTAAATTGCGATTGCATTTAAGGAATCTCAAATTGAGATTCCTTAAATGCGATGGATCAAACTAAAAAAAATTGCGATTTCGCTAATAGGGGGAGCAAATTACCATGAAGTTGACCTGCATGGTAATTTGCAAAAACCCATTCCATTTTACACACACACATGCCCTTGGGGCATGTGTGTGTGAAAGATGTACTTATAGGCAGATTTCAGGGGTGCAACAGGGTGTCCTTTTGACACCCTGGCACCATTGAGAATGTCTTCCCATTCATTCCTCTGGGCCTTTAGGCCCAGAGGAATGAATGGGGAGGTATTCCTTAATAGCGATTCGCAATTTGCGAGTCGCAATTAAGGAATTTTAAGAAATCGCTATTTTTTTAGCGATTTCTTCATGCATAGCCTTTTGCAATTCCCTATTAGCGAATCCTTATTTTTGGCTAATAAGGAATCGCAAATGGCATTGTTGATGCATGTGGGCCAGAATCACAAGAGGCAGTGTTTACTGACCTTGCTCACAATGTTCAGACTAAACTCTAGGAACAGGCAGAGTGCGAGCACAGCAGAGAGTTCTCATGTGAAAAGCTTAAACATAGTCTTGCAAAAATAAAGACACATAGGGCCCGATGTAGGTCGGTCGGTAACGGCCGAAAATCGGTATTTTCGGCCGTTACCGACCGGTATTCAAGAATTGGCATGTAGGGGCACAATTTTACAGAATCGGTAAATTTACCGATTCGGTAAAATACCAAATCGGTATTTTTACCGATTCGGTAAATCTCAGATGTAGGTGGGACTCTTCTGAGTCCCAAAGGCCCTACAAAATCTGTTTTTTACCACACAATCCTATTGTATGGTAAAATACCGAATTCAGGTGTGCATGCACACCTAGCCATGTGACAGACAGACATGCCCTTAGGGCATGTCTGTGTGCCACATGGCGCACATGCCTATTTGTGGGGTGCCAGAGGGTGTCAAAGTGACACCCCCTGCACCCTTGCAAAATTCGATATTTACCGATTCTGTAAATACAGAATCGGTATTTCCCATTGATTCCAATGGGCTTCAAAGCCCATAGGAATCAATGGGAAATACCGATTCTGTATTTACAGAATCGGTAAATACAGATTGTTACAGATTCGGTATTTCCACATCTGGAAATACCTACATATCCACCCTTTAGATTTACCGATTTTTAATTACCGAATCGGTAAAATTCGGTAATTAAAATTCGGTAAATCTAATTTACCTACATCGGGCACATAGTGTCGTGCACAAAAGCAGTACCATGGCTACTGGGCTAACTTAAGGATGTCGACAATGTCCCTAGCGACCACGTGACACAGCTTTAGCAGTTTCCAGAGCGTTTGCAATGATTTAAAAAAAATACACGAGTGGGGCTTTAAATCGCCTCCTTTTAGCTAAGGTTGCTTTGAGTCAGCTCCTGGCCTTTGTATTAGGGATCAGTTCTGAGGAGTATTTATTTCTTACTCCGAGAATGTTTTGTCATTGACTGTGACTTGTAACCTTTGGCCTGCGATGCTGTTTTTTTCCTTTAGGTTTTCTGTTTTTATTTTCAATGTGAATGCAGTAGTGTGGTTGCCAACAGTTGATTGGTGCATTTTAAGTTGAACGTGAGATGTGTGCTGCAGCTGGGTGCTGGAAACACCTGGCCTATGAGTTTGATCTCATTCTATGTTTTATTATTACAAATTATTTTTATTTGGAATGCTGTGCCTTGGCTGTATGTACCTTCTTGGACAGGCATCAGAACATGCCGCGAAGTGCACAGTAAATGTGTATTTGTGCTGCTAATCACAATGATGACGTGTATTTAGGCTATAGGTTCAACTAGCACCGATACAACATGTAGGTTGTGTGCCCTGGAAGTATTACCGTCAAAACAACGTAAGCCTATTAAGTGTATCCGTTCATTGTGTATGTCCAATGGCACCATAAGGCGGCACGTGTGTATTCATTGCATGTCTGCATCTTTGATCTATCATAAAGGCAACATGAAGCACAGGGGTTAACGTGATGTTTGTCTGAGTGTATGTCAAAGTATTGTGTAGAAAAATATTGAGCTACAAAGATATTGTAGCCAAATATTGTAGAGGCAAGTATGGATTTTCTGTTCTTCACCATCCAAATATTAACTGGTTGTCCAACCTAGTGCTTGACTTTCAGGGAGAAAAGTACTTTTAATGCACACTAGAACTTAATACTTCAAATAAAGATGTGTACACAATGAGATTTAGTGTCCTGATTTTGAAAGTGAGTTAGCGCCTCCTGCTATTGAGTGAAGTGCACCCCCCTTATTAAATTACTTCCCACCCGAAGTCTGGTATTTAGTGTGATTAGGTCCAAACCTAGATTACCCTGTACTCCAGTCTAGCCGCACATTCTTGACTCTTACCCACAAGTCTCTCACTCTCCGTAAAGGGGTGCTTCTTCACCGCTGCCCAGCCCCGCTGGGGCTCACCCATTTCTGGGCTCAGTACAAGCCTACATGTCTCCCTAGGAATTCTCTGCAGTTGCATTGGTCGATGTGGCGGCAGTCGGGGACAACTGCGTGGGGGAGAGGTAGAACCTCTTCATGACTGGTCTGGCGGGTGTTCGTTGCAGGCCGGGTCAGGCTGCTCCGATCCCATCAGTAGAGCCTAGCGCAGCCGGACTCGAGCAGAGGTGGAGGCCTCTTGGGTTTGAGGGTGGGTCACAGCTTCATTTATTGCACTGCAGCTTTGGGTGATGCCGCACAGGCAAATCCACCGGCTGGGGCCAGGCTTTGGATTCACAATTCTGGAACAACTGCTCAGAACACAGCACAACGGTCACAGCTTGGGCACAGCAGCTCAGTTCACACTGCAATTTTCAGGATAAATAGTCTGCTCTTGCAGCAACGGGTGGACGTTCATTATATCCACTTTCCTCTGAGAAGCAGGTGGTGAGGCAGACACCAGCTCAGGGAGCACAGCAGTCTTCGGAGTACCCTGCAGAGCCCTCCTTTGCTTGGTCATAGAGGCCTTAGGACTGCATTAATGTGGGATCCACTGATCTGCTTGTTCCATTCATTGCAGGTAGGAGATGTGGATTCACTGTTTGCAGTTTCTGTGCTGGCTTCAGTGTCCTCTTCAGGCTGCTCTCTAGACACAGCTTTTGTGTGCAGTGATGCTCCTCAGACCAGGGAAGTCTCCAGACTGGAGCAGAAACAAGAGACACAAAGCGCCTGTGCTTTGAGATGTGGCTGCCATTAGCCACACTGAAGGGTGATCAGAGGAAAAACAAAGGCTGGCTGACCTACTGGGTCCCTTTCACCTTGAACAACAGACTGTGGACCCACCACTTACCCCCACCATGAACCAAATGCCAGCACTACAAGAGGACTAATCAGCAAGATCTCAACAAAAGGCCTAATGGGATTTCGAAAGGAGCCTTGTCTCTTCTTTCCCTACTTCTGTGTCTAAGTCCCCTCCATCCGGCTTTAGGAATGTAAGTGATACACTTCTTCTGTGAAAGTGAACTCGTCTCCATCTTGCGTACAAGGCCAGGTCTGGGGTATTAGAAATGGATCCCACAGGTCTCCATGTCAAGTCAAGTCAATGAATTTATATAGCGCGCTACATACCCAGAGGGTCTCAAGGCGCTTGAGGAAGGGTGGGGAATTACTTGTCAAATATCCACGTTTTGAGTTGCTTTCTGAATGCTAGGTGGTTCTGAGTAAGGCGAAGGTGAGTGGGAAGTGAGTTCCAGGTTTTAGCTGCCAGGTAGGAGAAGGATCTACCTCCAATGGTGGTTTTGTTGATGCGAGGTACAGTGGCAAGGGCTTGGTTGGAGGATCGTAATTGGCGGAAGGGTTAGTGAGACACACTGTACATGTGCACCACAAACATGCACAACATACACAGGGGACGTTAGCACTAGGATGCCAGTAAATGCATAGAAACAGAATTTACAAGAATGTGACAGTAGCCCCCACTTCAGTGACACAGAATTAAAAAAAAGTCTAGCCACATCTGTGGATGACCAACATATGGTACACTGCCACCACCTCTCCATGTGGTATACCCATGACATCAAAAGTAGCCCACTGTCAGTACAATAAGGGCATGCTTGATGGACCCCCCCCAAGGTCACAGGACAGGTCAAGGACCCCACTGATGTCAGTGGACAGCCTAGACATCTGCACACATACTAGATTAGTGTGAGGCGAGGGCTAAGACCTGGATACTAGATACACGCATTTGGGCACTCTGGGTATAGGAACATGTCTGCTGGGACATTCTGGTTCCAACATCCATACTTGCATATATTCACAATATTCTGATTGTCGATATTTTGAGTACAATATTTTTGGATAACCATATTAAAAATATAATAAGTCTGGTAGTGAACCATTTGTATTTTCAAGGCTCTTTTAATACCTGTTTTCGTGTGTATTTATTAGTTTATGAACGCACTTTGAAATAGTGTTTTTTTTCTCTCCTTAAGGTACTTCTTCTGTTTTGTGTTTTTATCATATAACGGCGATTTGCGTCTGCTGTGTTGAATGCATCTCTTTATTTGCTTAGCTGCAGTCACCTGAAAGTATTATTGGTGTTTTAAACTAGGATATTGTTTTTCGCTTTGTAATGGGACTATAAAACAAAGTTTGAAAATCACAGTTAAGTCATTTTAAGGATGTCCCGGTGAGGGCTCATTTCCACGTTCACGTGCTACTCACTAGATTGATGGGACCCTTTCACGTCTTCGCATTGGTCCATTCCAGAGCCCCTGGCTGTTTTATAAATAGTTGTTTTCAACCGAAGATGTATCTACCAACCACGACAAACTGGAAGACAGTAAAGGACTTGATGGGACATCTCTCACAGTAGGAAATGTCAAGAGGGCAACTCTTCCCGTTGTCCTGGTTACAGCAACAGATATTAGTTAAAAGATGAATCTACCATTCTCCCCAGTAGAAAGTGGATATTAATGGAAAGGCGCATTCTGTATTTACTATGGCGGGTCCCTCTTGTTTTAATAAAGGACATTACAGTACCACTGTACACCTCAATAGAGGCAGAAATATAGATGAGGAACACCTTGTGCATCACTGAGTGTGTTTTCAGTTTGCTTTCTTTTCTTCCTTGTGGTTTTGTTTGCTTTGTGTGCTGTTTGCTGCTTGTCCCAGCCACTGCCTGTGTAGTCTGTTCTGCTAGAATGTTGTCAGTGTGGGAGTTGTCTGGTGTCTGGAGTCCTGCAGTAGAGCACCGCTCTAGACTCTCACATTGTGAGTTTGATTAACAGTGTGAGGCAAAGGTATTTACTAATCCGCTTGTGATCCAAGCTTGCTTTTGCAGGCATCAGTGAAATGCACCATTGTTAGCATCTCCGCTGCAGACAGGTCTAACTTTCTGTTGCCAAGACCTCTTCCTTCTGATACATCTCATATACTTGGAGTGCGCTGAGGGTCAGCCATGGCTTCAACATTAAAAATGCTGCCAAAGATGTCCTCCGCGGGGGCGGATCCAACCGGAACCTCTTTGAATGCATTTTATTTTGTTTTTCAAATTCATATGGAAATGTCCGCTGCAGATAACTCACTGAGTCATGTCATTGGTTGAGTGAGGCGGCTCCAGAGTCACACTGTGACAGCCATTAATTCCACAAACCAAATAGAGCATCTAAGGATACATTGATAAAATGCTGCAAAGGTGCACCACTACAACTGCCCACTGATCACTCTTTCCCCTTGCTTCGGACTCTCTCTTCCCTCTCATTGTCTCTCTTTCTGTCCTTCTCTTACTCTCTCTCTGTTGCATCCCACCATCTATCTCTTTTGCTCTGTGGCACTTTCAATCTTCCCCATTTCTCTATTTTTCTCTCTTGTTACAGCTCCCTCTCTCTATCTCCCTAACCCTCCCCTTTCTAATGACCTCTCCCATTTACTCCCACCTCTGCTCATCCCTCTTTTCTCACTCTCGTTTTATGACTTTTTCTTCACCCAACACACAACTTGCAACACACAACCACTAGCAAAGTCAATAGGTGTCTCTAATAACAAAACCCATCCAGAAATGATGTTTGAATTGCCATACCGCATTAAAGCATGACCTATTGGTTTTGCCAATGCTTATTTTCTTTGTGTTCCAGCACTCCAGGGCTGTGCATGTCTTTCCTTGGACTCCCTTCTCCTTGCTGCTATAGATAATAGCGCCCCTTCCTCATCACTCTTTAATCACTACTGTCCCCAACTCCCTATATCCGCTCAACATGGACCCCACACACAGTGCAGGACACCCTCTAAATGAAATCTTTGCCTCCGGCAACAACAGAAAAAGCCCTGACCCTAAGAATTGCCTCTAGCGCTAACAAGTGGCAAAGGAACTTTTCACTATTGTCAAACAATTTGCCAACCCAAAGTCGTAACCCAAACCATCATCCTTACACAAGAACTCTGCAACAACCTCTCCAACTCCTTACATGAAAAAATCACCAAGATTTACTTTAACTGTCAGCCCCCGTTGACCTTCCCTGCCTGCTAATCTTATCAACCAAAGACTGTAGGAGAGTAGAGGCTGCTTTCTATGGTTAACCCAACTTTTTGCTGTGATTATCTGGTTTTTCGACTTTAGCATGACTGTGGGCCTGCTAATCAGGCCCACAGCCTAGCTGTTCTCTCTGTAAATTAATACCATGTACTTTAGGTACATACCAGATTAATTACTGGGTCACCCTTGTGAGCCCCTGTATAGTGTACCTTAGTACCAAGGGCATAGGTGCACCTTAGGCCTACCAGGGGCTGCAGCATGTATTGTGCCACCCCTAGTTAGTCTTCCAAACTGATACCACAGGTCTGCACTTGCAGCCTAGGTAAGGTGGTGTAATCACCCCTTACTTGGCTATAGTATACCTATATCTGCATATATATATATATATATATATATATATATATAGACCCATATTAACCTATAAGTCACTCCTATGGCAGGCCTTGACAATCCTGGAGGCAGAGTGCTTGGTTTTGTGTGAGAGGGTGCCCTACCATGAGCTGAGCCCCTCTGCAGCTTTCAGAACCATCTCCTTATAGCTGTTCCATGATCTAGCCATACCATATACTCTTAAGTGCATTATAATCCTCGCGGTTAATGCTAACTTTGGTTTGGCGTTATCAAAACATGTTGTGTAAGGTGTCAAACACTTTGGAATACTACCCCCGCCTGTTCTGGTGGCGACGTAGCATTCCACCCTTCTAGAGGGAGAAGACATGTAGTTACTGTTAAACCCGGTTAAAGTTAAACAGAGCCCCAGCATCACAAAATGGATGCTGCTGCCACAGACACGAGTATGCCCTCCTGCTGCTGGCCGAAACTCCAGCAGGGGAGGCCAGGACAATAGGTTTCCCAGACAGGCTTTAGTGTATTAGGGGTAGGGTGGGTTACATTCAGTGAATGCTTTTCAGACACAGCCTGGGGCACACAAGGTGCTCCATGCATTTCCCAGTACAAACCGGTTGCTGGGGCGCTCAGCCCCAGCTCTGGCATGAAACTGGACAAAGGAAAAGGGGTGTAACCACCCCCTCTCCAGGTCCACCCATAGGAGGGACCTTCTAGTAAGTTTAGGGGTTGAACTAACTCTAAGTATAGAACCCCAGTCCCTAGGACTTTAGATTACCCTGGACGAAACTCTGCAACATATATCCTGGACCTTCGACATTCCATATCGACTGGAAGATGGAAGAAATCTCCCTTGTGGTCAAGGAGTGACCACCCTGTTCAAACAGGCACCAACTGCATCTTTGCCAGTCTACATTTTTGAGACTCTCAACGGATCCCGAAGAATCTGCAACACAGGACACAGACTTCCAGACCTCTGACGCTGACCTGTGCTCCCAGCAAAGCTGAGACCTGTAGCGGACACGAGAGACGTGGGACCAGAACTCCTGGACAGCCTGCATTTTGCAACCTGCACTTACTTCCCGAGGTATCCCGAAGTTGTGCATTGGGGTGCTTGAAGCCCCAGCCCGAGCACCTTTTGCACCGAAGCTCAGATGCCCACACTCCACGAGTGTTCCGTGGGCCCACTTTGTGCATTTCAGCTTGATGCGTCTTTGCGGTTCCAAGTCCGTTGGCTTGTGAGCCCCCAAGAAGACCAAACTTGAAACTACTTTGTTGTCCTGGTTGCTCTAGGCTTGTTTCAGCTTCCCTGCAAAGGAGAAGCGCCACAGACCTTGCTGGTCTGCACCGAAGCCAATCTTGACATCTTACATGGATTGCGTTTGCCAAGGCTTGTTGGGTCCAATTCGGATGCCGATACCGCAGTCAATTAGATCCTTTGTGGGACAGCTCGAATCCAGCTCCTGGTCATTGTCGACTCCTCCTGGACCTCGTGGCTGAACAGACAAACTTCACCTTTTCACCTGGCATCACCGACATTGGCTTGCAGCTTCCCATCGCCATCCTGGTCAATGGCTAGTGACCCAGACTGTATCCCATTAATGAAGACAACAGTGGTCCCATGCATAGAAGAATTTCGAGCGCAGAAGTCCAATTTTTACTTTAAACAACAAATGTTTTGAAAAGATACCTTCAACAATTTCTTAGAGAGGGGAACAAGCCTGTACCCAAACATGTACAAATTGTCATAGTGAACAAAGTAGACAGAAAGTAGAGCAGAGTTTTTAGGCAAGAGCTGTTGTTTTCTGTAGATATTACAATAACAGGAATTCCATTAACACCATTACTAGCCTTATAGTAATTTGTACATTTCACAGTATATGTTGTTTAATTGTCGACGGCGTTTCGATCCCATTTAAAGAATCACAGGGATCATCATCAGGACTGAATAATGCCTAAGTATTGCAAGCCATGATAGCCACTTTCGGAACTGCTAGTGTCGTGTTCCATTTTGTTATGGGCAAAATATTCCAAATTGGACGGAGAACAATCTCCTCGTGTTCGGCAGATAATACCAAGGACGAGCCAGCAGTGTGCTTGGTCGTGTCAGGAAGGAGCCTTTTCAGTGGGCTGCAGTAATTTCCCTGGCTCGAATCCAGCTCCTGGTCATTGTCGACTCCTCCTGGACCTCGTGGCTGAACAGACAAACTTCACCTTTTCACCTGGAATCACCAGACATTGGCTGGCAGCTTCCCATCGCCATCCTGGTCAATGGCTAGTGACCCAGACTGTATCCCTTCTGCTTTCAGGTTCTTCAGATCTTTGATCCATCTAGACACTTTTCCTCTGGTCACCTGCAGCACTTCTTCGCAGCTCTCCATAGGAATTGATGACGAAACCCGACACCAAAAGTCACCTATGAACCCGGCTTCCCTGGGTGAGGTAACACGAGTACTCCAGTGCGCCCATGGGTCTTGACTCTCGAAGTGCTCTAGTCTAAGAGGGTTCCATCGCAGTCCATCCGGAAGTGTCCTTAAATTGTACATTTGTAACTTTTTTGTTTCCCATAGAAAGTCAATGGTAACCCGCAGCTGTGTTTAGACACTGCACGCATCTCCTGTGGGCCTCCTACTTCCTAACCTTTGGTTGTTCCTAGAAGCCCCAGTGAATCCCCAGCCCATAGGCCTGCTTTCTCACCCAGATGTGGTTCTTATGCCACTATTTTAGTATCTGGTTGTGATTGTGAGGCCCCTAGGACATAACGTATACTGTGAAACTTATCGTATGCTAATTACGTTCCTTGTATTGTACTTTTACCTCTGACCTCATAAGGAGTGAAAAGGGGTTGTGTTTAGAATAAATGCATATATATATATGATATATACCTTGTGTGGTGTGCTTTCATTTGGTACTCAAGAGATTATAATTAGTAAAACAACTTGCTTAACTCTTCTCCATGTCTTAGCCTGAAGGCTGCTCTCCACAGCTACCACTAGGATAGCTTTCTATAAGGTTGACTTTATAACCTACAATCAATAAGGGTCGTTTGGACTGGCGCAAGGTGCCCACTAGAATAGTGGACAGCATATATCAGGCCAACTTCTCACATTGGTGACAGCGAAGGGATAAGAGCTTGCATTGTTTTACCAAATAATCTTGAGAATATCATTTGAAAAAATCACATTAAGGTACCTGTAGGTACATATAAATCAAGTCTTATGATACATACGTTCTACTGAACTTAACAGTTGTAGGTGTTAAGGGCTTAGCACACCCCGACTACAACTTCTATAGAGGCTATAGTAGGTAACAAATAGTGTAGGTAGGTGCACACACCACACCTCACTAGTCATGGCTTTAAGAGCAGGAGCTAGTGTCTCTCTGCCAGATGTCAGCAATGAGCAGACATCTAAAGATGACACATTCTCTTTCCATGAGTTAAGAGGTTTGTGTGCCATAAGGAATTTCAAGCAAGTACAGAGTCCAACCACCCAAAACCTGATGGATATCCTAGTGGCAGATGACTTTGCAAAAGCATCAGACCAGATAATCAAGGGAGTAGGGAGGGAGGGCATCCCTCATCTGAAAAAGATCCTAGTGTGGCTCTCCACCAGGACTCTGAGGATGATGAGGATGCACACCAGGGAGGGGCTGATGTACCTATCTTGGAAGAAGCAGGACTACCTAAGGGTGGAAAGGGCCTAGGAGGGCCTCCCTCTATCCCTCCACGTAGGCCTACTGGTGTACCTAGAAGGCCAAGATCACCTTCAGTGGAATCTAACCATTCGGGGTCATCAATAGGGTACTCTGCCTCTTCTCATAGAAGGAGAAGTTCACCTGAGAGGAGGGAACATGAAGCTAGGATGAAGGAAGTCCAGCTTAGGATCAAGAGGCAAGAAGTTGTTTCTGAGAAAGAGACCCTGGCTCTTGAATGAGAGAGACAAAAGAGGGGACTAGAGTCCCCTGGTGGCAGCAACATCCCTAGTGGTAGGGATAGGTCTTATGACCCTAGAAACCTGAACAAGATTGTCCCTCCCTATCAGATTGGGGATGACATCCACAAGTGGATAACTGCTTTGGAGAAGGCCTGCAAAGCACAGCAGGTACCCCAGAGTCAGTGGGGAGCAATCCTGTGGCTCTACTTTGCAGACAAAGGTAGAGACAAGCTCCTCACTGTAAGAGAAGAGGATGCTGTCAATTACAATATCCCGAAGAGTGCTCTAATAGATGGGTTTGGCCTAACCACTGAGCAGTACAGGTTGCCGTTCAGAGACGCCCAGAAGACACAGACTCAGGACTGGACTGACTTTGTAGATTGTGCTACGAAGGCTCTGGAAGGCTGTTTACTGGGCAGTAAAGTACGTGACTATACAGGATTATATAACATTCTAATGAGAGAACAGATTCTTAATAATTGTCAGAACCAGTTATTGCATCAACACTTGGTGGACTCTGATTTGACCTCTCCATAAGAATTGGGTAAGAGGGCAGACAAATGGGTCAGAACCAAGGTGAAGCTGAAGGTAGAGAACTAAGGTGGTGACCAGAAGAAGCAAGACCAAAAGGGTGGGGAGAAAGCAAAAGACCAGAAGTCTTTTCAAGGTCCTCAAAAGCTTCTACTGGTGGGGGTCCCCAACAATCCAAAAAGAAAGAAGGGCCAAGAAAACCATGGTGCAATATTTGTAAAGTAAATCCTCACTGGACCAGTGATTGCACCAAGAAATAGGCAGCTCCAACCTGCATTGCCCCTAAGGCAACTGTTCCGCCTAGTTCAGCTCCAAGTGGTGGTTCTCAACAGAAAGGTGTAGTTGGGTTAATCCTGGGAACTGAGATGGACTCTGGCCTAGTTAGAGTACCAGCTCAAGCTGTTTTGATCTATGATGAAGGCATGGATGTGTCCTTTCCTGTGGGTCCCAATAACTTGGGCAAGTACAGACAAACTCCTTTAGTCAATGAAAAAGAGGCTCAGGCCTACATGGACACAGGGGCTAGTATCACAATGGTGATGCCTGACGGTGTAAAAGTGCTTCCTCCGATTCCAGTTCCCTGGTCTGACCATTTTGTGGTCCCCTTACATATATTAGCAACTGAAACGGCAGTCAAAAATGAAAATCTGCAGACCTATTGCTGTCGCAAATGGAAAAATTTTAATCCCAAAACATTCACCGACAAGCTTGAACTGGCCGGACCCCCTAAAGGCTCCGACTGTGAGACCGCCTATACTTGTCTAAAAAATACGATCCTCACGGTCCTGGATGAAACTGCTCCCATCCGTAGATCAGTGACCAACAAGAAATTGAGGAAACCTTCCCCATGGTTTACAGCTGAACTTCAAGATGCTAAAACCGCCTGTAAAAAACTGGAACGAGATTGGCGTGTTAATTTCTGCCCCAACGCCAAAGCCCATTATAAAAAAGAGCAAGCAAAATACTATAAATTGATCCGTTCCGCTAAAGCTCTACACTATAAAACACGTATAGGTGAAGCAGAAAACTCCTCCAAGGAGCTTTTTAAAATTTTTAAGGAAATTTCAGTAGTCACCAACGAGAGCAATCCCCTTAATGATTCGGTGGCGAATTGCAATGATATTGCCAAATACTTTGCTAATAAAATTACTACCATCTACTCTAACTTCTCCACCGACCTGCCTTCAGGTTCTGATTTTACTGAAAATTTGGAGCTCATCCATACAAAAAAATGTCTGACCAGTTTCTCTGTTCCTCACACTACTGCTCTTACCAGCATCTGTAGGAGCATCAAGTCTGGCTCGCCCCGGGACCCTGCTCCCCCCAAGATACTCACAGCCAGTTTAGAAGTCCTCGAGTATCACTTCAGGCACATCCTCCAACTCTCTTTCTCTACGGCTACCCTCCCTATGGAATGGAAAAAAGCTATTGTGCTGCCGATAAAGAAGAAACCCAACATCAGTCAGGACACTCTGGAAAATCTCCGGCCCATCTCACTGTTACCCTACTTAGCGAAGGTGGCTGAGAAAATAGCTAATAGCCAACTTGTGGCCCATTTAGAATCCCATGGCGCGTTTCACAGCTCCCAATCAGGTTTCAGGGCAGGCTACTCTACCGAAACCGCCCTACTGAGAGCGACAGAAACCCTACGGGCAGGGGTAGATGCAGGACAGACCATGGCACTTATAATGCTGGACCTGAGTGCGGCGTTCGACACTGTAGCACACTCCATCTTGCTACAGTGTCTGAACAAAGCCGGGGTCACCCAGGAAGCTTTGGGTTGGCTAAAGGCTTTTCTCACCAACCGCTGCTTTCAGGTTCAGAGAGGTGTTTATCTCTCTGACAGCATTGCCTTGGAACAGGGGGTGCCTCAGGGCTCTGCCCTGAGCCCCACCCTCTTCAATCTGTACATGGCCCCTCTGGCGGAAGTTGTTCAATCGTTCGGCATTGAACTAGTTTCATATGCCGACGATACCCAACTTCTCATCTCCCTATCCCAAGCTCCCTCTGTTTCTCCAGACAACTTTAAATCCTGCATGCAAGCTCTGGCGGTCTGGATGACCCAACACTGCCTGAAGCTGAATGGCTCTAAAACAGAGGTTCTTGTTATGGGAGGTAGTGATTCTAGCTGGACCAAGGAGTGGTGGCCTTCTTGTCTGGGACCGCTACCCACCCCCTGTGAAGCAGCCAAAAATCTGGGGATTTGGGTTGACCCTAAACTCTCCTACGACTGCCACGTGAACAGGGTGGTCGGTAAATGCTACGGGGTCTTAAAGACCCTCAATCGCACCCTGGATCTCCTCCCCCTTGAAGCAAGGCGCACCATGACCCAAGCGCTCGTGACTTCCAGAATAGACTATGGGAATGTGCTTCTGCTCGGAACATCGCAAAAAAACATCAGGAGACTTCAAGTCCTGCAGAACACAGCAGCACGTTTAGTCCTTAGGCTTCCCAAGAGAGCCCCTTCCAAACCATCTCTAGATACCCTCCACTGGCTACCCATAAAAAAGAGAATTCTTTTTAAAGCTTTATTAATATGCTATAGGATCATCTCCCAAAAAGCTCCTTCCTACATGAAAGACTTAGCCATTCCCTATGAGCCCAATAGAACTCTTCGCTCCAGGGGAACTGGCTTGCTCACAGTACCTCGTATCAGGAAGGCCAGAATGGGTGGCCGCTCTTTTCGGGTTATGGCCGCTAAAGAATGGAATGCTCTCCCTATGGAGATTAGACTGGCGGACTCGGAGACTGCTTTCAGGAAAAGCTTGAAAACTCACCTGTTCTCCCTGTAACTCCATCTTGCACCTGACTTCTTTCCACAGCGCGGGGACACGCCGAGATGGCGTCACCAGGCGCTTTATAAACTCCTTTGTTGTTGTTGTTGTTGTTGTGGACCCTGGACAAATCATACTTGGTGAAACTTACCTAGTGACCAATGCTAGCAATGTCACTACCACAGACAACATGGCAGTTGTTAATTTCTCCTGGGGAGGGGGAACTGGCCTTAAGAAGGTTGTTGTTAGCTCAGACCTCCCTGTAGAATGTTTGCTTGGCAATTACCCAGAGACTTCAGCCTGGTCTGAAGTGGAGTTTAGGACACATGCAGAAATGTTAGTTATCTCAGCACCTCACTGTAAGAGAAGAGGACGCTGTCAATTACAATATCCTGAAGAGTGCTCTAATAGATGGGTTTGGCCTAACCACTGAGCAGTACAGGTTGCCGTTCAGAGACGCCCAGAAGACACAGACTCAGGACTGGACTGACTTTGTAGATTGTGCTACGAAGGCTCTGGAAGGCTGTTTACTGGGCAGTAAAGTACGTGACTATACAGGATTATATAACATTCTAATGAGAGAACAGATTCTTAATAATTGTCAGAACCAGTTATTGCATCAACACTTGGTGGACTCTGATTTGACCTCTCCATAAGAATTGGGTAAGAGGGCAGACAAATGGGTCAGAACCAAGGTGAAGCTGAAGGTAGAGAACTAAGGTGGTGACCAGAAGAAGCAAGACCAAAAGGGTGGGGAGAAAGCAAAAGACCAGAAGTCTTTTCAAGGTCCTCAAAAGCTTCTACTGGTGGGGGTCCCCAACAATCCAAAAAGAAAGAAGGGCCAAGAAAACCATGGTGCAAGATTTGTAAAGTAAATCCTCACTGGACCAGTGATTGCACCAAGAAATAGGCAGCTCCAACCTGCATTGCCCCTAAGGCAACTGTTCCGCCTAGTTCAGCTCCAAGTGGTGGTTCTCAACAGAAAGGTGTAGTTGGGTTAATCCTGGGAACTGAGATGGACTCTGGCCTAGTTAGAGTACCAGCTCAAGCTGTTTTGATCTATGATGAAGGCATGGATGTGTCCTTTCCTGTGGGTCCCAATAACTTGGGCAAGTACAGACAAACTCCTTTAGTCAATGAAAAAGAGGCTCAGGCCTACATGGACACAGGGGCGAGTATCACAATGGTGATGCCTGACTTTGTGGACCCTGGACAAATCATACTTGGTGAAACTTACCTAGTGACCAATGCTAGCAATGTCACTACCACAGACAACATGGCAGTTGTTAATTTCTCCTGGGGAGGGGGAACTGGCCTTAAGAAGGTTGTTGTTAGCTCAGACCTCCCTGTAGAATGTTTGCTTGGCAATTACCCAGAGACTTCAGCCTGGTCTGAAGTGGAGTTTAGGACACATGCAGAAATGTTAGTTATCTCAGCACATGTTCTTGCAGTGACTAGGTCACAGGTTAAAAATTGCAACACTGAACAGGCACTGGATTCTGGAATAATGGACCAGTTGCCTACCAGGAAAAGGAGCAGTAGGGTTATGGCTGTGCCTTCCCCCCTGCCCGAGGATGAGGATCAGCCTTCTAAGGAAGCTGATTGTGGGACTGAAGAAGAAACGGTCCTAGAAGAGCTTGGACCTGATCAGGTGTAGTTTCTTGGGACATGGGGGACTTCAAGAGTAGATCTGAGGCAGGCGCAGTTGGACTGCCCTTCTGTTGCACCCCTCAGACAGCAAGCTGCTGCTGAGGCTGCAGGGAATGCTAGTGGAACCCATACAGTTTATTGGGATGAATGACTCCTGTATTCAGAGGCTAGAGACCCCAAGCCGGGTGCTTCCAGGAGGTTGGTCATACCTTTGGCATTCAAGGGCTTCCTTTTGACACTAGCCCATGATATTCCCCTTGCAGGACATCTTGGCCAGAACAAGACTTGGGACAGGCTTCTCCCTCACTTTCACTGGCCTCACATGTCGAAAGACACCAAGGAGTTTTGCCACTCTTGTGTGACCTGTCATGCCAGTGGCAAAGCAGGTGGCACTACAAGGGCCCACCTTCTACCACTACCTGTGGTGGGGGTTCTCTTTGAAAGAGTAGGAATTGACATTGTTGGACCAATGGATCCCCAAACAGCGTTGGAGCACAGGTTTATTCTGGTGGTAGTGGATCATGCCACCAGATACCAAGAAGCTATACCACTTAGGACCACTACAGCACCTGTTGTGGCAAGAGCCCTCTTGGGAGTTTTCTCAAGAGTGGGTTTCCCTAAGTAGGTTGTATCAGATATAGGTGCAAACTTCATGTCTAGTTATTTGTCTGCAATGTGGAAGGAGTGTGGAGTGAACTATAAGTTTACCACACCCTATAACCCACAGTGCAATGGTTATGTTATGTTATGTTAGTTACATTTTTAATGCGCACAGCTGCTCCAGCGAAGGAGCGTCCTGGCGCAGGGAAAGGTAGACACAACATAACACTAAATCCAGCAACAAAAAAGCAGAACACTTAAAACAGGGAACATTAAAACAAGAAGGTTTTCAGGGCCCTACGAAAGGATATTAAATCATCCAAGAGGCGGATTTCCAAGGGGAGCGCATTCCAGAGGGTTGCAGCTTTCACTCGGAAGGAGCGACCCCCCATCCGACTAAGTCTAAAACGGGGGACAACCACCAAGGATTGTCCAAGGGATCGGAGTGAGCGGGTAGGAACGTAGGGAGAGAGCAGTTTGTTAAGTATCACAGGTGCCGACTCTCGAAAAATTTTAAAAACCAGGCAGAGAGCCTTGAATTGAATTCGCTTGTTTATCGGGAGCCAGTGCAGGGACCGCAGAGTATTAGAGGTGGGGCAGGTCCGGGGCAAACCGACCACCGCCCTAGCCGCAGCGTTCTGGACTCGCTGTAAACGAAGGATCTCAGCTTGGTTCGCTCCTAAAAGGAGTGAACTGGCGTAGTCCAGCCGAGAGATAATCATTGCTTGAATGACCAGCTGTCTTGTAGGAGCATCAAAAAATCTGAGCAGGGGTCTTAGCCCGCGTAATACTCCAAAACAGCAGGCCGCCACTCTCTTCGTGTGGGTCACAAAGCTTAACGTGTGGTCAAGCCATACTCCCAAATTCCTGAGTTCCAGGACGGGGGCCGGCGATGATCCCAGCTCAGGAGGCCACCATCTGTCCCCCCAGTGGTCCGCATCCCTTCCAACGATCATCACCTCCGTTTTTGTCGCGTTCAGCTGGAGACAGTTGTTATTCATCCAGCTGGCCACCTCTCTCAGTCCACTTCGGAACCTGCGGGCATCCTGCTTGGCATCCCCGCTGATCGGAACCGCCAACTGAGTGTCGTCGGCATAAGAGACCATGGTTAGGCCCCATTGCCTGGCGACCTCAGCCAGCGGCTGCACGTACAGGTTAAAAAGCGTGGGACTCAGCGAGGAGCCCTGAGGGACCCCCAGGTCCAAAGGATGGTACTTGGACTGAAAAGGAGGGGTGGCAACGCAGAAGGAGCGATCACTAAGGAAGGAGCGGAACCACTGCAGAGCAGAGCCACAAATGCCAATGTCCTGCAAGCGGTGTAGAAGGATGCGATGGGAAACAGTGTCAAAGGCAGCGCTCAGGTCTAATAAAATAAGCGCTGCCGTTTGACCTGCATCGAGCACAATCCGCAAATGCTCAACCATTGCCAGAAGGGCCGTCTCAGTGCTGTGGCCAGCACGAAACCCATTCTGCGTGGGATCCAGGACATTAACTTGGGTCATATGCTCCGTGAGGGCCAGATTTACGTGGGCCTCCATGACCTTGGCCGGCCAAGGGAGCAAAGATATAGGGCGGTAGTTTTCTGGTCTCAGCGGATCCAAGGATGGTTTTTTTAGGATCGGGGAAACCACCGCTTGCTTCCACTTGGCAGGGACCAGGCCGGAAGTCAGGGAGAGATTAATCAGAGAACACACTATTGTGCGTCCCTGAAAGGCAACATCCCTGAAAAGGGCAGATCTTACCGGGTCTGCAGGCGAGCCAGACTTGACTCGCAGGGCCCACTTAGCAAACTCCTCATTAGAAAGAGTGGGAAGAGAGTGCAGCGATGGACAGCTGCTGGAGCCGCTCCAGGGAATCACTGGTGGCAGTGTGCTCGGAAACGCCTGGTAGATTTTCTTAACTTTATCCAGAAAGAAAGTGGCTAGAGCTTCGCAGTGGGAGATGGAACTGTCCAACTGGTCTGGTTGAAAGGTTCAAACAGACCTTAAAGGGTATGATTAAGGGTCTCCCAGAAAAGCTCAGGTGGAAATGGGATATCCTGCTACCCTGCCTTTTGTTTGCTTACAAAGAGGTTCCCCAGAAGGGGGTTACCTACAGCCCTTTTGAACTTCTGTTTGGGCATCCTGTAAGAGGACCCCTTTGTCTGGCGATGGAAGGATGGGAGTTGCCTCTCAAACTTCCTAAACAAGACATTGTGGACTATGTACTTGGTCTTCGCTCCCAGATGGCTGAGTACATGAAAAAGACATCCAAAAACCTTGAGGCTAGTCAGGAATTGCAAAAGGCCTGGTATGACCAAAAGGCTGTACTGACCGTTTACCAGCCAGGACAGAAAGTGTGGGAGTTGGAGCCTGTGGCCCCAGTAGCTATCCGAGACAAGTGGAGTGTACCCCACACTATTGTTGAACAGAAGGGAGAGGTTACCTATTTGGTAGACCTTGGAACTCCCAGGAGCCCCCATAGGGTGCTTCATGACAACAGACTGACACCATATGTTGACAGGGCAGACATGGGCTTGCTCATGGCTACTGATGATGGACAGGAGGAAGAGAATGAGCCTCTCCCAGACCTGCTCTCTCAGAACCCTGATGATGGGTCAGTTGATGGTGTAGCCTTGGCAGTCAGCCTCACTGATCAGCAGAAGAGTGACTGCAGACAAGTTCTGCAGACATAAAGACATGTATTTTCACTGACTCAAAGTCAAACTATCTGTTGCGCTCATGAAGTGGACACTGGGGACCGTCTGGCTGTTAAAATTAAGATTTACAGGCAACCTGGTCATGTCAGGGACTGTATCAGGTCAGAGGTTCAGAAAATGTTGGAGTTGGGAGAAATTGAACCTTCAGATATCCCTTGGACTAGTCCAGTAGTCCTAGTACCAAAACTTCACACCCAGGGTGGTAAGAGAGAGATGAGGTTTTGTGTAGACTACAGAGGTCTCAATGCTGTTACTAAGACAGATGCCCATCCAATACCCAGAGCAGATGAGCTCATAGATAAGTTGGCCTCTGCCAAATATCTGAGCACATTTGATATGACAGCTGGCTACTGGCAAATCAGGTTAGATGAGGAGGCCAAGCCAAAAATAGCATTTTCAACCCCTGGTGGACATTATCAGTTAAAGGTTGGTGAACGAAGTCTCCTCAGGCCTGGGTGACTACTGTGCAACTTATCTTGATGATAGTGCTGTCTTTAGCTCCACCTGGGAAGATCACCTGATCCATCTGAAAAATGTTTTGGAGGCCCTGCAAAAAGCAGGCCTAACTATCAAGGCTACCAAGTGCCAGATAGGGCAGAGTCATGTTGTGTACCGGGGTCACCTTGTGGGTGGAGGCCAGGTTCAACCACTACAGAGCAAAATCCAGACCATAATTGACTGGGTTGCTCCAACCACCCAGACTAAGGTCAGAGCTTTGATGGGCCTGACTGGGTACTATAGAAGGTTTTTCAAGGGGTATGGTTCCATAGTCACACCCCTGAATGACTCAACTTCTAAAAGAATGCCAAAAAAAGTTCAGTGGACAGTCAGCTGTCAAAAGGCATTTGATGACCTGAAGCAGGCCATGTGCACTACTCCCATTCTGCAAAGTCCTAACTACCCAAAAGAATTCATTGTTCAAACAGATGCTTCTGAGTTGGGGGTAGGGGCTGTGCTATCACAATTCAATGAAGAAGGTCAAGACCAGCCAGTAGCTTTCATAAGCAGAAGGCTGACCCCTAGAGAGAAATGTTGGTCAGCTATTGAGAGGGAGGCATTTGCTATGGTTTGGGCCCTGAAGAAGCTGAGGCCATACTTGTTTGGTACTCACTTCACAGTTAAGATCTAAGCACCTCTTGTGGCTAAAACAGACGAAGGGTGAAATCCCAAACTGCTCAGGTGGTCCATTTCCCTACAGGGGATGGACTTTACAGTGGAACATAGAACTGGGAGTAACCATGCCATTGCAGATGGACTCTCCAGATATTTCCACTTAGAACATGAAGACTCAACTGGTCAAGGTTAGTTTAATGTCCCTGCGTTTGGAGGAGGAGGGTTGTGTAGGAGAGTAGGTTCTGCTTCCTATGGTTACCCCCACTTTTTGCTGTGATTCTCTGGTTTTTCGACATTAGTATGGCTGTGGTCCTGCTAATCAGGCCCGCAGCCTAGCTGTTCTCTCTCTAAATTGATACCATGTACTCTAGGTACATACCAGATTGGTTACTGGGTCACCCTTGTGAGCCCCTGTATAGTGTACCTTAGGTACCCAGGGCATAGGTGCACCTTAGGCCTACCAGGGGCTGCAGAATGTATTGTGCCACCCCTGGTTAGCCTTCCAAAGTGACACCACAGGTCTGCACTTGCAGCCTGGGTATGGTGGTGTAATCACCCCTTACTTAGATACAGTATACCTATATCTGTATATATATAGCTGAGCTTCAGAACTCAGGCAAAAAAGACGGCAGGAACATGCTTCGGACTACTCAGAGCCTGTAGAAAGATCTTCCCCCTGCTCCCTGCGAACGCCAAGAAACTCCTGATACAGGGCCTCATACTGGCGAGATTGGACTACTGCAACGCAATCTACCTGGGAGCTCCCGAAGCCACCCTCAACACCTTGCAGAAAGTCCAAAATGCTGCAGCCCGCCTGCTCACTGGCACACCCGCAAGATCCTCGGCTAAGCCAGCTCTCAAGTCACTCCACTGGCTCCCAGTTACAGAAAGGGTTGCCTTCAAGGCTCTCTGTCTTGCCCATAAAACCCTTAACAACAACGGCCCCCCTCTCCTCAAGGAATTCATTATCCCTTACAAAGCGAAAAGGGCCCTCCGATCCAGTGATGAAAATCTCATCACAGTTCCCAGAGTTAAAAAAGCCAGGGCCGGTGGCCGCCGCTTCTCGGTCCACACGGCCAAACACTGGAACAACCTCCCACGAAGACTGAGGACAGAACCCAATCTCTTCCAGTTCAGGAAAACACTAAAGACCCTCCTTTTTCCTCACCCATAACTCCCTCCCCTGCTGAAACCAAAGGAGACTCAGGTTTAGCACTGGGATGCTCTAGGGTTACTACGCGCTCTACAAAACCTTTAAATAAATAAATAAATAAATATATATATACTTATATTTGTACATAAGAAAGATCAAACTAGCCAAAGCATTTAGAGACAAAACATTAAAATCAAGAGACACCATCCCATCAACATCAAATGAGGAAAACATACAATTAAGGGATGCAGACGGATTCTTAACTTTAATGAATCTAACACAAGACCCGATGCAAGAAGTAACAATTTCACAGGCCATAACTCAATGTGGTGCTGGACTGAGTGGAAAAAAACCGAAGTCAAAGTTTTATCCTCAATTAAGTCCTGGAAACAAGGTGGACTTGTTTCAAGAAGCAGTCATACAGGATTTGTACAAATTGAAATTGAACTATGGCCCAGACAATCTAACCAAAGACGAACGCCTGGCACTAAAAAATCTAGCGGAAGATGACAGAATAGAAATAAAAGTGGCCGACAAAGGCGGTAATGTTATAATCCAAGATCGCAGTGCATATGAAAAAGAAGCTAACCGCCAATTGCGGGATCCAAGGCACTACGAAAAACTGAAATTCAATCCGACAATGGAACTCCAAAAGAAATTGGACGAAAAGCTGAGCTGCTGGAAAGAGCAAGGATTGATAGACGACATGGAACATAAATTTCTAACTGTGACTCACCCGACATTGGCAACGATTTATTTTTTGCCTAAGATCCATAAGGATCAAAGAAATCCACCAGGGAGACCAATAATCTCCGCCAAGGGGTCATTACTGGAGCCGATGGCAGAATATGTGGATCACTTCCTAAAACCTTTTGTGTCTAAATTGAACTCCTATATACAGGACACCAGTGACCTATTACGCAGTCTTGTTGACACCCCATGGCAGGAATCCTACTGGCTGATATCGATGGATGTCATTGGTTTGTATACCAATATTGAGAATGAATTGGGAGTGCAAGCATGTAACTTCTTTTTGAAGGAGAGAACCTTGGAATTTAACAATCACAACAAATTGTTGCAAGAAATGCTGACAATTTGTTTAGAACAAAACATTTTCACCTTCGGGGGAGAAATCTTCAAACAACGAAGCGGGACGGCTATGGGTTTTTCCTTTAGTCCATCTTATGCGTGTCTCACCATGGGATGGTGGGAGCAGGAAATTGCGTGGAACTCAAACAATGAATCATTTGTGAATAAAGTGGTGAGTTGGAAAAGATTCATCGATGATTTATTAATAATTTGGGATGGATCAGAACCAGAGTTCCAGGAATACTTTCAGATATTGAATAACAGTGTGAAAAATCTGAAATTCACTTATAACATGAGCAAAGAGAGAATAATATTCCTGGATACAGAGATCTATGTCAAAAACCAACAAATACATACGACCCTCCACCGCAAATCAACATCGACCAACGCAACACTAGAAGCCACCAGCTTCCACCAAAAAAGTTTACTCAACAGCATTCCATACGGTGAATTTTTAAGAATCCGCAGGATATGCAGTGAGGATGAGGAGTGGAAGAAAAACAGCAAGAAGACAATGGAAAGATTCATCAAAAGGAAATATCCGCTGCAAACAGTGAGAAACAGTCTCATAAAAAGCAGCTCTAAAACCAGAGAAGAATGTTTGAAGAGAAAGGAGGATGATCCAGAGACGACAAAAATCCGTCTCATCACAGACTATTCACAAGAAAGTGAAAAGATAGGTAAAATTCTCCGAAAGAATTGGAAGCTATTACAGTTGGATAGCACAGTCAAGGAGCTCATGGGAACACACCCAACGATAACTTACAGACGTGCCAAAAATTTAAAAGACCATCTGATACACAGTCACTTCCAGAGGAAAAGACAGGATGATTGGCTGAAAACCAAAGGATTCATGAAATGCCATGGGTGCAAAATGTGCCAGATAGCCAAACAGACAAAGGAAATAACTCTGGCCAACAAAAAGAAATGGCAAATAAGACAATGCATAACGTGCAAGACACCTTTCACTGTATATGTAGTGGAGTGCCCCTGTCCCATGCAATATGTGGGCAGCACGACTGTGGAACTTAAGAACCGTATTTTACAACACATGAGGGCTACAATTCACAAGGACCGCTCTAATGCCATAGCCAAGCACATGGAGCTCTCACATCAGGGTGATTGGCAAAAAATGAGATTCTATGGCATTCAAACCATAACAAAGGGCGAGCGGGGAGGTGATCGTGCAAAAAAACTGAGACAAGCAGAATCTAAATTTATAATCAATCTGAGGACCCTGCATCCGAATGGGTTGAACCAGTCGGAGGAACTTTATGTGCACCTATAATGTTTTTGAATTAGAACTGTATGCACTATTGATTTTTGAAATTCATAATTATGAGTCAGCCTATTGGAAGGCAGTACAAAGTTAAAACACACAGTTAAATGCAAGATGCATGAATCAATGCAATATTTGAATAATAAGTAATGTATTCTAATTTTAGAAAAGGGTGCATTCTGCTTTAATTTTACTTTGTTTCAAACTTTTTGGTAAAAACTACAAGGACCAGAATCCTTAGCACACCATGTGACAGGAAATACTATTGTTTTTGAAAAAATGTGCTTAAATGTTTGTGGGTGTGTAATACCCAGTGATCGTGAGCAAGGTGGAGTGACACCGAAACGCGTAGATCTCTGCGCCTGTTGCCCTTTGGAAACAATTGAAATAAAAAGGATCACTGTTTGAATCCAGGTTGGCTGTGCGACCCGTTGTTTTCCCTGGTTGGAAAAGTTTGGCAAAAAAATATATATATATATATACACACATATTAACCTATAAGTCACTCCTATGACAGGCCTTGAGAATCCTGGAAGCAGAGTGCTTGGTTTTGTGTGAGAGGGTGCCCTAGCATGAGCTGAGCCCCTCTGCAGCTTTCGGAACCGTCTCCTTATAGCTGTTCTATGATATAGCCATTCCATATACTCTTAAGTGCATTATAATCCTCGCGGTTAATGCTAACTTTAGTTTGGCTTTATCAAAACATGTTGTGAAAGGTGTCAAACACTTTGGAATACTACCCCCTGCCAGTTCTGGTGGCTGCGGTAGCATTCCACGCTTCTAGAGGGAGAAGACATGTAGTTACTGTTAAACCTAGTTAAAGTTCAACAGAGCCCCAGCATCTTCGACATTCCATATTGACTGGAAGATGGAAGAAAGCTCCCTTGTGGTCAAGGAGTGACCACCCTGTTCAAACAAGCACCAACTGCATCTTGGCCAGTCTGCATTTTTGAGCCTCCCGCCGGATCCTGACGAATCTGCGACACAGGACACAGACTTCCAGACATCTGACTCTGACCTGTGCTCCCAGCAAAGCTGAGACACGAGAGATGTAGGACTGGAACTCCTGGACATCCTGCATTTTGCAACCTGCACCTACTTCCAGAGGTATCCCGAAGTTGTGCATTTGAAGCCCCAGTTTCCTGGTTGCTCCAGGCTTGCTCCAGCTTCCCTGCAAAGGAGATGCACCACAGACCTTGCTGGTTTGCACCAAAGCCAATCTCGACATCTTGCGTGGATTGCATTTGCAAAGGCTTGTTGGGTCCATTCCGGATGCCAATACCGCAGTCAACTAGATCCTTTGTGGGACAGCTCGAATCCTGCTCCTGGTTGTCATCGACGCCTCCTGGACCTCGTGGCTGAAGAGACAAACTTCACCTTTTCACCTGAAATCACCCGACATTGGCTGGCAGCTTCCCATCGCCATCTTGGTCACTGGCTAGTGACCCAGACTCTGTCCCTTCTGCTTTCAGGTTCTTCAGATCTTCGAACCACCCGGACACTTTTCCTCTGGTCGCCTGCAGCACTTCTTCGCAGCTCTCCATAGGAATCGACGACGAAACCCGACACCAAAAGGCACCTATGCACCCGGCTTCCCTGGGTGAAGTAACACGAGCACTCCGGTGCTTCCTTTGGTCTTGACTCTCAAAGTGTTCTAGTCTAAGAAGGTTCCATTGTTGTTTATCCGGAAGTGCCCTTAAATTGTACATTTGTAGCTTGTTCGTTTCCCATAGAAAGTCAATGGTAACCCGCAGCTGTGTTTAGACACGGCATGCGTCTCCCGTGGGCCTCCTACTTCCTAACCTTTGGTTGTTCCTAGAAGCCCCAGCGAATCCCCAGGTCCTAAGCCTGCTTTCTAACCCAGACATTCTTATGCCACTATTTTAGGATATGGTTTGTGAGGTCCTTAGGGCATAACGTATACTGTGCAACTTATCGTATGTTCCTTGTATTGTACTTTTACCTCTGACCTCCATAAAGAGTGCAGAGGGGTTGTGTTTAGAATAAATACATATATATTTGATTATACCAGCACTCAAATGGCAAGCTTCCTTCCTCTCCAGAACACAAGTCAGGCTCTCGCCGTTCACATTAGAACCCAAGGAACTCATCTACGGAGTATCACAGGGACCGTCACTCAGGCCCACACTTTTCAACATGTACATGACTTCTCTGGATAAACATCATCATGGCGAGCCCACATCACACCACTCCTCTGAGAGCTCCACTGGCTCCCCATCCAAAAGCGATGCCAGTTCAAACTTCTCACACATGCATTCAACCAACTACAGAACACTGGATGTGCATACCTCAATCACCAGCTTAACTTTCACCAACACACCCAGCTAAAGTTATAGAGAAGGCAATTAACCATCATCTCACTAACAACCTGGTACTCCACTATCTTCTCAAGCACACTAAATCTGGTTTTCCAAGCAACCGATGCATTGAGACAACATTCCTTGCCACCACAAATGAGATCTGCCCCTTACTAAACCAAGGTGAAACAGCCATCCAGTGGCCACCCCTCAAATGGATACGATCCTCCCTCACAGGGAGAACACAGAGTGTCAGACTCTCACCCTACACATTAGAGGCCACAAGCGAGATCTGCAGAGTACCTCAATGAGCATCTCTCAGCCCCACCCTAATCAACATTTACATGACACCACAAGCTGAGTCATCAGATCTCAAGGCTTCACCATCATTTCTTACAACAATGACACCCAGCTCATCTCAATTTCTGACAAGTCCTCCATGACTAGATCTAACTTCATCAAAAGCATGTTTGGAAACCCACTGCCAGAAACTCCACTCAGACAAGATAGAGGTGCTGATCTTAGGGAACACAAACTCCCCCGGGCCTCAAACTGGTGGCCATCGGAACTTGGTCCAACACCTTTACCCTCTAACCATGCAAGAAAACTGGGAATCATCTTAGATGACAAGCTCAACATAGCCTCACAAGTAAAAAACAGTCCGCTCCTCTTGCTGCCACATACTACACATCCTCAGAAAATCCTCAAAAGGATACCAATGAGCACCAAGCGTACCACCCCTCAAACCCTAGTTACAAGCAGACTAGACTACGGCACCGCACTCTATGCCAGAATCTCCAGTCACCTCCTTCACCACCTTCAGACCATCCAGAATTCCGCAGCAAGACTCATCCTGAACCTCCTATACACACATCACACCACACCTCCAAAAACTCCACAGGCTGCCAGTACGTAAATACTGCCAATTCAATCTCCTCACTCATGAATTCAAGGCACCACACAGCATACCTCAACTGTTGTCAGCACTTCCACCTACCCACCAGACTGCTATGCTCAGCCTTACTCTCCCTCGAATTCACCCATTGTATCCGCAAAAGCAGAACGGGTAGTATCTCCTACATTGCTCTCAAGACATGGAACGACATCCCTCCACACATCAGGGTCCGCTCATTGTTTCTTGAATACCTCAAGAGGCTGAAGACCTGGCTCTCCAACTAACCCCCAGCAGACAACCTACACACCTGCTCCAGCACCAGGATATCCTTTGGGTAGTAAGTAGCGATCTACAAATCCATATTACATAACAAAGTTCTATGGGGCTTTTGCTTTGCTTTGTGCTTTCTTTTTTGCGCAACATTGCTCTTTCTCAATCACTTTTAATTTACCATTTTTACAAGGCTGTCAGCAGTGTTTGAACGGTAAATGAAAAGATGAAAAATGGGCACCAGTACATCACAACACATACGGTGCAATGCATTCCAAGTTGACTGCCTATGCTTGTGCAGACATGCACATGCATCCTGACACAGTAGCGGCCATTTTGACATTAGGTATTGAAAACAAACATTGACAAACACAATATCTTGGCCATTTATAGATAAGACGTATTGAATTTACCACTGCTGGTTTACATTGTGTCAGCACAAGCAACTGCAAGCATCACTGTTATTGAAGTGTTTTTAGATAGATTATTGTCTTACATGTGGGTTAATTTGATGCATGTCTATAACACAAACTAAATATTTATTTTGTGAGTGCATGTTGGTGTTTGTGTCCTTCAATATGTGTGTGTGTGTATGTATCTATGTGTGCTTTTCGTGGGATCCGAGGTATCGGATCAGCTCTAGTCCCCGCAACCAAAGAACATTTCGGTGCCGCTGCATACGCAGTCCGTGACTGCACGGAGGGATCGGCATCACGGCATCACAGCTGAGTCTCCACACCGCTATGGACTTTGAGAATTGCGGTGAGACGTCAAGGGGGCCGGGCAGAACTTTGGAGCAGCAAGGACACTGTTTAATTTTAACTGCACCTACACAAGCTTGATCTCGATCGCCAGCACTCTATTTTGGGGTTTCATTGAGCCGAACTGAAAACGCTTACCTGGCAGCCAAGATGGTGCATGCTAGGAGACAGCGTCCAGACGTTCAGGAAATTTGGCTTAGCGGGGTTTCCACCAATGGCAGCAAGATGGATCACAGATAAGCTACAGGTGGCAGCAGTCGGTGTTTGGCATTTGATAAAGGGACTCTTCCCGAAACGCGTCATGCCTCCAGTGCCGCATTAATGTGCTTCCTTCATGACCCCCTGCTTGTGTCCCTCCGGTTCTTTCTTGGGTGAAGTGAATCTTGCCTGGAGATATATATATATATATCTATGAGGAAACGAGAACCGGCACTGATGAAAGCTAAGACACTTGCTAGAAACGCGTCTGCCTGACGTTTTCCTGGACTTTGCTGTGATTTTACGCGCAATAAATCCTGGTGGGAGCCAGCATATGTCGGGCTCATTCTTTCTTTTGAGGGTGAGCGTGGTGTTCATATATATATATATATATATATATATACATATATATATATATATATATATATATATCCGTGCAGACATTGTAAAGCTTTACTCTTAATGAATGTATTTCCAAAGCAGGGCTTCACCATGATCTAAGATCGCTGTTCCGTGAAGACCTGCGGCTACCAGGATACTACTTGCCTGCTGTTATAAGCCCCTCAAAAGCAGAGCAGAAGAATGTTAGTTGAAACATGCTCTCTCAAATACTAAGGGACTGAGGTGAGGCTTTTATTCCGATTTTCCCCCGATAACTGTGTGTACAACATCAGAGCCCTACCCCGCCTGCAGAACAATGTGCTGTGTTGAAGTCTTCCACACAAGATGAAAAGACAACAGTGGCCTGGAACGGACACAGAGTCTGTGTGAGTAGAAACAACTGGAGGATCTTCTACGGTGATGTGTGGGACAATGTTTATTTTCCTAGGCACCGGGAGCTTTGGGGTGGCATAGGGAGTGGGACAGAGAAGGGCAGATGAGATGAGTCTGCAATAATGCTCCCCGGTACATGGGACGCCGCACAACGTATACAGTGCATTGCAGTGGACCTGGGCTCAGTGGTGAGATGGTTTTTATGGGCATAGAGGATGGTATGTTGTAGGAAAGTCCATGTTTTGGACATGGTTAGCCCCCACTTTTTGCCTGTGCCAGCTCTCATTCCCTAAACTGTACCTTTTATTCCACAATCGGCAACCTTAAGCTCACATAGTCCCTCCTAAAGGGCACCAAGGGCCTTGTGGTTAGACAGAGTATCTAAGGGCTGCAGCACACATCTGTGCACCCTAAGGGACCCCTCACCAGGTACATGCACACTGCCACTGCAGCCTGCTTGTCTTGGTGCAGACAAAACTGAAGCGTTGACATGGCACACACCCCTGTGAGCCATGCCCATAGACTCTGCATGATATATAGGTAAAACACCCCTCTTGGCAGGCAATAGCCCTAAAGCAGGGTGTGCTATATCTCCTATGAGGGTTTATCTGCATAAGCAGAAATGCCCTTGCAATATCCTTGTTGATTCCTGGATATTGTAAGTGACCAGGGAAGTCATAGTAGTAACAATAGCTGGACACTCGTCATTATGAGTTCCGCAGCTCCATGATGGCTTCATTGAAATATGGGATGTTTGGTACCAAACATATCAGCATAATAAACAGGCACGGATTCTAGTGTCAGAATGATTAAAAAGTGCACACAGAGGACCTCTTAGAGGGGTCCCCTGAAACCTACCAATCCTTAGGGTGGTCAGCGACTGGCCTTCGCCAGTCTGCTACCATCAGACAGTGTTCTGACCTCCTGGGGAGAGTGCCTGCACACTCTGAGGCAGAGAACAATGCCTTTCCTGGGTATAGGTGTTCACTCCTTCCCCGGATCAGGAAGAGCCTTCCGTGGCGGGGGCTTCACCGGCCTTGCTGCCTTTGCAATGCAACCCCAGCCTCTCCTGTTAGAGGGAGCAGCTCCCCTTCCTGTCCGCCCCTGCTTTTTTGGCATAAGGAACAGTTGGGAAATGTAGAAAGAATAGGAGGTGTACCTCCCTCTGCTAACTGTACCCCTCAGGTACTGGAGGCAAGGTGAAGTACACTTTTCAGTGCCCACCATCTTCAAGATCATGGTACTCCTCTAATCAGGGTCATGCCCACCCCTCCACATGGAGTGGACATTTGGAGGGTGTAGCACCTGTAAGGTAAGTAACCCATTGGCTACAACCAGGCGCTCCCTATTAAACAACTCTAAATGTAGTATTCAGTTAGCCCCCTGAGCCTGAACTTTAGTTCCTGATGACCAAAGAAGAGCTGGACACTACAGAGCTGCACCAGCAGAGAAGACTGAAGAGGCAAACTGACTTCACCCTAGCCATACTGGCCTGTCTGCAGTCCTGATGATCGTGCACCAAAAGACGACTTGTCCTGCAGCCCAGTGACCTCCAGAACCCTGGGAGGACTGACTGCCTTCAACAAAGATCAAGACTCCAGAGAACAGCGGATCCGTTCACCAAGCAACCGTCTTCAAAGTAAAGACTCTGTGATCTGAAGAACCGTGAAACCAGTCCCCGGTTCCTCCTCTGCACCAGATTCCTCCAACCGGAGTCCAAGTGGCCCACCAGTTCAGCAAGGTTCCCCAGCACTCCAGAGCCCAAATCCACAGTAAGCTGTGCTCTCCTGGACTCCTCAAAATGGCCTGCAACCTCTGCACAGAGACCCCATAACCACGACCTGCTCCGGTAAGCCGTTTCCGACACCAAAAGGCACCCCTGCACCTATCCGCCCTGGGCCTTTGTGAAGAGGACAAAAGTTTTCCCTACTTCCCGAGCATCACAACATACCTGCCCAGCTGTTAGCTTTCTTCAACTGGCCTGAGCGTGCAGCCCTTGTTTGATTTGGTCATTATCCATTGCCCTGCATTGAGCACTCTATGCTGTGTTGCCACCCCGCACCTGGCCCCCTTGTGTCATTGGTGGAGTAGTGTTTGTGCTGCTTGGGGCTCCATCTACTGCTTGCTTCAACCCCTGGAGGCTGTCTCCCCAAGCTGCTGTTAATTACCTGCAAGCAGCCTCCGTCCATTGCCCCCAATCCCATTAATTTCCATTGGGCACCGGACCTCAAACTTGCACCTGGCCGCCCCTCTGTTGTTCGTGTTGCACTGTTGGTGCTGAACTGAACCTTATCCAATACTAACTTTACCTTCCAAAGACTGGTCTTGTAAGTTGATGTTATCCCTATGTATGCTGAATGTTTCCTTATTCCTATTGGTTAACATTGCAAAGTCGGAAATTTGCGCTGTGTACATTTTTGAAACTGAAATATTTTTTTTATTGAAATCCTTATTTACCTATAATGGATTTCTGTGGTTCAGCTAAATAAATATAACCAAGTATTGTTTTTATAAATTGGTCTCAGGTGTTTTCATTGTGTGTGTCTCATTTATTGCCACCGTGTGTACTACACATTTCTTGACACTGCCTTCTAACAAGCTTAACTTCTCACCCACACTACCACAAAAGAGAGCAGTAGTAGTTAGCCTCTGTAAAGAATAATGGGGAATCGACTGGACTTGCTGCACACTATATCTTATTTTGGTATAGGATACAGACTGTCAGCTGCCTACACGTGTGTTCTATTAAAATTACGCCATACTTTGGATACTGTTGGGATCCATGGCCGGCTGAAAAAAGGTGCTTACTTTCACAGTTAACCTTTCATTAATATATAATATTGGGCTCAACCTCATGGCTCAGCACACCGTATCCATATGTTAAAGAGGACTCGTCATTTTTGGTCCTTTGACTTCTTCCTAATACCTATCATGTCCCCGCATGGCTTGCTGAAGAGCTGATTCCGGCAGAGAATGACGTTTTATTCAGCTCACTGAAAGTATTCTACAGGGAAACCACATAAAGCGCTCTCTGTAACCAGGTTTACATATATTGGACTGTACTGGTGCTGTGCACACTGTGGGCACCTAATTAGCAACTTCAGGGTGTACTTGATATTGGAGATTTGCAGTCTGTGCTCTCATGTGCCTCATCTCTCCTGAGTAATCACTGCCCTGAGCAGTGTCATTGGCTTTCTTTTCTCATGCCTGTCCCAACAATGTCCAGACAGTTGTCTTTTGCTGCAGTGCTATCAGGAGGGGCATCATGCTAACCACGATTCTGACAGAGGTTACAGCTTTGAGCACCAGGGTCATTTAAATTTATACTACCATGATTAATTTAGTTGCAGGTGTTAATTCTCTGTTTGGTTTTCAAGGCCATGCACCTGTGATTGGATACCTTTGATGAACACCTGAATGTAGACAGATTATTCAGCCTCCAAATAGACTGGAATGACAATATTGAAAGATTACACAGGAAAGTGACAGATTTGGAGGACCACTCACGGTGAGATAATATGAGACATTATGGCATACCAGAGGAGATGGAAGGGAAAGACATGGTTGCTTTTCTGGTATCCTTTTTTTATTTTTTTCCGAAGTTACTTCAAATCCCATTTCCAGGCAAGCTGTAATTCGAGAGAGTGCCCAAATTTAGGGCCCAGACCGATCTGGGGCTTAGTGGACTAATGTGTCCACTGTAGGGGCCTGTGCTTGACCTCATTGCCACAGGTTCAAATACCATCAGGTCCACTCGGCCTCTCATCCTTTTGAGTTCAATAAAAGGAGTACCATTGAGGTGAGTAACAAGGTACATCGGTTATTCAGCGCCAAGATGCCCTTCAGGGTGAACATGCACTTTACAAATACAGTTATGTCATGTTATGTTTGGCCATACCAATAACCAAACCCATAGCCATCACTGCATGCCTATTATGGCACCAGCGCTCTAAATGTATTCTTCAGGAAATGGAATGGAATGGATGTCAATTCAAACAAGATGGCTTAGTGTTACACATCACAGCCAACTTCTCACATGATACAGTGATCAAAGAAAATGCATTTCTTGCGTTCAGACTGCAGAAGGATGGAGTTGAGTTTGGCTTACTAGACCCAGTGACAATGATGATCTAGTTACTTACCTTTGGTAAGGCCTTATCGGGTAGATACTCTATCTAGTTACAGATTCTTTACCGTAGAATATTCCTACGGCGTCAGATTAGATCTGGACAATCTTGAGCAGTAGCTCTGCGTGCCGCTGGTGGAGTCGATTGGCTCCACCTTGGCGTCGTCTGCCCTGGAAGTGGCGGACCCTGTGCCTGTATAGGTGCCATCCCAGTGCACTGCCATCAGTTTCTTTTCATGTCATTTCCACGCCAGAAGCATTGAGCCATTTTAGAAAGCTGATGTAGCAGTATGCAGATACCAGGGACCTGGAGGGGCATTTTTGATTTGACTATCAAAGCAGTAGTGTTTCATAAGCATGCCCAGAGACACTAACATAGCAACCTGACAGATTTCCAGTATGGGGACTGTACGAGCTAACACAGTGGTCACAGCCTTGGCTCTCATGGAATGAATCCAGACGCCCACAGGGCATTGCCACTTGGCCAATGCGTAGCATATCTTAATGAAGACCATGATACAACTAGAGATAGTCTTTTTCTGCACGGTTTTCCCATTGTTATTTCTGGTGTACCTAGCGATCAGTTGATTGTTAACCTGGTGCAATATTATACATTGTGTTCTGGGGGCGCAACGGTTGAGTGTACCCGCTTTGTGTGTCCCCAGGGAACAATTGCATTACAGAGGGGGTAACAGATACCTGCACGTCCCCTTCTGTAATACAGATAGCGTTGGGGGTACATGTTGCATCAGCGCTATCATAAGAGGACATTCCCTCAATTGCATGGGACATGGCCCCATGCAATTGAGGGAATCAGTTTTACTTTGAGCCTGCACATTATTATGGAAGGGGACGCAGAGGCAAATCTGCCTTCAGAAGGTGCCCTGAAAGTGTGCCAGGAAAAGGTGGTGCACTTTCAGCGCACCTCTCATAGTCCGTCCTCTGGAGGGGATACAGAGGATCCTGTGGACCTCCTGAAGGAAGGTGCAGCCGTTCACTGCGCTCGTTTGAAAGGGGATCTCTCTCCCCACTTAAAAGTGCAGGCACGTTGCAGCCTGAACTGTGAAACACATAGCAGCTTTAAAATCACTGTACATATTTCACTTGAATGTGCTGCTTCGGGGGCAGCACAATTTTGCGGTGAAGAAAGACAGCAATGTGATGGTTCTGCCATTGTAGAACAATGTCACCACTTTTGGTAGGGAAGAGGCATAGGTGTAGGGAACCAGTTTCTCTGGAACAATGTTAGTGTATGGAGGGTGCACACAGAGTGCCTGAAGCTCGCTACCACTCCTGCCAATGCAATTTCCACTAAGAAGACTGTCTGATGATCAAGCAATGTAGAGAGCAACTAAGTGTGGGCTCAAAGGGCATAAACATAAAAAATGTTAAAACCAAATTAAGGTCTCATTGGGGCATAATACAGGACTGTGGAGGAAACCTGTCCTGAAGAACTTCCAGGAAACAAATCACCACTGGTGATTTGAACAGGGAGGGCTGATCATGCGACCTCCAAGCCAATATGGCTGAAAGATTTACTTTAACTGTGCCCAAAAGAAGGCCTTATAGAGCAAGTGATAATCAAACAGCAACATCTCGGGTAATTGTGAATAGAGAGGATCAGCATGTTTGGTAGTGCACCAAACCACAAACTTGCCCCAACGTAAAGCAAAGATGGCCGTTGACTGGTGAGAAGCTCAAGAAGGGAGCTCGAGGCTGGGATCACAATACTGTGCAATTCCTTTGTTAGCCCAACTTCAATGGACAGCCTTAAAAAATTGGAAAATCAGAATATCAACAGTTACGGTGAACACTGAGGACCTTGGAAAAGCGTAGGAATAAGTACATTATCATAAGGCTGAAGGAGATGATCTGAGTCTAGATCAGAAATGGCTGAATGACCGCCGATAAGAGCGGAGCATCCGTCGGGACCGCATCATCCAGATTGGATCCCATCTCCGAGGAAGCAACAGAACACGGAGAGGCAAATTCTCGGAGTTCTAGGTGGGCAGCCGAGGTCATTTGTTTGGCTAGGAGGGTTCTGATTCTGACCAGACCCCCTTATCGAGGCTGCAGCGGGATAGGAGAGGCCGGTGGTCAGAGTTACAGACTGGCAAACGAGGACGACTACCAGTTTGGAGGGGTCCTGGTCGTTTCGCAGCCAATTCAGAGGTGCTGCAGCTATTTACCGAGCTAGTTTCCATGATATGAGAGGCAATCCTGACCGCATAGGAGGTAGGTCAGCAGTCCTCCATACCTGCTGGTCTCCATGCTAGGTGGTGAAGGAAGACCCCCTTCCAGAGGAGGCACGACCGTTGACCCCACACTCCCCAAGGGGGATAGAGTGCTCCTGATCGTAGAGTGGGGGCCCTGAGATGGCCTCCGCTTTCACGAGGAGAATCTTGCCGTCCTGGGTTTCGACTGCATGAGGAGAGAGTGACAGGATCTCACCTGGAAGTTGGCCCACTCACAAGTATGCTTTTTACTTTGGCATACTGTTGATGCGCCCTCTACTCGAGGGTCCTTATTGCTAATCGAAACCACCTTCATAGTGGCTTATCTTTAATTTTATTGCCCTGGCCATCCTCCTCTCTCCTTTGCCACTCATGGACAAAATGGCAGATGCCCAAGTGCAATAGCAATGGAGAGGAGACCAATATGTTTCCTTGAACATGAAAATAAACAAAGGACTGCATCATTGAGCTGAGCATTATTCTGCTGATTGGCGGCCGTCTTGGAATGGCTATAACTATGTATTGATTTCACCGAACTGTACGATGGACTAATCTAAAGGCAAGTGTACATAAATTACTTGTAGTGTATATTTTATATACTATTTATGTATTATATATGGAATATATTGTATGTTTTGTGTATAATATATATATATATATATATATATATATATATATATATATATATATCTGTGCATATATTACTCTCTAGGTAATTATGTAGTTAGTTTTACCTCGGAATGTATCTATGTTACTTATCGTGGGGATCCATGTAACTAGTGGGAAGCAAAGGCTTCCATCGTAGTCCTTGTTTGGGCTCCCAGTATCGCAAGACTTGACTAGAGATTGAGTGCTGGGTGAATACCTATCGAATCACAGCGTCTCAAGTATTTTGTCACCTCAGTAATGCTACCTATTGAGTGTTTATAACACGTTTACACAAATATTTCTGAAAACACCTTGAAGCCAGCAGTAAGGAATTTCTACACCATAATATACCCCTCTAACATATCCAGAAACAGACAGAAACTTCAAAGATAAAGTACTTAAAAAAACCAGGAAAAACTGATCTCGGATCCCTCCTTTAACATAAAAGAAGGCATTATTGTAAATGATCTGATTTTCTTCACCAGAAAAATTGTAAAATGGTGCACTGACATGACTAATATGTTCAACACACAATCAATACGAAATATTCTGTATGGCACCAAACTCTCGTTCGTACCTTCACAAAGATTAAAAGCTGAATAAAATATGACTACTTGCAAGAATGGTATTGTACCTATACAAGCATCCAATAGGAATTTGAAGACCTTTATATTTACAATTATTAGGCACAGAGAAATTAAGCGATTAGAGTTTGCCCAGAGTCACAGGTGTTTGAGTCGAGTGCCAAATTTAGGATTAAAACCCAGGGCCCTAGGGTCCAAAGTTGGTTCCTTATCCATAAAACCACATACATACCTCCTACAAGTGGTGTCAGAGCCTTGGGGAAGAGCCAATAAAGTCCAGAGAAACTGGGATGGAAAAGCCACACACATCCTAGGGGTCAAGAAGTAGCAACAGTCCTCAAGGAAATAGGAACACTGGTGTGATGGTTTTAAATGAAAGAACACCCACTGCAATACCCACTGCCCACTTCTTTCACGCTAAGCATAGCAGGAAAGGGGGTCCTTATTTACAAGGCAGCGTTAAGCCACGTTAAGTGTCTTAACGCTGCCTTGTAAATAAGGCAAGGCCATTATCGTCACCACACCGTCACTGAAAGTGATGTTGTGATAGCGACAGGGGCTTGTAAATATTGCCCCTTTGTTTTAAAAAGGATTGAAATACCTCAGCTAGGTGAAAACTCTCGAGTTGTCTACTTTCCAACTTATGCTGTGAAAATCTGTGTGCCGTCTTAAATTCAAGCTTTGAATCCCAGTGGAGCCACTCAGCCTTTCATTCTTGTGGGGTCGATCAAATGAGTACCATTGAATTGGGTAAAAGTTCTCCACTGTTATCAGTGCCTAGAGAGGAGCCAAAATGTAGAGTGTGGTGCATAAATATAGTAATTATTTATGTCAATTGTTTATGCCATTTACACAAAGCCTAAATTAGGTTGGTGTAAATTAGCTGGCAATGACAATCCTTCCGAATTAACCAAAAGTCGAAGCTCATGCACGTATGTTTACTTATTCATTATGAAAGTTAAACGTTTTTGCCAATATGTTGGATTTAGATTCTTTATTAACATTTGACGCATTTCAAAATCTCAATTACCTTTAATCAAGTAACTTGACTTAATGTAATGATTTTTTTTCTTGCAGGACACATCAGTGAAATGTCAACGTAAGTTACAGAAATATATTTCTCAATTATTGTTACATTTCATTGGACCGTTCTGTTAGGTCATGTTTCCAAAAGTCCGGTCTTGCCCAAGAGAACCTGACTATTTCCCAACAGCGCGTTTCAAAGCTTTCCTTACTGGTATCAGAGAATGTTTTAGGAGTTCAAACATTGCAAAGTGAGTCATTTTCATCCTTGAATTGAGGAACCTAATGCAAGAAGACAATTTTCAATAGAATTATATTTTCCATTGTGAAAATGTTGCAATGTTGACAGAGGAGACAGTTGGTAAGGGAGACAGTGGCAGTGTTGACCGAGCCACTTGACGCCTGACAGAGCTCCGAGCAGTATTTTAAATAGAGAACATTTTAAAATCGGAATTGGCAAAAAACTGTATTTGCTCTTTTTAAATTGGTATTTACCTGCTGCACACGACCGAATTCGTAACAATTTGTTTAGAACACATAGCTTGCTGCACTCTTTGCATTATTGTTGGGGGAACACTGGGTCGCGCTTCAACAGGACTACACCACTTCCGCTTTCTGCATTAGCGGAGTGGTTAGCGCTCTAGACTATTGTTAGGAGGGGCTACTTAGGCAGCGAGGAGCCGGCCGCCGACGGTGGTAAGGGAGACAGTGGCAGTGTTGACCGAGCCACTTGACGCCTGACAGAGCTCCGAGCAGTATTTTAAATAGAGAACATTTTAAAATCAGAATTGGCAAAAAACTGTATTTGCTCTTTTTAAATTGGTATTTACCTGCTGCACACGACCGAATTCGTAACAATTTGTTTAGAACACATAGCTTGCTGCACTCTTTGCATTATTGTTGGGGGAACACTGGGTCGCGCGTCAACGGGACTACACCACTTCCGCTTTCTGCATTAGCGGAGTGGTTAGCGCTCTAGACTATTGTTAGGAGGGGCTACTTAGCCCTCTCGTCACCCTGAGCGCGCAGCGATCGCGCGCAGGGAAGCGCCAGAGAACGCGCCTGAGACAAGCCAGAGAGAGGCCCGTCTGTGCCCGTCCGGGCCTGGCCGGGGCCAGGGGCAGGAGACCATGGCGGTCCCAACTACCATCACGAGTATCCCTGATACAGGCCATCTAACATACTCATCACAGGTACTATGGGATCTACGTCCCAGTATAGGTTCCACATGTGGTGTTATTTTCCATTCTAATCTTGAAGGTCCTTTTACATGCTCTTACTGTGATACACATTTCGGCCTCAAGGCAGTGGATAACATTCCTTTGCGAGTTCCTATCAAACCGCTATGCTCCACACATAAAATTGGCCCCGTAAAAACTATCAAGGATCCCACCCCCATTGGAAGCAAACATCTATTATGTAATGTGCGCTCATTACCAAAGCACGTATCACAGGTGTGGGACCTGATATCTACAGAGAAGCCTGATCTCTGCTTTTTAACAGAGACCTGGCTCAAGCCTCATTCAATCTCAGCTATCACTCTGGGCATTCCGATAGGCTATAAGGTCTCTAGACTGGATCGTCCACAAAAAATAGGTGGTGGAATAGCCATTGTCTATAGGGAGGAACTAATTGTCACAATATTGGAGGAAATCAGCACCCCTCTGATGGAACTAATGATTTTTAAACTCTGTTCCGCCTCTGGGGAGAATAGAAGGGGTGCGGTTTTATATCGACCCCCAGGCTCAAGCGTGGATTTCTCAATCTCACTTATGGAGGTTCTTGCGCCGTTTATCCTAAATGACCAGAACTTCCTATTAGTGGGAGACTTCAACTTCCACAGTGAATTAGAGACATGCTTGGAGGCCAGAACACTTCTTATGGATATGGAACACATAGGTCTAAAAAAGATGAATCAGGGACCCACACATGAGGCAGGTCACACGTTGGATCTGGTGTTCTCCAACTCACCTTTATATATGTGTTCACCCTCCACTCAAGTAGAATGGACAGATCATTTCATTTTAACATTCTACACTAAGCCCATGGGTAAATCTAATGTAACGACCACCTTAGCCACCAAGAGAAGACCTTGGCACAAACTAACACAGGACACTTTTCGAGAAGCTTATCAAGCCCCTATGATTAATGAGCATGAGGGAATGATGTCAACTGAGCTCAATCGGTTTGTAAATGCTGTCAATGAAACAATTGATGGCATTATTCCGCTGAAAGTGTATAAACCCCGCCAAGCAGCCAGACAAGAAGTCTGGTACTCTGAAGACCTGAGACATATGAAACAAAAGTCCAGAAAGCTGGAAAAAGTGTGGAGACAATCCCGGAGTCAGGAGGACAAACAATGTTATCTAACATCCCTTAGATCTTATCATAAAGCCATAAGGATGGCCCGGAAAAGTCACATTGCTATGCAACTTGCAGAGGCTGGGAAGGACTCTAAAGTTCTTTTTCAAATCCTGCAAACTTTCACCAAGCCTGTAGCATGCGAGACGGTGGAGGTTGCTTCACAAGAATTATGTGATGGGATCTCACACTTCTTCATGAACAAAATCGATTCAATTTATGCAAAGATACTGGCCGCAAAACCGATTAAAGTTGCCGATCCTAATACCCCCTCTCACAAAAGTCCGCAGCGGGACACACAGGCCAATCAATTAAAAAACTTTCCCCCTATTTCCTTAGAGGAAGTCATCGCCCTTACAAAAGTGATTAAGAGCGGCAGTCCGCAGGACTCTGTTCCCGCCCGTATCATGCCCATGTTAGCTGAAACTCTTGGTCCTGGTATCCAGAAACTAATTAATCTATCGTTAAGTACGGGAGAAGTTCCGAGAGATTGGAAACGGGCTCTGGTAAGACCGCTAAGGAAAAATACCACCATTCCTTGGACGGATCTTGCCAACCTACGCCCCATCTCTCTTCTCCCTTTTATGGGTAAAATGATAGAGAAATATGTTAACAGACATCTGTCCAGGTTCGTTGAGGATACACATGGCCTGGACCCCTCTCAATCGGGCTTCAGGCCAAGCCACAGCACCGAGACCACCTTGCTGTCAGTCGCAGACGACCTACATATGTACCAGGATGGGGGCTACTCCGTCATCCTGGTGCTATTGGATCTGTCTGCGGCGTTTGACACCGTGTCACATGACATCATGACCACCAGACTTATGAACATCGGTCTGGAAGGTGGAGCTCTGGCATGGTTAAGGAGTTTTCTGACTGACCGTACCCAGACAGTCATCCTGGGTCCCCACCGGTCAGAGGAGTTGGAGATCTCAAAGGGGGTGCCACAGGGTTCTTGCTTAAGCCCGACCCTTTTTAATATCTATGTGGCCCCCCTGGCAAACATCATGAGATCTCATGGGTTCATCCCTATGTCATACGCGGATGACACCCAACTCCTCTTTCCGTTCAAACATCTCACTAAGACGGTCAGGAACTCTTTCTCCTCGGGGATGAAGGCAGTGGCCCACTGGATGGCATCTAACTTCTTGCAATGCAACGTTGCAAAAACGGAAGTGATGCTGTTCGGTGAGGCAAAGCTCCTATGGTCCCCAGACTGGTGGCCGCAAGATCTAGGCCCAGTCCCAGAGCCAAAGCAGGTGGTAAAAAATCTTGGCGTGCGCCTGGATCAGGAGCTCTCCCTGAAACAAAACAGCAATCAAGTGGTGAGCTCATGCTTCCATGTGATCGCCATGCTGAGGAAAGTTTTCCCTATACTCCCTGACTCAACTAGGAGAACATTAGTGCAGGCCCTAATACTGAGTCGTCTGGACTACTGCAACGGGATGCTCCTATCAGCAAATGAGGGAGTTATTGCGAGATTGCAAGTAGTCCAGAACACAGCGGCCCGTCTTGTACTAAATCAGCCACCCCGTACACCATCGAAGCCTCTTTTGAACACCTTACATTGGCTACCCATTAAACAAAGGGTGAAGTACAAGATTGGATGTACTATACATAAGAGCCTCCAGAACAGAGGGCCTGAGTATCTAAACAGCAGATTCTCCCTCTATAAACCTGTACGGTCCCTGAGATCTAGTGACCAAGCCTTACTACAGGTCCCAAGAGCTAGAAAGACCAGGCAAGGTGGAAGGGCACTATCCATAGCCGGACCAAGGTTGTGGAACAGCCTCCCTCTCTCTTTGAGACTATGCCAGGACTATCTCCCGTTCAGAAAACTGTTGAAAACCTTCCTATTTTCCAATTAGTGATATCTGTGTACTTACTGCCACAAGCTGTAAAGGTGTTCAAGGCGCGGAGATACTCCTTCGGGAGGTGATCCTAGCGCGGTATAAACCCGTAAATAAATAAATAAATAAATAAATGTTTTAAGGAAGCAGAGGATAGAATTTTCCCGCGTTCAACAACGTCTACCGCAAGTCATTCAGTGGGAACAAAGGCAAATATGATGTCATGTTTCATGCATATGAACCAACAATAGCATGAATCACTAGGCAATCAGCCTCTTTTAAATGCGGCTCCAAGCAAGATAAGTCAACTTCTTACTTAGCTCCTGAAAAGTCTTGTATATATTATTATTTAAAGTTTATAACTAGTATTTTATTAATATTATTTTATATTTGTAAAGAATGTCTATTGACTAACCCTCCTTTATCCCTACAGGAGTTAGTATATATATATATATATATACACTATTATAAGGTAAGGTAGATTAAAACCTTTCACTCCTTATGTTCGGTTTCCCAACCTCCAATTTACAGAGGTTAGCTTCCACTTCCTTCCCTTCATGGCTGTCTTTATTTAGATTTGAAAGAAAGTAAGCTTTTTAAATCGTGCGTTTAATACTATAAAGCACGCACTGACCCACATTAATGATGATTTTGGGAGAGCGTCGCCCGGGTAGATACCTCTCCCCACTTTTTTTGAGGACATTTCTATTTATTCTGAAGCTTCGCTCCTGTCGATGCTTCACGATTTAACGAAACCTCGACTTCATCGTGGATTAGAGGAATGACCCTTGGAGACAACCGTGCAGCGTGCGCTGGCTGCCAAGGTTCCTTTCTCGTCCTGTCTTCGGGCAAAACAGCTGATTGAGACGCGTGCAACGGACTTCAAGCCTGCTCGAGCGTTCAATCGGTTGTTTTTCAGTGCGCTTCGCTTTTTGATGCTAAATTGATAAATTTTAATATTTAGAAAACCATCCTTGACCAATTCAAATCTTAGAGTAGCACCCCCCCACCTAATCCAACAGTTTTAGCTGATACTTCCAATTTTAGTTAATAGTTATATATATAAAAAAAGGGGTCAATATTTACATTTACAGAATTATTTATTACATTTATATTTATATATTTTTAACAAACATGTCTGACTCAGATTCAGGTTCAATTCATAGTAATACTGTTGAATCTGATTTTAATAATGATGCCATCAAAAAACTTATCCATAAGGAGATGATATCATGTATGTTTTCTACTCTCTCTCAAGTTATGTCATCTAAAAGATCCTTGATCCATGAAAACCATAATTTATCAGATCTGGACATAGCGGAGGTTAATGATCTCACTGAAGAAAGGGGTAAGAGGCATAAAAAAAGTAAAAATATTGATTATACCCCAGAGAGCACGCCAGGTCCTAGCACCTCAGGTTTTACAGGAGGTCCCCGCACCTCATTTGCCTTAAGGTGTCCCTTGCGGTACAAATTTGAAAGGTGTCCTTAGTGGCACAAATTTAATGGGTGTCCCTCGCGGCACAATTAATCAAACTGCTCTAGACAATGATCCTATTGATATTGATGATGGCTCAGAATTTCCTGACTAATATATTCTTGATCTCGATGATGAGGATCAAGATATTGATTCCTTTCTCTTAAATGATATTAATGGTCCTTCATCTTCTAAGGATAGTATTTTGGACCCTTTGGGGGAGGAGACGTTCTCCCCTTTTAACATTAAACACCCTAGAAGCTCTGAGTGGACCCCACACGAGCACGTATCTAAATTCATAACTAAATGGATTAGAAATCCTTTAGAAAGAGAGACTCGCAATCTCTTAAGAGCAGAGTGTACCAGACCTTCAATCGAAGGTAAAGTTTGTCAGACTCCGAACCTTGACCCAGAATTAATTACTTACCTATTTAAATTAGGGAGAGACCCGCATAAAGGCCTGGAAAGATCGCTTAAGATCTGTCTAGATAAAGTTCTCGACATTCTAGGCCCCCTAACAAAAATAATCGACGCAGCAGAGGAGAGTTACCTTAATGGCTGCCCTCTTGATACACACTCCATTCGGGGGTGGAGCCAAAGGGCACTAGTCCTCTTAGGCAACGCGAATGCGGGACTTAATTGTGAAAGAAGAAGAGTGGTCCTCACTAAAATTAGCCCTAAACTAATCGATATGGCTGAAAAGGAAACCTCCATTAATCCAAAAGGTTTACTTTTTGGAGAAGATTTAATAAAAAGTTTGGGCAAATATGTATCGACCTTTACCGCTTTAGATAAAGCACACCAGAACATGAATTTTTTTTTAACTACAACAGCAACCTTTTTGGAAGGGCCGGTAGAAGGGGGCAATCTTCCGGCCTGTTCAACCGACACCCCTTTCCAAGAAACAGAGGCAATTTTGGTAGAGGATACCAACCACCCAACCAACCACAGTTCTATCCACCCAGAAGAAGAGGTTTCCGCTCGAAAGGATTCCGAGCGAGAGGAGCACCTGCCGAATCCACCCCTCAAAGTGAGTACAGCTTCCCCTTCCCTTTCTTCGAATCCAAAAGTGGGTGGGAGACTGAAATTCTTTTACCACAGTTGGAAAATTATCACACAAGACCCCTGGGTTCTAAACACTGTTCTCGGTTTTTCAAGTTTGTGAACAATTTTGCGTCAAAGGTGTTTAATATTCGGAATTTGCTTAAGAAGAATACGAAATTTGTTTGGACAAATGAATGCCAAGATGAAGTTGATAGAGTAAAAGTTGATTTGCAAAAGGTCAATGCACTAGCAAGGTTTGATCCTAATGTTGAATGTTTGTTGACAACTGACGCGAGCGATAAAGGAATTGGTGCGGTGTTATCTCAGAAAGATGTGATGGGGAAAGAGAGGATTATCCTTTTTGCATCAAGAGCACTTTCCCCAGCTGAAGTCAGGTACCCCATTATTGAGAGGGAGGCGTTAGCATGCGCGTGGGTGCTGGAACATTTTAGAGATTTTGGGGCATATTATCAAGCCTGTGCGCTAAAATTATCGCCGCTTTATCGGCCGAAAACGGCCGATAAAGCGGCGATTATGGGCTTGATAATATGCTCAGTGGAATTCCAATCGAAGCCCATGTTAGATGTCTTCACATCTAACATGTGCTTCGATTGGAATTCCATAGAGCATATTATCAAGCCCATTATCGCCGCTTTATCGTCCGTTTTCGGCCGATAAAGCGGCGATAATTTTAGCGCACATGCTTGATAATATGCCCCTTTGTGTGGGAGAAACCAGTTACAATTAGGACAGATCATCGTCCATTAGTGAAAATTTTGTCATCAGATGGTATTGCTGGAGCTTCGGCGAGAATGGCAAGATTGTCAATGTGCATGAAAGAGTTTATTTATAAAATGATTTACTTGCCAGGTAGAGACAATTTAATTGCAGATTGCCTGTCTAGATTGCCATCTCCACTTGAGGAATGTGTAGAAGACCCGTGAGGGACTGTTAGTATTGCTTTAGTTCATGATTCAGGGGCCCCTGCTATCAGCAACAAAGAGTGGTTGGAAGAACAGGATAAGGATGTTGAACTTATAAAGATAAAGGAGTATATATGTACGGGTTGGCCAAGACAATGTTTTATCGAAGGAAAATTAAGAGCATTTTGGGAGGTTGGAATGGAGTTGTCCTTAGAAAAAGATATACTTTTCAGAGGTGACAGAGTTGTTCCTCCGGTTTCTTTGAGGAAGAAGGTTTTAGAATTATGTCATGAAGGACATTTTGGTATTGGGAGAAACAAGATAATGGTGAAACATATGTTTTGGTGGCCAGGTGTGGACAAAGACACGGAAGTGTTTGTTAGGAATTGTGAAGTTTGTAGCTCAGCAGATAAGTCTCTCAAGACTTTGAAACCTTGCATGAGTGATGGGTTGATTCCGGAACTTCCGTGGGAAACGATTGCAGTGGATATCATTGGGCCCATTGGGGAAATGAAAGAGTTTGGGTTGGTGGCTATTGATTTATTTACAAAATGGCCAATTGTAAGATTTGTAGACAAAGCGGACACACAGAGTGTGTTAAAATTTTTGGACAAGATTTTTATTATGGAGGGTTTACTTGTTTGTATCCTTACTGACAATGGGGTGAAATTTTTGTCACACATGGCTGCTAGTTATTTTCAAAAGTGTGGTGTTAAACATAAAACAACTGCGTTATACAATCCAAGTGGTAATGGCACAGTTGAGAGATTCAATAGGGTGATCAAAGGACTAATTCAGGCAGCGGTTAATAAAAAGATGGATTGGAAGGTTCAAGTACAAAAGGCAGTGTGGTCTTACAGAACTACATCACAAACTAGCACAGGATTGACTCCTTTTGTTATGATGAGGGGAAGGTTACCGAGGAGAAAAATCAATCCTGGTTGGTTAATGGAGGGTAAAATTACACAGTGGTCTCCAACAGCAGTGAAGAATGATTTGGAGTTACTCCATTCTAAAAGTAAAGAGTTTTATGATAACCACCATGGCACAAAAAGTGTGGAAATTGAGGTAGGAGAATGGGTGCGGGTAAGGAAACCTTATAAAGTACCAAAGGGTGAAAGTCAATTTGAGCCAAAAAAACAGGTAATTGAGGTTTTGAGAAATGCTGTGAGACTGACGGTAAAGTATGGAATATGAAAAGTATTGCTATTTGTCGTAATCAGTGTGTTGGTGTGGAGGAAGAGATTATAAATAACCAAAATAAGTTTGATTGGATTGAAGACCATTTTGATGATAGTTGTTTACAAGCACAATTGGCAGATATAGATGGAAACACGAATGATATAGATGGGAACAGGAATGAAGCTGTAAGTGACTCCCCTTTGGTGGGTCAGTCCTCCTGTGAATGGGGGGGAAGGGTTGCTAGTGATTATAACAATGATGTTTCTAGCAAAGACAAAGGTGAATCCAATAGTGAATCCAATTTTGTTGAAAGGGGTTATGGTAAAAGAACAAGTGCCTTACCCTCTTGGCTCAGGGACTATGTTATGGAATGATTTATTTTTGATGTTTAGTTATATCTGCATTTATTGTTATTGTTCTGTTTTTATTTTGGTTTTTTTGTTATTACTTATTTATGGTGTTGTATTCCTTGTTTCTTTTATTGAAGAGAGGTGGATGTGTTATGTTTCCTTTTTACTGTGTATGCCTTTAAGGCTCGAGTTGTATTGTCAGAATGCTATGATGCCAGGTAGAATGTAATGGTTGCATCTTTGGAATGAAGGGGCAGTTGTAGAGCAGCGGAGTTGGATAGCGGCTGCTCCCTGTCGCTCACCTGTATTTTATTGTACTATCTTAAATAAAGCAAGAATCCAACATATGGCCTGAGAGCATCATTACAGTTTTGCATAATAAATTACAATTTCCTTTCCATGTCTCACATGTCCTAATTTTTTTTAAGTTCATGAGGACGAACTCTTTCTTTTTATAAGCAGTTGTCCTCTTTCTACTTTACTGTCCCTCGGAGCATCTTCTTCTCCGCTGCCCCTCTCTGTCTTAAGCCTTCCTCATGATTCCAGGGCCGCCATTTTGCCTTGGGCAGCCCTGTATTCATCAAAGAGCAGTCCCGCTGTTCTTGTCAGGGCTCCTCCGATGTGGCCTACAGTGCCCGTCCTCTGTCTCATTGTAGAGGTGACAGGAGGGGGGACAGACGACACGGCCCTGTAGTTTTAAGGGTGCTGGCCAATTGATGCATGAGCGCCTCGGGCCCTTTGTTTATGTTTGCATGCGCGACGTGTAAATTCCTCTCCACCAATAGTTTTACTAAGAGCTCTAATGGCAAGTAAATATAGTAACAATGTAAGCCTTATGAATACATCTGTTGTGCACCAGAGGATAGTCTTTAAGGCACTGTGCTGGCTGAGGGTTGGGCTGAAGAGTCCGACCTACTTTACGCCCTGCTGGAACCATCCCCTTGTCACCTGCTCGGGTACTGGCTGGCTGGTTCGTTGCTGACCAACAGGTAACCTCAGCTATAGGTTGTTACTTGGTGCTCTATATGTCTGGTTCTTCTTCTAGAGGTAAGTTGTCTCTGTCTGAGTTTTTAGGTGAACCCTTCGCTTCCCACTTTTTGAAGAGTGCTGCATTGTGTGTGATACTCTCACGCTTTCATTTGACTGTGATCATAGTGCCTTTTGTTTTAATGAACCAACACGGTTCTTTCTGAATGTTTCCCCTACCTATGGTTTTGTACTGGTGCCCAGTCGCCTGTTTGGAGGTTGTAGTCCTCGCCCGCCTCGTACAGCTGGTTGCTTCATTGTTTAGCTGCCTTCTCTTTTGGCTGCACAGTGGATCAGTTGGCTGTGGGTATGGTATCCGTGATGGGCCACCCACACATCAGTGTTTCGATATGTCCTGGGGAATTGGTGTATAGCAGTTTCCAAGTCTCCATTCTGGTCAAGGCAGATGGAAATCATTTTGTTCAGAGTCCTGGCCTTGTGGCCAACATTGCATTGTCTTTCAATGGTGGGCACCTAGCAATTTGAGGTACGGGTGCAAGTGTAAGACTGAACCTTGAAATGGGGCCCATTATCTGTTTTGATGGTCTTTTGTAGGCCTAATCCAATAAAAGCTTTTCTCCCATTTTGGGGGAATATGCTTGAAAGCTCCGGACCTGAATATCTCAATGACCACATATTTCATGTATATGTCGGTGATGACAAAAATGTACTGCCCTTTGTTAGGGAGGCAAAGCTCACATATGTCATTCCAGGGCCAGCTACTTTGATCCTCAGTGATAACTGTAGCTGGGTTGTTAGGAATACCAGAGTCTTGGCACCACTGATACTACGATGTCCATAAGTGTGTCCATCCCTGGGAGGTATATCTTCTAGTGAAGTTCTGTCTTAGTTTTCCCAGCCCCCTGATGACCTTGGTGTGCTAGGTGGGTTACATGTATGTGCAATGGTTGGGATACAACTACCCTGTCACCTCTTAGGAGAATGTTGTCCACTGAGCTGCTCAGTTCATGCTTCACCAACTATAACATTGAGGCCCACAGCACATCCCCGAAGAAAGTCTTTGACTGATTACATTCCATTGCCTGTCTTGCCTTCTGTAGGTATCCATCCTCACCCGTTACTCTTGCAATGTCCTCTCGGCGGAGTGTGTTTGGACAGGCTATCATTGCACTCCATTCTGTGGCCATAGTTTTCCAACTGGTGTCCATCTCACGAGGGTGTTGTGATAGGTAAACATCCAAGTTATTGCAGCGGGGCTTGTATTGGAGTGCAAACTGACACTTTTATAGTTGCAGGGGCAGTGCTCAGTGGGTGGTGGTGGAAGTGAGCTCCCTCAAACAGAGCGATTAGTGGTTGATGATTAGTCTTGACTTTGAAGGCTGCCCATAAAGGTCTAGATGGAAGGGGACTCAGCTCCTGTTTATGAATAGGGCTTCCCTTTCAATCCACAAGTTCCTTTTCTCGGTTCAGTGACGGAGAAGGCCCTTCTGAGCAAAAACCACCGACTTCCACCTCTGTCTTTATCATTTGTGCTGAGACAGCACCCAGAGGGCTTTTTTATGTGTTTGGAATGCCCAGTTCTCCTCTGCACCCCAGTAACACTATGCAGCCGAGTTGATGTGCACTCAGAGTAGTGTTGACAATGAAACGAGGTTTGGGATGTACTTCCTGCAATACGTTGCCATCCCCAGAAAGTTTAGAACTTTGTGGACAGAGTGTGAATGTATGACACTCTTGATATCTTCCACCTCAGAGGGGTCAATCTTAACTCCGTGCTCAGAGCAGATATCCTCATATAATTCCACTTTGGGTTTGAGAATAGCACATTTCGTCTTGTGGAACATTAGCCCCATACTCGTGAGACTTTCAAGGGCAGTCCTCAGCCTAGTGGGATGTTCTTAGATGGTAGGGACATGAACCAATATATCATTGCTGAAATTTACCGCAGCTTCACGGCCTATTGAGACTCTTTTTCTTTTTGTATTTTGAAAAATCTCCACAGCACAGAATAATCCACTATTCAAGTGACAATACCTTTGAAGAGAAATATGAGTAGAAGAAGTAGTGATGTGGCAGCATTTTTACTCAAGTGATAGTTGATGACATCCAGAATTGAGGTCTAGCTTGGTTAACCATCTTGCTCTGTTGAGATAGATATAAAGTCATCAACTGTGAGGGGTTAATGTTGCTCTCTTTGTAATGCCTTGCTATGTACCCATATGTCAATGCACAGGTGTATTGCTCTGGGTTGTTTTGGTTTAATAGTTACAACCATTGGTGAGACCAAGGGGCAGATTTACAAGCCGCATGCACCGCCGGTGCATCACGTTGTGTGACACACCGGTGGCGCAGCCTGCTGAGGGATATTTACAAGCACAGGTAAAGTCACCCTGCTTGACTTAACCTGTGCTTGTAAATATCGCCCCTGTTCACGCAACACTTTGCGTGTTAGGGGCAGGACATGGGTGTTTCTGTGGGTGTACCCACGCAACACCCATGTCCACTGATGCATTTCCAGAGTTACGAAAAATCGTAAACCTGGAAATGCTTCAGTTTGCTAAGCCACCCTAGGGGTGGCGTAGCAAAGCAAAACGAGTAGAAATGTTTTCATTTTTTCCTCGCTTTTTTGTCTTTCAATGCATGCTGCATTCTACAGCACGCATTGAAAGAGGAAAATGCCTGCAGTGATTCCTTTTGTGCAGGAAGGGGCCCCTTCCTTCACAAAAGCAATCTCCCCATGGCGTAGGCACCCTTGCACCATGGTGCAAGGGTGCCTGCGCAAGGCAGCTGTTTCTGTGACAGCGCAGGGGTGAGCACAGCAATGCGACATATCATTGTAGATATGTCGCATTCCTGTGCTCTGAAAGTGCCGCAGCGTGGGGCAGCCAAAGGGCTCGCAGTGCCACACTGCTGCACTTTCTTGTAGATCTGTCCCCAAGAGTTTGGGGCCTTCTATCCTCTACAGCTCTGCTGTTATGTTGCCTGGGGCCTCTCTCCCTACACATGAGCTGAAGGGATAGGATTTCTAACCCACTGGTGCAAGGGCTCAGTCAATGCACCAATATGAATTTGAAATCCAATTAGACTGCAACACATACCCAACCCTCTGGTTAATACTGCGCAGCAAGTGTTTCTGGTAATGATCAAGTTCAGATACACAGTAGATCACCAAACCCTCTTTCGTTATTGTATAACACACTCGAATAGCACTAAGAAACAGGAGAGCAGCTTTAAAAGTTTTAGTTTAGAATCCTAATCTAGTGCATCAATATGAAATGTCACCACAAATAATGCAAAAAGAAATGCAGCAATGCATGTCATGGTTATCAAAAACAGCAAGAACATTTCTAACATGCTTAGTGAGTTCCTAAAGTTTTAACACCCTAAATCTATTACTAGGCACTATGCTAAACTTTAACCAATGCAATAAATAGTTAGCCTGTGTTTAGAGTTTCTTAAGATGGATCACACAGTATATCTGTTTTTGCTAGAACTATAGTGTTGCACATGGCCCTTTCAGCAGGGTCACTCCAAATTTTTGCCTTCCTTTGCTGAACCCATTTTTGTTGGCTATTAGGACTCTTCACACTTTACTCCTGCTAACCAGAAGTAAAGTGCTTTAAATCTCCCTCGAAACTTGGTATAATTGGTATACACACGATGGATTAGTTAATGTAGTTATAAGTCCGTAGTGAATGGTGCTAGATGTCCCAAGGGCCTGTAAATTAAATGTTATTCATGAGCTGCAGCACTCATTGTGCCACCAACCAAACTAGCACTGTAAAACATGTCTCAGGCATGCCACTGTACCCAGTAGTATAGTTTTACATTGCGATTTCGACCTGGCAAAAAACACTTTGCAATGTCTAAACCATCTTTTTAGTATTTATACGTCATCCTTAAGGTAGGTCCAAAATGATAAGGCATGGTGCATAGTATTTAAAAGGTAGGAAATGTGTACTTATGTTTACATGTCCTGGCAGTGAGAAGCAAACTATTCCTGCAGTTCGCTCTGACTGGAGCTAGCATGACAAACTAGCATGGCATCTGGCTTGATAGTCTTAGCATGAAGTCCCTCCAAACCAGATACCTGGGATTGTATATCTGATCGCCCATATTATCTTTATATTTATAAAACAAAGCTGTAATTGCAGACATAAAGTATCAGCAAGACTACAAAATATGGCAATTAATGTGTCACCTTCACAGACATTATATTTTCCTATAACTAAAAATAATAATAACATGTGGCTACCACAGTGTGTGTCCATGATATTATGGCAGTCCATAACTGAAAACAATAAAATGTCAGTCTAAATAGTAAGCAGACTTGATGCCAACATTTTTACGCATCTAGGAATGTCACATTTTCTGAAAAGCGATAAAAGACTCTGAATGCAGGCATGTTATAACAAGAATTTGCAATGCAATAGGTATCGCAGATACTTGAGTTTAATTTATTGGTATTGTAAATGGCAATGCCCTTTATTTACCTTTTAAAACAAAAATAAAAGGCATTGTTATTTGCAATGGTAATACTAAAACTAACCCTGGGCGAAGTACTACGCTACGCTCGCGTAGTTTGCGAAGTGTGCGCTATTTCACACTACGTGAATTGCACATAGCACAGTGCAAACACGCGTGGCATAGCGTAGCGGTCATTTTTTGCTTGCGGTCCTCAACGCCAAGTTGGCAACTGCGAGCGAGCAAAATGACATCCCGGCGAAACTTTTTCCTAGTTTGCGAGCAAGCAAGGAAGAGGCGTGTTAATGCGCTGCCAGCCATACTCCTGCACATTTCCTGTCCTTGGAGTTCTGCTGACAATGCCATACGCGTGCGCAAAGCCTTCTTTGTACGCAGGCAGATATCATGCGTGGGTTGCGGGGGGCTGAGCAGCATTGGAGGACCAGCATCGGAGTAGTACATAAAACTGTAAGTTATTTTTAAACAACAATAATGAGTAAGTGTGTGGCCTGTAGCATGCAAAGGCTTTGAGCTTGTGTTAATTTGCAGCGGAGTTTTTGTTGGCGGTCGCAAATGCGATGTAGCGGAGTGTTTGATAAAAGCGGCGTTGGTTACAGCAACAGCCTGGATTGTGTTAGTGAGATTACAGTTCCTGAATTGGCAACATCACTTCTTTATCCATTGTGGCTAACTTCGGCAGTGCATTGCAAATTAGAGGCAATAATAAGAAGAAACGGTATGCGTGCTTTCTCTTTTTAACCCTTGTGGCATCGTACAGGTTGATAATGGCTGCGCTGAGACTGAGAGCAGGGAGAAGGGTGGCTGATGGCAGGCAGCGCATTGTTGCCAGAGGTGGATAGGAGTATGGAGGGGGCGAATGCTGAGACAGCATCCAGGGTTTGGGAGATTTTAGTTATGCCCTAGGGCAGGGGTCTCCAAACCGGTCCTGGAGGGCCGGATCCATGCCAGATTTTTTGGATATCCCCATTGAGATACATGTAGTAATTTTAAAAATCTGGCATGGATCCGGCCCTCCAGGACCGGTTTGGGGACCCCTGCCCTAGGGTGATGGCAAAGGGTCTAAGGTTTGAGTGGCGAGGGGTATGGGAGAGGTGCAAAGCTGGAAGAGCTCGCTGGCAAATTGGAGGATTGGAATTGCTGGGTTATCATTTTTTGGGAGGGGGCCCCATATGAGAGAGCACGATGTGTTATCACGGCATGAGCCGTACACACGTAAATGTATTTTAAAAAGTATCAGAGAACTCGTGCACATCTCCTGCCCTGCGAGTTGTGCGTCGCTGTACGTGTGTGAGCAAGCAAGGAGGAGGCTTGTTAATGCGCCGCCAGCCGTAAGCTCGCACATCTCCTGTTTTTGAGTCCTGCTAACAACACCTTACGCGTACACAACTGCTGTCTTTTGTAATAATGCGCAAGAAACGGCAAGGAGCCAGCAAGTGTGAATAAAAGAAATTTAGCATGCAAAACAATAAATAAAGATCACAGGGCATGTGTATAATTCAACAATAATACACAAGGGGCAACAGGCACACAAGAGGCGGCAGGAAGCCAGTGAATGAGAGAGCACGACGTGTTATCACTCTGTGAGCCGTACACACGTATATGAATTTAAAAAAGTAACAGAGAACTCGTGCACATCTCATGCCCTGCGAGTTGCGCGTCACTGTACGCATGTGAGCAAGCAAGGAGAAGGCGTGTTAATGCGCTGCAAGCCGTACGTGTGCACATCTCCTGTCATCCGAGTCCTGCTAACGACGCCATATGCGTACACAACTGCTGTCTTTCGTACACGTGCACATATCCTGTCCCCCTTCGCAAACCAAGTCGACCACAATAGATCTTGCCAAGGCGGACCGCGCATGCGCTGCGTCGCTAGGCTAGACCTAAAAATAAAAGAGGATTAAATGGGAATTGCACGGTGTTCAGGACATTGGTTCCACAGTTGGATGGAGATGGAATGGCACTTGCCTGTGCTGAAACCCTGCTGACCACATTGAAGTGTCAATGTGCAAGCACTTTGAGGCAGCCAAGGCCATGGAAGATGCTGTCCAAGTCAAACAAGATATTGTTGCTCTCTCTGTGGTGGACCATCAATACAAAGTTGACTAGATTTAGTTATTCAGGCGCTGGACAGAAGGGTATTGTGGCAGCGTCCACCATGACCATGAAGAATTCTGCTTTGCAGTGAGTGTCTTCATATCAAACGGTGGCAGAACACGTTAGGGCCAGTGGTAGTGGCTCTGTGTTGTACTAGGCAAAATGTTTTGTGTGTTTTGGAGTTAGGATGGATTATGTATGAAGATCATCAAATTGCTGCCTACTTATGTCATTCACAGACAGCCCAGTGTCTGTTTGGGTAGAGACCTGTGTATCTTGAATGTTAGTTCACATGTTGATTGGCCTTTCCATTGGTAGTTGGGCTGTTGTTCATAAATTATATAAGGAAAGTTTAATCTTCATAGTCATCCTCCTCAGAGATTGGCAGGGTTCTTCACAGACAATGTTTCCCTCTCCTCACTGAAAATAGTGGGACGTCACACCCTTGCGACCACTGTTGCTGTGCATTAATGTGACGCTCTCTGTTGTGACGCTCTCTGTTGTGATACTCTCTGGGAAAAATACATAAAGGCCACTGACAACTACATCTAGTGACCCAAGTAACAGGCTTCGGGCACTAAATGGTTAGGAAAAGAAAATGCCAACTTTAGAAAAGTGGTATAATTCTGACTTAAAATCAGACTTTGCCCTTAAGGATGGTATTAAATGACAATTCCTTTGACACCAAACAAGATATTTACCTGCTCCCACACAAAAGTTATCACTTACTAAGTGTACTAAGGTAACCCAATGTTATCTTATGGGAGATGTTGGCCTTGTAAAAGTAAACATTTATTTGAGAGTTTTTCACTACTAGGACATGTAAAAAGTACATGTTACACTTTTTAAATAAAATGTGCTCTGCCCTATTGGCTCTTTAGAGCCTATCCTATGGGTGACATATATAATTAAATTGAAGGTTTAGTCCTGGAAAAAGATTTATTTTGCCAGGTCGAAATCGCAGTTACAAACTGCACACGCAGGCTGCAATGATAGGCCTGACATCGTTTTAAAGGGCCACTTAATGGCTGTTATAGATTAGTGCTTCAGGCCCACTAGTAGCATTTAATTTACCAGTCCTGGGTACATGTTGTACCACTCTACTAAGGACTTGCAAGTAACTTAAATGTGCCAATTGAAGGTAAGCTAATTTTCCCATGTTTAAAGGAGAGAGATCAAGCACTTCGACACTGGTTTGCAGTGGTAAAGTGTACAGAGTCCTAAAACCTGACAACAACGAATTCAGCAATACAGGAGGGCTGAAAGCAAAAAGCTCGGGGTCATCCTGCAGCGAGGTCCTGGTTCAGCAATGTCCACACACAACACTCTCTCATCCGCCCAGAGGATGAGATTTTAATTTTTCTTGCTTATCCCACAGGATCAGGTCCAGGAAGGGGTTGATGTTTGTCCACATCTGGTGTTCGTACCTTCAAAGAATTGGTCAAAGACGTTGCTGCTGTAATTGAGAAAATGTTTTTTTTCAAAACTGCCCATCCTCCTGTCTTCCCAGTTGGGGCGGGGGCAGTACAATGCAACATTGGGTAGTTTCCCCACCTCTTTGCCACTTTCATCATTATTTGTGAACATTTCAAGAACTTTCTGTAAGCAAATCTCAGAAGATCCTTCGCTACCATAGCTATGGACCAACTTACAGTTCTGAGCTGAAGGAATAGACAAGTTAGGAGCCACAGACTCACTTAACTTACTTGGATTTAATGCATATTGGCCATGTAAAATCCTGTTAGGGAATGTCAGGCATATATGATAGATTGTTGTGAGCTCCGGCAATCTTACACGGGAAGAGGTGTGGTGCAGCGGCTAGGGCGACTGACTCCGGAATCAGGGGATCACTGTTCGATCCCCGGTGCCTGCCGCAGATTAGCCCAGCACCATGTGACTCTGGGCAATAGCTTGCTTAATCTTCCCGACGGCCCCCAGAGCCTAGAGACCCTTACGGGTGATTGTGCGCTTTACAAATGTGGATCATTATTACACCACAGTCCACTCAAGAAATCCACACTGTTATTTTAAAGGTTTTAATTTAAGCCATTTTTTTTTTATGTAGAATAAAGGAAACATTATAATTGCAGAAATCAGTTAAGCCATAGCAAGAGTGTAAGTAAACATTATAAATATTATCAAAGCAGAGAACATTTTATACAGGAAATATTCGAATACCCCTGCATGTCTAGCCTTCAAGTATCAACATTTTTGCCATAATAAGGGCTAGTATTTCAACTGAGTCAACACAAATTCGTACCTGAACTTCCTTTATTTCTAAAGCTTCTAAGCTGCCTTTGAGACAAGGCTAAGTTAGGTCTCTACTGGAAGCAACAGCCCAGATGCCTTGGTGTGTCTCAAGTCAGAGTCGTGCTGCTCTGCTGTCTGTAATGTTGTCGAAGACCTGATTTCTCTTTCTTGTGACAATCCATTATATACTCTGTAGGTCATTTATTTATAATTAAATGTCTTAAATAACGCAGGAATTCCCTGGCACTCTCATGTTAATGTCTACTGCTCTTTTGGTTTTTCCATGGCATCAATTAATCAAACGAATATTTGATCTAACAGCATTATAACAAAACACACAATAAATGTATTTTACATTGTTGCACAAGAAGGAAAATCAATGCAATAGCTATTGCAAAAAAAATAATGACTTATTTGGTCAAAAGCCTAAATGAGCAACTGGTCCAACCCACAACATAGTAGGCCATTTAAATACATATAATGTAAAATATATGACACCCTGATTCAGGATTTTTGTGGCCTGCTAAACAAGAGATGTGTCTTCATGTTACTTATACTTGTTCTCCACATACAGAATGACTGCAGCCATGATTGTCGTCTATGGGATCTGTGTGAGGTGTAGGAGAGCTTGTAGGCAGCAGTGGTGGTTGCTGGGAGAAGGAGGTCGCAAAGACAAAACTTTCCATCCCTCACCGAGAGTGTCCAATTAAAGACCCTGCTTTCCAATTTATAGCTGGCGATGATCAAATCCCAATCTGTACAAAGAGGTGTGGCAAATCTTGGACGGCAAGGGTCTTTGGAGGCTAGATAGTCTAGTCATTACAGCTCTCTTGTAGTCTTGGATTTCTATAGAATAAACAAGCATTGGCATAGCCAATAGGTCTTGCCTTTGGGCCCTTAGAAGTGTTTAGCCATACAACAGTTGATGTTGTTGCACCAATGATATTGTGCTGGATAACTAAACACTTATAAGGTCCCAAAAGGCGAGACCTATTGGCTATGCCAATGCTTGTTTCCACTTTCTTACCATGCCGCAGCAGTTCTCGAAGACATTTTAAAACATATGCTTCAAAACACGACTAACAAATACTTAAATAATTAGGTGCATAATTCTGTTTAGAACATGTTTCAGAAAAAAATCTTTTGTTCAATGCCAACAAGCAGCCCAATAATTACCTTTAATGGGGCTTTTAACTGCCTGAGAGCTAAGTGGCCTTACATCTTTCTGTGTTCTTAGAGATGCATGCCGTGCCACCACTTTAGCACAGCACTTGAGGCATCAATGGGCATGCTCCAGCTTCCATGAAGTAGCTTGTGAGCTGAAAAGTGTGCGAGCTTGTTGTGCACTTCAATTCTGGCACTCAACTACAGGGAGCAGATGTTCTGTTTTCTTTGAATTACACTAACACAAGTGGCTTCACAACAATGTGAGAAAAAGTGTACCTTCCTTTCAGCACCGATCCCTAATCCAATGGCTCTTGTTAACCTTTTCTAGTAATTGTACCTCTTTTGTTGCCTCCACCCGCAGGATAACTGCATTTTCCTCGCCATGAGTGGCACAGAATAATATGCAAATGTGTCCTATCATTTCAAAGCAACATTCACGCTCTTCGTCTTGAAATTAGGGAAAGCATAAATGTCACAGGTTTAGATCGGAATTTAAAGCATTGGCAGGCATGGCCATATTATAATTTCGAAATATAAATTGATGTGATTGTTCCTTTCAAAATGTAGCTTCTTCAAGTACCATACCATCATTTTGGAAACTCATCAAAGACAGTGAGCCCAACTCTTCTACAATTTCAAGCCGTTTATTGATTGAGGAGTGTGTCTGATACTTAAGAAGGGTGACACACTGCATCAGCATCACCAGAGTGTATTTCTAGCAACAACATGAATGATTAAGAATACTACCTTGAGAGGTCCCTTGGCATTGGTCACCTAACTGATCGAAAGCAGAAAGGTTTTTACTGCTGCTTTTCACACATGTTAAGGTAGCACAAAAAATGTATCTGAGAATTTCATGCACATCACAATCGCATCACATGGAATAAATACTAACAGTGCATGATGTGGTATTAACCAATGCAATATTACCTACACATTCCATGTCCCACAGGCATCAAACTTTGGACAACCGATTAAAGTATATTTCCAACTTTTGTTCCTCCAACAAATTTCCCAGATGTTTTCAGGGGCTTGCAGGTCAAAATATCAATTACAAAAATATCAACTGGCTACAATATCGACTGTAAAATATTGGCTTGCACAGTATCATCGAGGGCATTGGAGAGTGTAGATGTACTATTCTAACTCCTCATCTACTTACCCAGATGATACGGTGCAAATACAAATCGTGCAGTCCATACTGCTGCAGGTCCATATTTAACATTCAAAATAATGTTACCAGAACTTCCAGATGGAATGAGTCTGGTTAAGATTTGATAATGTGCAGTGTTACCATAAAACTCAAAATCAGTGGGGCAAGGACTCTTATTTGCAGAAGAATCTGGATTCACCTTAGAAATGTAATACGTTCCAATGTTAGTTGAGTTTCTGGTACAATGTTGAATTTAAATTAAGGTACATACATCTATGAGGGTTTTCAAATGCTTAGAAATCAAGCCAGTGTTGTAGAAACACGTGGGCGGATTACTATTTCAAGAATTAGAGAGGATTCTACAGAATAGCTTGTTTTCTAATAAAGTTCTTGTTAGAGTTCACCATTGTACCTCAAAACACAGAGGCACACATTTAAGAAAAAAGAGAATAAAAGCAAATCAGATAGAAAACAGTTTCTTGACTTATTTGCACTCCAGTTATTATGTCTTATTCACATTTTGGCAGACAGAGAAGTAATAATAACACAATGCTTTTTCGGGCATTGTTATTTTACATCCTGCTATTTTTGCTTCACACACTGATACACTTACTAATCATACAATAAGATAAACCTCGACTTTCATTTAACTGGAAATGAATTGAGGTATACTTCATGCTTACCAAACTAATTGTATGGTTTAAGGGTATGGATATACCTGATAATATGAGTAAGCCCACGTTTCGGGCACGGTATGTCTTTCACTTATCACATTTACTCAGTGAGCACAGGATTTGTGAGAACACTCACATGCATTATCACATAAGCAGATCCGTTGCATTTGCTGACTCTGCTTGTGCACGACTAGCTAATAGATACATAAAGTGCCTACTCTTATATTTTAAGTTACAGTTTGACTTTTCCTCCAAATATATTATGTACTCTGCTTTGCCTTAGTAATTTTTGTTGTGAATGATCACAAATTGAACTTGCAGCTATGATTGCATGCAGGCTTTGACAACTAAGTAATACACCATTTTCCTCTTGACTCATTCTCTGTCACCATTTACTTGTAGGAAATAAGAATCAATATGTTTCTCCATTGAGAGACTTTGGATGATAATCCTGAACCCCACATATACGTAGTGGACGTTTGATACACTTTGTGATATGTAGGTGAGATAATTACTTATTCTAGGACAGGAGGCGGCTTGTACTTGCATTTCAAGGGCAGGTGTGAGCAGAGGCAATGAGCCAGTCTGACCATTCGTCTGAGTCACTCTTGAACAGTGGTCGAAGTGGGCGGGATCGGATGGGCACGGAGTGTCCCTACATCTTTTATTAAAAAGATTCCATTCCCCTACTTTTTCTTTTCAAAATGGTGTCCCAGGACGGTAAAAATAGCAAAAGCATTCAGAAAAGGCTCTGCGTGCTTTCCTGGACGTTCGGGAAAGGCAGAGAAGGAAAAGTAGGCTGTCTCTTCCTTACTGCCCAGAGCAGACATGGACAATGTCCTTTTCTTTTCTGTGCTGGCAGCTGCCCCCACCCCCTCTCTCTTCCTATCATTCCCTCTCTTTCTGTCTTGCTCCTCACTTACTGAAAACCGTGACTTGAAGAAACGGTTTACAACCTCTCTTTCCTTCTTTCATTTAGTTGCTTCCCTGTGAAATGGACCCAAAAAAGACAGGCGCGTGCACCTCGCGCTGGCAGCAGGGGAAGGTGAGAGAAGAGGGGGCCTGTGCCTGTTTCACTTGCGGGAGCGAGCAGGAATCATATGATTTAAAGGCTCGCTCCCGCAAGAGAATCGCCAAACATGCACGCGTTGCCACTGAAAGCAATGCAACGCATGCACGTTTTTGGGGCCAAAACAGAATCGATCACTAAAGGTCTCCTATGCAGCCCAGGCGCGCTGCATAGGTGAGACCTAAAAAGGGATCTCTTCAGGATATCGGCACCTATTTGCACTGCCCTCTTTACCACCTACTCCTTTTTACTATGAAATCCCCGTAATCTCCCTTGTATCCCCCCTTAAGTGCAGAAAGAAATACTGATCCTTTACAGAGAGCTGCCACCATATTAGGACTGCCTCTTTCTTTACCCTACTGCATTTGCCTCATATACTGGAGTTGGTTGGTGGCCTCCTCCCCCTAGCTCAGAGTGTGGTGGACCTGATGGCAAAGACAGTGGTGTCTCCCACAGCAGCATGTCTACTACAATGGAAGCAGCTCCTAATAGTTGTCTAATCTCTGGTGACTCCAATTTGGGATCCAGCTCTTTCCTCATAGATCCCCGAATACAGTCCTACTATAAATCAGACCCGTACTCCGTTTTGTAAACCTTTGAAAAAAAAGATAATAATTCCAATTTTCTGAACCTCATAAAGTTTGCTAGATTTCTAAAAAAAAAAGCATCACACGTGGCCGGAAGCAGAGTTGCTCATAATGACAAGTCAGCTCATGTGTGGATGATTTTTCCGAAGCATGTAGCTTTTGTAAGCAGGGTCCATGTTAAGTGGTGAGAATTTAGACTCACTGCAAAATGGTATAAGGATTTTTAGTCTATTGGTAATGGACAATGCTTAACCCCATGTCTGAGAAATCAGCAGCAGGGACCCTGCAGTATCACTGTTGTAGATGTTTACTTTAATGTTATGCCTGATGCTTCAGGAAGCAGTGATTTTCTTTAGGATTCTGCGGAAAGACCACAGACTGAATCATAAAAACATATTATAGACCATGTTTGACTGTCATGGCTGACCCTGCTTCTTTCTCTTGCAGCATGGCTGTTCTGAATGCACGGGCAAGCCAGGATTCCTCCTCAGCCAATGTCTGCCAGGACAGTACAGCCCAGGTCAATGGATGCCAACAAATCAGCTGCCAAGATGGGACCATAGCGATGCCCAACAAGGAAAACGAATATCAGATGCCAGCGGCTAAGGACGGTGTTTACCAGGCTATATCGCCCAACTCAGGGAATGAATATGAACTGCTGATGCACGCAAGCTAGGAATGATTGGCTGAAACTAGACACGGGCCAGGCACTGTTCTAGAGGGGGCCAGGCCTTCCCAGGAGAGCCCCTGGACCCCTCAATGCTATTTACAAGTGAACAGCCGCCTTGATATTCTTGTAATGCTTCAGGGGGCTTGCAATCGTCTTTCTCTTCCCAAATACTTAGAGGAAGGACTGGGCGTTGCTGCAGGAGCAGGGCTCGAGTCGGGGTACCACGCGGGTCGGTGTCCCCCCACTTATTTTACCGGGGGGACGCCGTCCCCCCTGCCAAACAGCTGGACTTCACTCTCTGGAATCCCTGGGATGAGAGGCTCGGCACCTTTCGTGACGTCACTTCCTGTTGTGACGTCACTTCTGGTGACAGCGTCCCCCCCACTTCTTTTTTTACGACTTGTGCCCTGTGCAGGAGTGAAATCTAAACACACAACATTGGTTCCGTGAGAGGCTTTTCATATATATTTAGCACAGCTCTCTCTCCTGGCTTACAGAATGTATTGCTCTTTTTATTCACATATAAATGTCAACAAAATCCATTAAAGTGCAGGCGGCGCAATGCTCAAAAGGTGCAGTGGAGTACAGTATTCACATTGATACATATATACACTGGGATGTTTGGTAAACAAGGAATAGTCCGAAATGCATTCAGAAGTTTCTGTCAGCATTTTATTTGAAGTCAATCCCCTCTCAAATTATTGTAGACGTTTCGACCCTCCTGTCAATTTATAAGGGTCTCCTCAAGACAAAACATGCTGTCTGGCATTTCAGCTACCAAGGCAAAAATGTAGAGAGAGGCTGACTTATTATCCTTCATATTAGAGGAATCTGTTCTAATGAGGATCCCCCGAACAGTGCTTAATTTGTATAATACCCAGGGCTCTCGTCAGGAGGCCACCTCAGCTTCCACCACCCTTGCCTGTGCCAGTGGTGCCAATGACAGCACCCACACAGCTACCAACCATCACACTGCTACCAGTGTGACAATTCGGACTCCAAGGCCCCAAAGCTATAAGAATGGCTTATGTGGAAGGCATTCATTTTTTTATGTATATTGATTTAATAAATAATAGTTGTTCAGCACATCTCTAAGTTACACAAATGGCGCCCCCATATGGCAGCAGTCATAAGTGTTGGTGCTAAAAATTAAGTGCCGGTGCCGAACACCGGAAATCAATGGCTCAAATTAAGCACTGCCCTGAATGAGTTAAAAAGCACACCTCCAAGCTGAGTACATTCTTCGTGTTCTGTGGTATTAACGATTCATAGTCGATGTCTGCATCAATACTGGAAAGATTCCAATGAAATGTGTAAGGGAAGCATATGAGTTTCATGCATTATCATTTACGGTATCATAGGGCTAGATGTAGGTAAATAGTATTTACCGATTCATAAATACCGAATTTTTACCGATTCGGTATTTACGAATCGGTAAATGCTATGTAGCTAAAAATTCGGTAAAAATTACTGAATCGTTAAGATTTGGTATTTACCGAATCGGTATTTACCAATTCGGTAATTGACATTCATTCCTATGGGCCTGAAGGCCGGTAAAAGGAGGAAAACATTGAAGGGTGGCAGGGTGACACTTTGACACCCGGTTGCACCCCTCAATTGTTTATGGGTGCACATGTTGCAGACATACATGCCCTAAGGGCATGTATGTCTGCAACATGGTACTGAAGCAATTAGCATTAAATTGCTTTTTGTTTTTTTTCCCGTTATTTACCACCAACTTGTAGTTGGTGGTAAATAACGAATCCAAACATGGGATAAGCACTCATTTAAGTGCTCCCTACTTTAGGAATTCGGTAATTTACCGAATCGGTATTTAAGAAATCAGTAATTTACCGATTTCTTAAATTACCGATTTGGTAAATTACCAAATCCTTAATTTCGGCCCATACATAAGAAAAGCCTATTACCGGTCGGTAGCGGCCGAAATTCATTAATTTCGGCCGTTACCGACCGGTAATGGGCCACATACACCTGGCCCTATGTTTCTTGTTTACCAAAAATCTGAGACATCCCAGTGTATATATTTATCATTGTAAATACTGCACTCCACTGCACCTTTTGAGCACTGCGCCATCTGCACTTTAATTGATGTTATTGACATTGATAGGTATGTTTCTGAATAAACAGAGCAATACATTCTGTTGACCGAGAGAGAGAGCTGTATTGAATATATATATAAAAAAGAGTCCCACAGAGCCAATGTTGTTTGTTTAGCCTTGAGACCCTCACGGGTGAGTAGTCGTGCTTTACCAGCCCTTGATTGATTGATTGACTGATTAGGTGTGGTACCAGGTTCTGATATTGGGCACAGGGTGAAATCAGAAGAATGAAAGAAGTTGATTTACTGTACATATAAACAGCAGGGATTTCCTGCTGCACACCCACTATAGGCGTGAAGACGAAGGACCTCTCACAACCTACTCAAACGCCAAAACTGTGATATACCAGAAACAAACTGGAAAATAATTTGCCTTTCCCAAAAAAGTAAATTAAAATGTGCATACAACAAGAAGATATGTAACTTAATAGTATTTTAGTTTAGTTCTTCCTACTTCGAGGCAATAGCTAACTTGCTGTACATTGCGAAAAATATGTTAAATAAAACTAATGACCTGCGTTGTATATGTTGCAGTAAACATCACCCTTTTAGCTTTTGTAAGTGTTATAAAAATAAAAGATGTTACTTTTTCCCAGTTTGTGGCTCTGTATTTAACTCCAGTCGGAGGCAAAAAAGCTGAGTTAAGGGTTTTCTATAGCACGTCTATGCGTTTAATTTCAATGCCTTCTGTTTTTTTAAGCGTTATACTCTGTTGCCACAGTACCCTGTTGATGAATTAGGTGAGTGACTGTGATTAAGCATCAGCACATAGAACACATTAAGGAGTTATCTTTCTGTGTCTTCCTAGGCAAGGCCATGCCCTTGCAATATTTATGACCAGTTCACTTGGTACAAATTAAGCTGAGTTCTGTTCATTTGATGTGTCGATATTGTTTGAATGTACATTTGTTTGTGTAAACATACGTTATTTGCTCTAAACATAAATATAGGGGTGTGTTTGTACAATTGTAGGTTCAACTTTACATTGTTGGTTCAAATGTACATTGGTTAGGATGAAAGTGCACTTGTTTATGCAAATGTACATATATTTGGTAAGCCTCAGTTTCAAATGTTCGATAAAGTAAATTAATTGAATTGTACACCAGCTTCTTCAAGGAAGGCCATTTAATTTCCCCACGTAGAAGGTTTCTATGGCAGGAGGCAGAACGTTCATTTTGTCTTATCATATTCCATTCTGAATCTTTATTTAACATCTTTGCCCTAGATAGGGGAGTCTAGGCCTTATCTTTCAGTAACATTCCTCATTCCTACTTGCAGGCTAGATTAATTGATTTCATGTCACTCACATTTCTCTTATATTTTTATGAAATTCTATACATAAAAGGAATTAGTTATTTGCCGTGGTAAAGGAATTATATTTGTATCCATTTTTCATTGCATTTTCGGTCTTTATCTTTTTATTTTTTGTTATTCTAGTATTCCTATTTTATTTATAAGATTTTGAACTTAACTGTTGTTGCTATATTGAATGAAGTTTCTTTTATTTGCGGATTTGACAAGTTTGATTTAACCTCACCCATATTCTCCTTGTATCATTATGATTTGGTGAACATAATCACTTCTTTTTACCTATTGCAGTTAAAGGATTTTTTAACTGTATTTCAAAATACAACTTCATTACGACTATTGTTCTCATCTTTTGTAATATTGGTCCCTTTAGTATCTTTATACAACCTGCTGAATTTTGCACTTAACTGTTGCTGCTAGGTTGAATGGTGTCCCTGTTGTAATTATATATGTTATCCAGTGCTCTTCTCATAGTTGAGATTTTTACTGTATGGATCAACAATCTTTAAATGACATTTTGTAACTTTTATGTGTTCTGCTTAATGCAGCACACTTGGAAGTTGCAAAGCATCATTTTCTTTTTATTGTTTGTGTGCAGGAAGGGTCACCTTCCTCAACATAAATAATCAATGGCAATTTCTTGTTTCTGTGTGGGCTGCACAACGCAATCACAATTTACTGTACTCTTGAAATAGGGGACAGCGTCAAAATCAATGGGTGTTGCGTTGGAACGCCCACTGCAACACCTACTGCCCACACCTTTCACACTAAGTATAGCGTGAAAGGGTACCTCATTTACAAGGCAAAGTTTTTAACAGTGCCTTGTAAATAAGGCATAACCCCCATCGCCACCACAACGTCACTGAAAGTGACGTTGTGGTGGTGACAGGGGTTTGTAGATATGCCCCCAAGTTCCAGCTGTCTGGTAGTCTGTGTGCATCATTCAAAACCATGTAAAAAAATCTTTTGACTACTGTAAGTCAATGCAGCTTTGAGAGATGAGACAGATAGATCCAGTTATTCTCAGGCCCAATAGCAGTTGAGTAACCCTGTTTTGCTCTATCTTCAACTTACTGATCAAACACCTGGACAAGACCAGCTAAAGTGGCATTTCCGTCCTCTAACATAGCGGAGATAGTCACCTGAATAACAAGGCTTATGCCATCAATATGGAGAAATGGGAGCAGTGTCTTCAGCATTCTCAGGAGTAGAGAACAGGTAAAGGCCACGTTACTCATGAAAGGGGGTAAGCGTTAACCCATAATTAAACATAATGGTTATATTTCTGAATTTACTAATGTGTGTACCAATCAGCTGTCTTCCCGGAGTTCTTTTTTTCATATGTTAGCTGACATCCAGTCCACTAAAGCGGGTTGACATGCTGGGAAGTGAGAGAGGGTCTTGGCCAAAGGATCTTCTAGAAGCACCAAGGTGTGTGTGCTGTCTGCATAGGCATAGAGGGTCAGACCACACTCACTGATAGCGCCTCCAGTGGGGCGATGAATGCATTACATTGAAATAGGGAGTGCTCAAGGAAGACCCATGTGGTGCTTCACACTTCAGGTAAGGAAAGTTGGACTGGAATGGTATCTGTGAAGAAACCCATGTCAGAATAGTGCTCAAAAATAGTCTTCAAATAAGCATCATTCAAACATTGATATTTTTGCTGAAACACATGCATCCAGAAGACTATTTGAAAATTTGTGATCTATAATCAAAGATTTTAAATGTTTAGCAAAAATTGATTTTAAATTCCCCTGCCAGTAGAATACCTACATCTGCATGCATAAAGCATAAATAAGGAGCAACAGTGTATTATGTTTCTATACAGTGGTGTACGACGTTGTGACTTCTTAGAACTTTGCATATTTTTGTAATCTTTAATCTTCAGGTTGCAAAGATTTAACAAGCATTTAGAATGCAATGGTTTCGCCTTTGGAAAAGTTTGAGCTATTTGCATTGTAAATGACAAAATTTGTATTTATGTGTTGGTTTTGAAACAGATAAATAAATGGCATTGTCATTTACATTGCCATTAGCTTAATGTCTCGCAAATGTGAGACCTATTGTACCCTACGGACGAGCTCAGCAGACAGCAATTACTACCACACAAACACACCCAGAGCCAGCCACACACACACACACCCAGAGCCAGCCACACACACACACCCAGAGGCGCACACACACACACACACCCAGAGCCACACACACACACACAGAGCCACACACACACACACAGAGCCACACACACACACACACACAGAGCCACACACACACACAGAGCCACACACACACACACCCAGAGCCACACACCCAGAGCCACACACACACACACCGACACCCAGAGCCACACACACACACACCCACACCCAGAGCTACACACACACACACACCCACACCCAGAACCACACACACACACACACACCCAGAGCCACACACACACACACCCAGAGCCACACACATACACACCCAGAGCCACACACACACCCCGAGCCACACACACCCCCAGAGCTACACACACACACACTCACACCCAGAGCCACACACACACACACACCCAGAGCCACACACACACACACACACCCAGAGCCACACACACACACCCAGAGCCACACACACACCCCCAGAGCCACACACCCCCCCAGAGCCACACACACACACCCAGAGCCACACACACACACACACACACACCCAGGGCCACACACACACACCCAGAGCCACACACACACACCCAGAGCCACACACACCCACCCAGAGCCACACACACACCCAGAGCCACACACACACTCTGGGGGCAGGGAAGCAAGCACAGCGAGGGGGCAGGGAAGCAAGCACAGCGAGGGTTTTTAGGCTATGTAAGAAAAACTATAGGGTAGCTTTTCCTAAACACAGTATCTAGAAACATGACTTGCACCTATGTCACTGTGATGAAGTTTCCACACAAAGCACAAGTCACTTAATACTGTTTTGCCCCTTATACACTGATTATAGGCAAGATTATTTAATTTCTGTTTCAAAGAATTCTAATTCAAGAATGCATAAAGAGGACTTGACCTTCTTAAAGAAACTTTCTACCCATGAGATATACTAAATTTGATAAGAAACGTCCCTGAACTAAGGAAATATATGAAATGCTGGCATTATGAGTAACATTTGTAATTAAGAATTTTTAACCTTGGTCTAGTGCTGGTGATGTAATCGGTTTGAGTTTGAGTTTCAGAAAATAACAAAATATTGTCGAATTGGTGCATTATGAGACCCAGTCCAATTTTTAGTAAAATGCGAACAAATTTAAATGCTGAAAAAACAAGCAGCAGGCAACAGAGGCAGACGCAAAACCGGAGCACAAGCAGCAGGCAACAGAGGCAGACGCAAAACCAGAGCACAAGCAGCAGGCACAGAGGCAGACGCAAAAGTGGAGCACAAGCAGCAGGCAACAGAGGCAGACGCAAAACCGGAGCACAAGCAGCAGGCAACAGAGGCACACGGAAAACGGGATGTAGTTTCCGTGATGACCTGGAGTGAGGCGGTCACCCTATATAGGACTGTGGGGGTGACCAGTAAGATCACGAGGCCTAACGAAAGGTTGCAGCTGCATGCGAGAGAGAAACCGAGGAGAAACAGTGAAAGACAGAAGAGAGCTATTTAAAAAAAAATGCAGACTAAGCTACACAAAGAGAAGAAATAAGAAAGACGAGATGGGTAGAGAGAGGAGAGATAAGGAGACAGGCAGAGAGAAAAAGAGACAGTTTAGTATAGTGTGAGAGAGGATCTATGTAAAGAGAGAAGGATAGGGGAGATAGATCGAGAGAGAGATGGGCTCTAGCACAAATATGCCCCCACAAGTTCCGTGGCTCTGAAGACGAATGCCTCCTGTCGTGGGAGTCTCTCGTGGAGGACTCGAAAGAAATGCTCCCGCTTTGGAAGAGCCTCGTGGGCTCTGAAAACAAAATGCCCCTGAAGCTGCTAAGACACCCGCACTCACCGGGAGCTTCTTGCGGACACAGCGCTCTTCTGCCTGTATGCTCCGTGGCTCTTCCTTGCTCCAGGGGGGATGGGCTCACGGACAGCGGGAGGGGGGACAGGCTCACGGACAGCGGGAGGGGGGACAGGCACATAGACAGCGGGAGGGGGGACGGGCACACAGACAGCCTATGCTGGTCTAGACGCAGAGCCGCTGCCAGTGCGCCACACTGCAGAGTGCACAGTATTAATGTGCTGTGTTGCGATAGACATGCAGTGCCAAAGTTGATGAAAAATGCTGCACTGCGTGTACATTGCTTGAGTCATGTCCGGCGAAACAGCCAGTACTTCTTCCTGAAATCCGTGCCACAGGTGGGTCACTGGCAAGGACTCTGGGCAGTCCAAGGACACCTCCAGAAATCCACCTCGGATTAACTAAAGTGGTACATTGTAGACTAGAATTACCGGGATCCTGCACCGCGGTACATCTTCCACCCAAGTGTCAAGGCATAATCCATTCTACAGCGGAGTACCACAAAAAGGTACCTTTTACATAGGCGAACCACAATGCGGTGTCTTTTATTCCACAGCCCCACTGACAAGTACATTTTTCAGCACCACGAGATTCTATGTTTTACAGAAGGTATATTTAGCAGAGGCTTTACAATACACGGACAGCGGGAGGGGGGACCGGCACACGGACAGCGGGAGGGGGGACGGGCACACAGACAGCGGGTGGGGGCGGGCACACGGACAGCGGGTGGGGGCGGGCACACGGACAGCGGGAGGGGGCGGAAACGGGCTCACGGACAGCAGGAGGGGGGCGGGAACGGGATTAAAAAAATATTAAAATATGCCGCTTACCTGCTAGCAACTCTTGGAAAGTGAAATCGCGAAGCCCACCCCTGCAAAGCACACGTTGGTAATGAAACGAACATGCGGATACGAAAAAAAAACAACCGCCTACTGCCGCATGACGCACGAAAATGGGCGGGATGAGTAAAAATCGCCGGAACGCCCACGAATCTGCTCGGGGAATGAGTGATGCATCTCTGTTCCAATGGCTAGCTTCCATTTATGGAGCTAGCCAATGGAACAGAGAGGCGGAACAAAGCCCCATACTTGTAAACAAAAGTTTTCGCCTGCGCGAACGCTGCTGCGCAGCGGATCGCCAGGCAAAACCTAAAAACAAAACTAATCCCTACAGCTTTAAGGGTGGTTGAATTGTCTTGGGCTAGCCTTCATGTATTCAACTGAATACATTACCCGCACCAACAACATATTCTCATGCAAGCAACACAACGCCTAGTGCCAGTCAGGTGCCAGCTTTTCACACTCAAGCAGTGCTAAATACCATCAGAGCACAAGTGAGGTGCACCAACTCATTAGTGCAGGCTCACGACTGACCCTTAGCCATGAATCGATGCACAGTCAGGCAGCATAGATTTGTGCTGTAAATCACAGTCAAGGCAGGACTGCAGAAAGAGGTCAAAGCAGCGGAAGACGCACACGTAGATTCGCCATTAATATGACATAACAAACATCTGATGTCTCCTAAGGGCAGGGCTATCAATAGTGCATCAGGTTCTGTGGCACCAGGACCCAGGTTATGAGGGGCAGACTAGACCCCATTTATGTTTGTCTTTTAATACTAAACTGTGGGTATGGCCTCCATTCGCCTTGATTTTGAAAGGTGTGGCGCAGGGGCCAGATCGGCTGACTCCAAAGCACGGGGCTCAGGGTTCGATCAGCAACAGGCTCATCATCATTGGACTGTGAGCAATAGCACACGTAATCTTCCTAACCGCCCCCAGCGCCTTGAACCATTAAGGGGTGATATGCTCGTGCTTTACAAGTATGGTTTATGCTCACAATGGCTTCTTGGGACGTAACAGTTATTGTGCACGGATCTACACACACACATAGCTTGCATGGGGCTCCTAGCCCCTGTGCTTCGTCACTGGTGGGCACACCACCACAAACGTGAAGCTGCGCGGCCTAACAGCCTTGGCCTTGTTTCAGCAATGACTGGGGAGCATTTGTGATTGGTGTTTGCTGGCCCAGCTTAGAGGCGAACCCTGCCAAAGCTGCAGTTATTGATTGTGGCATGTATTTTGCCCTTCCTGCCGCAGTCCTCTTATCAATTTGATGCTACATTATGCCGACTGACGAGGGGGAAAGGTGTTTGAGTTTCCAGCCTTTAAGCACTCTGCGGAAGCGGCCTCTGAAAGCCCACAGCAGCCCCTCCCGCCGCCGTTCATCATCGCTGCTCCAGCAGTCCGCTGAGCACAGCCGCGTGAATGGCGGAGCTCGGGCCATGAGCACCGCTGGGGATGGAAGATGGGGGCACCGAGGGCGGAGGAGGGAGCAGATACAAGAGCAAAGAGAGGATAAGGGAGAAACGGGGGCTGTAGAAGCAAACAAAAGACAGGCGCGGAAGGGAGTGAGGTGAGAAGAGGGGCTAATAACGGGAAGCGGGTTGTGGGGCAGATAGAAGCAAGGAAGATGTGAAAGAGGAGGGCAGAAAAAAGGACACGGCAAAGGTAGTCAGCGATAGGTAGTTTTTTTATATAGCGTGTGCTCGACCTGAAGGTATTGGAGCTCTTTACAAGAGCACCATTTACTTTACACAAGGGGGCACATTTTTTTTTTCTGGCGTGGGGAGATAAAGTGATTTGGGCAGAAGCACAGAACACGGAGCTGACTCCGCCCCGCTCCAAAGCCGGCAGCTCTGACCGTGAGGCCACATCCTATCCCCAGTCTCAAAGGGTGGGAAGCCAAGAATTCATCAGATAGAGTGTTTCTTTAGGTAGATGATTTTTAAAGCGCTGCGTTTCATCTTGTGGATCACTTTAGGCGCTGATAGTGGAGATGTGGAAGGGATGAGGGAGAAAGGGGAGCAGGTGGCAAGAAAGATAGGGGGAGGGAACAGGACACCCAAAAACGTTTGGGTGGGGGGGGTGGAGAATCGCTTCTGAGAGAGGCGGAAGTGCTGAAAGGGAGACAGGAACGAGGAGGGAAGGCTACAATTCCCGAGATGGAGAAAATGGCAGGAGACAGGAAAGGAGAGAGCTGATGCATGTAGGTGAGGGAGCCCAATGTTTGAATGACTGCACTAGAAATGGGGCCTCAATGAAAGTGTTTCACAATTCATCCAGTAGATGAAGTGTATTTAAAACAAGACTGAGAAAACATCTGTCCACGGAGCCGAATCAGGGTTAAAAGAGTTACACGGACAGCGGGAGGGGGGGGCGGATGAACGGGCTCACGGACAGCGGGAGGGGCGGCGGATGAACAGGCTCACGGACAGCGGGAGGGGGGCGGACAGCGGGAGGGTTACCGGGCTCACGGACAGCGGGAGGGGGGGCGAATGAACAGGCTCACGGACAGCGGGAGGGGGGGGGGGACAGCGGGAGGGTTAATGGGCTCACGGACAGCGGAGGGGGGCGGGCGGACACACGGACAGCGGGAGGGGGGACGGAGGAAGACAGGACAGCAGCAAGCACTCACCAGAGGTCGGCGCAAATGACAAAATAAAAGGCGGCCAAAAAAAAAAAGTAAAAGCCCACCGCCGCAATGATGTTGTCAAAGGGGCAGGATGAGAAAAATCGCCGGGAACGCCCACCAATCGCCTCGCTGAAAGACGGACGCCCCTCTCTTCCAATGGCTAGCCTCCATTTATGGAGCTAGCCAATGGAACAGAGAGGCAGGACTTTTGTCCATACTAGTAAACAAAGGTTTTCGCCTTGCGCGAAACTCTGCTGCGCAGCTTTCGGCGAGGCGAAACCTAAAAACATTTAAAAATCAACAGGAGCAAATGAAGGGGGCCTGTGCAGTAGAGGTTCTGGCCACCAGACAGGGTCAGAAGGATGCTGGGTGCCAGCCATTTCATATGAGTTTACACAGCAGTGTACCCCATCTATTATTCAGGTAGCAAGAAAGGAATCATGGCATCTTGGGAAGTAAAGGCACGTATGGCATTAAAACGATTCTGGCAACGCCTTGGGAAAGAGGAGATGCAAAAAATAGCACAATGGTGCAAACATAGAATTTTGCAGAGTGATCTGAAATGGACAGAGGGGATCAGGAAAATGTTTGATACAGTATATAGGGAACTGGGAGTTAAACTGTAGTTGCATGACTTACAAATTGATGTCGTAAATTGAGAACTTAAGATACTAGGGAAAGAAATTTCTCGAGACCAGGATCGCCAGTACCTTGGGCGTAAATTCTGTGAATTTCATGACTAAGTCGCAGCAATCTGATCAACAGTTCCCATACATAGATATAGTACTCAATCACTGTCTTAGAAATGAATTTTTAATATTAAGAATAGGAGTTAATCCTTATTATGCGAATGGCAGGATAAAAGGGGCTATGATGGATTCTGAAGGGAAGTGGGCCTGCAACCTAGGCACAGTATGCAATATTTTGCACATACTACTAGATTGTTTTAAGGTTCTTGCTGCATGGAAACAGTTTCTACAACCAATGTTTTTAAAATACAGTATTAAAAACTATGCACAGGCAGTAGATTTGTTAACCGAAATGTACTATTTGGACATAGCATGTGCACTTGGGAGATTTATGTTTGATGTTAAATAAGTTTTTAAGAGTTTATAGAATTGGGCATTTTATGAGCTATATTTTATGATAAAATTAATCAGGTTAGGAAAATAAAATAACATAGAATCTGGATTTATCATGGAATGATATGTTTAATATGTATAAATTAGTTAATGACACTGTATGATGAAAATATTGAAATTCTATTTTATGTCTAAGGACCACGGGTCTAAATAAACATTCTTTTTGATACTGATACTGATAAATAAATTATGCAAAACCAGGCTAGGAAGTCTGGATAGTTCTCAAGTTTAGGTGGAGAGTTTCTCAAATTCGAGAGCATGTACAACATCAGTGACACCGTGAATCTGTGCGCCCCAAATGTCTGTTTTTGAGAACAGGATTAACATGGTGCCATCCATGCTGAGCTAGAAAATCAAAATAGTCTTATGCTATTTTTGCAACAAAGTCTTTAAGCATAGGGTTAGCCACTGATATCCACTCCAACTAGAACAAGCATTTACAATGCAATGGTCTCGGCAGCATTAAAGGTAGAGCTATTGGCATTGCTCATTATTTATTTATTTATTTAAATCTTAAATAAATGACTTTATTCAGGTGAGGCCCGCTCTAATATACCTAATGCAATTGGGTAACCCTTATATTATGTTCTGTGTGTCCAGTTTTTTGACGGCAGCCACTCGCATAAGGAAAAATACCATCAGCCTTCCGCAGATCCAAAGCTGTTTTGAGTAATGTTTCTCTTGTGTAAATACGTATTCCATTTTACTAAGGCAGTAGTACTGACAGTTTTTAAATGGTATATATTTTCTTTTTTTAAAAACTTTTAATATTTGAAATTTCTCTTTTTAATATGTATTGTATTTTTTAACATTGATGGAAAAAATGTACTGTATTGAAATTTGTTAGATTGTAACTTTTTGTATAATTGTACCTTGTCTTTTATGATATTAATTTTATCGAATAAAGAATATTTGACTGACTGACTGAAATGACATTGTATTCTGAGAGTTACTCCTGGGGGTAACAATGCATGGTGTGAGTTGCTCCCTGTGGGATAAAAATTGAGGTTTACTGAATCTCTGTGTTCGCAACAGTGAACGCTGTCAGTCAGATACTCCCTGGGAATAATAATGGTGCAAATAACAATACATGTTATAGGGTAAAAAAACATGCTGTCAAACAACACCTCGGTCTAACAGTTTATGCTGTCATGCTGTAAATGTGCACACACTCAGACTGATACAGGGGCACTTGTATTGACATCAGGGTAGCCAGAGAACACGAAATCACATGATTTGCAACTTTGCCGGTGATGCTCAGATATGCACTGGAAATCTAGTCTATCAAATGATGCACGATGAATTTGCGATACTGGCCTTTCTTTAGTAGTGCCATTATTATATTAATTATCACACAGGCTTTATTTCTGCCTTTGGATCTTATTGTTGTTAAGAAATTCTTGGATATTTTTACTGACATTCATGGCATAATAGTTCAACCGGTATAATATGAACCAGCCATTCCCAGTTGTTAGGGTGATGCAGAGTTTTAGTAGAGGAATTCCCATCTTCTAGTACAGCAGTTGTTTCCCCGTGAATTACAAATAGTGGTTACTTCATCATAATTTCATTTCTCCTCAACGCTAGTGATAGTTTTACCTCAAAGGGTCTGTTGTAGCCAGGAGAGGGGCCACGTTGCTAGGAAACAATCTGACAGAATATCTGCCAATGCTGATGTTAAATGATGCAATTTTACGACCCCTGGGAGCAAAAGAAATGCAGTGTCAAATAGGAGGTACATCTTCAGTACCTGCATTTATTGTCTTCATGACCTGCTCAGAGGTATCCAGCGTATTACTGATGCAATATGCATCTTTCTGTGAAAGTACGCCGCATCTGGCATTGTGGTATTGCACACTGAGCTTTCCACCAAAAATGGTGGCAGTCTTGAAATAATTGCCAAGTGAATACTAAGCCGCAACTGTTCCCGTGGTGGAGTCAGAGGTGTCCTGACCAGATGGGCGCTAGTCAGGTAGGCAACTCCACATAGGACAGTTCTAAAGCTAGAGGTGGAAATGATTGATGCACCATTTTTGACAAACTTTACACCCCTTCTCTAAAGCAAGCCCTAAATGTGTGCACTCCTGGAGACCAGCTAAGAGAAATATTTTTTTTAGTGAGGGTCCGAAATACAGTCATGAAGGTTAACATGCTTTCCTAAGATTTCATAGCTGAGACCTTAATCGAGATTGTGCAATTCTGATTTTTTCAGTTTACTCCATGTGTTTGTTTTTCCACACAGTTACTACTAGAGTCGGCTTTTGGAACAATGGGACGCACCATTAAATGCATCTTGCCTGCATACAATTGACGTGGTTAGAATGGCTCGAACCTATACATAAGCTTACAAAGCCTCAGACCTATAGTTTGTGCATTCGTATACATGTTGGGCTTGATTTTTTTTTTTTTTTTTTTTTTTTTTTTTGTGTTGAAATTTTTTATTGAAAATTGCAGATAGAAATACAAATGTGTTGACAAAGTAAAATGATATAATGATAAACAGATGAAAATATAAGTGATAATGAAACTTACATAAGATATAGCAAATATGAGGAGATAAAGAATAACATATTCCATACTCCAATATAAGATAAAATAAGAAAGAATAATAGGTAAATTATAATATAAAAGGAGAGGAAAAGACAAGAAAAGGAAAAGAGAAAGGAAGACAGAAAGAAAAGAAAAGAGAAGAGTACAAGAGCAACAGAAACAGAGAGGGAATAAACTGGAAGAAAGGAAGGGGGAAGGGTACCCACAGTAAAGTGATAGAGAAGGAATAGAATTAAGCCGAAACAGTATGTGTAGAAGAGGAAGGAATGGATGTAGAGTCATCATCCACAGTAGTCTCCAAGAAAGGGGACCAAATTTGGAGAAAAATGGAAGCCTGATCTTGTAAATTATAAATTGTGCGTTCATGTAAAGCCGTTTGTATCATTGCCACCAACCACTCTTCCTGAGAGGGAGGTGAGGGGGATTTCCAATGACGCAGTATACAAATTTTGGCCGTGGCCAAAGCAGTGTGAAGGAGACGAATTTGTGGTTTGGAGAGTTTCGAAAAACCACGAAAATCATGTAAAATAATAGTGGCAGGTGTAAAAGATAAGGGTAATGACATTGTAGAAGCCAATGTCTTCCTCACAAAAAGCCAGAAGGATCTAGTCCGAGGACATTCGCAAATGATATGTGTAATATCACATCCAGAAGCAGAACATCTCCAGCAGGACGTGTGTGATATCAACTTAGCTTGGTGCAATTTAACAGGAGACCAATGCCATTCATGGAGAATTTTGAAAATACAGAATTTAAGACGAGCTTCCCGTACACCTTTATTTAATCCTTCTAAAATTTGATCCCATTGAATAGTGGAATATGCAACTGATAAACGGGATTGCCATTTCATCTGAAGAGCTTGTGAGAGAGGCTGTGAAAATAGAGGATGTAGAAACGTCTTATAAAGACCAGAAGTCAAACCTTTAAGATTTCCCCATAACAGCAAATAAGACAATATGGGAGATACTGAAAGTAGTTCAGGTGGAGAACCTAAATGTTTTGTGATACTTTGTTTAAGTTGAGTATATTTATGAGATTGTGTAGGAGGTAAGTGAAATTCCTCGCAAATTTGGGAAAAGGGTTTAAAGGTTCCATCATGAAAAAGTTGATCTATAGAAGTAATGCCAGCCTCTTGCCATAAAGGCCAGGACAAGGTGCGACCACCTATACGAATAGCTGAATTAAGCCATAAAGGAGCTTTAACATGAATTCGTGAATTAGATTTTAGTATACGATGACCTCTCTGCCAAGATTTATGCATTGCAGATAAAATAGGGTTTTTAGGATCGGAAGAACTAGTTCCTGTACCGTATAAAAGGGATAGACCTAAACCAGGAGCCAAAAGGTGACGTTCAAGTGGAACCCATTGAGGAATGTGTTTAGATTTGGGCAGGAAAAATGTGAGTTGGGAAATATGAAGGGCGAGTGAATAGTGCTCAATGGAGGGAAGTCCTAAACCCCCGTGTAACTGATGGGCCTTCAATTTGGCCAAGGCAAGGCGTGGTTTAGCTGTACCCCAAATAAAAGATTTTATTTTGGAATCAATGGATCGAAGGGTAGGTAGGGGAATGTGGAGAGGAAGCATACCTAGAACATAAAGAAACCGTGGTAAAGTAACCATCTTAACCGCCTGAACTCGTCCCCAAAGTGATAGGCCCAGAGCTTTCCACTTATCAAAGTCTCGTTGCATTTGTGTAAATAAAGGGGTTAAATTATCCGTGACCATACTATCCAAACCTCTATTAATTAATATGCCTAGGTACTTAAGACGGGATGATTGCCAATGAAAAGGAAAACCAGAGATTGCTAGTTTTGTAGTGCCAAGTGACATGGGTAATGCTTCACTTTTATCCCAATTTATTTTGTAACCTGAGAAAGAAGAGAAATCGTTGATAATTTGAAGGAGAGCGGGAAGAGAACGAGGAAGGTCAGTAAGAGTAAGAAGAATGTCATCTGCATATAAATAAATTTTAGAATGGCCAATTGAAAGAGGGACGCCTATAACTTCAGTGGATTGTCGTATTGCCGCAGCCAGAGGCTCCATTGCTAAGAGGAAAAGGAGAGGGGAAAGCGGGCATCCTTGGCGAGTGCCACGACGAATTGGAAAGGGGGAGGACAAGAAACCACCACAATTAACTTGAGCCAATGGACTATCATAGAGCAGACGTACTTTATCAATAAATTGATCGCCCAAGCCGAACCTTTGCATGACTGTAAAAAGATATTCCCATTCAATACGATCAAATGCTTTTTCCGCATCAAGGGAAAGAAGTAATGCATCGTCTGCAAGATGTTTAGCTGACCACAAGGCATGAGATAAGGTGCGGAGATGGTTCCTAGATGAGCGACCTGGAACAAAACCTACTTGCGAATTATGAATTAAGGAAGGTAAAACTTTACGAAGACGGGATGCAAGAATGCTAGCTAGTATTTTAATATCAGTATTCAAGAGAGATATAGGCCGATAACTGCCACATAACAAGGGATCTTTACCAGGTTTTGGTAAGACAGCTATAATGGCTTTGTTAGAAAGAGATCCGAGAGAGGATCCCTCAACAGCTTCTTGAAACGCGGCATGCAAAGTATCTATGATATTCTGACCAGTCCATTTATAAAATTCAGGAGGAAAACCATCTTCCCCCGGAGCTTTATGGTATGGTAAGGCAGTTATAGCTGAGGAAATCTCATCCTTTGTAATAACACCATCAAGTAAAGCTCTACCGTCATCCGAAAGTCGTGGAAGAGATATTGCATCTAAAAAATTGGACATTTTAAGTTTATCTATGTGAGTACTTGGAGAATAAAGAGATCTATAAAAGGAAGCAAATTCGTCAACAATTTCTTGTGGTCTAGTAAGTATATTGCCATGACTGGATTTAATAGCAGGAATCGCCATAGCGGCCTCCCTCTGACGCAGTTGTGCAGCTAGTAATCGACCAGCTTTTTCCCCCTGCTCGTAATGTCTCCCTTTCATTTTTTGTAAGGCGTATTCGGCCTTAGAAGTAAAAAGACTATTAAGAGACATTCGTGCTTGTTCCAGTAATTTACGATTCTGGAGGGTAGGATTTAAGATATACAAATGAGAAAACCGTTGAATGTCCTGCTCAAATTCTGCTTGTTTAGCGGCATTGTTCTTGTTAACAAGAGCGGCATCACGCATAAGTTGCCCTCTAATGGTAGCCTTTGCTGCTGCCCAAACCGTTCTCTTAGATGAAATTGAATCCTTATTAATAGTAAGATAGTCTTGGAGGTGAGATTGTAGAAGAGCTTTACCTGCAGGTGTTCTATATCTATTTATGCTCAATCTCCATGGTTTGCGGCCTGGCTTAGAGAGACCTAAATCGAGGGACAAAAGAACGGGAGAGTGGTCGGATATAGCTGCTTCCAGGATTTTCGATTCCGTAACCAACTGAACTGCCTTTTGTGAAAGAAGGAAATAGTCTAGACGGGAAAATGTGCCATGGGTAGAAGAAAAGAATGTGTACTCTTTATCTTGCGGATGACTAAGCCTCCAATGGTCAACCAGACCATTGTCGGTGAGAACATCATGTAAGATGGCTCTATCTGAAGCGTTAACATTGTCAAGACTGCCTGTTTTGTCGAGGACAGGATCTGGAGCCAAATTCCAATCCCCTCCAATGAGAAATTGAGAGGCATTGATTTCTGTGAGAAGACGATTCATCCTAAGGAAAAATTGTTTTTTGGCACCAAGTGGAGCGTATATAGATCCGAGACAAATAAAAGAGTTTCCAATTTTCAATTTAACAAAGACATATCGACCCTCCGGATCAGACCATGTCTTGGAAATCGTGAAGGGAAGTGATTTTCGGATAAGGATAGCTACACCACATTTACGAACAGGATTAGGGTTGGTGGGATCAGATTTAGAAATGCTACTATGAATAACCTTTCCGACCCAATCTCTGCTGAGTTTACTAGATTCAAAATCATCCAAATGTGTTTCCTGCAGTAAAGCAATGTCCACATGTTTAGAGCGCAAATATGAAAGGACTTTTTTCCGTTTAATGTAATGGGTGAGACCATGAACATTCCAGGAAACCACTGAGAGAGGATGAATGGAAGACATAACAGAAGAGTTGTAAGAATAGGATAGAAAAAAAAAAAAAAAAAAAAAAAAAAAAAAAAAGAAAAAAAAAAGAAGGAATAAATATACAGAGAAAAAGGATAAAGAGGATACCCTGAAGAACAAAACAAAAAAAAAAAAAACACAATAGGAAAATAAAGAAGGAACGAGACTGTTAACCGCGGGTCTGGGCGCACTCAAGCAACGCCGTGGGACGGAACTCCGTCCGAGGAAAGAAAAATGTGGATCAAATGAATAAAGGATAATATGGAATATATGAAAGTTACAATAAAGTAAAATAACAGTATCATAACCATAAGAAACCATAAAATATTACTGTATAATACAAAGCAATGAAAGAAGCATATTGACATCTACAATATGATGTAACTATGGTAAAAGATTTAGGAAAGAAGTGCAATAGACAAAGACAAAAGGTGTTGAGAATAACGAAAGACATATTACATAACAGAAAGAGTGTACAAAGTAGAGTCAGAAGTATAGAAGATAAAATACAAGGAGAGAGAACAAGTGATAAATGTAATATAGAAAGGACGAAGAAAAATATAGAGCAGAGAGAGAAGAGGAGGGGATATAAACATATATAATAAAACATTGGCACAAAATAGAAAAAGGAAACAGCAAAGCTGACATTAAAACAAATGAAACAATAATACTTACTGCAATATTTGAATAACTAGGAAACTAAATATGCAACGTCAGATTAAGCGATACTAATATCACCAAAGGGAGGGGTTTAACCAATAGGAAAAGACATGCAAGAGATGATTACTATAACCTGAACATGCAAGAAGCAATACAGTAGTGGGTAGAAATGCGCTTCAAAAGCGGAGAGCAGTGCGAACATGAGATTACACAACAGCATTAATACAGGTATTGCAATATAAGATAAAAAACAGAAGTAACTACATTAAATAATGCAATAAAGCATCAAAATGAACCATGGAATAGGCAAAGTGATACCAGTCAGTATCTATAATGGCATTTAGAAGGGAGAACAAGAAATCACAAAAATATACAAGTGGATCGGTAAAGAGTATTCAGTCAGCATCTGCTGGCTTTTTGAGAGGTGACCTAGATTTGTCCCTCTGTGGTACATTAGTAAGGGTGGAGATGGAGTGCAGAGCTGAAGCCTTGTCGTCCTGGGATCGATTCAGACGAGTGAAATCTCTACCACGTTGTCTGGATTCACCAAAGGTGTTTGAGCGTGGCATTGGCAAATTTGAAGATGGAGAAGTAAATGACGGCGGTTGGTCACAATGAGAAGATTGAGTTTCCATGTCGGCAGATTTGATGTTATCCAAAAATTGTTGCAAAAGTGCAGGATCGTAAAATTCTTTAGATTCTCCATTTCTGGTGATACGAAAACGTGCAGGCTCAAACAATCCATATTTGATGTCCATTTGACGCAATTGAGGCCGCATGGAAAGAAATGCCTTCCGTCGCTCGTTCGTCTCTTTCGAAAAGTCTGCAGCTACATGAATGGTATGACCTTGAAAAAGAAAGGAACCACGAGAGCGAGCCATAGACAAAATTTGTCGAGTTTGTTCATGCCGAAGAAAACATGCAATAACTGGTCTTGGCCGTGCAGAAGCATCTGAACGTGGAGGACCAATTCTATGAGCACGCTGAATCTCAAGAGGAGGAGCAAAGGAGATACCAGTCAGAGTGGGAAGAGTGTCATAGAGAAATACTTCATGTCTTGTTTCTCACTGTTTTCTGGAAATCCAAAAAAGCGGACATTGTCTCTACGACTGCGATCTTCCAAATCAATGATTTTGCTATGCAAAAAAAGAAGGTCTTGCTCTGAACTGTGAACTGAATCTAGGCGGCTTTCCATATCCAGAATTTTAGAGTCAATGTTGTCAATTCTTGTATGAAAAGTAGTGAGCTCTGCTTTTATTGACTTAGTTTCTGCAGCCAGTGATGTCATGGTGATATCTAGCCCCTCCAATCGGCGATTAACCCCAGAAAGTTCCTGCAAGATTCGTTGCATAGTGTCAGATAATGTCTTGTCACTCTGAGGTGTTATAGCTTGGGATGGGGGAGGCGATGAGGATACGTTACTTTTCACTGGCAAATTGGGAATTTGTTTTGTCACTTCAGAGAAGAGTGGTTGTTTAGGGGTTCTGTTACCATTCCTGTTGGTAGACATTGTGACACACGGTTGCACAGATGCTCTACAAAAACGAATTGATGGAATATTACTATATGAAGCAATGGTGAAAACAATTGTGTATCAAATGTCAAAATAAATGACTGCAGCGAGCCAGTGAAGAAAAGGCCTACAATCAAAGAAGAATTAGTAGCTATAGTAAATAACATATAGCATCAGGCCTGGCTTTGTTAGAATGTGTCATTCACGACGTATAAATAAATGATACACATTGAAAATCAACAAGCTGGAAGCGGAAAGCGCTGCAACAGATGAAATAGATCAAATACAGACTATGACCCAAATCTGTTAAAATGGAAGAAAAGCACCTTGGCAGTATTACATGAAAAACAAGTTCTGTCATATATACAGGCGCAGTACATTAATAGAAAGCATTATGCGCCATAAAGTAACATGGGGATATGACAGAATACGCAGCAAAGGTTAAGTAAGGCAAATGAGGATTAATGTAAAAGTTCCTGCGTAATTAAGGAAACATTGTTATAGCATTTGAATGCACACAAAGTATGAGGAAATGCAGTCTTGTGAGGCAATTTAAAGTGAGCACTCCGTGACAGAATATCTCATGAAGCCATGTCGCAAAAGAGCAGGCTGGAGTCAGTTGAGCAGGAATTGAATGACATGTAAAGAACAGAAGTAGATTTAATTGCCCTGAACATGAAAATTACAAAGTGAGCGCTCCGTGACAGAATATCTCATGAAGCCATGTCGCAAAAGTGCAGGCTGGAGTCAGTTGAGCAGGAATTGAATGACATGTAAAGAACAGCAGTAGATTAATTTGCCCTGCGCATGAAACAAGAGGAGACTGTCCAAGGCGCAATATGTGAGGAAAAAGTAGCATATATGATGATATTTGCCTTTTTCTATATAAAACCAGGCAAAGCTAAGTTGAATGGAATAATGCTGAGAGGCACCGCTGGAGAGACATGGAATGAAGGTAAAAGCTGTGGGGCTCCGTTGTATAGGAGGGCAGAAAAAGGAAATGTTACTTGAGCATGTTTATTTTAATTTCCCTCCTCCTGTTCTATTCGCCCATTGATGGAAAAGAACTTTGCCAGCAATGCGGAGAAATGCTGCTATGACCGCATGAAGGAGCACTGCAGAACGGACACATGCGCAGTATCTGTAAAGGCGCGGCCCTGCAATGCGAGGAGGCACGGCGCTGTAGTTTGAGGAGGCGCGGCCCTGTGGTGAGAGGAGGCGCGGCCTCAGTCGACGCGCAGATCTCGGAGCAAGTCAGCAGAGCGGACGTTCACCTCACCGGACTTGAAACAAAGATGAAAGATCACCGCTCCGCTGGAAATGAAGCCACCAGTGCGTTCCACATGCCCTCCGGTGACAATGGAGCATGAATTGGTAGGTCCGGCGGTCCAGGTGCGGGAGAATGGCTCGTCAGGAGTCCGTCCCACAACGGAGCTCAATCTTCAGGCGGCCATCTTCCTTCGTGGCCAGACCACGCCCCCCGTTGGGCTTGATTTTGACCATCATCTGTTATCATTTTTTGGTTAATTCAGGACTCATCTGAAATGAAGGTTTTACCCAAATTCTATTGGCTGCAGACCACATCTCTCTAACTCAATCAGTATATATTGATATATATGTAGATTATCTTATCTCCGCTCCTACAATATTTTGATAGTCAACATTCTGGCTATATTTTAGTAGCACAATATTTAAAACTCGATAGTCAGATAGTATCCCTCCCTGGCAAAAGGGAAAGTGGTATACACCTCATGATTTTATAATCTAAAGTAAGAATCCCTAATCGCCGGTCCACATGATGCTCACGTGTTCATCAACAGGCAGGTGCGCCAGCTGTCAGCAGTGTATGGCAGTCCTTCCTGAGGCAAAGGTAGGCCGCCAATGGGAAACCGGAAGTTGAGCACGGAACTGATTTCTAGTTCTAGTTCTGGAGCTGACAGCATGCCACCGCGAATTCCATGTAACCCCCTCGAAATTCAGTTTCCACTCGTATATGCCGGGCATGTACAATTCCCAAATATTGCGCTAATATGTGAGAGCAGATTTTGGCATTATAATTGAGCGCACCTATCATTTCATAGGCTCGCACCTCCTCCCTGTGCTTTAATCTCATCTCCCTATCTTTACCCTGCCCATGGCTTTGGAATGCCTTAGGTAATCATTGTGAAATTAGGCACCTGCAAATGTTTTTTTTTTTTTTTTTAGAAAACCATCCTTCCCCCTGCGGGGTTTTGAAGATTCAGCATTCTGAAAACGCAGCTGCACAGCCCAACTATGTTGCAAGGAACTGTTTAAAAAAAAAAAAAAAAAAAAAAAAAAAAAAAAGCAAGCTTCTGGAGAAATAGGGTATATATATTTGCAGCGTTGACTGTTCAAAGGCGACCGCTGCTGCTTATTCGGGGTGCGGAAGGCAATTTTAATGATGCGGTTCAACAACAGACATTTATCAAACAAACCACATCAAAGCTGCGGTTAGTGAAAAGCCGTTTACAGCACATGCCACACAACTCCTAAACCAGTTCATATAAAATCGGTGGTAAACATCGGCATGAATTGCAGTTTCAAGTGCAGTTTTTACTTTCTGTGCACAAATGGCGTTGTTCCGAGTACGCCAGTCTGTAAATAAGATAAAGAAACGAAATGTTGTTGTTGAATAATCTTTATTCGGCAATTTTTCACCATAAAAGAACACAATATATAAAACAATTCAATTCAGATATGAGATTAAAATACTATAGGAACAGTGACACAACATTCACAATTTGCTGGCAATAAAAATCGTCCTTAACTAGAGGATTTTCCCGTTTGGAGTCTCAGCAACCGGCAACGTGTCCTCCACGCACTCCCTAGGTATTTAGCCACCCCACAAATCATACTAGCAGATGAAGAGTCTGTAGTAAGGACACGTAGTGCCTGGCTATGGCACCTCAATCCTAGTTCCCTACAGACGGGTTTCAGCCAGAATTTCCGAGCCCCTTTATAGGCTGGGCAAGCGAAGAACAGGTGGGCCACCGTTTCCTTGGGGGCCGCACACCCTGGGCAGCCCTGTGAGCTAGCATCTGTATTCTTCCATTTACTCGTGAACTCATACACCGGGAGCGTCCCATACCGTAATTTTAGGTACAGTGCTCGATCCTGTGGTTTAGTTATTAAGTCTAAAAAAGGTTCCATGTTGCGTGTACACTTAATGGACAAAAATTGGTCAGTAAGAGAACCCAATTTCCTAGACCGCATAACATTGTTCTGTACCCAGTCCCAGTATAGTTTTTTTATAACCTCTTTCGGTGGAGGTGATTGCAACTCCCATGCCTCTCTGAGACCCAGAGTAAAAACCAGTTCCTTCAGGTTGTTTAACCATGCTATTTTTTTACAGGTGTCTAGTAAAAGTAGTTCGTCTAGACCTGCTGCATACTTTGCCAGCTCTTCAGTTCTTCGTAATCGGGACCAAAATAACAACGGGCGGAGCCTCACCAAATCCTTTACTGATTTCCTCCCCAGATCTAATCTTAATGGGATCATGGGGGTGGAAGTGGGAAGGGCTACCACTTTCCTAAAAAAGTTGTTTTCCGCTGTCATCAAGTCAGAAATCCCTTCAAACCCCCACAACTCCGATCCATAAAGTGCTGCAGGTAGGATCTGACCCTCATAGATGGTCATAGCTGGGGAAACCGGTTTGCTGGTTGACTCACGTATCTCCTTCAGCGTCACCCCGGATACTCTTTGGTGGTTTAGTAGCATTTTGGACAAATGATCCTTCCAGGACATGTGGCTGTTAATTCGGACGCCGAGGTAATCAAAGGACTCAACCAGTTCAAGGGGGGCGTTGTTAAGCACAAAATTATTTTTGAATCTCTTCGAGGGTGCAAAGGCCATCAACTTGGTTTTCGATGTGTTGATAGTTAAGCCCCTGGAGGTGCAGAAAGAGCTAAACCGATCCAGGAGTTTTTGCAAGCCCACCGGGGATTTAGAAATTAATAGGGTGTCATCGGCGAAAAGAAGTGTGGGTATTTTCTCCCCCGCCAGGGATGGGGCATCCGACTCCACCCCCATTAGATGGTCCACCACTCCGTTTACGAATAGGGAGAAGAGAGTCGGAGCCATAACACACCCCTGTCGCACTCCTCTCCGTACAGGGATCCTATCTGTAAGTTGACCCTGGGATCCCCATCTCACCCTTGCATAGTTCCCCTCGTGCAGCTTAACAATTAGGCTCAGAAGCCCACTGGGAATACCCATCTCTCTTAGGATTCCCCAGAGTTTTGTGCGAGGGACCAGGTCAAATGCGGTTTTAAGATCAATGAACGCCATATACAAACTACCCTTCATGATAACAACCGACTTCCAATATATGGCGAACAGACGAAAGACCTGGTCCATCGTACCTACCCTCCTTCTGAACCCCGCTTGTAAGTGGGAGAGGATACTAGCCTCCTCTATCCAGTCACCTACTCTTGAAATGATGACCCTGCCGACCACTTTCTGAATTATATCAATCAGACTAATGGGTCTGTAGTTTGCAGGGTCATCTCTAGCCCCCTTCTTGTACACCGTGACTACCTCGGCCCCTTTCCAAGAGTCTGGGACCTGGTGTCCCCTCATGATCAGATTCATGATATTCGCGATTAATTTAGCCCAGACCTCCGGATCTGCCAACAATAGATCCCCAGGGATCCCATCCTGCCCAGCGGCTTTTTTTGGTGTTAGATGTCTAATCGCCAAAACTACTTCACCCGTTGAAAAGAAAAAATCGCTATTATCCGCAGAAACCCCTTCACCCTGACTATCCACCCCTAGGCTAGTTAGTTCTTCCGTATCGCCATAAAGAGATGAAAAATGTGCAAACCATTGCTGACAAGTTATATGATCAGCCAATGGTTGTGATCTTCTCTGCCTTGATCTGTTGACCAATTCCCAGAAGAGGTTGGGGTACCTGCCACTCGCTGCATTGGCAAGATCCAACCAATGCTGTTCCTCCCACTCCCTCTTGGCCAGTGACAATGCTTTCTGGTAATCCCTCCTGGCCGCTCTAACCAATGTCGGGTTCCCTGAAAGCAAAGCATCTGTCAATTTTTTCCTATAGTTTTTACACTGGTCATTATACCATACTTTGCTAAGAGTAGAGGGTATAGCAGGAGCCCTATTACCTTTCCTCTTGGAGATGAAAAATTGACCAACTTGGTCGATTGTCCTTTTATAGGCAGAGTCAAGGGTGGGGTATTGGGGGGTGACGGTCCTGTTTTCACCAACCCATATATCTAAGGTAGAAGACAGGCCTTCAACCAGTGCTTTGATACTTCCTATATCACCCTCATTGAGCCTGGCCTTATCCCATTTCAACCTACGATTATTATTAAAAGGGATAACTTCTTTAGTTATTTTTGGGATGACCACCCCTCGTCTGTCTTCCCGTGCTCCCCACTGAAACTTACAGCACAGGGGATTGTGGTCACTATCCTGGCTTGGGACGACCTCCATATCAATCAGGTCCGGCCAGGATCCAACATCTATCAGGATGTAATCGATTCTGGACGGGCCCGAAAGTCTATTGAAGGTCCATGCCCCTGAGCGGTCGGATATTGTCCTGCCGTTCAGGGCTCTTAATTTATGGTCCCTTGTCAGTGCATTAATTTGTATAGCTCTGGACGACCATTTCCTAACAGGGGGCAGGGAGAGGGATGGGATAGACCATTTTGAATCCTCCTCTTCGATTCCTAATGGATCGTCTCCGAGGAGGGGTTCAAATGTACAGTTAAAATCACCCCCCACCAGAATTTTAGCTGAGCAGGGGCATTCAGCTAAGGTCAGGTCCAGGGTTGTTAGGGTCAAGGAGGGGGAGTCGCCCTGTGTCCCTCTTGCATAAACATTAAAAAGGTCGAGCCTGACAACATCCTCCCCTCCTTTCACCGAAAGGTGGAGTATATCATTGCACTCCAAGCTGTGTCTTGTAACCACCCAATTCAAATCTAGTTTTATCCATACTATCAAGCCGCCCGAGGGTCTGCCCCTTCCCTTGCTTACAGCGGGCACACAGTAGGTAGTATACCCCGATTTATGTAGCGAAACAAAACTCCATGTCTCCTGAAACAGGCAGACATCGAACTGCTCAATTTGTGTGTGCCACTCCGGGATATCTAAATTCCGCTTTAGCCCAGCAATATTCCAAGAAAGGAGTTTTATTACCCTCCTTCCTCCAGGCATAGAGGTATAACCCACCTTGGGCAACCTCTCTTTAACCACCCTGGATGGAGAGCGCCTCCCCTCCTGTGTTAGTGTGGTGAGGGTTGCAGAGCAGCCAGCCGTGCTCATCACGGGCTCAGCTGGCCTGGAATCCTCTGATGTTACAAGGATGGTCACCATACGGTCTACAGCTAGACTAACTTCTTTTTTACCAATGCTATCCCGACGAGAACAAGAGTCTTCAACCCCTAGAGGTTCATTTTCATTTTCATTCCCCCCACCCCCTAACCCCCACCTTCAATCGCATTCTTCCAGTCCAGACAGCTGGGAGAACCGATTGTAGGTTTCCAGCGGGGTAAATGGCATCAAGTGGTTCATGTTAGGCCCCTGGTTTAGCATGTGTCTATGGGGGACCATGGACCAGGGGGAGTGTAGATCTGGCACCCTAGTCAGCTGATGGGCATACTGAATTTGGTTGTTGATATAGGGCGGAATAAGGAGTGGCCTATAACCTTGAGGTCTGTTTGTATGTTTAGAGTTAGTAACTTTTGACCTGGGATAAAAATATGTTAAGGCCCGTGGAATAACACAGGTTTCCCCATTCCCAGGTGGCCAGTTTAGAATGTAATCAACTGCCCGAGGGTCTCTAAAATTGACCACCACTAGGTCTCCCTCAATATCTTTGGTTCTACTCCCCAGCCAATTGATCCGTCTAACATGAACTATGTCCCCATCTATATTAGGTGCTATCGGCCTATGCAACCTTAACCAATGGATAATTTTGTTTTTGAGGTCAGAGAATCCCTCCCTCTTGTTCTCTGATAATTGCGGGACTCCCGTTAAGATTACCACATAGGGCACGGCTTCTGGGGGAATCTCCACTTGTGGGATCTTTTTATGAGTCATTCTGCTTTTACCCTCGTCTCCTTGTACAGTTTGATTGTTGCTAGATGGGGCCTTTGGGGGTGGTTTTGAGGGCCCTGCTCCCAACTCGGTAGCTGATGTTTTAGGTTGTTTGGCTGGCGGTAAATTATGAGTTGGGGGCACAACTCCCCCCGAGGGCTGACCAGTTTGCTTAGCCAAAGCAGATGCGGGAGGAATGCTAGATTTATTTTGCGGTGTGGTCGGAGGGGGTATCGGCTTTACCGCCACACTTCCTTTATTTTTGGTATGGGCAGCCATACTAGTTATGGCGGCTTCCAATATAGTTAATCTAATTTCCACCTTTTTAATAGACTCATTAATTGGTAGAAGGAGAGATCTTAACAAAAATTCCAGGTTTGCTGATGCCGCGGCCGAAAGTGGAGGTGATATGATAGGAGGGGTAGCTCTACTGGGGTTATCAGGGACCTCGTCTTGCCTAGTTGCTAAAGCTGGACTAGGACCCAGTGTAGCAACTACCTGTGGGGTATGCTCCTGCTCAACTACTGTGGGAGTCTCGGATGAGGTCTTGGTCTTAATCCCTTTACCAAACTCAACCTGTAGTGCTTTTGCTTTACCCGTGGGCACCCTATGTTTCCTTCTTTTTTTACTAGGGGGCGGACGATGGATCTGGGCGACGGGACGGATGTTAACTTCCTGCTTCTTAGATTTGGATTTATCAGTCACATGACTAACACTAGGAGTGGGTGAAACAATTATAATATTATCCTCGGGCAAACAAGGAGTGGCTACAAAGTCACGAAACAATAAGGGGATACCATCTTGACTTACATTGTCCTCACTTAGGCCATTCGAGTCACCTTCCCGGTTCAGTTCGAGTAGACTGTCAGTGAGGGGCCTATGTTTCATATTCTCAACAGAGCGACGCCGCTCTGCCCTACGCTCCGCTAAGGTGAGATCCTTATCCCCCTCGCTCCTCTTGGGAAAGTAATTCTCCAGGGATCCATTACGTAATCTATATTTTTTCCCCGGGGTTTCAGTTTCGGTAGTTGTATCCATTATGTGGTACACTGTGACCTCCGCTATGCGAAAGAAAAGATAAATGACCTGGCCCAGCCCGGCCTCCTTCGGCCCCGGACGGCCACAGACGGTCCCGCCCTTGTCCCGGGCTTCTCCCGGCGCACTCCCGCGCGCTCCCGCGCAGCGGGAGTGGCTACTTCTTTTAAGATAGACTAGGGGGCGTGGCCGGCAGGGAGAGGAGCCCAGCTGACACGGGCGCGCGGGGACTCCTGGAACTCAGAGTCCACCCGCTCAACCCTCGCAGCCCTGCCGGTGTCCCCCTAGCCCCAGGCCAAGTCCGCACTCTGCAAACCGCGAAGCGGGACCCGCGCAGCGGGTCCGGCGAGCAGCAGCGGTCAGCAGGCAGGATTCAGCGGAGGTCCGCGTTGAAAGGTCCGTGGCGTTCAGGCAGCAAAGTGTTTCCCTCTGATGTGGGTGAGGGCGGTGATTAAGAGCAGCTGTGAAGGGGCGCGGCCGGCAGGGAGAGGAGCCCAGCTGACACGGGCGCGCGGGGACTCCTGGAACTCAGAGTCCACCCGCTCTACCCTCGCAGCCCTGCCGGTGTCCCCCTAGCCCCAGGCCAAGTCCGCACTCTGCAAACCGCGAAGCGGGACCCGCGCAGCGGGTCCGGCGAGCAGCAGCGGTCAGCAGGCAGGATTCAGCGGAGGTCCGCGTTGAAAGGTCCGTGGCGTTCAGGCAGCAAAGTGTTTCCCTCTGATGTGGGTGAGGGCGGTGATTAAGAGCAGCTGTGAAGGGGCGCGGCCGGCAGGGAGAGGAGCCCAGCTGACACGGGCGCGCGGGGACTCCTGGAACTCAGAGTCCACCCGCTCTACCCTCGCAGCCCTGCCGGTGTCCCCCTAGCCCCAGGCCAAGTCCGCACTCTGCAAACCGCGAAGCGGGACCCGCGCAGCGGGTCCGGCGAGCAGCAGCGGTCAGCAGGCAGGATTCAGCGGAGGTCCGCGTTGAAAGGTCCGTGGCGTTCAGGCAGCAAAGTGTTTCCCTCTGATGTGGGTGAGGGCGGTGATTAAGAGCAGCTGTGAAGGGGCGCGGCCGGCAGGGAGAGGAGCCCAGCTGACACGGGCGCGCGGGGACTCCTGGAACTCAGAGTCCACCCGCTCTACCCTCGCAGCCCTGCCGGTGTCCCCCTAGCCCCAGGCCAAGTCCGCACTCTGCAAACCGCGAAGCGGGACCCGCGCAGCGGGTCCGGCGAGCAGCAGCGGTCAGCAGGCAGGATTCAGCGGAGGTCCGCGTTGAAAGGTCCGTGGCGTTCAGGCAGCAAAGTGTTTCCCTCTGATGTGGGTGAGGGCGGTGATTAAGAGCAGCTGTGAAGGGGCGCGGCCGGCAGGGAGAGGAGCCCAGCTGACACGGGCGCGCGGGGACTCCTGGAACTCAGAGTCCACCCGCTCTACCCTCGCAGCCCTGCCGGTGTCCCCCTAGCCCCAGGCCAAGTCCGCACTCTGCAAACCGCAAAGCGGGACCCGCGCAGCGGGTCCGGCGAGCAGCAGCGGTCAGCAGGCAGGATTCAGCGGAGGTCCGCGTTGAAAGGTCCGTGGCGTTCAGGCAGCAAAGTGTTTCGAAATAGAAGCAGATCGAAAGAAGGACTTGGAAGATGAGCAGTATCTAATGGGATATTTTATAGACGAAAAATGAGTTATCTCGGTTTTAATGTGGCAATAAAAGAACATGTAGATTTGTTATTTGTGAGCTATGTGCCTGCATGAATGGGCATCCTATGCCTCTACAATAGATATTGTGAGTACATATCCAGTCACACACTTTTCTCTTCCACACATGAGCATAGCTGTGTGTGAATTTCGACACTTTTAGGAGCAGAGTTTTGAGAGAATCCATGCTTTTTGCAGAAGTAATATATGCTGGAGTTCAGAACGAGATTCACCGATAAAGATGTATTTAAAATGTTTTTTTTAGGTCTCGTTTCATTTGTGTCTGTTCAGTTAATACTGATTACTTGACGCAAACGCACACACACTGCAGACAGCCACCGCACGCGCACACATACACTGCAGACAGGCACTGTATACACACACACTGCAGACAGGCACCACGCACACATACAGCAATGGCACACTACCCTACAGCTCTGTGCCTCCGGTTTGCCCTGGGTCATGCCCCGAAGAGCTTCTACAGAAAAATACAACAGCTCGGAGGGCTGCACCTCAAGCAGCTGCACCAGGACCGGTGCCTCGGTCAGGACACGAACCTGCTTGGCCATCGTCCCTGCACCGTCACGGCACGGCACCATTAGCTCCGCGGCAACCAGAGTCAAGGACCTAAGGAGAGCAGCCTTGACTCCACACACACAGTCTTCAGGAATAACAATCTCCGCACACCTACAAAAAATGAATGTTTTCATCTGTAACGTATGTGGTGTGCAAAGCGCTGCAGTGCCTAAATATCGAGCTTGCACTAAGTAACGAGACTCTAGGAATTAATGTTCAGGAAGGGTATGTACTGTAGAGGGGACGACATGATAAAGAACCAGCCCTTCAGGCACCAAGTTTAAACCTTTATTATTCTGCCCGCCGGCGAAACCTATGTTTATTTGTTCGTCTTTCGAGGGCTTCGCTCTGCAGCGTCGGGAAGCAGGGGCTGCAGGGGGCTCCGGGCTGGAGGTGGACAGGCGGGGGGGGGGGCATCCTGTAGATGCCGAACTCGCGCGCGGCGGGGGGGGGGGGCGTCAGTGTGTGAGGTTCTGATCCATTCCCAACATATGACTCACCACCAGCAGATATTGGCCGCCCAGACAGCACTTCATCTCAGCGAACCTGCTCCTGTACTCCCCAGCTGGTCATGTGATGCGCGTGAGGAAAACTACCGTGGGGCGGGACTTCCGTTTCCTGCTGGAAGCTCGCGCCCACGGAGTGCCTGGCCAGGAGAGGAGCAGTGGTGGCGTCTGAAGTCCGAAATGGCGGTAAGTGGACTGGGGGAGTAAGGGGGGGGTGGGGGGGACACTCGGTGCACTTGTGGGTGTGTGTGTGAGCGCGTGTGTGTATGCGACGGCGGGGGTGGGTTCTCTGCATGTGTGGGTGTGTGCGTGCATGGGCGCTTGTGTGTGTGTGTATGCGCATGCGTGTGTGGTGCTTGCGCTTCCCAGGAGACAGCGCCTGGCCACAGCGCGCGTTCCAGTTACAAATCGCCTGGAAGGATGCGCGTGGCCTGGACTGTCTCCTGGGAAGCATAGTCCCTGACAAAAGATCTCCGGCGGAGACGCGCTTCCGCGCGTTGACACCGAGACCTAAAAATGACACAAGTCTTTTACTACTCCAGGCACAGTATTATAGCTTTGGACTAGTAAAATATTATCCACACTAACTTGAAATGAATAAAAGCAACTCCCAGAACATGTATTTCACTATCATTAGAGCTCAGTAGAAAAGCATTGTTTTGTCTCAACAGAAGAGGGCATCTAACATAGGTCAAAACCAAACACACACAAGCTTAGACTGATGCATATATTATGAAAAACAAGGCTAGGAACTTTGGGTATTGCCCAAGTTTAGGTGGATAGCTGCTGTTTGCGGAGCACGGCGACAATCTAAATCTGCACCTTTCAAGTATCTGTTTTTCTAGCAGAGTTTTTTAGCAGAGGATTAGCAATGTGATGAAAAAAGGTACAGGCAGAAGACCCTTTTTCGCAGTTGCCCGGCGTTAACCGCCTCTATACCCATTCAAGTTACCAAATAAAGAGGCAGGCGCTGGAGACCGAAAGGCAGGAAACAGGAGTTTTATTCCGACGGAGCAGAACACGTCAAATCGGACAACAGGGTATCTTCTCGAGGTGCTCTAACTGCATCTCTGAGGCCTGGCCTCTTATACATGAGTTTATTACTTTATTGCATAAAACACATCTCTGTCAACTCTTTGATGTACGGAAAGACATCCTCGGAATCCCCGCTTCAGACCCGTTCCCACACATATTTACAGTTGAAGTCCCCACCCCGGTCACAACAGATGGTGTTTATCGCGCAGCTGGACATTCCGCCGTTTCACGGAATGTGTGAGGTTGATCGGATCTCATGGGGTGGGGGCTTTGATCAGCTCAAGGATCCTTTGATGGGGGGGGGTTTCCTACTGTACAGGAGGAAGGGGGCAATGACAGTATCCGCGGGCCAGGTGGTGGCTTGGGAACGAGTGGGACAAACGGTCACAAAGGAAAGAGGGGTGTTATCAAGGGATCCGGGACCATGAAAGGGATGGAGGGAAGTGTCGCGCTGGGAACAGGATGGGTTCCGAGGCAGAGCTACGTGGAAGAGAGGTTTATGACCCAAGGCATGTGAGAGCGGGGGCTGTCAGCGTGCGGGGGATGCTTTGCGAGGTCAGGAGAGAGAGAGAGAGAGAGACGCGCTGGCTATCAACGATGGGCAGAGAGGCCATGGTGCTCAAAATGGCTGCCGCTTACGCGCATGAATGGGCTCGAAAAGGGGGCAAGATGGCGCCGATAATGTTGATGCTGCAGCCTAAGGTTTAACAGTCCTCCCTTTTCAACATATCTAGCCAGCTTGTCTATTCGATATCAATTTTCATTAGATCTCTGACCTCGGCATCATACAATGCTCCCATGCGTTCATTTCTGAAGTCCACAGTTTTAGGGCAAATACAATTTGTGCATAGTGAACACAGAGGTGGCAGGCATTGGATTCCTAAGCATAGACCACATATCACAACTACAGGGATCAGGATAATGGTAAACAGTCTCCAGCCCCAGTTCTTAACAGTACTCCAGAACCAGCCACCAAGCGACCATTCTTCCTGCTCCTGGTGGACTTCTGAAGAGAGTCTGTGGAGATGTTCGATGGCCTTGTACACTGAGGGTGAATTGTCTGGTATAAATGTACAGCAGCTGGACCCAATAATGCGACATGCTCCACCACGGTCCGCAAGAACCACATCTAGCACAAGGCGGTTCTGGAGTGCCACCAAGCGGACCGCTTGAAGCTCGGCAGTGTTGTTAGCAAGGATACCAGCTGTGATGTTCATTGTTGTCTCGACTGCCTGAGTCAGATGTCGGATGGCACGGCTGTTTGCCATTGGGCCCCAGAGTGGAACAAGTCCCTTCATGGCATCGAGGAACTGTGCTCCTGTTGAGTCGGCTTGTTCAATGTCCTTGGCTCGTTTTTGTCTGTGATGGTTCGCTGGAGCCACATAAGTCGGAGGAAGGATGAAGGAGATGAAACAAATGCCCCCCCAGCCTTTGGGGAGCCAGGTGTAAGCCTTTGTGCCGCAAACGAAGTACATATTTGGGGAGGATACAAAGGAAGGTGGGTCGGTGGAGTCCAAAGTTCTGGTGAAGCGGCAGGCGCTGCGGCCTACCAGCTGTGTCCCAAGCCCTTCTATGCACATGTGGCCTGTGACGTTGATGACTGACAGGGCCACAGTCAGAGTGGCGGCCGTTCGTTTCCGCAGGTAAGAGAAGGTGGGTCTGGTTGGATTGTTGAACACCTGCATTTCAATTCGTTCTTTAGCAGGGATGTCCATGTGGATTGAGTCGTTGGAGGTCTGCGGGCAGAAGTGTGTCTTTGTCCGGTTTCGCCAGACCCCATGATAGAAGTGCGTCATGGCTTTGCCGGAAGTGGCATTGTCTTTATAGCTTTCTTGCAGGAGGATCAGCCAAGCGAGGCAGGAGCCGTGAACTGAAAAGGGTGAAGGGATGAAAGGTATCGAGTGCCCAGTGGCGTGGGGTAGCAACCCACAGATCCAACAGTTGGTGGCGTTGGTGGCAAGATTGTGCTGGTGTAACAACTGTACAAAGGAGTTATTCCAAAATTCCTTTCGTCTCTCTCTGAGTTGTGGGGAGAGCGAAATCAGATAATGTTCTTTCATGGTGGTAGGCTGAGCAGTGGTCAGGAATGTTTCGTGAGCGGGTGTATTTTCTTCCACAATCCAGAGCGTGGTCATGAGGAGAAAGCAGAAAAGGATCGTGATAAAAAGTGCAATTGTCTTTGAGCTGTGGAGTCTGTCTGCTTTCGGGTTTTTGTAGTGGGTATTTCCTGTTGCTTCCATCATCTTCTTATTTGGCGCTTCCATCATCTTCTCATTTGGCGCTTCCATCATCTTCAAGGTGCTCGGTAGCGGGCAGAACCACAGACTTCGTTTAGCGTCTCTCCGGGTGACCCTTGATGGTGTTTTAGGTCACCGCTCTGAGATTTTAACTTAGTCCGTGGTCTACTTAGCCGAAGCTCCCTCCTTTCATCGCAGGAAATACCCTTCTCTGGATGGCACAGTAGGATCAGAGAATTTTGCAAGTTCGAGGGCTTCGGAATCAGGATAGCAGGCTAGTGACGGTCGGTCCTTGTTCAGGAGCTCTTCTTGGTTGTTGATGTTTTCTGTTGTGGTCAAGGTCGAGGAGACCTTCTTGCAGTGGTGCGCGTGCAGCCAATGCCGCTTCCCCTCCACACGAAGAGCTGTCCGGGTGGTGAGCAGCACTTGCCAGGGGCCCGTCCACCTGGGTTCCAGACTTTTCGTTCGCTGAAAATTTCGGATCAGCACGAAATCTCCAGGTTGGATGGTGTGACCCGGACCCCTGGAAGCATCGGGGATGGCCTGCTGCACCTGCTGATGAATGACAGACAGAGTTTCAGTCAATTTATACAGATAATCAGACATTAGGACGTCCGGGACGTCATGTATGGAAGTTGGTTTTGGTGCAGACCTGACACTCATGGGTCGGCCAAAAACAACTTCATAAGGTGTCAAGTGATTTTTGGTGGGGGTGGAACGCATCGATAGTAATGCCAGTGGGAGGGCATCTGGCCATTTCAGACCCGTGGTAGCCACTATCTTGGCCAATTTGAACTTCAGGGTGGCATTGTGTCGCTCAACGAGACCCGCAGACTGGGGGTGAAAAACTGCGTGGAACTTCTGCTTGATGCCCAGCCCCTTTATGATGAGCTGGATGACTTCGGCTATGAAGTGGGGGCCATTGTCGCTCCATAAAATCCAACAAAGGCCGTAGCGAGGGAAGAATTCCTTTAATAGTACCTTTGCAGTGGCCATGGCGGTGTTGTCACAGGTTGGATATGCCTCTACCCACTTGCTAAATGCACACACCACAACGAGTACGTACTTCAGGCCTTGGCATCTGTCTAGTTGAATATAGTCCATCTGCAGGACTTCAAACGGGTGATTTGGGACCCCAAACCCTCCCCGGGGTACTACAGTTCCTTTCCCGGGGTTGTGTTGTAGGCATATCAAGCATTGTTGGACCAGGCGTTTGGCGGAGTCTGTGATTTTATCATTGTGCCAAACTCTGGAGACAAGTTCGATCATGGGGGCTGATCCTATGTGGGCAGGGGAGTGTGCCATAGTCAGTATGGGAATCAGGTACAAGTCAGGTAGCAACCATTTGTTTGTGTCCTTTCTTCGCCAGCAGCCTTCGTCATCCTTCAACCCCACCCGTGTCCATTCAGTCAGTTCGTGTGGTGTACTAGCCATTTGAATGTCTCTAATAGTGTCCCTAGCGTCAGTCCATTTTTCTGCTTGTGACCTGGTCACGTACATACGTGTTGTCGTCCTATTTTCGGCTGTCGTTCGGGCGGTGATGTCGGCTAGTGCATTCCCCTGTCCGATAATGTCCGTCACCTTCTTGTGTGCCTGGCATTTGATGACCGCAAGCCTCTTGGGGAGAAGGACAGCTTCGATCAAGGCGGAGACTAGATCTCCATGCAAGATGGGTGTGCCGTGTGAGGTCAAGAATCCCCTCTCCCTCCAAAGGAGCCCAAAATGGTGAACCACCCCGAAGGCGTACTGGCTGTCAGTGTAAATGTTCGCTGTGGTTCCTGCGGCTAGAATGCAGGCTCGTGTGAGAGCAATCAGTTCCGCTGCCTGGGCAGATCGTTGTGTGGTGCGGGCTGTCTCGACTACAGTTCGAGCCGTGGTGACTGCATAGGCAGCTGAAGTGGTGCCATCGGGGAGTTTGATGCAAGAGCCGTCCACCCACAGCTCTCCGTCAGGGTCAGGAAAAGCCGTGTCTCTGAGGTCAACCCTACTTCTAGTCTGTTCGTCCGTAAGAGTCACACAGTCATGTACAGGGAGCACATTGGGATCGTTCTCTGGTAAGGGTAACAGAGTTGCCGGGTTCAGTGTGGTGCATCTTTTTAGGGTGATTTGGGGTGCTAGCAAGGTCAGCTCGTATCCAGTCAGTCGTGCACTCGTCAAGTGTTGCGTCTTGGTTTGGTTCAGGAGGGTGTCAACTGCATGGGGTACCAGTACTGTGAGGGGATTCGAAAGTACGATTCCCTCACTCTGTCGGATAGAGATAGCAGCGGCAGCTACAGCTCGAAGGCAAGCAGGCAAGGCTCTGGCTACAGGGTCAAGAGTGGCAGAGAAGTAAGCGCACGGTCGTTGCTTTGGGCCAATGGACTGGGTCAGGACAGATAAAGCGCACCCCTCCCTTTCGTGAGTGTAAAGGGAGAAGGGCTTTGTATAAACAGGGGTACCTAGGACAGGGGCCGAACAGAGGGCGTCTCGTAGTTCCGTGAAGGAGGTTTGGCACTCAGGGGTCCAAGGGAGTGGGAAGGGGACGTCTTTAGCTAGCAGAGAAAGCAGTGGTTTTACAACGAGGCTAAAGTTTGGCAACCACTGTCGGCAGAAGGAGGTGAGGCCCACTAGAGAGCGAACCTGTTTCTGAGTCTTAGGGACAGGAGTTTCGAGAATGGTCTGGATCCGGTCGGGAGTGAGCTTCCTTCCGTCTTTTGACAGGAGGTGGCCTAAGTATGTCACTTGGGGTTGGCAGAATTGCAGCTTCTTCCTGGAGACCTTGTGGCCATTTTCCGCAAGGAAGTGTAGGAGTTGAATGGTGGCTGTGACTGCTAGCGGAGTGGTGTCGGCCGCCAAAAGGATATCATCGACGTATTGCACCATCACCACTCCATCAGGTAACTGGACTTGATCCAGTTGTCTCTTGAGGGCCTGGCTGTAAATGCTAGGGCTTTCTGTATAGCCCTGGGGTGCTCGACAGAACCTATACGAGCGGGCCTTTAGGGTGAAGCCGAAGAGATATCGGCTGTCTGGGTGAATGGGGATGGAAAATAATGCGTTTTTGAGGTCAATGACAGTGAAGGTAGTAGCAGTAGAAGGAATCAATGTCAGGATGGTGGTGATGTCCGAGACCACGGGGTACTGGGGTACTACCACTTTGTTGATCTCTTGAAGGTCAATGATAAAGCGGTATGCTTTCTTATCTCCTTCCCCTTGTTTCTTGATGATGGGCAAGATAGGGCTGTTGCAAACGTTGCTAACCACTTCCTCTACCACTCCTGCATCTATCAGTGACTGAATAATCTTTACCAATGCCTTCTCGCCCTAGGGCGATATCCGATATTGTGGAAGTTTTGGGAGTGTTGCGTCTGGGCGGACAGTAATGTGTATTGGGTCAATCATCATGCGCCCTACGTCCGAATCTGTCTTGGCCCATAGATACGGAGGCAGGGTGTCAAGCAGGGAAGCGTCAGCGTCAGTGATGGAAAACATGCGTCGGGGAGGGCAATGTCTAAGCAGAACAGGGTTGTCGTAAAGGAAAACTCGAACTCCGTCTTGAGAGCATCTAATTGTTGCTCGGAAGTGTTTCAATAGGTCAAGTCCCATAATGGCGTCAGGGCTATTGGCAGAAAGCAAAAACGTGGTGTCAGTGGTGTTGTTTTCTAAGTCGAAGAGGATTGGGGCGGACAAAGGGTTAGTGGAGGGCGTTCCATCGAAACCTGTCGATGTTATAAGTGAGCCAGACAAGGGTGCCCTTGGAATCAGTCGTTTAGATAACGCACTTCGTGTTGCGCCAGTGTCTACCAGAAATGGAGACTTTGTACCCAAGACCTTAGCAGTGACATAAGGGCCTTGCTGGTCAACATAGAGCTCGACTGGATCCCTCCCTTGCCCTTGGCAGTCCTATGCAAAGTCGTGGGCGTCGTCATAGTCAGACTGCTGGCATTGGTTCTGTCTGGGTCGGTCAAATGTATTTGGTCTGCCTGATCTGTCATTAGTCGTGTCATTTGAAGGCCCTCGCTGCTGTCCCTTATTTCTTGGTCCGTTTGCTATGTCCCTGGGGTCTTTGTTTCTGAATTTTTCCGAAAGGATCGGGCATTGGGATTTCCAATGGCCAGTTCCATTACAGAAAGCGCAATGATCCTCTCTAATGTCCGTACGTCCAATGTGGGGAGTCGAAGTACGGTCCTTGGGTGGTGCAGTCTTAGGGACGTTCATCTGATAGTTTCCCCTGTATTGGTCGCGTCCTATAGTCACCCCTTGCAGTTGTGCAATCATCACCCTCTCTTTCAAGTCTTTCTTCTTTTTCTCTGTTGCTCTATCGTTTTCATTTTTCTGATGTTCGTAATATTGGGCCATCTGGAGGATAGCCATGGGTTTGGAGGCTGCCCAACTACTCTCGCTGGCCTGCAGTTTCTGGGAGACCTCTGGGGACAAACCCTTAACATAATTCTGGACAAACAGATGGTGTCCGGTTGCAGAGGTCATGTCCTGGCCGCTGTAATCGGAGAACACCGTTTCAAACCGGGAGAAGTAATCCGATACATCCTCTTGGGGTTTCTGGCGACAGGCCGTTACTATCGACCAGTCCACTTTCTTTTCTGGAATCAGGGTTTTTAATCTCTGTACGATTTTATCTGGGAGGTCTAAAATAGATTTCAAGGGCTTTTGTCCAGGCTCTCGCTGTTTATCAATGCCATCGAGTTGCGACCAGGTATGTCCAAACAGCTCAAGGTGGTCGACTTTCCGGATTTGCTTCCACACATCAGCTGGTAGACATAACCTGAAGAACAAGTCGATGTCAGCCAGGGTCATAATCGTTGAACCTAGGGCTGTAGCCAACTCAGTATAGAAGGCAGTGGGGTTTTTACGTAGATCAGGCAGAGATTTCCGGAACGTCAGAATCTCTTGTCGGTCCCACGGCTGGTAGACCCAGTTGTACACTACCCTTCCTTTTGCATCTTTGTTGTTTGCGTCATCATGAGTCCCTTCACCTCGTGGGGGAACCCAGTAAGGGGCAGCTTCTCGTATCGGCATCATGGCATTAGATTGCTCAGTTTGTGGTTCGGTCACTACGGATGTCATGGTTTTAGTTCCCGATTTTTGTTCAGTGAGGTGGCGGAAAACCTCAAGCGTGCGCGTAAGGAGGTCCGTCACATCACACTCGCCCTCATCCCCGATATCGACCTTCCGGTACAGAGTCGTTAGGCTCTGGGGACCTTTGTCTCGATATCGGTCCTCGTATGCATTCAAGACATAGTAACACAGTCGAACGGTAAAGTGTCGTCTGTGACTTCCTGTATACGATTTAAACATATCCGTGATATAGTCTTCATCTTCCTTTCTTTCTACCAACATCCTTGCTATCTTGTCAATCCCTGCTCGCTCATCTTTGCTTAACCTGTTCGTTCTTGTAGAACCAGCCCTTCTGGTCTCAGGGTCGCCTAACGTTGTCGTTTGTGTAGTATCTAATACAAGGAGTTCAGCCGGCACAGAGGTCACGGGGGCCGAAGCTGTGGTGCTACTTTCGTTCGTGCCCGGGGGTGGCGGGTGCTGAGCTAAGGGTTGGGAAGGGGCATATGGAGGGGGCATGTAGATGATCGGAGGACCTAGCAGCAGATCATCGTTGGCTCGCTGTTTCGCGGGTAATTCAGGGTAGAGTGTGGAGGGCGTTCTAACCGGACACTGGTTTGATGTTTCTATCTCTGGTTTCTGATCGGCTTCCTCTCTTTCCTTGATCTCTTCTTCTAGTTTCTTAGCAGCTAGGTGGGCTGCCTTTCGCAGCTCTTTTCCCAACCTACTCTCATTCTTCTTCTTACGCTGTTCGGTTTCTTTGCGCCACATGCCGAAACTATCAAGCATAGTGGGCGTTGTCTTGTTTTTACCAAGGGCTGTTTCTAGCGCGCTCATTTTATCGTCATCGAAGGATCCTATCAGTGGCCACTGACTTTCTCGATCCTTTTTCGTATATTTATGCCACAGCTTGCTATAAGCTATAGCGATCAATCCATGCTTCATGAACATGTCCTTATTAGGGGTGCCTTCCAGTGGAGCCGGATGGTTCATCTCTAATAAGCGGTCCGGGCTAAACAGGCTACCAATCAGTGGGGAGAAGACAGGCATGACGGAAATGGGGACAAGAGTCAGCACTACCTATCTTATCACTGTGTGCAAAGACTAGACAGAATATTTCTATTCTACGTTGTTTGCATGTGGTGAAAACCTCATGAACCAATATCGAGCAGTCAATGTTCAATCAAATAATCAGTGGGAAGAATAAGTAGGCCCGCAAAGGTCTGCGTTACCTACCCTTTCACTATCTGCAAAGAGGGAACCTGTTCTTTCCTGTTTGTAGACAGAGAATCTTCAGAAAATAATCCGCGAACGATAGTTCGGGTTCAATCAATTAATCAGTGGGGGAGAAGGATAGATGCGATGGATGACAATGTGGACAAAGGTCTACGTTACCTATCCTTCACTGCTTGCAAAGAGAGAGCCTGCTGTTTTCTCCGTTTGCAGGCAGCGAATCTCCAAATGGATCAATCAAAGAGTAATACTAGTATTTTTCAAACAATCAATCATTTCGCAATTTGTCGTGTCTACACGACCTTACCCGGACCGCATGGACAGTTTCTTGTCTTCCGAATCCAGCGCCCGATCGTCCTCTATTCTTCGTAATCTTCGCGGCACTCCTGATGGTTCCCAGTCAGGACCGTAGATCACTCGAGTGAAGTTCGGATGATCGGCTGTCAGACGAGGGTCTATTGGACAGGTGCACTCCCGATCGTTGCAGTCGTTCACTCTGTCGTCAGGACCTCTCCCACTGGATCCACGAGTCGCTGATGGGCCCCACGCTTGGGACGCCAATTGATGAAAAAAGGTACAGGCAGAAGACCCTTTTTCGCAGTTGCCCGGCGTTAACCGCCTCTATACCCATTCAAGTTACCAAATAAAGAGGCAGGCGCTGGAGACCGAAAGGCAGGAAACAGGAGTTTTATTCCGACGGAGCAGAACACGTCAAATCGGACAACAGGGTATCTTCTCGAGGTGCTCTAACTGCATCTCTGAGGCCTGGCCTCTTATACATGAGTTTATTACTTTATTGCATAAAACACATCTCTGTCAACTCTTTGATGTACGGAAAGACATCCTCGGAATCCCCGCTTCAGACCCGTTCCCACACATATTTACAGTTGAAGTCCCCACCCCGGTCACAACAGATGGTGTTTATCGCGCAGCTGGACATTCCGCCGTTTCACGGAATGTGTGAGGTTGATCGGATCTCATGGGGTGGGGGCTTTGATCAGCTCAAGGATCCTTGATGGGGGGGGGTTTCCTACTGTACAGGAGGAAGGGGGCAATGACAGTATCCGCGGGCCAGGTGGTGGCTTGGGAACGAGTGGGACAAACGGTCACAAAGGAAAGAGGGGTGTTATCAAGGGATCCGGGACCATGAAAGGGATGGAGGGAAGTGTCGCGCTGGGAACAGGATGGGGTTCCGAGGCAGAGCTACGTGGAAGAGAGGTTTATGACCCAAGGCATGTGAGAGCAGGGGCTGTCAGCGTGCGGGGGATGCTTTGCGAGGTCAGGAGAGAGAGAGAGACGCGCTGGCTATCAATGATGGGCAGAGAGGCCATGGCGCTCAAAATGGCTGCCGCTTACGCGCATGAATGGGCTCGAAAAGGGGGCAAGATGGCGCCGATAATGTTGATGCTGCAGCCTAAGGTTTAACAAATGTGCCATCCACGCCAAGCTAGAAAATCAACAAAGCCTTTTACTATTTTTGCAGCAAAGTCTTGGGTGCCGGCCATTTCATATGACTTTACACTACCAGTGTACCCCCGCATGTTATTAGGTGTGTTTTTTTTTAATATTACAATTTTTAATATAAGAAAAAGTCAATTTAAACCACTACTACACCCTACTGCTGTATGCTGTAGCATACTAAAATACCTTCTAGCCTCATGGTTAATTGAAATCTGTAATTCATAGGGATTGTGTAATTACTACATATTACGGAAAATAAATTGCTCTCATACCGTGCCCCCCTTCCTCCGCCTCCTCTTCCCTGTTGTTGTACTGATGTTCTCTCCTAAAATGGCAATATAGAAATAAAAAAATATGGAAAATAAATAACATAAGCCTGGCATGTCCCCTGTGAACTATGTGTTTTGAAACCGTCAACAAAATAAAACTAGGATTGGGATTCAAAACTTTTAAAACATTGATTTTCATCATTTATGGATCAGTGTGGTGCCATTCATAGCACCGAATGATTCACAGGTCATACGCTGTGGTAAAAGAGGGACATGTCTATACTTAGCGGGCATGGCCCGCACCCACGCCCTGTTGTAAATACCCCAATAACCTTATACTGCAACATTACAAAAATAAGGGACTTTCTTAGTTTGTCAAAATTAGGCAGATGTTATTGGCTAAATCAGTGGGGGCAGATTTACAAGACCCTTGCGCCACTTTTGCGTCACATTTAACATTGGAAAGTGACACAAAAGTGGCGCGAGGGGCTTGTAAATCTTGGCTTAGATGTTTTCCATGGGCCGCCTGTGTTTCTTCATAGCCCTCCCAGCTACAGGATTCTGGAACCAGGCCTGGCATGACTCCGGAAAAGGCTGTCTTATAAACGTTCCAAAAATAGATATATATTTGTTTAATTGCAACATTTTCCACAAAAGCTGTAAAAACTGTTTCTGTAAATTCTGTGTATGGAAGATCCTCAAAGCAACATGCACAGGGTTGTATTGATTCTTTCTGACAGGGAATAACAATCAAGTTCTTAAAATATAGTTTACACATTGATATTGTCCTAAGCAGCATAGACACGTCGTCATGGTTCACTAGAAGAGAGAAATGGAACCAGAGACTTCTTATATGCACATTACATGCACGTTAATGGAGCAATGGCCCAGGTGAGATTGTGCATTATTGATTTTGGAAAAGCAATGTCATCAACCTCCTAATACATATTGCAAGATCAATAATACAATATCTTGCTAGATTAAAACACAGTTACTGGAGAAAAACTGGGCTGAACCTCAAGTGGCTGTGGCAAAGAAGCAGGCTAGGACATCCATTCATTTACTAAAATATAAACCAAAAGGGACTCAAAGTTGGATAGAGGGAACCACAGATAGAATCGGTGTAGAAGTTGTTAACTTAACAAGCATTTGCAATGCAATAGGTCTCGCATTACGAAAGTGTGAACTATTGGTATTGTAAATGACAATTTTTTTAAATATGTGTTGGCTCTGAAAATATATAAATTAATAGCATTGTTATTCACAAAGCCAATAGCTTACACTTTCCTAATGCGAGTCCTATTGGCTATGGCAATTGTTGTTGGTAGCAAGCAAGGACAGTGCTGTTGTGGTGCTGAGTGATGATGTGGTTGGGCTGAGTGATGTGGTGGTGTATTAGAGTGATGTGGTGGTGTATTAGACTGATGTGGTGGTGTATTAGAGTGATGTGGTAGTGTCCCAGAGTGATGTGGTGGTGTGCCCGAGTGATGTGGTGGTGTCCCCGAGTGATGTGGTGGTGTCCCTGAGTGATGTGGTTGTGTTCCTGAGTGATGTGGTGGTGCCCCTGGGTGATGTGGTGGTGCCCCTGAGTGATGTGGTGGTGCCCCTGAGTGATGTGGTGGTGTTCCCGAGTGATGTGGTGGTATCCCCGAGTGGTGTGGTGGTGTCCCCGAGTGGTGTGGTGGTGTCCCTGAGTGATGTGGTGGTGTCCCCGAGTGGTGTGGTGGTGTCCCCGAGTGACGTGGTTGTGTTCCTGAGTGATGTGGTGGTGCCCCTGAGTGATGTGGTGGTGCCCCTGAGTGATGTGTTGGTGCCCCTGAGTGATGTGGTGGTGCCCCTGAGTGGTGTGGTGGTGTTCCTGAGTCATGTGGTGATGTCCCAGAGTGATGTGGTGGTGTCCCCGAGTGATGTGGTGGTGTCCCTGAGTGATGTGGTGGTGTTCCTGAGTGATGTGGTGGTGCCCCTGAGTGATGTGGTGGTGTCCCTGAGTGATGTGGTGTTGTCCCTGAGTGATGTGGTGGTGTTCCTGAGTGATGTGGTGGTGCTCCTGAGTGATGTGGTGGTGTTCCTGAGTGAGGTGTCCCTGAGTGATGTGGTGGTGCCCGTGAGTAGTGCCCCTGAGTAATGTGGTGGTGCCCCTGAGTGATGAGGTGGTGCCCCTGAGTGATGAGGTGGTGCCCCTGAGTGATGTGGTGGTCCCCTGAGTGATGTGGTGGTGTCCCTGAGTGATGTGGTGCAGCAGCACTGAGACTGAAGCTAAGAACGCGCAGGGTTGAGTGCTACAAAGCATGTCCAGTTTATCAAAGCACAGAATTATGGAGCCGGGAAAAAGCAAGGGGAAACAGGAAAACACAGGGAGAGTGTATAATGATAGAGGCAGCGAGGGCTGGGGCTTGGATAGCAATCAAGTACGGGGTCGAGAAGGCACTGAATGGGAGAAAACGAAAAAACCCAGGGCCAAGGAAGGTAGATGCAAGCACACGGGAGAGCAGGCGGATGGGGTTTGGACAGCAAACAAGTACGGGGTCGAGAAGGCACTGAATGGGAGAAAACGAAAAAACCCAGGGCCAAGGAAGGAAGATGCAAGCACACGGGAGAGCAGGCGGATGGGGTTTGGACAGCAAACAAGTACAGGGTCGAGAAGGCACTGAATAGGAGAACACGGAAAACACCCAGGGCCAAGGAAGGAAGATGCGAGCACACGGGAGAGCAGGCGGAGACAAGCTCTCGGCATTGCTGTGGCGGGGGGGTGGAGGAGGGTGAGCGCATTCCTTTGAAGTCTGATGCGGGGGCGGGGGAGCGGCAGCCTTTGAAGTCTTATTGGGTGGGGGAGCGGCAGCCTTTGAAGTCTGATGTGAGGCACAGACAAATGGTGGTGTGTGACGTGGCTGGTGTTGTGCACGCGCATAGATCACATGAACTGTGTCTAATCCGCCGTTTTGGTAGACTGTTCTTTTCCCCTTACTATAATCTCGCCGCAGCAATGCGCAAGCGCATTGGCTCAGGCGAGACCTAAAAATGCCTAATGGGGCAACACTGTTATAAAAGTCAGTGTTTGTCTATGAGCATTACCAAAAGTGGCCACTGGGACCACTCTAGCATCAACAATGAAAACAAATGAAGGAAACTGTCATTCCTCTTAGATGCTTGGAAGGCAGGGGGAGAAGTCAGTTACCTTTCGCTCTGGTACATTCATTTGATTCAAGTCCTTCTGGCGCTTTTGCGGAGCTTTCGCCCTTGGGAGAGACTGGCCTCTCTGGCACGGCTTCTTAATACATTTAACAGTTACAATTTCCTGATTATGCTTCAAAGCTTCATCTTGGTAGCTCCAAATAGCTGGACGGGCTTCTAGGGACAAGGCTTCAGTTCACCAATAGAAGGCAATTTTGACAACTCTTCTACAACAAGTGCTTCAGTATTGTCCAGACTAGATTTTACAACCAAATGGTCATCTGGTGCTGTATTGCAGAGAGTGTCCCGGGGACACAATAGGCATATGTGGCCTCTTTGTGCACCGCTGTGGCACTTTGGTATTACAGAAGAGGGCACAGACGCTTATGCAGCTCCTTTTCTAGTAGCGATAGCACTGGCACTATGTCAAGAAGGCATACAATCATTTGCAAAGGGGCATGACCGCATGCAAGTGAGGGAATTTCTTTGCCTCTGTGCCGGCGCTGTGTCATGGATGTGGGTGCAAATGCAAGGTAGCTGTCAGGAGGCACAAAGAAAGTTTGCCACAAGAAGGTGCACACCCTGATGGCAGCTCTCTAGAGGCGCATTAATAGGGGGTTCCTTGAACCCAGCAGGCATCCCCTTGCAGGCAGGTGAAGTCACTCCCTGCACCCGACTGCAAAGGGATCTCCGATCCCTCCTTAACGTGCAAGCAGGTGCTGCCTGCCTTGGGAAACATGGCCCAGCAAACAGCTGCTCCATATGTCACTTGAGTGCTGTTGGACCTGGTACCATTGGTGTGGGTCTCCCTTATATTTTTGCTGTTGCCTCATGTGTTTTTGCTGGTGTTAGCTGCTCAGAGCACTGTGCCACTGCCAACCAGGGCCACATTGCTAGTGCTCCCTACATAAAAATGTATACATTGATTGGTTTCCATGATTGGCGTATTTGGTTTACTGTCAGTCCCTAGTACAGTGCACCAGGAGTGCCAGGGCTGGTAACTACAAATGCTGCTGGTGGGCTTGCAGCACTGGTTGTGCCACCCACAGAAGCAGCCTGGTAAAGTATGTCAAAGGTTTGCCATTGCAGAACCTGCGTGCAGTCTGGTACTGTCATACTGACTGTGCAAATGCCCCCACTTGCCAGTCCCTAAACCTTCCCTTAACTTCATACTATTCACCCCTCTGGTAGGCCCACGGGCAGGGTGCATTGTAAGCATAAGGTAGGACAAGCCCTGATGTGTGGCATGTCCTAATAGTGAATTACAGCCATTTCCGTTTTTCCCTATTGTAAGGCTACCTGTTCTCCATAGGCCAGAATGGGCTGCTGGAATTATTATACTCTATAATCCTAACAGACTCAGAGAACATGGTAGAAACTCAAGTTTAGTATGCCTGAACTCAGAATAATAAAATATATCTGTTAGTAAAGTTTATTTTAATATCCTGTGTTTGCAAATACTACTTTTAGAAAGTTAGTATTTGCTTGCCTAACTATTTTAGCTCGCCTCTGCTAGGATGTGTATCTGCTGTCTGGTTTCTGTGAGTGACAGGGCTGGGGAATTCGAGGAGACAGGCTGCGGCTGCCAGGTGGTGAATAGAGATATTACACCAGGATGGGTGGGAGGAGTGCCCCTTGATTCTGAATAGGGCTGTGCTCTGCCACCTCCATGGTGGCTCCACCCCCTGGGGAGCGTCTGATGTCTCTGCCCTGCACACTGAAAGAAGAAGCCAGAGTCTCCAAAAAAAAGTGCTCAGGAACTGGACTGGATTAGGCAAAGGCCCCCCTGGCATGAAAGAACAAAGGATCTGCAGTATAAAGATAGGAGCTTGAAACCAAGAAGAACCATCTGCCTGAGGAGAAGGAACCGGGAAAGCTGAAGGAGAAAGACTGTCCCTGTCCTGGGGGATTGGCCTGCAGTGGTTGCCTTGCTGCCAAAGGAGAGGAAGAACCTACAAAGACTTGCTTACTTTCTAAAAGACTTGCTTACTTTCTAAAGACGTGCTTCAAATGATCTCCGAGGGCTTGGAAGCGAGCTTGCCCCTGAACAGAGTCCCAGTACCATTGGACTCTCTCCCTGCCTTCAAAACGAGCTGCTGGACAGCCTGTGTCCGTGCCCTGCTGAAGCCGTTGCTGAGAGCGCCTCGCAACCCTACCGCCTTGAAGCCCCGTGCTGTGTCCGCCCTGCACCGTGTGTCTCCGCTTGTCCCTAAGCGGTAGTTCGCACCGTATCACCTCTGGGCCGCCCCGCACCCTGCTTCGCTTCCCCCCTGTCTGAGCCGCACCACCACTGCCTTCGGCCGCCATAGCCTGAACCAGCAATTCACCTAGTGAGGTATGACTCGCACGTTCTAAGCGTACCAAACCGCACTGTGCTTCCATCCTCTGAGGCCGCGCCGCACTGAAAGAGCCGCCCGGTACGTCGCGTACTGGCCGCTGAATGCCGCACTGCCCGTCTCAGCAAAACAGCCTCGCAACAAAGGTACGGCTCGAACGCCACCCTACGCCACGGACTCTGCAACGACCCGGACCCTCCGCAGCACCCCCCCTGAGGTCCCGCTCCCACGCTTTGCATTGCGACGCCTGCCACAAGCCGGATCTGCAGCAGAGAGCTGCCGACAAATGTCCCGAGTACGTCTTCACCTGCCCCGCATTGTCTGTAGCGAATCCTACGATCCTAAAAGGTACTGTGTACAAATCGCAACAAAGGGTGCACGCCTCGGACCAGAGAGTCCGCTTTGTTGTTAGACTCTTTTTGTTCGTTTTCACTACCAGAGAGTCGCACCAAGAGGTACGAACCGCACAGAACTCCAAACTAAGCATATTTACAAGAACTCTTTATTCCTGAACAGTATTGTGGTCATTTAAATGTTATTTTGGTCTTGTGAAAAGCCTTTATATAAAAAATACTTATTTTTATACAAATCCTAGTGTTGTGTCCATGTGTGGTGTTGTCACTGAATTACTGTATGTGTTCACAAATACTTAACCTGTGACGCTCTGAGATAAGCCTTGTCTCCTTACGCCACACTACCTAAAGGGTGAGCAGGAGTTAGTTTAGAGGGTGATTCCCTTGTCCTGACTAGAGGAGAGGGTCCCTGCTTGTCACAAGTATTTACCTGTGCCAACCAGAGACCCCCAACTCTAACAAGTGCCCTGCCCCAGGGCAGCACGAGTTTGCAGATACCCTGCAAACAGCACATTCACTGTAATAGGGCAAATCTTTTCCTGTTTGCGCACGGTGCAGCTATTAAAATAAGGGCTCTGATTTTTCCATAGAAGAGCCCCATTGTCATCAGTGTTGCCTGTTTCTCAGGTTGCAGGAGGCTAGCCAAACTGATACTTGATAGCACTTACAGAGCAACGGTGCAGGTAGATAGCAAACACAAGCAGAATCTCTTTCTCCCTCTTCTGGTTACTCCCATGTTCAGTTGTGATCTGAGAGACAGGAGATGGGAAGATAATTTCATAATGCAGAGTAATTGGTGAGAGCTTCCAACCCAAACCTCAAAGGATTTCCACAGACAAGCCTACCCACTTTTTCATCACTTACTGTCTGCTTTCTTGCAAACTAACCAGAGTTGTTCAAGGTCCAGGCCCTTATACTCCACCCGAACTGTGAGCAGAGAAAGGATTACAAGGAAGGAGCCAGTTCAAAACTCTTCATCATACTAGACCTTGTTTAGTGTAAACTTGTGGAACGGGTCAGACCCCTTTAATGAAGATATGTATGTCCCTGTCCACTTTAAAGTGCCACATTCTGGGCTAGGTGGCCAATGATTATTCCTCCCAGTTTTCCAACCAGTTCAGTCATGTTGGTCAACTTCCAGAAAGACCATATAAGTGCCACCATTGAACTAGATGTGTGAAAAATATTTTAAAAGAATATATTCTTAACTTGACTGATTCCGAGTTCCACATGAAATACTGACTGTTTTCTGTAAAACATATGTTTTACAATTCTCTTTAAAAAGAGAATATCTTCTCCAGCATTTAAGCAGGCCAACTTATATAAAAGTGACTTTGAAGGATAAGTATTTTTATTTTTATTTATTTGCTTGTATTGCGCCGAACTCGACCCCCGAAGGGGTATCTCCGCGCTTGGTTCACCATCGATGCCTAAAACTGAATCAGGAGGTGCACAAAAGAGTTAAGCTGTCAGAAATAAATGAGTTTTTAGTGATTTCCTAAAGGCCAGGTAGTTAGTGTTTTGTCTCAGAGAAAACGGGAGTGCGTTCCAGATGGTGGGGCCCCTATATGAAAGTGCTCGACCACCTTGTCTTGCTTTCCTAATTAAGGGAATCTGAAGCAGCAGTTGATTACTAGACCGCAGGAGGCGTCCAGGCTTGTACATATTAAACTTTTCAGCCAAATATTTAGGGCCCGAGCCAAAAAGGCTTTCATGTGTAACACAGCAGATTTTACACTTAACCCGCTGGCGAATGGGCAGCCAGTGAAGTTTCTTCAGTAGGGCACGTGAGGGTGATCTAGGCGGGGCATTGAGGACCAGCCTTACCGCAGTATTTTGAGCCACTTGCAATCTGCCGAGCTGATCTTCATTGGCAGATATAAAGAGGTCATTACAATAGTCCAAGCGGCTGACTACAAGGGCCTGGACAAGAGTCTTTCTGTAACTGTCAGGCAGAAACGGAAACACGCGTCTCAGAAGTCCGATGACCCGAAAACAGGACCCAGTCACCTGATTCGTGTGCTCTTTTAACAATAGTGCCGGGTCCAGGCGCACGCCTAGGTTCTTCACTGTCTGCCTGGGATATGGAACAGGTCCTAACTCCAATGGCCACCATTCCGGTGACCATAGGAGGAGGGTTTCCCCAAAAAGCATGACCTCGGTTTTGCCCACATTACATTGTAGGCAATTAGAGGCCATCCAGTCAGACACCGCTCACATACCTTCGGCAAAGGAATGTTTAATTGCAGGAATGAGGGTCTGGAATAGGCATTCTCCACAGAACAAGCCATTGTAACCAATGCAACAAGTATAGTAGTTTGTAAACAAACACTGTTTGGACATAGCAGTGTAAATATTTAGCATTTCCAACTTTTATAGATGAAACAGCCAGGACTGTGGGCTACAATGCACACTAGGGGCCTGATTATGACTTTTGACGGTGTGGGGCTGGGCGGCACACCCCCTTTGCGCTCCGCACCCCCAAGAGTCGCTGCTGCCCGCCAGATTACAACTTAAAAGTAGTCTGGGGGAGGAGGTGGCGTGACAGTTGTGCGGTGGTGCCTCTTTCATATGTGACATGCAACCTTCATGACACAGGTACATTTCGTGAGCCACGTTACTGTGGTACAACATAAAACACAAATGAGCCAATTAAGTTTAGCTAATATCTCTGAATGTTTTAATTGTGAAACACAAGCACATGAGATTGTGCAGTAGCCCAATGCTCAGAGTCAATACATGGCAGTAACGTCAGTGTCCTAAAACCAAAAGTCCCAGCAAAAGGGCAAAATTGCTACAGTCAATAATGACACAGATGCTTCTTAATGACTTTAAATTGTACAACTTAATAGTAAAATAATAATAATCCAAGGACATGAGAAATAATATCACTTTTAGTCCAGAAATCTTCAGTCTGTGGGGCGTAAACCCCTGGGGCCTTATTTATGAAGGCCTTGCGCCGCCGGTGCGTCACTTTTAACATGGGAAAAAGTGACGCACCGGTGGCGCAAGGCCTTCATAAATAAGGCCCCAGGAGGGGTTCAGCTGAAGTTTCTTTAATTGAGTCTACTGTGCTGTGAAAAGCCTTCCTGTCAGGGTGCAGGCTTGCCTGAATGAAATGCAAATGTGCGCTATTAGTTAATCTGCAAGAATAAAGGGTGCTTAAAAGCCTGTTCTGGCTTTAATTGATAGAATTACCTTAAGCTTTGTGATGACAAAGATTTGGTTTTTTTAAGTGGTAGTGCAAAAAGTCAACAACTGTGAAGTCTTCCTTTTAATCCTACCCGTATTTACTGAGCCGTTAGTACCCCTTAAGGAGGCGTTGAAGGGACAGTTATGCAAAATAAACTTGCATTACATTTGCTCTGGTATTACTAAAATCTAAATTTTGAAAGCAGAATTTGATCATAAAACTATTTGCACATTTTGTATGTCTATCTAACACTGTGTGTAGTGTAAGTATAAAATATTGACTTACAAATTCATAGTGCTTTCTGCCACAGGCTGTGACCTCACAGTACTAAAAATACACAAGTTACTATTCTCCACGGCACCAACCAAGATTTCATTCTTTAGCTTTCTGGTTAAACACAGACCTCTGCAGTGCATTAACTAATAGGGGTTTCATATTGTACTACAGTGCACTTCCCACTGAGTAACAACATTATTTTATTTATTTTTATTTACGCTACCCATTATTTTATATGTAGGTACCGGATGGTGAAAGACTTAAAAACGTACAGAAGATTTTGGGGGTTATTTATGAGAGGCTTGCGCCACCAGAGCATCACTTTGTTTGGAACTCCGGCAGTGCAAGCATGTCAACCATGCCTATGATGCGGCGCAAAGTCAGCCTACATGGCTTTGCATGGCCTCATAGAGATAGAGTGAAACAAAGCAGTGAAAGTCGCTCCTTTGCCTTGCTTGGCGTCAAAAGGAGGTGTTCAATGGACGTTGTGTGGGGTTCCCAAGCAACACCCATGTATTTTGATGCTGCCCCATATTCACAAAATCACGTAAACATGGGGCAACGCCAAAAACGTACACCTCCTCAGGGAAGACATAACAAGGAGAAATGTTTTTATTTCTCCTTGTGTTTTTTCTCTTTCTATGTGAGCTGCATTCTGCAGCTCACATAGAAAGAAGAAAACGCCTCTCAGGATTGTTGTTGTGAGGGAAGGTGCTCCTTCCTGCACTAAAACAATCCTGCCTATCTTGGTGCTAGGCAGCAATCTGTGCACTGACGCAAGGGGAAAAGACAGGAATGCACTGCATTTGAGAATACTGTACATTCCTTCCCTTTCACATTGACGTAGGACAGCACAGCAAGAATACTTGCAATGCTGCCCTATGCCAATTCCTCATAAATGAGACCCTTTGGGCCCCATTAGGATGGCAGGCGGATCGCCCCCGCCGGGCCAGCAGTAGTCACCGCCGGCCCGGCGGGGTCGATCCCCCCGCCATCCTTGCAGCAAAGACCCCCAGCCATATTACTATGGCTGTGAGGTCTGCGGCGGACGGAAAGACCGTCCGCCGCTTTTTTGGGTACAATTTGGTGGTGTAATCTGTGAGACACCGCCAGCCATAATACGACGTGGGCGGGAACATGCCTTTCCGTGGCGGCATGCGGTGTTTGCATGCGGGGGCCTGTTGCGGCCCCCAAGGGATTCTTGGGGGTGGAGGGTGCACATGGGGGATACCTACGGTACCCCCCTTCATTTCAATGCACAGCGTGGCAAGCACCGCGTGGTGCCTGTCACGTTGTGCATTGAAAGGCACAACCTGCCTTTGTGGCATTGTGGAAGGTGGTGCTTTTAGCACCGCCCGCTGCAGTGTCACAAATGCGCCATGCGCCCACCAGCGTGGCGGGTGCATCCTGATTGGGAGTGCGGGACCGCCGCACCCTCAGCAGGCGGTTTTGTTTCCCGGGGGTATGGCGGGCGGACAAAGGCCGCCCGCCATACTAATGACCCCCTTTGTTTTTAACTGCACTTCTGACCGCTCCACTATGCTCACTGACCTTTGGTTTGCTAAACACGGTTTAATATTATTTCCACAATACAAATTATTTGCTGTGAGAAGTAGGGGCCTTTATAGTTGTTGATGACGAAGAGTACCGAGTTCTAGAAATGTTTGTCTGTAGGGTGTCCTTATGCCTAAAGAAGTTTGTCAAAGGGGTCTCAGCATCAAAAAGTTTGAAGACCTCTGTTGTAGTCTGTCCTTGAATCCTCATTGCAATGTGGATCAATTTGATAATCTAAAGTCCCCAAACCTATTTGGGAGACATTGAACAAAAACAAAAAAGTGGCCCTGTTTACTTGGGGCAGATTATAAAATCTATTAGGAATTGTAATGCTACTGCCATGCACTTGGAACTGGTTGAACAGAGAGACGACTGAATCAAATTAACAAGAAAATTAGTCTTCGCCCTGACTGAATGTTTGGTACCCTACATGGAGGCATTGCAAACATGTAGGGTCCGATGTCCTACAGCTTTTTGCATTTCTTAATGGTCCGAATCACAATTTAGAGATGAGTCTTTGCTTCGTTATGGGCAAAGATCTAGAGGGCTTCCGTGATTCTGCTCGTTTCACAGTCGGTGGGAGGTCTTGACAGGGCCTCAAGTGGGCCATCGAGGGTGAAATGGATGATGTTATGGTCTGCCCAGATCAGCTCAGTAGTGTGGTAGAACCCGACTCTGTGGCTGGTGGAGAAGATGGGGTTTAGTGTGTGTCCTGCTTTGTGCATGAGGGTTTAGACCAGCTGTGAGAGGCCGATGTTGCTCATGTTCTCAAGGAATGTGGTGGAGTTTAAAGTCTTTGGGGTCTTCTAGGTGGAAGCTCAGGTCTTCCAGGAAGATGTAGTGGTTGGGGTCGATTGCCAGAGGGGC